>NC_135931.1:3237500-4540833 GCF_964058835.1 Carex rostrata | reverse complement strand
TCTCATATTTTGCGTTACTTTTTTGAGAATCTCAACCGTTCAAATACTGCACAAATATCAAAGCTCAAATAATACTGCCCCCCTGTACCGAATAGGCACCGGACACGTCAGTCACGCAAAAGATGAGATATCTCAAAGGATACGCACTCGAACCCCTGCCCAAACCTTTTTTAGTTGACATTTAAAAAAAATATTCAGAGTAAATTTTGACATTTTGAAAATCTTGAAAGTTAAAAAACACGCAGATTTAGCCGGTGCACTTTAAAATCATGTTTAGCCGACAACTAAAAATTATAATAAACTTCATACTTAAACTGCCATATAAAAAGTATGATGGAATAAATAAGTTAATTTGGAGTAACTTAATAATAAAATAGAGTAGATGAATTAATTTAGAGTAACTTACTTTACATTTCATTTGAAAATCATTATTACAAGCATATATTTATTTCTCAGCATCTTACTTAAAATCTTAACTTTAACCATCAAACGAGATGTAAAATATGAAGAATACAATAAAATAAGCAATTTAATTATCATTAATTTTACTTTGCAATCAAAAATCAACGTATCCATTCAAATACTCCCATACTCTGTCTACTTATCTCTTCTTGAAGTGCGCAGAACAGATTTGCTTTTTTGTTCGAAAAATATTCGTACCCCTTTCAAAATGGTCTTTTTCAGCATAGAAGAGGAAGCTTTCTCAATATTATTCTCTCTTTGACAAGACATGCTTAAAGAACATTTACCAATTCCAACTATATCTCTTCGCCTTATTAAGAAGCTTAATGTCTAGATCTTGCAAGGGTTCTGATTTATCATTTTTTTTTCGGAATGATGCTCAGCCATTGAATTTCCAAATCACACATAGATGAATTTTTCAAATTATGAGATTCAATACTTAGGTATGCACTGATCGCGTCGCATATGATCCCAGTGCCTGTAGACCGCGTGCCGCACCTCTGAACCACACAAGGCACCTGCGGATCAAGCCTGTGCACCGTGCCAAAATTCTTACCACTACACTAGAGTTCACATGTATTATCTTGTAGATAAATATAGTATTTAACTATTTTTCTCTACAAATTTGATTTAAATTATCTCTCCTCATTAAGGAGCTTAATGATTTCTACTACATAATTTGCTCCCGTTGCTGTGCTTGGGCACGATTACTAGTATTTTAC
The DNA here is from genome assembly GCF_964058835.1 of Carex rostrata. Classification (NCBI taxonomy): domain Eukaryota; kingdom Viridiplantae; phylum Streptophyta; class Magnoliopsida; order Poales; family Cyperaceae; genus Carex; species Carex rostrata. Next base: position 4,539,649 of record NC_135931.1, on the reverse strand, counting down.
TTATGAATTGAAAAAAAATTACACTTGTCGTCTCTCACAGGACCAACTTTAGATGTTACGTTATTAATTCTCTCACTATATCGAATCTCAAGAAAGAGAAGAAACAAAAATTGGTTGCCATGCACCGCATGTAGCACGCAAAAAAAGTGAGAGGTGTGTGCTCTTATTTGAAGGTCTGCGCACCACTCATTTCATGCGCGTCTTTCATATGATGTGTACGCACTAGATTTACGTTCTTACTAAAAATTTTAGATTTTCAAAATGTCACAATAATTTTGATTTTTTTTTAAATACTAACTAAAAAAATTGGAACCCTGCACATGCAATGCACATCATCTTCTTTTAATATGAAATAGTTATTATTGGCAGCTGTCACGCTTTATCAATAACTAACAATTCTGATCTTATCAATTAAATTCAAGGTTCTAAATAGCGATTATAGCGGCATAGCGGGGAGACAAAAAAAAAAGCTATTGCGAATAGCGTAGCTATAGCGGAAGCTATCACACATAACGATTTTCCCTTTTCAAACTTTATATTCTATATTTCTACTAATTATCAACATAATCAATATTAGAGAATTGATGTAATAACTAATCTAAGTCTATACTTTTTATCAATTACGCAAATAAGAAGGAAAAAAATCTAAAAAGTAACATTATTTAATAGTTTATACTTCATGGTATTACATATTATAATAGACAAAGAGCAATTAATTTTATAAGGTAAATGAAGTCAATATACATATTTAAACATTTTATAATTATAATAATAATCAAAATCAGCTTTCAATTGAAACGAACGATAATAATTTTACAAATGAATATTATAAAAAGAGTAATCAAAATGAAGAATTAGTATTTGAATATTTTTCGATATAGAATGATAGAATAAATCACAAATAAAAATATAAGCATATAGTTTGGTTTAGTATACTTATCGTAGAAGACCATGTAGCATTAGAAATAAGAATAGAAGTACAGAAATCCATATAAATTGCAAAAAAAAAAACCATGTAGCATAGCGGTAGCTATAGCGGGTCTCATATAGCGGTAATAGCGGTCAGCTATTATAGCTATAGTGGTCGTAGCTGAGTTAGCGCAATTTTATCTCATAGCTTAGCGTTTATGGTCCGGAAAAGCTATAACGCCACTATAGCTAGCTATTTAGAACCCTGATTAAATTCTAAAAAAAATATATTGAAATATATTGAACTATTATACGTATAATGTATATTTATTATTTTAGACTTTTATATTTCATTATTATTTAAATTAATCACTCTAAAATTTATGTTTAAATATTGTATAGTGCACGCTTTACGGTAGTAACTATAATATTCTTAGCTTATTAATTATATCATATCAGTCTTGTAAGTTAGTGACAATCGTCTTTTACACTTTATATGATTCAGAATGTTGGAAAATTATAACATGCTATATGATGAATCTCTTCGCTCCTTCCATGGAGATAGCGCGCAGAAGCTCTCAAGTGGGATTCAGTGGGCTTTAAGGATACATCTCCTAAAGATAAACATAGCCTGGAGTGAATTAGTCCCAAATCATATTTCTTATAACCTTGCCATTTCTTAGTCTTACAAGCTAGGATGCAGCAATGCAAGGTAGGTTCCTTGCCTTTTTAACTTATGTTCGCATCCAGCTGTGAGTGGGGGGTTGAAAAAATCGCTCATAACTCGTGACTTGCTTGAAAAAAGCTCGCTAATAACTCACTCATTATCAACTTGCTCGTTAACTTAATGAATCGAGCATGAGCAAACCCCAACTCGCTCAATAAGAACTGAGTTACATGAAATCATGTCACATCCAATCTCAAGTAGTTTCATTAATTTTGTAGAAAGTGTGTTGTGTATATTGCAACATTAAGACATGTTGTTTGAGTTGATGAACAAAAACAAATTCAAAACAATATGCACATGTTTTGGTTTGTGGGTATCTATAAGACATATTGAAATTATTGAACTGGTAATTCGTGATGCTTAAGTCTGGTTGTACAACTTAACATGTCAGTATGCAAAATAATTTTTATTGGATGAATTAGCTATCACTTATCAATTTGTCTAGTTCTAAAACAAAATTCAAAACTGCCTACATGCTTGATTTCTTAACAAGCCGCTTAACGAGCATGAATCAACTCGAGCATTTAACGAGTTGAGCACAAACACAGTTGTCAACTCGGTATTGTCTTCTCAATTCAAGTTGACTCGCTCATTAATTTAATGAACCGAACACGAGCATACCCCAACTCGCTCGAATTAACAGCCCTAGTTGTGAGGGATAAATTGGTTACGGTGTACTCTTTATGTTGGGTGCTGTTGCTTGTTCCCCTATTCATAGAAATTTTGTTTGAATGCAATATTAGTTGGGATATTAGCTAGTGGACCCCATGCGGAGAGCCGGAGACAAATCACAGAAGCTTGTTCTCTCAATCTCAACGCACGCAACCTGGATAAGTTATATGAGACAGCTGTTCCCAATTTCTCAGCTGAACCGAGACAAATAGGAAATCTAGTTATTGGGATTGCGATGTGGATTGTTTGGACTGACGAAATAGACTAACCATCCAAGAGTGGGGTGTTGTGTACACAGACCTAGCAGATCTTTGTGTGCTCTCATTATCTCTAGATTTGTCAGGATTTAATGCTGAGACGGGTTGAACTAGAGGCCATGAGTCCATGACTGAGGATAGCTTTGATGCAGATTCTCAGTTAAGAGTTGCTTTGCTGCAGTGTTGTTGTTTACCTGCTGGGCTTGTTTGATTTCGTTTCGTTTCATTTGTGTCGCAAGCTTTGTAATTCTAGACTTGATTTTATTTCGTTTCGTTTGATCATGGACCCTATAATTATTTTATGTAACTAACTATATCACAAGTTTTAATGCGAAAACAGTAGTATTATAATACCACTTGTAACAAACAAATTATAAATATATACATATATGCTTCACATTTTCATCAAAATCTACAGATGTTATTGCAGATGTTATTGTTAAACATATGCAATAACATCTGCATACCATCGTTGTAAATATTAATATTAATTTGTTAGTGGGTATTTCACCACTGACCTTCACAGGAAAAATTAGCATTTCTTAATAAGCTGCATAAGAAAATTCCGTGTAACAACAAACATTTAATTAGCACTGGAGAAAAGCCCCAACAGTGAGAGGCCAAGGGATCTACACACTAGACCAACTTAACAGTTCCACCAATAAAAAGGATGCGCATTAAACACAGGTGCTGCACAGCAAATGAACCGCAAATGTGAATCCAGGCAAGCAATTATACTTGCTAAAAGAATATATCACAAGGTCATCGAGCTAGGTGATTGATTAGCTAAGGAAAAGGAATTACAAGAATCTGACACAGAATACTACAACCACATTCAACACTAGAATAAGCACCATCATTGTACACAAATCTTTACACGAAAACATGTCAAGACGTTATTACACTTAATTAATCCATTTTTAGTTTTTAGAATTAAAGCCGAGGCTTCACACGCCTTCCATTGGCATCACCTCCATCAAGAGGATCACTATTGTAAAGGCATGGTGTGATTGAATGCTCCTTAACTTTGGCCACATATTGTAAAAGCTCAGTCAAAACAGAGGGGCAGCTTATATTCAAATATTCAAATCCTTCCGTTTGCATTACAGCTGCACAAGGGAAAAAAAGTGATTATAGCAAAAATTTGAACAAAGCAAATCAATAATAATGAAAGTGTATTTTGTTCACCTACAAATAAACTTCTCAAAGTTTATATATGATACTAAAACGGGCTCCAAAAAAAAAGTGGAAGGGGAGGGGGGGAAGGGAAGGGAGAATGGAAAGGGATGATAGGGAATGGATCCTCTACACCTCGCATATTGGAGACAATTTGATTGTTTGGAGGGTATAGGAAGTGAAATTTCCACCTTTCCTCCCCTTCTAAAAAATTGTAGAGCATGTAACAATCAATTTATACCATCTCCCCCCCCCCACCTCCTCCCTCCCTCTCCCCTCCTGTGGACCACACCCCAAGGATTAGTAGTCCAACAATGGTGGTATTACTTGATAATCTGATTTCACTCTCTATTAATTCATTAATCCCAGATGCAATATTGCAATATTCGAACTTCCACAAAAGAAATAATGACATGGATTACACCTACAATGTAAATACTGGATTCTGACTTTGCAATTTATCTTATTAGATGACCAACCAAAACTCCTCCTAAGTACAGCTAGTTCTAACTTCGTCATTTACCAACTTTGTGAAGTTCAATTAAGCCCTATTTAATTAACTCATGTCAGCTGAGGCTAAATTCCAAACCTATTTGGCCTCAACTTTGCTAAATTGAGCAAAAAGAACCAAAACAAGGGTTTATAAATCAAATCAATGTTTTTCAGTACAATGCTAGCATGGAAAAGGCCTTGTGCGAAGATAGAACATCTTGGGCCGAGGAATTCATTCACTAATTTTGAAGCATCGTTAATACCAGCCCAGTAGCACCAAACAGCTGTGTTGTCAGCCCATTAACTCTCTAATATGTCCTTTCTAAGGCACAATAATTATAGAAATCAGCCTATAAAAGGTCACATTGAATCCCCAGAACAATAGGAAAGTCCCTGGCCCATTCTGGCCCCTATAAAGCAGAATTCAGTGCTATACTGGCATCGAGCTCAAGTCAAAGACTAAGTAGCAATATTTTTTTTTTCATTTCTGCATTGTAGTTCCACAAACAAAATAAGGAAAGGGATACCTCTAAGGTTTTCTTGCATTGCAACAAACTTGAGGCAGATGGCCTTCAGCTGGTGACAGTGGTGCTGTTCTGCCAGAGCCAAAGTTGTTGCTACTGTGTTTATGGCGACCTCTTCACATAACTTCTTCTCGCATAGCAGCTTCAGTCTCTCTAGTGCATATCGGTCAGCAGCTGCTAGCAAGTGCTGCGCCATTAGTGTGGAGACCCATTTCGTGTTTAGACCTGTCAGCTCCTCTAAGTCTGGCAATGTGTCCCAGTATATGAAATGAAGCAAAGCCTGACAAGAAAGCATGTCAGCGACTATGTTAGTAAAGAGTTCATACCACATTAGGCCTTGAAAGAGTTTTAGAGAAGACAAAAGACATTCAATCAATCATTAAATTTTTCAGAAAATTGTTACACTTGATCACATAGTAGAATGTAACAGGCAGATTTGCAAACAACAACCATATACTCATTTCACCAGAGCTATTGAAAGAGAACTAGAATTCATGTACAAGTTCACACACTCATAATAGGGGGATAATATATGAATATAACAGTTCAAAAGATGGATAGAGCCAACAGCAGGAAGATGGTTCCTAAAATTCAATTGAAGGTGATTAGCAACTGAAGGATTTTCTTCAATATTACTCAAAATCAGATTCAAGTGGACTCTCCATAGCCTATGCATAGATCTAAGTCTTTTAGCTTAAACCTATCCAAAAATAAAAAAAATGACACTAAATGATATCCCAATATTGAATACTTAATAAATAACTACTAGCTCAAAACTTGTATGTTCTGAATTTCTGACTAAAGAGAACTTCCTTGATATGAGAAAAATTAGAATTAAACCATCTGCAACAGATAACTTGGCAAATTTATGCTGATTGGCCTCGCTCATATGCATGATGATGTGGCAAGTTCAATTCTACCTGATAACTCAATTATATATATATATATATATATAGAGTACGGCTAACGCGCTTCCTCTAGCATATGGGCCGAAATGCTTCCGGTGGAAATTTGAAATTTCAAAATCCAAAAAGTCGATCTGAACCGTTTATCTTCTTCTCCATATTAATATCTGCTTGGAGACCAAATTTTACATTTTTCTGAAATTTTTTACTATTTATTAAGCCATTTTGAAAATCGCTGATCCAACGGTAGCTTCTGATTTTTACTGTTTGGTAAGCCACCGTTGGATCAGCAATTTTCAAAGTGGCTTAATAAATAGTAAAAAATTTCATAAAAATGTAAAATTTGGTCTCCAAGCAGATATTAATATGGAGAAGAAGATGAACGGTTCAGATCGATTTTTTGGATTTTGAAATTTCAAATTTCCACCGGAAGCATTTCGGCCCATATGCTAGAGGAAGCGCGTTAGCCGTACTCTATATATATATATATATATATATATATATATATATTTTAAAAATAAACTAACAACACATGACAAACTGCAGGAAAGAAAGCTAAACAACAGGTCACCCCCAAAAAAAAATAAAAAAATAAAGAACAAACCTTGAAAACAGGTGCCTCCATATCCTCTATCGTAATGCACTGCATGTTCTTATCTTTCATTGGGCCAAAAAGTTGCGCCCTAAAAACTGGTGATCGTGCAGCCAGAACCAACTTATGTGCAGGGAACGTCTCCCCATCAACTTCAAAGGTGACGTCAGTGCCCTTACCGCTGTCCAATAACCATCCAATATGTTCAGCCATGTTTGATGGGGAGACTGGGATGGTGTACACTCTAGGCCCTTCAGTGCGTGACCTGACAACACCGACGGTGCAGTCGACAAGGAGACAGTCATCTTTTAGATAATCTGATGTCTCTAAATTAGACCTTTTAAAGAAACGCTTGTAGCCCCTGCGAGTTAATGGATTTAATTGTGAGTTGTTATAAAAAAAAGGAGATCATACTGGAAATCAGGATTTTTCTACCAGATAGTCAGTACAGGTGCCATCTTGGTACTGTGTCCGACAAATCAACCAGCATAGTATAATATACCGTGAACATTATTAGACAAGACGCAAAAACATACATTGAGCATCCTAGAGCAATAATAAATTAACCAACACAAACCTCCACAACAGCTGATGGCTGCTAAAAAGTAATTTTTGCCATACAAGTTCTTCAACATAGGGATTGGGTCTACATTTAATTCAAACTAAGAAACCATCATTCGAACAATAAGAGAAACGTAAAAATTAGATATATGCCATTTCTTGCAGTGAGGCCAACTCACCAAAAGTAACATTATCTAACTAAACACACACCCAAAGGGCCAAATAATATGATACAACACAAAATTTAACTTGCGGGCTCGTCAGCACCATGAAATTTGACAAGCGTAGATAATAGAAGATGGAATGTATGCCAGGCAAGATTGAAATTGGGTGCAATATGGTGAAGAAATATATTGAAAAAGGATGAAAAGGAGTAGAAATTGTGCAATCAAAACCTAGCATTTCTACAATTAGGCCCCCTCATTCAAACTGGAATATCCTACATTTGAATTCTATACGAAGGTAAAAAATTAGGCTATCTTTTAATTTGATGGGTGTGGAATTGAAACGAATGGGCCTATGCCACCTTGCCAAACAAAGTTGGCATAAAATGGAAAAGCTCCCTATTCCCTATCTCATATTCCACTTGCTAAACACCTCCTTGAGGAAAAGCCAGCATTTTGTGTTTTACATTCACCGCTTAAGCCAGTGTATTATAAAACTACCGAGGCACTTTCCAGGTCAAAGCCTATTTAGGTTTAGGTGTGCCAGGGAAACAAATAGTTTAGAACTTAGTCTAATTAATATGGCCCAATGTGAGCTAGCTTTGGTGGGCATTTGTCAAACAAAAATAATTTTATCAGATAGGTAATTCTCTTTCAGGGAAGTTCCCTGCAACCCTACCCCCATACATAAAGGTACTCTTCTCTGTCCAATCTTCTAAATGCCTATAGACCTCACTGAATCACTTTTTCCAACACGACTCTGGAAAGAAAATGGAGCGCACCACTAACAAAGATAGGAAGATAACTTGCTAGTACATTTGTAATTATATGCTTGTATAACTTATCAGCATCAATCACTGTACATCGGGTACTGATCCGCATTGCCGCATATACAGCGTTAATTGTCAGTAACAATAACTCTATTCTGAATACCAACAATCAGGTAAACAAATTTTTTCACTATGCAAATATCAGTATTAAACCATCATGCTTTGAATGTATCAATCAGGCTGTACAAGAAAGGCAACATTAGAAGCACCAATATGTATAAACCCACAATGTCTCTACTTGTTAGATCCCAACAATATTTATTCTTTCATAGTTATCAACAGCTTGGCTAATTTGTCCTTCAATTAAATGTAGCACGAAATAGTTGATGCTTGCAATTTAAATTGTTGCCTAAAAGAAAATGTAAACAAATTCCACTTCACCAGTCTGACTTACCACATGCTTCCGCGGTACTTGAGCGTGTACGGTCCACCCTCGAGGGTGCGGCCGAAATGGGTGTGAACCTTATGCGCAGCCTTCCCACTCTGATCCAGTAGTGTCAGCTCAAAGAGAGCCCGCACATCAGCCCCCTCACTTGCAAGAGCAATGAAGAGAGAGACATATGTAGCATTGTCCTCGGCACTCTTCCCATCTGGATAGAAATAGACGGCCCACTCATATCTACAAAAATACACCACTTGAATTAGTAATGCCAAGTATTTGAAACTCTAATTTTTACAAGTCCAAGCTACATATCTCAATGCCGGGTAATTGCAAGCTAATCTTTTGATGTTATGTAGCTAGGTCCTTGATTTAAGCAAACTTATGCTACTTGTGCTGCACAGTTGCTTAGCATTGACATGTTGGCAGTTAAGCTCCAAAACGCAAACTTACAGTAATCAATAAGCCTGCAAAAATTCTATTGTTTTACCCAGTTCTCTAATTGGTAATCTATTTCTACTTGTAATTAGAGGAAGTGGAAAACAACAAACTAGAGTATGAACCAATCAGCCGAGTAATAGCTAGCCAACTTGTTGACTCTGGTACATAAACCATTTGTCGCCTGTGCTGTATTCTGGTTTCATCATTTCTAACCATTATACACAATAGCAATTGCATTCACAATTCCAGGGGTGCTACCATCAGCACATTTCAGATACTCAAGCATTGTAGTTATATGTATGTGTTCAAAATTGATACAGATCATACTCATCAGATCATTCCCAAAAGACAACAGTGATGTACATTGTCTTTCCAGAAAAGACAGACTGCCAGAACCTAGTTATCAGACATGAAGCTTGTTATCATACAATGAAAGTGTCGCAATACATAAAGTAACCTAATTCTCGTAATAAGAAATTACAAGTAGTCGCCGCACTTGGGACACATTGTGTTCCCTGCACAACAAGGACCACGTGGCACTCCCAGTGCAGAGAAAGAACACACAGATTGCTGCAATATGGTGCAACCCTAAACAGAAAATTTCCAATACACAAAGAACCAATCAAAAAATAGGTCCACTAAGCACCACCTATTAATCTTTTGTTGAGATTAATTGAGCATTTAGGCAGAGGCCTTACCCCCCGACAGAGAAAGAATCCGAGGCTATGTACTTTCCAACGCCAAGTCCTTTAGAGAGCGAATATCCCGCAATTTTGAAATGGTGGGACCCGTTAACAGTCTCTGTGATGGAGGTTGAAGCCGTCTCCGAGGGAGTTGAAGAAGAGAAAGAAGATGACGAGGAAGAGGACGGAAACAGAGCTTTTGTCGATGGCCCGCCACGGCACACCCTTCCTACTCCCATCGTCGCCACCGATCTAGGGTTTGGATTGCGAAAAAGTCACAGGAGTGATGCGAGGAGCTATTGACCTAGGGCTAGGGTTCCAGGCGAGCTATTGGAGAAGATTCGATGACGAATTTGTTGGGAGAAGAACTGGATCTAGGGTTGCAAATCGGGTAGAGAGAGAACGAAAGGGGAAACTTTACTTTGGTTTGCTAGCCTTTCGGACTTTCTCTCTCCACTTGCTTTTTCGTCTCTGCTTCAAACGGCAGCTGCTTGGCTTGATAGCATTTTAAAAAGAAGTCGATACGCCTGGTGTACCGACTAATGGGGAACGCAACTTGTGGACCCCACTTTGTGGTTTCTACGAGTATTAACTTTACCCCATGCGCCGTGTGTATATAAATAATGGACTTTTCGAGCTCGTTGTGGTAATAAATTTCGTTGACCGGTGGTCAAAATTGTAGTCTAAGCTCCCCCGTATTGTTCTCTGTGCTCGTAATATTGAAGCAGTCGTAATAGATGCTACTTTATCACCCGCTATATATATATACATACCTAGTCAAAGAAACAGAAGAAAAAGCAAATCCGAATCCTGAAACTCCGGGTGTTTTTGAAAGAAACTCTTTCAAAAGTTATTGGTGCCACTGGAATATACACGGTTAGGATTGTCTGGCGCTACGACGTCTTGTGCGCCGGGTGTAGATGATTATTGATTGCAGATCAGAGGCCAGTGGCGGTAATAACTACACCGACCACTGGTGGTCGGGAATTCCGGGCCATAACTCCTCATCGACCCCTCTGCCGTCTTGCGCAACAGCTGTCCCTTTCGGCTCAAATTTGGGCTAAAACTATCGTCAGCGTTGTTGTAAACAATTGAGAAATAAACGTGTTGCATGAAGTTAAAACAGTATTGTTAATATTTGCACATAAAACGTGTTGCATGAAGTTTATTCGGTATGTATTTAGTGACACTATTGTGTAATTAAATTAGCAGAAATCTCGGGGAATCCCACACCTGCCATGCTCGGAGTTCGCATCCTCTGAGATATCTCATATTTTGCGTGATTTTTTAGAAAATCTCAACCGTTCAAATGCGCTCTATCCTCTACTACTATAATACCACGTTGGTTTTTTTGGGATCCAATCACCTATCTGTCCAGAGAGAATCGCAGCCGTTCATCCAATAGATCTCAGCCGCTCATCAAAAGTAAATCTCAATCTCAGCCATTAATAACTCATTTTGATTTTATGTCTCTGTTTCATGCTGCCAAATATATAGAAGTATAAATTTAGTTAACCAGTTACTTGCTACATAAAAAACCACATGAAAAGCCACGTGCAAATTGTGTTGCCTTCTTCTTCCACGCAGACCGAATTCGTATCCTCTGAGATATCTCAAACTTTGTGTGACTTTATGGAAAATCTCAACCATTTAAATACGTTCTACACGAATCGCAAAGCACAAATAATACATACCCCTGCGCTATCACCGAATAGACACCGAACACGTTAGTCACGCAAAAGTTGAGATATCTCAGTGGATACGCACTCACGCGGACCTCCTTTTTTCCTTCCCTATGCGTCTCTCTCTCCACTCATTGTTTTAACTTAGATGCTTGATTTTAAAAGTATGGCTAAATTGAGACTCAACTAGGTTGCATCAAAAGGCATTGTTGCTCAGTTTTATGGAACCATCTTAAATTGAAAATTTATTAAGATCAACTGCAAAGATGGCTTCAATTTTATCATGTATAATATGTTACTTTCAAATAATTTCTTGTTTTAGTTGACTTTTGTAATTTAGACACATCTTGTGTCCTTATAAATGAAAAAAGTTTAAAACCTAAGAAACTGGAACGAAGAAAAGGCATGGCCATCTTGTGTTCTTATAATTTTTATTTGTAATTTTTTCTCCTGTTTTGATAACTAAATTTTTTGTTTCTCCGTTCCAAAGCACGGAAACTTAACTAGTACGTATCAAAGCTCCAATAATACTGGCATCTGAGCTATCTCCCAATAAGCACCGGACACGTCGGTCACGCAAAAATGGAGAGGGGATAAATAACCAACGACAATGAGAATACTGTACAAGTGTCCAGGGTGATTATGTTATTTTGATTGTAAATAATTGTCAAATACGAATTACAGAGTTTGCAGCAGTGTTAGTATTTGTTAACCTGATAACAGGTAAATTAAATAAAATAACAGATTAGAAACGTGTGGAAAAAGATGGGGGATAATTTTCAACGTACTCTTCGGAATTTGTGCCGAATTTTTTATTAATAGAAAATAAATAAATAAAATATCGAAATACGGGATTGTTTTTTAATTTTTTCGAGATATAACTAGAACGGGCTCAAATATCCCGTCCCATGGGATGGAACTAATTAATCCGTCCGGGTTCCTTAACCTAATTAACGCTGACAGCAGCTTAGTGGTAGGAAAAAAAAACCGAACGGGAGAGGAAAACCCATCCAGAATTTCAAAAACTCTGGTAAAAAAAAAAAAAATCAGCTCGGACGGGAAAGTATAACCCGTCCGAGAAATAAGATTATTATATAATATAATATTATTTTTTGTTTTTTATATTATATTATTATATTAAGAGATGGGCTATGGTGAGTTGCGCAGTAAAGCGACTATTTTACTTCGCGCTCATATTTTGCAATTTTAAAGTTCAAAACATCGATCCGAACCATTCATCTTGTTCTCCATATTTAAATGTGCTTGGAGACCAAATTTTATATTTTTTGAAATTTTTTTACTATTTATTAAGCAATTTTGAAAGTCACTGATCTGATGGTCCAGAAAATTTTACTGTTTTTTACTGTTCACAGCGAAACAGCAATTTTAAAAAATGCTTAATAAATAGTAAAAAAATTCAAAAAAATGTAAAATTTGGTCTCCAAGCACATTTCAATATGGATTAAACATCTAACGGTTCGGATCGGTCGTTTGGACTTTCAAAATAAAAATACGGCGTGAATTAGAAACGCGTTTTACTTCACAACTCACCGTAGCCCATCTCTTATAATAATATACTTATATAGGAATATGCTAGCATAGAGCCTCTCCATGCAACGGCTCGGATTTTGAGTTTTCAAAATCCTAACGGTCGATCCGAACCGTTCATCTTGTTCTTCATATTAATATGTGTTTGGAGACCAAATTTTACATTTTTTGGAATTTTTTTACTATTTTTTTAGATTTATTGAAAATCCCTGTTTTCAGCAAATCTGGACCATAAAAAAACAGCGATTTTCAATAAATCTAAAGAAATAGTAAAAAAATTCCAAAAAATGTAAAATTTGGTCTCCAAACACGTATTAATATGGAGAACTGATATCTCCATATTATGTCTAAATTACAGCACTGATTTACACTAAAACCTGTGCTTTAAAGCCTATAAGTGTGGACTTTTTACTTATATTTTGATGAAATGTGGTACTGCTATGCTTTGTTTGGTATTTTGCAGGAAAAAGGGCGAAAAACTGGATCTGACAATTTTTCATACGGCCCGTATGACATTCCCTACGGGCCGTACAATATCTGCCCAACCACACAGAAGGTTCTACAACAGAGGCACAAAGTCTCCAAGACAAAGCATAGGCATACGGCCCGTACGGGGTCCCATACGGCCCGTAGGACGCTAATTCGAAAAATCCAACTGGAATCTGAAATGAGCATAATTTAAGGAGGCCAAAAAGGAAGCCCCTGGGGGCGCGATCTAGGGCATTAAATGAGATATTTCCACACCAAAAAAAAGGGATTTACCACTGGAACTTGGACAACCTTTCTTGGAGCAAAATACAAGAGGAGGAGAAGAGGAAGAGAAGTGAAAAACGCGAGTTTGCAACGGATCTTCGGATTTCTCCACTGTTTTGTCATGAACTCTTTTATTTTCTGTTATTTGTGTTATCTTATGAACATGAGTAGCTAATTTACTTTGTTTCTAGGGTTAAGATGTAGTTTCTAGTTTTATTTTGTTTGCATGCTACTTGGATTTTGTGTTGAATGCTTTGTTTTTACCTTGTGGAGTAGTATTTTGATTGCTTTATTTGTGCTTGCTTGAATTGATTAGTCATCCCGTTAGATGAATGCGCACATCTAAGTGTTAGGAGCCAAGTCTATGACATTTAATCCAACCGAATAAAGTATATGAAGTAGGGTGAAACCAAGGAGTACCCGAAAGGTGAAACTTTCCTCGAGGCGAAAGTCCTTGGATACTTTTAGTAAACCAACAAGTAACTTGGATAAATTAGGCCAAAATGCGAAAGTTGAGGTTTAACGCATCTAAGAGGGAAGTATTTGAGTCCGGTAATCGGGTACTAGGCCAAAATGCAAAAGTTGAGGTTAGGTATCTAGATCTGGTCGATAGAAACCCTAAACATTAGCATCAACGCAGAAAACAGTAGCTGCAGCATTAACTTGGGGTGCCATACGGGCCGTACGGGAATCCGTACGGGCCGTATGCCTCGGGACTGAACAGAAATGAAATCTGAACCCTGGAAACGCCTTTCTATCAATTGAAAACAACTTTAATTATCTTTTATTGCTTTTTAAACTTGTCATAAATCAGTAGAATTATTAGAATTAAATCAAACCAATTTCTCTCACTTCTAGAATCTCAAGTAATTTTAAGACGAGTCCGGTTATTTTCTTCCGTCCCTGTGGATCGATGCCTGGGCATACTCATCGATAGGATAATGCACTTGCTATCTGATTTGACAGAGTATAACAAAGGTTTAAAAGGTATAGCTTGCTATACTGAAACTTTGTAGCATATATTATGTGCGAACAAGAACAAGATGAACGGTTCGGATCGTCCGTTAGGATTTTGAAAACTCGAAATACGAGCCGTTGCATGGAGGAGCTCTATGCTATGCATAGCATACTAGCATATTCCTACTTATATATATTATATTATGAGTAGAACTAGGGTGTTCTTAAGCTCACCAAAGTGTTTGGTGAGCTTAACTCCAAAACTCATTAAATCGGTTTCAAATGACGAATCCGAACCGTTAGAACCCGCCCATCTTACGAATGATGCATCTACGTGTGAAAATTTTAAACATTTGAATTAATTTAGTATAAAGTCAATCGGTTCAAAAAATGAATACACTAAAATTAATTTGTTAACTTTTAAATTTTGACCGATTGACTTTATACTAAATTAATTCAAATGTTTAAAATTTTCACACGTATCTGGACCGTTCTTTTTAACTTTGCACGAATCTCAAAGCCAAAAAGTACTGCCCCCTGTGGTGACTCGAATCCCAAATCAGTTGAGATTTAATCTCAAACCGTTAGCTGATCCTCTGCAATACCTGAGAGGATACGGATTCTCCTAAAACAACGGTGCCATTTGTAAAATACTAATCTAATCCGTCGTAGGCTCGTAGCGGCGAATCGACAAAGCCCAGTACCCAGCGTCACAGTATCGCACAGTCGAATCGACGGAGAGCAGCAGCGGGCCAGCGGCGCATAATCCAACAGTCATAAACATAAAACCCCCGATAGATAAATCTTACAAATTTCGAAATTTCCATCATACAGAAAAGTTCGCTGAGATTTTCATTTCATTTCACCGACTCGACTTACATTGAGAGAAGATGATGAGCAGCTCCCCTCCTGCTCCTTCCCAGCAGCTCCAGCCCGCGGTGCACCCCCCCCCCCCCCCCTCCCCCCTCCCCCCTCCCCCCTCCCCCCTCCCCTCCTCTCTCTCTCTGATTCTCCCTAGATCTCGATCTGTTTCTTAGATCGCAATTCTAACTCACAGTTTCAGACTGTGAGCTCGTGATACTCTGTGGCTATCTAGATCCTTAACACGCTCCATTCCGAGGGAATGTCTGTACCCTATGTCCCTATCCACCTGCCCCTCCTTTTCCCCGCATAAAGCGCGAAAGTGGAATCGGATCACATTTTTTCATCATCTAATATTTCAAACGGATTGAACTTATAGATGTTCTGTACGTGTCTAATTAGTGTCAAATTGGGGTTTATATGTGCAAAATCTGGAAAAACCTGTACATGGATTCGTTCTTGTTATTGGAAATTTCAGCCATACTAAAAGCCACTATTCATTGGCATCTGAGGATCTGAACCACTTTTTTCTTCTTTCAATTTGCTTTTGTATGTTCAAGTGTATCCATGTGATTTTTTCCGGTTGATTCATATTCGTGGCACATAAATGCTAATTGCAAAACATAAAAAATACAGGGTTTGGTTCTACAGTATAATGCTGGTTGTGATCTGAAAAGAACTGATTATTCATTTCTAGAATCATTCATTACCCAATTCTTCTTTATTATTCTTCATTCAAATTTCTTCTCACAGCATCTGCAGTGCATAGTTTCTTTTATGTTTTGTTGTATCCAGGGCCATCTTTGTTAATGTGTTTGTAATTTAACATTTGAATTTAGGGTGGAAGTTTTCTGACGGGATATACAAGGCTATGCAAGGGACTTGCAGTAATTTTAGTTATAGGATTTGCCTTTGTTCAGATATTTCCTTCAGCTGTGGCCTATCTTGCGCTTATTCCCTCAAGGTGCAATTGGATTCCTCACTTAATTTGTATAGACCAGGGTCTACTTTTTACTTAGAACTTGAAAGAAAAGCAGAAAAATCAAATTCAACCACAGTAGGCGAAACTAACCATGGGGATCTTTTTGTCCTTTTGGGTAACATACTATCATGTACAAGCCAGTTTTCTACCATTATGATGTCGCATCAATATGGTACCTGCAGCCAAAGACAGGGTTATTACCTGTTCCATTCTATGAATATTAGACATGCGCAAGTGCAACAGAAGAATAAAATAGTAGATACGTACCTTGAATGTATGCACAGGATAAGCACTGCTAGTAGCAGAACTGGCCAGTGATGTACTGGCACTCCAATATTGTAAAAGTTATTATCATCTATGAAATTAAAGGTCATTGCTAAAGAACATTTTATAAGAAAATTGAGTTTTTTTTAACTTGTGCAGGACAATTCCATTCGCTTGGAATCTTTTTACAGCTGGTTACATTGAGCAAACCATTCCTGGGGTAACTTCTCCACCTGATAACTCTTCTTTCATATTTTAAACCTCTTAATTATGTCTGATAATTTATGCATAACTCGACCCAATGTTGGCTAATCTAAATATGGAGGTTTTGCGTGTCAAGGTGGATAACGTTTAGACCTGACCTATAGGATCCGAGCCATCCTTGTTGATTTATTAATAAATCAATATTTCAGTCATGCACAATGATTCTTCCAAATACACAATTCTTATATGGTCAGTGATGGTTGTACTCATAGAGATGAAAATATAAAAACTTGTCATATTTAAGAAAAAGGGATTTTGTTTTTATTTCTTTCTCTCTCTCCCGGATACACAGAGAGAGGAGAGAGGCATTTTTCTTTTTCACTGACTTCGGAGAGAGAGAGAGTAATTGAAGTATATATATAGCAATTCATATATGAGATAATAAACATATAAGAAACGGATTACAAACTCATCAATAGGTGCGGTAAAGAGATGCAACGGTTAAAGGGCTATTAACGAATAATTAATAGTTATTAACAAAAGGACTGACTGTTAAGTAAAATATTTTTTCAATTTAATCCTCAGAATATTGAATATCACAAATAGATATTTTAAGCAATTTTGAGTTTTTAGAAAAGTTTCAACACCTTTGGCATCTCTAGTTGCAATGACCCTACTGGGAATTGATTAAGCTGCAAATACAGTATTGTATTGCCAGTGATATACATTTTGGAATTATTCTCTATGTGGGTACCTATCAAGTGGGCTGTCAAATAGCTTCATGAGCTTCAGTTCAGGTAGCCTTCTTTATTTTTACAAGGGGCATATTGACTACAACCATTAAATAAAATTTCACAGGTCATTATAAGCATAATTGGGCTGCTTGTGTCTGGGAAGCTATTGGAACCGCTATGGGGCTCCAAAGAGTTCCTCAAGTTTATAATCGTGGTCAATTTGTTGACTTCAGTGTGCATATTTGCGACTGCTATTTTCCTCTACTATTTTACAACACAAGAGAATTACCTGTAAGTACTCCCATTTCATCAATTAACTAAAATTTTAATCTTTTTTTTATTTGCTCTGGCCTATATTTATTAAGATAAAGGACTGCTGCTTTTATTTTACTGTGGACGGGTAATTAAGTCTCATTGCTATGAGCTCTTAATTTGACCCTACTTTCTGATGTAGGTGTCATATTTGCAAATATGGTTAAACCTGTACAGTAACCATGTCTGCTGTATCTATATCAGTTGATGACCTTTATGACATGATATGAATTTTGTTTACCTGCTATAGCCACATTAGCAGAGCATAGGTCCTTATTGGTGTTGTGATCAAAGATCTTTTAAATTACTGAAAGTTTAGCAACACCATCTGAGAACAATTTGCATTTGGCAAGTAAGTATAGGTTAAATCACTTTAAAGTGGCAGTTGTAGCGAAGTAAATAGATGAAGTACAGTTTGAACCAAAAGACAAAATAGTTGTCAGTACTATGTAAGTGAGCGGAGTAGTAAGGGTAAAAGGTGCCATAAGTTGGAAGTTATTAATATTTCAAGTTTAAAGCACCTACAGAGCTGTTTTTAAATTTACACCGCCTTAAAGTGCCTTAAAGCATATAATAATCACAAGCACACATCATGTAAGTCGGAGCTAACAGTTATTTTAGCTAAACTTTTAGTGGCTTTTGCTACTGAAATGGGGAAAAAATATTGTATTAATTAGTTGAGTACTAGGTTGTGATATACTGAATAAACACTCTTTTGAACCTAATTTATGGTGTTCTGTTTTAACTAAATTGCTTATCCATGTCTCTAAATATCATACAGCTATACTCCTCTATCTGGTTTCCATGGGGTCCTTTCAGGTTTCTTAGTAGGTGTGAAGCAAATTCTACCTGATCAGGAACTCAACTTCCTAAAGATTAAAGCTAAGGTGAACTCATGCTTATAAATAGTATTATAGAAGCACACACAAATGTAGTATTAGAGTCCATGCACACACAATAGACCCACTAAATAGAATTTCAAAAGAGCCTCTGCATTGTAATTAAATTGATCAAGCCACTAATTACAATAGAAACTTTTTATTTGTTGGAGAAATGGTAGTCATATTTTAAGTTAAACACTTTCTAATACCATTTTTATATTACCTATCAGTGTAGTTTATTCTAAAGAAAGTTTTTCGATTATGGTCATGACTAGGATGGTGTGATGTTCTTATAAGTCTTTTTTCTTTTGGGCTGGTGATTTGTGGACCAGGTCCAAGTTTTACTACCAAAAAATTATAGAGGGGATAATATTTGGGTTGAAGACAATCTCGAATTTTGTTATGGAGTTGAGCCTAAGCTCCCAATAACTCCATTTGTCTTCAATGGGAAATATGGAAAGATGTACTAAATTCATTTGAGCGATAATTGATATGTTGGTTATAGATACCGATTCCCCCGTCACTGCTTCCTTACCCACTGTCATGCAGGCTTGGGTGCATCAATGGTTTTGTTGCACAGAACAATGATAAAAAGCTGATTCCCCCTTTTCTTCTTCTTCTTCTTCTTCTTGATTTTTTTTCTTTTTTCTTTTTGAGTGCAGTGGATTCCATCACTGGTTGCATCTGTCTCCGTTGCCGTGAGCTTCTTCATGACAGAAGCCATGTCATACCTGCCAGCCATATTATTTGGCATGTATGCTAGCTGGACTTATTTGAGATATTTCCAGAAGAGGCCTGAAACAGGTCTCAAAGGAGACCCTAGTGATGAGTTTTCCTTCTCCAGCTTCTTCCCCGAGTTTCTTAGGTATGTTGCAACCTCTGAATACAAGTTTATATTTTTATATGGGACTTCTACAGAAGCATCATAACTTGGAGTGGGTGTTTGATCGCATGGTCTTGGCAAGTTATGCCGTGCAGGGATGCAAGAAACTTCAGCAAACCACCGGGGGTGGGGTTTCTGTACAGATGTACTTGTTTTATTGAGTACGGGTCCAAAATTTGGGACCTTATCATACTATAAAAACTTCCGACATTTGTTAAAAAAATATCGTACACCGTTACAGATAGTATAGCCTGTGTTTGTTTTATCATGTGTCAGGGTTTGACAAAATTTACTTTAGAAAATGTTTATTAAGCACAAGATCAGCCAAAAAATCCCAATGAAAGTTATATATGTAAGTATCATGATGATACAATGCACTAGAGTAACTAATTCTAAATATTTTACAAAATAACGAATATAGGCCTGTGTTGGACCCAATTGCATCAATCTTCGATAAAATCTTTTGTGGGAGATTTAGAAATGGGACGGTTGAATCAAGAGACCAGGCATTGGATGGATCTCCATTACCGGGTTCAGATTTGATAGAGGCAGCTCGTAGAAGGTTCTTTTTTCTTTTTCCTACTCCACCTTGTTCTCTGCATAACATGTCGTGGTCTTAGTTGTTCCATGTCATAGTCAGGTATTACCAGTGTTAATTATCATATAATTGATAGAAGCAAACAAATAAACAATTAAAATAAGCTGGTACATTGTCCACGTGTTTCACTGTGCGCTGATACCCTCTTGATTAGAGAATGCATCATAAACCAGATAGGGACCATATCATTTGGGTTCAGTGGTTGTCAGGAATGGCACTACTGCTTTGTTATTATTTACATTTGTTATATAAAACACTTGTTTATGTTTGTACTTCATGCTTAAATTTAAAAAAAATGATTTGTAACTTTTAAGAACTGTTTTTTTTTTCGACTTAATCCAATATTAATTGATGCAGAGAAAGAGGAGCAAGAGCTCTAGAACAGAGATTGGCAGCTGAGAAAAACATCAAAGTCCCTGATGGCACGTCACATGATAATGCACCAGATAATGTTTGAGGCTTTTTTCTCTGTGGATAACTGAATGAGTGCATAATCTTCCTAGAAATATTCTTTGTTTCATGTCCTGCTTAGTTTAGTTAGAAGAGTTTTTCTTTTACTTCATTCTTTTGAAGTCTTGTTTGAGTCTTTTTCTCTCTAGTTTTCTTTGGCTGGTCTTGGTACGTTCCGTCTTATAAGCTCTGTTCGGCTGGAAGGTTCTCAGGGGGGTGAAACCAGAATGTGTTTGTGATATTATGAATCTTTCTAAATAGGACATTCTGTGTGATTGAGTTAGCTGATGCTAGTTTTAAATAGTGAGAGGTTTTTGTTAGGGGTTGTGGGATCCCTTGAATGAGCATTTTACCATCTTGATAATATTTTTTTTAATTAAATTTAAGAAAATAAAAAAGTAGGAAAAAAAATTATAAACATGTTGAAGGACTTATGGAGTGATTGTGTATAAAATTTCATGTGATTTAAGTGTCATTTGATATTATATAATGACTACTAAAATTTAATGTAACTATTAAATCGTTGTGAATTTTAAATTGTTCGGCGGTAAACGGTCAAAATGTACATCAATTTATTATTTTTCGTGTGTATCGTATAAATGTAAATATAGTATAGAATATATATTAGAGTTAAATATTAAAATATAAATGATTTTTTATCATTATTGTGATTATCAAGTTAATATACTGTCAATGATTTCACCCTTTTGTTAGTAGATATATATTATATATATCATACAATTTGAATGATGCTTGTACATATTATAGTTAATACCAACTATTTCAGCCCCAATAACAAGAACGCCGGTTGTTTGTTTGCAAGAAGGGTTCAAATATTTTTATACCCAGTATTTCTTCTTTCACGTGCCTATTGTGATATTTTAACTCTGTTTGATAATGAACAAGTTAATTTTATATGTGAGTTGTATGTTCAAGATTATATTCAACGGTTTTAATTTAGTATATATGTTTTAGAACTTGAGTTATTAAAATTTAACAAATTAAAATGTCAATCATGCAAATAAATTTTAACCCGGTTGTTAGATATTGAAAAGAAATGGGTAGTAACAAAAAACACACTTAATGGGTGAATATTTTGACAGTGAGAGAATCTTCTATGTGGTTAATTCTACACGATAAATTTCTTATTTAAAACGTTTTCACTCGGATTTATTAAGATATCAAGTATGCTGGTTTCCAACTTGTTTGATAAATAACAATTAGTTGATGAGGAGGGTTGAAATGCCTTCATTTTTTGTGTCTCCATCATGCCTCCATTTTTAAAACGTTAATAACTTCAAATTTAAATCATAAACTTCAAAATAAAACCGTTAGATGTGATCTATGTTATTTTATTTATGTTGCCAAAGTTTTTTATCACATTTCGGTTTTCTTTTTATGTGAATCAATTAGTTGAAAAATCAACGTCTACAAATTATCCACATTAGTATGTTTTTACAAGCTCTTGATGACAATCAAAACAAAGTTGAAATGTCATAATTTTTTACAAGTACAAAGATAAAATGATAGAGATCATATTGAACGGTTTTATTTTGACTTTTTAAGTTTTAAATTTTGAATTATTAAAGTTTTTAAAAATGGAGGCATGATAGAGGCATTTGAACCCTCCTCTTAGTTGACAGACCTTTAAATTTTATTTTGGGAAAAAAAATACAAAGCTGCGAATGAAGCACAACTTTTTAGGATCTCGGCCGTTTGATATTATATGGAACCAATCTGACCATCTGATTTTAACACATGATCCTTTAATATTAGTGCAGATCCGATTTGCACGAATTTTAAAGTAAATTGGACGGTTCAGATACATTAACTCAAAAGATTCCCATGGAGTTAATGCAGAGGATACGAATTACAAGTTTTTACAGCACGCTCAAGTCTCAACGGATCTAAATATTAGTTTTCTAAATTTTGTGAGTTGTCTTCGTTTTAAGGATATCCCGTAACGGAATATATACAACTTTAGGTACAGTGAGTTAACATAATAGCTAAAACAGGTAGGAATTGACTTGTTACGCGTTGAAAATGTATATGGAGCGTCGCAACCGACGTGCCTAGGAAACATATTGGGCGTGTCTGCCACGCACTCAAGTGGGCCCCACTATTGCGTCCTTCGCCGATTCGAATTCGTATCCTCTGAGATATCTCAAACTTTGCGTGACTTTATGGAAAATCTTAACCGTTTAAATACGTTCTACACGAATCTCAAAACACACATAATACGGACCCCTACATCACTCCCGAATAGGCACCGGACATGTAGGTCACGCAAAAGTTGAGATATCTCAGAGGATACGTACTCCGCCGATTCGGCATGCTCCTTGTATTTACTACAGATCCTCTGCATTAACTCAAAATGGAATCTTTTAAGTTACTGAATCTCAACCGTCTGATATTAAACGGACTCAAACCGGTCTTTGCCTACAACACAAGGGCTCTTTAATATCAGTGTAGATCTAGTCCACACATATCTTAAAGAAAATTAGATGGTCAAGATTCAATAACTCAAAATATTCCCTTTTGAGTTAATGCAGAGGATACGAATTCAATTTTGTTGGGTTGGGTCTGTCGTTAATGCGCGTAAGGATCTTTCTAGCTAAAAACACAGTTAACTTTCGTGAATGAGGTCTTAAAGTTAATTTCATGACTATTGGTGATTGATCTCGCAAGATTATAGGTCGACCGCCAAAACGGCAAAACCTCCTCTCATTTGACACACACACACACAAAAAAAAAAAAAACAGATGCTTAAATAAGCTTAATGCAATAATGCGTCATTTTCGAAACAACCCTAAAATTATTCAATATAAAATTTGTATACTTTGCTGCATCGCTGAAATTTGTTTATACTAAACATTGAATTCCATGTACCCCCTCAAAAACCTTGAAATTACGTATTTTTCCCTCTAAAATTCATAATATCTTATTTACCCTTCTAAAGTTAAAAAACTCACAAATTTACCCAACTTATTAATTTTTCTAATTAAACTCACTTAAAATTTATAAATTACCCATTTTACCCTTCTCCATCATTTCTTCTCCCGATTTCTCGTCGTCCTAGAGAAATCTCAAGCTCAAAAACTTAGGGCCTGTTCGGCCACAGCTCCAAACTTTATTGTTCACGTGGGAAAAAAATATTCAGTCTGACTGAATTTTTTTTTCCCACGTGAACAGTAAAAGTCATTTCAAATTTTTTATAACCCATACCCTTTCCCTTTTCCAAAGGCTCCGCCGAATAATTTTTTTTTCCCACCTGAACAATAAAAGTCATTTCAAATTTTTTACAACCCATACCCTTTCCCTTTCCCAAAGACTCCGCCGAATAGGCCCTTGCACTCTGAAACATACCATGGGTCAGCCTTCTCCCCTTTTCAAACAACTTATTGACATCTTTTGTACATATTCCATTCCAACAACTTCTGATAAAACGTAAGGGTCTAAGGGACAAAGGTAAATGTTACTTGTGGAGTTGTGGTAACCTTAGGGGATATTTTTGCTAGAACACTGGGCAAAGGCATCATCGTATCTCTCCAAATTATCTCAGGTGAAATAACTAAAAAGATGATAAAATGAAAAATGTCAATAACATAATGAGCAAGTGAACACACTATCATATCATCGATTCAAATTGAGTCTCGACAATGCTCCAGTTAATAGAACTATCTAGGGGCTATTCAGTAAATTCTTGCTATGTTTAATCTAAAGTGTCCGATCAACATTATTAAGTACAGAGGATTCAAAAAGAAAAAAAGGAAAAAAAAAAGTATTAGAGCACTATTATTAAACATGGAGATGTTTCAAACAACAACTAGTTTTTGAGTTCGGGATTTCTTTGGAACGAAGAGAAAGGGGAGGAAGAATGATGGAGAAAAGATAAAATGGCTAATCTATATATTTAAAATGAGTTTTATTAAAAAAAAATTAACAGAATGGATATAATTTGTGAGTTTTGGAATTTAGAAAGGTAAATATGATATTGTGAATTTTATTGGGGGAATACATAATTTTGAGATTTTTGAGGAGGATACATGAAATTCTTCCATAATTTTATTGTTTATCCTTGTTCTATATAACCGACCCCGAACTCTAATAACCTGACAAATTGTCATCGAGAATTCGATATACCTTCGATTTCTTCACTATCATCTGCATACTGCGCATCTTTCCTACCGAAGTTTTTAAATATACCATTCAAATGGAAAAAGTTAAACTAACTACGATTTGATCAAAATTTTATTTTTAACGCAGCCACAACGTAAAATTACGCACAAAAATTAAATATCTACAGCTTCACTTTGCTGACGATTATTTTTTTTTCACCTCACAATAAGTTTGTACCTACTCATTGGAGGCAATAAATAACTTAGTGTGCCCCCAAATTATTTTGACTAATCAAAATATATTAAATGGTCAAAGTTAGAGAAAAAAAAAGTTGCGGACACTCAATTTATATACACAATTTTACGTTGGAGTCATGTCAAGAATATAATTTTTCAAACTTTATAATTATTTAGTTTATCTTTTTTTTTTAATGATAAAAAAATTTGGTCTGTCTTGCTTGGAAATAAATCTGCTGTTAATTTCTTTTTATACATAAATCTGAAACTTTTTCATACGGAAATCTCAATAAAAATCAACTTAGAATCCGAATAACAGTTTCCTGTAGATTCATTTCCGTCCTGTAGACGTGCACCGAGCCTCCAGCAAATTCAGATCCTGTGCAATATTCGACTGTGTACAATTCGATGTAAGTGTCAGTTTTAACTTGGTACGAATCTCAAAATGAAGTCCTGGTATCTATACATGCACCGAATTCTGATGTTCAGCTGGAAGTTTATTAGAACTCACTGTACTCGGTCTAAGTGTCCGGGAGGATACGGATTTGCCTCCAGCTCACTTGGAATCTTAATTTATACATTGAATGAGTGTTGTAAATAACAATACACGGTTATCTGATACCACTGTTGAGATTTCGGGTAGATTATAGTACAATAATTTGATTCAATTTATCAGTCTGTTCACTATTTGAAAACCAGAATTCATGTATAAAACTAATTTTAAGATTAAAATAGAGTTTACCACTAGAGGCGCAGCGAAAACTTCAAACCCTAGCAGAAATCTTCTTCACTTCGTACACCTCGTGTCGGATTCACGCAACAGCAATCGCAGCTATGTCTCTATCGGTATCCACACGAATAGATTGACGAACAACTGCAAATCGAAGTGCTAGCACCAACTTGCAGTCCCCTCCTTGTCTTTTTGCTTTTTCCTTTTACGCTGACTTAGTGCGAATTTAGATACATCAGATTTTCGATTTCATCCAATAAAATCAAAAATGTTTTTCTTCTATTTTTTGTCACTCTTTCTCTTTTTGGTTACTTTCGGTTTTTTGTTTTTATTCTATTTGAAATTTTACAGTTCATAGAGAGAGAGAGAGGGAGTGTCCAGCGAAAATAGCATATGTATTGTATATATAATACAATCCACTTGTTGATCGTATCTATTGATCAAACCTATTCAGAATATCTTATCCATTTAATTCGCACCTATTTAGATATATCTATCCAATTATTTCAGATCAGATTATATCAGAAAAACAGGTTATTTCGGGCCCATATTTGATGCAGCCCAAAAAGACTTAATCCATAATTAATTAACTATTAATTAAGGCCTAAAATATTATGGCCCGTTAGTGCATATTTAACACGGAAATGGTTCCGCCAAGTGATTAATTGAAAATAATTAGGAATGATTGCTATAATCGGAAACAATCAGTTGATTAATCAGTAAAATTTGTGACGGTCTGATTACCGCCAACAACTAATTGGCCGATTAATCAGTCTAAAAGGACGGCATTGAACATATTTACAACATCAATACGAGTGAGACTAACATGTGTTGTGCTAATTAAGTAAGTTTAGTGAGCATAATTTCAAAATTATTAAATTGGTTTTAAATGATAAATTTGATTTATTTTATAATTGATGTCTGTATAAGTGTATATGTAAGTTTTTGAATTTATTTAGTATAAGGTTAAGTAGAAAAAATGAAGGTTTACGAATAATTTTAATTATTTTTTGAAGTGTTGATTGTATAATACATAAATTCAAATTTTGAAAATTCTGTCTGCACATATTGCTTGTGAAGTAGATTGATTTCGACAGTTCAAATTTATCTTTTGATATCAATTTGATAGATTTTGAAGTTATAATCACCAAACTCTCTCTCGTGTTGTGGAACTTACCCCCTTAACCCTGGGAAATTAAGCTATTTGTTCTCATCCAAACGGACCAAATGAAATTGCACAAGACCTTGTCATCCTTTGTAATTTTATACCATCCCACAAATTTTCTTATAGAAACACATGATCCTTAGTTTCTCTTTGAAAGCAGAAATTACGAGTATTAGATTTCTTCCATCACATTTTACACAGATTTGTCTTTTGTCGGAATTCTATTATAAAGCGATGATTAGAGAAACAACAATTTGATTTTTCGAAAGGCGGCCTAAACCCTATACTAGTTATGTTTGATGTCTGATTAAATTTTATTATCAATTCACGTCACAGTCAAATTTAGATGGCCGGTTCAAGTAATTAATTGTGTTACACAGATCAAACAGATAACAGACCGTTTTGATAAAAATAAAAAGTGAGGCTATGGTACTATACATAGCGCAGATTGGTCCATACTATAAATCAATATTTGTCGCTGTTAAAATCCTAACGGTTGATTCGAACTGTTCAATACGGTTTTCATGTGGATATGTAATTGTAAATTAAATTTTACATTGATTTTCTGGACCATCCGAAAACAATGATTTTCTATCCATATAAAAAATAGTAAAAATATTAAAAAAAAATGTAAACTTTAGTTTACAAATATATTCATAAGGATATATAAAGATCATGTTTATCTTAAACAGTTCATATTAATTGTTATAACTTCTAAATAAAAAAATTGAATTCATAGTACGGGTCAATATGCACTATGCATAATACCATAGCCTCGCTCAAAATAAAATCTCACAATGACCTGTTCGCCTATAAAAAGATACCAATTCTTCAAATAAGCACTCAATTATATGGTTAACACCTATGGATGTTGTAGATTCGAGACTAAGTCATTAAATTTAGTTAGGCAGAGATAAATTGCAAAATAACTAACTATTAAACGTTAAAGGAGGCATCATATTATAGAGAAGAGGGAGACAGAGTTACCGATGCTTAGCGAAATCACCACAACGATCACTCAATTGAAGAAAAAAAAAAAACCTTTCTACAGAAAACTGATTTTACAGGCTTCCAATAGAAGTGTTATTTTTCGAATCCTTGGCCAGAGCATAGTTTGCTCGAGTCCGCATCATCCGCATAGCTCAAAGGAGCATCTTTTGAGTTGATGCATCTTGGCCGTCTGATTTTAAACGGAGCTAATCCGGCCACAGTCTATAAGTTAGGGACCCTTTAATATTAGTGCGGATCTAGTTGACACAAATCATAAAGCAGATCGAACGGTTCAGAAGTTAAAAGATTTTTTTTTTGAGTTAATGCAGAGGATACGAATTCCAGTTTGCTCCCGTAAATTTAGCTAAAAATCTGATTACCGAATGGAGGGAAAAGACACTAGAACGAAAATGTTTGAGTTTATTTCTGAACCGTCGGATTAGAATCCGCATCAATTTGGTTCACGTCTCTAAAAATCTGAGTTAATTCGGAGGATACGAATTCCTGGATGGATATCTTACGGTTGTCAGTGTGTACGAAGTACAGACAAGTACCGTAAGCATAGATCGTGAGAAAGCGCGCACGAGCAGTGAATGCCTTCTCGTCCACATACACCACACCTCAGCTCTGTAGTCTGTACCACTCGCAAAATCCGCTCCTTGTGCCCGGATCACCAAAAGCTGCAATTCCCATTCACTACCTTGTGGGTCCCAATTACCAGTCTTTAACATTGGAATATAAGTCGTATACAATCCG
Source organism: Carex rostrata (assembly GCF_964058835.1). NCBI lineage: Eukaryota > Viridiplantae > Streptophyta > Magnoliopsida > Poales > Cyperaceae > Carex > Carex rostrata. The sequence continues at coordinate 4,511,232 of NC_135931.1, read as the reverse complement.
GGTTTATACACAAAATATTTCGATATTTCCACTCCCTCCGTTCCCCGGAAGGAATTTCTCCTTGCGCAACTGGAATCATGGACCCACTGAAGCAGTGGGTCCCGGAAAAAGAACTGTTATCCGAAATATGAAAATTAATATTTTATGTTGCATTTAGACCAGGTGCACCGAGCCTCTCTCTCCACCTTCACCAACCCAAAAATCCACTCTCTCTTTCTCCCTCTCCAACCCCATCAAAAAAATAAACGCAAACAAAAAGAGAAACAGAGAGAAAAAATAAAAATAAATAGGAAGAAAGAAAAAAACTGCCTCTTCTACCTCCTCTCATGACTGTGAGGAATTCTCTTCCATTTCGCACTGCTAGAGGAGGAAGGAGCTAGCGGAGGGGGTGTCCGGGGGCAGGACTCACCTGTCAGTGAGGAGGAGCTAGGGTTTCTTTCGCGATGGCGCCCTCGCGGAAGAAAAAGGGTAGTGCCGCAGCGGCGGCGGCGGCGGCGGCGCAGTGGAAGGTTGGCGATCTGGTGCTTGCCAAAATGAAGGGCTTCCCGGCTTGGCCTGCCATGGTACCGCTTCTTTTTGTCTTGTTAACCTTTCTTCTGTTTTTCTTGGTTGGGTTTGAGCCTCGTCGGTTTTTCTTTGGACATTTAGATGCTAGTTCGGGTAAATAATTTACACTTACGAGCATTGATACTGAGAATTTTTAGTATGACGAGGTGTTTCGCATGTAGTAACAGGATTAGTTCACTTGTGGAGCCGATTCGTGGCATATCCTACAATTCCGTGGTAGTTTTCTGAAATTTTGATTTCCGATCTATTGATCTATGTAATTAGGTCCTTAATCTTTGTGTATGGCCTTAATATGCAGATTTTGTCTTTGGATTTGAGTCTCCTCTCTACTACAATGGACGCTTATGTTTCTTTTTAGGGTTTCCTGTCTAATTGGCTATGAATTTGGGGCTTAGCTCCTTTTTGGTACTTGTTCTAAGGGTTTTCTCCTTGGAACTAACTATGACGGGGGGTTTTAAAATTTTACTATTATTTTCAGTCAGTGGTTGATGCCTTAATTGTGTGTGTATCGCATTGGTAGTTCTTATGTTGTTCTGTTTAACGTGATCCACCTATTTTAGTTCAGTTTTGTCTTTGATTTTTCTCCTCACAGCTTCTGTTTAGGGTTTCTACCCAGTCTGGTTCCTTTTTAGGTTTTGTACTCTGTTTAGCCAACTTTTCCTAGGTTTTTGTGTATAGGTCCTGCTTAGATAGTAGGGAAAGCTTTGGTTGCCAGCCTTATTTGAGATGATTAGAATGGTTGTGATTCTTTTTTTTATTCTTGGTTCCTCTGATGTGGGATTTAGCACCCCCTCCCCCTCCTTTTTCCGTTCTAGGGTTTCTGCAACTATCTTCCCTGATACCATCTTGAGCTTTTTCTTCTTGGATTTTTGTTTTTAGGGTTCTCTACTGCATTTGAGCAGTGTTTTTTCTTTTCATGTTCTATTCTTTCAATGAGCCCCAGGAGTATCCCTTATGTCATATATATTTATCATCACTAGGTTTTGACTTTTATATGTATGATGATGATTTGATTGTTAAGTCCTTAGAATTTTGCATGCTTAAATTTCTGCTAAATAGATCTGTTTACTAAGCATGTGTTCCTCTTAAGCAATTTAATTTACTACAGGTCTGTTTGTAATACATGTTTGTGCTTAGGTCTGTTGGTTTATTTTATACACAGTTATTCTAAGATATGTGCATTTTTCAGCCTATTAGTTTACTTATTTTCTTCCGTCTCTGCTAGGTCTCTCTTGTTACATTTATTTCAAATTCATTTATGCTTGGTTTTCATATTTCTACTTGAGTTGTTTGGATCGACACAGTTTCAACCTCCGGTGCTGCCTTCACCTTAACTAGCTTTACCATGCCAAATGCTGATAGAATACATCGTAGTTCTGGTATTGATACTGTATTTGTACGAAATCCATACTAGCTGTTTGCATGTCGGTCATAAATCAATTCGGGGTTTAATAGCTGAACTGAAATCTAGTCTAAAAAGCACCTTCCACAGGTTGGTATCTAGTTGGATTGGTGCTAGGCAGTTCATGTACACGTACCTATTGTCAGTGACACAAAAATCTCATTCCTACCTGTATTAACATTCTTTATTTTGTTACCAGTCGTCTTAGTTTTAGTTAGGGGAACACTTTTGTTTGTGCGAACTCTGACATTGCTGGATAGTGACACATAGGTACATATTATTCACTAATTTTGATAAACTTTCATCCTTCTGCAGAGACCTAATACCCCGGGGTATTCATATATAAATATCCTTCATTGACACAAATACTATATGTAACTGTTCTGCTCATTTGTACAGATCAGTGAGCCAGAGAAATGGGGCCTTGGATCAGTTAAGAAGAAGCTTCTGGTCTACTTCTATGGAACTAAACAAATGTAAGCACTATGTTCCTATATGTTATTTTAAATTTGGCTAATGAATTTTAATTGTGATCTTGGTATCGCACTAGTCAGGTCCTGTAGTGGTAAAAACCTTGCTCTCTCTCTCTCTCAGTCACTCAGCCACCCACCCACCCACTCTCTTGTCAAAGTTTGTTTGGTTGAATTTTGTTAGGTTTTATGTCTGTGTGTTTGGTTGAATTTTGTCTGGGTTTTATGCCCGGTAGAAGCTTGTTAGTTCTCTTTCTGGTTTAATTGTGTCTTTGACAAGTTCCATCATGGAGGAACCCAGAAATCACTTTCTTCTGCAGTAATGGTGGTACTCATTACTTGGTACCGTGGTTTATTAGCAAGCATGATGTCTTTTTGGGGGCATCTTTAGGATCTGAAAACTGTTTATTTGTTTTCCAGACAACACAAGTGATTTAATCGAGTAGTTGCTAACAGAAAACAAAGTCAACGGATATATGCTTCCACACTATTTAAGTTTTTAGTTTTTTTTTGTTCTTTTTTTGTGTGTGCGGCCCCTTCACCTGAAATTTTGGTGGTACACAATGCGGACATACTTCTGGGTCAGTAACACTTCATTTGATATATATAAGAGGTTGTAACTGTTGTAAGGTCTGTTCTCATACTTAGATATACCTGACTTGATCAGTGGCTATTTTCTAAGCTCCATATGTGCCCAACTGTAGCGGTTACCAAAAAAGTACATCATGCAGAAGTGTTCAAAAATCAAGCCTACTTAATCTATGTAATTAGTTGAATAGCTGTTGTTTTAGCTTATCCTTAATCTGATGAATTGATAGTATTAATCTTCATTGGTGCAATTGTAAAACAATTAAGGCTGAAATAGCCTCACTGTGCTGTAAAATTTTCTATTTAAGACATAACAAGCCAATCAAAAGAGAGAGAGTTAAATTGTTACATAATACCTGTGCTTTTTAATAGAAGCATATCCAAAACTAGTGTTTGCTTTACTTTCTTCGTACCTTTGCAATCTGTGGTTTATTCTTTACCCTGTTCTGTATGATAGTGCCTTCTGCAATTATGCGGATCTTGAGGCATTCACTGAAGAGAAAAAGAAAACACTGCTCTCCAAACGCCAGGGCAAAGGTGCTGACTTTGTTCGTGCTGTGGAGGAGATAGTGAGCATCTACGAGGACCTCAAGAAACAAAACGAGAGAGTTCCAGAAGCTGACGTGCAAAACCTCAGCGCTGAAATTTCTGGCAATGAAATCCTAGATCAAAAACAAAATACCTCATATGTTGATATAAGCAGTGCAGGACCTGACCAACCTCAATGCATTGTAAATTCAGAATCTAATGAGCCGATGGAGAAGGCTTCGTCAATACTGGATGATCTTCGACAAGCCCCTTTTTTGACCTCTATTACTACTAAGAAGAGGAATCGGGAGCCGCAACTGCAAAGTCCTAACTCTAACAAGCGATCTAGGTTGCAGCAAAACCCCAACTCTAGCAGGTCTATTGAAGATGATCCAACTTATAGCAAATTAAATTGTACCATTTCTGACCCTCCCAAAACTGAGGTATTAGAGGCTGGGTCTGGTACCAGCAGCGGCACTGGAGTGTGTGACCTACCGCCTACAATGGTATGTTTTAAGAGGAAGAGGCGGCCAAACAGAAAGAGAGCTTCTACTGGGCTAGAATGTAGTGATAAAGAGAATAACAAGGGCTTCCTAGACTCAGTAAGAAGCACTAGTCCCTTGGCAAAGGAGAATAATGAATCGACTGAAGTTTTATCTGACTCGCCGGACTCACGAAATAATGAAGTTAATAAATCAGATGGAGATGAGCACCTCCCTTTGGTCAAAAGGGCTAGGGTTAGGATGGAGAGGTCACTGGTTGAAGAGTCCAGACCCAGTCCTAACCCTAAATCTAACGGAGATCTTGATTTTTTCACGGTAAAAACAAATGGTTATGTAGAAGCCGCCTTGCCTCCTTCAAAACGGCTTCACCGGGCTTTAGAGGCCATGTCAGCCAACGTTGCTGAGACAAGAGAGGATCGGACAGAAATCACAGGGCTGATCAATTCCAGGCCCAATGGTCATACACATTTGTTGGAGAGCTCTGAGTTGCCCCCACCGGTTTCTCCAGAGGCACAGCTGGGTACAATTCTCAGTTCAATATGTGATAAAAGTGTCAAGGTGGAGGTCGGTCTACCTGTATCTGAGCCTAGAGCGGAAAATGTGCCCGAGTGTAATATACATCTGCCCGGTCCTAGTACTGTGCCAGTGCAGGAACCTGTTACTGGATCTGGTCAGATGTCAACACCTTTAGAAAATGCAAATGAAGGTGAGACTCTTTTAAAATTCAAATATAGTTCGGGTGAGAACAAAGATGCGCATGTGGAGTCATCAGTTAATGATGCATGTCACACAAGTAGTTTAGTCAATGACAAGAGGGTGGTAGCCAAACTGGTGATGAATAATGGTCGTTCCGGTAGCTCTGGAATTGACAATAAGAGAGATTTAGCTGAATCAGTGAACGATGTGGGTGCAGTAACTCCTTCATTCAGTGATATCAAGACAGATCCTATTTCCGAGGTGGCTGTAACTGTCTTTTCAATGAAGAACTCAATTACTGATACCAAAAAGGGTGCTCCTGCTCAACCAGCTGAGGTAGGTCCCTTGAGCAATCCGGTTAATAATTCCAAGGGAGCTGTGTCACTTCCATTGGCTCCAACAATGGGCTCCATCAGGGCATCTGATAATGGCACCAAGAAGGAGATTTTTAAGTTTGCCGAGAGTGGGACTCCATCTGTTGATTGTGCCAACAGAGGTGTAGGTGAATTAGCTTTGAATCTGCATCATGTCAGCAGTTCTGATAATGATGCCCAGAAACTCGTAATAGTTGAATTGACTCCAAATGTTACCCCCTGTTTGATTGATGAGATCAAGAGAGATTTTACAGCTGAAGCACCTATGAATACAAGTCCTGTGAGCAATTTGGTATCTGATGTCAAGAGGGATGTGATTGCCGAGCCAAGTGCAATAGGACCTCTAAGTACTGAATCTCAGGAGATTTCTCAAGTGGTTGAAAGGTACAAATATTTTTATGTTCCTAGATGTCCATCTTTTATGTATTTATTGTTAGAAAAAGATAAGAGCTCAAAGATAGGGGACATTTAACATGACTTGCAGATTTGAAGTATTGAGAGGGGAAATGTTAATGAACTCAAAACATATGCCATACTTTATGGAAACATCTAATTGGTTAACATTATGAACCTTATCATTACTTTTACTTTTTAATATCTCTTATAATGAAAATGTAAAGTTAATTATATGAACTCTGTCAGTACTTAGACATCTCCTATGATGGAAATAATTTTTTTGTAGGAAGGTAGAGAACCAACAAAATCTTTCAATAAGTCTTGGCATTGTTTACAACATGTTAGCTTACTGTCATTGATGGGCATTAAAAAACAAAAATTGCAGAAAAGGCTTCCTAATGGTTATCGCACCTTCAGAATCCAGTATCTTCCATCATTTCCACTGTTACTGATCATTTATTTCCATTGCTAGTTTTTGTGAATGAAATTTATTTGTTGCAATTTTAAGGGATGTTTCACCAGCTGTAATGTCACAAGAATCCATCCTGAAAGCACATCCAAGGGAGAAATGCATCTCTCCTGAAACAACGCCCATGAAAGACCTAATTGCTGCAGCACAAGCCAGACGGCTTCTGTCCCGATACATGTCTCTTTCGGAAAACCATCTCGACTCTAGAAACTTCATAGACTCTCCAATAGATAGTTGTGATGGAAGCTCTGTTGGCCAACCTTCTCCTCTAAACCCGGCTATGCGTCAGACTGAGGGTAGGGCTCACGGTAGTGGTGCAAGGAGTCATGCTGAGGCCCATGCAGCAAGAAAAGCTTTCGAGGCATTTTTGTGCACACTAACGAGGACAAAGGACAGCATTGGACGGGCAACCCGCCTCGCAATGGAGTGTGCCAAGTATGGAAATGCCGGTGAGGTCAGTAAAGTTTATTTTCGCCTTTCTTTTTGATACAGATTTATGGCGAGGGATCAGTTTTTAAAGTGAGAAATTTTTTTGTTGGTAGAACTTAGAATAACATAAATATGGGTATATGTTTGGATGCACGATAATAGAATCAACCCGGAATAGTGTTGCTATCCTCATTTGGATGCAATCCAAACACATTTCTCTCACCTCGTAATATCGTTTGGATAGCATCTTTTCAGCAACACAACATTTTGTAGGAATAACGGATTCGCATTCTTCGGATTAGCACTATTCCGAATTATACATTCTAAACAACATTTGAACTATTATGAATTGCACACAATTAGTACTCATCCCAGTTATTACTCTTCTTGCAATTTTCTCACACACAAACCGAACAACACTATTCTCACACTACACAGTTATATGAATAGGAGGATTAATTAATCTTGTTTTCAGACAATAGAGGATAATAATAGAGTTGATGTATCCAATATAAGTGAAAGAGACGTGCAAGTGAAGAATCAACACATTTTTTTTGCTGCTGTAAAATTCCTAATCTAATTTGTGCCACTGTAGTGAATATCTGCACAAAGTACATGATTTCCATCATTAAACAGAACTATTTGGTATTTTTATTTCTTCAATACGAATTTTATTTTAATAACTGCCTTCTTTCTCTAGGTAATGGATATTATTCTTGAAGATGTGGAAAAAGAATCAAATTTGCACAAAAGGATTGATTTCTTCTTCTTGGTGGATTCAATTACGCAGTGGTCTCGCAGCCAGAAAGGTACATGTTTAATTAATATTATATAATTAAACATCATGTGCTGCAGTGCGTATGCACTGATCATTAGATCTTAAAGTAGCTTTTAATTTTTCTTTCTTTACTCTAGGTGGCCCTGGTGATGTATACCCATCTCTTGTCCAGTCAGTGTTTCCTCGGTTGATGTCACTGGTTGCTCCTCCTGGAGTCTCTGCATGGGAAAACCGCAAACAGTGCCTTAAGGTAATTCATTTTCCTTTATATTTTTTTTCCCAAGGGTACAAGTCTACCTGGCTATATAGAAATTTTGGCTCGTACATACTTCAGCAGAGTCCTAGAGCCAGTTTGTACTGTTAGGAGTTTAGGCTTGCTGCTTCTATGATAATAGTTGACATAATTGTTCTGCAAACATACTTATCCTTGCTAAAGAAACAAAGAAGAAGTTACGACCGAGGATTGCTGGCCTAAGTATTTGTCCTACAAGACTGGTACGTCTTGTTGTAGCAGTCATTCAAGATGGTTTTTCAAATGGATAGTTAAGCTAGCTTTTCTTTCGTCAATTATTGACCTGTTTAAGCACATAATAACAAATTAGGGAAACTACCTGTAAGATCATCTGAGTCAGATAAGTGGCATGATGTGTATCAAAGATACAAGTACCAGCATCTGATTGATGCGTGGATAAAACAACTGAAAATTTCTGCAAATGTAGGTGTTGAAGCTGTGGTTGGAGAGGAAGACCCTTCCAGAGTACCTCATACTGCAACACATAAGAGAGCTGGAGAGCCATAATGAAGCGTCATTTAGCACAGCCTCCATAAGGCGAGTTCTTACAAGGACAGAGAGGGCTATAAATGATCCTTTGCGTGAGATGGAAGGGATGCTTGATGAGTATGGAAGGTTGGTTTTTTTTTTTTTCCGGCCTTCACTTATTCTATGACTTGAAGGGTTTGCTATAAAAAAAGTATCTAAATAAAGTTGAATTTTCCTTTTATGCCCAAATTTGAGTTGGTTTATGAAACTAGCCTTGTTGCAGGGAGAATATAGGGGTTGCAGTTTGAGTAGCGTTCTCTGTGGGTTTCTTGGGTCTGGAATGGATAAAGATATGATGGTCGCAATTTGCATTTTCAAATTAAGCAATATATTACCTACCCTTTTTTACCAAAAAAATAAATAAATTTACCTGGCCGGTAATTAAAAAATAAAGACATTTAAATCAGAAGAAAGCTTAAGAAGGTTAAAAAGATCATGGGTTGCTGTGTACTGTACCACCTGTAACTTCAAGAACATCTTAGCTTTCAATATAACTAATCAGTGCAGTCCAGATACTACATTTCTATCCTAATGTCAATGCTATTGCCATTCTACGCAGCAACACAAGTTTCCAACTCCCACCAGAATTTCGCACAACCTTACTTGAGATCGAAGAGGGAGAAGGCACCTCGTCTGATGAAGAGAAAGAGTTCGAGGCTGTGACACCTGAGCGGGGCCCACATGCTATCAGCCCCCACACAGATTTTACCCAGATGGCAACCCCCAACTCTAATGAAAAGCATGCACAATCACACGTGCACACACTTGTGCTTGCTGAGGTAGATGGGGAGCTCGAGATGGAGGATGTGGCCCCACTTCCATGCGATCCGGCTGAACCATTGGTGGTTTCTGTTGTAGACTCTTTGGTGAGTGGGGCTGAAGCACAAGTCGAAGGGAGTAGGGAGGCGGATTTTGCACCACCTTTGCCAGAGGATAGACCACCATCCCCACCACCCTTGCCGTCGTCCCCACCTCCACCACCTTCGCTCCCCCCTCCTCCTCCCCTCCCCCCTCTCCAAGCAATTTCCTATGTGAGTTCCTTTATGTCATTAATTTTAAAGCAATAACCTACCTGTAATGAGGATTGCAAACGGCTTGTTCGTTTCATCCAAAAAGTACTTGGTTCCAGTGTTGACGACTTTTGCTGGGTTTCTACATTTTATATTATTAGTCAAAACACATTGTGAGAGTAACTATGCAAGAAAAAAGTGGAGCAAAAAGTCGGGTCTGTAGTGACCTGTGTAGGTTAAAGCATTCTGTTATTTATACCTTTGTTGGATGCATCTAATTAGGTCATCTTGTCTACTTGTGTGTATGCCAGTTCGGTGCACTGTGTTTCTAAGAGAACTTGTTTTGGTGCAAAACAAAATTGATTATTCTCCATGCAAAACAAAGATTCTACATGCAACTGTGATGTATTCCTTTATTTTCTTCATATTTCAACATTTGGTTATTCTTTTTGCAGAACTCTCAAAGTCAGACAACAGCTCCTGTCGTTGACCACACGACCAACCCTAATCCTGCCGCGCCCAAGCCTGTGCAGTTTTACAATCCTGCTTATAGGTCACACCATCCAACACAGTTACCACCTCCACCACCACCGCCACCTCCGGCACATGGCAATAACTATCCGGTTCCAAACCATCCAATGAACAATAATTTCAGGCAGCCAGTGAGCCAACCACAATTGCATAACAATAACAGTAATAATGGGTATCACATGCAGCCGCCGCCACCTCCGCCGCCACCAACACAGAATCGGTATGGGTACCCCCATTCTGAAGGGGGACAACATCAGCCATGGACAGCCCCCTCGCGCCCCTCCTACCCTGATAACAGATACCCCCCTTACAGTGATGTAAGAGATAACAGAGGGGCACCATATGGTGATGGTCGAGGCTTCAGGGCACCCATGCAATGTAAGTTTCATATTTCATGATTATTGCTGCTTATAGTTCATTTGAAGGCAAGTTAACTGATATCTTTCTTGCCTATGTATTTGAATAACATGCTCTACATTTTTTTTTTAAATAGCAGCTGAAGCTTCGACTGGCCATTATGGTCCAGCCCCGTCAGATCGGGCACCTGGTCCATGTGCAGGTTGGTCCATGCCATCCCGAGTACCACCTTATCCTTTGCCCCCAGCACGGCCCACTGTTGAGGCTCCTGTTTCAAGGGTGTCTGGAGGTATGTCTTGTATGTATGTCGGTCCTTTTTTGTTTTAATGGTCATTTCTTCAAGATTGCGTCCCCGAGCTGATGTACCATTTACTGGACCTATGTGGTTTGTTTATCTTAATGGTAATATAAATGTTAAAAAAAATACATGAGAAAGTTGTCAAATTGGTAGTCAATATAATACGTACCAGTACTATATTAGGATAATGTTCATTCAAAGGACCAATAATTTTAAAGTGATGATTACTGCAGAGAAATAATAAAGAAAGAAAGGTAACCTGTTTAGGAGGAGACTGTACAGCACAGGAGAATGATCACTAGTGTTACATCAAGGAAAGATAGTGAAAAAACTAGGGTTGCTTTTTAAACAGTTTTGTACCTTTGTCTAATTTGTGCAAAAGAGACCTAAATTAGATTGCTTATTTTCTAATGACAGCACATAATTACTGGAGGCCCAGGTAGCTGCCCATTTGTCAATATACATCAAATGGTAAATTTCTGCCTTCTATTCAAATTTCTTTCCCCCCCACCTTTTTTTTTTTTTGGAATGGAAAGGCTCTTATTTTTTAGAGTGCATGTTGGAAAGCTACGAGTACCAGAGCTGTTTGATGTGTTGATATGGATTTATATTATGTCTCAGGCTTTGACATGTGACCCTAGTAACCCATTCAGTATGTATGAGGGCTAGAAATGAAATCAATTTGTATTCTTCTTTAAGTTGGTGTTAACCTCTAGCTGCTTGGTGTGTTGATCAAATCAAATCTTTTATCTGCACTTTTATGGTAATTGCATATACCTTGTTACTATACATGTATAGTTTTGCTTTATTATGTAATTGAATCCTTGACAAACTTGTTATCCCCACAATATATGTTGACTATTCGCAAGTTTCCTTCCTTTTATATCTGAAAGTGCTCTCTTACAGGACCTGCTCAAGAAACTGGCGGCTTGGTATTGCGGTTTTGTATCCTTTATTCCATTGAAATAATGAGTGTGAGATGCCTTACACGAGAAGTTTGGAAATGGAAATGCGTGCTTCGTGGTTTGTAAATATCTATTTATTTTTATCCTTTCTTTTATTGTTCTGCAAATGCAGAATCAAATGAGAGAGATGTATCATATAGATAGAACTTCAGTGTACTGTTAATTCTAGTTAGAAGAGACTAGAGCCATAGAAACTTTTCTTGTGCTAGCTGTCTGTAACAGTGCTGTACACTTTGTAGCTTCTCTTCATTATTTGATGTTCATTTATAGATGTCCTCTTCTTTCAGGGGCTCTTGTCAGTGTCTCTCAAAGGTAGTTTATTCGTTTGCTATGTTATTTTGTTGTCATGGTGTTCTGACCCTTCTCTTCTGGGAAGGGATTTATGGACAACCATTTTTATATGGCAACTGTTAATATAAAATTTTCATAATTGAAAAGATAAAATTGTATACAATGTTTCTCTATAATTGGTGCAATTTGCAAATAATTTGGTCATTGATCAAGTAGTGTTAAAATTTCATACTTCTGGATGATAAATTTTAAATTGAACTAAATCTGGTATGCAATCTTTGTTAGCTATGAAGAACATCTTCGGTCTTGTGTTTTTTTTTTTTTTTTTTCTTGTGAGAGGCGTCCGGTCGGTTGTCACTTTAACCAAGTGATCTATTTTTTTCCCCCAATATTTACCATTTTCTTCACGACGATCTTTAGAGTTTCTTAGCTGAGTCTGAAGTTTGTCAAACGCTCCTTTCTTTATAAAGTTTGAAATAACTTTCTTAAACTTTTTTTCTACCTATCTTTTTAAGTTTTGTCTCAATTTTTTGGATAAATTTTGTTGTAGATCACTAACTGTCTTTTGTCATGAATGAATTGGTCATTTAAGTTTAATTTATTTCTTTATAGCCATTGAACTGTTAATTTGTCCTAATTAAATCAGTTTATAACTTTTTATCCGAAAAGTTAATGCAATATATTTTTTCCGTTAGTATTTTATGAGTATATTTTGTTAAATTTTAGATGAAATAAGCATATTTTGTTATATTTTGAACGGACTTTTGATAATATTTTGTTAATATTTTGAATAAAAAAATTATAGGGTAATTTATTAAGATAAATTAAAAATTTATTGGCAGGAACAAATTAAATTTGAGTGATCAGTTGTTCTCTCAAAAATTTACCCCAATTCACTTTCTTAAATTCTGTTGTCGGACATTTCTTTTTAGCAAAATTTAAAATTGAAGCCTATTTACATGGTTTACATAGTATCCTCTCAAGTGCTACACTTTTCTTGTTGACATCTCATAATCTCTTCTCGTTTGTTCCATTCAGCTGTTACATAATTTAGGACGAGAAGCAACTTGACTGACCTTTCTTATAGTTCAAGTTTCAATCTTGAAATTTGAAGGAATTTGTGGCCTAGCTAAATGCGCAGCGGTGCGCTTCAACAGCGCAAGCTCCAGGCAGGAAAATATGTAGCCTTTTAGTGAGCAAGATATTTTCGGTTGCTTGAAGTCTTGAACATTGCAAGAATCAACCTTTCTAGTTAAAGTGGTAATTGGATAAGTGTAATATAGCAGGAAATTCTCTTCACATCGGCACTCCCATTTGAGTACCTTCTAAGATCACGATGTAATTATGTAAATACGCTACTAGTCCAAATTTTATATATATATGTGACAATAGAATGATAGGTACACAGATAGTGCACTCTGCAAATAACACACTATACAAGGTCTCCATTAAAAATTTTAGGATTGTGGATTGTGGTGCAAACTGATCGGATAGTGGTAAAACCATATCCGTATCCGCTTTTTATTTTTTAGATACAGATACGAATCGAATACTAGACGGATATGGATACCGATCGGATATTAAACCGATATGAATATCTATTTTTTATAATAGTGAATAATATAATTTTTTTTATAATAGAATATATTTATTATTTCGGATAATTAAAAATTAAAATCATATCTGTAATCGTATCCGCACGTTACGGATATTCAGATATCTATCCCTATCTAAATAAGGTCGGATCCGACCCGTTTGCACCCTAATTGTGGATCAATACACCAAACCATCCCGGTCCAAGCATTCAATGCTAATCCATGACCTCCCCACCGCCCAATTTCTCGCACTTTAATGTCACAACTCGGAAGAAGTGGGTCCCAGATTTTTCAGACCCTATTTGGCTGACACCCAACCATAGTGACATATGAATTATTCGGGTTCGGTTCGGCGAGATCAAAAATTCGTGATTTGGGTATAATTCGGGTATAATTCGGGAATGATTCGGAATTATCCGGACCAGAAATCTCAGTCCTGCAAGGGAGCAAAAAAATAAAAAACCAAAAAAATAATTGTTCTTGGAAAAATTCAGGAAAAGTTCGTAAAATTCGGGAATTATTCAGATTTAATTCGGTCAAAGTCCGGTCAACCGAATAATTCGGTGTTCGGTTCGACATCACCCCAAAAAAGAATTAAACGGGTATAATTCGGGTACCTTGTCACTATGCACCCAACCTAGACACCTCCTACCTTTAGGACTCACTACACAATTAATAACAGAGATCTCGTGGACAGGAAATCTCAAGTCCTGCTCCTTTGCACGCCATAGCCCGTAGTAGGAGAAAGTCGGTGTCGCTTCACTGTTCCTCTCTCCGAGATCTCATCTCTCTCTCTCCAGAAAAGGAAAATACCCTTAATTCCTCTCTCTTTTTTGATTCATTTCCCCATTCTTGCCTACTTTCCATAGCAACCCCGCACACACACGCGCACGCACGCACGCACGCACTCACGCAAATACCCGAAAGAATAGGAGCTGGCACTCACGCAACCCAGTAAGGTTGTGTTGTTATAGAGAGAGAATCTAACGGCTGGCAGGGGTTGAGGACGGATTAAAAAAAGAAAGGGGGCGTAATAGATAGATCTGGCAAACGTCGAGGGTTTGAGGGCGAGGATGAAGGGAGGTGGCGGGGTGGACGGCGGCGGCGACGGGGACGAGGAGGAATGCCGGCCATGGCGCCGGAGGCTGCTCTCTTCCATGGCAGTGTCCTCTTGGTCTGGTGCGTTCCGTATTTCTTTGTTTCTTCTTCTCTTGATCGGGATCGTGACCGCCTTCGTCACTCTCCCTGTTGAGAAGGTACATTTCTCCATCTCACTTAGTTCGATTGAAAATGAGGAGGGTTCAATTCGTTGGTATTGGTACCATCAATTTTTCATCCATGCCTAAAAAGCTTAGCCGGTGTCTCTAGTACTGATATCATAAATTGGTGAAAAAAAGAGTGTACAGCTCTCACTCTGAACGTGATCCTTCTATTGAACAGGGAACATTTGGGAATAAAAATCCAAGAACTTTGTGTTTGTGTTGGTATTGAGAAAATTAGTTGGAGCCCTACTGATTTGGGTTCTGATTTAAGTAAAATAAAGATTTTGTTTTCTATTAGTACAGTTACATATTTGGGCTCATAAAATGCTGCAATTTGTATTGTGAGCAGCAACTGGCCAAAAGGTTCTGTTCTTGCAGCCATGATCGTTTGTCTTTGTTGAGTGCTCTAGAATCTGCGAATTGTACAACCACAACAACAACCAAGCTTTTAGTCCCAAACTGCTAATTGTACAAGTGAAAAAAATTGAATTTGTTTATCCTTTTTAAGAACCTAAATTTATTTAGTATTCTACGAAGACAGTTATATATCTCCTCCTTGATAGATGTCTTTGGTTACAGTATTGTAATGCTCTTATCTTGTTGTAGAGAATCAATTTTGACTTGGATTAGGTGGCATCTTGTTGTCTATTTCTATTAATGCCTTCATAAAGCTTAAATTGAATTTTAACTACAAAATTACAATGGAAAAAAAGATACCATCTTCCTACTTTTATTTTTGGCTTGGCCCGCACACGTCTTTGTTCGTCCTTGAAAGTATCTTTTTGGTCTGTACATTTGGGTTCTTTTCCATATGCTTAGTTAAATGCTATGTTGCATGGACACGGGTATGGGTATCGTATCGGATACGATACGGATACGGCGATACGCTAATTTTTAAATATCTTGGATACGATATGGCTACTATATAGATTTTATTTTAATTATTTTATTAATTTAACACTTGTTTTATAAAGGAAATATCAAAAATCAACACAATTTCAAGTTAAATTCAAAAGCTAGTAGTTTAAGACAACAAATATAAGGTAGTGCAGTGGTTAAGTGATACGGTGCTTATGCATTAGATCTTGGGTGCCGCTGAAATTTTTTTTTTGCATTGCGCGGTTCACAGGACCCAGTCCATGCGTGGTGCACAGTACCGTGTCGGCCCATTTCAACCAGTATCTGAGCCGTATCGGCCCGTTTCAGTCCGTATCGGAACCGTATCAGATAATTAAAGATACGCCACGTCATCTGATACACCAGCTGGCGTATCCAGTACGTATCGGGTCCGTATCCGTATCCGATATGCACCCGATACGGGTACAGAGCCCAATTGAAAGTATCCGAGTAACATAGGTTAAATGTTATTTTTGCTTGTGTAAATATTTTTGAAGCAGATACCCAGTAATATGCCTACGGACCCTTGTAAAGTATTCAATTTGTGTGTGCACATATACTATTTTGTGTTGCTAATTTCAATTTCTTAATGTTGTTCTAAGCAGATATTGAAGGATTTTCTGTACTGGATCAAGCAGAGTGTCGGTCCTTGGGGACCTCTTGTACTGTAAGCTTGATTCTTCTTCCTCTATTTTTTTTTATTTTTTTTTCTGAAAAAGAGAAATGTTTGCTTTTGTTCATGGTGATTCAAAGTTAAAAGTTTTTGTGCCATTTGAACCGATCAAATAAAGTATCTCAAAATATCTCAAAAATAAAAAAAGTCAGACAAAAAGATGTCTCAAAAGTTTTCGTTCTATCAGAGTTTGTTTTTCTGTAGGAAGGTTAGGAAAAAATATCTCAAAAATGTAAAATGTCAGACAAAAAGATAGTTTTCCAATTTTGAAATAATTAAAAACATTTGCTAATCTTTTCCTTCTTTTACTAAGGTCTGATATCTTATTCCTTGGTTTAAATAATTTTATTTTTGATTAATGTATAGTACTTATATAGAAATTAAATTAAGCATGACACCCTATATCTCTTGTAAATTACAGGGCTTTGGCTTACATTCCTCTAACAGTGCTAGCAGTTCCTGCTTCAGTGCTCACAGTATGGCCACTTATTTTTACTCTTTTATTTTTAAGTCTAGCATTTTCTCAAGCCAAACAACTCCAAATATATTAATTTGAAGATTACCAAAGTAGCTAGCCACTCCAAATATTTTATTTGAAGATTACCAAAGTAGCTGGTCTTTAGTGGTATTAGGCTATTAAACCAGTATCAGTGTGACCATTGTTTATGGAGTTGGTGCAAAAATCAAATCTTCTATCAATGTACAAAGAAACATAGAAGCAGCATATGTTCGTCATTGCTGTTATCTTGAGTTGAGCTAATTTAATCAATGGCAGCTTGGAGGTGGATATCTATTTGGTTTGTTCTTGGGATTCATTGCTGATTCTATTGGTGCGACAATTGGGGCTACAGCTGCATTTCTTCTTGGCAGAACGGTGTGTCTTTGTATTGTAATCAACACATTATTATCTTATTTTACTGTCCTATTTTTTTTAGCTTTTCTATTGTCAACTAACACATATATAATGGTTTGTTGGGACAAGGGACCAGGTGGTTTGTCTAATTGATGTTCTACCAACCAGATATGTACCACAAGGAATTTATTTTTGCTTAATTTTATGCTCTTTTTTCAGTATTATATATGCTTGGTGCCTCACTGAAGCTCCATACCATCCATATAAACTCTTGCCCAGAACTATTCTTTTAGATGATAGAAGAGGGAAAAAAAATAACCCAGATGCAAGTTGGGCCAGAATGTTTATTATATTAAAATTGAATTATAACTTGAGCTGGTTGTATCACTTGAAATTATCAAGAAAAACTCTTCTCAATGCAAAGTCTGTTTTAGTTCTTTTGTATTGTCCCATTCCTGTACAATTTGAATTGTAGTTTTGTACTTAATTGTGATTATATGTGCATGGAAGAAGTTGATAGGAGTTGTCAAATTTTCTGATTTGTTGCAGATTGGAAGACCGTATGTAATATCCAAATTAAAAGATTACCCCAAGTTCCAAGCAGTTGCTATTGCAATTCAGAGATCAGGTTTTAAGGTGAAGTTTTCTAAATGGCTTTGTTTCATACTTTCTCCTGAATTTTTTTTTTTTTAGCAGTCTTGGCTTGATTGGTCCTGAATTTTTAAGTTAACTGTGGAGTATAAATTTTTTTGAGGCTCATCTGAAGCTAAATACTAAACTTAGGTTTATTCTCCAAATAAGTGTTAATTTGAACATGAAGTCCTAATGAACAGAAACCAAATAAAGAAGACTCTTAGCTTGGTGTTGACTTGCACAAAACTGATCCCCAACAGTGTTGTGATCATCTACTTCTAATTTAAGGTCATTTGGATTTTGCAGATGCTAATTACAAGTTGATTTTTTTTTTTCCTTTTGATGTGTTGTTTCAGATTGCGGTGTTGCTGAGACTTGTACCACTACTTCCGTTCAATATGCTAAATTATTTACTCTCTGTTACTCCTATTAGTATTGGAGAATATATGCTAGCTACTTGGCTTGGAATGATGGTATGTTTAGTATATGTTTTCTATAAAAGTTGTAGTCAATAAAACTAAAGACTTGTTTACGGGCCACTGTGAACTATTGGGTTGCCCTTTGATTTTGTTCGATGGATTTTTGTGTTTTGTTCTAAACTTGATCATTGAAGCATAGTTTCCAAATCCAGGGTTATGTGTGCCAAAATTGGACTGGACTGAGTTTTTTTTTTTTTTTGAAAAGTGGACTGGACTGAGTTTTAATTACACCAATTGAAGCTTAGTGTATGTTTTCAGGGAGAATTGGGTTTTTATTTATTTACTTAGTTAGAAATATTCGGGTTAATTGCAGTATTTTAGCTATATTTTTACCAGACAAGCCAACGTTTAGTCCTTGATTAACATTGACACTTTGTTTTGATTTTTAAATTGACAGCCTATTACTCTGGCCTTAGTATATGTGGGGACCACATTGAAGGATCTTGCTGATGTGACACATGGCTGGAGTGAGATTTCGACCACTCGACTGGTATCTTTTGAAACCTTCTTTGAGAATTATTTCTTGAGTTAGTATAGTCAAATCATTTCAGTAAAGAGGAGGGTTCAAATGCCTCCATTTTTTGTGCCTTCATCATGTCTCCATTTTTAAAAACTTAAATAACTCAAAATTTAAATTATAAATGTCAAAATAAAACCGTTAAATGTGATCTATGTTATTTTCTTTATATGCTCATAAAATATTATCACATTTCAATTTTGTTTTTATGTGAATTAATAAGTTGAAAAATCAACGTCTAGAAATTATCCACATTAGTACATTTTTTTACAATCTCTTGATTACAACTAAAACAAAGTTGAAATGTCATAATATTTTTACATGTGCGTAGATAAAATGATGTAGATTATATCCAACGGTTTTATTTTGATTTTTAAGTTTCAAATTTTTAGTTATTAAAGTTTTTTAAAAACGGAGGCATGATGGAGGCACCAAAAATGGAGGCATTTGAACCCTCCTCTTCAGTAAATAGGGCAAAATAGAATTAGAAATATTTTTGAGTGAACTCAACAGTGTTTTGATCTAGATCAGGGATTACTGTACTGAAATATTGACACTGCTGTAGTTGGCTTGTTGATTGGTACCAGAATGTCAGGTGCTGGATGTGATTAAACCTGAATTCAGTTGAGACTTTCTGTATGTTTTTGCCATGCCGAGTGCCAGAATCAATTATGAATTCTTACGAAAGATTATTAATATTTTACTAATTTAGATTGAGAGGCACCAAAGTGCATACCAGTGTAGGTGATATGACCAGTGAATCTATCCTTACTATTTTCTTGGCATTTTTAGGTCTTTCTTGCCTGCGGCTTCATAGTATCTGGTAAATTTCCTTCTTGTTTTCCCCTTTCATGTGATGTACAATTCTTAGTTCCTCTTTTAATTTACTTCAAATAAGATTTGTGGACCGCTGCTATTTAATTATGGTTTCATGATTTTTTTTCCTACACTCCGTATATAGTTACATCATGCTAGTGAAACCAAACTTAACTATATATATTAATCACAATGGGCTGAGATAAATTCTAGCTGATTCAAAAGAGAGAACATAAATGAACAAATTAATTACATCTTATAAAAGCTCAGATTGAGTAGATTGACTTGTCTGAATTTTGGCCAATTGCAAAACCATGATGTAATTGACTTTAAAGTAAGACTTAATTGACAAATGAAGGGCCCACTCTTGACTAATGACCAAACTGCTTTCTTGATTGTGGTACAGTAATATCAATAATATGCGTAACAAGAGTTGCAAAGTCAGCACTAGAGAAGGCATTGGCCGAGAACCCAGAAGTTGAGAGTATACTAGTAACTGGGCCTCAATTACCATTGACAAATGGCTCCACGTCTGATCTGCATGAGCCTCTGGTAATTAGAGTTGATTCCTCAAATGAAGACCATAACAGTTGAAAAAGAAGTTTCAATTTTTTTGTTCTTTTTAAACTTTCACTTACATGTAACATAGCTGAAATAATGTGGATATTTAATTTATAAACCTGGGAAAAGCAAGCCGGTGTGTTAGCTAGTTTTTACATCCTTAGTGGCTACTGAGTGTGCATACATGTGTGTGCGTGCTTGTGGGTTTGTGGACATGCACGTGTTCTACATAAAAAATCTAGGTATGGCAAACAGTACGAACCTAAACACAGGGAAATACCGCTAGTTTACTCCATGTTTCAGTATTGGTGATGAATAATTGTACGATCCAAACGTGACCCATCATAATGAAAGATCAAGTAGATGTAGTCGTCAAATATTCCAGAGAAACTATCAATTGGTTGAGACTAAGGTTCTAAATAGCGATTATAGCAGCAGAGCGGGGAGATAAAAAAAAAAGCTATTGCGAATAGTGTAGCTATAGCGGAAGCTATCATAAATAGCGATTTTTTCTTTTCAAATTTTAGATTATATATTTTTACTAATTATCAATATAATTAATATTGGAGAATTGAGATAACAACTAAATAATAATTAATCTAAGTCTATATTTTTTTTTATCAATTACGCGATAAGAAGGAAAAAAAAAAATCTAAAAAATAATATTATTTAATAGTTCATACTTTATAATATTACATATTATAATAGATAAAAAAACAATTAATTTTATAAGGTAAATGAAGTTAATATACATATTTAAACATTTTATATATTATAATAATAATCAAAACCAGCTTTCAATTGAAACGAACGATAATAATATAAAAAATGAATACTATATGAAGAGCAAATCAAAATAAAGATTAATATTTGAATATTTCTCGATATAGAATGAGAGAATAAATCATAAATAAAAACAGAAGTACATAGTTTGGTTAAGCATACTTATCGTATAAGATCATGTAGCATTAGAAATAAGAATAAAGTACAGAAACTCATATAAATTGCATTAGAAACTTCAATTAGAACTTCCATTTTTTTTTTTCAGTTTCCGACTTCTTCATGTAAATTTGTACAATAATTCCCACTTAAACAAATAAAATTTCCTTCTTTTAACTACTTGTTACCCAATTCAGATATAACTATTGGGATCGGTGTGGAGATAATGTGCAAGTCATTCCTAGAGATATTGGAATCAATACTAGAGGAATTGGATTCAATCTGCATTGAAAACAGTTACTGCACGCTGTACTGTGGAGTGCGTTATAGGCGAGTGCTGGTAATGCACTGGGATTTACATTACTCATTCTTCGCTTGTTCTCACGTCCCCTCTGTATTTCCAAATGCAAGAGGACACTTGGTTGCGGTTCTTGGATTGTGGAACTATGGAATCAGCGCGATTTTTGTGGTCGATTCCCAAGCAAGGCTTCAAGCTTTTACTGTTCAAGGCGCTCTGCAAAGAGGCATGTCAAAATTTTGAAAGAGTTGGACAATCAAAGATGACAGTTTTGCACAGTATGATACCGGTTTATTCTTGTTTTCTTACATTAAGTCATTAATAAAACAAATTCATGCAACCTTTTTACTTTAGAGCATGCCTAGAATGTGTAGGTGGCAGCCTAGCATTACAACTAAAACACTAGTTAGATCAATATGAAACCCAAACCCATCACATCATGAGTTGATCTGAGTGGCTAAAGTCATGCACAAATGCACATTATTTTATGTAATTTTTTTTAGGAATATTTTATGTAATATTGGTGTCTTATCAGGGATGGATCCAGAAATACAGCAAAATAAGAAAATACAAATTATTGGCACTATATTTTTATTTGCATAGAAAAGTATGACTTCTCTTTAAAGCGGATCATAACTTTGCAAATACAAAATATTTTTTATTTTTTTATGAACAGTCATAATTCAACATTTAAACCAAAACACCTAGTTAACTACTTTTTTAAGCCAGCTTATGTAAGTGTCTTACCCTTGTGGCTCCACCCCTATATCTTGCCTTAAAAATCCTAAGAGAGCTTATAATGTCAGTACTGTGGCAAAGATTTGGCTTAGACGACAAACCACCACATTTTGGCTTGAAAAGACAAACCGCACTACATTGGAGCTTCTTGTCTTCTGGCCGAGCATTGTTAGGCTTGTCCGCATAATCCCGCTTGGCATCCGTGCACATAATTTGCTTCTTCAGCCATTTACCCAGGCTACTGTGCCTAATTGTGTATGCAATATTGCCTTCTGACAACATATATTCTGAATTTTCCTCCTGTTAATCAATGACTGAAGTTTTAGCTGATTCAAAAATTACAGAAAAATTACAGATTGAATTGCCAGTTTGAGGTTTTTCATGATAAACGCCTAATACTCTATAGTGGGGGTGGGGGTCAAATAAACAGGTACCGTCCAATTTTTATGTTACAAATTGACAAAGTGGTGCTAGCTGAGTTCAGGGCAATCTATATTTCTCTTGTATGTCTCATTAACCTGTCAATTTCATACGTTATCGGAAAAAAATGCTTACGAGCAATATGATAAATTACTGAGAGCACATGATAGATCAATATGTTTTTGGTCTCTTGCTTTCTTAGTACCTCCCTAATTGGAGAAAGCCTCGGGTTGAACCTATCTTTTCGGTTAGAAGCTTTAGGCAGAGCCGCCAACATAGCTATAGGATCAACCTCCTCTTTGGGTAGTGCATTTGGCTCCAGTACTTCAGGTTCTTGATTTGGTTTCAGTACAGGTTTTGGATTCGGTTCCAGTTCAGATTCTGGCACCGTTTTATCATAAGCATTCTGGCTGAAAAAGGTGAAGAAGAGTGAAAATACTTTTCTCAACATAGAGAGGAATATTGGAGTGATAAAATCAATAATATAAAACTAGAGATTAATTGTATATGCTTTTCCATGAAGCATTAGAAGAGGGTAAATGAACGCTCCCTGGATAGGCGTTTCATTCACTAAATAAGGAAAATCTCCTATGGAATTTATATCTATAGTATAATTCAACCCTCTTTGGGGACTAACTATAGATCGCCCAATAATGTACAAGTGCTAATTTAGATTAACTCAAGTGTATTAATATCAACCCGGATTTATATATGCAAGTGCCAAGTTAACTCAGAGGCGGAACTGGACTTTCGAATTATGAGAGTCAAACGCACAATGAGAGTCAATCATACAAAATTTTCTTATGGAGAATGGGACAATTTTACAATATCATAACATTTTACTCTAAATTATATTAAAAAATCATACATAAATATAAAAAAATTAAAAAATGGAGATCAGCTGACCCCCATTCCTTTGATCTAGTACACCTCTGAAGTTAAGGATATACATGTCATGTCATGACTACAAATTTACGATTTAAACCATACTTACATGTACATAATGATAATAATATGCCAAATATAGAAAATAGCTAAATTATTAACATTCCTTATTGGGTACTGAATGATTGTAAAATCCAGAAAAGCTAAAAAAAGGTTAAAACATTTTGTACATTTTAGGAACTTTAGGTGTAGTCTGATTTACTAAATTATGTTTTTCTAAACTTATCTACTGATGTAGAACAGTTTTGTCTAATGTTTTAGCTCACATGATAGAGATTTAAGATAACTATATAACTAAGAAAAGTAATCTAGAAAAATTGAAATAATGTTACTAAAAGAATCAAATATAAAAACAAAAAGGTTTAGCCTAGAAGCGGTTGTTGTCAAAAGCCCAATAAGAAGAGAATCTAAGCCTATGAAGCCTGAAATATATTACTCAGAAGGGACAGATTTAATTTTTGCAACACGTCTAAGTCAAAATTAATGAAATATTTTTATTTCAAAAGGAAAAGATTAAGATGGGATTTGTTTTGGAGACTCTAATTTTTAACGGCGGAGATTTATTTCTAATACGATATGATCCGATAGGAAAGAAAGAAATCGGGAAAAATAATAATTTATTTTAACAAAATAATATTCTTCTGAATTATTCGCGCATTTTCTAATCTCTTTTTATTTTTTGTAATATGTTATTCTGAGTCTCAACTTAAGTTTCTTTGAACTGAAAAAAAAAAAAAAAAACTAGCTAATGGACAAATAAGCTCGCTACAATTGTACAAGCAAATGCGTACAATTATCCTGCAATACTAACATTCTGACAACAAAATTTCAATGCATCAGTAGTGATCAAAGTTTATATCCGGTCAATCGGGTAAAGATTTTAACAGAGTAGTTTTGGCTTCATGAAGCGCACAGACTATAGAATCAACAGAGAGTTGCATATGGCTCTTACGCTGCATGAAGTCAAAACTACTCTGTTAAAATCTTTACCCGATCAATCTGTGTATTTTCGCCTCTTATTGGGGAGCAAGGAGCAAGTGGGGACCAAATGCTGATCAAAGTTTGTAACAGAACAAATGTACTCTCAGATCGACTGTGGCAATAACTTCGTATTTAACCTCTTGTAAAATGTTGCTGATCCCATCTAAACCACAGACGATCTAATTTGTAAAAATTCAAATCAAACCGCCTTGTAGGCCCCACGAGCGAGCTCTATTTATACGAACAACCGCCCTCGCCCTGTTGAAAAAGCCAAAATCCTACCAATTCGTTTCATCCCGCTCAGAATCTAAATTCAAAAAATATAGCCAAAGAGAGCTATCTGATTTCGCCAGTGGAGAAGGAATTAGCAATGGCGTGGGGAGAACCTAGCACGAGAATCCATTCTTCCTCCTTGCCTCTCCTGTTACCTTCTGCTGATGAGCTTGAGGCCGCTGATGCTCTCCTCCTCTTCTCTCTTCTTCCAGTGATGGCTACCAAGGAGTGCCATTCTAGCTCTGCATCTTCTTTTCCCAATTCTTCGAGGTGAGATCTAGTTTACGTGTGTTTCAGAGAGGTATTGTTGTTACTGCTTTGCATTTAGTTGTGATTTGTCATTCCAAAGCTTAATTGAGATTTATCTCATTCGATTCTGTTTTCCTGAAGAGAGTTCTCATCAGAACTGGATATTCTAGATTTATGCGAATTTTTAACATAGCTGGGCTATATCTGTGGTTTAATTGCTCATTCAGCACTTTGATCTTTCATTTTTGCTTTGATGAGAGTTTATCATTGCAACATTTCTTAATAGATGATGGAATCTAGTTATGTTATAATAGGGGTTTAGAAATATTCTCACTTGATCAATGTAACCCAATTCAGCCTAATTTTCATATTTAGAGTCAGTATTCTATTGGATCTGCATTTTTTTCTGACATTTTAGATCTGTATTAATACTTAAACTGAGGCAATATTTTTTCCTACTTTGTGTCTGATCTACTGAGAGATCTGTTCTGTTATTTAATGTATCTAATACAGATCTGTCCCTTCTTGCTCTGTGCTTTCCTTCAGGGATGAAGATTCCTTGTCACACTCCTCTATCTCAGATTCTCTCTTACCTGAGGCAATGGAGCCACAGATCCAACCTGATCCGCTTAACATCCTCTCAATTGTTGCTTCTCTTCACCTAATTGATACCAAGGTAGAGCACTATGCATCATCAAATAATAATCAATTCATTTATCTGTGTATCACATCAATGTGATGCTTAATTACTAATTCTATTGAATTATCTGTTCAAACCCACCGTATGCTTTGTTCCATTTGTGCTTTGTGTGATTTATGGTAAGAAACTATAACAGTTTTTTTGAAGGGCGAAAGTTTGATAGTTCTCAAGTTAAAATGAGCTGGAGAGTGGCCTGTGACTGTTGAAAATTGTGTGCCTATAGTTTCTCTAATCAGATAGCGGTAGAACTCAATTATGAACAAAAATTATGCATAATGGATGGAATTAACTGCATAGAGGCCCATGGAAAATAACAAGGGATTTTTGCTCGATCGGAGCTGAAGATCTCTACACAAATGTTAATCAGCACGATGTAGCTTCCTTAATTCCCGTCTTTTCACAACATTTACCTCCCAAACCTGTTAAGCATATACTAGTGTGCTACAATTTTCCTTTGTTTTTTTGGAAGAAAGAGTTCGCTACAATTTTCAAATTACCTCCAAAAAAAAACTGCATGTCCTGAAAAGTACATCAAGCTGGAGTCATTTGATTACCCCAGTATGTTTTTTATGAGTGAAAACATAGGGTGAGAGACAAAAGTGGACACACTGTGTCACATCTCTTCATCAACTGGCTGTGACATTTTTTAAACCCCTTCTATCTCTCAGGGGATGCAATTGGCAGCCCGCGACCTGATACACCAGACCTCTGACATTAAGAGCAAATACAGCGCCGCCACCTCTGCCATCCCCCTAATTGATCTAACCCCTGAGGAAACCGCCGCAAACTCTCTATCGTCTGCCTCCTCTTCCATCACCACCACCTCTGTACCAGCCAAAGCACAGTCAGGCATCAGGTGCATGGAGAAGATGCGCACAGGCCCAAGAGGCCAGCCGAGGCTTTGGCGCTGTGCTGAGGAGATCATGGAGTTCCTTATGGCAGCACCTGGCATGGTGGCGACTGAGGCAGAGATTAGGAAGTCGATTGGGAACGGACCTGACACCAGCAAGGCGCTGAGATTGTGAGCACTCTCTCTCTCTCTCATCTCATTGCAAGAATTTATTGATTTTGCATTTAAGTGGAGTTGTCAGATTTTCAAGTTATGGTTTTGTCTTTAATTGATTGTAATGATTGAAAATATGTCATTGTTGGTGGTTTTATTCTCTGCCATTAATGAAATTGTGCTTGTTTGTTGGTACAGGAATCGTGTTTTGAGCCGGTTAGGTTTATATTTTAGTTTGTTCAATGAATTATTTAAGTTGATTTGCTGTTTAAGTCATCTTAAAATAACAAATTGACTATTACAATGATCAGCTAATTTGATGCCTGGAGTACCGCCTGTTTGAAATTGTACTAGTTCTTCTTTTGTCAAATTGTTAATAGCTTGGGCAAATTTCACAAAGGGCGATTTTCTTAGACCAAAAAATAGACTTATGTATTTCAGATAACAACTTGAATTGAATTTGTACACATGATTTCTAGATCTTTGTCCTTAAAAGCTGCACTTTGTTGAGAAATAAAGAATTGTAACAGCAGCCTTTATCAAATAGCAACTTTATACTGTTGAAATACTGTTTCCAAACCACAGTATTAGTTATCCTTGTTTATTTTAGTTCCAGTCCTGTTGCAAATTCAAATCATTATACACTTTTCCAATTGGCAAAACAGATTTTTGTTTAAGCATGATAACCCCTTATAAATAAAGAAAATTTGATACCTAATTTGTTGTACTCACCTATCTTGTTAGATTTTAATTTTCTATTTTTCCTCTTTAATTTTAATTCCTTGGATTCATTACAGGCTAGTTAGGCAAGATGAGGTGAAGCGGCTAGGAATTGGTGGCAAGAACCATCCTTACTTGTACATGCTGTATGTGATGCTTTTAGAATATTTCTTGAGTTGGTTAAGTTTCTATTATTATTTTGCTTCAATCAAAATTGAGCAGTGCCACCTTATAATCCTTAGTAACCAAAACTAACTTATAATGGCTCAAATTCTATTTTTTTTTTTGTGAACCAGAATCTAAAATGTGAGTTGCTTGATTAATAATTACTGATCCTGTTAAGTGGCACTGGTCTAACTGGCCTGTATATCAAAATCAAAACATATAACTGGATTTTTGTGAGTGAAGCTATTTTATTTGCACTCGACCAACATCATCAAACTGGTCCTATTATATTCATTCTTTTGAAGCGATTTCTGGGAATAGAAACAGGTGTATAGTTCAATTGAGATGAATTTGAAAATTCCTTTATAGGAACTGAAAGTTTAAGATGAATACCTGAGTATAGTAAACAGACAACTTTTTAGGATTGAATGCCGAAGCATTAAAAAAATTCAGTTCTGATGAGTTCTGTAGAAATCAAATTTATTCAATAGTTGCATTAA
Source organism: Carex rostrata (assembly GCF_964058835.1). NCBI lineage: Eukaryota > Viridiplantae > Streptophyta > Magnoliopsida > Poales > Cyperaceae > Carex > Carex rostrata. The sequence goes on along the minus strand of NC_135931.1, from coordinate 4,483,543 downwards.
CGTGGTCCTTGCATCTGATTTAGTTACTAATCCATATCTGTTTTTGTATGTTCTTATCCAAATGGGCTTCTATTTGTATTTGTTATTTATTGCATTTTTGTGCTGTCTTTGTATTGCAGGAATAGGTACCTAAGTTAGATTTGGCATAGGTTATTGTTTGTGATTAGATACTTGAGAGTTAAGCTAGAATTTCATGTTAATATGATGATAGGAATGCGTATAGTTCATGAGGGAATACTGTTTAAGGATATAGGAATTTTTCTTTGTTAATTTTTAAAGAAGAACTAGTATAATATAGAAAAGGTTAAAAATTAAATAGTCTGTAATTTGAAGAACAGAAAATAATAATTTGTTTTGTGCTTACGTAAGAGTATACCTGTACTTCCTGTCCTTGTAAAGAATTTTACAATTAATAATTCCTGGATTTCTATTCGTAATTGCTTATTGGTATATGGTTTGCTAAGAAATCATAAATGTATTTGTTCTCCTGCCTAAATTTTTTTTGGGTGAAGTTTTTGTTTAAAGGGTTTTGGACAAAATCTCATTCAATGTCAGTTGTAAACAATTCGACCAGTGTTAAAATTTACACGGATGGTTTAGATTTACAGAGTTATTTAAAGTTATTAAGTTTTAAATATGTTAGTACGAATCTTAAAGCAAATCAAACGGTAAGATCCGGCTTTGGATGAGATTTTGTCCAAAGCTCTTTGAACAAAATTCAATTCCATTTTTTTTTTTATAAAGCTGGGCTATGAAGTTGGGCCTCAAAGATCTTAGCAACCGGGCTTGTGAAATCCAACCGGAGTTCGCATTTAGGCGCGGTGCGGAAAATATTCTATACTGTCTGTGCACTTCTCAATATTAGCATTTGCTGCATTTCATATCCAATAATATCAAACCATTATAATTAATAACTATCGAGCATCGCATCCAAATTAGGAAGTGCGAAAATACATAATAAGAAATGAAGGTCCTATAAATGCAAAGACAGATTTTATTTAACTGTGAATATAACATGGTCAGTTAGGGTTCAAAATTTGATGTACATGTGCAATTACAAATCATTTCAATTATAGTAATCTCTAAGAGGATTACAACTAAAAAGCTCTATTTCGAGTATAGTAATATATAACAGGATCATAGCTAAAGATCGAACATATATATAAAAAAAAAATCGTGTATAAGCCAACGGTATGACGATGTCTCCGAGCAATCAAAAGATGGTCATGATCCCAGCTTATGAGGAGGTCATTTCACCAAGCACACATATCATGAGTTTGAGATGGCCACATATAATCTTCAGACACTCCATAAACCTAATCACATGCAGATCTCCATCAAACACCAATCAAGGCTGCCACGGTGCCACCAGCTCATTCATTGCAAATGGCATTTAGTAGCACATGGCAAAGCATGAGGTCCACAAAGTAGTGGTGGCCTACCTCACCGTCCCGCCACCGTGCCTTCGCCGGGGCCCGCCCGTAATGCACTCCATCGCTACACCTGTTATCATAATGCCAAGGGAAACTCATGTCGAATTGATCAACCACGCCGCCGCCATCACGCAACAACCCCTTCTTTAGTATCTTCTCCACCATTATACCATTGTACACTTCCATTTTGTGGGGATTGAACGCAAGGTCCCTTGCATAACCTGCTGTTGCGATGGTAGTTCGGTAGAATATGCGAGGCCGTCTCTTTCCCCTAGCATCCACATGTTTCATGACCTGCATTGATTACCAAAGTTTAGTCCCATTTGGAGTGATAGGAAAACCATACTCTTTTGCCAGTTCAGGACTGTTTAATGAACAAAGGACACCTTGTATCATGAAGCCCTCAAAAGGTTGTGCTATAGACTGAGGTATATATAAATTAAAAAAGATGTTGTATTCCTAAAGATCGCATTTCCATACAAGTTGGTTCAATGTGTATTAATTATTAAGCGACACATTGACAATGTACAAATGGTACCAAACTAAAACTAGTAGAATACAAACAGAACTGCATATATGGACATGTTTTAAATGGTACTAAACAAAAAGCAAGTACAATTCATGCAGAACCACAAAAATAAGCAGGTAATCCTAGTCATTTCCCTAAATAAAAATGTTAGTTTGTGAACTTTAAAAAGATCCGTCGTCTTTTTGTAAAATTTGATTTATCATTGAACCATACCAGCCATTGAATCCATAAAATGTTCTAATTCATACCTCATCCCAGAACCTGGCAGCCCGCTCGGCTGATTGTGCAAAACGCTTCAAGCTCAGGAAATGAACACCATCATGCAAACCAGAGTTTAACACGGCCACATCTGGCACCGATTCCTCATCAGAAAAGTATCCCTTCAACAGTTGACGGTACTCTTCGCTATCAAGTGAATCTACTCCGAGATAATTCTTTGTCTCATTCCAATGACCATTGAACACATTTGTGATCCGAACAGACCACATTCCGTTAGGGCTGGTGAAATTCTGGTCAAAACGCCTTTGCACGGCAGTAGTGTCGGTCAACCTGAGAACAAAGTTTAACAAATTTCGTATAGTGTCAACATGGTTCGAATCACCCCAAAAGAAGAGCCATTTCTTGTCGAGGCACTGCCACGCCATTTCCTGTGTGAAAATTCTGAAGGAGCAATGAGCAGAGTAGACCCAGCCGTTACTTTCTAATGACCCCAGTGGCCCATGGCACCACGGCTGCATGCATGGGAAATCAGGGCCAAGGCACCGATACCGGCCTTGATGATCAATCTTGCAATCACGGCTTTTGGTGTGGCGGGTCCACCGACCTGACCACACCTCCCGGGAAAAATCATCACTTTTGCATATTCCCAGCTTAGGTAAAAACACAATGCTCTGAGCAAACCGCACAGGTATATTTCGGAGCTCTTTTCTAAACTTGAAACGCTCAGGCGAGTGTTTCAAACCCAAAAAGCTCCTAAACAGAAGAGTAATAGTAAAATTAAACTCGCCAGTGAAACCCGTACCAACTTGGAGGTGAACTGAGTAGGTGCCGTTGCCGTGGTCGGTGACGGGTGGTCGAGATTTCCAGCTCGGGCTGGAGAGATCTGTCTCGAAGTAGTCCCCACCAATGCATTGTCTCTTACCCGACTCGTCTAGTGCGTGAAAGGTTAGTGTGGTAATTTCAGAGGAGGGGAGGGTAATGGGGGTGGAAGGAAGGGAGATTTCGGTGGTGAGAGAGTTGTTGCAAGGAGGAGCTGTGAGCCAGCAAGCTAGAAGCGAGGAAGTGTAATTCCGGGAAAACGGCACGGAGATCCAAGGAGAGAAGGGTAGAGTAGGAGGGGAGGAGGGGAGAGGGGAGGAGGGGAGAGGTAAGGAGGGGTAATGTGGGTGGAAAGAGGAGAGGAGGAGGAAGATGAGGAATGGAGAGAGCAAGGTGGGGAGGGAGCAGCAGATGGCAGAGAGAGGAGAGGGGAGGGGAGGGGCATGGGAGGTCAAAGAGGGCTTGACAATGGTCATTGTGGGGTAACTCGTGCCGACATTGTAGTTCGTACTTCTCGAGAGAGGAGAGGTGGGAATGTAAAATAATGTAATGGAATGGAATGAGGTATGCAAAATTAAGGTGAGGTGTAAGGGAAGGGAATCAATGCTCTTTTGTCTTGAAGTTGGTAAAGGAGGACAGGGGTCAAAGAGGTAATAACAATAATACAATATATAGTACCAGCATTCTATAAAGGGAGCACAGGTTTGATTACTGTTTTTATTTAGTTTTTTTCTACATGAGTGCTATTACGGACCAGAAGCGAATCGTATCCTCTGCATTAACCCAAAAAAAATCTTTTGAGTTAATAAATCTGGACCGTCCGATCCGCTTTAAAATCCGTGCTGATTAGATCCACACTAATATTAAAGGGCCCTGAATTATAAGCTGTGATCAGATTGACTCCATTTAAAATTAGACGGCTGAGATGGGTTAACTCAAAGGATGCTCTTTTGAGTTAATGCAGACGATGCGGATGTTCCTTGGAGCTGGTTTTAAGACAAACTATTGTTGCCATCTGATTAAAGAGGATAAGATAAAAATTGAGATAAAGATATTGATATTGTTGTTTTGGTTTCACTTTTGTTTTAAGTTTGTGCATTTTCTGATTTTTTTTTGTTTTTCTGTTCTGTTATAAAGAAGAAGGGTAAAATTGTCCTTCTAATGTTTTTATTAATGTTAATCTTTATTTTTAAGTGATTAAATTGAGAAATGAGGATATTGATAAATTTAGTGGCCATCTTGAAATAACTAAGTCAAAAATTTTCACTGAGAAATATCAAAATTTAGAAGTTATGACGGGCATATATCTAAATTTCTTTGAAGTTACAATGATAAAATTATGGCTCGTACGCTTAGTTGTGAAAACAGTATGGATAATATTTATTCCGTGTTCAATCAGTATTTGAAAAATTGGATGTGAATATTTGATACCTGAATATCCGTATAAATATAGATATAAATATGATTTTACGTTTCAATTATTGGTATCCGAATAATAGATATATACCATCATATAGTTTAGCCACTATTCGCTCCGCATCCACTCCGTTTTCACCCCTGCGTACGCTGTATCAAGCAAAAACAACACTGCAAATATCTTAATTTGGTTGTCTCCAACAAAATCTAATTGTAATGATTTAAAAAAGAAGAAGAAGAAGATTTGGATATACACCGTGATGATTTCAAGTAATTGCGCAACCATACATTTATAGAAAAAAAAAGAACCCGAGTAGTATTTACTATTTTAATTTTTGAGAGAAAAGTATTTACTATTTTAAATCATTTATTACAAACTGTTGAATATTTTTAGAGAAAATTCTGTTTTCAGTCTCTAAACTATGGTAAGGTTGTAATTAGACTGTTAAAATTATAAATTGTTGGAAAATATGTAGTTAGCTAAATTTGTAAGATGTTTATTTAGATTTTTTTTTTGTTAATATATATATATATTTTTTATGAATATTGTATTGAAGTTGCTCCCATGATCCGGACTAAATTTCGAAACTAATAATTGTAAATTCCTATCACTTAATCTTAAAAAATATCCATAAATAAAACATCATAACCCTCAAATCCCAACCAATTCAACCTCTCTTATTCTATCTCTTATTCTCTTATTTTCTAATTATAGATAGAGTATTTATTTTGAAGCAATACCAACTTATTAATAGTCATTCGAAATTATTATTATATAGACTAGGTTTGACAAAAAAAAAATGAAGTGCATGGCAACTACAAGGGCAGATGAGAAAACCAGGTAGAATTTATGGATGGAAATGAAATAGGGAAGGCTTTGCCTCACCTCCCTTTACAAATAGAAGTAATGATGTGATAGATTACCTTATACGACTTGTCGACTTCAATCCCTCAACACTGACATGTTTTCGCAAACTATATCAATTAAGGCTATGTAACCCCTATTTTGAGTTTATCTCAGGATTAGATGAAATTTGTACATAATTTTGGATCGAGATTGTGTACCTCTGATCCGATCTGATCTGGTCTAGCAAGGTTGGTGCAACTTCTTCTCGCTTACACGTAGAATCCTAATGGTTGATTTTTTTTTTTTAAAGTCAATAGGAACTGACATATTCATTGATTACAAAAATAGTTTATACAAAAGTTTTTAGCTAATTATTTATAAGATAATATATAGTAAAGATTTTTTTATCCACTTGTGTGATGCCTTTTTTAATCAGGCTCATCTACATATTCATGTGTCAATTTGAAATCTCTAATGCAATGTGGTTGACAAGATTTATCATTGTCTTACTTTGTAATGTGAATAGTCTTCTATTACGCTCTCATTATGGCGTCCAATATCCCGATATTCATAAAATGTTCCACATACGTGAAACATTCTATTTCTGTCAGTGGAAACTTTTTTTTTTTTTTTTTTATATATATATGTAACTGTTATAATCTTTACTATTCGTCTATTTAGCATATATAAAGCTTTTGAAACTTTCAATTACACACCAACACGTAACACACACACATATATATATATAAACTCTTTTTTCTTCTTCTTTCTATTTGCAAAGAACTTCTTATAGTATAACTTCGTCAGATTATCAAACTTAATAATATTTATTTTTTGAAAACCGAGACATAATTCGATTTTTCATTTTTGAAATATTATTTCCCCTGCTACAATTAATTACTTTCGATTAGACAAAATCATGGGAAAATCTCAAAAAATAACATTAAGAAATTAATTTTTTTTTCAAAAACAATATGTACATAAATATGGAGTTAAGAGTAAGTTTTAAAATAAAGGCTTCCAGTAATTTATTTCTTTTTAGACTTCTTGCCTACGGAAAGGTTCTATATAGTAAGACGTAAAGTCATTATACTATTTAAAAATAAAACATAATAAAATTCCTAAAAATACGGACATTGGAATCCTAATTAAAAAAAAGTAGGTAAATATTTTGTTTGCTTGATTCAAATGGACTTACAGCAGCTGACTATGCGTAAATGATTAGTACAATTTTAATCAAGGGACTTATAGATAAAATATTATGAGGTCAGATTGATACAATCTCACGAAGGGACTTCAATGAAAATGTCTTGGTTTTCTGGGGGTCAATTCAAATAATCTACGAAAAAGAAGAGGACAACAATTAATTTATGAAGAGCACAGGGACAAAATATTAATATCGGTAGGGACCACAAAATATTAATGTGCTGCCATATTGATTGATGATTCTAAACGCTATTGACCGATTTTCCCGGAAATTGTTTGGAGCTTTACATCTGAATAAGGAATTTTCTATAAGTATAAAATTATGATATATAGAAATAGAAAGAGTATCTTGTTTATATCAAATACAGTAAGATCACAGATTTTTAATTTTTATTTTGAACTGTGGTAGGGAAAAAGAGAAATTTATTTATGGATCTCACTTAATGATTCCGATTCATAAATGAGTTAATTTTTTGCGATACAAAATCCTTTGTATCTGTAGAAAATGAATGGTTACAGATGATTTTGTGCCGCATAAATCAACCATTTTATGAATCGGAATCATTGAGTGAAATCCATGAATTTTTTTTCCCTCTATCAAAGTTAAAAAAAAACCCTATGGATTGGACTCAATGAGTCCGATTTTACTATATTTGATACAAACGAGATACTTTTTCTATTTCTGTACGTCCGAATTTATAATTTCTATGAATAAAAAATTTCCTTTGAATAATAACAAATATGTTTTTTTTTTCCTCTGTTAGTTAGTTGAGTCACAAAATTGTTCTGTACACACATGGGAAGGGTAGAAAGTGTAGTACATTTATTTCTAAAATGCTCCTTTATATCTCAAATTTGGTTTTGGATGGGTGAATTTCAATACTCTTATCCTTGTTGGGAGCACTTAGATGATATAATTAAGCATGCCATGACATTATTAGTTTCCCAAAGGCAGATCATGTTGATGGTTGTTAATGCTATATGTTGGTGTATTTTGAAATGTAGAAACTCAATTTGCTCTAAAAATAAATCTCTTCCTTCAATTAGACAGATTATGGTTATGTTTGGTTGTGGAGTAAAGTTAACGAGGATTAAATTGCTTACTCTATCTTAGGTCATGTTTGGTTAGTTAATGAGGATTAAATTGTTTACTCTATCTTACTTCTTATATTTTACACTTTGTTTGGTAGTTTATATCATGGATAAAATTAATCCGCACGAAGGAGTAAGATATTGGAAAATGAACCCGAGTCTATGATAGTGGGCCCTACAGGTGGAGTAAGTGTGGAGTAAGTTAATCCACTTAAAAAGGTGCAGTAACTTACTTCGGATTAGCTCACCTCTTACTCCATGTCACTCCTTTTATTTTACTCCTCGTTTGACTCCTTAAGTATGGAGCAAGGGATTTACTCCACCTCTTACTCCACAACCAAAGTATGGCCGTAAAGATTTAAGCTTGAAGAAGAAGGTGTAAGAACCATATATCTTTGCATTGCATGTTTACTTTTTGTACTTGTGAAAACTAGGATTTTACCTAACCATGAATAGGGTCTCTTGTTAGACTCTTTGTCGTGCATGTTTAAATTTCAGTAAATTGCAATTAAGTTTAGGGAGACTATATTTGTTGAATTGTGGAATAAAATAATTTGGATGAAAATGTTAAGTCAAACTTGAAATATATATATCTTTCAAGACACTAGAATGAGAAATTTTAGAATAAGAAATACTAAGGCTAACAATATATTTAGATTGAAAAGAAAATTTCATAAATGAATTTATTAAAATCGTTACACGTGAGAATTTCTATAAAGCCAAAAATATTTCAAATTACATTCTTTTTAAATTTTGATTCAGATAATTTGATAAAATCTAAGGATAATTTCTAGATATACGTATTTAGGAATTGTGTGTATTTATAGTGAAGATGACTCGTACTTTACATTTATTTACTTTTTTAAAAATGCAAGAAAAATACAAAAAAAAATCATAAAATACAAAAATACAAAAAAAATTCAGAAAATAGAAAAAACACAAAAATATGCATAAAAAGATGGAGATAGAAAAGTGAGTATGTGCGCCTACGTAAGAATGACTGTCAATAGGCTTAAAAGATATAAAAATATGAGTCCTTCCACCCGACTTGATCCAGGGCCTGTTGAAATCCTTAGGTGCATTCGGAAGGCATAACAAGTAAGAAGGTGGAATTTTTGCATTTTTGTTATTTACATTGTTTTAAATTTAAATTTCTGCATTTGCATAAGTCATGTTTTATTAACACACTTAGTAACTTAGCTTTATCCCAAACCTAAAGGTATGGTTGAAGAAGGAATCAAGGAGTAAAGGAGAAATGTGAAATGTGAAATGGATATTTATTTGCTTTATGGTTATTCTTATCAGAATGGTTTTAAATTTCTGTTTTTGAAAGATTATTATTAAAGTAAAAAATAGTGTTGTGAATGCAAAGGTTTCTATTTTTAAAAGATTTTCATTCAAGTACAAAAATTAGAGTTTGAGTAAGCAATTTCATGGCAAATCCAGATCTGAAATAATTTATCAAGTCTTGTAGTTCGATTATGTTTAAAGGTTCAAACCAAGGAATATACATGACCCGGGAACAAATAGTTTAGATTTGTTTGGGGAAAATCAAATCTATAACATTCGCAAAATCTTCACATTTTATTCGGGGACGAACAAAATTCTCAAATTATTTGTTCAGGACGAACAAAGGTTTAAGCTTGGGGGTGTGATAAGGGTGAAATAAGTAGTGGTTTTCCCTATCACTTAACCTAGAATATTTCTATTAATCGAGTTGCAATTGCTTATTTTTCATAGAATCAGATTTATTTTTGTTATTTTACTTGATCTTAGAGAACTGCATATTTTCGATGATATTTGAGCTAAAACAGGTATAAAATAAAGCAATTCTGACACTCAGCCTCAGCCGTGCGGATGCCCTCATCCAGATGCAATCTAGAGAGCTGCCGCAGGAAGTTATGCCCTCCGTGCGATTTACATCCAAACCTCATGCAACCAAGGCATCCACACTCAGAAACTATCAGAACAGCGGTTACAGCTTTAACTTGCCAACCAAGGTCTATATATGCATCTGAACGCTTGGAGAACATATCTGGGGACCACCATTCATCATTCCATATCAGAGAGCATAGACTATTGGGTTAGAACTAGGGTTTGCTCTCATAGAGGCTATGCAAAGGATAGATTAAGTCTCCATTAGAAGAGAAGGAAGATGCAAGATGTAAAAACGGTGTGCATAAGAGAAGAGACATCATAGGTGTTCTCCTTCCATCTCTCTCTCTATTGCTTTCTTTCTCTGTCTGTTGTCTCTTTTGTTGTTGAACCAGTCATGAACGGCTAAGCAACCCTTTTATAGGGTGAAGACATGTAATATTGAATTCGTATGAGTTTAATCTAAGGTTTATTTATATTTATCATTTACTTATGATCTGAATTCTTTCTGAGTTTTACTCTTTGTATTCTTACTTAACTTGGTTCATAACAAACTTCTGATACATATTGAGATTCGCACTCCATTGTATGCTTGAGAGGTTAACCAATAGGTAAATGGTGCAATTATCTTAGATCCAAGTAGGAGAGACGTAATTATTGAACACTTGTGTCCTAACTCCAGTTAGAAACCTATTAGGATATAGTTTGATAGATTAACATCACATTCTATAACTAATAATGGAGTAATCTTAATTGTTACTGTTATGAAAGTCATATAGAAAGTATGTAATAGTGAACTTGATCCTTTCTAATATTAGTAATTATGACTTATCATTAATCTTCATGCAATTGTTTAGGTATAAGATAAGGTAACATTCCCTTACCAGTCCTACTCAATTAGGGTGTTATAACATTTCAGTGACTAACACTAGAACATGATTACCAACTTTCAGATTGCATTTGATACCAGTACAGGGCATGTGCGGTTCCGGCCAAACCGTGTGCAGTTTGGACTGGAGTGGAAACTAGCCCTGTATGGTTTGCACAGTAGCCTGCTAATAGTGACATAATCACATACGACTGAGTAACTTTACTTGACAGGTCTAAGTAGTAGCATGCGGATGGTGCATGCGACTACTAAGTTATCCAATACCTATATTAGACGAGTTTGAAGGATAAAATGTTTGAATCCCTAGAAGCCCATCTTCTAAACACTTAATCAATCACTACTTCACAGTTGTAACTGAATATTACAAGCAAAACAAGCAAACAATCAATCAACCAAACAACCAAACCAACTTAAAAGAACCGATAACCTAGATTTGATTTGCGATTAGATCTCTAACAATTCAGGAACCATTAAAGGTTAAGACCAAATTACTTCATTTTGATCAGCTCTCTATAAATAGAAGCAAAATCTGGGTTTAGATTATCTAGTCGCTCTTAACTTCAAAACAAGAATTTTTAGATCTAAAAAAGAGTCATTGTTGCTTGTGTACTTGAACTTCAATATTCATATCCAATCTCAAGCTTATTCAACCAATACACAACTCTTAGAGTGATCCTACGAGATCAACCTTTACACTTATTCATTCGAGCCTTTGTTGCTCACCTTGTTATCTTAAAGCCTTTAATGCTCTTGAGCCATTTCGTGCTTGAGCCGTATGACTTTCCAAAATATTGTAAAGGCTCGCCGGTTCCACCTTGTACTCTTTTTTCATTGTGTAAAAAAAGGTGTGCCATCTCGAAAGTCGCGGGTCTCGGAGATATAGGCATTCATGCCGAATTCTGTAAACAACTCTCGTGTCAAGTGTCTCTAAACTCTGCTCTTTAATTTATTATTTAGTAGTTTAGATTCAAGTTATTCGAGTTTCTACCAAGAATAACTTATAGACACCTTAGATAATTTAACTTAGAATAAAAATTTGAAAATGCCCTATTCACCCCCCTTCTAAGTGCCTTTGGACTAACAAAGACACTACTAGAGTGCTATAAAGACCTTCACTTGGAGTGTTGTATTGGGGTTGCTACTTCCATCTTCTCTTGCCATAAGGAGATACTACTAGAGAGTTGCAAAGACCCTCAATTGGAGTGTTGTATTGGGGTTGCAACTACTATCTTACGTTGCCATCTGAAGACAATACTAGAGTGTTGCAAAGACCTACAATTGGAGTGTTGTATAAGAATTGCAACTACCCTCTTCTCTTGACATCTGGAGACACTACTACAGTGCTACAAAGACCTTCAATGGAGTGTCGAATTAGGGTTGCAACCACCCTATTCTCTTGCCATATGGAGACATTACTAGAGTGCTACAAATTCCTTCAATTGGAATGTTGTATTCGGGTTGCAACTACTCTCTTCTCTTACTATATGGAGACACTACTAGAGTGCTACAAACACTTTCAAGTGGAGTGTTGTATTAAGGTTGTAACCACCCTCTTCTCTTACCATCTGAAGACACTACAAGTGTACTGCAAAGACGTTCAATTGGATTATTGTATTATGGTTGCAACCACCATTTTCTCTTGTCATCTAGAGACACAACAAGTGTACTGCAAAGACATTCAATTGGAGTATTGTATTAGTTACAACCATCCTCCTCTCTTGCCATCTGGGGAAATTACTAGTGTTATGTAAAGATTTTTAATCGGAGTATTGTATTAGGGTTATAAATGCCCTATTATATTGTCATATAGAGACACTACTAGAGTGCTCCAAACACTTTCAATTAGAGTGTTGTATTAGGGTTGTAAATACCCTATTATCTATCATCTGGAAACACTACTAGAGTACTCAAAACACCTCCAATTGAAGTGTAGTATTAGGGTTGTAAATACTCTATTAGCTTGCAATATAGAGACACTACTAGAGTGCTCCAAACACCTTTAATTGGAGTGTTGTTTAGAGTTGTAATGCCTTATTATCTTGCCATATCTACTAGAGTGCTCCAAACAACTTCAATTGGAGTGTTGTATTAGGGTGGTAAATGCCATTTATCTTACCATATAGAGACATTACTAGAGTACTATAAACACCATCAATTGGAGTGCTGAACTAGAATTGTAAATGCTATATTATCTTGCCATATAGAGATACTACGAGAGTGCTCCAAACAACTTGTCATTTGGAGAACCTACTAGAGTGCTCAAGACACCTTCAATTGGAGTGTTGCATTAGGGTTGCAAATGCCCAATTATCTTGCAATTTGGAGACACTACTTTAGCTCCAATCACTTTTAATTGGAGTGTTGTATTAGGGTTGTAAATACCCTATTATCTTGCCATATAGACACACTAGTAGAGCGCTCCAAATACCTTCATTTGGAGTGTTGTATTATGGTTGTAAATGGTCTATTATCAAGCCATATAGAGGCACTACTAGAGTGCTCCAAACACCTTCAATTGGAGTGTTGTATTAACATTGTACATACCCAATTATCTTACTATATAGAGTCACTACTAGAGTGCTCGAAACACTTTCAATTGAAATGTTGTATTAGGGTTCTTAATGTCCTATAAACTTGCTATATCTCTTCACTACTAGAGTTCTCCATACACCTTCAATTGGAGTGTAAATGCCCTATTATCTTGCCATTTGGAGACACTACTTGAATGCTCTAAACACTTTTAATTGGTATGTTGTATTAGAGTTGTAAATGCCCTATTATCTTGCCATATAGAGACAATACTAGAGTGTTCCAAACACCTTTAATTGGAGTGTTGTATTAGGGTTGTAAATGCCCTTTTATCTTGCCATATAGAGACACTACTAGAGTGCTCCAAACACCTTCAATTGGAGTGTTGTATTAACGTTGTACATGCCCAATTATATTACTATATAGAGTAACTACTAGAGTGCTCGAAACACCTTCAATTGGAATGTTGTATTGGGGTTCTTAATGCCCAATAAACTTGCCATTTGGAGACACTACTAGAGTGCTCCAAACACCTTTAATTGGAGTGTTGTATAAGTGTTGTAAATGCCCTATTATCTTGCCATTTGGGGACACTACTAGAGTGCTCCAAACACCTTTAATTGGAGTGTTGTAAAAGAGTTGTTAATGCCCTATTATCTTGCCATTTGGGGACACTACTAGAGTGCTCGAAATACCTTCTATTGGGGTGTCATATTAGAGTTGTAAATGCCTAATTATCTTGCCATAGAGAGATACTACAAGAGTGCTTCAAACAACTTTAATTGGAGTGTTGTATTAGGGATGTAAATGTCATTTTATCATGCCATATAGAGACCCTACTAGAGTGTTCCAAACACCTTTAATAGGAGTGTTGTATTAGGGTTGTCAATGCCCTATTATTTTTCCATATAGAGAGACACTACTAGAGTGCTCCAAACACCTTCAATTAGAGTGTTATATTAGGGTTGTAAATGTCATTTATCTTGCCATCTTGAGACACTATTAGAGTGCTCCAAACACCTTCAATTGGAGTGTTGTATTATAGTTGTAAGTACCTTATTATCTTGCCATATAAAGTCACTACTAGAGAGCACCAAACATCTTCAATTGAAGTGTTGCATTAGGATAGTAAATGCAATACTATCTTGCCATTCGGAGACACTACTAGAGTGCTCCAAACACCTTGAATTGGTGTGTTGTATTAGGGTTGTAAATGCCCTACTATTCTGCCTTAGAGAGACACTACTAGAGTACTTTAAACACCTTTAATTTGAGTGTTGTGTTAGGGTTGTAAATGCCCTATTTTCTTGCCATATAGACACTACTAGAGTGCTCCAAACACATTCATTTAGAGTGTTATATTAGGATTGTAAATGCCTTATTATTTTGCCATATAGATGCACTACTAGAGTGCTCCAAACACCTTCAATTGGAGCATTGTATTAGGGTTGTAAATGCCCTATTATCTTGCCATAGAGAGACACTACTAGAGTGCTCCAAACACCTTCAATTGAAGTGTTGTATTAGGATTATAAATGCCCAGTTATCTTACTATATAGAGTCACTACTAGAGTGCTTCAAACAACTTCAATTTGAGTGCTGCATTAGGGTTATAAATGCCCTACTATCTTGCCATTTAGAGACACTACTATAGTGCTCCAAACACCTTCAATAGGAGTGTTGTATTACGGTTGTAAATGCCCTATTATCTAGCTATATAGAGACACTACTAGAGTGCTCCAAACAACTTTAATTGGAGTGTTGTATTAGGGTGTAGATGCCCCTTTATCTTACCATATAGAGACACGACTAGATCCAAACAACTTCAATTGAAGTGTAGTATTATGGTTGTAAATGCCCTACTATCTTGCTATACAGAGTCACTACTAGAGTGCTCCAAACACCTTCATTTCGAGTGGTGTATTAGGGTTGTAAATGCCCTATTATCTTGCAATATAAATACACTACTAGTGTGCTCCAAACACCTTCAATTGGAGTATTGCATTAATGTTGTAAATATCCTATCATCTTGCCATTTGGGGACACTACTAGAGTGCTCGAAACACCTTCTATTGGGTTTCGTATTAGGGTTGTAAATGCCTAATTATCCTGCCATAGAGAGACACTACAAGAGTGCTCCATAAAAATTCAATTGGAGTGTTGTATTAACGTTGTACATGCCCAATTATATTACTATATAGAGTCACTACTAGAGTGCTCGAAACACCTTCAATTGGAATGCTGTCTTAGGGTTCTTAATGCCCTATAAACTTGGCATTTGGAGACACTACTAGAGTGCTCCAAACACCTTTAATTGGAGTGTTGCATAAGTGTTGTAAATGCCATATTATCTTGCAATTTGGGGACACTACTAGAGTGCTCCAAACACCTATAATTGGAGTGTTGTAAAAGAGTTGTTAATGCCCTATTATCTTGCCATTTGGGGACACTACTAGAGTGCTCGAAACACCTTCTATTGGGGTGTCGTATTAGAGTTGTAAATGTCCAATTATCTTGCCATAGAGAGACTACAAGAGTGCTCCAAGCTCCTTTAATTGGAGTGTTGTATTAGGGTTGTAAATGACCTATTATCTTGCAATTAGGGGTGTTCAAACAGTTCGGTTTAATCGGTTTTGGGCCGAACCGAATTAGTTCGGTTATTTCAGTTTATTGGATCGGTTCGGTTGGCTTTTCAAAACCGAATTATAACTTTGGTTCGGTTCGGTTTGAAAATTTTCAAAACCGAAATAACCGAACCGACCGAACTTTCATATAATATGAATTTGATCGGAACCACGCCGGTTTATTTTTTAATACTCCGGTTTATTTCTTAATCAATTGATTTAAATACTTGATTTATTTCTAAATATCTTAGTTTATTTCTTAATACTCCGGTTTATTTCTTAATATACTTCGATTTATTATAAATCAATTGTTTTAAATAAAAATAATAATATATTTCGGTTTGAACCGAACAAACCGAAATAAAACTTTGGTTCGGTTCGGTTCGGTTCGGTTCGGTTTGGTTCTATTTTTAAAACCGAATTATATCTTTGGTTTGCCAAGTTCGATTCGATTTCAATCGAACCGAACCGATGAACACCCCTACTTGCAATATAGAGTCCCAACTAGTGTTCTCCAAGCACATTTAATTGGAGTGTTGTATTAGGGTTGTAAATGTCCTATTATCTTGCAATATAGAGGAGTGCTCCAAACACCTTTTATTGGAGTGTTGCATTAGGGTTGTAAATGCCCTGTTATGTTGTCATTTGGAGACACTACTAGAGTGCTCCAAACACCTTTAATTAGAGTGTTGCATTTGGGTTGTAAATGCCCCATGATCTTGCCATATAGAGAGACACTACTAGAGTGATCCAAACAACTTCAATTATGGTGTTGTACTAGGGTTGTTAATGCCCTATTATCTTGCTATATAGAGCGACTACTAGAGTGCTCCAAACACCTTTCATTGGAGTGTTGTATGAGGGTTCTAAATGCCTTATTATCTTGCCATATAGAGAGACACTACTAGAGTGCTTCAAACACCTTCAATAGAAGTGTTGTATTAGGGTTGTAAATGCCCTATTATCTAGCTATATAGAGACACTACTAGAATGCTCCAGCCATCAATTGGAGTGTTGCATTAGGGTTGTAAATGCACTCTTATCTTGCCATTTGGAGACCCTACTAGAGTGCTCAAGACACCTTCAATTGGAGTGTTGCATTAGGGTTGCAAATGCCTACTTATCTTGCCATTTGGAGACACTACTTGAGTGCTCCAATCACTTTTAATTGGAGTGTTGTATTAGGGTTGTAAATGCCCTATTATCTTGCCATATAGACACACTAGTATAGCGCTCCAAATACCTTCATTTGGAGTGTTGTATTAGGGTTGTAAATGGTCTATTATCAAGCCATATAGAGGCACTACTAGAGTGCTCCAAACACCTTCAATGGGAGTGTTATATTAACATTGTACATACCCAATTATCTTACTATATAGAGTCACTACTAGAGTGCCCGAAACACTTTCAATTGGAATGTTGTATTAGGGTTCTTAATGTCCTATAAACTTGCTATATCTCTTCACTACTAGAGTTCTCCATACACCTTCAATTGGAGTGTTGAATTAGGGTTGTAAATGCCCTATTATCTTGCCATTTGGAGACACTACTTGAATGCTCTAAACACTTTTAATTGGTATGTTGTGTTAGAGTTGTAAATGCCCTATTATCTTGCCATTTAGAGACAATACTAGAGTGTTCCAAACACCTTTAATTGGAGTGTTGTATTAGGGTTGTAAATGCCCTTTTATCTTGCCATATAAAGACACTACTAGAGTGCTCCAAACACCTTCAATTGGAGTGTTGTATTAACGTTGTACATGCCCAATTATATTACTATATAGAGTAACTACTAGAGTGCTCGAAACACGTTCAATTGAAATGTTGTTTTGGGGTTCTTAATGCCCAATAAACATGCCATTTGGAGACACTACTAGAGTGCTCCAAACACCATTAATTGGAGTGTTGTAAAAGAGTTGTAAATGTCCTATTATCTTGCCATTTGGGGACACTAGTAGAGTGCTCGAAACACCTTCTATTGGGGTGTCGTATTAGAGTTGTAAATGCCCAATTATCTTGCCATAGAGAGACACTACAAGAGTGCTCCAAGCTCTTTTAATTGGAGTGTTGTATTGGGGTTGTAAATGCCCTATTATCTTGCAATATAGAGTCACAACTAGTGTGCTCCAAGCACCTTTAATTGGAGTGTTGTATTAGGGTTGTAAATGCCCTATTATCTTGCAATATAGAGGAGTGCTCCAAACACTTTTTATTGGAGTGTTGCGTTAGGGTTGTAAATGCCATGTTATGTTTTCATTTGGAGACACTACTAGAGTGCTCCAAACACCTTTAATTGGAGTGTTGCATTTGGGTTGTAAATGCCCCATGATCTTGCCATATAGAGAGTACTAGAGTGATCCAAACAACTTCAATTATGGTGTTGTATTAGGGTTGTTAATGCCCTATTATCTTGTTATATAGAGTCACTACTAGAGTGCTGCAAACACCTTTAATTGGAGTGTTGTATGAGGGTTGTAAATGCCCTATTATCTTGCCATATAGAGAGACACTACTAGAGTGCTTCAAACACCTTCAATAGGAGTGTTGTATTAGGGTTGTAAATGCCCTATTATCTTGCCATATAGAGACACTACTAGAGTGCTCCAAACACCTTCATTTGGAGTGTTGTATTAGGGTTCTAAATGCCCTCTTATCTTGCTATATAGAGTCACTACTAGAGTGCTCCAAACACCTTCAATTGTAGTGTTGCATTAGGATTGTAAATGCCCTATTATCTTGCCATTTGGGGACACTACTAGATTGCTCCAAACACCTTTAATTGAAGTGTTGTAAAAGCGTTGTAAATGCCCTATTATCTTGTCATTTGGGGACACTACTAGAGTACTCGAAACACCTTCTATTGGTGTCGTATTAGAGTTGTAAATACCTAATTATCTTGCCATAGAGAGACACTACAAGAGTGCTCCAGACAACTTTAATTGGAGTGTTGTATTAGGGATGTAAATATCGTTTTATCATGCCATATAGAGACACTACTAGAGTGTTCCAAACACCTTGAATTGGTGTGTTGTACTAGGGTTGTAAATGCACTGTTATCTTTTCATATACACTTCAAGGGTGGTCCTAACACCTTTATTTGGAGTGTGGTGTTAAGGTTGTAAATGCCCTATTATTTTGCTATATAGAATCACTACTATGCTCCAAATAACCTCAATTGGAGTGTTGCATTAGGGTTGTAAATGCCCTATTATCGTGCCCTATAGATAGACACTACTAGAGTGCTCCAAACAACTTTTATTGGCGTGTTGTATTTGAGTTGTAAATGCCATTTTATCTTGCCATATAGAGACACTTCAAGGGTGGTCCAAACATCTTCATTTGGAGTGTTGTGTTAGGGTTATAAATGCCCTATTATCTTGCTATATATAATCACTACTAGTGTGCTCCAAAGAACTTCAATTGGAGTGCTGCATTAGGGTTGTAAATGCCCTATTATCTTGCCCTATAGGGAGACACTAGTAGAATTCTCCAAACCCCTTGAATTGGAGTATTGTACTAGGGTTGTACATGCCTTGTTATCTTGCCAAATAGAGACACTTCAAGGGTGGTCCAAACACCTTCATTTGAAGTGTTGTGTTAGGGTTATAAATGCCCTATTATCTTGCTATATAAAATCACTACTAGTGTGCTCCAAACAACTTCAATTGGAGTGTTGCCTTAGGGTTGTAAATGCCCTATTATCTTGCCCTATAGGGAGACACTAGTAGAGTGCTCCAAACACCTTCAATTGGAGTGTTGTATTAGGGTTGTAAATGCCGTATTATCTTGCTATATAGAGTCACTACTGGAGTGCTCCAAACACCTTCAATTGGAGTGTTGCATTAGGGTTGTAAATGCCCTATTACCTTCAATTGGAGTGTTGCATTGGG
Organism: Carex rostrata; assembly: GCF_964058835.1. Lineage (NCBI taxonomy): Eukaryota > Viridiplantae > Streptophyta > Magnoliopsida > Poales > Cyperaceae > Carex > Carex rostrata. The sequence goes on along the minus strand of NC_135931.1, from coordinate 4,464,175 downwards.
GCCTATTATCTTGCAATATATAGTCACTACTAGAGTGCTCCGAACACCTTCTATTGGAGTGTTGCGTTAGGGTTGTAAATGCCCTGTTATGTTGTTATTGGGAGACACTACCAGAGTACTCGAAACACCTTCAATTAGAATGTTGTATTTGGGTTATAAATACCCTATTTTCTTGCCATATAGAGACACTACTAGTGTGCTCGAAACACCTTTAATTGGAGTGTTATATTAGGGTTGTAAATTCCCTATTATCTAACCATATAGAGACACTAATAAAGTGCTTTAAACACCTTCTATTGGAGTGTTGTATTAGGGTTGTAAATGCACTATTATCTTGCCATAGCGAGTCATTACAAGAGTGCTCCAGACAACTTTAATTGGAGTGTTGTATTAGGGTTGTAAATACCCTTTTATCGTACCATATAGAGACACTACTAGACTGCTCCAAACACCTTTAATTGGAGTGTTGTATTACGGTTGTAAACGCCCTAATATTTTTCCATATAGAGACACTACTAGAGTGCTTTGAACACCTTCATTTCGAGTGTTGTATTAGGGTTGTAAATGCTCAATTATCTTCTCATTTAGAGACACTACTAGACTGCACCAAGCACCATTAATTGCATTGTTGTATTAGGGTTGTAAACGCCCTATTATCTTGCAATAAAGACACTACTAGAGTGCTCCAAACACCATGAATTGGAGTGTTGCAATTGGGTTGTAAATGCCCTATTATCTTGCCATTTTGAGACACTACTAGAGCGCTCCAAACACCTTCATTCCGAATGTTGTATTTAGGTTTGTAAATGCCCTATTATCATGCCATATTGAGACACTACTTGGGTGCTCCAAACACTTTCAATTGGTGTGATGTATTAGAGTTGTAAATGGCTTATTATCTTGCAATATAGAGACACTACTAGAGTGGTCCAAACACCTTCAATTGGGGTGTCGTATAAGGGATGCAAATGCCCTATTATCTTGACATAGAGATACACTACTAGTGTGCTCCAAACACCTTCATTCCGAATGTTGTATTTAGGTTTGTAAATGCCCTATTATCATGCCATATTGAGACACTACTTGGGTGCTCCAAACACCTTCGATTGGAGTGTTGTATTAATGTTGTAAATGCTCTACTATCTTGCTATATTGAGTTACTACTGGAGTGGTCCAAACACCTTTAATTGGAGTGTTGTATTAGGCTTGTAACTATTATCTTGCCATATAGAGACAAGATTGGAGTGCTCCAAACACCTTCAATTGGAGTGTTGTATTTGGGTTGTAAATGCCATATTATCTAGCCATTTAGAGACACTATTAGAGTGCTCCAAACACCTTTAATAAGAGAGTTGTAATAGGTTTGTAAATGCCCTATTATCTTGCCATTTGGAGACACTACTTGTGTGCTCCAATCACTTTTAATTGGAGTGTTGTATTAGGGTTGTAAATGCCTTATTATCTTGCCATATAGAGACACTACTAGAGCGCTTCAAAGACCTTCATTCGGAGTGCTGTATTAGGGTTGTAAATGCCCTATTATCAAGTCATATATAGACACTACTAGAGTGCTCCAAACACCTTCAATTGGAGTGTTGTATTAGGTTTGTAAATGCCGTATTATCTTACTATATAGGGTCACTACTAGAGTGCTCCATACACCTTCAATTGGAGTGTTGCATTAGGGTTGTAAATGCCCTATTATCTTGCCATTTTGGAGACACTACTTGAGTGCTCCAAACACTTTTAATTGGTGTGTTGTATTAGGGTTGTTAATGCCCTATTATCCTCCCATTTAGAGACACTACTAGAGTGCTCCAAGTACCATTAATTGCATTGTTGTATTAGGGTTGTAAACGTTGTATTATCTTGCCATAGAGAGACACTACAAGAGTGCTCCAAACACCGTAAATTGGAGTGTTGTATTAATGTTGAACATGCCCTATTATCTTACTATATAGAGTCACTCCCAGAGTGCTCCAAACATTTTCAATTGTAGTGTTGTATTAGGGTTCTGAATACCCTATAAACTTGCTATATGTCACTACTAGAATTCTCCATACACCTTCTAGTGGGGTGTCGTATTAGAGTTGTAAATGCCCAATTATTATACCATCTAGTGTGCTCCAAACACCTTTAATTGGAGTGTTGTATTAGGGTTGTAAATGCCCTATTATCCTCCCATTTAGAGACACTACTAGAGTGCTCCAAGTACCATTAATTGCATTGTTGTATTAGGGTTGTAAACATCGTATTATCTTGCCATAGAGAGACACTACTAGAGTGCTCCAAAGATCATCAATTGAAGTGTTGTATTAGGGTTGTAAGTGCCCTATTATCTTGTCATAGAGAGACATTACTAGAGTGCTCCAAACACTTTTAATTGGAGTGTTGTATTAGGGTTGTAAATGCGCTATTATCTTGCTATATAGAGACACTACTAGAGTGCTCCAAACACATGCATTTGGAGTGTTGCATGAGGGTTGTAAATGCCAATTTATCTTGCCATTTTGAGACACTACTAGAGTGCTCCAAACACATTTAATTGGAGTGTTGCATTTGGGTTGTAAATGCCCTATTATCTTGCCATATAGAGAGACACTACTAGAATGCTCCAAGCATCTTTTATTGGAGTTTTGTATTAGGGTAGTAAATGCCTTGTTATCTTGCCTTATTGAGACAATACTAGAGTGCTCCAAACAACTTTTATTGGAGTGTTGTATTTGGGTTGTAAATGCCCTTTTATCTTGTCATATAGAGACATTACTAGAGTTCTCCAAACACCTTGAATTGGAGTGTTGTACTAGGGTTGTAAATGCCCTGTTATCTTGCCATATAGAGACACTTCAAGGGTGGTCCAAATACCTTCATTTGGAGTGTTGTATTTGGGTTGTAAATGCCCTATTATCTTGCTATATAGAGTCACTACTAGAGTGCTCCAAACACCTTCAATTGGAGTGTTGTATAAGAGATGTAAATGTCGTATTATCTTGCTATATAGAGTCACTACTAGAGTGCTCCAAACACCTTCAATTGGAGTGTTGTATTAGGGTTGGAAATGCCCTATTGTCTTGCCATTTAGAGACAGTACTACAGTGCTCTAAACACCTTTAATTAGAGTGTTGTATTAGGGTTGTAAATGCCCTACTATCTTGCCATATATAGACACTATTAGAGTGCTCCAAACACCTTTAATTGCAGCGTTGTATTAGGATTGTAAATGCCCTATTATATTGCCATAGAGAGACTACAAGAGTGCTCAAGACAACTTTAATTGGAGTGTTGCATTAGGGTTGTAAATACCCTTTTATCTTGCCATATAGAGACACTACTAGAGTGCTCCAAACACGCTTAATTGGAGTGTTGTATTACGGTTGTAATTGCCCTATTATCCTGGCATATAAAGACAATACTAGAATGCTCCAAACACCTTCATTTAGAGTGCTGTATTAGGGTTGTAAATGCCCTATTATCTTGCCATATAGAGACAGTTCTAGAGTGCTCCAAACACCTTTAATTGGGGTGTCGTATTACGGTTGTAAATGCCCTATTATCTTGCCATAGAGAGAAACTACTAAAGTGCTCCAAGCAACTTTAATTGGAGTGTTCAATAAGGCTTGTAAATACCCTTTTATCTTGCCACATAGAGACACTACTAGAGTGCAACAAACACCTTGAATTGGAGTGTTGTATTAGGGTTGTAAATGCCCTTTTATCTTGCCATATAGAGACACTACTAGAGTGCTCTAAACACCTTCATTTGGAGTGTTGTATTAGGGTTCTAAATGCCCTCTTATCTTGCTATATAGAGTCACTACTAGAGTGCTCCAAACACCTTCAATTGGAGTGTTGCATTAGGATTGTAAATGCCCTATTTTCTTACTATTTGGAGACACTACTAGAGTGCTCGAAACACCTTTAATTGAAGTGTTGTATTAGGGTTCTAAGTGCCCTATTATCTTGCCATAGAAAGAGACACTACTTGAGTGCTCCAAACACCTTCAATTGGAGTGTTGTATTAGGGTTGTAAATGCCTTATTGTCTTGCCTTTCGGAGACACTACTAGAGTGCTCTAAACACCTTTAATTAGATTGTTGATTTAGGGTTGTAAATTCCCAATTATCTTGCCATATAGAGACACTACTAGAGTGCTCCAAACACCATCAATTAGAGAGTTGTTTTAGGGTTGTAAATGCCCAATTATCCTGCCATAGAAGGACATTACAAGAGTGTTCCAGACAACTTTAATTGGAGTGTTGTATTAGCGTTGTAAATACTCTTTTATCTTGCTAAATTGAGAGACACTACTAGAGTGCTCCAAACACCTTTAATTGGAGTATTGTATTACGGTTGTAAATGCCCTATTATCTTACCATATAAAGACAATACTAGAGTATTCCGAACACCTTCATTTGGAGAGTTGTATTAGGGTTGTAAATGCCCCATTATCTTGCCATATAAATACACTTCTAGAGTGCTCAAAACACCTTCAATTGGGGTATTGTATTAGGGTTGTAAATGCTCTATTATCTTGCCATAGAGAGACACTACTAAATTGCTCCAAGCAACTTTAATTGGAGTGTTCAATAAGTGTTGTAAATGCACTTTTATCATGCCACATAGAGACACTAGTAGAGTGCAACAAACACTTTCATTTGGAGTGTTGTATTAGGGTTTCAAAATACCAAATTATCTTCCCATATAGACACCACTAGACTGCTCCAAACACCTTTAATTGCAGTGTTGTATTAGGCTTGCAAAAGCTCTATTATCTTGCAATATATAGTCACAACTAGAGTGCTCCAAACACCTTCTATTGGAGTGTTGCATTAGGGTTGTAAATGCCATGTTATCTTGTCATTTGGAGAAACTACTAGAGTGCTCCAAATACCTTCAATTGGAGTGCTACATTAGGGTTGTAAATGCCCTATTATCTAGCCATTTGGAGACACTACTAGGGTGCTCCAAACACCTTTAATTGGAGTGTTGTTATAGGTTTGTGAATGCCCTAGTATCTTGCCATATAGAGACACTACTAGCGTGCTGCAAACACCTTCATTTGGAGTGTTGTATTAGGGTTGTAAATGCCCTACTATCTTGCCATATATAGACACTATTAGAGTGCTCCAAACACCTTTAATTGCAGCGTTGTATTAGGATTGTAAATGCCTATTAACTTGCCTTATAGAGACACTACTAGAGTGCCCCGAACTCCTTCATTTGGAGTGTTGTATTAGGGTTGTAAATGCCCTATTATCTTGCCAAATAGAGACACGACTAGAGTGCTCCAAACACCTTCAATTGGAGAGTTGTATTAGCATTGTAAATGCTCTATTATCTTGTCATATAGACAGTACTAGAGTGCTACAAACACCATCAATTGGAGGGTCGTATTAGGGTTGTAAATGTCATATTATCTTGCCATTTGTAGTCACCACTAGAGTGGTCCAAACACTTTCCATTGGAGTGTTGTATTAGGGTTGTAACACCCTATTATCTTGCCATATATAGTCACTACTACAGTGCTCCAAACACCTTCAATTAGAGCGTTGTATTAGGGTTGTAAATTCCCTATTATCTTGCCATACAGAGGCACTATTAGAGTGCTCCAAACACCATTAATTTGAGTGTTGTATTAGGGTTATAAATGCCATATTGTCTTGCCATAGAGAGACACTACTAGAGTGCTCCAAATACTTTCATTTGGAGTGTTGTATTAGGGTTGTAAATGCCCTATTATCTTGTCATATAGAGACGCTATTAGAGTGCTCTAAAAACCTTCAACTAGAGTGTTGTATTAGGGTTGTAAATGCTTTATTATCTTGCCTTATGGAGACACAACTAGAGTGCTCCAAACACCTTTAATTGCAGAGTTTTATTAGGGTTGTAATTGCCCTACTAACTTGCCTTATAGAGACACTACTAGAGTGCCCCAAACACCTTCATTTGGAGTGTTGTATTAGGGTTGTAAATGTCCTATTATCTTGCCATATAGATACACAACTAGAGTGCCCCAAACACCTTCGTTTGGAGTGTTGTATTAGGATTGTAAATGTCATATTATCTTGTCATATAGAGACACTACAAGAGTGCTCCAGACAACTTTCATTGGAGTGTTGTATTAGGGATGTAAATGTCGTTTTATCATGTCATATAGAGACACTACTAGAGTGTTCCAAACACCTTTAATTGGAGTGTTGTAGGGTTGTAAATGCCATATTATCTTGCCATATAGAGACACTACTAGAGTGCTCCAACCACCTTCAATTGAGTGTCGTATTAGGGTTGTAAATGCCCAATTATCTTGTCATAGAGAGACACTACTAGAGTGCTCCAAACATCTTTTATTGGAGTGTTGTATTAGGGTTGTAAATGCCCTATTATCTTGCCATATAGAGACACTACTAGAGTACTCCAAACACCATCAATTGGATTGTTGTATTAGGGTTGTAAATGCCCTATTATCTTGCCATAGAGAGACACAACTAGAGTGCTCCAAGCACCTTTAATTGCAGAGTTTTATTAGGGTTGTAAATGCCCTATTAACTTGCCTTATAGAGACACTACTAGAGTGCCCCCAAACACCTTCATTTTGAGTGTTGTATTAGGGTTGTAAATGTCATATTATCTTGCCATATAGATACATGACTAGAGTGCCCCAAACACCTTCGTTTGGAGTGTTGTATTAGGGTGGTAAATGCCATATTATCCTGTCATATAGAGACACAACTAAAGTGCTCCAAGCACCTTCAATTGGAGCATTTTATTAGGGTTGTAAATGCCCTATTATTTTGTCATAGAGAGACACTACTAGAGTGCTCCAAACACCTTCATTTGGAGTGTTGTATTAGAGTTGTAAATGCCCTATTATTTTGTCATCTGGAGACACTTCTAGAGTGTTGTATTAGGGTTGCAACTGCTCTCTTCTCTTGCCATGTGGAGACATTACTAGAGTACTCCAAACACCTTCAATTGGAGTGTTGTATTAGAGTTGTAAATACCCTATTATCTTGCCATATAGAGACATTACTAGTGTGCTACAAACACCATCAATTGGAGTGTTGTATTAGGGTTGTAAATGTCGTATTATCTTGTCATATAGTGACACTACTAGAGTGCTCCCAACACCTTCAATTGGTGTATGGTATTAGGGTTGTAAATGCCCTATTATCTTGCCATCTAGAGACACAAGTAGAGTGCTCGAAACACCTTTAATTTGAGTGTTGTATTAGGGTTGAAATGCTCTTTTATCTTTTCATATAGAGACACTACTAGAGTGCTCCACAGACCTTCAATGAGAGTGTTGTATTAGAGTTATAAATTCTATATTATCTTTTCATATAGAGACATTCCTAGAGTGCTACAAACACAATCAATTGGAGTGTTATATTAGAGTGTTATATTAGTGTTGTAACTACCCTCTTATTTTACAATATGGAGACACTACTAGAGAGTTGCAAAACATTCAATTAGAATGTTGTATTTGGGTTCAAAGTACCCTCTTTTATTGTCATCTGGGGAGACTATTAGTGTGCTACAAAGACCTTCAATCGGAATGTTGTATTTGGGTTAGACAACTAGAGTGTTGTATTAGGGTTGCAACGACCCTATTTTCTTGCCACATGGAAATACTACTAGAGTGCTACAAAGACCTTCAATTGGAGTGCTTTCTTTTGATTGCAACAACTCTCTTCACTTGTCATATGGAGACACACTATTAGAGTGCTGCAAAGACCTTCAATTGATGTATTGTATTAGGGTTGCAACTACCCTCTTCTCTTGTCATATGGAGACACTACACGAGTACTCCAAAGACTTTCAAAGGGAGTGTTGTATTGGGGTTGCAACCACCCTCTTCTCTTACCATCTGAAGACACTACTAATGCGTTATAAAGGGGTGTTGTATAGGGTAACAACTGTCGTCTTATCTTGCCATATGGAGACACTACTCGAGTGCTCCAAAGACCTTCAATGGGAGTGTTGTATTGAGGTTGCAACTACCCTCTTCTCTTTCCATCTAGGGACACTTCTAGTGCGCTACAAAGTCTTTCAATCGGAGTGTTGTATTAGGGTTGCAACTATCCTCATCTCTTGCCATATGGAAAAACTACTGGAGTGCTGCAAAAACCTTCAATTAGAGTGTTGTATTGGGGTTACAACTACTCTCTTCTGCTGCCATTAGGAGACACTACTAGAGTGCTGCAAATACCTCCAACTGGAGTGTTGTATGAGGGCTGCAACTACCCTCTTATTTTATCATATGGAGACACTACTAGAGTGTTGCAAAAACATTTAATTGGTGTATTGTATTAGGGTTAATGCTACCCTCTTCTGTTGCCATCTGGGGACACTATTAGTGTGCTAGAAAGACCTGCAATCGGTGTGTTGTATTTGGGTTACAACTACGCACTTTTGTTTAGATCTAGACACACCACTAGAGTGCTACAAAGACCTTGAATTGAAGTATTGTATTAGGGTTGTAACTACCCTCTTATTTTGCCATATGGAGACTACTAGAGTGCTACAAAAACTTTCAAATGGAGTGTTCCATTTGGGTTCAAACTACCATCTTTTGTTGGCATCTGGGGACACTATTAGTGTGCTACAAAGACCTTCAATCAGAGTGTTGTATTTGGGTTACTACTATGCACTTTTGTTGCCATCTAGAGACACAACTAGAGTGTTGCAAAAACCTTTAATTGGAATGTTGTATTAGGGTTGCCACGACCCTCTTTTCGTGTCATGTAGAAATACTATTAGAGTGCTACAAAGACCTTCAATTGGAGTGTTGTATTTAGGTTAGAACTACCATCTTCTCTTGCCATATGGAAACACTACTCGAGTGCTCCTAAGACCTTCAATTGGAGTGTTGTATTGCGGTTTCAACCACCCTCTTCTCTTGTTATCTGGAGACACTACTAGTATGCTGTAAAGACCTTCAATTGGAGTGTTGTATAGGGTAACAATTGCCCCCTTCTCTTGCCATATGAAGACACTACTGAGTACTCCAAAGACCTTCAATTGGAGTGTTGTATTGGGGTTACAACTACCCGAGTGTTGTATTGGGGTTACAACTACCCTCTTCTCTTGCTATCTGGAGACACTTCTAGTGCGCTGCAAAGTCTTTCAATCGGAGTATTGTATTAGGGTTGCAACTACCCTCATCTCTTGCCATATGGAAAAACCACTAGAGTGCTGCAAAAACCTTCAATTAGAGTGTTGTATTGGGGTTACAACTACTCTCTTCTGCTGCCATTAGGAGACACTACTAGAGTGCTGCAAATACCTCCAATTGGAGTGTTGTATTTGCAACTACCCTCTTATTTTGTCATATGGAGACACTACTAGAGTGTTGCAAAAATATTTAATTCGTGTATTGTATTAGGGTTAAAACTACCCTCTACTGTTTCCATCTGGGGACACTATTAGTGTGCTACAAAAGACCTTCAATCGGAGTGTCGTATTTTGGTTACAACTACGTAATTTTGTTTCGATCTAGACACACCACTAGAGTACTACGAAGACCTTGAATTGGTGTATTGTATTAGGGTAGTAACTACCCTCTTATTTTGCCATATGGAGACACTACTAAAGTGTTGCAAAAACTTTCAAATGGAGTGTTTTATTAGGGTGCGTTTGGATCGTGCAAGGATTAGTACAAGAATAGTGGTTTTTGGATTAGTAGTTGAGAATAGTGCTAGCCTTGATGGTAGGAGAAGAATGCTAACCCCAAAAAAGTTGTTTGGATTGTATATTTGAGTTAGTGTTTGGAGGGAATGAATAAAGTAATAATTTATTTATTTTTTCTTTTCAACTAACTCTAATATTTAACTATGGCTTATTGGAAATAGTTGGAGTTTTTTTTATATCCAATCTATTACCTCAATGAATAATAGAAATCATAGCACAAAAAATAATATATAACGATCATCATAATTAGACTTCGAAGTTTAAGCCATTAAGTTTGTTTTTTTTTCCTCGAATAAACATGATATGTAATCAAGGCACAATAGAATAAACATGATACTTAAATATTACAACCCTCGAAACATGAAAAGTCTCACAACATAAATGCAAGGTCTACACTACCAGTACTTAAATATTACAATTCTTATAAAATACCACAGATCATCAATAATTCATCACCTAGTAGCCCACAAAATATTCTTGATAACTCCCCTCACCTCATCCCCTACCGCATAATTGATAGCCACCACATCTCCTAAAATAGATGTATCACCGATAGAAATATCATTTTGTGGAACTCCACCAAATTCTTCGTCATCCAAAATATGTTGAAGCCTATTTTGATGATTGATGAAATTATGTAAAATGCAGTATGCAATAACAACCTTAACTTGTGTTTTGAATTTGCATCTACACATCAATTGACAAATTTTGAAGCGATTTTTTAAATGCCGAATGTCTTCTCAACAATGTTTCTTAAGTTGTGCATGTCGATTGTTGAACATATCATTCGCACATTCATATTTGTTTGCAGTCCGAGACTGCCTTTCAAAAGCCGCCAAGTGATAAGGTCTACCACAATATGGGCTTATGAATTGGCTTGTATTTGCATAACCTCCGTCGACAAGAAATTATTTGTTATGTGGCACTACAAAACCATCTTCCAATGCCTTAACGTAAAATAAAATTATCATGAGCTGATCCCTCCCAACTAGCTGTTATGGCTATAAAATTACCATCAAAATCAACAGCTGCCATAACATTTTGAGAATAAACTTACTTTCTATTACGAAATCGTTCCTTGGGTTCATCATGTGGATCGACAAATGCAGGGATGTGTGTACCATCGATCGCACCCAATGAATCCTACAATTCATTTTTTATTTACAAACATATATGAGATATGTGACATATTGTGTTTATTTTAATTTTATTTTATTCTTAAATGGAGCATGTATCATACTACTACAACCACACATACAGAGATGCACATTGATTCATTTTTGGTTACAGACTTGAAGATTGTATGATTGGAATTAAATGGTCAATTCAATTCAGTTAGTATTACCATGACTTATTGAGTAATCTTATTAAACAACAAGGATGGACTTCATTTAAAAATAGCAAAACTCCAAAATAAATTATTTAATAAAAATGTGAAACTTTATACCTTGAATGGAGCATGTGTTCATTCCGATACTTTTGGATGAATTGGCGCATGCGAACTCAGCAATTTGATATAGTCTGATTGCATGAGTAAGATACTATGTAATACAGCATTGCAATCAAGCATCATTATACAATGCAATCATGTAAAAAATATTATAATAAAAAAGGAAGAAAACAAGACTATATGAAACAGAAAAGAAATAAAACATGAAACATGAAGCATCTATACAGCATGAAAATAATAGTACGAGTGACCAACTGCTTCATTTCTTAATAGTCTTTAATTACTAATACAAGTACAGTACATACCTAATTTAACTTATACAAGTTCTACTAATTTATCTAATACAAGTTTAGTACATACCTTAGTTATGAAAGTAAAAGCATAAATAAAAGTATGATTACATCCCTAATTTAAATAAGAGTTGTCATAAATAAGAGTACAATTAAGTCCTAAAGTAATAGTACAAGCAAGTTGTCATTCGTTAATTTGATGGATGGGGATTGAGACCGAAAATGTTGAAGGAGTCTATGACGTTATTAGTGCTAAGAAACAGATTTCCTTATGGGTTTAGTGAACTTGTCCCTGGTTGGGGATTGAATTCAGGTTGTGAGTTGAATACATGTTGAAGGATAAATGTAGGTTGAGAGACAAATGCAGGTTGTTGAGGGGCAGCTGCAGCTATCCAATCCCATATTTGTTAAGCTGTTAATATCAAGAAAATTTTTCTAAAGTCGGTATCTTCAATTTTTTATTATCAAAGGCTGATAGGTGGGTGGTATTCGTATTTCATACATTTTATCAAGAGCTTTTGCAAATTTCATATCTGCATCATTCATCATCTGCACAAATTGTTCTTGGGCAGATGCAAGCTTAGCACCAGTAATATTCATTAGTTCAAATCCTTTGCTTTTTTTTCCGAAATTTTTTTCTGAATTTTCTTTCCCTTAGACATCTCCCCACTGTCATCTATGTTTTTCCTCTTTTCTGACCCCGAGCTACAACTCGATGGGGTAACACCCTCAGAGCTTTACGAAACGGGCCTACAGCTATTTTCAAAACTGGAACTGGGGTGTGCAAATGGCTATTGGATAGTGTATTTTGTTTCATTACCCACCGGCTCATCATCTTGGGGATTGTCAGAACTACCTGTGCTAGTACCAATACCACTATTTTGGGTGCCAAAAGTATTGCGGCGAACCAATACATATCAGGGATTTTTTTGGTGTCATAGTACTTCAGCCGAATCGGCTCCCTCTACATACAAGTAAAAATTGAATTGTGTTATAAAATATAATTTATAAGATCTTATGAATGAATAAACAATTAAAATGAATTAAAAAAATATGATTTCGAACCTTAATCATCTCCTCAAGAATTTCTGGTGATGGTGGTACTACAACATAGTATTCATAGTCCCAACTCCATCCACTTTTTGTGGCCAACTCTCTGAAAATATTGAACTCCTTTCTCATTGTTTTCAGCCTATTGAGTAGCTGATCTTGAGACCGTGTGATTCCGTTAGACTTGGCACGATAAAATACATGAACTTGTTGCATTTCATGTTTAGTGAAATTGAGGTCGGTCCTCCTAGTTATGTTTTGGATCTCTCTAGCTGCTTCCAATAACATGTCACTCTCCTTTTTGCTAAAGTTCACAGACCTGGATTGCACAACCTCTTGAACTTCCTCGAGTTGACTATATTTCTTCCCTTTTTTTTGTTAACCCATCCCAAGTTCCTGCCTAGTCGTTACATGATTCTAGGCTAAGGATTGAAAATAAGGGCAATGATCAACATGCTTGTACTATTGAAACCATAATATACAAAACTAGATTTTTTATTTTTTTTATATGAAAATTAATCTAGCATTACAATCTAGTATAATAGATAAATCACCAAGTATTATATTAGAGAGTTTTTCATATGCTGGTACTAGACACACTTAATTATCTTAATCAACTATCAAGTGATATAAATCACCAAATGAAGAAAATGCATGAAGCAATAGGAGTTATAAACTTAATTACCTTGATCAAGATAAATCACCAGGTGGATGAATAGCAAAATCAAGTGCTACTGAATCCTTTGAAGCCATGTTGCACGGATACTTCATAATGGGTCCCGTACCCGTATTGGGTGCATATCGGATACCGATACGGGTACGATACGGTCCCGATACGTATCGGATACGCCAGCTGGCGTATCGGATGATGTGGCGTATCTTTAATTCCTGATACGGTTGCCGATACGGGTTGAAACGGTCGGATACGGCTCTGTCTGGAACGGGATATGCACCTGATACGTTGATGCGTCCGTGCACTGCGCATGCACCCGCGCCAAATCTCATTTTTGTGCACCGCGCAACCCAAATGCTAAAAATTCCTTTTTTTGCTCCCAGCATGAATCGAACTGGGGAACTTCGGTGTAGCATACTAGCCTTTACCACTACACCAGCCCACACTTGCTGTTACAATTGAGTAGCAATGGTATTTAATATATAATTTCGTTATTTAATGTATATTTAATCATATTTATTGTTATAACCACATGATTTTTTATATTTACAATATAATATAAATATTAAATTAATAATATAATTAGAATAATATATATTTAATAGGCGTATCGTATCCATGATTTTTAAAAATTACCGTATCACCGTATCCGTATCGTATCCAATACGATACCCGTATCCGTATCCGTGCAACATAGTTTTGAAGTAACAAACGTGACTCTCCATGTACCTAATTTGTCACTGGTAAAAGAGAAAAATGGATTAGGTTCGAAGCTACGTCTCTTAACTACGCTATATTCCCGACTCTAACAGCTTGTAATAGTATTTGACAATTTACAAGAGAATGACTAGTTGATCATATTTTTTATTAATAAATATCAAATATGAGCATTTTTTACCATTTCACCACAAATATATATACAAGGTCAACCATGCACTAAAGCTGTTTGTGAAAATGTCATAACTAATTTATCTTTCTTCATTTTCCTTTGAAGAAATTTAAATTTAAACTATGCACTGTCTTATTTGTATTTACCTGGCATTAGCTTGATTCTTTCAGGAGTCGCAACAATTTGACTTGTCTAATTTTGACCGTGATTCTTGTCTAATTCAGGAGTCGCAACAATTTAAACTATGCACTGTCTTCGAGTCAAGTTTTACTTGTTATATGCAATCAAAATCATGGGTACTTGACAAAAGTTACAAAACTATAAAAATCAAACCAATCAAAACCATACATCACCAAATGAGACAAATTAATCAGTAGGTACAAAAGTTAAAAATCAGATTAGATCAAAAAAATTTAACAGAGATGAAGTACAAAAGCTTCTGGGCTGACTCGCCATGCTCCCTATCATGCTAATTTCAAGCATTGCTAACAAAAAGGAGAACAAAAATGAGATGAAAGTATATACCTAGTGCCTCGTTTATCTCTACCGCCATCAAGAGTGATCTATTTGTTCCTTGTTAGACGGAGAAAACAGTCGTGCAGTTCATTTCGAATATTTCATCCTACCAAGCCATAAATCTGGAAAATAATTGAAGGATGTGTGTTTTGAAAGTTATTGTTCGCGTGAAAGCACAACGCAAGTTTCGGTACGCTTGGGAGCGTACCTTTTAAAACCGCGGTTACACCTTCCGATTAGGGTTGCAAGTGCACAACCCTATCGAGGAGTATAATCGGGTATCGATCCATAGGGACGGTTCCTTTATCTAGATATTTACTTATCTCGACTAAAGACTAGAAGTGAGAAAGAGGGAGTTTTGGTACTTAATTTTCCTAAAGAATCAACTCAAGCAATCAAACAATGCAATAGAATAGTAAAAGTGCAAGGAAAAGTATAAACTGTGTTTTGATTTGGGATAAAAGATGTTTAAAGGGTTTCAGACTTCATCTCTGATTTGCCTCTAGTGGTACGGGTCTTACCAAGTTGGTACGGCTAGGCCGCACCAACCTGGTCCGACCAAGCCGAGTGGAGCTTGGTACGGGTAGGCCGCACCACTCTTGTAAGACCCGTACCGATGTACCAGTACAGAGCTTACAAGTTCGAGTTGATGCATTTCTTGCTGGTACCTCGTATTAAACTCTTCAGAAAGGTTCAATTGACCATACCTAAGGTTCCTAAACCTCAACTCTCGTTTGTTGGCTCAAGATCTAGGTTTTGGAGTCAATTCTTCACCTTCTAGGGTTTCTAGACCTCAACTCTCGTGTTTTGGTCCAGATCCTCTAGTTGATTAATTGGAGATCTAAGGTATCCTATAATCTGTCAATTAGGGGAGAATTCAACCTTTCAGCTTCAATTCGAACAAGTCTACCTAAAGGGATTGGTTTGGTTGAGAGAAAGCAATGGTCACATGACCTTGTTAGGGTTGATCTACCACTATAGGCACACCATATGCAATCACAGAGAGACAAAGCAATCAAGACAAGCAAATACACAATCAATTCAATCAAAAGAGTTCATACAAGATCCAAATCAAGAAAAGCAACACAAATCAAGAAAATCCATCTACAAACCCTAGAAACAGTAATCTACTACTCACAAGTCATGGATCTGTCCAGAAATACAAATAAAGAGAAAGAGAGTCATGATAGAACTAGATCGAAGATCGGATGTGGAGAAGAGGTTGATCCGTCGATTTTCGCCTCTTCTTCTTCCTTCTTCCTTCTTCTTCTCTCCTTGCTCCTTTGCTCTCTTTCTCTCTTTCTCTGAGCTCTCAATCTGGAATGGAATGGAATCCCCGAAAATGGAGAGATCCCTCGCTTTAAATAGCCTCTGCCAAGATTTGAATTCTGTCATGCGGCATCTATGTACGGCCCGTACCAAGGTGGTACGGCCAGGCCGTACAAGATGGGAGATGGGCTGAATCGGCTAAGTCTGGTAAGGGTCGTACCAAGCCTGGTAAGGGCCGTACCAGAAAGTCCAAAAACACTATTTCTTCGTTTATTTTGCTCCAATCCTGCAGAAAACAAACAAACTCTCAGCAGTACCAAATTCTAAAGATATATCAATGAAATACACATGATTTTGACAATTTAGAACGTGAATTTGGTACGAAATCAAGTCAAATATAGGCTAAATATGCGAGGTATCAAATTCCCCCAAGCTAAACCTTTGCTTGTCCTCAAGCAAAAAAGATTCAAACTTGGGTCTGAGGCTAGACAACTTAAACCTAAATGCAATTACAAATCTACTTGTGAAAACTTACGTGAATCTGCTATAGTCAAGAATTTCTAGAACCATTTTAGTTGTAATTTGGACATTTCTTTATAAATCTTAATTCACTCCATCAATTGGTCGATTGGACTTCATATTTTGAGATGCTTCTAATGATTGTAAAGGCTACATAATTAGGTTTGATCGAAACAATTTTATTCTTTTACCGAGTCTATGCCTTTATTCATAGTGATTTTTAACTTCCCCCAAGCTTGAAACAAACTTGGGTAAGAAAATTGCGAACGATGTGTGTTGGTACAAGCAAAATTATTTTTATTCATTTTTCTAATTTCCTAGGTTGGGAGGCGAGCTCAAAGGCGCCTAATTCATTTTGAATCAGACTTATTGCCAGTACTCGCTTATTGCTCCTCTTTTCATCATCATTCGTTTTTTTTTTTTTTTTTTTTTTTAAGACAGGTACCATGAATACACACATCTATTGGTATTCATTCATACCAACAGATATTCCAAACTTTCTTAATTGAAAATCTCAATTTCCTAAAGGCATAGTTCAGTTTATTCAAATAATTTCGTTCGATGCAATCCTAAATTTTTCATCTTTTTCAATTATTAAAAACATCTCAACCTAAGCAGTTCAACAACCAATCATGGGTTAGTTCCAATTCATTCAGGGCTACCCTTATTACAACTAAAAATGTTTCAAAGTTACTCTTAATTCTAACAGTTCACGCAAATTTTCACCTAACAATGCAAGAAAATACGAAAAAGATGCAAATAGTAAAATGACGATAAAGTAAACATGTCCTACATGCAAATGTCTCCCCCCAAGCTTGTCCTGAGCATTGCCCTCAATGCTTCAAGACATAAAGATAAAAGAAGTGTAAAAGCTCGGGTAAAAGAAAGCGAACCTGAGAAGTCTAGGGGGGTGGGAGGTCAGGCCAGTGGCCGTGGTCCATGAAGAATCGCCAGTCAGTCATCTGTCGCTCCATACTCTGAATACTCTGGCGCTGCTGAGTCACATCCGCCTGAATGTCAAAAATAGCGCCCCCCTGAGCGGTCTGAGTCTCCTGTAGGGCGAGCTGAGACTGGAGCAAGCTCGACTGAGTCTCCTGGATGGCCAGCTGCGAGGCCTGAATGGAGATCTGGGTGGCCTGCATGGAGGTGATGAGGGTGTACAACTCGCGCATGGTGGGCTCATGAGTGGGACCAGCGGTGGAAGTGGACGGGCCAGCCTGAAATGTAGAAGTGGATGGGCCAGTCTGGAAGGTGGGAGGAAATGGTCCAGGCTGGAATGTGGAAGGTCTAGCACCGAAAGCGGATGTGCCTGCAGCAGGAGAGGGGAAAGGTCCCTGCGGGGAGAAGGGAGGAACCTGACCAGGAGATAGAGGCATCTGGAGGGGAGAGTGAGGAAGCATATGCTCATCCTGATCCTGGTCGGGTATGTCAGGCATCTCCACATCGTCCGTAGGTGGTGGTGGTGGTGGTGGTGGTGGTGGTGGTGGTGCGAGAACCTGCTGGGTGCGAGGCGGGCGAGTAAACAGCCAGGTGCTCCGGTCGTCAAAGGAGATAGTGACCGGGAAAGGCATGAGATAGCTGGCCTGGTCGCCGATGCGCTATGCCCAAACACCTCGTCCATCACGTGCTGCAGCTGGCTGGATGAACTTGTAGGAGTGCAAGGCGGTCAAAGTGAAATAGCGGGGGCCCTTGCACTCCTCATCTCCAATGATCTGAACACCTAGTCGCTCTGCGATCAGTGTGACGTAGGCGGAGATAGAGACAATGTCACCAACCTTGGTGGCACGCTGGAGACCGAGCCAGTGATGGATCATCGCGAGCATCAGATCGGGCCGCTCGAGTGCGTCATCAGGGCGCAGCATATGATCCAACAACTGCAGATCCTCGATATTGGCACGGGTCATCGTCTCACCACGTGCAAAGAAGGTGCCACCGAGGATCCGCAGTATACAGCGGAGGACGGGATGTGGGACGTTGAGCTGCTTGAATTCCGGGTTGAATGCAGAGCCCGCTTTCTTGCCAGAGATCAACTCCCAGAAATGATTGCGGTCGAGGTCCTCAGAGAATGAGATGGAGGCCGTCGTCGGGTTTGGTGCAAAACCAAACCACTCGCGCATTTGGGAGAGCCACACCCGGTAAACCACCTTACGAAGGCGGAACTTGATGTAAGGAGTGTCCTTCTTGTTATACCTGAGCTCCAGAGAGGAGAGGAACTCAAGGGTGAGACCCGAGTATCCTCTCTGGGCGATGTTCCAGAAGGAAGGGGATATCCCAATCCGACTGGTAAGACGTAGGAACTCCTGCTCAAGTCCCAGAGTCTGGAGTGCAGAGAAGTCTACAATCCGAGTGTTTGTAAACTTTCTCTGACGGAGAGTCTGGTGGAACTGCGCTGCGCGCTGGGTGGAGTCAGAGGCACCCTCATCAGTGCCGTAGGAGTGTGAGGCATGGTCACTGGAGGATGAACCAGAAGGCTGGTAGGATGGACTCTCGTGTCCATCTCCAGAACCAGCCTGAGAGGCATGCTCAGACGAGGGCTCTCCTCCATCACCAGACTGAGAAGCGCTCCTGGAGCTGCGACTGCTGGAGCGACGAGAAGACGTGGGGCCAGAAGCGGAGGGGACGGAGGACTCAGAGTCAGACCCAGAAGGCGTGGGGGTGTGCGAGAGTTGCCGACGCATCTCGCGAAGACACTCTTGGCGTTGTTGTTGAGCGTACTTGCGTTGGCGTTCGGTGTAAGGGTCAGACATGCACGCCCCACACAAGACCTAAGCAGATGAGGGTCTGTCTGGAATGGTACGGGCAGGCCGTACCAACTGGTACGGGTAGGCCGTACAGGCCTTGGTACAGGTCGTACCGGACTTGGGACTTGTACTGGTAAGGGACTGAGTCCGGTACAAGGCCGTACAAACTGGTACCAACACCAAACTGGAGATTAAAATGCTCAGGAACCTTAAACCAGGCACAAAACACAAAAATTGGTCGAGTAAAGTAAACAGGTATGCACTGGTACAAGGTCTGGTACCTGTGCTGGTACTGGTACGAGCCTTACAACCTGGTACGGGTAGGCCGTACCAGGGTTAGGGTTTGCAGGAAAATGGCAGAATCGCTAATGGAAGGGAAGAAGAAGACGAAAATGAAAAAGGGAAGGAAGAAAAGGGAAAAGAGAGAAGTGAAAACCACTTACCCGAAGAAAGAGGAGGTGCGGCCTACGCCGGTACGGGTCTGTACTTGGTGCGGGGTCGTACGAGGGAAACGGAGATGGCAGAAGAAGAAGGCGGTGAGAAAGGAGTGGGGTTGCGCGGCAGAGAGAGGGAGAGGGAAGGAGATTGAGGGAGAGAGGGAGAGAAACGGCTGAGGGAGAGTGGAGGCACGGCTGGGGAAGAGAGGGAGAGGAAGGGTGCGGGGGGGGCGTTTAAAAAGGAAAGGGCGGCAGTTAATGCGCTTCTGCGCCGCCCAGACCTAGGTACGGCCTGACCGTACCAATTTGGTACGGGCCGTACCAAGCCTCCTGGAGCCGTGCCAACCCTAGATACGGCCTGGCCATGCTAAGTTAGTGCGGTCTAGCCGTACCAAATTAGTGCGGCTTAGCCGTACCAGGGAATGTTGCTGTTCTTTAGCCCTCGTAGACTCCTCAAACTCGCTTGTGATGCATAAAAAAGAAACATGAATGCATGTCTAACTGTTCCTAAGATGCGGAAAATACAAAAATGGGCTTGGGCTGCCTCCCAAGGAGCGCTTGTTTTAGGTCTTAAGCTCGACCATCTCTCTATCATGCTTCAACTGGGGCGGAATCAGAGAGATCCAAGTTGACGCGCATTTCGTGGGGATGATCAGCAATGTAATGCTTGAGACGCTGACCATTGACCTTGAAAGTCTGCCCCTCCTTGTTCTCAAGTTCCACTGCGCCAAACGGGAACACTGTTTTAACCCGAAATGGACCAGACCATCTGGACTTCAGCTTTCCTGGAAAGAGCCTCAGTCGAGAATTAAACAGAAGGACAAGGTTTCCCTCACTGAACTCACGAGGCACGATGCGCTTGTCGTGAATCCGTTTGGTCTTTTCCTTGTAAATTCTCGCATTTTCGTAGGCATTCAGGCGCATCTCATCCAACTCGTGCAAGTCAAGGATGCGTTTCTCTCCAGTTGGAAGCAAGTCCATGTTGATGGCCCGCGTGGCCCAGTATGCTTTGTGCTCGATTTCCACGGGCAAGTAGCAGGACTTTCCGTACACCAGTTTGAAAGGGCTCATCCCAATTGGCGTTTTAAAGGCTGTACGGTAGGCCCACAGTGCGTCACTCAGCTTAAGCGACCAATCCTTCCTCGTTCTAGCAACTGTCTTTTCCAAGATAGACTTGATCTCCTTGTTGGAAATCTCAGCTTGACCGTTAGCTTGAGGATGGTAGGAAGTGGTCACCTTGTGAGTTACTCCGTGACGACTGAGAAGATTGTCGAACTGGCGGTTGATGAAGTGCTTGCCACCATCACTGATGACGGCTCTCGGAACTCCAAAGCGAGGGAAGATGATGTCAGTGAATAGTCTTTTCACTGCATTGGAGTCCGCATTCTTGCACGCCACTGCCTCCACCCACTTGGAGACATAGTCAACTGCCACCAGGATGTACTCGTTCCCACAAGAGGGTGGAAACGGTCCCATGAAGTCAATGCCCCAGACATCAAAGATGTCTACCTCAAGAATAGAGTGGAGGGGCATCTCATTCCTCTTGGTGATGTTCCCAGTGCGCTGACATTTGTCACAAGCTGCAACGAAGGACCTAGCGTCTCTGAAAAGGGTAGGCCAGAAGAAGCCGGATTGCAGGACCTTTGAAGCAGTCTTGGAGAATGAAGCGTGTCCTCCGTATGATGAGGAATGGCAGTGCTCAAGAATGGAGCGCGTCTCGTCGTATGGCACACAACGTCTATAGATGCCATCAACGCCTGTTTTGAATAGGAAGGGGTCATCCCAGAAGTAAAACTTGGCGTCCGATCGAAGCTTCTTCTTTTGCTGGTAGGACATGGTAGGAGGGAGTACTCCTGAAGCGAGAAAGTTCGCAATGTCCGTATACCAGGGCACAGATTTGGTGTTTACTCGGTCTGCGGCATGGAATGTCCGATCTTGCACAACATGAGTCGTGTGCATCGATGTGCCGACCGAGTTGATCACCTCCATGGCAGAGATCGAATGGAATTGATCATCAGGGAATGAGTCATTGATTGGCAGGTTAGCAGAGTCCTCATCTTTCCAGCGAAGCCGGGATAGATGGTCAGCCACAGTATTGTCGACTCCCTTTTTGTCCCTGATTTCAATGTCAAACTCTTGCAGGAGGAGGATCCACCTGATCAGGCGAGGTTTGGCATCCTGCTTGCTCACCAGATACCTGAGTGCGGCGTGGTCAGTGTAGATCACTATCTTGGAACCGACCAAGTAGGATCTGAACTTGTCGAGAGCGAAAACAACAGCCAGAAGCTCCTTCTCGGTTGTCGTGTAGTTCATCTGGGCAGGATCTAGCACCTTGCTAGCATAGTAGATAGCACATGGCTTGTTCTCCTTTCTCTGCCCGAGAACTGCTCCCACAGCGTAGTCGCTCGCGTCGCACATCAGCTCGAATGGCAGGGTCCAGTCTGGTGGCTGTAGGATGGGTGCTGAGGTAAGAGCTTCCTTCAATCGACGAAACGAGTCGACACAATCTTCTGAGAAGACAAAATCAGAGTCCTTGATGAGCAGATTGGTCAATGGTTTCGCGATCTTGGAGAAGTCCTTGATGAATCTGCGGTAGAAGCCAGTGTGTCCCAGAAAGCTTCGGACTGCTTTGACATTTGTTGGGATCTCCAGCTTCTCGATCACCTCCACCTTGGCTTTATCAACCTCAATTCCCTTGGATGTCACCACATGTCCAAGGACAACTCCTTCTTGGACCATGAAGTGACATTTCTCCCAGTTTAGGATCAGGTTGACCTCTTCACACTTCTCCAGGATTTTGCAGAGGTTGATTAGACATGAGTCAAAGCTGGCTCCATAGACGGAGAAGTCGTCCATGAAGACCTCAACCTCATTCTCGATGAAATCCGAGAAGATAGCCATCATGGCTCTCTGGAAGGTGGCAGGTGCATTGCACAGACCGAATGGCATCCTACGGTACGCGAACGTACCGTAGGGACATGTGAAAGTGGTCTTGTCTTGATCGTTCGGGTGAATGGGGATCTGGAAGAATCCTGAGTACCCGTCAAGATAGCAAAAATGAGAATGATTGGCCAGCCTCTCAAGAAGTTGGTCGACAAATGGCAGTGGGAAATGATCTTTGCGCGTGGCAGCATTGAGCTTCCTGTAGTCGATACACATGCGGTACCCAGATACCACACGGGTCTGGACTAGCTCGTTCTTTTCATTTCTCACCACTGTTGTGCCTCCCTTCTTGGGCACCACATGGATGGGACTCACCCACTTGCTATCGGAGATGGGGTAGATGATGCCTGCATCTAGGAGCTTGAGGATCTCCTTTTTCACCACCTCCTTTAGATTGGGGTTGAGTCGCCGCTGGTGCTCCACAGACGGCTTGTGATCATCCTCGAGCAGGATCCGATGCGAGCAGATTGCTGGGTTGATCCCTTTCAAGTCCTTGATTGAGTACCCGATGGCGCCCTTGTGAAGCCTCAGCTTCTCCAGAAGTCTGGCAGTTTGATCGGGGTTTAAACTCGCGTTGACAATCACAGGACAGACTTTATCTGGGTCGAGGAACTCGTATCTGAGATTAGCTGGTAGAGGTTTGAGTTCGGGAGTTGGATGTTTAGGCTGATCGTTGACACAAGTCGTGTCGGGGTGATCTGACTCGTGCAACGTCAAGATGTCAGCCTTGTCAAACTCTGCTCCGCCACTCGTCTCAGGGTGTGTCATACGGTCCTCGTGTGATCCATCCGACTTGCATCGGAGATCCTCCAGATCGTCAGGAATCACATTTGCTGCACAGATTGACTTCGCTTCACTTGGCAGCTGGGATAAGAATTCAGAGTGATGGCGCAGCGAGTTGTTGACTTGGTCAAGAAAGTAGTCCTCAGCTAGATCAACTAAGAGCTTTTCTATCCCATCAACCCGGAAACATGTCTCAGATTGTGACGGATACTTCATGGCACGTTCAATTTGGAATTTCACCTTCTCCCCTCCAAAGTTCAGAGTCAGGGTTCCTTGTCTCACGTCGATTATCGCGCCAGCTGTTCTTAGAAAAGGTCGTCCCAGAATGATGGGGACTTCCTTGTCTTCTTCCATCTCCATGACTACGAAATCGACGGGTACGAAGTACTTCCCGACTTGGACTGGCAGATCCTCCACTATGCCAAGTGGGAGTCGCACTGAAGAGTCCGCCAATTGCAACGTCATCCTTGTGGGCTTGAGCTCCCCCACTCCTATGCGATCATAGATGGTGCGTGGCATGAGACTCACGCTCGCTCCAAGATCACATAGAGCTTTCTTGATTGTGGCCTTCCCAATGGTGCATGGAATGGAGAACTTTCCAGGGTCGTCCAGTTTGGGGGGTAGCTCGCTCTTCAGAATTGCGCTGCACTGCTCCGTCAGCTTGACCGTCTCGTGCCCCTCTAAGCTTCGCTTGTTGGATAAGATGTCTTTCAGAAACTTGGCGTAGGTGGGCATTTGAGTCAGAGCGTCGGTGAAAGGAATGGTGATGTGCAGCTGCTTGATGACGTTTGCAAAGTTGGCGAATTGTTCGTTCAATCTGGTCTCGGCTAATCTCTGGGGGAAAGGAACAGGTGGCCGGTATGGGGGTGGTTTCTCGTTTCCTTTCTTCTTCTGACTCTCTGACGCTTCAAATGAAGGTTGTACAGGCTTCGCTGAGCTGGTACAATCCGTACTCGCTTGAGGTGGAATGGGGTCAGCACGTCTTGGATTTACCTCGCTTGCTGGAGTCTGCACAGGGGTCAGGGTCGCGTCAGGTGCCGGATCAGCTGCGATGTCACTTGGCATTGGTGGTTCATCGTAGTGGGTTCCACTTCTCAGAGTAATCGCCTTAGCCTCTCCTCTCGGGTTGGGTTCTGGTTGAGCTGGAAGCTTCCCAGGTTGAGGTTGGCTTGAGGTGACCATCTGGCTCAGCTGCTCCAACAACTTGCTTTGGGCAGCCATCTGAGTCGTCATGCTTTGCATCTGCTCCCACATCATTTGATTCATCTTGCCCTGCTCATGGGTGAAATCATTCACTCCGGTAGGCGCATGTGACTTTGGGGGATCAGATGGAGCTGCTCGGTTGCCTTGATTGGGAAAGGAAGCGTTCTGGTAGAAGTTCCTGTTGCCGTTGTTGTTGCTGTTGCTCGAAGATGGGTTACCCCAGTTATTGTTGTTGGGAGGGGGGTTGTTCCAGTTGTTGTTCGCTCGATTGTTCCATGTGTTGTTGTTGAAGGATGGTCTCTGAAAGTTGTTGTTGTTGAAGGGCGGTCTGGAAGAAGAGTTGTTGAACGGTGCAGGGTTGTTCTGGTTCGACCTCCAATGCTGCTGCTCAACCGGATCTTTGGAATAAGACCGGCTGAAAGGAGGTCTCGGAAAGAAGGAAGGTTCGCTGTTGAGAGAGTTGACCTGCTCGCTTTCCTCGTCTTGTTGCGCCAGCGGGCACTGCTCGTAAGCGTGCCTCTCATCTCCGCACATGACGCAGGCTTGAGGTTGCTGTTCGACTGCCCTGACGCTGAGCTTGTCCATCGCTCTCTGCATGGCGTCCATCTTGGCGGTGAGAGCAGTGATGTGATCCACCTCGTACTTGCCACCTCCTTGGTTACCTCCTTGGCCTCCTCTTCGTCGTGAGTTTTCACGGCCGGACCACTGCTGGTTCTGCGCCATGCTGTCTATCAAGTTCATAGCCTCTAAAGGCTCCCTTGACATCAGCGCGCCTCCCGCAACAGCGTCGACGTAAGCACGAGTGCTCTCGTTCAAGCCGTCGTAAAACGTTTGGATCAAGAGCCAGTCTGGTATACCGTGGTGTGGACAAGAGTATTGCAATTCTCTAAACCTTTCCCATGCCTCATTCAGGGGTTCATCAAAAATTTGATTAAAGCTGGTCAGGTCATGTCTTACCTTGGCAGTTCGTTTATGAGGGAAAAATCTGGTCAAAAACAATTTGGACAGTTCCCTCCAAGTCAAAACCGAGTCCCTAGGTAAAGATCCTAACCATTTCTTTGCTTTGTCCCTAAGAGTGAAAGGAAAGAGAGCAAGCTTGGTGTAATCAGAATTCTCACCGTTGGTTTTGATGGTCGTGATGCACTCGAGGAAAGTCTGGAGATGGGAGTGCAGGTCCTCGTGGTCGAGTCCATGGAAGGTGTTCTGCTGCACCATGTTGACAACCCCTGGATTGAAGTTAGGTTGTTGTCCTGGAATGCGTGGCAGCCGGATTGCACCTCTCACATCTTCAGCCCTTGGCATATTGAACTCTCTCAAGGTTCGGGGCATGAAGTCATCCATCTCGTGGTCAGACTGATCGGTCAGCTCTGCTTCTCTGTCTTTGTCCTCCTCTCGCTCACGCCTGTCCTCTCTGCTCGGATGTTCGGACATCTTTTCTTCAATGCGGGTCGCGTCTGATGTGACTCGAGTCGCGTCGAGAGAGGTCTGGGCAGGGACAGTGTCGTCTGGAGGAGTGTCGTCAAAGAGTGGCCCTCTGCTCCTCAGTTGGTATTTCAATCTGAACTTTCCTGCAGGAGGTTGTTCGAGAGCCAGTTTTTAGTAATAGGAAAGAGTAGCGTAAAGTAAAAGATACAAGTTAAAATCTAGATTAGCTAAGATAAGCAAAAATCCAGAAAATGATAGCCGTCCCCGGCAACGGCGCCAAAAACTTGTTCGCGTGAAAGCACAACGCAAGTTTCGGTACGCTTGGGAGCGTACCTTTTAAAACCGCGGTTACACCTTCCGATTAGGGTTGCAAGTGCACAACCCTATCGAGGAGTATAATCGGGTATCGATCCACAGGGACGGTTCCTTTATCTAGATATTTACTTATCTCGACTAAAGACTAGAAGTGAGAAAGAGGGAGTTTTGGTACTTAATTTTCCTAAAGAATCAACTCAAGCAATCAAACAATGCAATAGAATAGTAAAAGTGCAAGGAAAAGTATAAACTGTGTTTTGATTTGGGATAAAAGATGTTTAAAGGGTTTCAGACTTCATCTCTGATTTGCCTCTAGTGGTACGGGTCTTACCAAGTTGGTACGGCTAGGCCGCACCAACCTGGTCCGACCAAGCCGAGTGGAGCTTGGTACGGGTAGGCCGCACCACTCTTGTAAGACCCGTACCGATGTACCAGTACAGAGCTTACAAGTTCGAGTTGATGCATTTCTTGCTGGTACCTCGTATTAAACTCTTCAGAAAGGTTCAATTGACCATACCTAAGGTTCCTAAACCTCAACTCTCGTTTGTTGGCTCAAGATCTAGGTTTTGGAGTCAATTCTTCACCTTCTAGGGTTTCTAGACCTCAACTCTCGTGTTTTGGTCCAGATCCTCTAGTTGATTAATTGGAGATCTAAGGTATCCTCTAATCTGTCAATTAGGGGAGAATTCAACCTTTCGGCTTCAATTCGAACAAGTCTACCTAAAGGGATTGGTTTGGTTGAGAGAAAGCAATGGTCACATGACCTTGTTAGGGTTGATCTACCACTATAGGCACACCATATGCAATCACAGAGAAACAAAGCAATCAAGACAAGCAAATACACAATCAATTCAATCAAAAGAGTTCATACAAGATCCAAATCAAGAAAAGCAACACAAATCAAGAAAATCCATCTACAAACCCTAGAAACAGTAATCTACTACTCACAATTCATGGATCTGTCCAGAAATACAAATAAAGAGATAAAGAGAGTCATGATAGAACTAGATCGAAGATCGGATGTGGAGAAGAGGTTGATCCGTCGATTTTCGCCTCTTCTTCTTCCTTCTTCTCTCCTTGCTCCTTTGCTCTCTTTCTCTCTTTCTCTGAGCTCTCAATCTGGAATGGAATGGAATCCCCGAAAATGGAGAGATCCCTCGCTTTAAATAGCCTCTGCCAAGATTTGAATTCTGTCATGCGGCATCTATGTACGGCCCGTACCAAGGTGGTACGGCCAGGCCGTACAAGATGGGAGATGGGCTGAATCGGCTAAGTCTGGTAAGGGCCGTACCAAGCCTGGTAAGGGCCGTACCAGAAAGTCCAAAAACACCATTTCTTCGTTTATTTTGCTCCAATCCTGCAGAAAACAAACAAACTCTCAGCAGTACCAAATTCTAAAGATATATCAATGAAATGCACATGATTTTGACAATTTAGAACGTGAATTTGGTACGAAATCAAGTCAAATATAGGCTAAATATGCGAGGTATCAGTTATCTTTTAATAATAATTTATGTGTTGTTCATGATTTTATTACGAATATTATTATTGTTGTTCCTTGAGATTTATATGTTATATCTTTGGAAGTATTCAAGAAGATGCTCTTGGTCTTGAATCATATAACTCCTAAGATGAGAAACATTTAATCACTAAATAAGTTCACGATTGTGGTAATTAAGAAGGAACATTAATTACCGAGGAAGATTGTCATGTAGATTAAAGTACATTGAAGTTCTATAAATGTTGATAAAGGATTATCATTTATTACATGAATATATAAAAATGTGTATTTTATATATTGAACATGACCTAAATGAATGGAACATTATATGGATTGTGTTTTGTGTCATTAATGTTTCCATTGTGTCTTTAGAATCTTAAATATGAGATGTTAAAAAACACATGAGAAGTATATAATGTGATTGCTATTTAAATACTATCTTATGATTGGAATAAAATAGTAGTTTGTTGTGTACAACTTGTGCGGGAGAAATCTATATGTTAATATTATCATTGTTCCTCAATTTGAGTTATGATATTA
This sequence comes from Carex rostrata, assembly GCF_964058835.1. Lineage (NCBI taxonomy): Eukaryota > Viridiplantae > Streptophyta > Magnoliopsida > Poales > Cyperaceae > Carex > Carex rostrata. The sequence goes on along the minus strand of NC_135931.1, from coordinate 4,435,941 downwards.
CTAGGTCCCTTGGTAAAGTGGTATTATATCACATGCAATATAACTAATATAGTTATAATTATAATTCACTTGAGAGACCAAGAAAACGAATATAATGCAAAAATGACACGATCCTATTTTGCATATTATTCATAATATCATGTGACAAGGATAGACACAAAATTAGTGGATTAAGTAAATGATTACTATATCGTTTGGATAACTATAATGTAATGACAGAACCTCTTATAGTCAATAATATAAAGTTTTATATTATTGCCAAGATGACATATATCATTTATACGGTCACACCAACTGAAGAGAAACAACAAGTATTTTACATTTCATAATGATGTATAAGATAAAATACAAGTGATGAAATGCTAAAATAAAATGTCATAATATGACATGCTTAGACCATAAATAAATTTATGAAGTTATGCAAATATTATTTGGTATAATGTTTGAATACATTATAAGAATAAAATGAATATTGTATAATAGAATAATATGAATAATATTATTTGTTCATAAATTAATTTATTAAACCAATAGTAAGATGAGATTATAGACAGCATAAAATGGCTAAACAAAACTAGTGACATTTGTGTAATTGATTCAAACCTTACACAAAGAGTTGCCATAACCCTTGCCTATTTATTAAAGGGGCTCATTTGGGAGAAAAATAAGCTAATTTTCTGCCTATAACCCTTGCCAAAATCAGCCCCTTTGAGCAGCCACGTTTTTTCTTTCCCCTTGGCCAAAACTTTGAAGGGAGGCTCTCATCTCTCATCTCTTCTTGCTAGGTGGTTGGATCTAAGCTCTAAACTTCACATCCATCTATCTAAGAGGTGTGCTAGTTTGTTGTTTAGGTTCAAGGTGAGCCAAGAGGTGGAGAGGCGCTTCAATCGAAGAGGTTGTTTCCAAGAGATCTAGAAGGGAAATCGACTTCCCTCTAATCAAGAGATTTGACAATCTCTTTAGGTATAAATTATTATCTCCTCTTGTATGAGAAATGAATAAATTTATTACTGAAACTATTAAGAAGTTTCTTGTTTGCTATTGTCATATAAATAACGTCCTTTGTGTATTGAGCCAAGTGGTGATAAGAAAAAATTTAAATTCTCACCACATAGGCATACACATGAAATCCTTACAATAAGTTCCGGTGAGTTTTCTTTTGTTGAGGGAGAGAAATAACAGTTGGAAGGGTTGGGAGAGAGTTAAAGTTGTGGAGAGAGAACAAACGGTTGGGAAAATGAATTAAAAATAGATGGGAGAGACATTTTTTATTAATATCTCTACTTCAATTTTCAACTAGATTCGCTAACCAACCTTTTTGCTGGGTTAGGGAAATATCGTTATTTTTTTGCTATCTTTTTTTATTATTTCACGTTTGGATGTACGCTAACCTGAAAATAGCGTTATTCTATGCACATCCAAACACGGCCTTAAGGTTCAAACTATCCTCTTTTGTTGACATCTGGGGACACTATTAGTGTGCTACAAAGACCTTCAATCAGAGTGTTGTATTTGGGTTACAACTATGCAATTTTATTGCCATCTAGAGACACTACTAGAGTGTTGCAAAGACTTTTAATTGAAGTGTTGCATTAGGGTTGCAACGACCCTCTTTTCTTGCCATATGAAAATACGACTATAGTGGTACAAAGACCTTCAATTGGAGTGTTTTCTTTGGATTGCAATAACCCTCTTCACTTGCCATATGGAGACACTAATAGAGTGCTTCAAAGACCTTCAATTGGTGTGTTGTATTAAGATTGCAACTACCCTCTTCTCTTGCCATATGGAGACACTAGTCGAGTACTCCTAAAACCTTCAATTAGAGTGTTGTATTGGGGTTGCAACCACCCTCTTCTCTTGCCATTTGGAGACACTACTTGTTTGTTGTAAAAATATTCAATTGGAGTGTTGTATAGGTAAATAACTGCCATCTTATCTTGCCATATGGAGACACTACTCGAGTACTCTAAAGACCTTCAATTGGAGTGTTGTATTGGAATTGCAACTACCCTCTTCTCTTGCCATTTGGGGACACTTCTAGTGCGTTGCAAAGTCATTCAATCGGAGTATTGTATTATGGTTGCAAGTACCCTCACTCTTGCCATATGGAAACACTACTAGAGTTTGCTGCAAAAACCTTCAATTAGAGTGTTGTATTGGAGTTACAACTACTCTCTTTTATTGCCATTAGGAGACACTACTAGAGTGTTGCAAATACCTCCAATAGATGTGTTGTATTATGGTTGCAACTACCTTCTTATTTTGCCATATGTAGACACTACTAGAGTGTTGCCAAAACACTCCTCTTCTGTTGCCATCTAGGGACACTATTAGTGTGCTACAAAGACCTTCAATTGGCGTGTTGTATTTGGGTTACAACTACGCACTTTTATTTGGATCTAGACACACCACTAGAGTGCTACAAAGACCTTGAATTGGAGTTTTATATTAGGGTTGTAACTACCCTCTTATTTTGTCATATGGAGACACTACTAAAGTGTTGCAAAAACTTTTAAATGGAGTGTTTTATTATGGTTCAAACTACACTCTTCTGATGGCATCTGGGGACACTATTAGTGTGCTACAAAGACCTTCAATCAGAGTGTTCTGTTTGGGTTACTACTACACACTTTTGTTGCCATCTAGAGACAACTAGAGTGCTGTAAATACCTTTAATTGGAGTGTTGTATTAGGGTTGCAATGACTCTTTTTTCTTGTCATATGGAAATACTACCAGAGTGCTACAAAGACCTTCAATTGAAGTGCTTTATTAGAGTTGCAACAACCCTCTTCACTTGCTATATTGAGACGCTATTAAAGTGCTGCAAAGACCTTCAATTAGAGTGTTGTAGTAAGGTTGTATCTACCATCTTCTCTTGACATATAGAGACACTACTCGAGTGCTCCTAAGACCTTCAATTGGAGTGGTGTATTGGGGTTCCAACCAACCTCTTCTCTTGCCATCTGGAGACACTACTAATGTGCTACAAAGACCTTCAATTGGTGTGTTGTATTAGGGTTGCAACTACCATCTTTTCTTGCCATCTGGAGACACTATTAAAGTGCTGCAAAGACCTTCAATTGGTGTGTTATATTAGGGTTGCAACTACCATCTTCTTTTGTCATATGAAGACATTAATCGAGTGCTCCAACGACCTTCAATTGAAGTGTTGTATTGGGGTTACAACCACACTCTTCTCTTGTCATTTGGTGACACTACTAGTGTGCTGCAAAGACCTTCAATTGGAGTATTGTATTAGGGTTGCAACCACCCTCTTATCTTGTCATCTAAAGGCACTATTAGAGTGCTACAAAGACCTTCAATTGGAGTGTTACTACCATCTTTTTTTGCCATATGGAGACATTACTCGAGTCCTCCAAAGACCTTCAATTGGAGTGTTGTATTGGGGTTGCAACCAACTTCTTCTCTTGCCATCTGAAGACACTACTAGTGTGCTGCAAAGACCTTCAATTGGAGTGTTGTATTAGGGTTGCAACCACCCTCTTATCCCAAACCTAAAGGTATGGACGAAGAAGGGATCAAGGAATAAGGGGAAAGGTGAATTTGTTTGCGCTAACGGAGGGACTTGATTCAATTTTCTGTCTTTACTTCTTGATCCAGTGAGTTTGTTTGCACAGATCTTAAAGCATATCTAGTGGTTTAAAAATGCATAGCACTGGTTGACACTATATATGCATAGCACCATAGCCCAACTCTATATATATATATTAGGGGAGAGATCCACTTACACTCTTTTTTGTGACACCGAATTACACCCTACATTTTCAAAGTTTTCAAAGTCCAAATAGTAGATCTAAACCATTCAGCATGATGGATATATTAAAATGTGCTTGCAAATCAAATTTTATATTTTTTTGAATTTTTTTTTACTATTTATTAAGTATTTTACAAAATCGTTGTTTTCAGACCATTGAATTTTTGTACCCATTTTAATAAGGGTTCAACTAACTATCCCCCAATTAATTTTCCCCAGTCAATAACTACCTGTGGAGACTGCTCATTAACTGAACATCATTAATTACTTTCGGGACCACCTAATATTTGATAGATTTTACAACTGACGCGCGCAAATATGGATACCTATGCGTGCAAGTGTTAGTATATAATATATCAAGTATTCATACCTAAGATACCAAGTATTTAGAAAAAAAACTGGACACATCACAAACTCATCTTTTACATATTTTTAGAGGTGGATTTTTTTTTCTCCATTCAATCTCACCACTATTTCTGACGATTTGTGAGAAATTTTGCAAATCTAAAATCATGAATGTATTCTACACAATTTTCTCTTTCAAATGAGATACCTGATGATATACTTTCGAGTTGTCCGTCGCGCAAGTATTCATACATCGTCATCCAAGTATTCATACCTCGTCGTGAATACCTTGTCGTATAAGTATTCATATCTCGTCGAACAAGTATTCATATCTCATCGTGTAAGTATTCATATCTCATAATGCAAGTGTAAAAATTAATGTCTGAAGTGTTTGTACCTAGTGTTTGGTAAATGCCCCCGGGGACCCAACCCGGACCGGTCCGCCCATGCCCGTGCCACGGGTATGCACGGGTACACGGGCACACGGGCACGGGTATTAAACGGGCCGGACCCGGTTTTTTGGAAAAATGTCCGTGAGAACCCGGACCCCCGTACCCGTACCCGTGACGCCCGTGCCCGTGAGACTGTGCGCCCATGCCCGTGAGCCCGTGGCAGAATTTTTTTTTTTTTTTTTGGGTCTAAAATTCGAAATTTGAAATCAAATTCTCCCCCCCATTCCCCCCATGCCCCACATCCCCACTTTCTACCCGGACCCCCACCCATTTTTTTTTTTCAGTTTTTTTTTTTTTTTTTTAAATTCAAATTTTAATCCCTCCAAACAAAATTCTATAAATATACACCCATTCCTTACAAATTTTCACATCTCTCTCAATATTTTCATCTCTCATTCTCTCAATCTAATTATTCTCCAATTTTAATTTTATTGTTAAAAAAAAAATAGTTGTTAATTTAACAAATACGCAAACACAAACACGCAAACGGAAAGGGAATTACGAAGGTATTCTCGAAGATTTTCCCACGAAATTAAAAAGGCAACATTAATTTTTGTTAGATTACATTTTGTTAGATTAAATTTTGCTAGATTAAATTTTGTTAGATTGAAATATTGAATGTTAGATTTATTTTTGTAGAAAAAATTTAGAATTTAAATTGAATGTTTTTTTTTGAAGGACAGCTCGAGACTGTCAATTCCTTGATAATAAAAAGAGTATTTACAAAGGAATTTAAATTGAATGTTAGATTTAGTTTATGTTAGATTTATTGAATGTTAAGTAATTAGATTTGTTATATTTATTGAATGTTAGATTTATTAAATTTCTTAAGTAATTAGATTTATAAGATTTATTTTATGTTAGATTTGTTAGATTTATTTAGTTTATATTAGATTTGTTAGATGTGTAGTAATTATATTTGTTTTGAATATGTGATGTTAGATTTTATTTTTAAAATTCGGATTTATTTTTAATAGGTTAATAAAAGATGTTAGATTTATTTTGTTGAATATGTGAAGTAATTAGATTTGTTTTGAATAGGTTAGATTTTATTTTTGAAATTCGGATTTATTTTTAATAGGTTAATAAAAGATGTTACATTTATTTTTTTGAATATGTGAAGTAATTTGATTTGTTTTGAATAGGTTAGATTTTATTTTTGAAATTCGGATTTATTTTTAATAGGTTAATAAAAGATGTTAGATTTATTTTGTTGAATATGTGAAGTAATTAGACTTGTTTTGAATAGGTTAGATTTTATTTTTGAAATTCGGATTTATTTTTAATAGGTTAATAAAAGATGTTAGATTTATTTTGTTGAATATGTGAAGTAATTAGACTTGTTTTGAATAGGTTAGATTTTATTTTTGAAATTCGGATTTATTTTTAATAGGTTAATAAAAGATGTTAGATTTATTTTTTTGAATATGTGATGTTAGATTTTATTTTTGAAATTCGGATTTATTTTTAATAGGTTAATAAAAGATGTTAGATTTTTTTTTTAATATATGAAGTAATTTGATTTGTTTTGAATAGGTTAGATTTTATTTTTGAAATTCGGATGTATTTTTAATAGGTTAATAAAAGATGTTAGATTTATTTTTTTGAATATGTGAAGTAATTTGATTTGTTTTAAATAGGTTAGATTTATTCTATTAAGAATGAGTGCCAACACAGCGGAATCTCATACGCGAGCTCTCAGCCCGATTGCAGAGCCCTCAGCGGAATCTCGTACACGAGCCCTCCCCTACTTCCGCTCAAGAGATCTCGAGGAACTTATGAAAGAAGAAAATCCCGAGAACCTTCATGAAAAGTCCCAACAACGTACAAACAAAGAACCGGTGGATTTTTGCAATCCCTGTCACCAATATGGGAAGAGGAGCGAGATGTTCTGTTGCGCGGAATGTTTGCAAGGTTTCCACCCTTCCTGCATTAGCGCCTACCCGACACGCACAAGGGAGGATATAAGGTTCAAGCATTTTATATGCCCACCATGCGCCTTAGACAAGTCTAAGCGAAGCAGGCAAAAGAGAAAACGAAAGAAGCAGTGGAACTCTGATTCCGATTAGGATTATCTCAACGTTGTATTATTTTTATTTTCAAACGCGAGCTATCAGTTGCTAGTTGTAATTTCCTTTATTTCAATGTTATTTTTCCTTCATTTATCTCAATTAATTTTTTACTTTCAAAATTGAGTATTTATGACTTTAATTCACAACAAATGAAATTTTTATCTTTTGATTTTCTTATTTTGTCTTGTATATATGTATTATTTATTTTTATAGGAAAGATATAATTACATAAGCAATTAAAATGTGTTAATTATAACAAAAATTATTGAGTTCAAAAATAAATATAATTACTTATATTTCAAATGAAGAGTGAACAAATAAATCAGAATTTTTATAGGTTATAAAAATAGATTATAACCTATCTTTAACAAATATAATTACTATGTCAAATGAATTTTAATAGGTATGAATTTGGATTTATAATTGATTGATTTTCAAAGAAAAAAAAACAGAAAAAAACAGAAAAAAAAAACAAAACAAAACAAAAAACAAAAAAAAGAACAAAAAAACTGAACAGAAACAGAAAAAAAAACAGAACAGAAAAAAACAGCGAAAAAAAACAGAAACAGAAAAACAGAAAAAGAAAAAAAAAAAAAAAAAAAAACGGTCCGGACCCGGACCGGACCGAACCGCCCGGCCCCCCGTACCCGGACCGTCCTGCCCCCGAACCCGTGATGGGCACGGGTATTAAACGGGCAGGGCAGGATTTTTGAAAAAAAAATCCGTGATGCCCGGCCCGTTGTGCCCGTGTGCCCGTGACGCCCGTGACCGTGGCTACCCGTGCCCGGGTTTTGCCCGGACCGCCCCGCCCGGCCCGGCCCGTTTACCAAACACTATTTGTACCTAACTTTTTTTTTATATGGCAAGTATTAATATCTCTTTGAGCAAGTATTGCAAGTATTCATACATCATCATGCAAGTGTAAATAGTTCATGTATCAAGTATTTGTATCTAATAAATTATATCAAAAAAAATTCACATGACACTGGATGATGTCTGAAAGTATTAATATCAAGTATTGCAAGTATTCATACCTCATCATACAAGTGTAAATAGTTCGTATATCAAGTGTTTGTATCTAACATATTATATATCTTTTTTTTTTGCATGTGGCACTAGATGGCATTTAAAAGTATTAATATCAAGTATTGTAAGTATTCATACCTTGTAATGTAAGTATTCATACTTATAACTGAAGAATATGACGATACGACATTTTTCAAAAATCTAAAATACAATACAATAATTATATATATATATATATATATATATATATATATATATATATATATATATATATATATATATATATAATTATTTTAATTACATTATTAAACCAAGAAAATGATATAAACAAAAAATATTGATAAAGTTTGATAATTTTGTTATGTTACCTACCATATTTTTTTTAAAGAAATATAAAAAAAACTAACTACATTAGAATCACCGATAAGTATTCATATCGATGCTAGAAAGTATTTGGTACTATTAAATAGAAATTTTGTGTCACAGCGAATCAATATAAAAAAAAACACATTACGTCTCTTTAGTAAATGATATGGACACAGTCCACTATGTATCAAGATATACCCTCAAAATTAAACAATACACCATATGTAAACCATGTCTATTTAAAGTTTTTAATATTTTGATCTCCTTCTTCTCTAAGGCGCAACCCTTTCCCGTCCCAAATTCCTTCGACTGTCCATTCAAAAATACAAAATTAAGTCGATTGAACTACCGAAACTGCATAATTTTGCTCCGATGTAAGAGATTGATTGTAAATTTGGGTTCGCTCAACCTAATTTGATAAAATCTACCTTGGTGATGAATTTCATGCAAAAATTGGCCGGGCGAGAAAATCGAGTGATTATCGACTCGGGCTTGACCAATATCGTTCTTACTCGGCGAAGTCAACTCGAACTCAGTCGATTTTCCAAACCATGTGCGACAGGTTGCCCCGCCATTAAAAGGAGCGACCGAGGAGGAAGACTCGCTAGAATAAAAAGGCGTTAGTTAAAGGCCGAGCATCTCTCCTCCTTATTAAGGAGCTTAATGTCTAGATCCTGTAAGGGTCATGATTTTTTTTTTTTTCAGAATGATGCTCAGCCGTTGAATTTCCATATCACACATAGATGAATTTTCCAAATTATGAGCTTCAACACTTAAGTATGCATTGGTCGCGCCGCATATGATCCCAGTGCTGCGCCGCATATGATCCCAATGCCCGTAGACCGCGCGCCGCACCCGTGGACCGCGTCTCTGAACCACGCACGGCACCTGCGGACCAAGCCTGTGCACCGCGCACCCTTTTTCTTTTTTTTCTGCTGAATGCGAGATTCGAACCCAGTTGGGTTCCATTGGTGCCAAAATTCTTACCACTACACTAGAGTTCACATGCGTTATTTTGTAGATAAATATAGTATTTAAGTATTTTTCTCTACAAATTTGATTTAAATTATCTCTCCTTCTTATTAAGGAGCTTAATGTTTTCTACTACATAATTTGCTTCCGTTGCTGTGCACGGGCACAATTACTAGTATTCTAATAAGGTGGTTTGGCTGAAGCTAAACACAGATAGATGGAGGTTTGCCCAAACAAATGTAAGATTACGGTATTTTACAGGCCCGAGTGGGATATGCCCGAAGGCCAAGGCAATAATATTAAGACAGAAGTGGAGATTGTCCCAAGGAAGGAAAAAATGCACTGGAATCAACTCTGAAATAGATAGTAAGTCTAAAGTTGACTTCTTTGACATATTTTGCAAAGATGAATGTTCGTTGACGGAATTCACAGTTTTTGTCGTTATTAAAGTTGTTAGAATAGAATTAGATAAGGTGGGGGATTTTTGGGGATGAAAGCCGGGTGAAAAATATATTTTCCCTTTTAATAAATAGTAAAATAAAAATCAGAAAAATGTAAAATTTGATCTGTAAGCACATTTTAATATATTCATCATGTTAAATTATTTGAGTTGACTGTTTGCATTTTAAAAATATATAGTGTGATTCGGTGTCACTAAAAAAATTTAAGTGGATATGCGATTTCAGTTAATGATATTCACTAAAGTTGTCTGTTGTCCACAGGTGTTTCCGTGTTTCCCATGTGACCCTGATCTGCGAAGCAACGAAGGACAACGATTGTAGATGAAACCATTAAAGTGATTACTTTGCCAATTTAATAGAAAAGGTCGTACCGCTTGTTTCGCCAGCATTGATTATGGTTCCGATAATAGTTGATTAGGTAATTTTGCTAAAAGCCAGAAAGATAAACAAAAGTGATTGATTTTTTTATCTTCAATAATGTAGGTTTGTTCGCCTACTACTCGTCTACTCCCCCACTTTCGGGAACATGTTGAAGTTTTATATGCTCGGTATATTTTTTTTCCAAAGCCGTCCGTTGTGGTAGTAGATTTTATTTAGGTTTGATTATAAATTTATGAATTATGATGCTAAATGTATACGAAGTGAGATCCTTTATTTATTTTTTAATCCTACTACATTTATTCTCAGGAAGCAATGCTAATGTTAAAGTAGTGTTTTACATGTCAATTAACATGTATTCTAATTAATTTTGTACTCTTGAAAAAATTGATTTCCGAATTAATCAATTCGTGATACTGTATAATTATACGACAATAGAACTCGCTTTTTCTTATTTCTTTTTCTCCTAATAGCCTGTAGGCTTAAAACTTGATTTTTCATCGCCCAAGAAAATAATATCCATTCCCGCTTTTTCTAAATTGAGAAGAGTTCAAATATTTCATTTTTTGTCCATCCATCATGCTTTCACTATTTTGTTTTTTTAATAACAACAACTTTAAAGTTTATACGTCAAAATAAATCTGTTTGATGTGATCTATATTCTTTTTTCTACAAGCACATAAAAAATAATCACTTTTTTATTTAGATTTCATACGAATCAATAACTTGAAAAAATCAACGTTCATAATTTATTCACGTCGGTGTATTTTTACAAAATTTTGATACTAATGAAAAGCAAAATTAAAATATTACAACTTTTTACGTTGTGTAGAGAAAATTATACAATGCATATCCAATCATTTTATTTTAACATTTAAATATATATTTTAAGTTAATAAAATTATTAAAATAAAGACATATTGCAGACAAAAAAATAAAACATTTGAATTCTTCTCTTATAATTTTTTTTTGAATAATTATAACAATCCCCTCAAGCCTGTCCCCCCATTTAACCCCGCACTCTCTCTCTCCAAATTAACTCCCTTAACTGCCTTTTATCCCCGCATTAATTCCTCTAAGAATTTCCATTTATCTCCGCATTAATTACTGCCCTTTAATAACAATCCCCGCATTAATTAACAATCCCCACATTAATTATATTGTCCTCTAATAACAATTCCCGCATTAATTATACTATCATTTAATAACAATTCCCGCTAATAAATATTTTATCTGTTTATTGATGTTCAAGAAAATATTTATCATTGTTCTGGCAAGTATTTATCCTTATGTCTGAGAAGTTTTTATCATTGTCCCTGACATGATAATACTTTGATTTGATTAAACATTACTTATTGACAAATTCAAGAACAAAGTTCAAGAAAGTATTTATCGTTGTTCTGACAAGTATTTACGATTATATATGAGAAGTATTTATCATTGTCACAGATGTTTTACTGTAAGTTGCAATTATGTCTGAGAAGTATTTATCCATGTAACATAAAGTATTTATCATTATGTCTGAGAAATATTTATAATTGATATTTTACTGAAAGTTGCAATTATGTCTGATAAGTATTTATCCATGTAACATATAGTATTTATTAATGTATCATAAATATTTATCCTTATGTCTGAGAAGTATTTATCATTGATATTGTACTGAAAATTGCAATTATGTCTGATAAGTTTTTATCCATGTAACATAAAGTATTTATCAATGTATCATAAAGTATTTATTCTTATGTCTGATAAGTATTTATCATTGGGTGAGGGGATAGTTTATTTAATTGTCCCCAGTTGTGCGGGGACAATCCAGAAAAAAAAAAGGAAAATTTGTGCGGGGATAAATGGCAAGTATTTATGAGGGAATTGTTTATTTAATGGTCCCCAGTTGTGCGGGGATGATTCAAAAAAAAAAAAAATTTTGTGCGGGGACAACTAATGGATTGATTTATTCTTTCCTAAATAGAGATCATTGCATAGGGATTAACACTTTGCAAATTCACGATAAATACTTTGATGCTTCAAGTTAAATACTAACAGTTTCTGCGGAGTATTAATTATTGAGCGGTCCCCCCCATGATATTTTTGGCAGTTTGTGCGGGGTTTTTTGCGGGGATAGACCTGCGGAGATTGTTATCATCATCTTTTTTTTTAATTCAAAACAATTATGTACCACGAAAGGCGCGATAAGGTATAATGATGAAAAGGCGTCCGTTCCTATTCCATATGAATATGATAGCCCTAGTTATTGTTTGCAGCTCTGCAAATAGGGACTGATCACCTAATTGGCTCACCAACCAAGCTGTTCTTAAATTGTGAAAACTACAGCTTATTTATATAAGGTTTAAAAAGAAAAATCAATTTATAACTCCGAAGAACATGTGCAATTTTCCTCCGATATATCTTACGTACGTACTTGTCGAATAAAATTATATATGTTCTTGAATCTTGATTACGAAATAAGCATTTTATAATTGTGAATTGAATCTATAAATTTGTGCTATTTTTTTTTTTTTTGGAAAAATAGACATAAGCCATTTCATTGAGAATAAAATGTAGAATACAAAAGTTCAAAAGCAAAATAGATAGAAATTAAATCTACCCAAACAAAAACCCAGTGCCAGGAAAGGTCTCAGTAGCACACCCGACATCCTTAACTAGATACTGAACTCCCAAAGGGAGCAGTATCAAAGTTTCAGCTATATTTATTCACATCATTGACCATGGCAAAATACAAGTACATCAAACCTAAAACCCACAACGAAAAACTAAAATCATGCCAAGCAAAAATAGAAAAGGCATGAATATCTATGTTCCATTGTATCAAACTAAGTACCAGAATAGCACTAACAAGTGTGCCAGCAAAAATAGGGTAACACCCTTTATTACACAAGTAAAGCATGCAGTAAGGGATGTATGACAAGGAAAGCATCAGATAACAACGAGAATCTGCACCAAAGGAACAGTGTTAGCAAGGGGCATGTCAAGAGCAGGCAAAAGGGGGAGGGATTGCAGGGGAATCATATTCAAGTCCTCAGGAGCAAGAACTAAGTGAAATGTAGAACAACCATCTTTTTTGTACCTATCCAGTAGTCCAACAACGAACAAATTAGTAGGATCATATTTCTAATTGTAGGAATAGGAGCATTATTAAAACAATAGAGTTTCTTGTTTTTCATATACACCAGCATATAACACCTACTACCATTAACATGGCCTTTTTTTTTTTGAGAGGCAAAGATTGAGCTAAGTGTTGTATTTTTTTTCTAAAGAAGTCTAGTCTCCATTAAAAAAAAAAAAAAAAAAAAAATTTGAAAGTGTCCCATCCAAAATCAAACATGAGCAATGTAAGGGCATTTAAGAAAGAGATGTAAGGCTGTTTTCATTTCACTGTTGCAAAATTGACAATAGAAGTCTCCTTGTCATTTTTTTTGGTCAACAAATTTTGGTAAGAATTTTATTTTGAAATAGCAACCACATGAAAAAATTTATTTTTAAAGGCATAGATACATGCCACCACATATCAGCAATTTGTGCTATCTTAGCACGATAATACACTTCTTAATTGGAGTCAGGCCACTAGCTATTGTTGCAGAGGTCTACAACTTCAAAAGGAGAAAAAAAAAATGGTTCGCTTGATACCGAAGCCATCTTAAGAAATATTATATGCGCGCAGTCCCCTAACTATTTTTTATCAATTTTTATTTAAAAAAAACGAATAATTGTATATTGGTATAATGTACAAGTGTGTATTGAACAGTAATTAAATATGTATTTTAAAGAGTTCGAAATGAGTCTGAAAAATCAAGACAGTTACCAACAACTGTTTTGACTTTTGACTTAGTCAACATCACATGACAACTGTCAATGATTACGTATTAATCAAGACAGTTACCACTGACACTTGGGACTTCTTTACAAAAAATTGACTACATGTGTCTAACAGTCCACTTTATTGATAGTGATTGCAAATTGAATAAATGGATTACCAACTCTTATCAGTGGTGTTATTGCTATTCCTATCTAATTATCTTGATAGTGACTTTCGAGTCTACATTTAGGAATCCATATCCAGTGGTTGTAATACTTTTTTTTGATGGTTAACCGGCAAGTGCCGAGTTAACAAGTGGTTGTAATACTTGGATGCATTTAGTGCTGTTGGCTTTATTCAGCGTGTCCGGTTAGTGTGGAAGAAAACTTGAGAGATTCTGTACAAGGCTTCAGGCACAGTATCCCAGAAAAAAAAAATGAAAAATAAGAGGCAGTGTTGAAACAAATTAGTACAATATAAAAGCAAACTTACCATTAACTGATACTATGCAAGAGTAACAATATTTATTGTCATACACCTCGACAAAGCCAATAATTACATTCCACAGAATTATAGCTTAAATAAGGTGACCCATATGCATAAACCTGAAAATATCATATGCATATGAGCCTTTAGCAAACACATCAAGCATACAAACCCTATTGTGCTATTGTGCATTATAAATGGTCCAAACAAAAAAAAAAAAGAGCAAAGAAGAAAATAAAACATCCCCATGTACAAATAAAAGAATGACCTAAACACTTTTGTTCTTTTTTGAATAAATTTCTACCGAGCAATCAATTATAGCAAATCTTCAACCAATCATCATTACGCAACAGCCAAACTCTACTACCATTCTTCATCCAAGTCCCAATTGCTCTACAAATAAGGAAGAGACCACAATACTATATACTCATCATTTAGTAGCAGTAATTATATTTAGTAATCCAGCATTTTATAAAGTATACTTCTAGAAGAGATCCAATTTTCTCTTTTGCATGTCCTGCTTCCACTTTGGCTGCTGGTAAAACGCCTCTTTTGTCAGGCCATAAAATACAGTCTTGAACTCCTCATCTGACAAGTATGTCTATAAACAATTGAAAGACAAAAGAGTCAATACTTGCACACACAACTGAGTGAATAAAACAAACAGGCTAAAAGTAAATTACATATATTGCCATTAAATAATCCCCCTTTTCTCATTTCTGGTCCTTAAATTATCATAATTCCCATTTCAGTCCCAAAACTCCCAGTCTTAAATTTCTACCAACTTAGTTCTATAATTATGTACATGGAAGCATAATTTGGTTGTATTATGATGTGAATGCTGATGTCAGTATCCTTTGATATCTGGAAGCGGGCGGTGACATCAATTTTCATAATAAGTTTATTGAAGATGCAGATGCAGACAACAGTGACAGCATTGTATATCCACTATTCTCATTCACTTTAGCATCTGCTGATTCACACCATCCCTAAGAATTCTTTCCTGATGATGTGTAAATTGAAAACTTCCAGAGACAATAGGGGACATCAAATTCTAGTTTAACTTTCTTCACTCATATGAGAAAGATAAGAGACATTTTGGGTTCATTTTGATGGGCATCAAGAGCACAAGGATTCAACAAACAGAAATAATGAAAATTAGAAAACTTGGTACAAATTGAACAGACATTCACTTTAGCATCTTGCAGGATCGGATCAATTTGGTACAAATTGAAAACTTCCAGAGACAATAGGGGACATCCAATTCTAATTTAACTTTCTTCACTCATATGTGAAAGATAAGAGACATTTTGGGTTCATTTTGATGGGCATCAAGAGCACAAAGATTCGATGAACAGATATAATGAAAATTAGAACATGACATGAGGGTTGGAATTCAGGGAAAAAGCCACAATTTCTTATGTCAATTTAGAGAAAATGACATAAGACATATCTAATTGCTCTATTCTGGTAAATGAGTTTCATAATGCTTCCATTACAAAAAAAATGGAATGATTCCTGCACAAACAATGGAGCCATCTGAATCCATACAAAAAATCAGGAGAAAAGACTTGATCTTAAATCCCCACTTAAGATAATCAGTATATCATCATTGCTTGAAAAGTTCACTTTAAGAGAGTACAAACAAACCTCTCTTCTCTTGTAGTCAATTCCACGAACAGGGTTGGTTGACCTGGATTTCAGACGGTCATAACTAAAAGTTGTCTCGCCTCCATTCACCTCAGCGGTCTGCTCCTGTGACACCTCAGTGGAATCTGCCACGTCAGCAGTCTCAGTTGAGACTGAGAGCCTGTCTCCCTCTGTTGCATCCTTCTCTGTAGATTCTTCTGGTGGTGGTGTAACATCCCCCGCCTCAGATCCTGTGTTCTCAGCCTTGAAAGTGTCTGAACATTTGGTATACAAATTCATCAATTGTAATCTATTTCTTCCATGTGACTCCGGCTGGGTTTCATTTCTAGCCTACCCCAACTTGTTTAGGACTAAAAGGCTTGGTTGTTGTTGTTGTATCAAGTCCATGGGTTATGACTCTTTTTGGTATTAATACAATGTACGTTTTATAATTTTTATGAGTACTCTCAATTTATTATAGACCTGCTACAGCCTGTGATATTCTTTTCTTGTTATGAGCGTTAGTACATATGAGGATGATACATATTGGCTGCTCTCAATGATTGTACTATTCTGGTTCCTACCAAAACCGAGCAATTTCAACTCTTTAATGGAAAACCTTCATGAAGTCAGGAGAAAATGGAAATTGGTGGCATTTTCCGTGTTTTACTGTACATTTATAGGTGAAAAGTTTATTTTTCGGGGGATGACACATTTTTTCTCTAAAAGATGCCAGTTCCTTTTTAAGAAAGCCAACCTGAGGAAAGACTTTCTAGAGAACCAGAGGAGCGGATGGTACGAATAGAAGCCTCAGTTTGACCTGCCTGGATCTGCTCAGCCGTCAGAACTGATGAAAGCGCTGCTACGGCTGCAGCTCTTTGGGACCCCTGGCCCCCACGAACTGGCTGACTGGCGGTGCCCTTTGGCTTTGATGTTGAGTTGAATGCCGAAGTAAGAGCTGCCATTGCTGATGCCCTTTGTGTGGGTCCCCCATCCCCTGAGCTCTTTGACCTCTCATTATTGCTCTGGAAAACCACAGAAGCTTTGGATTATAAGAAAATATATGTCAACTTCGAAACAATTAATTTGCATATTACATATCTCCTATACAAATTTAACAAGATAGCCATAAAACCTAGAGTAGAAGTTTATCTGAGCTCTCGGTTTAGTTTGAAGAAACCAATGAGAAAGAATGAATCTGACCGTAGGAGTGTAAGCAATTTCAGTAGCTGGCAGATAGGTGATTAAGAACACAACATACAATGCCAAAATCAAGTAAAAGAAAATTACATCTGAGAACTTTACTCACAGGTTTTCCTGAGGATGAATTAAATGCCGATGTAAGAGCTGCCATTGCTGATGCTCTTTGAGTGGGCCCTCCATTCGTTGAGCTCCTAGACCTATCATTTGACTACACAGGTACAAGTCGATTTTAGTCATTTAAGAACACAAGTCAGCAGAAGAACCAGATTGTTCTCATAACATTGAAGAGGATGTAATAATATATCAACTACTACAAATTCACAGTTGTCTTACAAATGTAAAATTCTAACAGAATTATTCTGTATTACATAGATCCTCTGAGGTAATTAACATACACACACTTTATTTTAACAAAAGGAAAAATTCTAGTGAGGAATAAGACAGAACATACCTCTGAACGCACAGATGACCCAAAAAGATGCACAAGTTTCTTTTGGAAAGAATTCCCTTGAACCTGTCATAATAGCATATATAAGAAAGGGGGTTAACACGCAGGGGCGGATCCAGGATTTTCATCAGGGGGGGCAGAAAAATACCGAATCGGATTTAAATCCATTAACTAATTGGGTACTCGATAAAAAAAAAACAATGCTTTGACTCGTAATTTCTGATGTTTTAACTTATAATTCTAATTACCAATCATAATTCAAGAAATATATTTTGATTTTAATACTAAATTTAACCCGAATTACAAATCAAACATCCAAAGGAGGGAAAAAAAATTTCTAGGGGGGAAGGGGGCGGGCAAAGTCGATCATTACCGATAGATCACCACTAAAACTCAAAATCCAGTGAACATACTTTGTAAAGACAGTAAAATGTAAGGCTAGCACATTATGACGTACCACCGACTTGGAGTTATCCCAAGAGAAGAAAACTTTGAAGAAGCAGGGCTCATATCCTTCTGATACTTTGTAAAGAGGTACCTCAAGGGAAAGACCTTCCAACGATACTGCATGTTCTATATATTTCTGTAAAATGTGTGAATTCCAGATTGCGTTAGGGAAATAACTTTGGAGAGGTGAGAGCTCAAATAAGGCAAATTAATTTAGAACAATGGCAAATAGTGCAACAGCCTGAATTAAATTTTCTACGGATTTGAGTCAGATTCAGTTTTAAGAAAGGTTGTTGCTGAACTCTTTTACTCCTCTTAGTTGAGAATAGGTTCCCACCTGACCAACATCAAATGCCTTTTGTTTCTCTTTAGGATCAACCGATTGGCCTACCCAGACAAAGACCTCCGCATGAGTGTCAAGTATCAGAATATCTTCAGTCAACAAATCATCTTGACAGAAGTTGAACACCTCAGCAACCTGAAAAATTAAGTTATTAACAAGGTTTGTATAATTGGTGCACATTGAGCAACACCACAAGTAAAAGAACAACAACCGTTTAAAGTTATCTGCAAAAAGCCACAACAAAAAATTAAAAAAACAATAGAAAGAAGAACAAGAAAACAAACCTCAAGCTTTCCTGTAGAATCGTTCCATTCATGCAACCCAATGAAAAGGAACAAAACAAATCAGGATAAATTAGATTTTAGGTTCTAATATAAAGATTAAAAAACCTGAGTATAAGGAAAAAAAAATGATATGTCTAACCATTTTTAAGAGAAAAGGTGTACAAGTGAGGATCTCTGACAACAACCTCCTGTGTTGCTGCCTTGCCACTATAGCTTTGCTTACCACCCAATGCAAACCAGAAAGCAGAGCTCTCAGTTCCTTCCTTGGTATGCTTTATTGCTGCACCTGGCTGCAATAATTAAAAAAGAAAACTTGTGAATAAACAGTAACAATTCCTTCGTCACTAGCTTCATTTATTAATATTATGTGCACAAAAAGCACATGGCTCATTGTACAGTACCATTTAACTCTTTTTTTCTTTTGTAATTTTCTATTATTTTATGTTAACTCACAGTTATTCAACTGATTTAATTGTTCATCAAAAAGTAGCTACAGCACTTTGGAGGGTTGCCATGCCAATCAGTGCTTCTGAAGATAAAAATGAAGCAGTACCCGCAAAGAGTTCTGTAAGAAAGAGAGATTAAAAAGGGACCATACATACCTTCAAAAACTCCGCAACTTTAGCAACCCATTGCTGTTGTTCAAAGGAACTCGCATTACCATGCCATGTAAATAGTGCATTCCCAGATTGCAAAACAAAGCACTCAGACGAACTTAGAGATGATGCCACCTAACGCAAAACATGGAGCAGACATGTAAGTACTCAATAGATGTACACTCGATGCTAACCAGAAGCCAACTGGTATCCTCACATGTAACAGACATGCAAGTACTCAATAGATGTACACTCTGTGCTAACCAGAAGCCAACTGGTATGCCCGTACAAGAACCATATGCTGTCATTTGGTAGTTCTTCAAAATCTAATATAAAATTCCAAAGGTACCTACCACATATATGCAACTATGTCCACACAAAAACTATATGCTGCCAATTTGTAGTTTTTCTAAATCCAATCCAAAATTTCAAAGATAACCTACCATATACATACAACTTACTCATACTACTACTAGAATTAGACAGAGATCATACCGCCTCAACTTGAATGGATTTATTGTTATGGGCTGATATGCCAGACACTTGGACCAGAGCAATGCCATCAGACGTGTACGTCTCATCCGTCATGTTGCTGTCCGCTATTAACTTCTTGTATCCTTTGCTGGTTCCACCCTGGATCAAGGGAACAAGATTAGATCATTCAACCTGATCAAGCATAAGGCAGATTGAATGCGCTCTTCCTATTTCAAGATTATTTTTGTTCTTATACATACAACTTCTGTTGACATTAGGAAGCATCCTGGTTTGATGGTACTTCCAGAAGTAGTTAGAAAAATAATTCGAATAGTTCTGCAATTAGGTTACTTTAGACAAGCACACTTAGATGAACTGTGCTCATTGACAATAAAGTTCCAGTAAGAGGTCATAATGCAGGTATTTTCATTAACATAATTCGAAAAACCATGCATTAAAATTTGCTGGGGAGAGATGAGAGAATGCAATGTTACCTTAAGAAGAACCATCGGCTGGAAGAGTGAAATAAATTGTGGCGGTTCCTTCCCTTGATAGATGCGACCCTGTATATGGTGAAAATGATTAACAAGTGATGTATAGCACGGAGAGAGAGGGAAAGAGATAGATTAAGGAGGACAGATCGGTGCCTGAACGGGTCTTCCTTTCAAGGAACTCCACATTGTGCTAGCTAAGCGAGTGGCTGTTATTTGATCATCCTAAATAAAAAATAAAAATGTCAAAATATAATAAAATAACACGTAGACTTTTGCAAATGAAAAACAGTCTAACTTAAAAGCACATTCCCCGTTAACAATTAGACCTATACGAATCCTCAAAACTTCATTTATCAACATTATACTCCTGGCCCTTCACTAAAGTGTAGATGTTTGTGTCAAAGACTACCAAGTTGCATAGTGAACAAAAATACATGATTGTGTAAGAATTATGTAGTAAATTGAAATTTACCTGCACACTTTCCTTTCCAATCCAAGTGGTAAGATAGAACTCTTCCTTCTTTTCACCAGAATGGTACGTGTACAGAACTATGTAGCAGTCTCCACAGTAAAATTTGCCAATGTCTTCTTTAGCAAGTGGTGTCTTTGCATTGCCGTTGATGCACCAGACCTGATTAACATACATGGAAATAATTATTCACAACAGATGAACATTCTTCTACATAGCATCAAGCAATAAGTAGAATTTCAACACCCAGTTATGTAAGCCTTTCAGACCTATTAGTCAAGTGCTGAAGCTGCTCCAGAGTATTCCCAGGAAAAAAAATAAAAAGAGAATAAAGGTAATAACTACAGGTATGTTTGGTTATGGACTAAAATTAATGAGGATTAAATTGCTTACTCCATGTTACTCATATTTGACACCTAGTTTGGTAGTTTCAAGTTATAGCTTAAATTAATTCACTTGGAGGAGTAAGATGTTGGGAAATGTGTCTCTGCTTATGACAATGGGCCATACAAGTGGAGTAAGTGTCGAGTAAGTTAATCCACCTAGAGAGGTTGAGTAAGTTCCTCCGGATTAACTCATCTCTTACTCCATCTTACTCCTCCAATTTAACTCCTCGTTTGGCTACTTAAGTGTGGAGTAAGGGATATACTCCACCTCTTACTCCACAACCAAACATTACCTACATGAATTAACTGGAATTATTATTTGCCAACCATATTTTGCAAAAGCAAAATGCAAGAAAGAACAAAGAAGAACCTCGAGTTTTCCATTGCTTTCGAGCAAAGGAGGAACTTCCTCGTTTACAGGGGTGGGGGCCTTAGCTGCTCCCTTGTTAACATCTACACCTTGTTGCTTTAGCAAAGCTGGATTTTGGAAAGTAAATATGCATCAATGTTGAGAATAATTAATATACAAGCAGATAACACATTGCACTATGTATAAAGTGTTGGCGCTTACAAACTTACCATTAAGACCAAGTTCACTTAAAAACTTATTCTCATTTCGACTCATCCAACCTTTTCTCAGGCATGTCACAAGGATTAGTATATTAATAAAGGGTTTTCAATCAGTAGCTGTTTGTGCCTATATGTATTGGTACCAAGTGCCAGAAACCATCTGTTGTGAGATAAATATATCAATTATTTATTATTACCTGCAACTTTGCCTCGCCCTTCCTCATTACCAGAGGTGCTTGTAGTAGTGCCGACTGGCCAGGATTCAAAATTAGACTTGAATTCATGAGTCTCATAACCTTGAATAACTTGAGTGATCCGTGTTGACCTTGGTCTCTTCTCACGGACAACAAATTCCTATGTAAAAATAATCAAGATTAACACTAGTCAATTATCAAGATTACAGACTTGAACTACACATACTATTTCTGGTATATTTGAGGTCTTATATCAATTGCAAATTTGCAACCAAAAATGGGAATTTAGTCTAAATCTGAAATTTAAACCTGGGAGTTCTTTCTTTTACCTCAGCAGCCTTGCTAGCAGCTTTTCTGTCATCGACCTGTGTGACACGTCCAACCCAAATAAACACCTCAGCCCCACAATCTAGAATAAAGCATTTATTGTTCTCGAGCATAGCTTTAGAAGGCGGCCCATCTTCCAACTTCAATTGACCATCATTTATACTGCATAGGAATAAATTAATAAACAAAATGTGGAACAGTTTAGTCTAGCTCAATCTCAATTTGATACTGCCGCACCAATAAATTTAAATTAGACATTTCAATAACAAACCAGTCAGACTTAGTGACAGTTTAGTTCGCTTCTTTTTGCATGCCCTACTTGGTTGCTGATGTTTACTAAGAAAAATAAGAGAAGAGGACGGAGAGAGAAAGAGAGGAGCATACCTGTATATTTTTGCTGGAGTCCTTTCAAGAACAACATCATCTTCAGATATGGCTTTCTTACCAATTGGTGCAAAACCACCAAAAGCCACCCAAAATTCCCCCGAGTCTGATTCAGCCACAAGTTTCCCATCCTCTAAGAAAAAGTTGCAAAATAACATTAAAATTGAATATTTAATAGAACCTGTACGAATTGGGAGGTCAAGGCCAGGTCTAGTTGACAAATAGTAAGACTGGTGTGGCTTGTACAATTGAGCAGAGGCCCAAAATAAGAATGCATCCTAATTTCATTCATATTACAAGTACAAAGGCAATGACTTAAGCACTGGTTTTAAGTCCAAGTTGTGCCCCGCATGAAAGCTTGACAATAGTGAAAATCTTGATAATAGCATTCACATGTAACGAGCCAAGAAAAGCTTGCACACAAAACCAGTAAAATATCATTCAAACAGTGACTAATTACAAAATTTTATTAAAAGGGATGTGTACCAATAATAGCAACATCGCATTTCCCCCCATGGTACTGATCCTTCAGATGCTGTACCACTTCCAGAGCCTTGGCTCTCTCTTGGATGTTTGAATTGGCCCCATTAAATTGGTAGATTTTAGTTTCTGTGTCTAAGATGAATACATCATCATGGTTTAACGAAGAACGAGCAAAAGGAACCTACAGATATAATGAAAGATTATCATGTATTCTGCTAAGAAATCTGTTTTAGCCAGAAACTGCAAAACCAATAGAGAACTAGGTAAATTGCAATAAAAATAAAATAAGAGAAAATTTTATCACAATTATCCTATGAAACATCACAAAACATTATGCATACTGCAACCCTTGCCCCCATATAAATTTTTGACCTCCTCTCTCTCTCTCTCTCTATCCACATTAAATAACAACATAACCCCCCTCTAACTCATAATTCGTGAATACAAAACAACATGAGGGCCAAGGTCAAGGCATCTTCTACAAAAAGCCTTTGTATAATTTTGCCAACAGAACCTAAAAAAATCACAAACACACCCACAAAGATGACAATTGTCAGATAAATCTAATTCCCACAAATACAAAAAACAACTGCTTTCTGCCTATCGGTAAAGACAAAAGAAAATAGTAGAGGCAATTCCAACTACACGTAACAGTTCCTACATTAACCATATAAAGTTCTGAAACCAGTACCTGCTTCATTCTGACAAGACGCTTTCCTTTACAAATGTACAGTCTGGTCTCGAACTTCTCGTCCTCAGGTTTCTTAAAACCTGAAGCAAAACCACCTTCCAAAGGAACAATGCATGGCCTGAAGTAGGAAAGAAACTTGTCAGACTCATGGCCTTGGGTTTCTCTGTGCTGCACTGCACGCCCTCCTAACACAGTATCCAGCTCAACTGCCTTTATTGCAGCTGTTCCTGCTTCATCCTACACAAGAAGCACAGCTGGTCAATTTTAGGGTACCCACAACCAATTTCATTTTTTTTTTCATTTTTAATAAGAGCTCTCAATGAAATAGTCTTCTTCTGATTACACCAATATAGTAATTAACTCCACCTACTGTACTGATATGGAAAGAGAAAAGGCAAGGGGGGAGGGTACTTTGGGCACTTCTCATGAAATGGAAGACAAGGGCACAATGACACACTTATGTTCTTGAGGAGGTAATAAACATAATGTTTAGGTTTATGCTATAAAGATGTTTGCAGGTATGAATATACAAAAATAAAAAAATAAAAAGTTTACCGAAGATTTGGTTACACAACTGCATGATTGAATATTTATTTACAAACAAAGATGAACCTTATCACTGCATCAAAGAGTTAGTGTACCTGACTGGAATCTTTACCGATCCAGAAGTGAATGTCAAAGTAGTAAGCACCCCCTTTTCCAGAACTTGTCTATAAAAGGCACATAAAACATTCATACATCAGATGCCAAAAAAAAAAAAAATGGAGAAGTTGCCTATCTAGACAAAGGAAAATAAAACCAAACATTGAAAATAGATTGGCAATCACCTGTAGAACAATGTATGAATCGCCTGAATAGAATTTACCATAGTCTGATTTTGGCAAAGCAACCGGCTGGAAGTTTTCGATTCTCCAAATCTCGGTTCCACTATTCTTTATTTAAGAAACACATTTTTACAGTTGCTTTTATAAAGAAAAAAGACATATGGAGGGAATTTCATTAGTAGCCTGGTTCTAAAATAGAATTATGATTGAATAACCTTAAGCTATTCAAGTTGTGTTATTTAGCAATTGCTTTTCAGTAGATCTGAGTACAAATGATAGTATCAAATCAAAACTGCTCTATTACTTATAGTTAACTGCAAACAGTGAACAGTTTCATAAGTACATTTTGCTAGAAGCAAAGGATACACTCTCTGACCAGCACCCTGGAAAGCCGGTTCCACGACTTTCGCAGAACTTGTCATTTTAAAGTGGTTTTACTGGCAATGAAAATGTGTCCACTTGAAGAGAATCCGGCACCAACTAGTAGCTGAAAAAAAGATAAAAAAAGTGTTTTGGTCAAGCCAAAAGAGAAATCATGAAAAAACTTGCTAGAACTTACGAAGGATGCACTATTCTGTGATAGTATGCTTCTCATTTAAGTGAATTTTAGTTAATGATAGCTGGCCAACAACCAAGCCAGTAGTATGTTTCCTTTTTGATAAATATCAGAACATTATGCATGACAAAAATGTGAAAGAATTTGATTGAAATATGAGCATAACAGACTGCAGTGGACTGAAACATCTTTGCCCCCACAATGTGTGACTAGTCCTCATTCTCTTTTGATGCGACCATCAGTAAAAGAAGTTCAATTGTACTGGTTTTGATATACCAAACATTTACTGAGATAATTTTTAGTGGAAAGCAGAACTATGTCATCTCATAGATCAGATCAGAATTCAATTCGAAAATTACAGCATCAAGATATAGCAAATCACTAATTGGTAAAGAGGCACCAACAAAATGATTTCAGAATTAAATAGACGTGTAATTGGTCGAAGCATTTCTAAATTCAGGGAATTATTAGCTAGTATTCTTCTCTCAGTACTTTTACCCCTATAGTAAAGCATATAATTTTCCCAAGCTAATATATAATTTTCCCAAGCTAATATAACAAACAAAACATTAAAGCATCCGGCATCCCAACCTGAACTTGCTCAAGAGATAAAATCAAGTGATCTTCACGACGATTATCCAACATAAATAGTTCGACCCCAGAGAAACAAGCATAACATAGTGGTTATTAAAAAAAAAAAAAAAGGTTGTTCGATCATGAACTCAACTTGCGTAACAAATCCAAACCGAAGAGGATGAAGGAAATCATAATATCGGATCTGTCGTAGGAGACAACTGAACAAGATATTACAAAATTCCTTTTCCAGTAGCTTAAAAAGCAAAGAAAATCCACAAAATCCGACCCCAAATTCGGTACCTGGTATGGAGATCTTCGGCGGATCAACGAATGAAATGGAAAATAAAACAGCTCGATCGAGGTGGCAAAGGGTTCGCGATACTTTAAAGGCAATGATTGATTGCTCTCTCTCTGTCTGTCTGTCTGGCTATCTCTCTCTTATTTCTCTCTCTAGATCGAGTGATCGACTAAATCGTCTCTTTTTTAGGAAATGTGCTGTTTATAACCGATAATTGAAGAACGTCGATCTTCTTTAAAATCTTAAGATTTAAAAAAAATAATAGGTAAATAGTCCCTTAAACCGGGTCCAGAGTGAGCCAGGTCGAGCAACACCGACCAACCGACATTTGGATTTCATATCAGTTCTTAATTTTCTGTATCTTTCCCTATGTAGTTATCACTGCAACCCGATCAATTGACAACTTTAACAAACCCTAACATTGGAGGAATCGACCCGCAACATATATTGCTAATCTATGTTGTATACTCGGAAAAGCGGACCTCTGACCTTCCCGATTGCAATTTCGGGAGCTAACAGCGGACTCGATCCTAGACAGTCAGAATTGTCCACATGTCAGCGTCATCCAGTTGCTTCAAGCATTCATTGCGGGAACGGACCAGCGTCTTTCGACGGCTCAGATTGCAACGAAATAAAAATTCTTCCACAGCGTGTATGTCCGTACGTAAACGTAGGAAAATAAGAATTGAGAGTACCTGGTGCATAGCCGTACGGAACATATCCGTTTTCTTTCCTCGATAGAAAAGGATTCGACTTCTTAACTCATATCACCTCATTTAAAAAAAGGAAAAAAAAGTAGGTGAATCAGTATCACATCAGTATCACTGGTATTTTGTATAAACTGTGAGTGAGTCTATGGCACTATGCATATTACGATTTGTTACCGTGTTATAGCTCTATATTCGAGTTTTCAAATCCTAACGGTCGATCCGAACCGTTTATCTTGTTCTCCATATTAATATGTGTTTAGAGACCAAATTTTACATTTTTTGAAATTTTTTTACTATTTTTTTAGATTTATTGAAAATTACTGTTTTTGGATGGTCCAGAATTTTCAGATCAAGTGATTTTCTAAATATCTAAAAAAATAGTAAAAAAATTTCAAAAAATGTAAAATTTGGTCTCCAAACTCATATTAATATGAAGAACAAGATGAACGGTTCGGATTGACGGTTAGGATTTGAAAACTCGAATTTAGAGCCGTAGCACGGTAACAACCCGTGATATGCATAGTACCATAGACTCACTCATAAACTATTCATAAATTTTCAATCTCAACTATATATATAAAGAGGAGGGTTCAAATGCACCCTATCATTTTTCCCCATTTTCAAAGTTCGAATAGTCAATCCGAACCGTTAGATGCGATCTATATATTAAGATGTACTTGGAGACCAAATTTTATATTTTTTGGAATTTTTTTACTATTTATTAAGCCACTTTGAAAATCGCTGATCCAATGGTCCAGAAAATGTAAAATCAGCGATTTTCAAAGTGGCTTAATAAATAGTAAAAAAATTTCAAAAAATGTAAAATTTGGTCTCCAAGCACATCTTAATATATAGATCACATCTAACGGTTCGGATTGACTATTCGGACTTTGAAAACGGAGAAAAAAGATTTGAAAGATAGGATGCATTTAGATGCACAAAAATTTGGGTGCATTTGAACCCTCCTCATATATAAATCACACGGTTCAAGAAGCGATGATTTAAGTGCTTTAAGAATTAAGATACTTTAATTGTATCAAACGAGAATATTTTAAGATGACTTAAAATGAAATAAGATTAAAGCACTTCCGTAGGTGGATTAAATTTAATTCACCAAATTCCTTAATTTTTAACTCTTTTTATCCTTACTGCTCCACTTGTTAATACAATAAGTTAAACAATTTAGTTATTAACTTATTATATATGATACTACTTCATCTACTACCAAACACCAATGTTTTAGATTCATATTTGATTGTGAATTAAATTTATGATGGAATAAGTTGCTTATTTCAAGTTACGACGGTATAAGATATTTTTGTTTGGTTGTGGAGAAAGATTCTAAAAATCATATCATAGCTTTATGTAATCTATATAGGTGGATTAATTTATAACGGCATAAGTGATTTTTTATGCCATACTATTTCATATGACTTTATTCTTACTTGGCTTCATAAGTGTGGAATAAAGTACTTGTAGAGCTAGTTATGCCACAACTAAACATGGATATTGCAGTTACTTCGTGTTATTTTTACTTTCTTTGTCAAACACAAGTTTAACTTGTAATTATCTTGACATAACATACATTTTAACATTATATTACATTCGAAAATTTCTACCGCTAACACGCTACAAGATTTATCATCAAATTAAGAGAATCAGTTTTTTTTTTCATATTATAATGTTGAGTTGAAATATAATTATCTTGAGTAGATATTCAACACCCATGATCATGATGTCAATAAAATTGAATCTCAAATAAGTATTTTTAAAAAAAATTAATATCAAAACTAATTGTTAGACATATTGTATATATCACGCAGTATTATACTAAATCATTTTAATTTTATTTTGATATATATCAATAGCTAATACAATAAACGGATCAAATTTTGACAATTTAACCATCTCTCTCGGTGACTACCAAATGAAGTCAAATGTCAACATTTTTTATATGCATGCAATTGAAATGATTTTACATATATCTAATAATTTACATCGGTTAATTTAAGCACTACTAAAAATCTAACAATGTTTGGCACCAATACTATAGATATTGGGAAGAACTTTTTATTAATTTACATAGAATATTATAAAACAAGAGAGGGATATAGAAATAGTGCTTTTTAAATTTTGATGGCATAAGTGGATAGAGAAAAGAATTACGACTTCAAACTTTGTAGGTAATTCTTTTTTATGGTTCATAGTTTTTTTCATAGGATGGATACCATAAACAATCATGTTTGCAGTATAATATTTTAGAATTAGTTAATTTTTTTAGATTTAGATATGGTATTTAACGTAGTGTCATCTTTCTCTCTCTCCCTCTATCCTCTATCCTCTCTTCTTCCTTCCACCAAAAATCAAATCCTTCTTCTTCAATGGTGTTGGCTCTCTGAAGAAAAACTTTTTCATTTGTCGATCAATTTCAAATTTGTTTGCTAGAATAAGTTTCAATTTGAGAGGAGAAGCTCATAGACTATCAGATCTATTTTTTTTTTATAAAGTGATACATTTTAGTGTACCCTTTCATGATGTTGTGCGTATCAGAAAACCAAACTTTGGACTTAAAAAAAATTTCAGCTCCAAAGTCTTCCAACTCTAAAGCCTAAACATTTTCTCTAATCCATCTATATATTTCAAAACATTTTCTCTTTCTCTTTTCCTCTCTTATTTTATAATATTTTTATAAATAAAAAATTATAATCCCTCATTCCTCAATTATATTTTAGCACGTGCATATCTACTGGATCAAACCAACACCTTAAGAAAAGAATTGAGTCACCAATTAAATTTTGTGTTGTTTTTCGAATTTCAATGAGGAAAAAAAATATCTATTGAAAAAATTGATATTTTAGAAATAAGACAAATTTTATAAAAAAAATGTTTGTATTGATAGAATTTTGAGATAAAATTGACATTTCAGAAATAAGACAAATTTTATAAAAAAAAAAATGTTTGTATTAAAATAAATCTCTTTTGCAATATTTAAAAAGTACAGTGATAAACAAAACGATCAACTACGCATTCACCAGGGAATAAATAGTAAAAAATATAAAATTTGATCACGGTGTACATTTTAATATAGAAATCATGTGAACTCTTTGGATCATTATTTAGACTCTAAAAGCATAAATATTGACGTGAAGTACAAAAATGATCCTTTACTTCATGAATCACATTAGTCCAACTCATTCTAAAAGTTATATTATACTTTAGGCACACAAAACACATTACTTTTGAAATGAGAAAATATTATAAATAATGTGTCACATAAGGTATTTGATCAAAATAAATAAATAAATAAGAAAAGAAACACTGTTTATAAGAACGCTATAAATTATCAAATTTCAAAATAACCCACTTATCACTTCCGTACCAAAAGCATGCACCGGGTGCATCCAAAATTCATTAATACATTTAAGATTAAGGTTACTGAAATAATTAAGATTAATTGATTAATTAATGAGATGAGTTGAGAGCACCGGCGTATGGGATTTTTTTTTTTAAATAGAATTCGTAATAATTGTTTCGTTCAAACAAGCCTGGCGCGGGCTGAAGTTAGCAAACTAGCCTCCACCGATCCTAGGGATCGGTGGAGCAAAAAAAATAAGTTCTACACCGGTCCTAGGGACCGGTGGAGCAGCTTTTGCACATGCCACAGCTACCACACGGAAGGCCACAAAATTAAACTCTACACCGGTCCCTAGGACCGGTGGAGCTCTTTCTGCACCGTTTCTGTGCATCGGTGTAGGATTTACATTTCTATACAGCACCTTTCTTCTTCTCTCTTCTTTCTTCTTCACTTCCCAGACGCCATTGTTCTTTTTTTTTTTTCATTATTTCGTTTTTTTCAAATTCAATAGAAAAGTGGTCATATGAACAGATCGCCACCACCATTGTACTCAGCATCGTCTTCTGATTATTGTTGTGAGTTTTTTTTTACTCATATGCTTATATTTAGTGTTATAAAATTGGAAAATATTTAGAGTTTGATTTAGTGTTTATTTTGTAGTCATATGTTTATATTTTAGTTTTTTTTACTCATATGTGTATATTTTCAGTTATTTTACTCATATATTTATATTTAGTTTATTTTTTACTCATATGTTTATATTTATTGTTTTTTTGTACTCATATATTATGTAGTATTTTTTTATTTAGTATTTTTTTTACTCATATATTTATTAATTTAGTGTTTGATTTTTGTTCAGCAAAATGTCACTGCTATTGATCAATGTGTATTATGGTGGTAACCTTCAAAGCACTTCAACAGGTGTTGGTTATGACATAGGGGCTGCATTTACCTTTACTGTATCTGATTCTACCAGTTTTGCCATTATAAGACGGCAAATATACGTTGGACTTGAATTGCTTCCAAGTCGAGTCAAATTGACAATCAGGGTACGTATGAACACAGCACCGCCCGGATCGTACCATTTCTCACTATTTCGGATAGAAAATGAGGAAACTTGGGATGTCATTAAACAAACTGCAGCTCAAGTGGCTGGATTTAAGGTAATAGAATTGGTAGCTGAGGCGCACCAGGCTAGAAACCAAACCAGTTATGATCCGTGTCCAGATAGTTTGCCCGGAGGTAGTAACACACCGTCGGTTCAGACCGGCTTTGATCCTAATTCGGGCAGTGTACCTGTACCCACCTACACACATCCGGTTCAGGCCGGTGACGACCTTTGTGAGCAATCAGATCAAGACACAGAATCTGATAGAAGTTCTTTTGATGATGATGATTCGGATGAAGCATGGAACGCAGATATGGACGAAGCGGAGGCTGAAATGAACGACCGAGAAATATTGAAGGATTGGCACAACTCGATCCCATTTCTCAATCGAGGACCTAAGCATCCATGTTCCTCATTCCACGATGATTTGCCAATGCCATACGCGGATCGTGCATTTTTTGCGAACCCCCCCAGGTTAGATGAAAAATTTGCTGAAGGTCAAATGTTTGAATCCAAAGCCAAACTAAAATCAGAACTTGCTAAATTTCACCTGAACAAAAACACAGAGTTAGACGTGCTAAACAGCAGCAAAACCAAGTATAGAGTTAAGTGTAAATCTTCAAAATGCCAATGGAAATTGTATGCAATTGTAGTACCAACGGGTGCATGGACAATTTCCACCAACCCGTTTATCCACACATGTTTTGGCAGTGCTGAAAGGTTGGATAGTCATCAAATGACTTCTAGAGTAATTGCTGATATTATTAAACCGGCTTTGAAAGATGATCTGGAGTTAAGCATTAAAATGGTCAAGCATCTGGTTAAAGTTAAATTTGGGACAGTAGTGCCCTCGTATAATAAGTTGTGGAGAGGTAGAGAACTTGCAATTGCGGACTTGTTTGGGAGTTGGGAAAAGTCTTACGAGGTGCTGCCATCGTTTTTGGCTGCCATCAAAGCGTCTAATCCAGGTACACAGTACCTACTAGAAAGTGAACCATCAACCAAGTTTAATATCAATATTTTCAACCGGGTTGCATGGGCATTTGGGCCATGCATTGAGGCATGGCCTCATCTTCGACCCGTTATCAGTGTTGATGCCGGGCACTTATCCGGAAGGTATAAGGGTAAACTTTTTATGGCTTGTGCTTACGATGCAGAGCAACAACTCTTGCCACTTGCATTTGCAATTTGTGAAAAAGAGTCTATAGAAAATTGGGGTTGGTTTATGAATTGGTTGCGTACCAATGTTGTCGGACCAGGAAAAATATGTGTCATCTCGGACCAGCATCTTGGTATACGAGGGGTGTTTGAGGCTCCTAATCTGGGATGGTGTGAGGAACAAGGTGAAGCTGTACACCGACTGTGTTCACAGCATATTTGTGAAAATATTTGGAAAAGATACCCTCAAAAGTGGATCAAAAAGGTATTCAAGAAATTTGTTGAGAAGAAAAAAATCTGGAGATTTGAAGAGGGGATGAATTTGATTAAGCAAAGAGATGCAGGTGTACATGACTACATTATGAAATTTGGTAAACGGCTCCGCAACTCTGATGCAGAGCCTTTGGCTCTGCATAAGTGGACACAAGTGCATGATGGATTCCTCAATCGGTGGGGTATAATGACAAGTAATGGCTCTGAGGTACTAAACAGTGTATTTAGGATTGCCAGGCAACTACCTGTGTGTGCAATTGTTGATAAGACATTTTATAAGTGCGTCGACTGGTTTGTAAATAGGCGGGAGGTTGCGATTGGATGGGAGGCAACGGGATTGGATTTTTCAATGAACATTACACAAGTTTTACATCGTCGTAATGAGAAAGCAAGAAAACATGATGTAAGACCGATGTATTATGGCCATAACAACTATGAGGTTATTGATAAAGATGGACTTCTCGAGACAGTAAGTTCTTATATGAAAAATCTAATTATTTACTTTCACGTAATACATTTGATGTAAATAATTTTTTTTAATTGAAGGGTGTTCGGGGCGAAGTGAAGTACAATGTTACCTTCCCTCCGGAAGGAATGCCTATATGTTTGTGTCAGAGACCTCAATTAACAGGAATCCCATGTAACCATGTTCTTGCAGTTTGTTTCGTGAGGAGGCTAAATCCTAACAACTATGTTAGCCCATATTACAGCTTACAAAATTATATAAACACTTGGTCTGGTCGTTTCAATGGATTTGGAAATAAACGGGATTGGCCATTGTATAATGGCCCCGTTATAAGGCCAGATCCGGATAAAGTAAATAAGGGTAGGAGAAAACACAAGCGAATTAAAATGGCTATGGACAAGATGGAGGCCCCTGCGAAGAGGCGTAATGCTTGACAACATAATTTGTAAGAATTGGTTGTGTTTTAAATCATTTGTAACAGTTGTACTCATTAATGTTTCTTATTTAGACATTTTTATTGTATTCTAAGAATTGATTGTGTTGACATTGTATTGTATCATTAGGGATGTATCTTATTTAGACATTTTTATTGTATCACATTTTTATGTGAAATATGTGTTTTTGTACCGGAGAATCTGCTGGTATTGAGGCAGCAGCATTTTTCTGCACACCTGAACTTTAAAGATTGATTCCCACCAATTGGCTACACCAAATTTTGTGTTCTTTATATGAAAATTTCGCTTAAGTCATGATCTATATGCATGTAAAACAGTTTTATAAAACTCGGTCCAGAGCTATGTGAAATATGTGTTTTTGTACCGGAGAATCTGCTGGTATTGAGGCAGCAGCATTTTTCTGCACACCTGAACTTTAAAGATTGATTCCCACCAATTGGCTACACCAAATTTTGTGTTCTTTATATGAAAATTTCGCTTAAGTCATGATCTATATGCATGTAAAACAGTTTTATAAAATTCGGTCCAGAGCTATGTGAACCATCAGTTTTTGTACAGGAGAATCTGCTGGCAGCTACAAACAAGCATAATTTGAACAACACATTTAGTCATGCTACAAACATTCAAATAAGCATAATTTAAAGGATTATTAAAGTCAGTCTAATTAAAGTTACAATAGTCAATTAAACATAAATTTAAAGCCAATCTAACATTAACCTTACATTAATAGATCCAATCTAATTACTCTTCAGGTACCTCTGCAAAAAAAATTTAAAATGTATCATGCATTATGCAATAAATTATGGATCCAATCCAAAAATTAAAATGTATCATGTTTAATAGAGATACTTACTCAGTCAAAACATGTTAATTCCTTCTTCGGCGCACACGCGGTGGTCCAAGGGCACCAGTCCCGGGAGTGTACGGGTGAGTAGGCTGCCTTGTACGGTCTCCAACAGGTGGATCCCAGTAGGATGGAACATAATCTGCTGTAAGATTTCCAGGATCTGCAGTGGAAGGAGCATAATTTGAAGTTGATGGAGCATAACCTGAAGTAGATGGAGCATAACCTGAAGTGGATGGTCCCATCATACTAAAGCCTCCCGCTAGTTCATCGATCATGAACTGAGAAATCTGTCCATGCTGTGTGCCGCTCATGAAGTTCTCCCACGCCGGAGGAGGCTCTGAAGTTGAAGGGCGATGGTAATGCTGATCAGGGATATCATCATTCAAATTGATCATGTCCAAGTCCGTAGGGATCCCAGCACTGTCGAGTATGCCTTGGAAGATGTGAATCTGATCAATATCCTCCATAATGGCACGGACATTCTCGAGCATCAGCTTGCCATATGCCATTTGTCCCGGTGTCTTCACCATATCTATTGCTTGCATAGTGAATTGTATCTCTCGAGAAATCTGCATAACACATTTCGAACTGTGACATATTGCACATTATTATTGAAAAATCTAATTTGATTGAAAAAATAAATAATGTACGAACCACACGAGAATGCCTATGACCATGAGGAACGTACTCCATTGTTGCAACATCTCCTGTCCGCGGGGGAGGCTGACGTCGTAGAGCTTCCGGATTGTTATCTGATAGATACACTGATCTCATACCACGCGCGTTGAACCAATGCATGTACATATGATGCCTCCCCATGTCATATGGTCTCCGCTCTCTAATTAGTATTGCAGGCTTCTCAATGAACTCACTATGAGTAATCTTCCAACAACCATCCCTTGTTGAGTTGCCATCATGATACCACGCATCTCTTAAATAACTGATCTCATCCCATGGTAAAGGAGGAGGAGGCGGGATCTCTTGGTACTTACCAAACTGGCGCATGACCCTATCCGCATGCTGATACTCTACCATCCAGAAATGGATCACGTAACCGCAGGTCATCCAATACCTCTTTTGTCCTCGAACATGTCCAGGTAACTGATGATAGTAATCAACGTATGGTCGCCAGTTAACTGTCTCATCAGCTAGTCTGTCGAAGCTATCTCTATATGTGGCTGTACCACCTGTCAAAAAAAATATAAATTTTAAAAAACAATTATAAATCTATCGAATTCATCTCGAATTATAAATCTTTATACCTAAGTGAGGGTTGCGTTTCCACAAATGTCGAGTGGTCCACTTAACACCGAAAGCATTTCTCGTATCCTCATCTGCACCACCGAAGGGAGGTGGCTCGTCTCGGGGAATAGGCCGACCAATAGTAAATCGAGTCCATGACCAAATCTGTAACAATAACATCGGACCCGATATAGTGTCTACTCCTGCAAGGCAAGCACGCGACAACTCTCGATAGAGATGTGCGAGTACGGCACCTCCCCAATTGTATTCTCGTGGAGTCTCTAGATCATTGATGAATTGCAAGTACATTGCAGGGACTCCATCCGTACTAGAATCCGGAAACATAACTGACCCGAATAAATCCATACAAAAACCTCGGGTGTACTGTGCAACTCTATCAGCACTGTGCCAATCTTGTAAGGGTTCACTAAATTTGGCCCGCACCCATTTCAGTCTAATCGCATAAGCAGAGACGGACAATCGTTCTTGCGATGTGTTAGGATTATAAATCCTATATTTATATGGCATTGTCTCAATGAGGTTATCGTAAAAAAGAGCCGGATCAGCCCCTAGATCATACTCTAAGTATGGGTTCCAATCAGTATCGCTGGTGCCAGTAATCGGATCACCTGCAAATTAAAAGAATTATACAATCAACAATTCACCTTAAAAAAATAGGGATTTAAATTAACCGATAAACAACTTTAATTAGTTAATTACCCTTAATCGGTAAGCCCCATAGACATGCAACATCTTCCAGCGTCACTGTCATCTCACCGACAGGTAGATGAAATGTATTGGTCTCCGGCCTCCACCTCTCAACCAGGGCACTAATCAAATGCGGATCAATCTTGCAATCATTAAGGCGAGCAATTTGATACAACCCTAATCTCTTCAGAGCATCATCCATCCGACTATTGTAAGAAACACTAGTCTGATGTGAATTTATCTGGTTCAATGAAAAAGAAGGCTACCAAAAAGAAATAAAACATTATAAACCCTTCAAATACTTCATATAATATTTATTTGCAACAAATAATTAATAGATATAATCAAAATTACCATATCACGAACTTTCCATGCTCTGTGGTTCTGTGGTGCTAACTTCAACAGCTCCGGATAATTCACATTATCCATTGACTCTGTTAGAAAATTTGATAAACAATATTTTTGCAACTAATGAGAGTCATCACACATAATTATATAAACAAACATTTTTTCAAGCATATGGCTACAATAATCAAAATTTATGTAAACAACATATCATCTAATTTTGATTTTAATAATAAACTTCATGAATATACTAAATTTACACATTTATAATTTTATCTAATTTTAAACTTCATGAATATTACTAATTTTACACATTTATAATTTTATCTAATTTTAAACATCATGAGAGTCATCACACATTTATCTAATTTTATACAAATTATAATACATACTACTAAAAATTTACATTATACTACATGAATACTTAATTACACAAATTTATTCTACATAAATACTAAAATTACACTAAATTAACATCAAATGAACTATAAATTAACACTACATTACCACTAAATTACACTAAATTAAAATCAAATAAACTCTAAATTAATACTACATTACCACTAAATTACTAAATATACTCCAAATTAACACTAAATTACACCAAATACTAATTTCACACTACATTTCACAAAAACAATCTAAAAATACTAAACAAACTAAATTAAATTAGTTATTTATTTTAATTCGGCTAAAATAAATAAATTAAAAAAAGAGAAATTTTTACCTTATCAAAATCGTAGATCTGAAGAGTTTCTAATTCTCTTCGACGATCTGAAAATTTTGAAACAATTGGATGGAAAAATGATTGAGTATATTGAAAGAATTAAAAAAAAAAAAAAAAAAAGGAAGAAGATGAACTCACCGTTTGGAGAAGAAGGGCTCGCACGGGTGGGGAAAAGGAGAAAGGGGGCGAGCTTGCGCGCAGCATTTACAAAACAAAGCTCCACCGATCCGTAGGATCGGTGTAGGCTTCAATCGGATCTTCTGTGGCTGCTGATTGCGCTGAGAGGAAAATTGAGCTACACCGGTCCCTAGGACCGGTGTAGAAGGGTTTTTTTTTGCTCCACCGATCCTGTGGATCGGTGGAGGCTAGTTTCCGAAAATCACCTAGCGAAGGGCTTATTCGGTTGAATTATTTTAACGTAATTCTATTTAAAAAAAAAAATCGGCGTATGGTCCCGGAACTGCTGGACCTTACACCGTAGGAAGATTTCTTTTTAATCAAAAGCTGACATACCCCTTCCGAGCTGGATTGTGATGCTTTTGCCTGTGAAACGGGCCAGTGATTAAGTGTATAGTTCATGGATCTTTTGTTCCCTTTTCTACCAATTAATTATAACACAGAAATAAATAAAGGAAGAGCAAAACTTGCGAGATTCGTGCATTGGATGATTGGATCAGGAGTCGGGACCACTGCTAGGTATTGTTTTTGCAATTTTTTTTTCAAAACTTGCGAGAAGAGATCGAATCGTCTGCCCCTAGAGTCACTGTTAGTGAACTCCAAATTCAAAAATAAACAGTTACCGGCCCCCTTTAAGAGTGACCAGCCCCAATTGCAGGGATAGAGGGGGCAAGATTTTCCTGCACGGGGAGGGGGGGGGGGGGGGGGGGGGGGGGGGGGGAGGGGATCTGGCTCCCTTTGAGAAGGGTTCATATGGATTTATTTTTTATGTTTCCATTATGTCTTTATTTTTAAGAACCTTAATAGCTCAAAATTTATAACTTAAAAGTCAAAATAAAACCATTGGATATGATTTACATCATTTTATCTATGCACGTGTAAAAAATTATGACATTTCAACTTTGTTTTGTTTGTTATCAAGAGCTTGTACAAACGTACTAATGTGGATAATTTCTAAAAGTTGATTTTTCAAATGATTGATTCGCATAAAAACAAAATCGAAATGTAATATTTTTTTTATGAGCACATAGAGAAAATAACATAGATCACATCTAACGGTTTTATTTTAATATTTATGATTTAAATTTTGATTTATCAATGCTTTTAAAAATAAATGCATAATGGAGACACAAAAAATGAAGGCATTTGAACCCTCCTCTAGTATGATAATTTCTAGTAATTAAGATGGTAAATTATTATTATGACTTTTACACAAATATAGGAATTCGAGTTCGTGTGAATATAATATGGAAGCTGATAACAGTACCCGCACTACAATACCTGCACTGTACCCGCAGGAGGACCACTGAAAATTAAATGTGAGAAAATAACTTTTTTGTGGGGATCGCAAAAACTCTACAATTCGAATTTTTTTCCTAAAGTATTAATATCTATGCATGGAAGTATTTATACCTATGTACGGAAGTATTTATAGCTATGAGGCGAACAATTATTTATTGTGCGGGTACTGTAGCATTGTACCCACGGGAGAGCCACCGAAAATTAAATACATAAAGATAACTTCCTACAGGGACTGGAAAATCTCCACAATTTTAATTTTTTCCATATTATTTATATACCTACGCAATTTTTTCTTTCAAATGAGATCCATGATGATGTACTTTCAGACTCGTCGTCACGCAAGTATTTATAACTCACTGTACAAGTATTTTATACCTATACTTGCAAGTATTTTACTTATGACACTGAAAATATTAATATCTAAGTATTGAAAGCATTTATACTTAGAGGAGGGTTCAAATGCACCCAAAAATTTGTGCACCCAAATGCACCCTATATTTCAAATCGTTTTTCTCCATTTTCAAAGTCCGAATAGTCAATCCGAACCGTTAGATGCGATCTATATATTAAGATGTGCTTGGAGACCAAATTTTATATTTTTTGAAATTTTTTTAGTATTTATTAAGCCACATTGAAAATCGCTGATTTTACATTTTCTGGACCATTGGATCAGCGATTTTCAAAGTGGCTTAATAAATAGTAAAAAAATTTAAAAAAATGTAAAATTTGGTCTCCAAGCACATCTTAATATATAGATCGCATCTAATGGTTCGGATTGACTATTCGGACTTTGAAAATAGAGAAAAACGATAAGGTGCATTTGGGTGCACAAAAATTTGGGTTCATTTGAACCCTCCTCTTATACTTATACGCTGAAGTATCTATATGTATGAGGTCAGTTATTTTTATAATTACAAATATTTTTTACTTATGACACTGAAAGTATTAATATCTAAGTATTGAAAGTATTTATACTTATACACTGAAGTATTTATATGTATGAGGTCAACTATTTTTGTTAGAGGAAGGCTGACGCGGGGATGATTGGGGAACTCGAAAAGGGATAATCATAACAAGTTACGCATCAAAGTATTAATATTTTTTTAAGTGTTAATATCTCATCTTCTAAGTATTTATAACTACGAATGTATACATATCTAAGTATTTTTTACATATGACACTGAAAGTATTAATATCTAAGTACTGAAAGTATTTATATCTATACATTGAAGTTTTTATTTCTATGAAGTCAACTATTTTTGTTAGAGAAAGATTAACACGAGAACGAGTGCGGGGATTGTAAAAGGGAAACTATATAATTAGTGGGAACCATAGAGAAATGATGTTGCTGGGATTTTAGAATAATAATTAGTTGAGACTATATAATTAGCGAGACCATAATACATTATTCCTTTAAGTGCAGATACTGTAGCGCGATACTGTGTGGCGGTACTGTAGCACGGACACTAAAATAATTATTCATATAATATAGAAATATGTTTATATCTTACAATCTTACTATTCAACAAGAGGATTAGAATGTCTTCGTTTGTTTTGCCTCCATTGTGTTTCAATTTTTTTATTTTCTATTGACAAAAACTTTAAAATTTATATGTAAAAATAAAAAAGTTAGATGCGGTCTGTATTACTTTTTCTACATGAATAAAAAGAATTATCACTTTTCAATTTTAATCTTATATGAATTAATAAGTTGAAAAATTAACATCAAGAATTTATCCATATCGATGTATTTTTGCAAGCTCTTGATAAATAAAAACAAAATCAAAATGTCACAATCTTTCGTGCGTACACAGAGAAAATGATATAGATTATATCTAAAGATTTTATTTTGATAAAATTTAAATTTTAAGCTATTGTAGTTTCAAAAATAGAGGTATGAACCGCATATTTAGTGCAATGGCACAAACCTTCGTCTCTATATAGAGAAAGACACGTATTTAATTATCGAGAATATCATCTAAAAATGCTAAGGTACTCCCAAATTCTTTTAATAAAAAATAAAAATATAATAAAAACAAAAAAATAGAAACATGCGAACTCTCCTCATTCAACAAATCATAATGTCGATTCTTTGATTTTAGCATACAACTGAATATCTTAAAAAGTTAAAATGGATACAGAGGAACTGTGATCTCCTTGTTTTCAAAAATCCTAAAAATAGTAATAAAAAAATTCTAACGGCAGTAGTACGTATCATATATTCCAGAACAAACACTCATAAAATATACTGCCTTCAATCAAATCAAATCAAATCAAATCATACATAGTTATGTTATCTTATAACCAAACTCAGTTCGATTTATAGTAACAAGTTCAGAATTTGAAAATAATTCAAAAGTAGTTTTTTTTTTAATAATTAAAAGTAGTATGTTTAATTAAAAAGCAGTCTGCTCTTCATAGTGCGTGCAAAAATATAAAAATTACGAAGATTTTGGAAAGAAAAATGTTTCTAAAATAATCTTAAAATTCATAAAATCCGCAAATAATTTTGAAACTCGCATTCATTCGTTTATTTATTAAAAATGTGTAAAAATAAATAATTCATGATTAATTTACGAGTTATCCGTGAATTTTGTCACTACAATTTGAATTAAAAAAAAAAAAAAACTAGTTCAACATAGGCATAGCTTAAGAAGTCAAGTGATGAAATACATATTAAATAGTCGAGTAGAACTAGGGTTTTTCTCAGTTCACTAAGTTTTTTTGTGAACTCAACTCTAAAATCTATTGAATTGACTTCAAACGACGAGTCCAAATTGTTGAAATCCTTCTATCTTATGAGTGATGCTTCTATATATGAAAATTTTAAAGTTTCAAATTAAGTTAGTATAAAGTTAAGTGGTCAAATTAGAAACTTTATAAATTAATTTTAATGCATTCATTTTTTAGATGTCTTTTGACCACTTCAATCTATAAAAAATTAATTTTAAATTTTAATTTTTTTGTACGTAGACACATCACTCATAAAGTAGAAATTTTTTAACAATTTGAATTTGTCGTTTAAAACCAATCCGATAATTTTCAGAGTTAAGTTTCCAAATAGACTTGGTGGACTTAAGAATACGCTAATTCTACTCTAAATAGTTTCACTGAAATTAAGAGAGTTGTGCTTTTATGCGTGACCCCATCACCCCATGTAAAAGAAGCTGCCTCAATAGTTTTGTTCGGCTCCCTTTTTCTATGTTACTAAATGCTTTTATATTTTTTAAGAGAATCGCCAGCATGCCACGTGCAAAGAGATGGGGCGGCGGAAAGCATCCCTTTTGGTGCCTTGATTTTCTGTGTCGCGTGATTATACTGTATCATGCAACTAGATGCTTCTTGCTGCTCCATTTTACATAAGGCCAAGGTCAACGCATCCAATAAAAAAGCTAAACTTATTAAATGCTCTTTATACTATTATTATTTTTAAATATAAGCTATATAATTATCATCTATCAGTATTTTTCTGTTAAACTTCTCTTAGTTTTTCTTTTTCTTTCTTGTCTGCATAATAATACTAATTATCAATGCAATATATCTAAAAATTTAACAAGTTAAACATTAATGATATAGCTAATTTTTTTTTTTTGTAACTATGTCTAAACGTAACATTAACATACTATCATAGTTTGTTATTTAAGAGTAAAACTAGTATGAGTTTAAGTGTTTTAGAAATTATCAAATTGACTTTAAATGATAACTTTAAGTATTTGATTTATCCAACGAGTTAAATCTGCATTATAAATTTTTAACTTTTGTTTATTTTAATAAAATATTGTTTACTAATGATTTTCAATCTCTGTATCAAAATCAACAATTTAAGTAGATGCAAATTTTAAATTAACTTACGGAAAAAATTCTGAAGATAAAAAAAAAATTGAATTTAAAAACTTGACTAGTCAAGTAGATCAAAATCAACAATTTAAGTTTCCTTCAAAACTGATGCTACAGTTTCTAAGATTAAATTTATGAACCTCTTTAATCAGCTTAAGCTCCTACTAAGTTCACTCTATCAAATATCAATCATATTATACTGTAGCTCATATGTAATAGAGAATCCGATCGCTCTATCATGGCACCTTGCTCCGGTGTAAAAGACTGGGAATGGAATGAATGATACCAGAATCAACGTGTTTAGGTCGCATCTGTTCTTCTGCCCTTCCAGGATTCCTTTCCTCTCCATTTTTGTTCATACTGGAGAGTTATTCCGCCTGAATCTAAACGCGTGTGCCGTGTGGTAGCAGGGTCAGCTTTCTAGTGTCTAGTGATAGTGAACTGTTGAAAAAAAGATATAATTAATGCCTTTAATTATATTTTTCTCTAGCACCTGTACTTTATTAATCGCAGGCGGTCCGATGCCGTTCCATTTCTATACGTATAGCTTTGAGATTCGTACAGATTAAGATTCTGACTTAATATCAGACTGAAGGTCTGAAGCTGAACCCCGAAGGCTTTACTTTTGGAACTAAAAAGGGTATTATTCTTGTGTTCCAACTAACAGCGCAAGTCCAGCCTGTCATTGATTTTTAAACGCCGAAAAGGAAACAGAAAAGAATAATACACACATGTCCGTGCCTGTGCATTTAATTTAGTAGATTGGATTACGAGTAAATAAATTTCATTAGAACCAGTCAAATTCCAACTAAGTACGCAACCAGTGGAAAAAAATAATATGATACTGAATGGATAAATGAAGGCAGCTTAAGGGTTTCTTACTTCCTTAGCTTAAGCCTTAAGTAGTCAGAAAGGTTTTGGGAGCTCAATTAATTATAAAAATGACATTTAAAATTACACTTTGTAAGGGAGAGATTAATTGCTGCATTTACCTAGACGCACAATTGGTTTTTATTATAGGTCTATATAACGATAATAATATCAATAGTTTAGCATTTATTTATCTTTTATGAAACATATATTTGATATTTTTGAAAATATTGTTCAATAAAGATTTAAATTAAAAATATATTTTCCATTATTAAACAGGACATGTAGTCCATTTTATTCAATTTAAAGTCATTAAGCTTTACATCAAACAATATAAAATTTGTAGTGAGCGAGCTTTAATTGCTTAATGATTGTTGACCAATTAAATTTTAAATTTTACTCCAAACAAAATTTAATTTATTAAAATTCGATAGGCATTATATCTAAATATTTCTACACAATTTTGGTTTCTTAGTTTTACAATATTTCTTAAAATATCAAATTGATAAAAAGGATGGATGTACCGTACGGTAATAAGTAAATTCAAGAAAGTATATTTTTTTGGAGTAAAAGAAAGCCATAGAGCAAACTATTTCTATAAAAATGGACAACTAAAAATGTCAGTAGGTATTAAATTATTGTATTTATAATTAAATCATAAAGATAAATAAGCAGATAATACTCTATTT
Organism: Carex rostrata; assembly: GCF_964058835.1. Classification (NCBI taxonomy): domain Eukaryota; kingdom Viridiplantae; phylum Streptophyta; class Magnoliopsida; order Poales; family Cyperaceae; genus Carex; species Carex rostrata. The sequence continues at coordinate 4,391,842 of NC_135931.1, read as the reverse complement.
GTAAAATAAAGAAAAAAGTTAGGCTAATGCCTTAGAGTTCGGCCCAAATATGCTTATTGGGCCTTGGGTCTCGGCTAGTATTTCTGTAATCGTTGAATCTATTTAGGCCGAAAAGAACCCCCATTTTTTCTTTAAAAATAGCAGAGAATACATTATTGTTTAATATCATCTTATTTTAAAGAAACTGCATATTTAGCAGTCTATGTTGCTAACTAATTTTTTTTCTTTCCAAGTGATTTTTTAATGGCCAACTAACTTATACACCTTTTGAAGATTATTAATCCCTCACATATACTGGTATTTCACTTTCATTTTTTGAGCACGTCTCTGAACCAGTAAGCAGAGTTCTTGGGGTATCGATTAAGTGTTTCATAATCCACGTAGACTATGCCGAAGCGAGAAGTGTAACCGAGCCGCCACTCAAAATTGTCAAGCAGAGACCATGCAAAGTACCCTATCACCTTTGCACCTTCATCAATTGCCTTCTTTAGCTCTTGTATATAGCTCCTACAGTTCCAAAGAATTTTAAGAGGGTTGTTACCTAACATAACTTATAAAATAGTTAATCTGATATATAGCACATACATGCAATGGAAAAATAAACATTACTAAAATAGCACTGTAATCTACACACACTGGGTCATTTTTATTGTGATCATCCATCAAACTTCAATTCTGATGCATTATGTTAGAACAAAAACCTTAATAAGTAATAAAAGCACTGAATATGAACCAAATTATTAACTTCAAAGACAAAAAAAAAGAATATGAATCCATATAGGCCAAATTTTGATTTCTGTTGGAACCAATGTTTTATGACTTAATCACTGAATCAAGATTTCAAGTACTTCTAAAAACCAGTGCAATTAAGCACAGGCTAACCCAATTTTGACTAACTTTCATTGTGGGTGAAGCATAATTGTGTACAGTTAAACCCACTTGATAATCAATTTTATCCGCGAAAGTATACCGACAGTATCGCTCGCTAATACTGTCCCATTCTTGTAGTATGATGCCAACACACCAGACAACCGCTCAAAAGGATGAGCAACAAGACACCAAGGTAAATTAGGTGAATTCAAAATTTAATATTATTTTTAATATGTTTCAGATGCACAAGATATCAATCCTGCAAGAAATGTCAGTCCATTTAATGTCACTACTGCATCATCCTGTGCACAATGGTATTAACCTGATTAAAATGGCACTGCACCCTGAATATCATCCTTAATAAAATTCCAATCAATAACACCAAATTAATAATAAATATTTGTACTGATCATAAATACTTGTACCTGTAGTAATCAATCCTTGTCGTGTCATTCACACCTTCAGCTAGACTAATATTTCCAGGCTGATCCATTCCTATAATTAATACAAGGCAATATGAGCATTGTTGCGACCAATTACAAAATTATAAAACTTTAACAGAACATTTGGTTTATTTCTCTTATAGCTCAAACCATTTTCGGATATGATGACTGTTGGATTGCCGTAGTTCTCTTTGACATACTCCACGACCTTGTGCATTCCCCATGGAACGATGTAAAGCCAGTAGGAATTAGCCTGTATTTTTCAAAAAGTTACCTTTATTAAATTTTAGAATATTTTTTGTTGCGTACTTTATAATTATCATGATAGACAAATGATAGCCAAGTCTCCCAGAATAATTGCATTTTTATTCTCAAACATGGTTACATGGCCATGAAATAACAAAAGTTAAGATAATACTAGTGTAATATATACTTATTAATCATTATCAATTCATCACGAAGTAGTCTTTTTATTCGTTCAGATTGTTTTTTCATCATCTATAACAAAAAAAATAGAGCAAGTAGAAAGAGCATAGCATTTATCAAATATTCATGACCAAAATTGCATTGCTTAAATTTAATTGCAAGTGAAAAAAAAAGAACAGAACAATTACCCGTGGTCCAATTGGCACACCATTCCGATCAACTACAAAGTTTGAATCATTGTGTTAGATAATCTCAAAGAACTATGGCCAACAGTGGATTCACCAAATGAAAATCTTTATATGCATGGAAAGAGCTTAATAATAATACTGAGATCTAAATTTCATGCTGCAAGTTTGTTGCTTACATGCGAAACCAACATGCCAATCGTCTTGGTAACCGACGGGATTTTCACTGTATTTGCTTAGACCTTTCATATAGTAACTTGTATAATGATTTATTCCCAGGTAATCTATTGATCCTTTCACTATCTTGGCCTCCTCATTGGAGAACCTTGGCAATCTATCTTTCACTATATCCTGCATGGCATACGGATACCGCCCGTATATAATTGGATGAAGAAACCTGCGTACAAAAAATGATTATAAAAAATTATATATTAGGATACTAAATGTTGTGATGGTAAATAGTTCTGCCAGTTTAATAAGCTCAAGGGGTGACTTAAAACAGAACTGAGTATAGATTTTACAAAACCCCATTTGATTTCTGATGCTTTAGTGTACAAATTTGGGGGTTAAAAATATATAGTAGTTAAGTTAATTGTATCACCTTGCTCCTAAAAGATGAGCTCCTTGTTATGAAATGAGAATATTTTGTGGTCTGATTTGTTAAAATTACCAGTCCTAAATACTCAAATTAAACTCAATTTTCTGTCTATAAGATTCTTTAGAACAAATTAATATATAATTAAATACTGATATTTGAATAATGAATTTACCATCCGATGTGGAAGTCTCTAGCTCTTTGGGCAGCAGCTTGGTCTGCATTTGAGTTGGTAAGAGGCTCGTACCATCCAAAATCCAAAAGAATTCCAATCTTCCCTTTTTGCATATGCTGATTATAAATTAAAAAATTGGATCATGATCTGGAGCATTAAATTTTTTGGACAAATTTGGTTGTTTGAAGATTTAATTCATGAAATCATAAAACAGGGTCTTTCACATATAATAAGGAAAAACTATACAGAAGCCAATAACAGAAACTCATACAAGATTTGCTACAAAAAATGAGTAATATATAATTTTTTTTTTCCATATTGCCTTTGGTTAATCGAACTGCTGAAACCAGTTCTAATATTTTTCTTGTTAAAAAGTGAAGTACTGCATCAATTCAAGAATAATTTAATGGCTATTTGGTTTCAGAAAAGGGAATTACTAATTTCTCACAGAAATCTGGGTATTTTGGACAAATTTTGGAGAATGAATAAACTGTAACACTGGTATCCGGACATATTTCTCATGCAATATTTGGTCTCACGGTACATTTGATATGCCTTGCCCATTCTTAAAACATTTCTTATTTGCATGATTTTATAAAACATACTGAATCTCTGCTAGTGTACTTCACCATGCAGTCCATAAAAAACAGAGTTGCATGTAATCATCAAGTATATGAATTAATTAACTATTTTTTTGCACATGCCTTATACTTATCTCGGTACACCTTGACAGCAGCTGCATGTGATAAGATAAGGTGATGAGCCACAGTATACGGTTCAGTGGTGGAGTTACCTCCAGTCGCACAATCAGTGCATCTTCCCGGGGCATGGAAACCATTGTCGTAACCAAGAGCGGCGACACATCTTGGCTCATTCATTGTGAACCAGTTCTTTACTCTATCTCCATACGTCTTGAAACAGAACTCGGCAAAGTCGGCAAAGGCCTGACTGTAGATAGATGTGTGCAAGTAAATACATATCAAGAACAATGCTACACGAAATGGAACTTGAAATATAATTATTTTATATGATAAGATTGGAATTTCAAAAAAGGATGCTAACAAGAAAATAAAATTTTGTATGGTGGACTAATATGTGAATTGTGAACTTACATTATCTTTGGATTTAACCAGCCGAGGTACTCTTCATGAAGAGCCAAAGGAAGGTCATAGTGGTAAAGATTCGCATAGGGTATGATGCCTAAAATAACACAAATTATTCATCTACTTATAAATTCTGTTTTGGATTGTACTAAACATTTTTTTTTGTTCAGTTTGATTCCACATAAGATTAGGTAGATTCAATACACATCTCAATTTTTATTTGTCCTAAGATACAGATTGGTATGGTGCATGACAAATATCGTATGTTTCCGGTTTGATGTCAGGCAGTTATTTCCAATGCTGCTGGTTGGTTTTTACTTGGAGATGTATTTACAATAATTTATTATGACAATAATTAGAGGAGTTACCTTGTTTAAGTGAATAGTTAATGAGGTTATTGTAGTATTCAACACCCTCCAAATTAACTTCCCCTGCTCCCTCTGTATCAAAACAGCAAAAGGAATTATATTGAAAAATGTAATGTGTAGAAATAGAAGGATATGGCATTGGAATTTTTGTGCAGTGAAAATTGGCATAGGATAGCATGTACCCTGATGATAACCAACTTTTGATATGACACCACATAGATACTTTTGATGAAAAAAAGAGAAAAAAAACACAAATAAGAAATTGGGTATGGTCATATATACTTGGGAAAATCCGAGACCAAGAGATGGAGAAACGGTACGCATCAAATCCCATTTTCTTCATTATGTCCACATCTTCCTACAACAGAAACTTCTTGTTTAATTAATTTACAACATCAAGTGATGAAACATATAAGACAATTTCATTCATTGTTGTTCATTGTTAGGTAAATGTTTCATGCATTTTAGCTAAAGTGGGTTCCATTCAAGGATAACATTTAATTAAGTCCTTTTTGAAGGTCAACATTTAAGTCATTAAGTAAATTTATTTTAATTGGGGGTTTATATATCATGGGGATTCTAGCCAAAAATCAGCGTAACAGAAAAAATATATGCTATAAAGGATCGGAATCTATTAATTTAATAATATAATGATACTAAAAAGAGAGGTGGTGTCTGCATCATACTTGCACCTTATATGTGTTGATACTTATTTTTTAAAATTATTTTGTACATAATGACAGAGTATTTAATTTGAACTTCTTTATACTAAGAAATGAGAAGTGATGAACACTTAAATACTTATAAATTCATATATTAGTATTTAGTAACATACAAATCAAGCAGTTGGAATATAATCTACACTTCATGCATGTCACAAAAAATGATGAAATTTAATATTATTTTTACCTTTTCACCCTACATTTTCAAAGTTTTTAAAGTCCAAACAGTCGATCCAAACCATTCAACATAATGAATATATTAAAATGTGCTTGCAGATCAAATTTTACATTTTTTATTTTTTTTTACTATTTATTAAGTATTTTACAAAATTGATGTTTTTAGACTATTGAATTTTTGTACCCATTTTAAAAAATAATAAAAAAATTCAAAAAAAATATAAAATTTGATATGCAAGCACATTTTAATATATCTATCATGTTGAACGGTTTGAATCGACTATTTAGACTTTAAAAATATAGAGTGTAATTTCGTATCACCAAAAAAGATTTAAGGGCTCATATTAATATTAGCTTTAGTATGGTCTATGTACCATGGTAATTAAATGTTATAAAGTACACAAAATGTGTCGGTGGAATATGTGAAAAGAGACATAGTACACAACCCACATGCTCTTGTTGCTACAAAGCATTAAAGAGTCCTACCATGAACTGTTTGTAGCCATTATGGCATGAAGCACGTACAAACAAATAGTTACGTGCCATGATGTTTTGCTTTCTATTTCTCTTGATTACTATGCTTTTTTATTTTTAAAAATTTGGGCAACAAACGAGAAATGAATCGTTAATTCACATCCAAGTGATCAAAAGAATGCTAAGAAAATTAAAATACAAGTTATATCGACAAAACGGTTGTTAAAATCAAAGATGTATAATTACACACACACATACATTTTATAATTTAGACATATTATTTTTCAAATATACAGTGATCTGAAAATCGTTTGATTATTCGCCGAGATTTGAAAATTTAACAATTACTATTGTCTATACTTGATTAGTGGCCAATTAATTTTAAAATTACAAATTTGATGCAAAATCTATCTCAACTATTGAAAATATATCTGTGTTTAATTAAACAAAAATAAACAAAATTTAGTCGTCAACGATTTCAGATCGTCAAATAATAGATATGGATTAAATGTGTTTGCTTCAAGGATTGCGGATTGTCAAATAAATACGGATAATTAAATGTGTTTGCTTCAAGGATTGCGGATTGTCAAATAAATACGGATAATTAAATGTGTTGCCTCCCATATCTAAATATGCAAAAGAGCATCTATGGCCTAAGATCCCATAAATATGGATTAAATGTGTTGCTTAAATCATTTCATCATATTAATTTCTCTTTTACTTGAGCCTCATTAAAGGTAATAAAAGTGGAACTGAATCACATGTCTCTAGGGGTGCAGGAAATTTCTGTTTCTAGAGTCACTGTCGGGTGGGTTCGAAGTGACTTTTAACATTTAAATATTTGATCTCGGGCTCACCCCAGACCCACTCGGCAGTGACTCTAGAGGCAAGAATTTTCTGCCCCCAAGAGTGTAGGAGATTCGGTCTCAATAAAAATATGGGAGTGATTTTTGTTTCTTGTATTAATTTTAGTGGAATATAAACTATGATTTTTTTTATAATTTAGAATAAATATAAATTATTCTAAATTTATAGTCTGTTTGTTTAACAATTTTCTTACGCCAAACAAACAAAACAGTCTGTTTGTTTGTTTAAAACCATCAAACACTTATAGTTTAAAGAATAATTATATGAATCCCCCCACTCTCATCCCCCCATCTCTTAAACCGATGTTAGAAGTGGATTTTTTTTTCTTTTTTCAATGTCATCCACATTTCTCACGATCTATGAGGAATTTTGCGAATCTAAAACCACGAACGTATTCTACACAATTTTATTTTTCAAATAAGATTCATGATGACATATTTTCAGGCTCATCGTTATACAAGTATTTATATCCCATCGTGCAAGTATTTATACCTATACTTGTAAATATTTATCCCCAATCGTAGACCCCGTACCTCCTCATCATCCCCTCATCTCTTAAATAGATTTTAACTTCCATAAACTAACTTAACTAATTAGTTTAATTAAATTTATTCAAAACACTGTGGTCTTTCAAGTTTAATTAAATTCATAGGTATAAATACTTGAAAGATAATAAATTAATACTTGCAAACTAAGATATTAATACTTACATGTCTAATTTGATATGACTATATGGGAGACCACTCAAACTACATGGGGGAGAAAAATCATACACGTTTTTAGAGGTGGGTTTTTTTTCCAATGTCGTTCACATTTCTCACGATATATGAGGAATTTTGCGAATCTAAAACCACGAACGTATTCTACGCAATTTTATCTTTCAAATGAGATTCATGATGACATAATTTTGGGTTCATCGTCACACAAGTATTTATAGCTCATCGTGCAAGTATTTATACATATACTTGTAAGTATTTATTCCTAATCGTGGACCACATAGGTATAAATACTTCAGTGCATAGGTATAAATACTTGTAATACTTGATATTAATACTTTTAAATGTCAGCAATGTCATATGTGAAAAATATTAGGTATAAATACTTAGATGACGAGGTATAAATACTTGTGTGATGACGAGCTCGAAAGTATGTCATCATGAATCTCATTTGAAAGATAAAATTATATAGAAGATGTTCATGGTTTTAGATTTGTAAATTTCCTTGTAGATTGTGAGAAATGTGAACGAAATTGAACAAATAAAATTGAATGGGATAATGGGGGATGAAAATGAGGGGACAATTATCAGGGCCCTAGTTTAAAACCATTCTTTTAACAGAAATTTTATAAAATAGTCTATTTTTGTAAAACCATCAAACAATATAGCTCTCATTCAAATTTAGTAACAATAAAAGTTAAAAGTAGATTCAGGTTAAATATTAAATTTGGATAATGTTAAGGGATTTCATGTATGTCATATGCATCTTAGCAAAAATATATTAATTAAGTGAATGGAAGGGAGGTGAAACAGAGTAAAAGAGAATGTATATTTAGGTCTCACAAGAGTACTTTGTTAATAAATTTAAAGGAATATTTTGTTTGATGTTTTAAAAAAAAAAGATTATTTTATAAAATAAAATCTTTAAATGAGGAGAGAGAAACAAGAATACATGAATTTTTCCATCAAGATAAATAAAAAGAGAGAAGTGATTGACGGTGAGCATTGCATATGAGGTAGCATGACTAGAAAATTTTGAAGCCAAACTACTTCTATGAAATATAAATTAGAAAATAATAAATAAGAAATGAGATAATATTATTGAAATAATTAAATTTCCTGTCTCAATTTGGAAAAAAAAATCAGGCCAAATGAAATTAGATGTCAACTCAAATATTGAAAAATGCTAGGACCCACATATCAACAATCCTCAATTATATATTTATATTAGAACTATTTAATTTACGGACAAATACATATTAAAAATATTATAATTTTTAAATATTGACAAATACTATCAAATAAAATACCATACCAAACAAAAATATAGACAATACATAGTAATTAAACCCGTACGTTGAATTAGATATGTTTTGTATATTGATGAATATTTATTATAAGAAGTTCAATAATTTTCAATCATATTAAATTTGATGATAACTAGTGGTTGATCCAACGATTAAAAATACTTACTGATTAAATGATATGCTTTAAAAATCTTAAAACTTAACATATCAACTTATCAATCTATATGATTATATTTGGAGTAAAGAGAACAAAAAGGTAATTTACAGAAATTCCACTTTCATACCTTATATCGATGGTATTCATCTACTGTTACATCTGCAGTGGCATTATTCGGTATATTACCTGTCCAGAGGTGAAAAAAAAAATGCTTACTAATAATTGAATAATATAAAAAAAGAAAAAAATCTCCCAGTGTAAATAAATGAAAAATTGTATTTATATGAATCTCTGGGTTTATGATGGAGAAGAAAAGTTACCATTTCATTTTACTCAATTTCAATTTGAAAAAATAATACTAAAAAAGAAACGAAATTGCTGAAACAAAGGCACATATTTTTTTACCTGGTATCTTGACAAAGGAGTCCCAAATGCTGGGGCCTCTTCCTCCCTTCAATGCCATCCCTTCGACCTGATATGCCGATGCGGCGGTACCAAAAACAAAGCCTTTGGGGAAGCTTGCGCGGCTCAACCCGCCAGTGTCATAACTCGATTGCTTAGCTCTGGCATAGCCAAGCGACAGTGCGAGTAGAGCTAGAGAGAGAATGAGCTGTCTCATACTCAGCAGTGCGAAAGATTGGAAGAGAGAGGAGAGGAGGAATGGAGCAACTGGCTATGAGCTGAGCACAGTATATATATGCAGTCTATTTTGTTTTTCTTCTCTTTTTCTGTTTGGAAAAGATGAAACCATGATGTGTCGAAGGGGCGGTTCGGTATTGCCACAAGCCAGAAAATCCGAAAATCTGTTCCCAATTATGGGTCGAGTTCTTTTAAAGGAGTCTAGATCTACTGTGGCAGACAAGGACTGCACAGTAGTAGTCCCACAACGGGTAGCACGCCGCACGCGCAATTTGGAATCGGAACCGGAATACACAAGAAATGAACTGTGATTTTTATTAATGAGAATGTGTGTATATGTCCAAATTAAAAAGAAAAACGATTTCGAGGCAATCGAAGGCGATTCCCAAAATAGAAAAAAAAAAAAACGAAAAATGATGTATTAAAATAATTTTTTAAATAATTTATAAAATTTTATTATTTTGAACGCTTAATTTTATATTAAATGAATTTGAAAATTTTACATGTACACACATCACTCATAAGCAGGGTTCTAAATAGCGCGCTATAGCGTTTTCGGACTATAAAAGCTATGACGCTACTGGCGCTATAGCGCGTTATTCCGCGCTATAGCGGCGCTATTTGAGAATAGCGCTGTTCTTTCAGCCGGCACGCTATGACGCGATAAACGCTATTTAAACCTTTGCTCGTAAGTAATTGGGTTTCAACAGTTTGAATTCGACTAAACCAATAGAATAGATTTTTAAAATTATGCTCATTAAACTTTTTTAACAGGCACAATATAGCCATTTTTATTAATACCCTTAAAACAACTTAATTTAAAAAATAACCCTGCATTGGATTTTTTTTTTTTTAAAAATGCCCCAACTGCCAGGCCCACGGGCGATCCAAAGCACCAAGCAGACCGTCCGTGGAGGGTGCGGTCCATAACCCAGCAGATCGCCCGTGAGACATGTGGTCCATAGCACTAGCAGACCTCCCGTGGGGGGGGGGGGGGGTCCGCTAGGGATCCCTTTTGTACCCGTGACTCCTCTCTGTCTCGCTCTCTTCTTGCCCCTCTCTATCTCGATCTCCTTCCTCTGCACTAGAGAAAGAAAAAAAAACACTCTGCTCCGCCGGCCGGCGCCTCACCACCCTCTCTCCCCACCGCCACACCTCTCCTCTCCCTCGCTCCCTCTTTCCGTCGCTCCCTCGCTCGCTCGCTCACTGCCCTTCACCACTGCTGCACCGCCACTGCCACCGCCTCCCTTGCTAGCCGCTGCACCGCCACTGCTTCTCTCTCGCTTCTCCTCTCTTGAATGTAAGTATTTTTTTTTCCCGATTCGATTAGTTCAATTTAGGGTTAGGGTTAGAGTTTATTGGTGAATTGGTTGAATTCAATTAGAGTATTTTCGAATTGGTCGAATTGGATGCTTTAACAAATTTGAATGTGTTATGGTTTATTGAATTGCTTGAATGTGATATGCTTTATTGAATTGCGGATTATGGTAAAATTGGTTGAATTGCTCGAATTGTATGCATATTTAGGATTAAGGTTTATGGTAAAATTGTTTGATTTACTTGAATGTGATATAGTTCAATTTAGGGTTTATAGTTGTGATTTGCCTAAAAATTTAGGATTTATGGTCAATTGCTTGAATTGTTTAAAAATTTAGGGTTAGGGTGTATGGTTTAAAAAATATGCATATTTTTTTTTTTTGCAAATTATTTTTGTGATGTTGAGGATACGAAGAAAAGTTTCGGTGACGTTAAGGGTATTTTGAAGTTAGTTGACGAAAGACATGTATATATCAATACAAATTAATTTCAAGTAAAACAAATTATTTTGAATTATATCAATATTTGTTTAAAAATTGCATACTTTTTTTTGCAAGTAAATTGTATATATATCAATATATTTTTTTTAAATATGCATATTTTTTTTTCAAGTAAATTGCATGTATATCAATATTTTTTTTAAATATGTATTCTTTTTTTTTGCAAATTTTATTTCTTTGTCCATTTTCGCAATAATTTTTATTTTATAAAGAGAATTTTACAATAATTATTATTAATATGTAATTATATAATTAATATGTTATATTTTTAATATATTAAATAATTATTATAATAATATTATATAATGAGTAAGATCATTAATAATTATTGTTAATTTATAATTATACAATTAGTATTTTATTATTAGTAATAATTATTAATATATAATTAATATTTTATATTGCTCATATATTAAATACTTATTACAATAATAATATAATATACTATAGTTATTGTATAATTATTGAATGTATTAATATCATATAATTAGGAGTTTATTATAAATAATTAACCATTTTAGGGTTTCAATGGCTTTGAATTTGGTTGAAAATATTTAGAAATTGTTTAAAATTTGGAATAAATTTTCATTTCTTAAATTGTGATTGATTAATATATATTTTTTTTGTAAATGTAGTATGCCCAGGGCTAGATGGTGGGGAGTACGAGCTGCGCCTGCAGCGGGTCCAGATGCCGTGGATTCGACTGTAGCGGGCACGTCCTCGGTGGATCCAACTGGAGAGGGCCCGTCCTCATATGAGGATACGACTGGTAGGGGATTTGAGGATCCGATTGGAGCGGGTTCGTCGTCTCAAGCCGGTTTTACAGATGGCGTTGGAAAAAGCAACTCTTTTGGGCCGTTGATTTAGAATTTATTGGGCCAAGTATTACTTCTTTATTACATTTTAGTCAGACAATGCTGCACAAAAAGTCCGTGGTTCGTGATTTGATTTGAGTTTGATTCGAAAAAAGTTCGTAATTAATTCGTTCTGAAACAAATTAAACTAATTCATTTGAATCTTATTTAAATCAAACTCAAACTGGATATAATTTGATCAAAATTGATTCAAACTAGTTGCGTCGTTGCGGCTACGCCGCAACTGTTTTGTTAGTGCATGTTGGTATATATGGATGACAATGAGTTGCTCTTTTTATCTTCAGTTATTGTATAACACTTGCATCGCAGAATTGGAATTGGAATTTAGCAAGTTCAATGTGTAAACAAGTGCATAGAATTACTGACATAATACAGCTTGAAATATATCATTACAATTTTTTTCTGATTGTTCTCAAGTCAAAAGTGGAAAAAGAAAATGTATATTGAATGCTTTATATTTCGCAAATTTTAGTACTGTAATCGATGTAAAAAGTTCCGTATCTCACAAATATTAACAATTCACTAAATCCATTTCGCGCAGCACAAAATAGGAAAAAAAAAAAATACAAAACAGAGATCATAACTGGATCTTTACTGAAATGGTGCAACTGATATTGACCACTAATTAGATCTGACCAAAATCAATGCAATTTAAATTTATGAATATGGAAATAACATAGAATGAAGCAATGTAAACTGTAAGAAGTATTTGCTGGGAGCGGTAAGAATGAAATTTGTAAGTAGCAAAAGGAAACTGGTAGCTTGTGACAAGCTGTTGACAAATAAGCAAGAGGTCAGATGGAAGAATTGCATTTGACGTTCCTTTATGTCAAGCTGTCAGCCTTATGTGAGCCTTTGATTCATTCTTGTTGAGATGGGAGTTCCAAGTTGAGTTCACCTTTCCGTCGCAAGAATTTTTTTTTGTCAAAGAGTAATTTGAATGGGTGAAAATGAAATCCAATGAGAAAACATTAATTAATGAAAAAAAAGAAAAGACATTTGTTAAATGCAAAACAAAATTATATGTAAAGGGGGGAGTACCTCTCCATAATGTTAGCACTTAAAGAGTGACAGAAGGTGTCTTGGGCCTCAACATTTTCGAAATTGATTAATTTTAGTCCGCAACCTTTTTCTAATGGGCTTCTGATGTCTCATGTCCATATATTTGCATTTGAACACAAAAAAATGTGAGACAGTTGTTTTATAATAAGGAATGTAGAACAATTAATTTGATACCTATAGGATAAAAATATTTAGGCTGTTCAACGTGATCCCATATGAACAATTAATTTGATACCTATACGGGTCAATTTGTTTGTATTCTAAATCCTGATGGACAAGCTAAACCGTTCAACGTGATCCCCATATGAATATGTACTTATAGACCAAATTTTATGTTTTTTTTTTCATTTTGTAACTATTTATTAAGGCATTTGAAAATAGATAAATGGTGAAACTTGCTATAATTTGAAAGTAATATAATATATGAACCTGAAAGATTTATGTTAGATGGCCTCTTGGCTGGTGATAGACAGAGGAAGACTGATTCGTTTAAGAGCCATAGTATACCATTGTTATATCCCATATCGCTCAAGTCCTTTTATATGTAACGCTTTTCTTAATTGACATGTAACTTCTTACTTGCTCTCATTAATGAATTCAAATGCAAATAAGTGACTTTGATTTCTCTTTATAGGGCCTATACTTAACAATATATATATATAGAGTTAGGCTGGGGTGCTATGGATAGCATAGTGGCCTCTATGCTACGGCTCAATATTCGAGTTTTCAAAATCCAAACGGTCGATCCGAACCGTTCATCTTATTCTCCATATTAATATCTGCTTGGAGACCAAATTTTATAATTTTCTGAATTTTTTTACTATTTATTAAGCCACTTTGAAAATCGCTAATCCAACGGTTTTACTGTTTTGTGCAGCCACCGTTGGATCAACAATTTTGTAAAATACTTAATAAATAGTAAAAAAATTCAGAAAAATGTAAAATTTGGTCTCCAAGCAGATATTAATATGGAGAATAAGATGAACGGTTCGGATCGACCGTTTGGATTTTGAAAACTCGAATATTGAGCCGTAGCATAGAGGCCACTATGCTATCCATAGCACCCCAGCCTAACTCTCTATATATATATATATATATATATATATATATATATATATATATATATATATATATATATATATATATATATATATATATATATAAAGGGTCTACTATATCAACTAAACTCAATCTTTTTGAAACTTATGCTCTTTTTTCTTAGTAATTTTTTTTATCAACAAACATCAAGATGTTCATGAAGTATGTCTACTTGAACACAAAGCAATGTATGAATCTTCAATAATCTTACAATTAGATGAAAATAAGGTAAGTCTTCTCTGAAATTAGATTTCCCATATAATGCATTCCATTTTTGTACTCTCAGATAATCTTTTGATGATTCATCCTGAAATGAAAGGCCATGCATGACCTTACAAAGATAATTATCTACTGATCTAGCATCATAGCAGATACTTTTTGTATAAAGGACGGAAAGGAAGAAGAAAACATCAAATTGGAGAGAAAAGAAGATTCTTGTAAATGTTGATGTAGTACTAAGCAATCAAGTTGATAAAAAAAGTGAATGTCTGAAAGAGACTTAACATGATATAGTTGGTAGATTCGTTTACTAATATGTGTAAGGCCAGTGATTGATGTCAAAATGCTGAGGCAATAAGAAGATGAATATTAAGTAGTAACTTAGATATGTATGTACTGTCATTTCCTCTTGTTAATGCCCTTTCAATTACTATTTTCTAATAGTTCTCACCAATCCAGTAGTTTTGACAAATAGTACTACTACTAATGATTATGGTTGTGGTTACTTTTACTTAATATTATCGTAAATAGATGCAAATAAATGTACTTAATCGGATTGTGGATGCTTTTACTTAATTGGATTGTTAAAAGCATCCACATATGAGTGATCTAATGGTACTAATCAGGGTTTTGCGCACTTGTGTTTGTTGGAACCAGGGTATTCTGTGAGCGATAATGAGAAGTGCTATTTGCCTGCGGTTGCACCTACGTTGGTTTATTTATGCCTACCCTAGTACGAAAAGTGAGAAAGGTGGCTCGAGGTAACTCTAGCCAGTTTATATTTCAAGAATGAACTCGTAAAAAGTATATGAACGATATATACTTGACCCATAGGTCCAGAAATGTACAATTCGGCTCTAATCAATCAAATCCTTCATACTATTTACCACCTATGATATCTGCATAGTTACTTACATACTAAATTAAGTGGCATTCAAACTAAAGCTTACATACTAAATTTTTTTTTTTTTTTGGATATAATTTGAGTAAAGTGATAAAAATAATAATAAATGAATGCATTAAATTTAACTGATATACCTTCTTTCTTTTAATCGCTTTACTCTATACTAAATTAATTCAAAAATTTATAAATTTTATATATAAACATATCACTTGAAAGTAGATATTTCAACAATTTTAATTTGGCATTTGAAGACCTTATATTTATTCTCTTATAATTAACAAATTCAACATTTCAAATTAATGGGAAGCAAAAAAAAATAATATCAATAACATACATATCAAATTAATGAGAAACAAAAAATATATATCAAATTAAAAATTATTGAGCCTTTACGTAATAATATAACCATGAATGGTAGTATTTTTTATATATAAAAAACCTAGTATCCTGTGAAATAAAAAATTGCAAAAAATGCAAGGCAGTGCTAACTGCTAACGCCTGCACTACATTTGCAAATCTATACCCCTATGCTAAATTTTTTTTTTTTTTAAATCCTACAGCAAAGATTCCCTTCAGGCCGCTTTTGGTGGTTGCATTTCATGAAAAAAATGTTTTGAAGGTTAAAAGAGAGAATCTCAAAACTCACCTCATCCAAATCAAATCAATCAATGAAACAACTATACTACCTCTTGACCGAACAAACAAGCTTTGCATGATATACCTGAGTGCCTAAAGAAGCTGACACAACTAAAAAGACAAGAAAAGAACCATAATCAGAATCATAACTACAATTCCTGACAAATAGTGCTCGGGTTTCAACAATCCAAAACATATTAAAACCCATAAAAAAAATCCGAAAATAAAAGGGATGTAATTTCCGCAATCACAAAATAAGAAGATGCTCCAAAAATCTCTGCACAACTAAAATATAGCTCCAACAAATAACTAGGTTTTTAAAAATAAGAACCCAACGGGTTAGAACTACGCTCCTGATGAAGCAGTTAAGAATCCACAAAAATTCAAACCCCAATGTCAGCTTCTAACATTCTCTTTGATAAATTGCTCGACCTGAGAGACGTTGCCAGTCAGACCAGATGACTCAGCCACAGTAACCCTGTTCTGGCACTGAGAAAATGAGAAGGGAGTGCCATGTGTGCCAAGCACCACCTCATCAGTGACATCAGCAGTTGATATAGCATTCCTGGATGCCCTCAGCTTATCGCTAAAATTAACAATAAGAGGGAAAAAAAAGATTTTCATACTATTCTGTTATACTCGACAAATTACTAACATTTATTACATGAACAACATGAGAAATGGTAGACTGCACCAGTAGGGTAAATTACCTATCCTATCCACAACAAAAAAACTGATATTGCACCCTTGAATCAAACCACTTCTGATGCAGCAGTTATTAAAGCTATGACTTTTATAACATGTGTATAATCTAAATAAAAGAAAAAGAAAAGGCTGAGTGAAATATTGAGCTAAAGTAGGAAAGGGAGGAGAAATATACATTTCCTTCTCAAGCTGCTTCTTAATGAACTCCTTAGAGTGTGCTGTCACTTTATCAGTCTTGTTGCATAGTATCAGCAGAGGTATCTTTTTTTTCACCACAATTGCCTTTGTCAGTATGTCATACAGGTACCTTCCAAAAATACAGAGAACAGGGACAAAAGGTAAGTTCTATAGTAAACCAGAGGAAACCTTGACTGCATTACCAGATAAAACCAGCTCTATCACCTTACCTATATCAATTCAATACTTCTGTAACTTTAGGGGCCAAATTATGCTGCTTAACCAACATCTAAACTTAATTGATGTGAAAACCTCAAACCCTTCCTACCACCAAAGAAAGGACTAAAAAAGGTCCAGCATAAGACACAGTTGCATTATTGACTGTTCAGTTGATATTTTTGGATAAAGACTTTGGGAGGAAACATGTAACATCAAAATCAACAGCAAGAACAACAAATAAAGAAATCAAGATAGTGGTTTGATAAATAGATATCTACGATACATACCTAAACCAATAGGCACAAGAATGGTATAAATGTCCAGTAACCAACAAAAGGAACTACGCATGGAGAAGGTAGATGTTGCAATGCACAGGCACAAGAACAGTACAATAATTCCCACAATTGAATAAGGTGGAAAATTGGATAAAGAAAGATGGGGGAATTACTCTGCAGCAGCTTGGTAATTGTACAAGAAATCTTGCGCATCAACAGTGAAAACAAGGCCGGCAGCTTGAGGAAGGTACTCGTCAAGCTTTGGCTTCAGCCTTGGATGGCCTGGTACATCTATCAAGTGCACTGGTACCGCCTTTTTCTTTTGATTTTCCTGTCTCACCAAGAAAAAACCAAAAGAAAACAACTCGCAATATAAATCCCAGGAAATGCCTTCAGTGCCAAACTTGCAAAAAGGATCTCATAATTCTTAGTTTAAGCTTGCATGCATTTATTTCGGGTACATTTTGATCCATTTAAGCTTTACAATACAGACACCCAAATAAAGCTCCCAAGAAAGCATTTAGAAAAAAAAAAATAATAACATCAAGAATTCTGGAAGTACACAGTATACGCTACACTATTGGAGTGTACAGCATCAAGTACACTTAGCTAACAGCACAAACAAAAATGGGCACTTGAGTTCATAATTAATAGAAAATTACAATAATGTTACCTCAGATAAGTCGGAATGCAACACAAAGGTATCATCATTTGGCTCCATTGAAGTTACTGTGCCTTGGTGCGGGGACCCATCACGAAGCTAAAAAAATGAGAAAATAAATTTGACTCTTATATAGCCTATGTGGATTCTATCCAAATTTAACAAGTAAAATGACCATGCATAAGTTAAAATTTACCTGGTAGAAAAGAACAGTTTTTCCACTGCCACTAAGGCCAGCTAGAAGTATAGTGTTCGATTTGGAAGTCCTTAAGAAAGACACTGCAATAAAATCAGTGACAATGTATTAATACAAAAGAAATCATATCCAAAATGTTCTTATGAAATTCCTAGACTTAAGAATTAAATAAGTAAAATGACTGCTAGCGCTGTGATTACAATTCGGTCTAAATTTACCTTTTCTAATAACATGGAAAAACATGTTAAGAACCTATAAGAATGGTAGAAATAACTCACAGATGAGGAAAACGGCAAAAGTTACAAGAAGAACAGCTCCAGCAGCGTATATCTGTTCAACCGGCTGTTCACTAATCCATTGTTTCGTTTGATTTACCAACTGCTCCAATTCCATGCCTGAAATGTCATAAAATTTACAAATCATAAACCCTAGAATCAGGTTAGCTATTGTAATCTCGGTTACCAAGTCACAAACCCTAAAAATCACCTTACTGTCCAAATTGGCCAATTCAAAAGCATTCTCTTACAAATTGGCCAAATTGACCAGAGACGGAGCAAGGTAGTGGCCATTCCATATTGTGGGAAGTACCTTACTTAAAGTTAGCACCTTGTACGAGGGCTGCTAATGAACAAAAGCCCTGTTCATGACCGGTCCAGACCGAAATTGGATGGAACAAGCCCTGTTCATGATCGGCCCAAAACAAAGTTCTTCAAGCCCATGTTCAGCCCGTTCAGTGTTGTTCAAAACTGAGCCCTGTTCGGAACAAGCCTAGTTCCGTTGAACTGGGCTGAACCATGGACAACCAATCGGGCCCAACTTTGGACAACTTATGAACCAAATCATAAACACATCATCAACTAATATAAGAATACCAAATCATAAACACAATCAGGTCCAGTTCAGATTTTTCTAACATACAGCATACAACATAATATATAATGGAAATTAGGCAAATCTGATTTTGTCAGCAAATCCGAATATTGTTTAAAATGGAAATTAGACTGATCTAACATACATCATAATATATAATAAGAGTTTAAAATTAGACAGATCTAACATACACCATAATAGAAAATTTCTACGAAGTACATGAATTTTTTCCAACAAATCCGAACTCCAATTCTGTCAACAACAAGAGTTTAAAATCCAATTGCAATTTCAAACAAAATCTAATTTGCAAATTGTTTCACAATAATTAAAATCCAATCTCAAACATTAGACAAATTATCCTAGATAAACAAATCTGAGTTCATCTCTTTCAACAAATCCAAGTATCCAATCTCAATGCTGACTAATGTAAGTACATACGCTGAAAAATTACATTAGTCAGCATTGAGAAAATCTGAGTTCATCACTTGTAAGCACCTGTAGGTCAGTCATTAATCACTTGTTTAGGGGACTCAGTGAATTGAAGATTGAGATGGACGGAAACAGAACTGGTACAGGACAGGGTTGGCAATATGCTGTTGTTACACAGAGTAGTAATTACACTATCCTTTTGTACTTGCACAGAGTAGTTCATCATAATTTGCAGTTGAACCGGCTATGTAATTGCAACTCTAAATTTGGACTTTGTAAAACAGTAAGGCTTTGTACAACAGTAAGGAGGTTGGACTTGGATGAATATCTTGCGCTACAATAAAAGAAGAAGAAGAATGCACGTGCAAAAGAATCTGACTTCTCAATTTGATTTGTCCAACTCAAACCATTTTTAATTTTATTCATTCCAATTAAAGTCAATTCATTAAAAAAATGAATTCATCTAAATAGTTGACACGAGACAAAGTCAATAAATTATCAGAATCTATGGCGGTCTCTCAAGTGTTTAGTCAAAGAATTAAAAACAGATATTAAATTTTGTTCGAAGACTTTAGACAAATTTGATTTAAAGTCCTTGTGATTTATGTCAACCATTTAAAACTTAATAAATTTAAACAGATTTAAATTGTTTGCAAGAATTTTAACACTGGTTGAACAGTTGACAGAGGCTTATTCAAAGCTCTAATTTGAACAAAATTTCCACCCTTTAAACAAAATTAAAGAAAAATAATAAGAATATAGCAAATGGAATTGGACTTTTTTTTATCTATGACTCTATGAACACAAAATGCCTCTGAGTCTCTCACCATTGTGTGTAGATCATGCATGACAAAAGAGAGAGACGATCTTGACACGAAAATTCAAGTTGGTCCCAACAATGGTACACCACAACCTGAACAACCCAACAATTAATGGTACCCATCTGATCTGATACGGCTTTGATATGACGGAGAAGAAAATTACCTGGAGAGAGGAGATAGGCAACGGAACAGCGGAGGAGGAGAGAGGCTGAGCAGAGAGGCGACAGCGGAGAGGCAACGCGACTAGGTTAGAGGCGATATCGCTAGGCTGAGTAGAGAGGCGACGGCGACTAGGTTAGAGGCGAAGCAGAGAGGCGACGGCGGAAAGGCGGAGAGGCGAAAGGAGAAAGAGAGAGAGATCGGACTCCATTAGAGGCGATATCGCTAGGGTCTGTGACTCTCTAATTCGATCTGTTCAAAACCTACTCAAACGGGCTGCTCGAAACTGTCCAAATGGGCCGCTAAATGAACATAACCAAACTTTTCCTGTTCAGATTTGATCCAATGATAAAATTTATATTGAACCATTGAGCCCGTTCGTATTATAAAATAAACATTCTAAGTTCAGAAAATGTAAATAAAGTTTGCATAAATGTTCTTCTACTGGGACTGAGATGGGTAGGGATTCTTTGGTGGAAACACCATTGGCAGCAATGGAATAAAGAAGGAGATCTCAATTTTAGGAGAAGGACAAAATAGATATTTAAATTTTAAATCAAAATTAAATTATAAATTAAGCTTAGAATTTCAGATTTAATCAACACATGGACAAATAAGAAAGGATTTCAACTTTGAATGGAGAAATAAGAAATTTCAATATTTTGATGAGAAAATTGACTATTTCGAAAGTTTGGATGGATACACTAGAAATTTTCCCAATAGTTTATTGGCAGACAAGGACTGCACAGGAGTAGTCCCACAACGGCTAACACACACAATTTGGAATCGGAACCGGAATACACAAGAAATGAACTGTGATTTTTATTAATGAGAAAGATTTGAATATTTGAGAAAACGAGAGCGAGACAAAAAATCGAATTTGAGGCGATCGAAGGCGATTCCAAAAAAAGAAAACAAAACAACCGAAAAATGATGTATTAAAATAACTTGTAAAATTTATAAAATTTTATTATTTTAACTACTTGACTTTATACTAAATGAATTTGCATAATTAATTTGAAAATTTTATATGTACATGCATTACTAAATAAAGTAGTTGAATTTTAACAATTTGGATTCGTCGAAGCCAATACGATATATTTTTAGAGTTGTGCTCATCAAATCTTCTTAGAGCCTGTTTGGTTGTTTACTATGCGCTTGAGGAAAAAAAAATCACTCAAACTTTGCGAAAATCAGCCCATGCGCACAGTATTTCGGCCATTCAAAAATTTTCATTTCCCTTCCCATTCTCGTTCCTTACAGACGGCCGAACAGACTCTTAGTAAGCACAACACATACTAACTTTGCTCTATTTTCAATTTTCAATGCTGCTGGTTTTTACTTGGAGATGTATTTACTATGACAACAATTAGAGGAATTAGCTTGTTCAAGTGAATATTAATGAAATTATTGTATAGTTAATTAATTAGGTTATTGTAGTATTCAACGCCGTCCAAATTAATTCCCCTGCTCCCTGTATCGAAACAACAAAAGAAATTATATTAAAATAAAGTAATGTATTGAAGGAAATGACATTGGAATTTTGTTCAGTACTGCAGTGAAAATTGATATAGGATTGTACGTACATATATAACCTCCATCACTCTGAAAAAGAAGTCAAAATTATGCCACAAAATGTGCGTTGTGCATAAGTTGGCTGGGACATATCTGAACTAAGTCTCTCTCAAAGTCTCAATCAATCCAAACGCGTATCCTCTGCATTTACTCATCTTGAGTTAATAGATTTGAACTGTCTGATTGAGATTTCTGCACTAATATTAAAGGATTTTGTGCGTCATAGGTAGGAAGCGGATTGACTCTAATCCTAATCAAATGACCGACATGCATTAGACTCAAAAGTGGTAATGATTTAATTATGTATATAGATTGATTACAAGTCCAGTAATCTAATTGTGACAAATTCGCACTGAAAATTATTATTATTATTATTTCTCACCCTCTCATCCTTTGAGTTATTTCTAAGTTCATTACACGGACAAAGAGAGATGGTTCTGAATTTGAATATGACAACATGACCACATAAAAGTGGGTTTTTGGGTTTGAAATTAACAGGATGCAGTAGGTTTTACTAAAAAATAATTTGCAATATTCTATCAGATAAATCTTGTAAGAAATATTAGGTTATGATTAATATGTAATAGTGTTGATGGTAATGCGTATAAAAAATCTACTGTCTTACGTATATGTTTTAATAAATATATGCGATAGACTGTTATATTTGTATTTGTATTTGGAGTGTGACACAACTAATTAATAAATCAGCTGCGTATATATTATTTACTTATTTATTTTGAAAATTAATTTAAAAATATATTATCAAGATTGTAATAATTTAAATTATAATATTAGCATCAAAAGAAAAAAGAATAACTAGGATACATTCAGCTACTTTTCAACTTGGAAGAATGCATGAGCACAACTATTGATATTTGTTGTGCTTGAGCAATGTGAACCGCTGTATTTGATCAAAGATAAGGGGCCCAGAGAATGGCCGAGTTTGATCAATTATTACATTTTGAGATTTTTGGGATACATAGCCAGATACTCAACTGGATATTATTTAATATGGAAAAATATGATGTATATCCATAAAAGAAATTGTAATTGAAAATTTTCTCATTGAACTCTAAAGTTAATAAACCATCAAAAATCAAATACATCTCATATTCCAGACACCAACTTTTCTGTTCTATTGAAGCTTGACCGACACTGAGAACATCTATATTGCTAAAAAAAATTAAATTTTAAATTGTGGTACTTTTGTTTACATATTTGAGATGTATGAGAACATCTCATAAAAGTCATTTCTAGATAATACAGAAAATATTGTGATTCTTCTAGTACATTTAATTTAGTGCATTTAATTTATAAAAAGTTGTATCTATTTTGAGAATTCTTTAAAATAACAATCATTAAATAACTTGAATTTTTTTTTTCAAAAATAGATATAACTTTGTAGAAATTAAATGCATTAGAAAGATAATATTTTTTTTGTATTTACTTAGAAGTGACTTTTGAACCGGAATCAATAACTGAGAATCCAAGTATTTTTATTTTTTTTCCAATAACACAAAGAAATATATTCATTTTTCTTACAGTTGCAAAAAATCCGACATAAAAAATGTTGATCCGGGTTATTTGTAGCAATCTTTCTAATAAATCAAATTATATAGTATTTCATCTATTTTCAAAGAAATATTTCTAATATTTCAATACAAAAAATAAATAAATTATAAATATTTCAATTTAAATAAAAAAATCTGAAAAATGATAAAAAAAAATTGAAACTGCAAAAAAATTTTGCGTTTTTTTTAAACTATGGTTTTGGAATTCTAAAGCCGCAATTTTTTTTTTACGGTTTTAGACTGAATTACTACAAAAAAAAATTTTGGTTTGGGTAGATTTCACAGTCTTGCATAACTTTGTGGTTAGTTTTTGAAATTTAATTATTTTTTTGGATATTTATAAAAAATTCGGGACTTTGTCATTAGACAAAGAATGATTATCAATTTTTCACAATCTTTGATAATAGTGGCTTCCTATATATTAAATAGGACCTTCCTAAAAAAAAAAAACAATAACAGCGTCTTTATTTTTACCGGAATAATAAAATTATACTTCAAATGTATGAATGCAATAATTTACAAGTATTCGCTATTGACAAAATTAATACATACGCTCAAATGTTAACAAAAAAAATCCTCTCCTCTCCAAACCTGCCGCTGTGCTCTAGGCAAAATTATTTACAGAGTTGTTGACTTCATCCCGTGCACAATTAATAAAAACAAAATAAATAACTATATGATTGATGTATAGAGAAATTAATCAGCTGTGTCAATGTCTTTACCGCTCTGCTACTATTTGCTCTGAGTCTGGAGTCATCACCCAGTCAAACCAATAATACTCCCAATTCTCAACATGCGTTCCACGTGCAGCAAAAACTATTACATCCTTCCATATTTTTCCTGCAACCTCAGTTGCTGCACTTACATTTCCAGGCAACTGCGTCCACCGAAATGCTATCAAGAAAGAGATTATTATCAGGCGTGATAGCTGATATATAAACCAGTCTCTGATCATTCTTTTTCTTTTTCGAGGCCATGACTTTTCTTCCTCTTTAGATA
Organism: Carex rostrata; assembly: GCF_964058835.1. Taxonomy (NCBI): domain Eukaryota; kingdom Viridiplantae; phylum Streptophyta; class Magnoliopsida; order Poales; family Cyperaceae; genus Carex; species Carex rostrata. Next base: position 4,367,350 of record NC_135931.1, on the reverse strand, counting down.
TCACACCCCTCTGTATCTCTTGTGTAGCGCAAATCTCTTAATGGGGCTGTGCTTTCTTACTCGCTACAAATTGGTGGGATGGAAATATATCCTGATTAATGGTTTAGGTTCTGGCTATTCGGCGAGGGAAGCGAGGGGTAGGTGCTATAGCTTCATGGTCGGTATGGATCCGTTCTAGCCGGTCCGGTATGGTATTGTCGAACGGCCTTGAGCCCGGGTTTTCAGCATAGCAAACGTAGTAACATGCGACACAAGCTTGAGGCAATGCCATACCGATTCTTGTCTGCATTCATATCACATGTCATATAAGTTTTACATAGGGATGAATCATTTAAAAAGAACAAAGAAAAAAAGAAGCAGCATATGGCAAAAGAAACAAGTACCCTTTGATGTTATTATAATTTTAGACCTGACCTCAGAATATAAAATATGACAGCTGCCAGAATTAACATAACTAAATTAGGTTCCATTGTTCTAATATAACATAAGGCATTGAAAAGAAAAGGAATCATACAGCCAGCCCCAATTGGTAGTGTGAAAACTATTTAAAATGGTTGGAGCACAATTAACTAATCTATAACCTCACCTATCCAATCAAATGCATACTTTTATATTGTAGAAGGCACCTAATGACCAAGCAATATAATATTACAAATTACCATGTGACACTAAAATAGCGTCTATGTACCATGTGTTTGAAGTATCATGTGGCATTATTTTTTTTTTGATGGTTATCATGTGGCATTATTATATTACATGCAGTTGTATGAAGGTAGTACAATAAAATATTACAAAAAGATACGGAGAATTTAATTATACAGCTAAGGACCCCAATTTCATTTTGGTTAAATTAAATGGTAGTTGAGAATAAACTGCAAAGTTTTCGCTTGGTATTGTTCTATCAGTTAAATTCGAAAGGTCGGGTCCTTTAAAAAATTAAAAAATTCACATTTTTCTTCAGATATTGATTTGTATATGACGCCAGGAACTAATGACTGAACAACCAACAATTAGTTGTGAGCTTGTCCCTAGCAATCAATCATATGAATATGTACAAAAATATATACTTTGTTATCAAATAAAAATAAAATAAATTATAACTTTGCAATAATAGAAGAAGACAAATTCATACCATGAGATATCCAATGAAGAAGGCTATGAGTGAAACAGTAGCAGTGTAATGCCGGTACGTTACGAAGGTCCATGAAGCGGAAAGAATCACACAGAGGGCCCCACTTGAGACCCCAGTCAGAAAACAAACAGAGCTAGTGATGTCAGAGTCGACCAACTCCCCCATTCCCTGCTGCTGGAACTGCCGCCATGTGCTTATTGATGCCGTCACAAAACCTTTTCCATATGCCGCTATCTAACATAAGAAATAAATTATGAGCAACAAAAATGTTAGAAACAATACAAAGCTATGGCATTAAATGAGCTTATTCTGTGCCTGAAGCTTCCTACCAATTCCCCATGCCACAAACTGTCATTCAAAATGCTGCTGAAGGGCTAGGGGGGTTTGTATTTATATTCTTACAATGAAACCAAATTGGTAATTAATATTAGACAAATCAATGGTATACAAAAGCTTACATGGACAAAGGCCCAGCTGTTGCCATAATTAAAAACTGACTCCATCACACGTAGACAGCAATGCGCGCAAGAGAACATGAACTCATCCTCCCCTTCCAACAAGTTAAGCCCCCGTGCTAAAATTCTAAGCGCCTCAATTGAAGGCACGACTAAAGATCCTAAACATGCACTTCCCAAATTAAGAGAAATAGCCCGTTGGAAACTGAACTGTGTGCTGCACTGCATCCCTCTTAGGTAATACAAAGCAATAACACGGCTAACTGTCAGGTTCGTTACATTTCGCATAACCTCAGCTGTCCATGCAAGGCTTAGCACGAGATAAATTATGGTCAGAGGAGGATAGTAGAAATCCAATGCGCCTATCACGGCCAGGCACCAGAGAAGCATCCAAATGAAACCTGCGCTGACCATGAGGTACGCAGGGCCATTTAGGCCTTTGAATTTGGAAACAGGAATCATTGATTGTTTGAAAATCTTGCCCGTGAAGGCGATACGGCGCGTAACCCAGCATGCATATAAACCAGAGCCGATGGAAAAGAGGATTAGGGCCGCGCCTATGCCAGCAGTGGCCGGGAGAGAGAAGCAGAGGAGCATGATCCCGGCTGCCATTGTTATTACTGTTTAACCAAAACATGAGTGATTTAGGAAGTACTCACAATTTACAAAGCTACATTACAAGGACAGTAAATTTATATTTGATTAAAGGTTGAAAAACACAATACAATGTCAAAAGACAAAACAACATGAACCATTTAATAAATATTTTATGCATCATAATAAGTAGCCATTACTATTGCACCTTTAGCACTTATTACTGATACATTAATTGATTCTACACCAATAAATATTGTTGAAAGAATTAAATTAGGACTTTTACACAAACTAATTATTAAGTTGTCGGTCCAGAGTTCACAAATCAAGAAATAAATATTACCGAAGCTAGACCAGAGGATGAAAGTGACCATAAATTCCGGCTTGGTGCGAACAGCCTTCTGCCATGAGAAAGCCAAGATTATGCTGAGCAGCACAGCAGATTCGATAGGTGGGACCCAGTACTGCAGTAGACTTTTGTCCCTTCTGGCTCGGTGAGTATGGGGCTCAACTGCTCCTTCAATGCTTTTGTACACAAAAAAACACACACCTACCGCTGCTGCCGCAAAATGGAGGAGGAAGACAAACAGGGAGATTTTATTTGTGTAGTTCCTTGAATTTAGAGAGGAAAGCGGAACCTGAATTTATGTGGTTGTTAGTTAGACATGTTTGTTATGTAACCTAACAATAACTATCAGTATCTGCAAAGGATCACCTCAGTTAAAAAGAAGAAATGTTCAACAAACAAAAGGTATGTCTACTCCAAATAAAATTATGAACGATAAAGTATGACTATGAAGGCTACAACATAAAAAATTGTCTAATTGCCGACAGGAATATTCAGAAACAAAAGGCATACTGTATATAAGGGCAACACTTACTTTACTTATAAAGTAAACATGGCATATTATATACAAAGGATGAAGGGAGAACTGTCATTATCTGCATGTGTGAATCAATGTTACACTCTTTTCTTGAGCTAAGTAGGAATCTTGTAAATAAACTTTCTTTTAAATATATTCGTTGTCGACAATTGTCGACAACCTTAAAAAAAAATAAAAAATGTTACACTCTTTTCTGTTACAAACAATATGCTACAGCTGCATATATATATGTTCTTAAAATTATTCTCTGAAGTATATTGCTTGATTGAGCCACTAAATTCTGTAACATAAATTTGCTAATTGGTTTGGTTTTGCGATTGAGGGAGAAAAGGCTCAAGTGTGGTTTTACTACTGATCAAAAGAGAAGATTCTTCTCTCTAGAAGTGGTGTAAGGTAGAGAGGAGTGTGTGGCATGATTGTTGTACGTAGAACCAATCAATCAATCAATTTTACCCAAGAGAGACAAAAAGAACAAGACATAAGAATTGCATTGAATGAAAAATAATAATTGATAGCTAGTATATAAACCAGGTAAAAAAATGACAGCTAGTATATAAACCAGGTAAAAGTAATTAATCCACTAGGAATATACAAAAGTTAGCTACCGGACAGACTATGGAATCTCAAGTGGTGAACGGTCTCTATCTCTCTTTTTTTCTCTCTTGTAAACTAAGTTAACAGTAAAGAGACTACACAGGTTAGGTGGTTCAGAATTTTGCACAGAGTAACAATGTATCACGGAAATTAGCTTCTTTTGGTGTACAAAACTATCCCCATAATTAGTATCCTCATAAATTTCAATGTACAATTTTAAGAAAGAAAGAAAGACAAAGCTACCAATATATATAAAGTTAAATAGACTGACGAGTGACGACACTTCCTTTTTTCTTTATTTTCTTATTTTCCAACCAAAGAAGCTGTTGGTAAGATCTTCTGATCTCGCGTAGAACCAAATCAATATGCAGCAAGCTATCTCAACTTTTGCATATTGATATGCCAAGTACAATGTTCACAGTTGTACTGTCTACTATCTTAATTTTCATTATCAATACTTGAAAGGTACTTTTCAATACAGCAAAGGCTAGAAAGAAAGACGGTCGCTTTTGCAAACTTTTCAACTCAGGGTATCATTATAAACTTCCAAAAAAAATAAAGAAGTAAAAAATGGAAGGTGACAACAAAGTGGAAAGAATAATCCCACTAGGACTGGGGTCAACTGACCGAAATAAATCTGCTATGATCCTAAGAAATTGTAGGGTCCTACGATTCTAAATCTAACCTTTCATTTTTTGAAGTTGTACGAATCTCTATAGAAGTTGTTTTTATGCACGAATCTCAAAACAAATGAAAGGTTGGATTTAGAATCGTAGGACCTTACAATCCCCTTAGGATCGTAGCAGATTTTTTTCCGTCAAGTGACAATTAAATTAAAATAACTGGGATTTGCTAGGCGCGACGGTTACCGGTACCGGTACCGGTACGACTAATAGTGTAAGAAAAGAAAAATAAGTACCTGGGGTGGGGTAGAGCCGACCGGTACGGGGACAGGAACAGGCACAGCTGCAGAACCGGTACCATGTTGCATGACCACATGAATTGGAGGCACCCCACGCTGAGTCTGGAGACGAGACGCCGTTGTGGTATCGCTCTGAGTCTGTACCGTGGGATCCACCGCCATCACAACCTCCTTTTCTCTTTGGGGGTCTCCATCTTTCCTTTCTGTTTCTTCAACATCTCGGGGTTTCTTCTCCTCTTTTTCTACTACAGCTCTCTTTTCTTCCTTTCCTGCTTCCGCTTCCGTTGCCTGAAAAGATGAAGTGATTAGAATGAATGAGAAGAAAGGAGATCTTCTGTTGCTCTAAGAATTGAGAGAAAGAGAGACGAGTTCGTACTGGGTCGATGGCGCCCATATCTGATGGAAGAATTTCGCTCTTTTAATTTGCTTCTATCAATGGAGCTCTCTCTTGCTCTCTCTATGAGGGGGTGTAGTGTGGTTGTGTAAATTAGTGTGTTTGCGTTTGGTTGCGTCTCTCCTAGTCGCTTTCGTAATTATCTGTCTATCTATCTCAATCTCTTCTCTCTCTCTCTCTCTCTCTCTCTCAATCCGCTTAGAAGCCACGAGGGATTGGTGGAGATGGGAAGAAATGAAAGGGGAGACATTGCCAGATTGGGGCATCGCTAATTTTGTGACCGTTGGTGTGGCGTTTTCTTTGGAGACTGTTTTTTCGTTTTCTTTCCTACTCAGCATGTCAGAGCGCACGAGCGTTTAGTGTGATGGCTGTTACGCCTCTCCCAACTTGTTACACCTGGCGTTTTATAGGATTTTTTTTTTTTTCCAAAGAACATAAAATCAATATAATTGGCTTAAAAAATAAAATCAAAACTAGAACTATTGGAATCCTAATTCTAACATATTCTTCCAAAATCAAACGTTTAATTTTTATGTTTCTATATTCATTTAAAAGCATTTAATGTATATATATTAGTCTACCGTTGGAATAATCATGATAATTTTGAATAATTTTCAAAGATTTAAATAGCATTTATCACGTTATAGAGGAATGGTTAAAAAAATGACGCTATGGTCATATAGCACTGCTATAGTGCGAAATAGCATACTATAACGCCAATAGGGCCATAGCTTTTATGATTCGAAAATGCTGTAGCGGCGCTATAGCGCGCTATTTAGAACCTTCATAATTTTTCATAATCTAACAATAATGATTGTAACAATTTAAACTAAAAAATAGATATGCCATAATTAATTAGAGGCTAACGCAGAGCTAATTATTCCAAATACAACACCAGAAAACATTAAATTTCAATGTAATTAACCTGCATAGAATATAGATTACACGTAGAATTTGTTTTTGTTGAATAATGAAACCTTATTGCAAATTAGATCACTTTACTTATTTAGAGCATCACCATCTTTAATCTTTATAATTGCAAAAGACAAAATTTGCTGCCACACCACTATTCAAGTAATTATTCATCAATCAGACAATCACTATCAATCCATTTCATCCCTAAAATTACATTTTATTCCAATTTGTGAGACATATTAAACATTTTAAGCTTCTTATGTCTTTACAATTTATTCTTGTGTATCGTTGAAATTAATAACACTTTAAAAGCAATTGTAAATTGTGATGTGTCACTTTTTTAGCAAGATTACTAAATTAACAATTGCTCTATATCTCTCAATTGGAAATTGTAATTGTCATATTAATATTTGCAATTCCTTTAATTACAAGTGGGATGAAGATGTTCTTATACATTATATTCGCACAATGACAGAAAAATAAACAAGCAAATAAAAAAAAGGTGAAATTTGATGAAATGACACTAAAAATCTTCTCCTCGTGCATTACTTTTTTAATCATATATTGTATGTTTAATTTTGAAATTTATATTTCAGAGATAAACGTGTTGAGATTCCATCTTAAAATAATGTAATTAATTTTTACTTCCGAGGGGGTTTATTGGGCCCCTTTGACGGTATATTTAATATTATCAAATATTAAACATGTGGTAATGTGATAAAACCAAGTCATGCGCCTCATGCGGTAAAGTTTGATCACAGCCTACTATGCTAGTTGGTTGCCTTATAATATTTTAAGAGTGCATTACATTATATACCTAATTTAATATGATACATCGAGTTATCTCATGGGCAGACCCAGAATTTTCATCCCGGAGAAAAAAAAATATCGAATCGGATTTAAATAACTTATCGAATTTAAATCTATTAACTAATTTGATATTTGATAAAAAAATCAATGCTTTGACTTATATCTTCCAATATTCTGACTTATAATTTATGATACTTTGACTTATAATTCTAATTATAAATCATAATTTAAGAAATTTATTTTGATTTTAACACTAAATTTAATTCAAATTACAAATTAAATATCCAGAGGGGGACAAAAAAATTTCTAAAGAGAAACAAAGTCGATCAATACTGATAGATCACCACTAAATTTAACCCGCCCCCAGTTCTATACTGAGTCCACCCCTGAGCTATCCGATCCACGTAAGTATGAATAATTTGTCAAGGCTCATATATGTTTTGAAATTTGTGAAAGATATTTATTTAAGGGGATGTAAAGTCATTTTACAGTGCTCGTGGTTGTACCACTGAAGATGGTACAGGTGTAGCTCACCTCATTTGTAAAGATTAAATATTATCTGAAATATCAAGTCCATGACCAAGCTGCGAGGATATTCATCTCCGATCCAGTTTCTCTCTCCTCATTTTTTTGATCGGATAACTCCTATATCATGCTCTTTTTTCTTATATTAAAATTATGTGTTTAATGTGCTTATGACGCAATATTAAGGTTCTAAATAGCGTTTATCGTGTCATAGCGGGGAGCCTTCAAAAAAAGCTACAGCGAATAGCATCGCTATAGCGAAAGCTATGCCACATAGCGTTTTTGTTTATTTTTATAAAAATTATATTATATATTTGTACTAAATATCAACATTATTTAGTCTCATAGAACAATAAATAATACCAAATTGATTAAAAAATTATAATATTCATATTGAACTAATACAAAGTCTAAATTGCGACTCAAAATATCCATAGTAATACTAATATCATAAACTATCGATCTTTTTTCTATTCAAAATATCTTCAACATCATAACATAATTTATCTTTTTTTTCTATTTAAATTTCAAAATAACCTAGAAATTGAAAAGAAAAAAAATTTCATACTTCTAGTAAAATAAACAAATGATCATTGAAGAAATTCTTGTTATTCCCTAAAATTTCCATAATTTAACAATTATTTATTTGATTTATTATCAGTTAAAAAAAAATCAAGGACAAAATGAAAAATTTATTATAGTGGACCTAAATTTGATAAAATGTAATATTCATCAAAATTAAACAATATCTTCACCATTTATTTATTTTAAAGCCCATATAAATTGAAAAAAAAAAAACTCATGTTGCATAACGCGCGCTATTTGCGCTACACACTATGCGCTATAACGGACCGCTATTACCACTATAGCGTCTGTAACTCAAATAGCGTGTGTTAGTGCTATAGCTTAGCGTTTAGAGTCCAAAAATGTTATAGCGCACTATTTAGAACACTGCGCAATATAATCTGAAAACAAATTATCTGTTTGTTTCTTTGTTGAAATATTGTGCAATCAATCATTTTTTTTTTATCATTGTATCTGTTTGTGTCATTATTGTTTTAAAAAATATTTAATTAAAAAAAGTTTCTGACGCAAACTAATATTTTATTTTATTAGTATGTTTTTCAGCATATTTATTTATTCAAGACGATGAAATTTAGCAAACAAATCACAAGGTAGGCGGCTAGGCGCCATTGGAGAACATTGAACTGCACAGATAATAAATTATAATACATTGGGATATTTGATTGGGGGCGCTGTCTGGAGGCGCTATGCGTATGATTGAAGAAGCTTATAATTTGATAGGCCTACCTCGTGCAAATAAATAATTCTGGTCATTTGTGACAGCACATTATGTGTTCATTTATGACGCATAACCAAATGAGAGCCTGTTTCTCCACCGCAATTTTTATTCATAGGAAAAATAAAAAATAAAATATTAAAAATGAGAACATTGCGGGAAAATTTGAAAAACAAGAAGGCAGGATCGATCTATGGCATTCTGCAGGAACGCCGAACGCCATACCAAATTTCATTTCTACAGGAAAAAAGAAAAAAAGAAAAACAATTAATATGGGATGTCATGGGCTTATGGCGTCCCGTATTTTTTTTATTTTTGTTGATTGAGATGGCTTATGACGTCCCACTTAGAATATATATATATATATATATATATATATATATTTTAGTCCAACTTGGCTTATGGCGTTCCACTATAATATATATAATTTTTTTTTTCAGGTTTGAAGAGATACATGTCATGGCATTCCACTATAATATATATATATTTTTTTTCATATTTGAAGAGAGAGATGCCATGGCGTTCCGACACCATGGGCTGATTCTACCTTTCTGTTTTTAAAATTTTTTTGCAACCGTTCTTATTTTTAATATTTTTATTTTTTGCTTTTCCTATGAAAACAAATTGCGGGTTTCTCCACGTTTCTTTCGACCAGTAATAGTGCAACCTCATGTGGTCAAATAAAACCTCCTAGACGGATAGCACATGGGTTCAACCCAAGCACTCGGCCAATGCAATTCATTGCTCTTTTACATTAATGATTCGTTAACAATTCTTCAATTGCCACGTGAGGCCCGCAATATGGTTCTTTGCTGGTACAGGGGTACGTGGCAAAAAAGATCATGACTCGATTATACCTCACATCTGACATGTTCGTTAACGTTTTGCTCGTTATTAGAATGAGTTGTTAACGAGACAGCTCGTCACTAGCTCAGTTCAGAATTAATGAGTTTAAGCTGGGATCTAGCTCACTCGTTAGTTCGCGAGCTAGCTCGATTAGACATCAGCTTGTGAATTTGTATGAAATTTGTGTGCATTTTATATTGTTCAGCTCGGTTCAACTCAATCCCAAAAGTTTGTAGAATTTTTTTTTTCTTAAACAAGGTCTAACCAGACCCAGCGAACTAGCTCATCAACCTGTGAGCTAACTTGGTCCAGCTCATCACGATTTTAAGCTGAAATTTCAGCTCAGACCTCTAAAGTCAGCTCACTTGTGACTCGGACAAGCCATCTCGTAATGAGTTCAAGCTAAATCTAGCTCATGACGAGCTATCTCGTTGCCACCCCTAGTACAGACAAGCATAGATAATTTAATTAAAGTTTGTCCTTGAGACTACTAATATGTTTTTCGTAGTATTTAGAGCGAAATGTCATATAACTAAATTTTAAATTTTTATATTCAAAATGTTGACTTAAGTAGTTCAGTAAATTAATTATATAAAACTTGTAGGATGATATTTTTTAATTTTTTTAAATTTATTTACTATTTCTTATACATTAATATACGCACAAAAATTTATTTCTTAATCACTTGACTTGATAAATAAATTGAAAATTTTAAAATTTTATATGTAAACGATTTTTTTTTTAAAAGATCGGTTTAAACATATTTGACTTTTCATTTGAAGAATATCGGATCAATTTTGAACTTGAAGCTACCGAAAATATATTAGTCTGACTCTTCTCCAAATATACAGTTGTAAATTACAATCGTGCTTTGCACTCCAAATTAAATTAGGCCAGATGGTAAGACGGATGCGAATGGAATATTCTAGATTGGAGCCTAGAATATATATTCTGGGGCCTTAACCCGAACAAAATACGGAATTGCTTTGGTGTTTAAAATGCACGTTGAAAATTCTTCCAATTTAGATGACTGTGTGCATAGGCAGGTGTCAGGTGGGGAGGATGCAAAAAGAGTCGTGCACAATTTTAATTTTGCATGAATTGGTAATAGCCGTGGACTATAATATACAAGTGCTCATGTCAAAAAACTATTTGACAGAAGCTCAAAATCAAATTCTTAAAGTCCAGATAATAGATAGACATTATTCAATCATTTTCGATTCCGATATTATTATCAGATATAAATTTTTAAATTGAAAATATCCTCATAGAATTCCCCCAGCATATGACACTTACCAGGTTACTAGGTTACGTGATAGCGAGCCTTTTGAAAGTTGGTATTATTTGTGATGGCGTGCCTTAGTCAAATTGATGCTTTCACCTCTCATTTCTTGTCACTTTCCAAGCGATAATTCGAGACTAACATTAATCAACAAAGTTAACGATTGTTTTGGCACCGCTTTTAGTTATATCTGGTGAAGATTCTAGTCCGGGAGCGCATTTGGGGATCAAACAGGAGGCTTTTCAAGTCTTCTGGGTTGGACAGAAATTAGTGGAATTTTTTACCAGGGCTTTTATGAGGTTTGGTGAGAATTTTGTGAATTGTCTGATTAATTAATTCAGAGAAAAGCATGGAATTTAAGTTTTGTGACACGAAGAAAGCGAAAAAACGACTTTTCAGTCTCTTACTCTTCGCTAGATGCTTCCACACGCAAAAGAAAGTCTGTTTTTTTTTCTTCAGTTAACAACATTTAAACAAACTCCTTTCTTTTAAACTGTGCTCCAGAGTTGAAAACGAAAGAGAGCGTAGGGGAAACTAGCCGCATGAATTTGGATCCCCCCGAGGTAGCTGAATTCGTATCCTCTGCATTAACTCATAAAAGAATCTTTTGAGTTAATGCAACTGGACTGTCCAATTTATTTTAAAATTAATGCGGATTAAATCTGCACTAATATTAAAGACTCTTCTGAATTTTATGCTGTGATCGGATTGGTTCTGTTTAAAATCAACGGTTGAGATGCATCAACTCGAAATATGCTCTTTTGAGTTAATGTAGATGATGCGGGCTCCAGGTAGTTGAGATGAGATTTATCATTTAATCTGATACGAGTCTCAAAAGTCGGCACCGGATTGAATTTGATCCGACTGCAATTAATATAAACCATCTGTTTATGTATATTGCACCTCGGGAGGGGGGGATTCTGACCACATTTGGTTACTTGCTCCAGACTGATAAAATCAAAAAAAGAGCACTTGGGCATTTTTTTTTTGTCTGATTTTATTTTTAAATTTAAATGTAGAAGATGTGACTTCTTTGCACTATTATTTTCATATTTTCTTTATAGCTGAAACAGTCTTACTCATTCTAACATAATCTTATAGTTCTCGTGATTGAGTTCTTGAGATAAACTCTTATAATACTAATTTTCATCATATGTGGTTTTATCCTTCCGTTTCTTCCCACAAAATACCCCTATTAGATTACTATTCGCCGATACATCAGACTATAAAAACATTAAATGTTGCGCTCTAAATTCATATATAGTTTTTGCTAATTTTATAACCAAAAAGATTTTTATGCAATTGAACAAAAAAGAACCCAACCGACTTACATGTACATATTTTCAGAGAGTTTACACCAAACAACATATTCTATTTGCGAAAGCTTACCTGAATCAGATTTTATATCATAGCACATAATTTTCTTGTTTTCCATGATACATCAAGATATTAGACTACTAAATGAATATCTACTAGACTACTAGTCTAGTAGATTCAAAATAATTTTCAAATTTAGATGATTGTCATTATTTATTTATTTTTTTTTTGTTTGAAAGCCCGTAGGCAATTGCATTGATCCGATGATTTACAAAGTAGCTATTACATATGATTTTTTTGTTTAAATTGAAAAATATTAAAACCTATACATTGAGCTACTTGTACAATCATCTAATTTGCCATGTCTAGAAATAAAAGATACGTGAAGTCAGATAATGCGAATTGATATATTCGCGCCCAAATAACAAGTAGGTGGGCCTTCTGATTTTCTTCTCTGATAATGTAGACACAGCAGTAATTTCTTCAAGTTGCATAATCGAACACTTTCTTGAGGTCGAAACGTCTTCTTCTTTCAAATTCGACGCTGCCTAGAGGGATTCACAGCCGAGAGGCACTAAATCAAACCGGAACGGGACAGTCACCGCTCAGAGAGGAGAAAGAAGAGGGCACTGAATCAAACCGAACCAGGACAGTCACCAGTCAGCCGAGATGGCACTGAATCAAACCGGAACCGGAAACTGAATCAACCGGACCAGGACAGTCACCACTCACTCAGAGAAAAAGAAGAAGAAAGAAAGAAGGAGACAACTCTTTGTGTTCTCGTCATCAGCAACAATAAAAAACACATACCTTATTCATATATAGATATAGTAGATACTACGGGATGAAATGAATTCACAAACCCTCAGTCAAACCCGAAGAGTCGAGACGAACGAAAAAAATAACAAGCAACGAAACCCTTAAACGAAGCCATCCGTTCAATTGAGACGAAACAAGATAGACCGAGCTGACGAGGGGGGATAGATGAAGAGGCGGAATGGAGCAGCCGGTCACAAAACGACTCTGTCTTCGTCTTCACCTTTTGAATCTTTGATCAATTTTTTTTCTCTGCGGAGTTCCCTGATTGTCATTATTTGATTACTCTGGTTATTATGGTTTGGTACTCATTAACTGCAACTGTTGGCTTTTGACATTTCTTAAAATTAGAAAAAGAATCCAAATTTGTCTTTTCTCTTTTCTTTTTCTTTTGAGGACAGGAGTCTCTAGAGAAAGAGACAGATTTGGATCCCAAAAAAGAGAACACCTTTCTTTCTGAATATTTATTATTAATTATCATGCAAAAAATAAAAAATCTAAAATCAACTCGATTGCTTAATTTTTTTGAAAAAACCATCAATACCGAAAATCAATTACGGTATCCACCTTTGAATTTCAAAATTCAAAACAGAAAATCCGAACTTCAAATTACTTATTGAAATTGATTTCCGAATTTTGAATTCGGTATTGAGTAATGTAATTATTGGGTGGTCCCCACTCAATAGTATATCTTAATGCAATCGATATGTAAAAAACTTAAATAGCAATCATATAATTTAAATTAAAAGCTTATTCAATACACAATTAAGAATTGAAATAATATCGTTTTAAGTAACTTAACGTGGATAACTATTTCAGATTATCAAGCAACCTAATTGAGCATAAAGGTTTCTAAGTAATAAAAAAACACATTAGTTTTGCTGGACAATGGTTCCATTGGTCAACGTGGGTTCGTTTATTATTAATTTTTTTTTAAAATGGTTGATGTTGAAAATAGCATACTCAGAACTATATCGTTTACTTTTGATTTAAAAAATTTAAATACAAACTGAAATTGAATTTTTGTATGGGAATTCAAACCGAAATTCAGTTTTGGTATTGTATTATTAGGGGGAACGGGTGGAATGGTATTGTTATTTGTACAATGTTGCATACTGAAAATAATTTTCTGTATGAGAACTGGATACTGAGTTTGATTTTCGGTATTGATGATTTTTCTACAAAATTAAGCAATCAAGTTGATTTCGGATTTTTTATTTTTTTATGATATTTTATAAAAGAAATTATTTCTTTCTCGAGTAAAAATAGAAAAATGATATTAGAAATTTTGAATCGGATACTTCATCTGGAAAAATAAAAATATAAACGAGATTGTAATTGGGCTGAAACATTGTAAATTAGGCTTTGAAGCTTAACAGGCCTAATTTCTCCTGCCCAGTATGGTAATTGAAAATTTTACCCCGTCAGAATCTGTGCGGCATGCCGCAGCAGTAGTGTTTGGTAAACGGGCCGGGCTGGGTGGTCCGGGCAAAACCCGGGCACGGGCACGGGCACACGGGTACAACGGGCCGGGCATCACGGTTTTTTTTATAAAAATCATGCCCTGCCCGTTTAATACCCGTGCCCGTCACGGGTTCGGCGGCAAGACGGTCCGGGTACGGGGGGCCGGGCGGTCCGGTCTGGATCCGGTTTTTTTTTCTGTTTTTATTTTTTATTTTTTTCTGTTTTTATTTTTTTTATTTTTTTCTTTCTTTGAAAACCAATAAATTATAAATCCAAATTCATACCAATTAAAATTCATTTGACATGGTTGTATATTTGAATTCAATAATTTTTGTTATAATAAAATATAAATAAAAAATTTCTTAAATCAATTACTTTAAAAATAATTAAGCTCTTATTTTAAAACAATAGATTAAAAAATAAAAATTACCCTCCTCTTTTATTCCGGGTTTGGGACCGGCTATGTAAAATAACATAGGCAGAGTTCTAATATGCCGGGTTGAGGTAGTTTGCGATAACGGAGTTCGGGGTGTTCAAAGACTCGATTTGTTTGGTGTTCATTCAAATTGAAGTATTTCAGTTTAAATAGATCAGTTTTTCGATTTAAATGTATCAGTTAGGTTGAATTTACAAATTATTTCAGTTTAAATGAATTGGTTCGGTTTATGTTTCAAACCGATTAAACGGAACCGACCGAATTAAATGGTTCAAGCATAGTTTATATTTTATTTGATTCAATTATCGCTTCCTTCTATTTTAATTTGGATATTTTAAAACATCTACATATTTTATATAGAATTGAATAATGTGTATATTTTATTTTTTATATTTATTTCTATAAAATTACTAATAATTAGTGTATGTATTGAGTTTTATTTTTTCTTAAATTTGATCTCTCTTATTTGGTTTAATCAATCAAACTAAAATTTAATTTGGTTTAAATGGGTTGGTTCTTATTATGTTGGTCATTGTAATTCAGTTAATTCGATTGGAATTTTAAATACTGAGAACATTTTGGTTTATCTATTTTATTCGGTTTCAACGAAATTGACGGCCGTTTTGAACACTTATAAATGAAGTATCTCCTAATTAAGGTACCTGATCGTATAAAAATCTCACATTCTAGCCAAAATTAATTCCATGCTTGTTTGAAATATAGGAATGGTTATGCCGTTATGGTCATAGGATTTGTTGTTTGAAATATAGCTTTCTATTAGCCTCTTGTTGTGCCATTTTTTTTATTTTTTTAGAAATAAAAAAAATTGTCAGAAAATATATTTGAATTTAAAATAAAATGAAATAAAAAAACTGAAAAAAAAAACGGGTAGGGGTCCGGATCCAAGTAGGAGATGGGGAGAAATGGGGGGGAAGGTTTAAAATTTGAATTTTAAACCAAAAGTAAAAAAAAAAAAAAAATCTGTCACGGGCTCACGGGCACGGGCACACGGGTTCACGGGCACGGACTCGCGAGTATGGATTCAAGGGTATAGGGGTTCGGGTTCTGACGGGCTTTTTTTCAAAAAACCGAGTCCGGCCCATTTAATACCCGTGCATACCCGTGTACCCGTGTACCCGTGTATACCCGTGGCACGGGCACGGTCCGGTCCGGACACGGACACGGGCGGACCGGTCCGGGTTGAGCCCCCGAGGGCATTTACCAAACGCTACGCAGCATCAACAATGTAATTGATCGAACTAGGAGAGCTTTTGGGAAGGTGCTGACAAAACACTCCAAAGTCCAAACCCAAGCACATTTGATCCAAAAAATAAAATGCAAGCGTATTTTCTTCCCGATTTTTTTATTAATCGAAAATAAAATAATAAAATATTAATTGTTTTGTTGAAAAATTGAAATATAGAAAAAACAAAATTTAATTATTCTGTCCTCCGGACAATTGAAATTTTTCTATCCAAATTAATACCTCGCTATTTCAAATTTTTAATTTCGACAAGTAGGGGAAAATTTTTTTTAGACGGAATAGATTATCTCGTAACATTGTAGTAACTTTTTTTATGTTTGATTTTATATAAGAGAATGAAATAAACAAAAAAAAACAAAAATACTACGGTGATGACTGATGATGGCCTATCCAGGTTTTTTTTAATGAAATCGCTAATTAAAATTAAGATTAAAAAAATGATTTATTCCGTTCAACTATATAAGATAAATTATTTCCTTTTTTTATAATTCTATTTTTCAAGAAAATTATATATTTTCCTATTTTATTTTCGATTAATGAAAAAATTGGTTTGTCCTTCTCGCCTACTGTACACTGGCGTGACTAGTGAGTAGTGAGCACTGAGCAGTTGAGCACAGAGACGAGAGGAGTCGAGAGGAGACGAGAGAGGAGATGAAGCGGCAGCGGGAGTACTTTTACCTTCCTCTCGCCGACGCAATAAAGTCTATCGGGGTGAGGGTTAACCTTTTCGCTCTCCTCGAGCATGTCGCTCAACCGGACCTCAACTCTTCCTCTGGTTCGCTTTTCTCTCTCTCTCTCTCTCTATCTCTCTCTCTTCTCGCGTGCGTATGCGCATGGGTATGCGAATGTTTGCGAATGGGGCTTGGATTTCGCACAGGTTACCCCGGTGAACTGGTCATTTGTATTAGATGAAACCTAGATTTCTGGTGGTTGGTGTGCAAACTTTCTGTTTTAGAGTTTATAAGCAAATTGAAACTTTGAGAGGGTATATCAGCAAAAGTTCATTTACAATGTAACCAGTTGCACATTACCCTGAGGGTTTAGGAATCATGTGCTTGGAAACAGAAGAAAGCAAGCAAAGATCCCTGCGTTGCAGGGTCTACCTGATGCTATTATGTTGTGTTTTGATCAAATTTCGTTTTGCATTCTCTTTTCGGATCTAGTTCTGAAATTGAAGGTAGTTGATCCAACATATCCGGCTTTAGGGGTTACCGTGAGATGGTTTGCTGATACTAAAACAAAACTCCCGGATGTGAACTCTACTGGAGATATTATCAGCCTTCACCGTGTCATGGTAATTAGTTGTAAATTACCTAACATCCTCTACTTCATATCAACAACACATCACAACCAGGTACTGGTGCTGCACCACTCATGGCATACTGTTGCACACTTATATTGGTCTCTACCTATATGGTAAAGGCACAACTATTTTATGTTTTGTTAGAAATTTATTTGGAATAATTCAATATCTCTATGGAGTATAAAAATGATGTGTTTAAGATAAGAAACATTACAAAGATTATATTTTATTCCTATTGGATGATTAGAATCTTTTTTGACAGATATTCATTCATGATGGAAAGCATTATTGTGTCTATGATAACAGATACTCCTCATTTGCACTCTTTGAAGGGACAACTAGTGAAAACCTGGTACCTTACCAGACATCAGAAAAGTATAATGCAACTGACCATGATACTGTATTCTTAAAGCAGATGAGAGAATGGTCAAGTGAGCGTGTAAGACATGAAGGTAATTTCATATTTATGGTGCTAGAACCAGCTGTAGGGTATTGTATCTGTCAAAAAAAGTGTGCCACTAATGTGCTAATGAATTTATCACATTTTGTTATGATTATAAATATTGGCGTTGTTTTCCTATGTTTTCCCAACGTAGATTTAACTGAGCATCCCTTGAAATTGATGAGAATTGATCCGTGTTCTATTTTTCATCTTGTTTGCAAGGTTAGTAAATATTGTTATAATTGTTATGAACTCTAGTCTAATATGCAAGATCGGTCTGCCCTGTTGACCTGTTATTCTTATTTTGTTATAATAATTTTTATTTTGTAAAGGTTCTTCATGTAAGTAAAACTTCTAGTAATCAATCGGTGCTTTATGTTTGGGATGGAACTGATGCTCCTCCTGGGCTGCAGATTATCACGTAAATGCTGTTCCTAAAATTACTTAGTTGAGCTCCAATATTATCATTTATTCTTTTGAGTGTGCAGTTAGGTCTCAAAAGAACCCAGGTTAGCTTCACTAAACCCTGAATGGTCAATTAAGTGTCAAGCGGACAATCAACCTCAATTCAATTTAATTGGACCTAACAAGCCTCATGTATCCAACTAAGCTCCAAATTAACTAATGGAAGCCCGTCACTCAGCAGTCAAGCTCAATAAATCCTCAAACCCAAGTTGACATTAGTTAACTCCCAGTTGTGCAGATCAACTTAATCCCATGAATGGAGCCCTTAAGTCTGAAAATAGACCAAGTAGGCCTCAATTAACTTGTAAGTTTTTCCACCTGAAGTAGCCCAAATCCTTGATTTCATCCAATCTTTTTCATTGAATTTAGGAGGACTCATAGAGACCAGCAATCAACTCCACCAATCCCTTTGCAAATCGAAGAAGCCCCACTGCCTAGAGACACTATATGCAACTTCCCTTGTGTCGGTACCATCTTACGAGTGTTTGCAAACAAGAATTTTGCAGAAATCAGCAAACTAAGAGATCATGACAGGCCTTGGGTTAAGCTTTGCAATCTCACATGTACAATGCATTTCTCGGGAATTTGGGAAGGTGTCTTACAGCCTTTTAGTAGGATTCGGATATTATCAGATCAAGATAACTCTGTACTTGACTGCTCGAGGTAAAAAAATATTTTTTAAATCTTTCTAATTTATTGACTAATCACCTGCCTAAAACACTGATTAAGCACCTAAATTCCCTACAAGTGCCAAAAAATTTATAACTTGAAAAATAGGGCCAAGAAGAAGCCGAATAAGTTGTACACAATCTGGTTTGAGTACCCCTGTTACATAACTTTTTGTCTGGCACTGTATCTTGATATCTGTAATTGAGAACTGCTCTGAAATGCTTGCCTAACATTTGAAGTATAAGTACAGGACGGTAAGAACTGGTTTTGTAATGCCTGCTTATAGTACCAACTAGCATGCAAGTAACTAGGCATATGTACAGTACATTTTGTGTTGTTTTTTTATTCATCAATTTATGATTGATTGTGTCAGGGAATATAACAGTCGTATTAATAAGCCAGATGGTCGATACCCTTGGATGTGCCACCCTTTGTTTTCCTCCATCACAGGTAGTATCGTTTGATCTGTTTTGTTGAAAATTTTGTGTGTATTGTACAGAGGAGGGGGGCAGCAACTTTTCCTTTTTTGTTCTTGCGGATACTTTGTTGACATGTTTTTTCTGAACTTATATTTTGTCAAGCAACTGATCACCCAAGCATGCGATATTCTACCTTGATGGATTCACTAACAAATACAACGGTCTGTAGTTATCTTTTTTCTCTTAATTTTTTTTTTATTCATGGTAAACATTTATATATATATTTGTTCCATTTATTGTTCATTTAGGCAGAGCACCTGATAAAGGCTATTGTACGGGTAGTTGATGTGTACCCATCAGAATACAAGGGACAGGATGAAGTTTGGCTAACTCTAGAAGACCCAACGGCTAGGGTGCATGCATTGCTCACGGGGAAAGATGCAGTAAGATGTTGTTAACATTATAATATGCTATGTTCCAGTAACAGGATCCCTATGCCAGTACAGACATGATGCCACAACAAAAGCCCTAACTTATGCATATATCCAGGCAAAGTAAATATATAAAGGGCCCGTATTAAAAATTGTAAAGCAACGTGATTCTGTGACTGGTCATTACAAATTGGTTTTTACTAGTTTGTTGTAATTAAATGTTTTAGGCTAGTCTCATAGAGTAACATATTGCGTTTCTTCACACGATTCAGCTATTTTGCAATGAAAATAGTGCCCTCCCCCCACCCCTGCTCTCTTCCCCTTAAAGTTGACTTTGTTGAGTTACAATATATGCACAGGAAACGTTTTTTGGGGGTCAATCAGCAGAGGCTATAGATAGAAGGATGAGGAGACTACTCGGGGTAAATGAGTGTGAGACCGAGCAAGGCTTCATCATTATGCGGGACCCACCTTGGTCTATTTTCTGCTTGAAATCATGTTTTCTGCAGAGAGGCCCCTCAGGAAGTCAAAAATACATAATTCTAGATACGATGCTCTAGAATTTGTGTACTGTCACAGGGCTCTAGATTTAAGTTTGACGTTGTAAAATCTCACAATATCTAATGAAAGTTATCAAATATGCAGCTTACAGGTCCTGCAATCTTCATTATTTTTCTTTTCAAAATGACCAAAGATGCTCAAAAGGGCCCTCGTTAGTGTCATGTACACAATGGCAGGGACTTCACTCTCTCTCTCCTCATGCTTTGTAGGCTTGTAGCTGATGGTTTTGCGGCTTTGATGAGCACCTTCTTACTTGACTTACATCATTGTATATGCCGAAATGCTCAGAAATACTAGCATTTTTTTTTCTGGGAAATTGAAAGTATTCTTAACAGTCGAAGAATTGTGTAATCAATTTCCAAAATAGGGGAAAAGAATGCATGCTTATATTTGTTTTTAAGCTTTCTTGTGATGCACTTTATGCTGTGCTCTTTTATGGGCCGTTGAGCAACTCTCTATCCTTACATCATTGCAAATGGGCTCGTTCAGCCTAGTACTGGAATAGGAGAAGTGAGACAAAATTAAATCTGGAATAGACTTTTATTTCATACTACTTCGGTTGAAGATGCAAGAGTATTGATAAATGAGTCAATTTTATTTTTTGGAAAAGGCTAATTTCTCTATTCCACCACGTCTACAGAATAGAGAAATGACTTGTTGAGGAATAGAGAAGGGATCCACTTGTAAAAAACAAAGGTTTTGAGTATAAAAATTCCAACGCAGTTCCACTCATTTTTTTCCATCTTCAGCTGAAATAGACCTCTATTCCAATCTATTCTCATTTTTCTCTCCGGCCGAACATGCCCAGCACGAGACTTCACCAAACACATTAGACTTTTCAGAAGAGTAAAAAATGGCAGAATAATAGAGAAAGGAGGAGAAAAAAAGTAGTACTCTACATGTTATTTTTTATTGCCAAACACATTTCACTCTTTCAACAAATCTAGAAATTACTAATCTTCTAATTCTATTTTGAAATCTGGAAATTTTGCACTTTGAAAAGACAGCATCTTTCAAGTTCGGCCGAATTTTTTATTAATAGAAATAAAATAAATAAAATATTTAAAAAGAACACTACTGTTGAGTTTTTTCGAAAACCAAGTAGACCGGGCCCTGTAAACCCGTCCCATCGGACGGGTCCAATTGACCCGTCCCGGTTAATCGGATTAGCCGTTAACTAACATCACGGAAAAAAAAAAAAAAAAAAATTCCGGACGGGTTTAAGCATCCCGTACCGAGTCTGTTAAAAAAAAAAAAAAAAAAAAAAAAAATATGGACGGGTTAAGTAAACCCGTCCAGAATTTGAAATATTATATTTATATTATATTATATTATTATGTTATATTATATTATATTATATTATTATATTATATTATATTATATTATATTATTATATTATATTATATTATATTATTATATTATATTATATTATTATATTATATTATATTATTATATTATATTCTATTATATTATTATATTATATTATATTATATTATATTATATTATATTATATTATATTATATTATGATTTTATATATATTATATTTTTTGTTTTTTATATTATATTATTATATTATTATATTATGATTTTAAACATTTGAATTAATTTAGTATAAAGTCAATCGGTCAAGATTAATAAATTAATTTTAGTGCATTTATTTTTTGAACGTTTTCTTACCGCTTGACTTTATACTAAATTAATTTGAACGTTTAAAATTTTCACATGTAGATGCATCACTCGCAAGATAGGCAGGTTCTAACGGTTTGGATTCGTCATTTGAAAACGATTTAATAAGTTTTGGAGTTAAGCTCACCAAACACTTTGGTGAACTTAAGCACAACTAAACTAGTTCTATTCATAATATAATATATATATATAAGTATATTAATATAATAATATAATATAAAAAACAAAAAAATATAATATATATAAAATCATAATATAATATAATAATATAATATAATATAATATAATATAATAATATAATATAAATATAATATTTCAAATTCTGGACGGGTTTACTTAACCCGTCCAGATTTTTTTTTTTTTTTTTTTTAACAGACTCGGGACGGGATGCTTAAACCCGTCCGGAATTTTTTTTTTTTTTTTTTTTTTTTTACAGACTCGGGACGGGATGCTTAAACCCGTCCGGGAATTTTTTTTTGTTTTGTTTTTTTTTTCCGTGATGTTAGTTAACGGCTAATCCGATTAACCGGGACGGGTTTACAGGACCCGGTCTACTTAGTTTTCGAAAAAACTCAACAGTAGTGTTCTTTTTAAATATTTTATTTATTTTATTTCTATTAATAAAAAATTCGGAGATAAATAAGACAGGTACCATAACTACTGTAATGCTTTCTTTTTTTAAACTAAATAAACTATTGTGGTATTTACACCATCTAGAATAACAAAGATGTTCAATTGACCAATTATACAACTTTTGTTTTACATTCGATGCATATTCCTGATTACAGACATCACTAGCTATATCACTTGGATATATACATTTCAAAGTTTCACGGTGAAATCCTTTTATATACAAGAATTGTGTACATCACTCCTTGTGTAGATTGTGAAGAATGTAAAGAGAAGCAGAGGATAAAAAAATGCAAACAGAGTAACTGAGAAGGTCAAGGCCAGTAGTTATTACCACCATTTTACTCCTCTCAAACATTTTTACCAATAAAATCATGACAATTACATGCCCTACCTTTGTCTTTAGTTCATCAAGTGAGCTTATTTGCATCCATTTTGGTCTTTCCTGAAAGCAAAATTTATACGTAGAGAGAAAATCAGGTTATAAGAACTAAAGTTTCTTATATAAAAATAACAGCCAGCTTTTCTTTTTCCTGGCAAAAACACAGACAGGAATAGGACAAAATGTACTGCAAACTATTTAACCAAAAATCTGGAAACAAATTCCCACCAATAAATATGTTCCACTTAATGTATGTTAAATTTAAGGCTAGGTGAGGGTCTAAATGTAGGGAATTTTTTCGACATTTATTGAAATTTGTCCTTGCCACCACACTTACATAAAGCTATCTTACATACAATTGCAAATAAAAAAGATATCACACATAATTTGCAAGAAGTATCTTTTTCCTTGGTAGGTGTGAATTTGATGGATATGAAAGAGGTGAACCAATGACAAGCAAGGCCAAGCCTATCAAATGGCATGTATTTGAGGCACCAACGTGCCGTACAATACTGAGATGAAATCACTGATGCACAGGGCCAAAGGTGCCAGACTCGAGAAATTCAGAGAGCAGGGCAGCAGGTCCCCAACTGTCAAAACTGGAGATTCTCTTGACATTTCAACTGAAGACAATGGGGAAGACAGAGTGAAGGCTGTGCCGTTGCTCCATGTGCAGACGAGATAGAATTCATATCACCAAAGTAACAGAAATTTTGAGTTTAGATCCGGACGGTCCGATCTGCTTTGGCACGAACATTAAAGGGGCCCCGTGCATTTCACCTCAGGCCGGATTGATTTGGATTGTAATCAGACAGTCCAGATCTAAACTCAAATATTTTGTTACCTCAGAGGATGGGGACTCGGCGAGATAAGCATTGCAAGAAAATTGTCTTTTAGTTACTGTGTAATTTTCTGTTTTTAGTTTTTCCTGTTTAGTTAAAATAATTTTTTAGACCTATATAAGGGGAGACAACGTAATGTTCTTTAATCAAATGAATTAAATCTATCTTGCTTTAACTCTGTAGGTCTTCACTTTCTCCTTCTCTCTCTTCTGATAAATTCTTAAAATTCTTAAAATTATAAAAAAATAAATAAAATAACTACCCAAAATTGCAATTAGTTTATGACATTTTTTCTTCCCCTTCAATACAGTAAACCATACCTTTCAGAAAGACGAAATAATGTCATAAACTTAACTAAAATATTGGGATTTATTTGGGAAAGGCATGTTTTCCTTCACTGTCATTTTAAAGAGATGCTTAAATTTCTTTCTTCATAATGTCATAAACTTAACTAAAATACTCAAAATCAAACAAATAATACATACTAACCTTCAAGGAAAACATGCCGAACAATGAAGAACCCTTCAGGGCACGGTCTAACACTGGAGGCACACCAGGTGGTACATTGCTAATAAATAATCCATACAGCCCCATTCCGAAAATTAACATGACAGTACCAGCGAGATACACATCTACACAAGAAAAAGCAATAAAAAGGAAAAAAAGAAACAACATCAAGTACTTGTAAACTGCTGGTCATGATGGTATGAGTATCAGGTGCACAACAGCAGCTGGTAATTCATAGAAAGCATAAGACTGTTGTAAAAAGAAGTGTATCATATAGAAATTAATATGTGTTTCCGGGAACCAAACACTAATTATTTTTCCATTTAAAATTTTTAATAATACAAGAATATAGTAGGTTGTTACCAATAGCCTCAACAAGGCGTAGAACCATCTGCCCTGAATGATGCCCCTTAACACAACATGTCCAATAAACCCTGTATGCTTCGAATATGTAAATACAGCCCTAATTAAGAAAACATGCACCAAGTTAGACCAATCAGCTCTAGAGCCTACAGTACTTGGACATAATTTTTTCCTTTACTCTCATTACAAAAGCAGTAATGTTTTCTGCTCAATTGAGTAAAAGAGGGGGGGCACTATAATTTCCTGGGATGTATTCAGTTGGCTGGTTGTGCTTTTCTTGTACTTCAAAATATGAAAATTCAACATTCTAGTGTCCATGAAATACATAATTTTTTGAATTCATGAGCTCTGTTAGAAGTAGGTAACTTGACAAACTTTAGAAAAATAAATAAAAAGGTTATAAGAAAAAGAAATATGTACATTTAGAAAGCACAGTAAAGAGCCAGCTAGGGAACCTCCAACTGCCAAAAGGGCCAAGAAGCGAAAATCAAATATCACCTGATCGATTTGCACAAAGTATACAGAAGAATGATCATCAAGTAGAAAAGCATTATAGATACACGAAATAAGAGGCATGATTTCATATCTTAACCCAAACAACTGGTGCCAGATTTTAATGCAGATGATTAATTGGCAAGAACTTTTGTTCTAGCTTTCAGAACAATTTCAGTTGGGGTTGGTATTTGTTTTGGATAAAACAGCAACCGTTAAAAACTGGTTGCACTAGGGCTCAGTTGTCACAATCAAAGCTTTTGTGAGGCATAATTGCTCTAATTGAGCATTATATCAAGGCAAAACTCAGTTTGCATGAGTCTTAACTCAACATTCCATCAACTGGACCTCAATACGAGCAATTAGGCCTCAATTGATGGAATGTTGAGTTAAATTGAGGATCATTTAGCCCTTTTGTTCAATGTAGTGTTAATCAAGCTAGGCCGATAAACATCTCATGGACTGTCACAAAATTTGTTCATATCAGTAACAACATTTTCTAAAATTAACGCCTAATTGCTTTTCCAAACTAAAAATAAATAAATAACCCGCTCAATCTTGGACTCAGTGGAAGGCTCAGGTTGCACGGGGGCCTTGTATCGGAACCCTGGAGGGTCGGATTGGGGTTGAGATAGCGAACGTGGATCGGACTCCAAGAAGGCGTTGGCACTTGCGTTGGATTCGCCGTGAGCGGAGGAGGCGAGATAAGGGAACGAGGACGGGCGCTGCGTTGGTGAGCGCAACGGTTTGTTCGTTTTAAGGGGTTTAAAAGGGCTTCGGGAAGCGAAGAGGGGAGAGACAGAAAGAGGAAGGAATAGAATGGCCATTTGGTTGCTCGGTGGAACAGTAGACTGCAGAGAGCGGAGTTTTGATTTGATTGGAAGGGTGAGGCGGAACTGAAGAAAAGAATTCGGATTCCTCAGGTACCTCAGATGTAATAATTAAATCTACACCGTTCTTTTATAGCTTACACGAATCTCGAAACTATCCATTATAGTTTTCATGGCTCGGATTGAGTTTGGCCTGGATGAAATTAATCTGCACCGTCCGTTTATGTATATTGTACCTCAGGTACCCGAGGGATACGGACTCGGAAGGAAAGTCAGAAGCTACAGTCCTGACTCCTGAGGGGAGAACTGGTGGTGATGGGTGATGAACGGTTCCCATTTCTTTCACGGTCTTGGCGGGTGTAGATATTATCAGCGCTTTTGTAGCTCGTGCAGCGCAGTAGACTGAAAGAGAGAAAAAGGTTATATTTTAAAATTGACTGTTTTGTCCTTCTTGATTACATTCCAACAAGCATGCGGGCAAAATGGCAAATCTTCGAAAGAGAAAGTATAAAACGCTACATCCCAAATCAATCACGGTGTAAACGCACCGGATATCATCATATTTTATCCGGATCAGATTCGGATTTAATTTTTTTTTTTGAGGTATATTTGAGACTATTTGTATTCGTAATTATATTCAAATATTATTACGCATAATGATACAATTTAATAACTAACTATCTGTTGTTCCGTTTACACTCCTACATCACAACAAAGATACTACTTATTTTTAATGTACATTCATAAAAAAAAATTAGCGTCAAATATATTAGTTTGAATACTTTAAATGAATTAATGAAATAACAAAGATATTTTTAGTCTAGTAGCAAAAAATAACACTTTATGACCGTGAGATTGAAAATCAAATAAATGATCCTTATTGGATAATAAAAATAATGACATTTGAAGAATTAGATCTTTATTTGCCAAAATTTTCAACAAGTCCACGTTACCATGATATATTGATATCCATTGTTAGCCCCAGACCTCGAGTGATGACTTTATTCAAAACCTATAATTATGTTAGCAAATAGAGTGGATAATAATTATAATTAGATTTTGCATAAAATAATATTCAAATAATTTATAGTATCTTAATTAGTCACTTTGTGAAAAAAAAATTGAAGATAAAGAGTTTGCTAAAAGCGTACAATTACAAAAGCATCAATAATATTAAATGCAGATATCCAATAAGAAAGTACGACCGGGCTTATACGGGTAGGACCGTAGAAGCAGCTATTATGATGTCAGTTGGACCAAGGAGTCCGATGCGCATTGGGTCAAAAGTCAAAACCGATTCAATGGAAGTTGTCTTATTAACGAGAACGGAGTAGGTTTATTTGGACTCTGGGACCGTTCGATTCATTTTAAAGATCTGCACACATAAAAATTAATGTGAGCACATACAAATATTAAAGAGACACGTGCGGATCTTAAAGCAAATCAACTGATCCTGGAGCCAATCAAATTTAAAGTAGACTCCATAAGCATCAGACTTACTCTGCAGATTGAAGCCTCCGTGTTTAGGGACATCAATGACACCCTTTTAAGCGTTTGTTCGATATGGGTAAATTTTTTTTTTTTTTTTTCCCATTAGCTTATAGGGCATGCGTAGAGTTAAAAAAAATAGTTAGCAAAACAAATAAGAATACAAGTAAATACTAGTTAGTATCTGTTATCTTGTATGGTAATTATAAAATTGGGCAATTTCATGTATCCCCTTCAAAAAACTTTAATATTACGCACTTCTCCATCAAAAGTTCATAATATCATATTTGCTCTTCCAAATTACAGAACTCACATATTTATCAAATTCATCAACTTTTACATTAATTTATAATATTCAACCTTTTAAATTCAAAATTCTCATTTTCCTCTTATAAGATGGTTGAAATCAGTGATCTAAATAGCGCGCTATAGCGTTTTTGGACTCTAAACGCTAAGCTATAGCATTAATACACGCTATTTGAGCTACGGATGCTATAGCGGTAATAGCGGTCCGCTATAGCGCAAATAGCGCACGCTATGCAACATGAGCTTTTTTTTTTTTTTTCAATTTATACGGGCTTTAAAATAAATAAATGGTGAAGATATTGTTTAATTTTGATGAATATTATATTATATCAAACTTAGGTCCGCTATAATAATTTTTTCATTTTGCTCTTGATTTTTTTTTTAACTGATGATAGATCAAATAAATAATTGTTAAATTATGGAAATTTTAAGGACTAACAAGAATTTCTTCAAGGATCATCTGTTTATTTTACTAGAAGTATGATTTTTTTTTCTTTTCAATTTCTAAGTTATTTTGAAATTTAAATAGAGAAAAGATAAATTATGTTATGATGTTGAAGATATTTTGAATAGAAAAAGATCGATAGTTTATGATATTAGTATTACTATTGATATTTTGAGTCACAATTTGGACTTTGTATTGGTTCAATATGAATATTATAATTTTTTAATCAATTTGATATTATTTATTGCTCTATGAGACTAAATAATGTTGATATTTAGTACAAATATATAATATAATTTTTATAAAAATAAAAAAACGCTATGTGGTATAGCTTTTGCTATAGCGCCGCTATTCGCTATAGCTTTTTTTGGAGGCTCCCCGCTATGACACGATAAACGCTATTTAGAACTTTGGTTGAAATTGATTTGCATGACATTTAATATGATAATATTTAAACAATAATTACTAATGTACTTATTAAAATTGATATGAAGAGAAAATGTATGACTTTTGTTATAAGAATAATGTGAAACATGTTACTTTTATTTGCATATCTTATTTTTTAGTTAAATAACTGAAGATATTCATGTTTTGATTAAAAAAAATAGTTGAAATTGATAGAAAAATTGTCTATTAATTTTTATATTAGCAATGTTATTGTATATGTGTAAAATAAATAAATTTTGATGGTCTATTTGTAAAAAATAATAAAACCAAGTATTACATTAATATTTTGATGGTTTGTATATTATTCGTCTACTATCATTTGGATATCTGATAAACTAGATTAGTGTTTTGCTATACCCGAAACGGGTTAAACCCGTTTTACTCGGCCCGTACCCGTTACCCGTTTGACCCGTACCCGTTGCCCGGGTCAAACGGGTAGACGGGTACGGGTAATATACGGGCCGGACAAGGCATTTGAAAAAAATCCGTTGTACCCGTACCCGTTTACCCGCCTATCCGTACCCGACCCGTTACAAAATTTGAATTTCAAATTTTTTTTGGCGGCCTCCTTTTAAAATTCAGATCCAGTGCAATTCCTCATTGAGTAGAAATAAATCTGCTACAATCCTAAGGGATTGTAGGGTCCCTCCAATTCCAAATCCAACCTTTTATTTAAATCTGCTACAATCCTAAGTAAATCTGGGCCGTTCGTTTCTATTAAACAGAAAAAAAAAACCCGCTCGGACCGGACCCGTACTCGTGGTACCCGTACCCGTCAACCCGCAACGGGTACGGGTAATAAACGGACCGGATAGAGGTTTTGGAAAAATTACCCGTCTACCCGTCACGGGTTTTACTCGTACCCGGCCTACCCCTTTACCCGTCCTACCCGTTACCCCTAACGGGTTACCCGAAACGGGTCACGGGTAACCCGTTAGCAAACCACTAAACTAGATAAGGATAGGACAAAATAAAACCAATTCTTAGGATATGTTTGAATGTGTCAAGAATAGAGGTTATTCAAGAATAGGAACTATTTCAAATAGTAATGTGCATTCAAACAATATTTATACCATTCATAATAGTTAGAATAGTTGATATTCTTTATTCCTTGTAAATATTGTAATAGCTACTATTTGGAAGTTATGAAGAAAGAAAAAAAAAATACTTTCTCAAATTTCCGTCAACACAGTCTTGAAATGAGAAAACTAACACCACTTGTGCTATCTCCACGCCATGACAATTCATTTGAGACCCCCACTTATTTATTTTTCCTCTTACTAATAATTAGTATCTTGTTAACACTATTTTTTCTTAGTTACAGTTATTCACTATTCTAAATAAACAATCTAATCACATTTTTACTAATCCGAATAACATCATTTTTACATTAATATGAAAATCACTATTTTTCACTATTCTCATTTACTAATATCAAATTTCGCTATTCTAACTTCCATCTAAACATACTTAAAAATTAAAATGAATAAGAGTAGAAGAGCAATTTAATGAGCACGGATAAAAAAAAATGCTTCCACACGAAACCGTATTACACCCATTGGCACCTGTACCCGTGTTCTTATAAACCCAAGCAATGAGAACTCCGCGGGTACGGATTAGGTAGTGGTATATATAACTTCTACTTTTTCAGAGAAGGTATATATAACTTGAATAGGGATGAAGTTCATATACAGCCAGACATAATAAACTGATACCACTACAATCTGGGTACTATCCGATACAATAATTCTGAAGCAGATTTTAGTCTATTGCAAACACTTGCACTTATTGTCAAGGAATCAATTGTATTTACAGCATCCCACGTCATCTCAACTAATAGAATTCTGGATTCAAATTAGGCAACTTTCCATCCAATCAACTCAAATATTTTTTAAACAAGGATTTGGAAATGGCATAGGCGTCACCTGTTGCCTCAGTGGGATACTTCTTTGTACTAGACTGCCACGTATTTGAATAAGAAATCCAACCTTTCCTCCATTCTTCGAGCTTGAAGCTTTTATTCTCTGTCAAGCTCTGTGATAAATAATTGAAATACATTGAGGCTCTTGGGAGGTAGTGATCCTTCAGCAACCCGCTCCAAAATTTGTTTGCTGGGGGAGAGAAAGAGAGGTCAATGAAATTGTTTGCACTCTTGGAAACCATTTGAAGAAATAATTGGTACTACAATGTTGTAGTTTTGCTAGTACAAAACCAAACCAGTATGAAATTATAATAGAAATATATATATATATATATAGAGAGAGATGGGCTATGGTGCATTGCAATGCATAGGCCATGGTGTGCATTAGACCATAAATCACCGATTCATAGTCCAAATGACCGATCCAAACCGTTCATCTTGTTCTCCATATTAATATGTGCTTGGAGATCAAATTTTACATTTTTTGGAATTTTTTTACTATTTATTAAGCCACTTTGAAAATCGCTGATCCAACGGTGGCTTCTGATTTTACTGTTCCAAACAGTCACCGTTGGATCAGCAATTTTCAAAGTGGCTTAATAAATAGTAAAAAAATTCCAAAAAATGTAAAATTTTGTCTCCAAGCACATATTAATATGGAGAACAAGATGAACGGTTTGGATCGGTCATTTGGACTTTGAATCGGTGATTTATGGTCCAATGCACACCATGGCCTATGCATTGCAATGCACCATAGCCCATCTCTCTCTCTATATATATATATATATATCAAAGTCTCAATGGAACCAGAAAAACAGTAAGTTGACATAATAAGCTGTCAACTTGGTAGGTACAAGTCCAACTGGCTTGTCAGTGGTACCACACCCTCTAACAGGTCTTTGTACGGACATGTACCAGGACAGTGAGTACTGCAATCTTCAGCATGAATTTGATTAAATTGTAAGTGCCGTGACAACCTACCATAGTCATGAAGTTTACTCTGATTAGTCTTTGTATTATCGTACCACATTGTCACCTGCGTTCTTGCATTCCACTCATACTGCATTAAAATTAAAGAGCGTTTTAGGGAATGGCCCATAGGCATGGTAAAGTTACGAAATTGTAAATAACTATGACAGACCTGCTTCATCTCACTACTAGTCATGGCAAGGCTTTTTGCATCTTCGAGCCAAGTACCCAATAGGAAGTTGTCATCAGAGGCTAAAAGTGTGTCCAAATCCTCTATTATCCCCAAAAATTTCTTTGAATGGAGATTCAATGTATTCAAATTGCTCATCCCATATGCTGTCAGTGCGTCTAGGTACACTTGATTTGCTAACTTGGAAAGAACTTGCCTTGTCAGGTCAACCAGATCATACCTGGTGACATCATACATTTGAGACTGAATAAAATAAAATTGGTGCCCCACAGTTCATATTTAAGTTCCATGAAGATTCTTCTGAAAGATGAACAAAAATAAGAGTCTAAAGTGTCTGACCAAACTAATCCTTTGGCAGTATTCCTCGTTTTGCTTGAAAATTGCTTGATTGTTAGTCATTTGCAACATCAAGGTTCATTCAGTTTTAATGAACCATGAAAAGCAAGTTTTAGGCTATATTTGATTAAATTAGGGGCGCGGTGCTATTGCAGGACACATTGATGCCAGTTTAGGTTTATCATAACAGTTATGGCTTAAATGGGTTCGATCAAGGCTTAGTTGCACAGTAAATGGGTGAATACCAATAAATTTGGGATCTTTTTTTTTTAATTGAAGCCCTTAGGCAATAAATTTGGGATCAACTATTCAACTATAATCATTCCACTTACCTGTAAGTCAGACTTCCTGAAATGGATTTCCCAGCATCTAGAAATAACTTGAGAGCGTTGACAACTTCCTTCTGTGAGTACCACATATGTGGTTGTGGCAATTGTTGTGAAACCTCTCTTAGAAAGAATCGAGGGCTCATACGAGAGAGGTCTCGTCGAATGGAGAGCAGGGATTGTTTGGTGGGGGGACTCATATCAGGAAATTCAACTATGTAATCCTTGTTGTGGTCCTGTATTCGTGTTTAAAATGGAGCGTGATATTTAAATTATAAACAAAAATAAGGTCTTCCCAAATTACTAGAAAGGTAGAACCATTGAATGGTTGAAGTTATTACTGGCATCGGCACGACAAGAAAGCAACCAGTAGTTACAGGCCATGGTTTCAGTAAAAGATGTATTTTACTTGAGAAAGTTTCAAACTAGTCCCTGCATAGTCCAAAAATGCAGAAAATATTGGAATTTGGGCCCCATTTTTGTTCATGAAATACAAAAGCAATTGCTAGCCTCTCTTTTGATTTATCTGAGGAAATAAAAGTGTTCAATTTGCAACCCTAGATGCAAATATTTGGTGGTTTAAAAAGAGGAGAGTTTGGAATCACAGAAAGATATGAAGAGAAAGGAAAAAGAGAGAGAGTTCACCGCGGTTCCATCTGTGCAATTATATATTGTTTGATAAAGAATTTGCCATGATTCATCAATTTCAGTAATAGCACGGCCATAGCGCCTCTTTGAGTAGCTTTTTAACCATTCCTATACAATTATATTACACAAATGAAACAATCAGACATAAAGAAAGGATTTTAAAAGTGGGATAAGATATCTTGAAAACAAACTTCGTGACAACGTTAGCAACCAATAAAACAATTATCTCAAAAGAAAAAGAAATTGGAGATATGTTCTCTACATTTTAGATACGCTGAGTATCAAATTTGGTGCAACTTGAAAACATATCAATCATCCATTGAGCGATTTATTATCAAATTGCAACAAATTTGATATGCGGGCTATCTAAAGTTCAAAACAATATAGAACAGTGAAATGCGGAAAAGGATATACCTTGACTTGAACTTTTTTATCTCGAAAAGCCATCTCAGACATAAGCTCGAACACCACTGGATTGTGCTCTATTCCTTCCATGCACATGCCAACACCAACCTAACATTTAATTCAAGAATAATAAAAAAGAAGGAACTAAATATGAAGTGCATATTTATTTTAGTGTTGATAGTTCTTATATGAACCATTGTTGAATTGCTGCTTCTGCGGGCATCAATGGGTCCAGATGAAATAGCATCAAGTATCCCATACATCTCTATGTTACCGCCAAAGTTGTGCAACATGCACCTGAATTCATGAAATTACAACATAGCACATAATACAGAAAATTCAGATGTTGAATAACAAACCAATTGAACCAAAACCAACTTCACAGTTAAACCCCAACACCGACTATTCTGTTTCCAGTTTTAGCCCTATGTTAATCCAACTCAACATCAAATAACATCAAATGTGCTATTGCCTCAAAAACCTATCGTATAAACTTCAAACTTCGATCTAAGTAGCTCAGTAAATTGGATATATAATGAACTTGCAGAAAACCAATTTTTACTATTTTTTATGATTTGTGAAAGATGGCAAAAAATAACTGATTTTTAAGTCATTTTTTGCCATCTTTCATAAATCATAAAAATAGTAAAAAATGGTATTATGCAAGTTCAGTATATAACCAATTTACTGAGCTACTTAGATCGAAGTTTGAAGTTTATACGATAGATTTTTGAGGCAATAGCACGGAATGCCTTATGCTATCCATAGCACCTAAGCCTTGCTCTTGATATAGTTAGGAACCAAATTCTCAATTTGATAATAAAGTGAGGTTAAATTAAATAAAATGGAGACAGTTGACGCTCAGTTTGGTTAAATTAAGCTGAGTTTAATATTTACGCCGGATTGGATTAGATTTCTTGAGGAAACCATAGCATATTGAATAACAAAAAGGTCCGAACTTGGACCAACTGGAATATAGAAGCTTTTATTTAATACACACATACAGACAAGAGGATGCACATACCAAACATATGGTACACCATAGAACTGAGAAGATTGTTTCCATATTGGTTTAACATCAGCAAATAAGTCCAATACTATCATCTTTCCAATTGGTACTGAGTGAAGAAGTGCCTAAAGTACAAAAGGAAAAGTAAAATAATAATCTTTAAGAAAATATTAGCTTCCATGAATTATGAGGGAACAAGGGTAGAAGCAATCCTTCTTTACCCTTGCTCATAAAAAAAACCACCTAGTTAATACTTCAAGAACAAGGGTAGAAGTAACACCTGCTCCGGTTATTCCAAACATCAACTCAAAAGCAGTTGGAGGTTGGAATAAATAAACATCAGAAATGGCCATCTTTTTTTCATGTTACGTATCCCCTTTAAGAGTAGCAGCAACAAAAAAAAATATAAAAAATAGAATGGAAATAAAGTATAGCTTTCCATTGAAATTAAGCAATGAAGTACCTTCATTTGAGGGGGCTTCCAAAATGCAGCATCTGATGAGAACAGCCAACCCTACATGCACAGGTATTGCAACTTTATTGTACTATATAATTTGATCTACTTGTCTGTTAGTTTCCATTTATTTTAAATTATTGAACATATTGGATGCTTAAACATCAACTGAAATTCAAATAACCTCAATTGAATATCAACTAATAAATTAAACCAAAAGCGCAAAGTAAACTTTATGAAAGTAAAATCTAAAGAGGCCAAAAGAAACTATTTCTGGCAACAGTAGACATCTACAACAAAATAACACTTGAAAACTTTTCTGACAGTATAATAACATTAGAGTATTTGGTTGGGACAGTATAGATATCTGTGAACTTGGTTTATGATAAGGCCAAGCTCAATCATTTCTAGCGTTGCAAATCCCCCCTCCCCCTCCCCTCTCATCCATCTAGCTTTTATATTAGTAATTTTCAAACTACTAATTCTGGAAAAAAAAAAAATAGTAAAACATCTTATTGTATACCTGCATTAGCCATATAGCATCCTTGTTGCCTTGTGACATGGCCTTGTAAACAGCAGCTCCAAGTTTAGAGATATAGGATGGGTCATTTGTAGGTGGTGCATTCTCATTGAATGTATCACTGTGATATGGGATCATTTGATTAGCTTGTCATGTATACCTAAGAAAAAAATCAAAATACTGCATCCATCTCTGCTCAACATCATGCTAAAGCTCGTTGGAAGCATCACAGAAGCATAATACACTATCTATTCCTCATTTAAAGTACTTAGATCAACCTTCCCCCCGATTCTGACTTTTCGTATAATAAATATAAGGAAGAAACGAACCGGAAATTTGGGCATATTTTAAAACAACTAGAAATTGGAGCATATAGGACAGTTCTCATTTCGAACAACGGTGAAAGAGTATTAGATATTTCCAATTAAAAGGGAATATCCCTGATTCATGATATCTTGATTTTCTGAATGGTATTCTCCCTTTAAAAAATATAATCATGCAAAAGTTGAAGTTCAAATAATCCTTGGTAGGTATTAAAAGGCAATACAATTATATGGGTAGACAAATAGTTCTATATTACCTTTTTCATATTTTAAACTACTGCAATTTTTAGTGAAGCAAATCAACATCAAATATTTTAAACTTTTGAAAACACAACTTATGAGGAAAGACAGTAGATTTACCAGTTGTAGATGTCAGTAACATCGCCATACTCTGTAATTTAAGAGAATATAAGAAGCCTCATATACAAGCAGAAACTCATTAATTAAAGGAATATCTATACCAAAATGTTTATGGTGAACCAAATTCAATGATTTTTATCTACTATTAAATTATTTTTCTTGTTCATTGGGGGCTTGTTAATCAAGTAAGGCTTTGATCACCCCTAGGTATCACAAGCCCGCTCTACTGTCATAATAGGAATAGTTTCATGTATGCCTCTTTGAAATTTTATAGTTGATTAATGATGTCACCTGATATAAATTACACCTTTATAATTATCTATACCTTCAATTTGCTTATTTATAAATGCCTTTCCAAGTTCAATAAACAAGGGATCAGATGGGTCAAGAAGATATGTACAACACCACCTCTTGTCACCGTTCACAGTATTCCTATAACAAAAGAAAATTCAACAACAGAGTTAAGCATGTACATGATAATTCACCTGAAACTGGAAG
The DNA here is from genome assembly GCF_964058835.1 of Carex rostrata. Lineage (NCBI taxonomy): Eukaryota > Viridiplantae > Streptophyta > Magnoliopsida > Poales > Cyperaceae > Carex > Carex rostrata. Next base: position 4,330,732 of record NC_135931.1, on the reverse strand, counting down.
TCAAAAGGTTTATTTTAGAACCAAGAAGCCATCATTTATCCTTATTTGCAGATTACACAGACTATTAATGTTTCTCACAAAAAATAAAAAACCCAAACTAACTTGACTACTTCGCCCAATTCATACTACTATTTGCAAGAAAAAAAAATCAATTCTGGAATCAAATTGAATATTAGTGGGAGTACCACAGTTTATTCTAAAATATTAAATTTACAGATACAAAACTTTGAGGTGCTTTTTGCAAATAAGAACTATGATAAGAAAACTTATTACAGTAGTCACAACACAACCCCCCCCCCCCCCCCCCCCCCAATCAAAAAATTAAGCCCGACTTCCAAATTTAACCCTTAACTGAGCCTCAACTATTAAATTTATCCTCCATGAGTTATTGTCCTCCTCGATTAAAATCAGCCTAAGTTAACCCTAAATTGTGCAATCAAACAGTAGACAGAAAAAACAGATGAACTAAAATGACCGGAACTCATCGTTCAGTAGGTTAAAAAAAAATGCAAAGCCAGTACAGAAAGGGCACATTAGTACCAAGTCAATTAGCAATAATGAGTAGATCTATAATTCTTAACAACGTTACCAGTCTCCAAGTCTTGTAATTTTGGCGGAAGGATACAGCTTTTTCAATGCAGCCGGCACATTTCCCGAAAATGAAGGTAGAACTACGTAAACAAAATGTCATAGATAAGGAAAATAAGTAGCAGAATTGAAATTTACAGGAAACACAGTACATGATGAACCATGGATTTATTAAAAAATGTGCAGTCGCTAATTAAGCTCAACCAACGCTTAATTAACCCTTCATTGTACAAGCCTCGATTTGATACAATTTAGCATCATTTAGCCTTTCGGTAAAGGTGTATGCCCAAATCACCTCTAATATATAACAATTTTGTGAGAACCAAACACCAAAAATACCTAGTAATAACAATGAACTACAAACCTAACAAGCTAGTAAATTTTGGTTATTCTCCACGAGTGCAGTAGCTGATGGATCAAATAAACAACATCGATTTGACCAAAACAAAACATAAAATAGCATGCCAATCCTGCGCATTTATTTTGCTCATTATGGATTTCTTTTTCTAAAAAGAGTACTCTAGATTTAGTAAGAGAAAGAACCTACCAGGGGTCATTCCAAACTCAATCATACGAGTTACGATCAACTTTTGGAGAATTGATTGATCATTCAGCCAGTTATCTGAAAGGGGCCCACCCCACCTATCAAATCAAAATATACGAAATTTAAACTGATTATGAGGCAACCAAAAAGAGCTGAGTTCAATTTGAAGAAAGTTGACAATGCAATAACTGAAGTGTCTATTTCACTTTAAAATGTGTGTGAGACTGTATTTATTGCTCATACTCAGCTCAAGAAGACAATACAACACCAGTTTCCTGGGTAGCAGTACCATAACCGGTCAGGTTTGATGATTGCAACTACCGGCCACCATATACTGTGTCTGAATGATTTGTATTAACTTTGTAGAATACAAGTTAAAATGGAAGAGAATTATTATTTTATGAGCCATATCATACCCATGCAGGTTCCCCATCCGAGCCCAGGCAAGGAAGGCAGGCCCACCAAAGAAGTCAGTCAAGTCTTCCCTGCTTAGATTGAAATCCTGCAATACCAAATTAATAAATCAGCATTTCTTAGTGTTTCTTCAATTGATTCGTTTCATTTTGGATACAGTTTATCTAATTTTCCTCAATTAAAATCAATAGCACAAAATTACTGTTGTTTTTTATTTATTTATTATGAACATATATTTCTCATACCATAAAAACGTTCTGCCAAATATACTCCTGTCCATTAAAAGCCAAAGGCAAATTAATTCCTTGAAGAGCCATCCAGTCAATCTCTTTCTCCCATCTCTGCCAAGACCACCACACAAAGGAATCTATGCACATCATAGATAAACACCAGTGTGAAAAGAAAATAAAGGAAAATAATTCAACTTGCTTATATTTGATGTGGCTTCCTTTTTGTTAGTACCATACCTTTCAGGTACAATTTAAGCAACAAAAAGAACACGTAATTTTTTTGTGCCTTTGTTTATTTTGCACAAGTACCCCTTGTTTTTACAACTTTCTTTTCTTGATTGGTACAGTCTTTCTATAGAAAGCACATGCAGGTTCATAAGAAAACCCTAGGACTATAATACTTGGTAGTTGGTGCAAAGAGCTTACAGCTGGAGGTGACAACATTCTGGTAATAGCTCCATGGCACTGGTCGAACAACTTTGACCCCCATTTTGTCTACACGAGGCAGAGAGCCAGGTGATGGTACTGAACCCAATTGAACTCCTCCGGTCTTATTCCATGAGATGTGGACACCACACCAGTACTTCAAGTACCAGTGGAGGCCAGAGGAAAGCTCGACTCCAGTTGAACCTTGAATCCTGTAAAATACTGAAACTATCAAAACAGTAGTTTAAAATTATTTTGACAAGTATAATTTATCACCATTCACTGGTCATGCACCGCTGCTGTATTAACATAGCATATAAGTATTTGATTTGTACATACTGCTGTACGATTAGGACATAAACAGACAAAGAAAAAGCTTGCAATATTATAAGCTGAGTAGATCCTAGCTATATGCCAAGGATAGCTAAAGCAATGCATAATAACACAGCAGTCAGACTGTAATCAACACATATGTTTACAACAGATGCTGACTCTTGCACTTCATAAGCTTAATTATGATAAAGAGCACATACAGTATCTCGGGTTGGCCATGCTTTGAATTGTAGATATTACTTATGTAGAAGCAAGTCGACTTCCCACAAATGCCCTGTCAAGCACACATACAGTAAGTACAGCGCAGTTCTTCCTAAACTTTTGAACAATGCACACTGGACTTGAGATCCTGAGAAAATTACATGATCAATATTTGAAAATTTTATTCAGCAGACTTGTGTAAATTGCCGGATGACATTCAAGGAAAACATATATGAGTTGTAGATTTTACGCTCGATTATCTGAGTTTTTGCCGACTCTTGTTACCACGTGAGACAGTGGGAATTACTTGCTTTGTTAGGGGCCAATATGGAACTTTGCAATCACCAACTGCCTGAATGTGTTTAGTGCATTGAAAGTTTGTTCTGAAGATCCAATTATATGTTCGATGTTTGAATGTTAATTTGGATGATGCAGTTGATGTTGTGGTCTTCTCTGGTTTAATATGTGTTTTATTTTTCCTTGGTACCAGTCTGGTATCGGTACTAAGAGTCGTGCTAGGGTTTCTATGGTAATAATTCTCAGACTTGGTTGAGAGAGATGAGTCATTACATAACACATTACCCACATTAAGAATTTAGGATTTATCTTCCATTATATAAAACATGTTTTTTCATAATCAGTCACAAACAGTCCGTAACAGCAGAGAACGCTAGAGCCTGATTTGCAAGAACCATAAAAGAAATGGTAATTAGTACACGTTTCCTTAATTACAATAAGATGTTAGCAGAGAAAATATGGCCATTATTCATTTAATCGTCGGTCTGAGATATTATGCAATAAGCTCTGATTTGACCATTGAGACAAAATGGTACTGTAAACCATGTGATGTGCACAGAATAAAATTTTATTTGTGATGTAAGCAAAAAGTAGTCAAGTTAAATCAACACGCACTTTTTTTTATATATAAAAGTAGTCATACTGTCGCTTACAAAAAGTAGAGAAAGAGACCTTGGAGTCTATCTGGAATTTAAAACTGGAGGTGTGAGAGGGGAGCAAGCGCTGGAGAAGTAAAGCGGTTGCGGTCTCTTGCATCTCCGGAGGAGCTCTCCGCTTGTTCAAATTGGATGCTAGCTCCTCCTCCAGGCTCGATCTCCATGGAGACGAAAAGGGGAGTAGTGTGAGAGAGAGTAAAAGCACAAAAAAGGGCCTCATTAATGGCGGAACAAAGGATCTGACTGTAGAGAGAGAGTGTTGTGTTTTTGTAATTGTAGGGGATTGGTCGGAAGCGAGTCAAGCGACCAATTGAATTAAATCACCTAAAGTAACTCTCTTTTTTAGTTTAGATCTGTACCGTCAGATCTGATTTGGCACGAATATTAAAAATCCCTGTGCATTTCACAATATAAACTCAAAATTTGAGTTACTTCAGAAATTCTCGAAGCGACAAATTGTGGCTTGAGGTGGATTTGGACCGGTCTGAACGGCTAATGGGACCCAAATTTTCATGCTTTTATGTGGCAGCTTGATGGTGGTGCTTTATGTAACGAATTCTCATTGATGAAATGAAGGCGACTCGCCACTCGGTGTGTTTGGTGTTCCACCTCTGGAGACTCTTTCAATTACAGAAACGAAATATGTTCTTAAGCGATTGTTAAATCATCTCTATCGGATAATGCGTCACTATATTATAATATAGCATGATGATAAATAATTTGAAAATAAAATAATAACGATAATAAACTTTATATGATCAAATAGCAATCAATAAAAGTGTACGAACGAGAATAATATGCACTTTTTTGTTTTCTTCGCGACTCAGCAGAAGAAATTTTTTTTGAGAAATCAATCATTTTCCTAACTCATGTGTTACTTTGCAAATGAATAGATAAATGTAACTTAACCACGGTTGACGGATTAAGGCACAATTAAAATAATAACTGTGTAACACCCTGCTTTCAATGCAGGGACAATTTTATTTGGACCTTGGGTCTTGGGAAAAGTTGAAGACACCGAAATAAAGCAAATATATATATATATATATATATATATATATAGAGTTAGGCTGGGGTGCTATGGATAGCATAGTGGCCTCTATGCTACGGCTCAATATTCGAGTTTTCAAAATCCAAACGGTCGATCCGAACCGTTCATCTTATTCTCCATATTAATATCTGCTTGGAGACCAAATTTTATAATTTTCTGAATTTTTTTACTATTTATTAAGCCACTTTGAAAATCGCTAATCCAACGGTTTTACTGTTTTGTGCAGCCACCGTTGGATCAACAATTTTGTAAAATACTTAATAAATAGTAAAAAAATTCAGAAAAATGTAAAATTTGGTCTCCAAGCAGATATTAATATGGAGAATAAGATGAACGGTTCGGATCGACCGTTTGGATTTTAAAAACTCGAATATTGAGCCGTAGCATAGAGGCCACTATGCTATCCATAGCACCCCAGCCTAACTCATATATATATATATATATAGAGGATGGCTAAGCTCAAATCGTTTGTTCCTGGACTCAGGAACAAACGATTCAATTCTCTGATTTTCGAAGTTCAAATGGTCAATCCAAACCGTTAGATGTTTAATCTATATTAAAATGTGCTTGGAGACAAAATTTTATATTTTTTGAAATTTTTTTACTATTTATTAAGAGGGTTTGAAAGTCGCTGTTTTTATTAAAATTCTGCACCATAAAAAAACAGCGACTTTCAAACTATCTTAATAAATAGTAAAAAAATTCCAAAAAATATAAAATTTTGTCTCCAAGCACATTTTAATATAGATTAAACATCTAACGGTTTAGATCAGCCATTTGAACTTCGAAAATTAGAGAACTGAATTGTTTGTTCCTGAGTCCAGGAACAAATGATTTGAGCTTAGCCATCCTCTATATATATATATATATATATATATAGAGAGAGAGAGAGAGAGAGAGAGAGAGAGAGATGGGATATGGTGCATTGCAATGCATGGAGGAGTTTGTGCATTGGACCATAAATCTAAAATTCAAAATCCAAATGGCCGATCCAAACAGTTCATCTTGTTCTCCATATTAATATGTGCTTGGAGACCAAATTTTACATTTTTCTGAATTTTTTTACTATTTATTAAGTATTTTACAAAATTGTTGATCCAACGGTGGCTGCTGATTTTACTGTTTTGTTAAGCCACCGTTGGATCAACAATTTTGTAAAATACTTAATAAATAGTAAAAAAATTCAGAAAAATGTAAAATTTGGTGTCCAAGCACATATTAATATGGAGAATGTTCGCGTGAAAGCGCAACGCAAGTTTCGGTACGCTTGGGAGCGTACCTTTTAAAACCGCGGTTACACCTTCCGATTAGGGTTGCAAGTGCACAACCCTATCGAGGAGTATAATCGGGTATCGATCCACAGGGACGGATTCTTTATCTAGATATTTACTTATCTCGACTAAAGACTAGAAGTGAGAAAGAGGGAGTTTTGGTACTTAATTTTCCTAAAGAATCAACTCAAGCAATCAAACAATGCAATAGAATAGTAAAAGTGCAAGGAAAAATATAAACTGTGTTTTGATTTGGGATAAAAGATGTTTCAAGGGTTTCAGACTTCATCTCTAATTTGCCTCTAGTGGTACGGGTCTTACCAAGTTGGTACGGCTAGGCCGCACCAACCTGATCCGACCAAGCCGAGTGGAGCTTGGTACGAGTAGGCCGCACCACTCTTGTAAGACCCATACCGATGTACCAGTACAGAGCTTACAAGTTCGAGTTGATGCATTTCTTGCTGGTACCTCGTATTAAACTCTTCATAAAGGTTCAATTGACCATACCTAAGGTTCCTAAACCTCAACTCTCGTTTGTTGGCTCAAGATCTAGGTTTTGGAGTCAATTCTTCACCTTCTAGGGTTTCTAGACCTCAACTCTCGTGTTTTGGTCCAGATCCTCTAGTTGATTGATTGGAGATCTAAGGTATCCTCTAATCTGTCAATTAGGGGAGAATTCAACCTTTCGGCTTCAATTCGAACAAGTCTACCTAAAGGGATTGGTTTGGTTGAGAGAAAGCAATGGTCACATGACCTTGTTAGGGTTGATCTACCACTATAGGCACACCATATGCAATCACAGAGAGACAAAGCAATCAAGACAAGCAAATACACAATCAATTCAATCAAAAGAGTTCATACAAGATCCAAATCAAGAAAAGCAACACAAATCAAGAAAATCCATCATCAAACCCTAGAAACAATGATCAACTACTCACAAGTCATAGATCTGTCCAGAAATACAAATAAAGAGATAAAGAGAGGCATGATAGAACTAGATCGAAGATCGGGAGTTGAGAAGAGGTTGATCCGTCGATTCTCGCCTCTTCCTCTTCCTTCTTCTTCTCTCCTTGCTCCTTTGCTCTCTTTCTCTCTTTCTCTGAGCTCTCAATCTGGAATGGAATGGAATCCTCCAAAATGGAGAGATCCCTCGCTTTAAATAGCCTCTGCCAAGATTTGAATTCTGTCAGGCGGCATCTATGTACGGCCCGTACCAAGGTGGTACGGCCAGGCCGTACAAGATGGGAAAGAGGCTGGATCGGCTAAGTCTGGTAAGGGCCGTACCAAATCTGGTAAGGGCCGTACCAAGTCTGGTAAGGGCCGTACCAAGTCTGGTAAGGGCCGTACCAAGTCTGGTAAGGGCCGTACCAAGTCTGGTAAGGGCCGTACCAAGTCTGGTAAGGGCCGTACCAAGTCTGGTAAGGGCCGTACCAAGTCTGGTAAGGGCCGTACCAAGTCTGGTAAGGGCCGTACCAAGTCTGGTAAGGGCCGTACCAAGTCTGGTAAGGGCCGTACCAAGTCTGGTAAGGGCTGTACCAAGCCTGGTAAGGGTAGGCCGTACCAAGTCTGGTAAGGGCCGTACCAAGCCTGGTAAGGGCCGTACCAAGCCTGGTAAGGGTCGTACCAGGGAGTCCAAAAATACCGTTTCTTCGTGTATTTTGCTCCAATCCTGCAGAAAACAAACAAACTCTCAGCAGTACCAAATTCTAAGGATATATCAATGAAATGCACATGATTTTGACAATTTAGAACGTGAATTTGGTACGAAATCAAGTTAAATATAGGCTAAATATGCGAGGTATCAGAGAACAAGATGAACGGTTTGGATCAGTCATTTGGATTTTGAATTTTAGATTTATGGTCCAATGCACAAACCCCTCCATGCATTGCAATGCACCATAGCCCATCTCTCTCTCTCTCTCTCTCTGTATGTATGTATATATATATATATATATACATACACATACATACAGAGAGAGAGAGAGAGAGATGAGCTAATATCAAAACGTTTGCACCACGCCTCCCGTGCAACCAAGTCATTTTCTGATTTTTAAAGTCCAAATGATCGATCCGAACCGTTAGATGTGTTCTCCATATTAAAATGTGCTTGGAGACCAAATTTTACATTTTTTGGAAAAATTTTACTATTTATTAAGCCACTTTGAAAATCGCTGATCCAACGGTAGCTTCTGATTTTACTGTTTGGTTAAGCCACCGTTGGATCAGCGATTTTCAAAGTGGCTTAATAAATAGTAAAAAAATTTCCAAAAAATGTAAAATTTGGTCTCCAAGCACATTTTAATATGGAGAACACATCTAACGGTTTAGATCGATCATTTGAACTTTAAAAATTGGAAAATGACTTGGTTGCACGGGAGGCGTGGTGCAAACGTTTTGATATTAGCCACTATATCTCTATTCTATTATTAAGCACGTTGGGTGTCCGATCCGCCAACGGCTACGATTCAGAAATGAAACTTCGGATTTGATCTCAGCTCTCCAATTACATAATTTGTCTTCTTTTGATTAAATGCATCTGTTTTATGTATAGAAGTCTAAATTTAGTTAAAAACATATCCACCACATATGCTCCCACACGTTACGTTACAATTAAAATTGAATAAAATCTGAAATTTAGCGATATATTTATCTGTTTCCTTATTTTTGTTTGTTTCCATATTTGTCATCTTCAATTGAGAAGACTCCACCTTCCATTTTCTTATTTATTGTTTTCTTACTTCTTCGTTTCTATACGGATACAATGGAAATCATTTTTTTTTATTTCCTTATTTCTCTTTCTTTGTTTCTATACATGTTGGTGTAGGCAATTTAGAATATATTTCTGATATATAATATTTCAATGTGTGTGTGTGTGTATTCTAAATTGAAAACAAAGAAGAATATAAATTAGAACGTGTGTGTGAATATATATTTTTCTTATAATATATGTTTGTGTATATATATCCTATACATACACACGATAACACTTTTTATTTATGTTTTTAATATCATATTATATGTTAATATTGAATTGTTGTATGATATGTGATATTAGATTTGAATCGAGCTATTATTTGATATCATTGATACTTAAAAATAAAAAAATCATCACATCATTAAATTGTTATCAGAGATCACGATTAAAGTTAATTAAAAATACAAAATCATATAAATTTTCTATTAACATGTGTTTTAATTTTTAGATAATTATTATTTTCATTGATATATTTGTTTCTTATAATATGTCCCCGTTGCAACGCACAGGTATGATACTAGTATATATATTTAATATGGAGAACACATCTAATGGTTTAGATCGATCATTTGGACTTTAAAAATCAGAAAATGACTTGGTTGCACGGGAGGCGTGGTACAAACGTTTTGATATTAGCCACTATATATAGATGAGTAGAACTAGGGTGTTCTTAAGCTCACTAAAGTGTTTAGTGAGCTTAACTCCAAAATCCATCAAATTGATTTTAAATGACGAATTCGAACCGTTGGAACCCGCCTATCTTACGTGTGATGCGTCTACATGTGAAATTTTTAAACATTCGAATTAGTTTAGTATAAAGTCAATCGGTAAAAATTAGAAGGTTAATAAATTAATTTTAGTGCATGCATTTTTTGAATGTTTTTTGACCGCTTGACTTTATACTAAATTAATTCGAATGTTTAAAAATTTCACATGTAGATGCATCACACGTAAGGTAGACGGATTTTAACAGTTCGGATTCATCATTTGAAATCGATTTGATGGGTTTTAGAGTTAAGCTCACCAAACACTTTGGTGAGCTTAAAAGCACCCTAGTTCTACTCTATATATATAGAGAGAGAGACTAATATGCATTCGAATGTATATGGACCGAAATACATACGGTCCAAATTCGACTTTTCAAAATTCAAACGGTCGATCCGAACCGTTCATCTTGTTCTCCATATTAATATGTGCTTGGAGACCAAATTTTACATTTTTCTGAATTTTTTTACTATTTATTAAGTATTTTACAAAATTGTTGATCCAACGATGGTTGCTGATTTTACTGTTTTGTTAAGCAACCGTTGGATCAATAATTTTGTAAAATGCTTAATAAATAGTAAAAAAATTCAGAAAAATGTAAAATTTGGTCTCCAAGCACATATTAATATGGAGAACAAGATGAACGGTTCGGATCGACCGTTTTAATTTTGAAAAGTCGAATTTGGACCGTATGTATTTTGGCCCATATACATTCGAATGCACATTAGTCTATATATATATATATATATATATATATATATATGTATGTAGAGTTAGGCTGGGGTGCTATGGATAGCATAGTGGCCTCTATGCTACGGCTCAATATTCGAGTTTTCAAAATCCAAACGGTCGATCCGAACCGTTCATCTTATTCTCCATATTAATATCTGCTTGGAGACCAAATTTTATAATTTTCTGAATTTTTTTACTATTTATTAAGCCACTTTGAAAATCGCTAATCCAACGGTTTTACTGTTTTGTGCAGCCACCGTTGGATCAACAATTTTGTAAAATACTTAATAAATAGTAATAAAATTCAGAAAAATATAAAATTTGGTCTCCAAGCAGATATTAATATGGAGAATAAGATGAACGGTTCGGATCGACCGTTTGAATTTTGAAAACTCGAATATTGAGCCGTAGCATAGAGGCCACTATGCTATCCATAGCACCCCAGCCTAACTCATGTATGTATATATATATGAGGAGGGATCAGATGACACCCTTTTTTGGTGACATCGAATGACATCGTGCATTTTCAAAGTTTTCAAAGTTCAAACAGTCGATCCAAACCGTTCAACTTGATGGATATGTTAAAATGTGCTTGCAGATCAAATTTTACATTTTTCTGAATTTTTTTTACTATTTATTAAGTATTTAACAAAATCGCTATATTTAGACCGTTGAATTTTTGTACCCATCTTAATAAATAGTAAAAAAATTCAGAAAAATGTAAAATTTGATCTGCAAGCACATTTTAACATATTCATCAAGTTAAACGGTTTGGATCGACTGTTTGGACTTTGAAAATGCATGGTGTCATCCGATCCCTCCTCTATATATATATAATATTAGAAAAAGTTTGGACCAATAGTTACTTTTTGTAAATTTAGAGGGTAAAAGAACATGTTGAATATAATAAAGGAAATGGAGGATATTTTATTACAGTGTTGGTGTAATTGTAGGAAATTAAAGGTTCATTGCAACAAAAAGCACTCCATTCTTTTCTGAAAATTTAATTTTTCTTATTTCTAAATTCTTTTTTTAGAGGATGGATAAATGTACAGTATACGACCCGCCATACAGTGATACAGAGCAGCAGCAGGTACTTGTTGTGCGATACAAATTCAGCTAATGATCTGTCAAGCTTTCCAGCAAACGGCAAGTGGTGCACGGGCCGCACGGCTATTCGCCTGCCGAAGCGGAAGCACTCCGCGCCATGTACGATATGAGAATAAAATATGAATAGAAAGGAATCATACATATTCCCTTTACCGGAAAAGAAAATGATGTCTGCTTAATTTTTTAAAGTTTAAATTGTTCTCTGACAGCGATCGTTTGTCGTACCTTAAAAAGCTGTTTATTTAGTGGTTAAGCCGGAATATTTATAACTTTTTTTTTTTTATATGTATGCTATTGAAAATATTTCTAATTATACGTGTCCATCCTTGTCTGATTACAAAATTAAGATGTGTTATTGATTAAGAAACATGGGCCAAAAAAATCGGCTAGGCTCTCTCCAATGAATCCGCATCTCCTGAGATAAAACTTTTGTGTTGATAGTGAACTGTTCAGTATAAATTTTAAAGCAATCTATTTCCCTGTTAATACACTTTCTGTGAATCTAAGTAAGCACCATTTGAAATCTGACACGTAAATTTATCAACTCAAATTTTTTTATCTCGGAGGTCGGACTTCTTTTGAGTTAATACGATGAACATGCCATATTAATTTATCTCGAGTTTTTTTTTTATCGCACAGACTGATTTGAGATTAAAAAAAAAATTCGTATAGTGCCTTAAAATCTGTCGATCGTATAGTTGATATAAATAGGGCCTTAAATCTGACACTTTTTTAGTGGTTGAACTTCTTTTAAAAGTAATTATGTATTCCTTACCTGCCAAACAATATATGCAGGATGTTAGAGATGTGTCATCACTCGGTACACAATTATTTTTGATCAAAATTTTAAGCTCTATTTTACTCATGTGACCCAAACACAGATTTCACAAATTAATTTAGTTGCCTACAACTGCATTTATTTATCCACATAATTTAATCCGCCTTTTTATAAAATGAGCTTGTCTTCTCACCCGAGCAACAACTAGAGACCATTTTGACAATTTTCACTTACCTTCAGCAAAGTGGCTATGGTACCCTTCATCATTAAGAGCACCAACAGAAATTAGATGAAGTCTCATATCCGGCACATGCCGAACAAGTCTCATATCCGGCACATGCCGAACATTATTGAGAAGTAACTTGTACCCCACATTGGACTCCACGCACACATATCTGATACTGGAGATCTTGCATACCCCCATCATTCCCTATTTTTACCTTACCAAAATCACCTTGCTTGTAAGAAGTGAACAAATCATGTCGAGAAAGTGACATGAAATGAGGTTGTTGAATCAATCACCCAAGTGGAGTCTTGACTTGTATAATTGACAAACCCATCATCACAAGCAATGAACACTTCACTGTCACATACGACGGCTGCAATGCCTTCCTTCTTATTTTCATCAGATCTAGGTATAGATTGGTCTCTCTTAGCCCTTTCCTTCAACTTTCTACACTCGGACTTAATGTGGTCCGGCTTGCGGTAATAGTAGCAAACAATGCCCTTACGAGACTTTGATCTCCCTTTTGATTTGTCATTGTGGTCATGACCGTAAGAGTTTCTATGTGAACTTCTTCCACGGTTCTCGGTAGCAAGAGCTGTCAACTCATTTGTAATGCCCAACTCTTTGCGCCTCAACTTCTCATTTTGCATACTCTCTTTTGCCATGGAAAGAGTAACAGTACCGTTAGGTGCTGAATTACTCAATGACACCACAAGGGTCTCCCAACTATCCAATAAAGAACTTAAAAGAATCAAGACTTGCAATTCTTCATCTAAAGCCAATTTCATAGTGGACAACCGATTCACACAATCCTGAAATCGACTCAAATTAATGCTCACTCACATATTAGCCCTCATGATAATTCATGTTCAAAAGTTTTCGAATGATAAATGTTTTGTTTTGAACTGTTTTGCACTCATACAAACTTTCAAGCTTCTCCCACAATTTATTGGCATCGGTTTCAGTTGAAACACCGAATCATCAACCCACTGCATAATCAACACAACAGAGCAAATGGAAGAGCGATATTTGTCCTTCAACTATCGATCACATCTGACGGTAGTGTAGATCGGCTCTGATACCATTTGTTGGAATAAGAAGTACATAAATAACAAATAAATGAAAAAATAGAAGATCACGCAAGATATCAAACAACAAACAAGAAAGTACAAGAAATGAGAAAAGACAAAAAATTTAAGTGAAAATCTTTTCAGAAAAAAACTCAAAAGCATACAGCACAAATGCACTAAATCAATAAAGTCTTACTAGTACAAGACATTATTAAAAACAAATACTCTCTTATATACTCTCTATCCGTTTGAGGAAGAAGAAAGCAAAATCTAAAAAGACTAATGAAAAAGCGAGCAACGCCAGACACACAGGACGGTTCAGCCTTTTAATTAAAAGAGCGACTCAGAGTGGCGGTTTTGTTTTTCCGCCAAATGCCAAAAGAATGGCGGTTATTTAAAGTCCGAAAATGGGCTACGGCCCATGATTGTCTTCCAATTCAGTGTTTTAAAAATCAGTTTATTCAGTTGAATATTCATATTCGATTGGAATCCGAATAGAAAATGAGTATTCGGTCTAATATATGATTTTGAATATTCGGCTGCATATTCGAATATCCGGTCACATATTCGATCGTATATTCGAATATTCGGCTGTATATTCGGCCGAATTGAGATCAATATATAAATATTTTAGTATTTCATTTAGTATGAGATGAAAATTGATATTTTAACATTTCATCACCAGTTTAACATGTACAGTCAATCATAAATACTTTCTTTGTATACAAATTAATATAAATTTTTATTTTAAAATATGCATATATAAATCCAAATAAAAATCCTCATATGCGGCCGCATATCGTATATGCAGTATGCGGTGGTTTTCCGAATACCTCATAAGAACCGATTTTTAAAACAATGCTTCCAATCAACAAAAGCGTCATAATTTTTCATTAAAGGAAGCAGGCATAATTGCCTTGTCACTACCAAGTTATTTTTTAAAACAAAAAAAGTTTTAAATAAACTGATAAAAAGAGTTACAAGAGAGATAATGTAGAAAAATGTGAATGAAACATTACGTGTCATGAGTTGTCGCAATTTTTCTTTCATGTCAATATTTCAAAATTCAAGAAACAAAATCCATTACCTTTGATTTCGTTCTCTTTCAAAAGTGATGCATGCACATTAAGATTTATAATTTTTGAATTTCATATGTCCATACCCGCAATTTCATGTTGAATATTTGCAGATTTGATTTATATAATTTTTTTCTTAAATTTGAAAAGTTGACTAGCATACTGGAATTGATTATTGATATATTAATTGCATGTACTAGGTCCAACTAATACATAAACCAAAAGATATTGGCATACATAGTCAAAATTATATCTCAGTACTTGTGTTACAAATGTAAAATCACACACACACACATCCTTCAAATTAGAAAAACAATTAGAAAGAAAGCACAATGCCAAAAGCGGTCCTGATCAAGTGGCACAAAGTTTATGCCACTAAAATCTTCTCCATTTTTCACATAATTTGATATCGATCCCCTTAATCCCTCTCACATCACGCTCTGTCAGAATTAGTCTCTACTCTCTAATCGACCAAGCACGCTTCCATTTCTTCCCAAAAGAGAAAATACCCCATTGATCGAAAGCGCCGTCTCCATGCATGTAAATCGGACTCGTAATTAGCATAACGTGAAGAAAAAAATTCTATCAGCTGTGGCCAGGGGCACCGATGTTTGGGCCGTTGGGCTGAATGCAAATGGATATTTGGGCCTGGCTCTAAGTTGTGGTCGTTTTTCTATCGATGAACATATCTTCCAGACCTCTGCTTAAATTTTTCAAACAAAAAAAACCCTCCGAAATGTTTTTTGTTTTGTTCTTTTCTTTATTTTTAAACAACTTCTAATTATGGACAATTTTGTTTCAAATAATATGCTTCTTCTTTCCGTTGTTTAGTTAGTTAAGCATACATAGCTTTATTTTCTCAAAAACAATTGAAATCCACCGTTATCAATGGAATTAATAATTTACCCGAGTAAAAATATTGACAAAATTTTTTTGACTTGACAAAACGCACAATTAATAAAAATTAAATAAAAAAGTATATAACCTCCTTTGTCGTGCAACAGACTGCATCAATCGCACAGAACATTAACCAAAGGAGCTGGCAAATTACGGTTCAGAGCACAATGTCACAGATGGCAGCTGACCAATTGCAGCGGTTGCAGGCAGAATTACCAACAATAATTGGGTCAACAGAGGAAGATAGAGTAACATGGAGATGGATGGTTAACGGACTTTTTACGATAAAATCAGCCTATAGCTTCATGATTGAGGGGTCCTACACCGATATAGGATTGCAGAATATCTGGACTGTTAGAGCACCAACTAGAGTAATGGTGTTTGCGTGGTTAATGTTGCAAAACCGAATCCTAACAATTGATAACTTAGTGAAGAGAGGATAGGAGATGGTCAACAGATGTTGTATGTGCAAGGTCAATTTTGAGATGGTAAAGTACCTGTTTAGTCAATGTCAATACACAAGGATGTTAAAAATACAATTAATATCTCAGATTCCTAAACTGATACAGTGTCAGTATTTCAATGCTAGTAACTATAAACAAGCCATGTTAAGCTCCAAATTCAAAAAAGTAAAACAAGTGCAGATGACCATGGCCTTTATGCTATGGAGGGAGAGATGCAAACGAACATTCACTGAGCAGCATCAAACGATCAAGCAAATAACGCAAGAGGTGTTGTTAGAGATGGAAAATTGATTTGAGGCACAGTAAAAGAAGAAGTACTAGCTGTTGTTGTTCTAATACTGTTGTTTTATGATTCTATGCTTTATTTACATTCCTCTTGTTTCTTTTCTTATTTGCATTTTGTAATTTGACTTTGACATTCCTTGTGTCTTTTTTAATAAAATATAGGAGCTAGGCTCTTACATTTTAATAAAAAAAAAAACCTGTAAGTTGACTCAACTGAACTCAAATTAGTTCCGTAAATTGTCATAAAAGATGTTAAATTTGTGATACAATCAATGAAGCCCGAATCAAATTAAAACCTTCACCACAAAAATTTCATCATAATTGCAATCATTAATAGGTTTTTTTATTAGGCTGCTCACTATTAGTGATGTTACCGTCATTTTTATTTATATCCAATATTTAATATATTTTATCAGAAATAATTAATTTTTTGAAACTTTTTTAAAAAAACTCAAACCGCAATAAAATATTGCGTTTGAGATTTTTTTTTTTTTTTGCACATAAAAACCCCGTTGCACTATATCTCGTTGAATTTTGAAAAAATAATAATTATCATGTAAATGACATATATTGAACAATCATAGATAATTTCAATTATCTTTGAATAATAAATGAAACCGTAATCCATCAAAAAAAAAATAAGCAAACGCACACAATAAATAGTAAATGCATTTTAAAACGAAAACGACATATTTCAGTTGTGATATAATTACACTTATGGATAAGAAATTCATAGGAAAAGAAGGAGCATGCAAAACATTAGACAATGTCAAAGTGTTGGTGCATTTCACAGTACCTATACTAACCACGGGCTGGGCGGTACCATCGGCAGTCTGAATGCTCTCTGAGATGCTAGGTGAGTATAGGAAGAAAACTCCCTAGCAGCACCCGTCACATGTCGAGATGCACCAGAATCGACTATCCAATCTGGTAATCTAGTGGTGGATATAGAAGCAAGAACAAGTGTATCACAAGTACTTGTGGCTGAGTGAGCAAAAGAAGCAAAGTTACCCCTGGATGAAGATGAGGTGGATGCATCATCGACCACACTCTTCACATCACTTGCTCCTTCCTGCTTTCTCCTGAGTAGCTGTGAGATCATCCTTCGTAAAGCCCACACCAGCTTCTTTCTCTTCCTTTGCAACCATCAGATTTGTTCGGTTGCCTCCTCTTCTACCTCTCTGACCTCTACGGCCGCGACCATGACGCCCAGACTGCCCTCTCCCACCTATATCTCTCTCCTTTGGTGGCTTAGGGCAAGCCTGTTTCAGGTGACCTACCTCACCACAGTTGTAGCACTGTCGAGTCTCACCCATGTACCCTTAGCGCCAGACCCGGGAGGAACACCATAACCTTATCCTCCATGAAAACCTCTCTCTCAGAACACGCAGGGTCAGTGCAACACCGTCGTCGGACCCTGAAATGATCATGATCTAACCATAAGCGCTCCAGCTCTATGGCATACTCCTACACATACCTCTCCCCCTCTACCGCAGCAGAGATCTCCCTCTTGATCTGGTACACCCTCAAGTTGTTCCCCACACCATCGTAGGTTCTCTTCAGCTTCTCTTAGACATCATTTACCTTCTCCATGTCATCCACTGTGGACGCAATAGACGAAGTCAATGAGCTCAGGAGCCAGATGTACATCTGCATGTGAGTGGACTTGCACTCGGCTCTCCCCAGTGCACTTTCAGCTGGCTCTTCCTTCTCCCCAGTCAAGTACCCCTCTAGATCTTTTCCTTCTAGAGTGTACTTCACCCGACGTGACAAGCTCAAATACGTAGCTGACCCATCGAGTTTCATATCAATAGGTGACAGCTCAACCCTCTATGGCCTCGACTTGCTCTCACTAGCTGCCACACTGAATGCTCACATCAGGATCGAGACCTCATCACCGCTCAGCTTTGACATGATCTCGGCAAACGAATTCTTGCTGCCACTATCAATCCCCTTCTTCTTCTTCATCGATCCGACTCAGATTTACTTCTCACACACCGATCTAAGTCCGAATCCCTCGTACTTCTTCCTTAGACCCGATCTTGCACTCTCAAGATCTAGATCCACATCACCTCCATCCTCTTCCTCTTCTTCTTGACTCGATCTTGATCTATCTCATCAAGATTCATGTTCAAACCTGATCCAAACCCACTTCTCGGGTATCGTGGGAGTATAAGTCCCCCACGCAGGCCAAATCACTCATAGGACAACCCTCTTACCTAGTTCGGCCGGCTAGAGAAAAGCGAAACTGACTGAAGGAGGGAGGATCAGCCTAGTGGAGGGTGGCTTGGTTGGGAAGAGAAGAAGGAGGAGGTGCGACAGGAAAGGAGGAGAGGAGCCGGCAGCTGTGAAGAGAGGCAGGCGGCGGCTGAGAGAGGGGGGCTGTGCAGCGGTTGAGATGAGAAGAACACAGAGAGAGAGAGAGAGGCGGAAAGGGCGGGGCTGGCCGATGGCGACTGGAAGAGGTGGAGGTCGGGGTTGGCCGACAGGGGATGGAGGGGGTGGAAGTTGGGGCAGTGCAAGAGAGAGAGATAAAACAGGAAGGTGGCTGTCGGCTAGAGATCTAGTTCTGATACCAAGTAGAAAATAGTTAAAATGAATTGTTATTTTATTCCTTAGCCTCTTGGGCTTATATAGAGCTTACAACATATATTCGAGTCCCTATACTTCTCTATAATGTCGTTTTTATCAAAAGAACCCTAACAAAGCTACTAATAATGAAACATACAAATATCGATAGCAACTTAGTGTAAAATCGATCTAACGTGTCAAGAGAGCTCCGCGTTTAGATGTACTTCAGTTCAACGTTCAATTCCCAGGTAATTATCAGTTCTTTAATTTTGATAATGATATTGTTAAACGGGATAAATAAAAGGTAACTGGCAAAGTGTCAATACATTCAGTCAATCTGTCACTCTCCATTTGAATTGAACGATTCTTCTTCTTTTTTTCAAACCGCGTGAAAACTTCAATTAGTTTACATGACTAGACCGATTGTCATAAGTGATGTTAGTGTGGGTTGATAAGACGCGTTTACTTCAGATCAGACACTGCAAATTTAAAAAAATGATTATGACATGTGGTTCTGGAATAACAATATATTGCTATATACGGACTTTGAAATTATCAGGTAAAAATATGGAGAATTTATTATTCATAAAAAATATTATAAAATAAGAGAGAGAGAAATAGTACCTCAATTTAGAGAGAGAAATATTAGCTCAATTTTTCGGACTATAGAAAGATTGGAGGAAAAATTTTCATTTAAAGTATTTTTATTAATAGAAATTATTATAAAATAAGATAGAGAAAAAAAATGTATCCTAGTTTTTCGGATTGTAGAACAACTGGAGCAAAAAGTTTCCGGTTCAAACGGAAAAAAATCCCTCTTTTCTTTCTAAAATTCGAAAAACTGTGATACTCTTTTCTTCTCTTATTTTATAATAATTTCTATGAATAAAAATAATCTCAACAATATGGTCTAATTAATTAAATCTTCGTTGCTCTATTTTTTTTTTAAAGCTTGACAATGCTGTCAAGTGATCTTCGTTGCTCTTCATTTTCGAGATTTTAGGGTTGGGTTTTTCGCTCCTCTCTAGGGGTGCAAACGGTTCAGATATTATCCAATTGTATCCGTATTCGAAAATTAGATACGGATATCCGATATTCTAATATCCGTGTGAATACGGATATGAACATAATTTTAAATTTTAATTATCCGTATCCGAATAATAGATATATATCATATAATTTATCATAAATTATGAAAATATTTATGTATATATGTACAGATATCCGATATCCGATCCGTTTGCACTCCTACTCTCTGATTTATCTTTGAGGGTGAGTTGCCTTCCCCTAGATATTTTGCCAATGAATCTTTCTAACTAGCATGCAACAAAAGGAAAAAAGTGTGGTCGAAATAACTTGTCGTACCTTGTACGGTAATCCATCAAGTTAATTCTATAGATCAGCACGAGAACGACCCATAAGACTTGCAGACAATGTTATGGAAACCGGACCGGACATTGATTATAAAAGCTTTGAATCAACGGTTAACTGATTGGACTGGTGAATTAATCAGTTCGACCACTAATTTTTTAAAATATATAAAACTTATAATCCAAAGGATAAATTGTTACAATGAGATGCAGGTGTTCTCGATCCGTCCTGTGTGCAACTTTTATCATGATTTTTAATTTAAAAACTTATGGTACAATGAGATGCACAATTTCAAATTACTTAAGAGTAAAGCTTACATTTAGCCAAACTAATATAAGTATAGAAATAATAATAACTACAGCGCTATTGCACGATTTATGTTTAGTCAATGAATTTTGTCAAACAATTTCACGAATAAGTGAAATCATTTCGCTACATACATTCAGCGCAGGATATATAGGTCTTGAAAATTTTGGAATTTTGGAATTCAGAGCAGAAAAAAATTTGTAACCTTTATATATACAATTTTTCTTTTAGTTGGTTCATGCCCTACCACAATTTTTTTTATTAATATGCTAATAAATTATACCTATATGTATAAAAGTTTGAAATCTTTACATATATATATAAAATTTGAACCTTAATATTTTATTTATTTTTAATATATACAGATTAATTTTTTTAATTAATATATACAAATTAAAGTTTTTTTTGGGCCTCTTTGGATCTTGGAGCTCTGGATCATCGTCCTGAGTGCCCTGGACGGCTGCACCTGAGCCGAACCTGATTCAGCGAATAAAATTGTCTGAAGTTTATTGTATATTCTAGTTGAAACATATATAGTGACATAACCTACACTAACGAAGAAAGAAAAAAAAATGCAAGACGTAACAAACATATTTTTAAGCTCACCGCTACCCTTAAAATCGATTAAATTCATTTAATTGTCTTCCTCAAAATGATAACGAATTAACCAAAACTTTCACCATGATAAGATATTTAGATGTAAAGGTAGACATTTACAAGCTCTTACATTCACCCACACTCCCAGCTCAAAAAATAGACACGAACGAGACTTTTTTACTACACTGAATCTTTCAATAATACACATGCAATATTAAAGGATATCAAGTGCATCTTTTAGTCTGGTTTAGAAACATGTCATGCTTGAGAGATTGAAAAAATGTTAGAGCCTATAAATATAATTCTTTACACTTAAATATCATATAACAATGGAAGTTTTGGCTAATTCGTTGTCCATATGGAGGAAGACAACTAAACCCAAATTAATAAACTTAATGAAATATTTATTATTATTTTTATGAATGGTCTTTAATTATATATATATATATATATCTTTCATTTGTTACTAAAATTAAAATTGTAATAATTGCACTCTTTTTTTTTTAGTGAAAGTATTCCAAAGTCAAATCGTATAATGCTATTACAAAAATTGTTTATCTAAAAATAATCTTCAAGAGATAACAAGTTCTTCTCACAGAAATTGTTTATCTCAAAATTATCTTCAAGATAACAAGTTCTCCTCACAGAAATTGTATATCTGAAAATAAAAATCAATCGTATAATGCTATTACAAAAATGAACTAAATAAGTTTTAGAACGTACTATCTCACAAATCGCAATTACTGTATAGGAGGTGCTAGCTAGCATGCAAAAATTAATACATTAGCATAAATAAAATTTCATGTATGTTAATGATTGTTTTGAACTCAACTATTTATTGGTATAAGTGAAACTAACAAAAAAACTATTAACAGAAAAATAAAATAAATAAAAACATAGATGATTTCTTTAATTAAGAATTTTCACTTACTGAGATGGAAATGAGATCCGGTGCTCTTCAAACGTCTACTATTCCCTGCTCTTCTATCTCTCTCCTCCTCTTTAAAGAGATAGAGAAAAAAAATAGATAGCAGTGTCATTCTTTTCACTTAGGAAAAACAACAGATCTTGATCCACTGGGATGGGAAACTATGATGTCATCGACGACAATCCCTTCTGCATGAAAAACATAATTGTGATGATTTTTCTTATAGGTTGAGAATTAAAAATAATCAAGGTTTATTGGATTAGGATTAAGGTGGAATTACAAGAAGGTATGAAAATTTTAAATTAGTGGAGAATGATAGGTTTTAGAAAATGGTAGAGAAATATTACGGCGGATAGAATAGGGTTGATGTTTCCCTTGAAATATATTGACTATTTATAGATGAGTGAAAATAGGTTTAACAACATAAGAATTTGGCGGCGGATTTTCTAGGGTTTTGGACATCGATCTCTACTTTCTAAAAGAATGCTAATAAAATAATAGAGCAATAAAAAGATTAGGGTTAGATTTATCGATCTCTACTTTCTAAAAGAATGCTAATAAAATAATAGAGCAATAAAAAGATTAGGGTTAGATTTATGGAACTTCTAGAATAATTGATATAGTCGGAGAAAGATTTTTGTGGGTCTACTATATATACATGAATAATCGGTTGTTGTGGGTAGTCTAGAATTAAAGTAATTGACACATCTTACATATGTTGGGTTGGGCCAATTTTTTTTTTTTCTAAGCGTGAGGCTTGCCGCTAGTACAGTGTGATTTGATTCATATTTGGAGAGGTTAGCGGCTTTTATCGGCTCGTCAAATAGATAAGAATTTGGCTTGTGATAAACAGTAATTAATTAACTCTTTTCTATATATTGCCATATTGGTACTATCTACAATGTATAATGAGGGAGATTAATGATGAAGTGATACCCAATATGATATGGAGAATGGAAAGATAATATCATTCAGCTCACTTTCCAGGAAATAGTAGTTCATCACTGTTGATTTGTTTTGAATTTGACAGAGCATTAACAAGTAAACAATGCGGAATTTGTAAATAAATTGGGCTCTTGCAAATATTTGAACCCAAAATTTTTAAAAATGCCCTCAATCGAAAAATAATAAACCAAAAGATCACAGATTGTGAGAATTTCATATTTATCCGGACCACAACGTGAAATGACAACCTCATTCTTGGGGGCCGGCATCATGTTGCGGCCCCACAAAAACCAAAAAAACAAATTGTTTTGGGTGAAAATTTATTGATTTGTTTAATAATTTTCAAAAATAGGAAAAACAACTAATAATTTGAATATGTTAGAAAGAACATCAAACAAAATAGAAAATATTTTATAATTTAGATGTGCTAAAAGGACTTCGAAACATTTTTCAGTCAAGATTTTTCCCTGGCTATAAAAAAAATAGACTATTTCTTGGTGTGTTACTGGAAAAAAAATAAAAATGGTTTGGATCTGAATTATTGATCCCAGTTCAAAAGTCTTTTAAGTAAATAAAGAAATTACCGTGGTCTTTCTAGCACATTCAAATTCTAAGAAACTCCATCTATTTTCAAATTTTTTTTTTTCGAAAATAGATGAAGTATCTTACAATTTGAATGTACTAGAAGGATCACGATAATTTATTTATTTACCTAGAAATGACCTTTGAACGGGATCAATAATTCAGATCTAAAGCATTTTTATTTTTTTCCAGTAACACACCAAGAAATAGTTTAATTTTTTTTACAATCGGAAAAAATCATGTCTGAAAAAAATATTTCGGAGTCATTCTAGTACATCTAAACTATAATATGTTTTATCTATTTTGTTTGATGTTCTTTCTGACATATTCAAATTATTAGTTTTTCTTTCTATTTTTAAAAATTATTAAATAAATCAATAAAATTTCACCGAAACAATTGAATTTTTTTTTTCGGGGCTGCATTGTGAAATGGCAGTCCCGAGAATGGAGATATCATTTCACATTACGGCCCGAGTAAATCTGTAATTCTGTAAAAAGTAAAAACAGTGGTCTTTTGATTTTTTTTTTTTTTTTTTGTTGATTGTATATTTAAAAAATTTCGGTACTTGAACAGGCTATTGGACATTCTGGTTGGAACAAAATTAATCTTAGATTGGATTGGAGCTAGTGAGTTCAAGAATAAAAAAATAATAATAAAATGGTACTTGCACTATTGGCTATTTGGCTGGCTTTTGCATTTCGTTGTCAAAATGCTCAAACAAGTACACGGTGCACCTTTTTACAACTTTTTGAGTATTGAAATGTTTTCGATTAATTTCGAACTCATTTTCATGTTATCAAATTTCTAAAACTAATATCGAGGATGTTTCATACCTCATATATATTTTTTATATCTTATTATACCTCATATGTTATATCTTCATTTTTAAAATCTATATTATTAATTCAAATCGCTCAACATGATATCTATACTAAAATATGCTTGATAATGAAATTTTATAATTTTTGAAATTTTTTTACTATATTTTAAGATGAAATAATTGTTTTTGAATAGTTTAGAAACAATAATTTTGTATTTATCTTAAAAAATAGTTAAAAAAATTTCAAAAATTATAAAATTTTATTCCCAAACATATTTTAGTATGAATATCACGTTGAATGGTTCAGATCGATAATTTGAATTTTAGAAACAAAGATATAAACTATGAGGTATGATGAGGTTTGAAAATCATGAGGTATTAGAACCTTCCTCAACTAATATATATGCTCCAAAAAAAAAAAAAAAACTTGCACAAATTATCATTTGAGCAATTTCGTTGTGATATACAATCACTGCAAATTTATTTCTTTAAAAAGAAACGAAAAGTCGTGCTGCTGCACTTTATACATGCCGTCAAGCTAAATTTTTAAGCAAAAAATTGTTACATTTTATGTAGGTATAACAATACAATAGTATTCATGAGTTGTTTGTTGATATACTAAAATCTCGTCGATGGTAGATGAAAGATTACCTCCATTTAAGAACAAATGGAGAGGATGTGGATTTGTTCTTGTCCTATGTAAAACTCTTAGCCCAAAATTTGGGTTTTGGATCAGGACCGTCTGATTCAAATCTGTCATTTGAAATTACTTCGGAATTCGAATTTGCTACTTAGGATGTGTGCATCCACTTCGGATGGATTATCACAGATTAGAATGGGACAGTCCGAATCCAAAACCCAAAAGTTGGGTTAATTCACTGGATCTTAGCTCGCAGCGTACCAGACCATACCATATGAGAGTGCGTATCCTCTGAGATATCTCAACTTTTGCGTGACCGAAGTG
This sequence comes from Carex rostrata, assembly GCF_964058835.1. NCBI lineage: Eukaryota > Viridiplantae > Streptophyta > Magnoliopsida > Poales > Cyperaceae > Carex > Carex rostrata. The sequence goes on along the minus strand of NC_135931.1, from coordinate 4,305,478 downwards.
TCCGGTGTATAGCATTTCCATATACGAAAAAAAAAAAAAAAAAAAAACAGATGCAATAATTACTTATTTTTCCAAATTTCAGAAATGAAAAATTCTGATTTGTTGCATAATTAAACTTTTCGAAGGCAGACACAGCACACCTTCGTATATTTCACCAAAATGTGATAAATTATGCGAATTAAAATCAAAACAATCGAACAAAACCTCTCCAATATCGCACGAAGCGCAAGGATTGACACAATTCGAATATTCGAACAAAATACGCATAAAAAAAATCAATTAAAGCGAATTTTAACAATTTCCATTTGCAACAATAAATTCGATTCGAAAAACAGAAAATAATCGAAGATGGCATAACATCTTCTCTAGATCATAATTACCTTAAATTCCTACATAGGTGGCTCTGATACCACATGTTGGCCCAAGGTCAGGTTTTTCTAATTTACTTAAAACCTTAACCTAGATCTATGTAAGAATTAAATAAGCACAGCGGAAATTACTTACTTTCCATCTTTATGGCCTTCCGTCTATTGCCTCTCAAGCAATATCAAAGGAATCGATGTAGATGGCTTGATTGACTTGCTCGCACGCTCAACCTACAAAATTACTTGGCTAGCGAGTCCTTCCACAACTCTTGAACTCTCTCTTACTTGTTTCTGTCTCACGAATTGAATGCAGAATATCTAGTCTTTTATGGAGCAAGACAGTGGAGAATGATCATGATGAGTTCAAGGTTATGGAGACCCAGCCCTTTTATAGCAGTGCAAAACTTGTGAGACAAGTTTGCCTAGCTAAAACTTGTGAGACAAGTTTGTCTAAATTTATCACTGCTATTATTTTAATCAACTATAATCGGTCCATTAACAATTATAATTGATTAACATTATTCTATATGTATTCGTATCCAAAACCTTATTTAAATACGTATAATGCCATGACTTAATTAATCACATTGTTTGGCATATTTTAATAATTACATAAATGTAATCTTGTGACAGTATTTGATATCATAATCATAATACACGTACGTCCAACTTAATTATTGTAATTAGACGTCTCTAAATCCAACAATCTCCCACATGGACAAGTGCAACATTTTGATTATATATCCTTAACTTTATTGCATGCAACTTTTCTGTCTTTACTTATCGTATTTCTTAAACAATTCCGTCCATCAATTATGCTAACAAAGGACTTAAGCGGTATTCGTCACATTTATTCGCAACTAAACCGACATAAATCACGCTGCCAACATAATTGAATGACATGAATCTGATTTGGACATATAGTTTAGAAATTACACGCAAGTGTGATTAGACGTGCCTATTTCTAATTGAGTCACCTTAACTTTACTGTATGAGGTCAAAAATTTAAACTTTAAAGAGAGAAATACTGAAACTGAATGCAACTTGTATATATCAACAAAACTGTTTACAATTACATTACATAGAACTTTTAAAACATATTTAGACTCCCACATTTTCTAACTATCCTAAACAGATATTACACCCATACGAGCAACATGTTCGTGAAATTGCTTGGGTGGTAATCCTTTAGTAAGAGGATCCGCAATCATGGAGTCTGTACCTATGTGTTCTATACATAATTCATTATTCTGCACTCTCTCTTTTACAACCAAAAACTTAATGTCGATGTACTTCGACTTTGATGAACTTCGGTTGTTGGTTGCGTATAACACTACTGAATTGTTGTCACATAATAATTTGAGTGGTTTCTGAATAGAATCCACAATTTTCAGCCTTGTGACCAAGTTCTTCAGCCATACGCCATGATTAGATGCTTCATAGCATGCGACAAATTCAGCTGCCATAGTGGAGGAGGCTACCAATGACTGCTTAGCGCTCTTCCATGATATGGCACCGCCTGCCATCATAAAGATGTATCCTGATGTTGACTTCATGCTGTCGACACATCCTCCAAAATCAGAATCGGTATATCATATGACCTCGAGCTGTTCCGATCTCCGATACGTGAGCATATAGTCCCTAGTTCTCTTTAGGTATCTCAACACTCGCTTGGCTGCCTTCCAGTGTTCCATACCTGGGTTACTTAAATATCTCCCTAGCATTCCAGTAATGAACGCAATATCCGGACGCGTGCATACTTGTGCATACATGATGCTACCTACGGCTGAGGCATAGGGAATATCTTTCATGATGTTTTTATCTAAGTCAGTTTGGGGACATTGTTTTAGACTAAACTTATCTCCTTTTGATACAGGGGTATCTCCTGGTTTACTGTTTTGCATGCCAAATCTTGTTAGAATCTTATCGATATAGTTCCTTTGGGATAACCTTAGAATGCCTTGAGATCTATCTCTAAGTATTTCAATCCCTAGAACAAATGATGCATCACCAAGATCTTTCATTTCAAAGTTCTTAAATAAAAAATTCTTAATTTGATGCAACATGTCCTTATCATTACTGGCAAGCAATATGTCATCTACATATAAAACCAAGAAAATAAATTTACTCCCACAGAACTTAAGGTATATACATTCATCTACTATGTTAGACTCAAAACCAAATGAGCTAACAACTTTGTGAAACTTATGATACCATTGTCGAGATGCTTGTTTTAGCCCATAGATAGATTTCTTAAGTCTGCAAACCATAGACCCTGCATCACCTGATACAAAGTTTTCTGGCTGCTTCATATAGATCGTTTCATCAATGTCACCATTGAGAAATGCCGTCTTTACATCCATCTGATGAAGTTCTAAATCATAATGTGCTACAAGTGCCAATATAATCCTTAAAGAGTCTTTTGATGAAACTGGAGAGAAAGTCTCTTTATAATCAATGCCTTCTTTCTGTGTGAAACCTTTCGCAACAAGACGTGCCTTGTATTTTTCAACATTGCCTTTAGAATCCCGTTTAGTTTTAAATATCCATTTGCAACCAACGGGTTTCTTGCCTTTAGGTAACAGAACGATATCCCAAACGTCATTGTCATACATAGATTTCATCTCTTCATTCATGGCATTAATCCACATTTGAGAGTTAGAGCTTTCCACAGCTTGTTTGATATTAACAGGATCATTTTCAAACATGCCAATGTCAAACTCATGTTCTTGAAGATATGCATAATCCTTCGATTGTGTAGATCTTTTCTCTCTAGTAGATCTCCTAATTGGCACAGGCTCTAGATTTTCTTGAGGTTCATTTACAACTTGATCTTCAACAAGAGGAGGAACATCATTACCAACTTCTGAATCTCCCACAGGCCCTAGGCCATCAACATTGGTCATGACAATGTCAGGGTTTGGGTTGGATTCAGGTCCATTTGTGTTCTCTATTCCATGTTGAGTTTCTAATTGAGTTGTTTGGGATGATGATGTTTGCACATTGTCAAAAGATGTATTTCTAAACGCAATCGAAATTTGAACAAAACCAGGACTTTGGTCCATAGTCTCATTCTCATTCGTCTCTTCTTCTTCAAAAATACTATCTTTTGTCATATCTCCCCCCCCACAAACTCATTATCCTCAAAAAATTTCGCACTTCCTGACTCGAAAACTATATGTTCTGTTGGATTATAGAATTTATACCCCCTAGATCTTTCAGAATAGCCTATAAAGTAACAACTAACGGTCTTTTCGTCCAGTTTCATTTCACTTGGCTTATAAGGCCTGGCTTCACATGGACATCCCCAAACTCTCAAATGATTCAAGCTAGGCTTGCGCCCAACCCATAACTCGTAAGGGGTCTTGTTAGTTGCTTTAGTAGGCACTCTATTAAGTATGTATGCTGCAGTCTTTAAGGCTTCTCCCCACAAATTCTCAGGTAGAGTTGTACGAGCAATCATACTTCTCACCATGTCTTTAAGGGTGCGATTTCGCCGTTCAGCAACACCATTCATTGCAGGTGAACCTGGCAATGTATACTGAGGCACAATTCCGCATTCCTCTAAGTATTTTGCAAAGGGACCTTGACGCTGTTCTCCTGATCCATCATATCTGCCGTAGTATTCACCACCACGATCAGATCTGACAGCTTTTATGCGTTTGTTAAGTTGTAACTCAACTTCCGCTTTAAAATTTTGAAACACGTCTAACGCTTCAGCCTTTTCCTTTATCAAGTAAATATAGCCATACCTAGAATAATCGTCTATGAATGTGATAAAATACCGATGACCATTTCTTGTAGCCTTTGGAAAAGGACCACATATATCGGTATGAATCAATTCTAAAACGTCATTACACCTTTTGGCATTATATTTACGTTTATTAGTTTGTTTTCCCTTTATACAATTTACACAATCACTTAAGTTTGTAAAATCTAAAGGTTGGAGAATATCATTAGACACAAGACGTTCTATCCTTTTCATAGAGATATGTCCTAATCTCTTGTGCCATAATGTTGCTGATTTCTCGCAAGTTAATTTACGTTTTCTATTATCTATATGCAGTGCCTCTGAATGTGAAGTGTCTATATCTAGAAAATAAAGATTATCATAAGAAGACAGGATACCAGAAGCAAGAAGCTTAGAATTTTGACACAAACTGAAATTTTCATTACTAAATGAACATACATAACCATTTTTGTCCAAATAAGATACAGAAATTAGGTTCCTTCTGAAGGATGGAACCACTAAAGCATCAAAAATTAAATAAAATCCTGTCCTACATAATAATCTAAATTTTCCTATGCTTTTCACTTCTACTTTATTGCCATTTCCTACGTAAACGTAGCGCTCCGCCTCACTTGGCTTGCGATGGCTTAGGCAACCCTGCATCGATATACTGATGTTAGACGTTGCACCTGAATCTATCCACCAAGTATATCTTGATACAGAACTTAAATTAACTTCAGAACAAACTAAAGTAAGAGACATACCTTTCTTTGCCAACCATGCATGATAGTTGGTGCAGAATTTCTTTGTATGCCCAGGTGCTTTACAGAAGAAGCATGTCATTTCTTCTGAATTATCAGAAGTATCCTTTTTGTTCTTCTTTGCATCTTTGTCTGCAGCTGCCTTGGTGGGTCCCTTTTCCTTGGCAGTAAACTTGCGCTTCTTGCCTTTACCCTTAGGATTAGATGTTACTACATGAGCACTTTCTCCCTTAGTCATTTTCTGTCTCTCTTCCTCCTGCACTAACTGAGCCTCAAACTCAGGTAGTGTCCACGTCTCTCTTTGACAATTATAAGTCAACTTGAATTGACTAAAGTTAGACGGGAGAGACAGAAAAATGAACTCAATGAGAACTTCATCAGAGATGTCATAATTATGCCCTTTCAAGGCACGTTGCAGTCTTGTCATCTCAATAACATGCTCTCTAACCCCTTCTTTTCCCTTGTATTTTATTGTTGCCAACTTCACAAAAAGTGTACTAACTTCAGTCTTTTTACTCTTTGTGAATTTCTCTTCAAGGGCCTTAAGGTAATTTTTAGCGCCGGTTTCTGTATCAGGTATTATGCCTCGAAAAGTCTCATGGATCGTTTGCTTCATCACCATTATGCACATGCGATCTGAATGCTCCCATTTTTCAATATCAGCCTTCTCTTGGGGAATTACCTCACTCTCTTTATTAGGCTTGGGGCGATCAAATCTCAGTGCTATGTCCAATTGCATGATCCCTAAGACTAATTTCAGCTTTTCCTCCCACTGTTTGAAATTGTTCCCCATGAGGGGCTTAATCTGACTTAGATTTGACATTATGTTTAGATCTGAAAATTCAAGAACAAGGAAATAATTTAGATACGATGCGTCACGATTTGATCCTTAATCATAATTCTAAAATCTATCTAAAGGCATGTGTAAAAACTATTTGCTCCATTAAATCTTTAGCCAAAACACCATTCAGCAATGAAACACTTTTGGGTGCAATCATTACCTTCAGGCACTTTGGTGTAGTGAATAAAGTACAAACATGTAACCTTTTTGTCAATCAACCTTTGGGTCAAATTAACATATCCATGAACTAACGACCAGGCCAGTCAACGAGGGGAGGAGGATCACAGATGGATCGCTTATGTTCCAAGCCCCCGATGCTTTTCTAGACATCGCTAGTCCATGTGTGTTGCAACTTATTTTTATACACTACCCTTATGCACTATACAATTTTAGCAAGTGCTAACCCTCCTTTGGGAAAGCTAACACTCACATCCATTTCTAGCACGTCATTTTAAACTTGTCATGTGCCATCCTGCACTTGTCTTGCACAGAGAGGTCCGTTTGCGAACAATCAGTGCTCAACTTTGTACAAAATTTATGACACATGTAAATCCTAATTGCCTTTAAATAGATCTAAAATTATGCCTAAAGCCTATTTTAGGACGTAAAATAACTACTCGCCCTAATCAAGCCCATAGCCTAATCTAAGACGTAAGTTAATAACTACTCGCCTTAATTAGAATTTAGTAAAATTCTTTAATCAATTAGGCTAAAATTATAACAATTATGTTCAAAATAATTTTTAATTGTTATAAACGTAATTTAGAAAATATCCTAACTTCAATTAGTTGAGAAACTAATTTTAGATTATTAACTAAATTATTCTTTAAATAACTTTATGCTATATTAGCACAAATTATAATATATTCCAGAATCAGAACTTTAATTAGCTACTAGCTAATTTTAGATTATAAACTATATTGTATATATAATAATTAGGCCTAATATAGCATTTTGCTTATCTAGGGTATATTAATACGTGGTGTATTAATATAGGTTTCCATATATAGCATTTCCATATACGAAAAAAAAAAAACAAAAAAAAAACAGATGCAATAATTACTTATTTTTCCAAATTTCAGAAACGAAAAATTCTGATTTGTTGCATAATTAAACTTTTCGAAGGCAGACACAGCACACCTTCGTATATTTCACCAAAATGTGATAAATTATGCGAATTAAAATCAAAACAATCGAACAAAACCTCTCCAATATCGCACGAAGCGCAAGGATTGACACAATTCGAATATTCGAACAAAATACGCATAAAAAAAATCAATTAAAGCGAATTTTAACAATTTCCATTTGCAACAATAAATTCGATTCGAAAAACAGAAAATAATCGAAGATGGCATAACATCTTCTCTAGATCATAATTACCTTAAATTCCTACATAGGTGGCTCTGATACCACATGTTGGCCCAAGGTCAGGTTTTTCTAATTTACTTAAAACCTTAACCTAGATCTATGTAAGAATTAAATAAGCACAGCGGAAATTACTTACTTTCCATCTTTATGGCCTTCCGTCTATTGCCTCTCAAGCAATATCAAAGGAATCGATGTAGATGGCTTGATTGACTTGCTCGCACGCTCAACCTACAAAATTACTTGGCTAGCGAGTCCTTCCACAACTCTTGAACTCTCTCTTACTTGTTTCTGTCTCACGAATTGAATGCAGAATATCTAGTCTTTTATGGAGCAAGACAGTGGAGAATGATCATGATGAGTTCAAGGTTATGGAGACCCAGCCCTTTTATAGCAGTGCAAAACTTGTGAGACAAGTTTGCCTAGCTAAAACTTGTGAGACAAGTTTGCCTAGCTAAAACTTGTGAGACAAGTTTGTCTAAATTTATCACTGCTATTATTTTAATCAACTATAATCGGTCCATTAACAATTATAATTGATTAACATTATTCTATATGTATTCATATCCAAAACCTTATTTAAATACGTATAATGTCATGACTTAATTAATCACATTGTTTGGCATATTTTAATAATTACATAAATGTAATCTTGTGACAGTATTTGATATCATAATCATAATGCACGTACGTCCAACTTAATTATTGTAATTAGACGTCTCTAAATCCAACATCCGGTGCCTAATCGGGGGTGATGTAGGGGGCCCGTATTATGTGTGCTTTGAGATTCGTGTATAACCCAACTAAACGGTTTGGATTTTCCATAAAGTCACGCAAAGTTTGAGATATCTCAGAGGATACGAATTCACCATATGACCTCTCGCGCGCTCCACTTCATCTCCATTATAAATAGGGAAAGCAACTCGTAATCTCAAAAGCAAACCTCAATCCAACAACAACAAATAGAAAAGTAAAAGGATGGTAATGGGGAGCAAAATCCCACCATACCAGTTGCTATCCCTACTAATAATTTTACTCTTCAAAATATCTTCTCAAACCCATGTACCGGCATCAAGACGGCAAACTGATGCACTTAACAAACTAATATATGATCCAACAACATTTCGCCGCCATGTCAGCGCCTCTCCCGGGCTGATGTCCACCAGCCTCTCCACCTCAGCAGTTTCGAGGGTACCATCTTCTCAAGTTGGGAACAAAGAGAAAGATAAGATTGAAAAATTGCCTGGGCAACCGAAGACGGGCGTGAATTTTGATCAGTATGGCGGCTATATAACAGTTGATGCAGAGAAAGGCAGAGCATTTTATTATTATTTTGCCGAGGCGGCAACCGGAGGTGGTCATGGTGGTGCTGCTTCTAAACCTCTCCTCCTCTGGCTTAATGGAGGTAATTTGTTTGTTCATAATTGTGAAATTAAAGCATGGTTACTTTTCATTTGGACCCTGGTTTTTTCTATATTATATATATGTGTCTGTTTTTTTGTTTTGATTTCAATTGAACTTATAAACTCCACCTGTTATTTGGATGGTAGATCCAAAATTTGAAAGATTTGATCAAATGATAAGAAAAGATATACTCTAAGCAAGCTCAGGCTTCTAGTTATTGCTAGTGAAAACAGTGATTATATATTTTTTAAAATCATGTTGTATTCTTAGGTGGAAAATGATTTGTCACATTTGAGAAATTTCTCAGAAAAGTCATTCAATAATTCTAATGCGTCATGTATAGACAAATATTCAGAGGACTGACCTCTGTTTTGACCCGTGTGAAATTAAGTGTGAACTCTGTTTAATTTTCAACAAATATATAGGAGAGAATAATTATTAGCACAACACATTTTGCTAAATTGAAAAAAAAAATTTCTTGCCAGCCCGTCAATAATATGCAATTACATCTCAGAACCATTTTCATTTTACCTGGGACCACTTGAATATAGTTGGAAACTGATGCAGAAGAGGGTCTAAACATAATTTAAATAATGTGAGGTGCTCTTTCAAAGATAAATAAACAATGAAGTTTCTTTTTGTTCGCCTTTGAGGGTGGTTGAGACAACAAGAGTCTTTTTTTTTTTTTTTTTTGACACTGTTGGTAGAAGCTATCAAATTAAAAAATGGAAAAAAATAATAAAAATTACATTCATTGTCTCTCATTTCTATCTCAATTTGCCCTTGCAAAATTTCATCCACAGCATTCCCTCTTCATGAATTTGATCAACTAAATTCATTGAAAGCAACTAGGGGTGTTCAAACGGTCGGTTCGGTTTAAACCGAACTAAAATAATCAAACTGAACTTAAAACCGAAGTTTGAAAATCCAACCGAACCGACCGAACTAAAATAGCAAACCGAATTAAAACCGAACCATTTAAACCGATTTAAACTTCGGTTTGTTCGGTTGAACCGAACTTTCTCAAAAATCAAAACTCAATACATCTATAATACTCAATTTAAACTTTGGTTTTGATTAATGAACCAATTTAAACTTCGGTTTTGATTAATGAACCAAAATAATACTAGAAGTCTTGATCCTATCAATAAAATCGGTCGGTTCGGTTTAATCGGTTTTGAGAAATCAAAACCGAACCGAACCATTTAAACCGAACTAAGTCACGAAATCAACCGAACCATTTAAACTGAATCTTACCGGTTCGGTTCAAAACCAAATAAACCGAACCATTTGAACACCCCTAAAATCAACACCTTATCTCTAAAGACCTTCTCATTCCTTTGCTTCCACACAAACCACATGGTTATGCTAAACCATACAATCTAGCCTCTTTCATTTTGAATTTCAGTTGCCATAGCTGAACACTTAGACTGGACCAAGTCTGCTCAATAGAATCTCTTAACACCATTAGTCTATATCCCAAGCGATTAGACAATTGGTTCCAAACAGACCGTGCATAAGCACACTCAAAAAGTAAGTGGTTAGCTGTTTCACAAGCACATGTAGTGCAGAGAACACACGGCAGCTCACAGTGAAATCCTCTTTTAGCCATTTGATCATGCGTGCAGGGGCGGAACTAGAAAATAGAGATTGGGGGGCTGAAAAATCAAATATAGTGTAATATCATTTTATAAAGGGGGCTAAAAGATATTAATGCATATAAAAATTACAAAATTTAATGGACCAAACTACAAATTTTCAAACTATAGGGGGTGCTTAGCACCCTTTCCCCACCACTATGTTCCGCCCCTGCATGCGTGAGAATTTTTTGTTTCAATGCCAAGTAAACAAATATTCTCACCTTCAGCGGGATCCTACACGTCCAAACCTTTGTGTAACTCCACCCTATCTTACCGCCAACCATCAAGGCTTGATAGGCCGAGGCAGCAGTGTAGGATTCATGGGAACTCCTCCTGCTTACACCCAAATACTACTGCCACTCTTTGAATTTCATCGAGTCCCAAATTTATGGGAATGAATGAACTTTTATCGAAATTAATTTTCAACCCAGATACGAGAAACAACAAGAGTCATTTGAACTATTTTAAGTAATGAACCACTTCATTCCTATATATTCTTTTCCACAACAATTGCATGTTCCTGCCTGTAATAACATACACATCATATTAATAAACAAGCAAAGAAAAGGTTTCTAGATAATTAAAGATATTAGTCATGCTTAACACAAAAATCAATTTTTTTAACCTGCTTTTTTTTTTATCAAATATATACTTCTTTTTTTTTTTTTGCAAAAGGTCCTCACACAGGCAAGAAAATTCAATATAATCTGGGATATAATTTTCATGACCTAGTTAATTGATTTTTCAAGTACATAAATATTTATTTTTTATTAAAATTTTGGCATATTGTTGTAACTAACATGACTAATGTAAATATTGTGACATGCAAGGACCTGGATGTTCATCTTTGGGGTATGGCGCCATGGAGGAGCTGGGACCTTTCCGTGTAATGAGCGATGGCAAAACTTTGTACCACAACCCATTTTCATGGAACAAAGGTTGGTAATTTTCATGCAAAAATAAAAATAAAAATAAAAATAAATGAAGTTATTGTACAAAGCATTAACTTCTACCAGAGAGAGGATTACTTACTATGCTCTGTACTCTCTTATTTTTTATTTTTAGTGGCCAATGTTTTATTCCTCGAAAGTCCGGCTGGAGTTGGCTTCTCGTACTCTAACACTACTAAAGATTATTCGCTAAATGGCGATACAAAGACCGCTCAGGACAATGTTGCATTTTTAGTGAATTGGTTGGAGAGATTCCCAGAGTACAAAGGAAGAGATTTTTACATAGCCGGAGAGAGCTATGCTGGTCACTATGTTCCTCAGCTTGCGCACGGAATTCTCGCATACAATCGCAAAACCAAAGGCCAAGATAGCATCAATTTAAAAGGCATCATGGTTGATAATTTTTAGGAAAATGCCATTAAATTATGTCATGAACTCAGACACTTGTGAACATTACTAACACATGCACATTTGTGAATGCAAGATTGGCAATGCGGTTATCAATGACGACACCGACATTAGCGGCATGTTTGATTTTCTTTGGACGCATGCTCTCATCTCCGATGAGGCGATCAATGCAATTTACAATAACCGCAGTGTCGTTATCGATATTGGCGACCTTAACCTCTATAACATCTATGCTCCATTGTGCACGGCTTCAGGCACAACAAGCCCTCCAAAAACGCCTTCGGTTAGTACTACTACATGTTGAATTTTTACTTTTTTAGTATTTTAACATAATTTCCATTTTAAGTTTTTAACACATTTTTCCATTTTTTATTTAGCGATATTATGTTAATCATAACATCAAACTTTATTATGCTAATAAACACCAATGGTAGCAAAAATTAAAATGTATCGAACCGACCAATGAATAACTTTGTCTATAATCTCTCTGTTTCCTACCTTTCCCACAAATCATAAATGTATAAGGATATTAGTATTACAAGTTTACAACGATGGCCTATTTTGCATTGTGTGCCTTCCAAATGGCCATTAGTTTGATGTATTCAGCAATACCATCTTTTGCAATTTGACCTTTGTGTCAATAAAAGTGATAAAATTTGTGGCACTTTATTTTCTCTTTAGTCCTCCGATAAGATTGCTAACCAACAATTGAGATGCAGGGGACAATTTTTTTTCAAGAAAATAACAGAGCACTCTGAAGGCAATTTCTGACTATTCTTTGTATTATATAAAATGCCATTCTATATGAAAATAATAAATTATCTTAGTATTAATTTTTTTTTTACTGATACTAATTTCGTTTCATTAGAAGAGAGCTAGATATAATTTATTTTTTTCGAAAATAAGGGACAAATCCTAGGTTGTTTTTGCATAGCCAATGATAATTTTTTTTTATTAACATACAGTTCACCTATATTGATGTATTGTTTGATTATGCAGATTGAAAATTTTGATCCATGTAGCAATTATTATGTATATGCATATCTAAATACTCCAGAGGTACAGGAAGCAATGCATGCCAATGTCACCAAGCTCAAGCAACCCTGGTTTCCTTGCAGGTACATACATTTTTGCAAACTTGTAGAATTAGTATTCATCATAACTCTGCATAAAAAAAAGAGGAGAGAAAAAAAGTACAAGTGAAACTTGGAGAAAAACATTTTGGTAGGAATAACCTCAAACAAACCCCTTCTAGGGAAATTAATTGGTAGTGGATCAAGTCTTGATCAAATGCTTCATAGTTAGAACTACACATTACTCTTTCAAAAAAAAAAATTTCATTGAGAAAAAAAAAATTGTTCTTTGTTTACATACTAAGAGTTCCTGTTGCCTATACAAATTGGTTCCTATAATTTAATAATCTCTAATTTACTTCCCTCTGTGTACACCTGCTTAGGCAATATGCCTAGTGAGTGGGCAAACCACCCTGGAATTGGGCCCTTGGAATCCAATAATCAGATTCCTTGAGGGCTCCAGTGACATTATTGCGTAAAGTTTAGTAAACCAACTGCTTTAACAAACTATTATGCGGTCAGGATTCTCTATGTCGGGTCTCCTACGACGAAGCGTGTAGTCTGTCATTAAGATCAATTAAGTAAAAAATATAGTGAAGAAAATAATCATTTTCACTCTGGATTATAGTCTTTCTGATCTAATTATATAACTTTATCCCACTTCCTTCAAGTCCATTTTTCTAATTGTTGGTTCTAAATAATGCAGTTTGCACGGCATTTTTGTTTATTTTATTGATAAAAAATAGCATATATTATCTAATACACTGATTTGTAATTTTTCAGGTGTCTTAAAACCTCCATTGTTTCAATAATAAATTTAACTTTGTTTAATTTTACATAAATCTAAATTTGTTCCTTGGATACATAATAAATAAATAACGAGGGAATTAAATATAACAAAAAATTTGCTCACTTTAACACTAGCATCCACTCTCCATTGTACTTTGGAGTTTGGACCGATGTGACTTTCCACTTGTGCTTAGAAAAGGAAAAATAATTAAAGGCAAGATTCCTCACCTAACAAACCGACATTTTTATTTTTACTCATTTTTTAAAATATTTTATTAAAAATAATTATGGTTCAGTCATAATTTTAAAAATATCCAACCCGTGAAAAAAATTCACAGTCCGGAATTTTAATTCGGAATCGTGAATTTTTTCCACGGTTCGGGTTTCTTTTTTTGCACTATAAATAGGGTTTGGGGTTTATTTTCAGCTGCATATGGTATATATAATATAATATATGTATATGTGTATACAGTGTTTTAAAATGCGGCCGCATGGGTCGCATATGCGTATGCGGTCGGCAGCTATGCTCATAATTCCCATGCGGTTTTTCCATGCGGCCGCATATGCAGTCCGAATATGTGGTCATGCGGATTAAAAATGGGGCCATACGGTCCGAATATGCGGCCATGCGATCTGAATATGCGGCCATGCGGACTGAAATATGCGGCCATGCAGTTTTTCATGCAGTTTTGATAATTTTATTGTATTTTAATTAAAATTTATATTAAAAAAATCAAAAAATTATTGTTAGTTATGTTATTATGTGAAAATAAATTCAAATATATAAATATGAATATATATATACACACAAATTTTTATTTTAAAATCCGCATGAAAATCCGCATATGCGGTATGCAGCGGCCTTCCGCATGCATGAACAAAACTACATTTTAAAACACTGTGTGTATATAATATATCTATATGTATATATGTATAATATGTATATCAAATTTGACATTTGCTGGTAAATCAGCAAGTCTGGACTGATATAGGGACCAAACTGCAAAAGAGATTACACCAGCATATAGAGCATTCAAAATACACAGAATTGATACAAATTTCAATTTATTTGGATTTTTCTACAGTTAGTTATGAATTTTCAAATTTCAGCTTTCGAAAAAACTTTAAATAGCCATAACTTTGGCTAGGAAAGTCGGATTTGCTCGTATGACCACTTTTTGGAAAGGGGAGGGGGGACAAGACGGGTCTGAATTTTACCCGAAAAAATCTCAGGCATCCGAATCATCAGAATTGCAAAAAAATGTCATTTAGTGCTTCAAAAATTCAGTTTAAGTTTTCATTCAACGATAGGCATACAACGATCGGTATTTTGTTTAGTCAAAAACTTGAGAGATTATTCAAGAATTATTTATTTATTATTTTAAAATGGATTTACTATTTACATATCAGCCTATGGACGGTCAAGTCCCTAGTGGACCGCCCTTGCCCCGGATGGTCAACTAGAAAACATATACATATATTATATATTATATATGCATATATGCATATACATATAGAGTACGGCTAACGCGCTTCCTCTAGCATATGGGCCGAAATGCTTCCGGTGGAAATTTGAAATTTCAAAATCCAAAAAGTCGATCTGAACCGTTCATCTTCTTCTCCATATTAATATCTGCTTGGAGACCAAATTTTACATTTTTCTGAAATTTTTTACTATTTATTAAGCCACTTTGAAAATCGCTGATCCAACGGTAGCTTCTGATTTTTACTGTTTGGTAAGCCACCGTTGGATCAGTAATTTTCAAAGTAGCTTAATAAATAGTAAAAAATTTCAGAAAAATATAAAATTTGGTCTCCAAGCAGATATTAATATGGAGAAGAAGATGAACGGTTCAGATCGACTTTTTGGATTTTGAAATTTCAAATTTCCACCAGAAGCATTTCGGCCCATATGCTAGAGGAAGTGCGTTAGCCGTACTCTATACATATATTATATTATAAATATACATATATGTATTTACTATATTATATTATAGTAAATGGGTATTTAAAAAAAAAATTGAACCGTGAAAAAAATTCACAGTTCCGGACTGTGAATTTTTTCCACGGGTTGGGCATTTTTAAAATTTTCGGCTCAACTCTGGTTATTTTTAATAAAATATTTTAAAAAATAAGTAAAAATAAAAATGTCGGCCTAACATACCAAATTACCAACTCACAAAATAGTTAGCAATTCCATCCTGGGTTTAAGATGATCATGGACAAGCGTGCTAATGCTTACTAAAAACATCATGAATTATCTAGGATTCTAGATGGCAATTACTTGTGGAAAGCTAAGAGAAGAAACTTTTGAGTTTTGAGTTTTGATCAAGAAAATTATATTTTACAAGATTAGACGAGGTAGGGAATCAATCAAAATTTCCATGTGGTTGGTCCTTTTGGCTGTTCTAGAGAGTAGAGATACAATCATTAATAATACATAATTCAGTAATGTTTTTCCTAGATTTACTCCGTATTTGTTGGCACTTTTACAGACCTTTCCGATAGTTTCTTGGATCAGGAATTAGTATTTGGGAATCTCCAAAAGAGAAACAATGTGTGGATTCGCATTTAAAATCATGCATATGATTTAAATTTACGGGAAACTTAAACGAATTCGGTCTGATGTTCATCATAAACCCTCACTCACCTACTCGGGGAAGAACTAGAAATTTTAGATGGGGGTTGAAACATAAAATTAAAAAAAAAATATTATATGGTAAGTGAGATTTGAATTCAAGTCTTCACAACCGCAATGTAAAATTCTAACCACTAAAAAACAATCACCCATTTGATATTTTATAAGGAGGCTCAACTATATCAAACTTTTTTTTTATTAAATTTCAATATATATAATTAAAAAAAACTATACCATAGAGATAGTTAAGCGCTCTTTGGGCTGCATTATAATCTGCTCTTTCACCATCTCTACTATACAAGGCAGCTTCATGTATACTTGTGGAAAATATCAAAAACTCCTGAGAAAGTGAAAAATCTCATGGCAAGTAGCCTTTTCTGGTAAAGTGATCTTACAGTTTATGACCTACATTAAATTAATTGCACAAGACTTTTAGCATGCAACTATTATATTAAGTTTAGTGTAGAAAATTTATATCAGATCCTTTTATTTCTTTAATTTAACAAAGCTGTAACACTATTTTTGCAACAATATGCAGTAATGTTATTTCAAATTGGGTGGATAGCGCTTCAACAGTTTTACCCATCCTAACTGAACTCATGTCTAAGGGTATCAGAGTTTGGGTATACAGGTACCAACATAACTCATTTTATTTCATCTATTTCTGTTATTACAACTAAACTACTGCTATGCTTTCTGTTTCTTCTCACACAGTGGCACCACATTTTAGTTGCTGGTATAAATTGGTGTGGTGCACTTGCACAGCTATTTAATTGTCATGAATAAATGAGAACCGGCCTTTAGTGTAGTGACGAAAGTAATGTTTTTCATAGAAGAGGTTATGGATTCAAAGAATTCATTGTGACTTGATTTTATCCAAACTATCTGAAACATGGAAAGGGTATCAGTAAATATATATATATTGTGGAAACACTCTTGTATTTGTTGTGTTTTGAAAAAGATGGATCGCATTTTTTTCTGGTTTCATCACTCATGCTTTCAGAATAGCTGCAGTAGGATATTAGATGAACCTGTGCGTGTGCCCTTTTTTTTTCTTTCTGGATTTCATCCTTTTTTTGTAAAACATACAAACATCTTAATCCAAATCTGGAAAAATATTAATTACAGTGGAGATGTTGATGGCCGCGTCCCAGTTACATCAACGAGATATTCTCTAAATGAACTCCAGCTTCCTGTCAAGATCCCTTGGGGCCCTTGGTACCTAAACAACGAGGTTCTCTCTCCCTCCAAATACTTTTTTATCCGGAAAATCAAAATATTTAAATGAAAATTCTGAAATGCCGACTTCGGTACTTTTCTGACACACCAAATATCCATAATTAATCAACAGAAAACAACGTAGAATGTAAATACAGAAAACTCCTAAAAGCACAATATATGTAGAAATTTCTATCATTATCTCCCTTTAATCGGAATTGATTGTAATTTTCACTGACAGATATATGTATAAATTTTGTTTGGTGAACAGGTTGGTGGATATAGCACAACATATAAAGGCAATCTGACACTAGTGACAGTAAGAGGAGCAGGACATGAGGTGCCCAGTTACCAGCCTGCTAGAGGCCTTTCACTTGTACAATATTTCCTTGAAGGAAAACAACTTCCAACAGATTGAAACCCATTCTCTCAATCCATACAAGTGTAATCAGAATTCAAGAAAATAATAATAAAAGAGCATCCAATAATTTTCTTTAATCCATACATTGCCTATTTTTTTTTAAATTATAGCGAATTATTTTTTGGTAAATACTGATATGCATTGGCTGATGATATTAACACATTAATATTTTATTTTGACACAACAACTTCAAAATTTTAAATTTTATAGACAATTTTGGCCCTCCATACATATAGCTTTCAAGTGTCATTTTTGTTTTCGGGAGATTATGCAATCTTCTAGTATAAAAATCATTTATTAGTTACTATATATTCTAAATTCTTAAATTTTTATCTAATTTGAAAGAACAACAAAAGAAAAAATAAACAACGTATCTTTGGATTTACATGAATAACAAAAACAAATTCAACATGATTGTTTATTCTTACTATCTTATTAAAGCATAGACAAATTCAAAATACTACCAATTGAAAAACAAATAGTAATAAAAGCATAAGATTATTATTGCAATGGAGTTTTTTATTTCAAAATAATGTTGAGAGAAATCGGAGGATGGACTATTTATTTATTAATTATGTTGAGATAAAAAAAAACTAATTATTTCGAGCATAACATATTTATGTTAATTTAATGTAATTTTTATATTACCTTGTGGTATATATGTTTAGATTATTTTTCAAAACTAACCACTGTTTTTTTAATATGGCTTTATATTCTGTTATTATATAATTTAATAATTTATTTTAGTCTTATTTTTAAAATTTAAGACAAATTTTTAGTTAATATCATATACAAATGATTAAGATTAATTTTAGTTCAAATAAGAAATCACATACAAATAATTATGATTAAGTCTAAAGTTACTAAAAAAAAAATAAGATTCTTTATGGAAAAAATGATTGCTTGGTTTATTCATGTAGCTATACGTTTCTGTCAAATTTCAGATAATAAAAGACAATTAATACCACACTCCCTCCAATCTCCCTCCATTTCTTTTATACCATTGAATTTTAGTCTCTGTGCCTCTATTTATTTTTTTCATAGAGCCGCACAGCTCTCTTCTAATAGAAAAGGAAATACATCTATTTTAGAAGAAATAAATCACAAGATAAGCAAACTATGAAAACTACTTATTACACCATCTGAATATTGCTTATACAGAATATATCACCTAGCCTTATATTGATCAAATATTCTTCTATTGATTTCTTTCTTCATTTTTCTCCGGATTAGATGTGAAACTTGATGGACGTATTAGCTTGTAACTCCAACACACTCCTTCGAGCTCGTAGAAAGATGTCTGTCATTCCCAATTTAGAAAGAGCTTCATTGAATGCCTTGCTCGATACTGCTTTTGTGAGTATATTTGCCAGTTGTTCGTGTGATTTTACGAATGGTATTGAGATGATCCCAGAATCCAATTTCTCCTTAATGAAATGCCTATTAGCATCAATATGCTTTGTCCTAATATGTTGCATTGGGTTATGAGATACATTTATTGCAGCTTTATTATCACAAAAAAGTTTCATTTCGGTACAGGATTCGAAACCCAATCCTGTTATCAGTTTTCTTAACCTCAATAGTTCACAAATATCTTTCACCATTTCCCATAATTCAGCCTAGACACTAGAGAGTACTATTACATTTTGTTTTTTACTCTTCCAAGTTACTAAGTTCCCCCCTTACAAAGGTAAAGTATCATGTAGTGGATCTTTGATTTACTGCACATCCGGCCCAGTCAGCGTCACCGTAACCTACAATTTCTGTGTTTTGGTTTTTTCGGAAATATATACCTCTTCCAGGCGCACCCTTTAGGTATCTTACAATTCTCATTATCGCCTCCATGTGCTTTTCATTTGGAGAATGCATAAAACAACTAACAACGCTCACTGCATAAGCTATGTCAGATCTAGTATGTGACAAATAAATTAACTTACCAACCAAGTTCTAGTTCCTTTCTCTGTTCTCAGTTGTTTCATTTAGTTCTATGTCCAATTTTAAGTTTTGAACCATGGGCATATGAACTGGTTTACAATCTAATATTCCAATTTCAGCTAAAAAGTCAAGTGTATACTTTCTTTGAGAGAGAAAAATACCTTCCTTGCTACAAGACACTTCGATTCTAAAAAAATATTTCAAACTCTCCAAATTCTTCATTTTGAATTATTTAGATAACCTTACTTCTAGTTCTTTAATTCTCACATCTCCTATAATAATTATATCATCAACATAAATTATTAACACAACTATTTTACCTCAACATTTCTTGAAGAACATTGTATGGTCCGATTCACTCTGGGTGTACCCATAACATTGCCTAACAAAATCGACCGTACCATGCTCTTGGTGATTACTTCAACTCATATAACGCCTTCTCCAACCTACACACTTTCATGGCTATCTCTGGGTACCAATATCCTGATGGAATGTCCATATAAATTTCCTCCTTCAGATCGTCATGTAAGAACGCATTTTTAATGTCGAATTGATGTAGTGACCAATCTAAATTCGCTACAAGAGATTAAAAGAACTCGAATAGAATTTAATTTCGCAACAGGTGAAAAAGTTTCTTGAAAATCGATACCATAGGTTTGTGTATACCCTTTTGCAAGTAACATTGTTTTGTATTTCTCAATCTTCCCCTCTGCACTATATTTTATAGTATACACCCATTTGCACCCGACTATTTTCTTCCCTTCTGGTAATGTTACTAATTTCCACATACCATTCTTCTCTAATGCATCCAATTTCATTGCATCTACCCAGTTATGGTCTTTTAAGGCTTCTTCCAATTTTTCTGTTACAGTTACTAAAGATATTTGGTTCTCAAAAAATTTCAGAGGTTCTGATAATTTTTTATTGGTTGTATAATTAGCAATTAGGTATCTTATTTCCTTACTCGTTGCATCCTCCAGAACATACTGTTTTGGTGGTTTTCCTCAGTTATTTCTAGATGATAATCTATAGAGAGTGTTAGTAGCATTTACCTCGGGAATATTCTTAGGAGATCTTGGTCCGTGTGATACTTGGTTAAATTGTATTACTGCATCATTTAGCTCTATCTAGAAATTAGGTACACTCTACTGCATCAGGTTTAGGTCAGACCCTTCGTCATTGACTGGTTTAGGTTGGATGACCCGAGTTGTGACATGAACTAGTTCGGTTTGGCTAACCTGAGCTGGACCCGAATTCACCTCAATGTTTTATGTATTTTCCATATACCTCAGTTTGATCTGGACATTTTAAGAAACATAACAACTAATATCACCGTGAAAACTTAACATTCTATGTTTTTTCTTTTATTTAATATTTTAGTTAGGTTATTTAAATCTGTGATAAAAGATATATACCAGCTTGAACTCTCCATGGCTAAGGGGTTCGAATCTACTTAATTATAGTTGATTAGCATTTCAGCTAAAACAACGACGCATCAACATATACGCTTCCCTCTCCAACTTGGCAGATTTTTTTTGGAGAGTTTGATTAGACCTTCATTTTAGATTCAACGGGTCCAAATTAGATTTTAACTAAATCCGATACATGTGTCGAACTGCTTGATTTTAGTAGTCAAAGTTGAAATTGATCCTAATCGTTATACGTGGGGTCAGGAGTGTATTGGCGGATTCAAAGTGGATCAGGTGTAGGCACTTACTTATTTCTGGATTCAATTTTTTTTTTTTAATTCAGTGATCTTTTATACTTGTGTCTATTTCTTGACGGAAATAATGTATGTCTTGGATTTAATTTATGGCCAACTAGAAAAAAATTTCGCGGAAAAGAAAGTTAGTGTAGACTGATTCACATAAAAGAATTAAAGAAAAAAAACGCGATCCGATTCGCTACTCCACTCAGAAGAACTGTTGATTCACTAGAAGAAAAAAATGGTATGCTACTAAGGATCTAAATATATATCATGTCGTAACTAGTCATGCCGTGACTAAATTTGAAAGGATGATCATGGCACGTGAATAATCACAACACGTTAGTCACGCCATTACCAAGACATGCCGTGATTACATGTGACATATCCAAATGTGACCGATCATGTTTGATCTCATGTTTAACTATTTTTTTTTATAATTAGGTTAGTTTAATCAAGATTCACCATTCGATCAAGATCTAACGGTCCTAATTACACGTGACTGGGTCTGAAAGATCAAAGGCCGGGCTGATAGATCCGTTGAGCGATATAAAGCCCGACTTCTTGCTAAAGGCTATACACAAAAGGAAGGCTTTGATTATACCGACACCCCTGCCGGTTACGAAGTTGGTGACAATTCGTAACAATCAAAGAGAAGTATTACTTGTGTTTCAGTCAGATAACACTCAGAGAATTCCCTGAATGAAATATTAGAGGATATTATCCGACTATGAAAGTAGAAATTAGTCAAAAAATAGAAAAACAAAATAACCTCAACCGTCGGATGGATTACCACGGCGGCTATCGAAGGAAGATCTTCATGGCACCTTCTATCAAGTAGAGAGTTGATGAGCCTCTTGAATTTTCTCCTTTCTATTTTGAATTATTATTGTTTATTGGATTTATTGTTTTCTGTGCATAAATTGTACTTCTTCTTTTTTACTAATTGATAGGAATTTTCTTGTTGAGACCCTATGAATCACTTTGAAACCTCAGATTTATACTAGAACCATGATGATTTATTTTCAAGCTAAACTCAAAGGATCTCTGAGTAAGAATCCTCTATTACATAAGTTGATTCCTAACTTAATGTCTCCTATCATGGCATAAGTAAGCAGTTCTTTACTTTATCGACACAATAGCTCGCTAATTGATCTTTACGATGCTTGCTCTATTAATTTGATTTTTTATCCATAGAATAAAAAGTAGAGGCTTTTTTCTACCTATTTTGATTTTCGTGAAATCTGTTTATTTCCTACAGCTGATAAAAATCGTTGTTTTTGACGATTTCTATGTAGAAATCCTTTTTTTTCTAGTAAATATTAGCTAATTTCTTTTTTTTTCTATAGTAGAGATAGTCGCACGTAATGACAGATCACAGCCATATTATTAAAAGCTTGTGGTAAAAAAGGATTTTGTTCTAATGTACCGTGTCGTGACTAAATTTTTTGCGTGACGTGCCGTGTCAAATTTTCAAAAGACGATCACGTTGCATGAATGGCCACTGCATGAGACACACGAGTCACAACACGTGCAATGTCATGCCATGATGGAACCGTGTTGTGCTGTGACTAAACTGTATTGTGTCGTGACGTATCTGGTCACGTCATGAGTTTTTTAGATCCTTATCTACTCTAATTCGTCAGGAGAAAAAAATTATATTTTTATTAGTATGTCGTGTCTACTTCTAACTAGAACCCTGAATCCGTCCTTGCAGAAGTGTAGTCATATAAGAACCGGGTAAGGGTATGTAAAAGAATTTATTGGTTCAACTAGCAGGTTGCAAACTGCCGTGAATTAATCCATTCATATTATAGACCGATCAAAAATAGTTAAAAAAAATTCTATGAGCTAGTAGACAACATAGATATATATCCGGTTTTCAAAATCCATAAATAATTACTTGTTCATAAGCAGTTATCTATCTCTATTTCAATGTAACTCCGCTACTGTATAGGATCAACAATTTAAATCTGCATCATACCAGTACGAACTCGGTAAAACTGCGAAGGAGCTGAACCCCTAAAATGAAGGCCCGTTGAAGTATAGTCATGTATATATAGACCGGTAAAATAGTTTCCTATATATTTTCACTATGTGATTAAGAACATTTTGTCCAAATTGTGAGATTTTATTACGTACGTGTCATCTAAATTTTGTTACGCAACTATTGAATCAGCACTAAAGTTATGGATTCCTATATAAAATACAATACAATTCCAAGATGTATACATCATGAAACCGGTAGGTGTTGCTATTATAGGTTCTTTGGACGAACAAAAGGTTTACTTGACTCTTATTTCAAGTTTAAACAGTTGTTTACTTGACTCTTATTTCAAGTTCCATCATTTTAGTTCGAACTAAAAATAAATCACATAGGACAATTACACCTTACATGAGTTCAACACAATCTTCATGTGAAAATATACTTGAAGACCAAAATTTACACTATTTATAATTTTTTATTACATTTTAGATTGATAGAAAATTTACCTGATTTAAAGATTTTGGATCATCCGTTATTTTCTACCTATTTATAAAAAATATAATATTTGATTTTCAAGTACATTTTCATAAAGATCATGTTAACAGTTTGAATCAATTATTTAAATTTAAAATTAAAGATATAAATCTATAACAAAGGCTTATCTGTGCATTGCAAAGTACTATAATCTCACTCTTTACCGAGTTTTTTAAAAAAACCCAAATTTATAAATATTTTATTATAAATAACCACATTTTTGTCAAAATTTTATTTTTGCTCAAACCGTAAATATTCCTTACGGTTTGAATTTTTTTTTTTATTTAAAAATTCGGACCGTATATATTCCTTACGGTTTGAGTTTTTTTTTTTTTTTAGCCAAACTTTGCACCTCTGGTTAACATATCAAAACACCTTAAAAAATCATTAAAATTTACCGACATGCATTTTTTACTTCGTAGAATAAGATTGTGAAGTTTCATACAAAATCTCAAAACAGATCGTGAGATATCGGCTCTCAAAAATTGCCCAAACTGCTGAAAGAGTGCTTCTGAGCCCAAATTTGCACCTCTGATTAACATATCAAAACACCTTCAAAAATAATAAAAATTTACCGACATGCATTATTGACTTCATAAAACAAGACTGTGAAGTTTCATACAAAATCACAGAACAGATCGTGAGATATCGGCTCTCAAAAATTGCCCGAACTGTTGAAGGAGTGCTTCTGAGCCCAAATTTGCACCTCTGATTAACATATCAAACCACCTTCAAAAATTATAAAAATTTACCGACATGCATTTTTGACTCCTTAGAATAATACTGTAAATTTTCGTACAAAATTTCAAAACAGATCGTGAGATATCGGCTCTCAAAAATTGCCCGAACTGCTGAAGGAGTGCTTCTGTGCCCAAATTTGCACCTCTGATTAACATATCAAAACACATTCAAAAATCATGAAAATTTACCAACATGCGTTATTGACTTCATAGAATAAGACTGTAAAGTTTCATACAAAATCTCAAAACAGATCGTGAGATATCGGCTCTCAAAAATTGCCCGAACTGCTGAAGGAGTGCTTCTGAGCCCAAATTTGCACCTCTGATTAACATATCAAAACACCTTCAAAAATCATGAAATGCAAGGTAGGCGACAGGGCCACCATCCTCTCCGTTCCACTACTGACAGGTAGAGTCGAGGTATGTAACATTCAACCCTGATTATATTTCATTCCAATATTGAACAAGTCGTATTGTTGTTCCTAATTTTCTTGTTTTAGTGTAGTGTTTTTTTGTTGTATAAATATTTTTCAAGAACGATTACAATATATAATATAGCTCAACTCAAAGCATAATAAAATATAACGAAACTAATTGGTATCCTTGCAGGGTCCTGCCTACATGCCTCCACTCTGCCTGTCAAGCATCTAACCGATATAGCTCTTCAGATTACCATTGATAGAGAGTTTTTTTTTATAGTTTTAGTTCAGTTTAGCTATATTATATTTTATTATGTTTGAGTTTTAGTTCAGTTTAGATATATTATGTTTTATTATATTTGAGTTTTAGTTCAGTTTAGCTATATTATGTTTTATTATGTTTGAGTTTTCAGTTTTGTTATGTTTCATTATCTCACGATCTGTTCTGAGATATTGTATGAAACTTCATAGACTTATTCTATGAAGTCAAGAATGCATGTCGGTAAATTTTTATAATTTTTGAAGGTGTTTTGATATGTTAATCAGAGGTGCAAATTTGGGCTCAGAAGCACTCCTTCAACAGTTCGGGCAATTTTTGAGAGCTGATATCTCACGATCTGTTTTGTGATTTTGTATGAAACTTCACAGTCTTGTTCTATGAAGTCAAGAATGCATGTCGGTAAATTTTCATGATTTTTGAAGTATGTTGATATGTTAATCAGAGGTGCAAATTTGGGCTCAGAAGCACTCTTTCAGCAGTTCGGGTAATTTTTGAGAGTCGATATCTCACGATCTGTTTTGAGATTTTGTATGAAAATTCACAGTCTTATTCTACGAAGTCAAAAATGCATGTCAGTAAATTTTCATGATTTTTGAAGGTGTTTTAATATGTTAACCAGAGGTGCAGAGTTGGGCTAAAGAAAAAAAAAAAAAAAAAAACTCAAACCGTAGGAATATATACGGTCCGAATTTTTAAATAAAAAAAAAATTCAAACCGTAAGGAATATTTACGGTTTGAATTTTTAATTCAAACCGTAAATAATCTGTACGGTTTGGGCAAAAATAAAATATTTATAAATTTGGGTATTTTTAAAAAACTCGGCACTCTTTATGTTAACCATTACATCATATATAATAATTTTTGAATACAGTTTATAGGAGCTTAAACTCATATGATTTCGGAGTTTAATTTCACCTTTAGGCGATTAATTATCTAATAATTTTCGGCCACTTGACCTCACGAGGAAGAAGCTTGAAAAATAAAATATTTTAAACATATGATCGAGAATTGGATCAAAATAAACTGTTTGAATTCGTAATTTTAAAATTAATTCAATAATTCAGATCAAGCTTAGAAATTTCATTGCTCAAGCTATGAGTCTGTATTAAGACCATATTATTTCAGGCTATGTGATTTAAAATGAACGAACCAGATTAGTTAAAAATTTAGGAGGCCTCTTTTATACAAATGTGATCAGATTAGTTTATTAAGAGGTAGGTAATACCGAGTTCAGATTCAGTGAAGTAACCCAAAAGTTGGGTTTTAGATCTGGACTGTCCAATTCGAATCCGTGATAATCCATCCAAAGTGGAGCGCACACATCCCGAGCAATGAATCCAAATTCCGATGTGATCTCGAGTGACGGATTCAAATCGGACGGTCTCGATCCAAAACCCAAAAGTTTGTTTACTTTAGGGGATCCGGACCCGATAATACCGGCTATTAAGTTGTACTAGTGCCACTTAATCACTTGTCTTTACACTAAATTAATTCAAAATTTTATAAATAGCATATAAACACATTATTCATAAAGTAGATTAGTTTTAACATTTTTAATTCGTCGTTTGAAGCCAATCTCATAAAGTTTAGAGCTAAACTCACCAAGGAGCTTAAGAACATCCTAGTTCTACTAAGATAATAAAGCATATTTGAAAAAAAAAAAAAAAAAAAAACGCAAACTATGAACAATTTCTCAAAAAATAATTGACATTATGAAAAACTGCACACTGCTTCCATATATTACAAAACACACAGATACAAACTGCAAACACCAAGATGGTACCATGCTCACTCACAAATTGAATAACTAAACAATTGTCTGTCAACTCTATATTTTTTTTTCCTTTTTTTTCTTTTAGAATTCTCAAAACGGAAACAAAATAAACATGAAATTAATCAAATTAGTATATTGTGGATGGCCAATTGAATCACACCATCAGACATCACACCTCCAATGTTAATTCCATTTAATTTACAGTATAACTTTCTATTGTACAAGGGGTTGGATTAAACCTTGAGGCAACTTACTACAGATATATATATAATGGGAGTCAGGGTCTTCTGGTACGAAGCTGTCTGGAAGCTGACCTTTTTCTGTAAGTGGCACCGGCTCTGCAAAAGATTTTCTTGAACTAGAACCGGGCCTGACTTGAAATCCCGGTCTTGCTGTTAAGAAAATAAATTCAATAAAGCCTATATATCAACCAGCACCGTAATAAAGTAACTTGTTGGAAATAAACAATGGTTCCCAAATAAAAACACCAAAATGATGCAATAAGTAACTTCTTGGAAATAATGAAAACACAAAATCAAGTGAAGGGCCACCCATAAAGAAGAACAATCGGCATGTTACTGTTGGTGTGATTAAATATTAAGGAGCTACTCGTGGAACACGGGAATATATTCTGGCAAAAAGGGAGCTGTCTGGCAGGATCGAATTGGATGGAAAAAAAAAAGGCAAAATAGTTGCCGAACAGAGGGGGAATGACTGCGAATGGGAACTATGTGTGCATAGACACCTTTATATTTCACCAGCCCAGATTATCTAATTCCTTGAAAAGAGTTGACTGGCCAGTTCCATTGAATAGGCCAGTGGACTTGGAGAAATACTATGGGCGTGGAATTGAACTTATTTTACTTTGCCGAAAGGAGTTGGAATTCTCTATTTCACTGTTGCCAAACATCAAAAGAGGAATTAAAAATAAACTATCAGAAGCATTGGACATCTACTTACGCATAACATACAGTACAATCTTCCAACAGCATCCTTCTTGGTTCATATGATGAACTCGTGCAGATGGATCTCCATAGGTTATCTGACACAGAATTACAAAGATGCACAATTATCATGGCGGTACCAAGGAGTACATAGCTTTCAGAATTTAAAGAGTTAGGTCACAAATGTCCTTACCAAAATAAATATGCCTCCTGGTTTAAGCAGCCTAATATTAAAGAAAATTAAAGCCTGTCACTATAGTAAAAAATATTGGTTCAATTTTAAAGTAAACAAATTCTTCATTCTGATCTTACAGCCCCAAAAAACACGAATACTCTAGTAGCACAAAAAAAATTGCATATTCTCCAAGTGATTTGAATCCTGAAACTGTTTTTCTCCAACTTTTTTGGAATTGGCCAAAATACCCTTTCTAGTTTAATAGATTTATTAAAGAGAGAGATGGGAGATGGGAAGGGGCAGAGCCAGAAAATTTCTAAATGGGGGTCAAGTACAATATCAAATAGTGACATCAATAGAATGATCACATAAAAATTATTGGACTGTAATTATGGGTGTAAAAAATGGAACAATTTTCATATTTTTTAATACTTTTTCCCAGGGATTTGCTGGACTCTTCAGGTTGCATAACGAAATGCCTCCTAAATCGAATGATTATGTAGAAGTTATAAATAAATTAACCTGCCTGTTAACTTCTTGTATCATTTGAGCAGCACTGAGAGGAGCATCTGGGCCACACTACACACAACACAAGTTTAAATTAAATAACGGGAAATTTAAAAGTTAATTAATGGAATGTTAACGGAAATTTTAACTTACCATCAGAGAATCCAGTGTCCCTAAGGAAATAATGAGATAAATATTAGTTAACATATAAGAATAGTGAGAACAATTATATGGCATTTTCGTACCAGTACTGCAGTTGTCTGGTACAGATTCTTATTATTATGCTGCTGGCAACCACCTTATATTAATTATTTTTCTATGTTCTCTCAGAAACATTTAGCTTCCCACCAAAAATATTGGTCACAGAATCAATACAGTACCATTCCAAATAAGTTTTGTGCTAACATTGTTGACAATTACGAAACAGGATGAATCCATATTTTTTCAAAAATTAATGCCAGCATTTATGTTGCTTGTTACAATATTCTTTTCTTTTATTACTCTATGTCATTTCAGTTTATCTTTTATAACCAAAGAAATTTTGACTGGTACCAAATTGAGAGTCAGAGATAAGTGCACACATACACACCTTTATCAATTACACAATCAAACGATTCGTCAGAGAAAAAGCTCATATCTCTAACATCCATTTGCATATCTGTATAGCTCACACCAAAACCAAAGCCAATTTTATGTCTAGAGACAACAATAAATAAAATGAAATGTATAAATGATCCAACTGCAATGTGACAGAGGTTCCTCATAATTTCAGTATATCAACATTTGCTTTAACTTGCACATGTAAGTGCAAGCATGACGTAAGCTGAAGTTCAACATGATTTAACCTCAATTAAACTCTCAATGTTCCACTGAGGGACAAATCTTCCGTTCAGCATAGTAATGCCTCAAAAAGCATGACTTTGCAATCTCAGTCTCAATATAATGAAATAAACCTTACTTCATCATAAAAGTGTGCAATTACATAAGAAAGGCTAATAAAGAACAGGGGTTAAATACAGTCAATTAGTATGGTACCCCACTGACAAGGTAAAATGTCCAAAATAAAATTTGATGGTTGTCTCGGTGAAAAAGTAAGACCGTTACATTTAAGCTGCCGAACAACAGCATATTTGCGCTTCATCATCTCTATAACAATGGCTGAGATGTCGATATTCATTATCTCAGCATAGCCGTCTTTTATCATATCTTCTGACATCACTGGAAATCAAACGAAAATTGTAAAACATTAGTTTTATTTATTTACTTATTTTTAGGTCGGTGGAGCTTCATATGAAAAAAGTAACATGAAAAACTTTGTTATTGAGACCTCAGTTAAGCAACTTAACAAGAAGGGAAGAGGAAAGAAAGACATAAAGTCGGTGTCAAAGGGTATGTCACATGTACCAGATGCTGGTACGAAACTGGCCTTCTTATCTAATAAATCTTAGACTTTATATTATGTTTCAATTTTAGAATTGCCACAGGTCTACAGACTAGAAAAGAGGACTTAACTATTTTCTATGGAAAGAACTAAGTTCATCAATCAAACAATTCAAAGCTGAAGGATAACCCACTGATTTCAACCAACTTCAAGCAAAAGGAGGAGGAAAGTGGCAATTATATTAGACCAAACTAGAGAGAGAGAGAGAGAGAGTAATTACGAGAACTGCCACAGCCAGCCATAAGAACACGAGAAGAGGTTTGTACGAACTTGCGCACGAACGGGCGGAGCGCCGCGTACCGCTGGTACCAATCAAATGCAGCTCCTCCTTCCTCCAGGTACCGCCCATCCCAATACAAAGCATCGCCGTAATTACAACCCCCACCCCTCTGTTGGCCACTCATAGCGACATCCTCTTCTTCCTCCTCTGCATTGTTTCTCACTCTCTCCATCTTTTGATCAGAGAGAGAGAGAGAGAGAGAGAGAGAGAGAGTTGGTTATCACTTTGATTGTGTGGTTTTGAGGCCGTGGCTCGGAAAGAGAGTTAGGTGCAGTTTTTTTGTGGTTTCATCATTGAAGTCTTCTGTGTAGCGAGTTTATAAACGATGACCTAGAAGAGATGGTTTGGGTACCCGCCCACCCGGTACGTATATCTACACAGATAAAGATTGGGAAGCGGGAGTTGGTGGTTCTGTAAGGTGGGATACTGACATAGCGGGATATCTTGTGCTTTGTTGGTAAAGCATGATCCTGTAGCAACCCGTTTTTAGAGTCATGAAAGAGCTACTTACTCGCAATAGAAATTGCTACACAGAGAGAGACAGTAAAATGGAATGTGTTAATTGGCACCATTCTCCGTTGACTTGTCAACATCGGGTCAGTGTCGTAGCTTTTACTTTTCGTTATATAGGTCTCCCTCTCCCCTCCCAGAAATTTTTATTAATAGAAAATATAATAAAATAATATTCAGATTAGAGAACACTTTTGATTTTTTTCGAGATATAGGAAAAACGTTTTGATTTATCACGGCCTCTGGCCGTTATGACTTATCACGGCTAGGATTAACACTAATTACCGCACTTATTAAAAAAAAAAAAAAGAGTTCCTGGCCGTGATTGATAATCACGGCCAGAATTCAAATCCAGTGCAATATCTGATCGTGTAGAATGAGATCTGAGTTTGTCCTTTGTCCATTTTAATATGGCATTGCTGGCCGTGATTATCAATCACGGCCATGAAATTTTTTTTTTTTTTTTTTTTTAATAAGTGCGGTAATTAGTGCTAATCTTGGCCGTGATAAGTCATAACGGCCAGAGGCCGTGATAAATCAAAACGTTTTCCCTATATCTCGAAAAAAATCAAAAGTGTTCTCTAATCTGGATATTTTTTTATTATATTTCCTATTAATAAAAATTTCGGTTTTATTATATTTTCTATTAATAAAAATTTCGGTCTCCCCTCCCGTCCTCCGTTCTATCCTCTCCAGTCCGTATGAAAATGGAGATCTTTTTCACCATTGCCTCCATTGGTCACAGCCTCACTGGCCAAGTGGCCATTGGCCTTTTGATCTTTAATTCGTTACAAGGAAAAGTGAGCCCGGGTGGTCTTTCTGCACCATTTAAATCGCATAATTAACCCACACAAAAAGTAAAAAAAAAAAAAAACATTGTAATTGGGAAAAAGAAAAATTAACCAATTTTCTTCATTCACGACTCAGGGTACAATTCTCCCCAAAACGTCCTTACATGCGTATACGTGGTATAATACAACACAAAATCAGCACAAAAAAAAAAAATTGTACAATTGGATCGACGATCCATGCATCCAATCTATGCATATAACTCATGATGATGATGTAATTCATCGGTCAATGCCTTCAATTTTGTCTTCAACCTCAGAGTACAGTTGGCGCAGGCGCTCGAGATTGTCCTCAGTGGTTTCCCAGTATCCCCTGCCGCTTGCCTCGAGGAAGGTCTGTACCAGTTTGCGAAAGGAGTTTGGGTTGGTTTCCAGCAGGCGCTTGCGCATTTGCTCATCCTCGATAAATGTCGTGTTTGCCTCCTCATAGACCCAGTTGTCGACCTGGCCTGATGTGGCGCTCCATCCCACTGTATTAGTCAGCCGTTTCTCGATCTCGCGCACTCCTTCGTAACCGCTCGACATCATTCCCTCATACCATTTCGGGTTCAGGAGCTTTGTTCGGGCATCCAGCCTTACTGTTTCAGATAGAGTGCGCACCTGTCCATTTATATAACAGGTTAGATTTTCATATCGAGGATTAAATATATATTACCAGTATTCTTGGTTAAATGCACAATTTGGGTTTTTAACTTCTTTTTTTTAATTTAAACACCTAATTTGCTGTAACAGGTAGAATTGTTAAAGACAAATTGTGCCATTATTAAGGAATTTCAAAATAATAATTAGATGTACCTGTGCGTTAGCAGTAGTTGTATCTGCAATGTAGGCACTAGGCTTCTTTCCATCCTTGCGTAGTGATTGAACCAAATTTGTTGGGTCGGAATCGAAATAATGGCTCACATCTGTCAATGAGATCTCAGATGAATCCAAGTTTTGGAATGTGGCATCTGCTGTGCTCAGTGCCATTTCAAACACCTTCCTCTTCTCCATCATGCCAACACCTGGTGCATCGCTGTCAAATGCAAATGATTTACGACTTAAATACATGTCTTGCAATTGCTTTTCATCATTCCATGAAGAGTTCTCGACTGCTAGGTTCACATTTGATGAGTAGGAACCAGAAGCATTGGAGAAGACACGTGTCGCAGCCTCGCGAAGCGGGACATTAAGTTCTTTTGCTTGCTCTAGTGCGTGTTTGCGCACGAAGTTTAGCTCTTCAGGTTCATCGAGCTCGGCAACCATCTTCACAGCCCGGTCTAGAAGGTTCATCTGCACAGGCCATCAAGTAGCTACAATCAGTTCGGTGCACATCTATTTTCGATTTTTTTACTTTTCTAATTTCAATTATGCAGAGATTGTGACACTACGGAGATACAGAAATGAGCTATAGCTGAAGTCCTGTCTTTTTCATCATAGCATTTCATAGTAGTATTAGTTGAGGTTTACCACTATTAAAATTAAAATAGTTAAATCCGTGGGCAACTTAAGACTTGAGAGATGGAAAGTTACGAATTAGCTTCATGTTGAAGTATAATTCTTTCACTAAAATTTTGCATGCTACTTTTTGTTATCCCGTGAGAAATCATAATTGCAAAGGAAAATATGTAACTTTTTATTCATTGCTGTATAACTATTTATTATTGATTTCATTTTCCTATACAATACCTGATTGATGAAAAGATCTCTGAAGACGCCAGAGCAGTTGACAACGACATCAATCCGAGGCCGACCAAGCTCCTCAAGGCTAACAACTTCGACACGGTTGACTCGACCAAAGGTATCTGCAATTGGCCGCACGCCAATCATCCATAACACTTGTGCAAGTGACTCACCATATGTCTTTATGTTATCTGTGCCCCACAACACTAGAGCTACAGTTTCAGGATACTTCCCACCGTTCTCTGCCTTTTGTCTCTCCACCAACCGATCAACCACCACTTTTGCACTTTGCAGGGCTGCCGCGGTCGGAATCGATTGCGGGTCCAATGCATGTATGTTCTTACCGGTTGGCAAGACCTTCGGGTTACGGATTGGGTCCCCACCTGGTCCTGGTTCCACATAGCTCCCTTCAAGTGCTAGTTTCAAGCTCCCTACTTCATTATCCATAACAATAAGCTTCAAGCACTCAGCAAGGAACTCGAAAAGGGTTCGAAGCTTTTCTCGGTCAGCTCTGATGAACTTTGTTTGGGAGAGGTACTGGACCCATGGCTCTGACAGCCCGAAGCCAAGAAGGGATGTGAGCTTTCCGGCTACATCCACCACTTGACCTTTTTTGTTTGTAGCTCGATTAACAAAGGCAGTGATGGCACCACGTGAGGCCTCTGTAATTTGTCGGAGGAGCTCCACATCAGCCAGTATACCTGCCATGAAATTAATTTATTGTCGAATTTGATATGAAAATGAAATACAGTGACCTTTTCTTTTTATATAGCTCCACATCGGAGTTATATATGTAGTTAATACAATACCTTTGTCGCTTCCTCTATATACATCCTCAATGTTCCGCCCAACTGTCTGAGCCAATATACCGGGAAGAGAATAGATACCCTCCTCTGGCCGATCCAAAGCTGCGATGTTTACTAAAGTTGCCACTGCCTCAAGTGCAGTCGGTGGCTCACCGATCACATGGAGCCCACATGGCAGGAGCCTCGACTCGATCTCCATGATCTTTGCATATACCTTCCCGACAACCAAATCCCTTTCCTCTGTTGTGAGCTCAACTCCGTCATCAGGCAAGCTCACATCCTTGTCCAAATTGCACTGTCTCGCGGTACTGATAATTGAGCTGACGATCTGTTGGCCTCGCCCTGTATCCTTCAGCGACTGGTACGAGGAGATGAGCTCTGCTAGCTGCTTGAGCCCCTTGTACAACCCAGCATTCTCTGCTGGTGGTGTCAGGTAGCTTATCGTGTTTGCGTAGCTACGCCTCTTCGCCACAGTTGCCTCTGAAGGGTTGTTCGCGGCATAATAGTAAATATTTGGTATGTTTCCAATCAAGCTGTCTGGGTAGCAGACATCACTCATACCGACCTGCACCGTTTGAAATTAAAATTTGGTAACCGTCAGAAAATACAAAATGGAAGGGTAACTGGTCCCTATGCTGTCAATATATGGTTGAAGGTGTATTTCTTGTTAATTAAAGAAGTTCCTCATTGTCAAGATGCTCGAATCATTAAACCACTTCTATTATTTTGTTGTACTAAGTTCTTGCACTCAGCCGTAATATAAAACTTTAGGTGTATCAAAAATAAATAAAAAAAAACACTTATTTACATTCATAGGGATCTTGTTAATAAATTTCTGTAGCAAAATTAACCATGAAAAACTAGATTACCTGCTTTCCTGGCATGAACTCCAATGACCCATGGGTCCCGAAATGAAGCACTGCATCAGCACCAAAAATCTTCTCCACAAATGTATAATAAGCTGCAAAGCCGTGGTGTGGGCTCGCTGACTTAGAAAAGAGAAGTCGCATCGGATCTCCTTCGTACCCAAAGGTTGGCTGAACCCCTATAAATACATTTCCATACTGTTTTCCATATACCAGAAGGCTCTCACCATCTGAGTTGAGGTTGCCAGGTGGCTTGCCCCAGTTCTCCTCTAGGAGTCGTGCATATGGGGTTAGGGACTGGTACTCACGCACACCCATTTTGTATGCCACGTTCAGATTGGGACTGCTGAATTTGGCCTCCTTGTCGTGAATCACGTCCTCAATCAGTGCTTCGGCAGTGTCAGGGAGACCCTCCACATTGTACCTGTCACAAGGTCAGATCGTCAGTATCATCATGGATTATGGGGGGGGAATTTCATGTATACCCCTAAAAAACTTCGAAATTATGTATTCCCCCTCTAAAATTCATAATATCATATTTACCCTTTAAAATTTCAAAAACTCACAAATTTACTCAATTTATTGACTTTTCTATTGAAACTCCTTTTAAATTTATAAAGTACCCATTTTACTCTTTATTAAAAAAAATATAAATGTAACATGTTTAAGAGAAACATTTAGTCTTGTAATTGGTCGGTTTTGAGAGCAAAAAATGTAACCTGCCTAAATGCCACTGTGTATGCGTCACAAATAGAGAAAGAACCATATTTCCTCAGAAACCGATCATTTTCTTAGACAGACTGCATATTTTTAGGCAATTCATCTTGGTCACGAGCATTACAGGTTATTAACCATCCAATATTGCGTTTAGTATGAAATTATACGAATTGAAAGGTCACAAGACACATACCCATCCTTTTTAAGATCCTTGAGAACTGCATAAATGGAAGAGAACACATTGAGGTATGCAGCTGTTCCGACATTGCCCTTGTCAGGTGGGAAGCTAAAGACTGTAATCGCCAATTTCTTCTCTGTCTGTTACAAGCACCAAAAAATAATTATTAGTTTATCAATCTTTATCTCAAGGACATCCACACAACTCACTGCCCATAAATGTGTCCCCCAAGAAATATATGATAAATTGAAAGAATTTGTAAATTTGTATTATTACCTTTGTTTTTCTCTTCAACTCTGCCCATCTAATAGCCCTAGTACATAGCTGCTCCACTCTCTTATGTAATGCATGAGATTTTCCTGTGAGGAAAAGAAGAGCACATATTATACCAGAATAGGTAGTCATAATCTTTACACGACTTTCAGACTTGTATTGTAACAACTTCTCGAACACCAAAGACCTCAGTGAAAACCAATCTTTCAAATAAAAAAATTTGAATATTTGTTTTAACTTTTAAGTGAAAATAATCCATACCTGTTCTTGCATCACGGCCAGAGAAGACAATTGGCTCCATACCACCATCCAGTTCTGGTAAAGCAACTTGCAATGCTACTTGTATAGGGTGCAATCCAAGGGTGCTTATCAGCCACTCCTCTGTGGTCTGGAAAACTAGTGGGAGTGCGACTATGTATGGCACATCCAATTTTCTCAATGCCTCAATTGCCCTTGGGTGGTCCTGTCGTGCTGGCCCACCAACAAGGGCAAAACCAGTAAGCGATACTACTGCGTGTACAAATGGCTTGCCGGTGATGGGGTCTCTCAGGTATCTGCAATTGCAAATATTTCAGTCAGAATTGAACACGAACAAACGGAAGAACTCTAAAATCAATCACTATAGTATAATTATTTTCAAGTGCTACAGTAAACTGACTACTGGCATCCTAAATTGTCAATAAGAAAAAACATGCGATCTTAAAGACTATTGAGTTTGAATTGGGCATAAGTCATTCTCAATTAGCACACGTTTTTGCAACTGAACCTCAATTTATGTCAACCTTGAATCAACTTGAGTTGTGCTAATGCATGCCAATAAATTTATATATACCTGCCACAATTGCACAATTTAAAATGAAGCTATGGGAAGGGTAAAGAAAAAACGGTCAAACATGATATGTGGTAGGCACTGCCAAAACTGAGATACTGGAGCTAATTACAAGGTGAAACCCAATCAATCACAAAGAGTACCTCTCCGTGGGTCCCGAGAAATCCAATCCGCCAGCAAATATCGGAATAACTTTCGCACCACGTGCCTCCAATTCCATTATCACAGCCACATAATGAGCGTCGTCTCCAGTGACAATATGACTCCTCTGCAACACCAACCCAATAATCGGTGCATTGGCATTCTTTACACTATCATTCAGGTCTTTTCTCGTACCGTACCAGTTCAAATACTCCTTTACATCTTCATACATCATGGGTGCCAGTGGATGCCATATACCACTGTCCAGATACAATACCGGATCATTATAGTCAATTTTGACGCCCTTGAGTGCTGGTACATAGGAACCCGAGATCATCTTGAGGAAGTTCTGCAAATTGTCAGGGGACCCACCCAGCCAGAACTGGAGACTAAGTATGAACAACCGAGCATCTTGAGCTTTATCACTTGGTAGGTACTTGAGCACTTTTGGCAGAGTGCGTACCAGCTTGAGCATGCTCTCGGCAAAACCGGCTGATTGCTTCTTGCGCTTAAAAAGCTGAAAGAAGGGGCTCTTGGATTGACCTAATTGTGACATGCTGAAGGTACCAAGTTTGTTTAATCGCATTACTTCTGGCATTGATGGGAATACCAGTACAGCATCCATGCGGTCCCGCTCCTTTTCAACTGCTTCCTTGACCTGTTTTCATGCAAATAATGAAACCATTCAGCGCTTAAGTGAGTAAAATAGTAAAATCGCATTTCTATCAGGTTAGGATTATGAAGAAATAAGCTCAGCGCCTTATTTTCCACAAATATATAACCCAGTTGCAAAAAAGGCTAGGGAAATACAACAGCATTTAAATTTGATTTATCTCATATGCAAGGTACTAGGGTCTTCATCTGATTTACTTGGTTTTAAACCGAATCGATGAATCTTGAATACAACAGTTCGGTGTTTGGGTTTATCAGTTCGGTTGAAGGATTGATGTTATTAGGTTCTCTATATTCAATTCACTTCTATTTTTTCTCAAACGGCATGCACTCAACCGACAAAATTAATTGAAACAGGTGTCCTCTTAGAATTTCATCGCGAGCATAGATCATTTGAAGATGCATGTGTCTTTCTTATTTTCCATCCAGTGTTTTTCAGAAAAAAGAGCTCTTGTTTTTAAATTTCACTCCTTGTATGCATACTTCTACTTTTATTTTATTATTTTTTTGCATTTCCTTGTGTTGAAAAAAGTTAGAAGCTGGCTCTTCATTCATTTTCTCCTTCCTTTCTTCTCCGACTTTTGGTTTTGTTTTCTTACCAGGAGAGCTACAAGGGCGTTTGCATACGGGGTTATTCTTGCTTTATTTTGGATTTGTCTGTGAATGGGATGCTGTTTCATATTTACAGACCCTGGCACTGTAACTGCTTATTTCCCCAGTAGTCAACTTTTTTGTTTAATTGTACTTTGAATAAATAAGGCTGGTTTATCAATCAATAGTATACACACAAAAAATTTCAACAATTGTAATGGCTTCATTAATTTTAACCAAGATTTTATCTTACCAATTTGAAGCTAGAATTTTTGTTTGCTTTTCTTATTTTTTTTTATTTAAAAAAAATTTCACCCTTGAATGCATTCCTTTAATTATTAATTATTATACTTACATTTTGTAATAATCTTTTTAACTGAATGTTAGAGAGCAAGGAGAAACTGAATAAGTTCTAGAGGTTTTGCAGTGTATTAGGCTAATCCTTATAATCCGATTTAAGTTTCGGTTTGTATGGTTCTATTTTCGCTCGGTCGACACTTTTTTTATTCGGTTAGGAAAAATCTACTCTTTGGAAACCAACCCAAAAATTGAAAAAGTTTGTGAAATTACCTTGAGTGCTAGCTCTTCTACAAAAATTAGAGAGCCAATGAATATGTTTGCATTCTCCAAATCCTTGCAAAACGCCTTATAAGTCTCCTCATCCCTCAATTCTTCGACAAGGTACCCGACAACCTCGTAAGAAGCGTACCGGCGGTTTGCATTTAATGTACGCACTGCCTCTGATAGGGATGACTGGTACTGTGCTTCAAGCACCACATAAACCACCTTGACACGTGGGAGTCCTGTGGGATCCCTTGGGTCTGGTACTATCCGGCGGACCTCAGGTTTTGACTGAGTGAAAAGCCCGTTGCCTGTTATAGCCGCACACCGGATGGAAATGGGTCTCGCAACCCGGCCTGATCTCCTTGGAAGGAATGTGTGTAGAAGGGTAAGCTGGTCTAGTTTCTTCGAACAAGGGTTAAGTGCGAATTGGGTTGAAACTAGAGATGACATTGTTAGTGTGTATTAGTTTGTCTTTGTTTAGGAGGGTTTACCTTGGTAACCCTTGGATGCTGGCTGCACTGAAGAGAGGAAAGGAGCAAGGTATGAGAATGTATAGTTTAGTTTTGAGCATTGAGGGGTTTGTGTGGAGGAGGGAAAAAGGGAGGAATTGAGGCCATTGAGGCCTAGAAATGCTGGTGGTGCCATGGCGAGACACGTGGCCTATGGAAAGGGAGAGATTTTGCTACTAAAAAGCGAAGTGGGGACTGGGAGTGTGGCCTTTTAATTTGAATTTTTGCAAATTTGTCCTGGTAATTAATCATTTTTAAAAAATAGACTTATTTCTTGATAGTTTACTTTTTAATGTGTCAATAATTGCAAAAAAAATGTTCTAAAGTTCTAATTGAACCAAATTATCTTACCCATTTATTAATGAGGAGGGTTCAAATGCCTCCATGTTTTTGTGCCTCCATCATGCCTCCATCTCTCTCCATCATTTTCAAAGTTCAAATAGTCGATCCGAACCGCTCAACCGAACCTCCATACTAAAATATGTTTGGAGACCAAATTTTATATTTTTAAGAATTTTTTTACTATTTTTTTAGATAGATACAAAATCAGTAAATCTGAACTATCTAAAAACAGTATTTTTGTACCTATCTAAAAAAATAGTAAAAAAATTCCTAAAAATATAAAATTTGGTCTCCAAACATATTTTAGTATGGAGGTTAGGTTGAGCGGTTCGGATCGACTGTTTGAACTTTGAAAATGATGGAAAGAGATGGAAGCATGATGGAGGCACAAAAACATGGAGGCATTTGAACCCTCCTCTTTATTAATTTACATGTTCTAGTTATATTAATAAATATTCCCACAAAAATATAAAATGGCACCTCAAATATTTTTGTTGTACAGGAAAACTTTGATAGAAGTAGAGATCGGTAAGTATAAAAAGTCGCTCAATGTAAATATTCCAAGCTAAAATACGATTTTAGATTTCATTGGAAATACAAATATTATTATTTTAAAGCTCAATAGCACGAAAAACTACTATCAAACAACAATTATGCACATTCATGCATGCATGTATGCAATGTTTTATGTTAATGTCTATAGAAATGAGTAGGACTGGCAAAAAAGTTCGTGACTCGTGGCCCGCTTGGTATTCGCCTGTGACTCAATCGGTAACAGCTCGTTCGTTAGTGGATTGAGTTAAAATTAGCTCGCTCGCTACATATTTGAGCCAGAATTAATGAGTTTGAGTTTGAGTTTGGCCTGGCTCGGCACGAGCCAGCTCAGTCGTTAACGAACTATTTAATATACATAGTTTAATATTTTAATCGGATCCGTTCACTTCAGATTGAGGATATTATGGTCTATGAATGTTATAGCCAATGTTATGGTAATTGCACTTTGGACCGTGTTTAAGTTGATTAGTAATTTTGTATGGAATATGTGTGAATTAATTATAAGCAATTAAGTTAATTTGTATGAATTTGTTTGATTTGGTATGCATGAATTTATTTTGTGAATATGTTTGTATGAATTTAGGTTTTTGATATATTTGTATGTATGAATTTAGCTGTAAAGTTAATTTATAGTAGTTGATTTGCTTAATTATAATTGAATTAAGAGTATTTCTCAGTAATTATTTATATAAATATTATTTTGTTTTAGCCATAATTGATAAGATGTGTTATGAAAATTTAAGATATAGCAGGAAAGAAAATATACAAATTTATAAATCTGCCAAGCTAGTAACGAGCTAGCTCGACTCGCTCGGACAAGCCACGAGTCGGTCTTGAGCAATAATTTTAGCTCGGAATCTAAAATCCAAACTCGCTCGCTCAGCTTGAAACACCAACAAGCCGAATACGAGTGTGACCTAGTTCGCTCTTTAACAACTCGTTGCCACCCCTAGTAGTAATGAGTGATAGTTTCTTCTATATAAATTATCAAATAATTTAAAGATTGTTTTAATGTACAAATGATATTTGTGTACATATATTGATATTTGAAAAAATAATTTCAAAATTAGTTAATTAAAATTATTGAAGTGTTCTTTATTTTATTTTATTTATATAGCATGTATCAAATTTGGCCTTTTTAAGAATAATTAAAAAATTTAACAATAGAGATTTAATGACTTTATAGTTTATAATGATGATCAATCAAAATTTAAATTAACTCAAAATTTGATACATGAGCTATCTACTATATTTTTCAAAATATCAAATGGGTAATACCATAAATATCAGATGTATGCTAGAATTATTCTATGATATCGTATGTGTTTCAAATCAGACCATAAAAACTATGGCATTATCAGTGCTATAGCGCGCTATATCAGCGCAATATGATAATAGCGTCGGTTTTTTTTTGCCATTATGCTGTGACGCGATAAACACTATTTAAACTTTTGATTTTTACATAATCATCAATTTACGAGTCCATATAGAAATTGTAATTTTATAGGGCTCTTATCATAAATAGCTTCTATAGGGGCATTATTGCAAAAATACTATTCTTGGATTTGGCAGCGTCCGTGAGTACTTTGGTGGGGGCCATGCAAGGATTGTGATCGGCCAGACTCAGCTTCCTATTGGTTCCCTGTGATTTCCCAGGCTTATAGAAACAGGAGAGAGATGATGAAATTTGGATAACAAGAGATTGCCTCTCTTATTCCAAACAGGGAAAGGAAGAGATCTTGAGGGACTGGAAACTAAGCGCTTGTAAATTGTGAAATAACATTGCACGGTGGAGATATTTTAGCCGATGTGGAGATTTATGAGCTTTTAAGTTTTAATAGTGACGTGTTCAACGCACAGAAGAAAATGACACCAAAGCTGATCTCAAAAGAGATAGAAAGGGATTTTAGCCTTCTAAATTTTTTGTAATGATCTATTATTAAAAACAAAAACAATCTGAATATTCTGTAATTAATATAAGTTGAAATTGGAGTTGCTTGATTTTTTTTTTCATAAAATAAGTTGGATTGTTGAGAAAATTTAATAATAAATAGTGCAACTCTATAAAAAAAAAAAAAAAAAAACACTTCTGATCAAGTTTCGTTGTTGCTTATCGTACAATTTAAATACAGGAGAAACTTGTTTTTGAAATTATTGATTAACCAAATGAATATATTTGAATTCAAATTGGAAAATTTTGAAAATTAAAAAAAAAAATAACGATGAAATTTTGATCATCATATTAAAATCAGGACAAGATTTATAAAATATGGCCACTAATATTTTTTTAGGAACTTTAATTTAGCTTATAAATTAAAGTTCGTCTGGACTTCTACAGTCCCACCAATGAAGCTAATCAATACTTGATTGAAATTTTGTTAAATCAACATCAAAATTCAAATTCATACATACTTAATTTAAAAAAAAATTATTGATACGAATCGCTATGATATGATATCAAACTGAATTTGATTTAATGTCCAATAGACCACCTCCAATTCAAATTCGTATCATCTGCATTAACTTAAAAAATAATCTTTTGAGTTAATGCATTTGGACTGTTTGATCCGCTTTAAAATCCGTATAGATTAGATCACAGTAATATTAAAAAATTCTTAAATTATAAACTGTGGCGGATTAACTCTGACGTTAACTGAAAAATACTCAAAATTTTGATTTAATGCAGACGATGCGGACTCCCCAATTCCCCTCAGAAAATATTTGACATCTAACACGGGAGACAGTTCATCAAAATCAGAATTTGCTGTGGCAAACGCAGTCAAAGGTAATTTCGGGGTGTACGATAGACACGGTAATCGATCACAACTGTTTTCATACCGACAGTTTAAAATTCGTACAGATCAAATGGGCGGAAATCTTGACGTGCGTCAACGGCTCCGACCGGAAGGCCCTCCAGATAGTTTGTAAATAAACAAAATTGTATGAAAGCCCAATTAGACTCCGATATTAACTGGGCTCAATGTCCGAAATTTTACTAGGCCCAGTTAATTAAATAATGCATGCTTTTGTGGCAATCCAAGTGTCTATGCTTAATCCGAGGAACAAATTAATTAAAATTTTAACTAGTGGTGTCCCTAAAAATATCGACTTCCGGTAGCTTCCTTGAATCCAGGGTGTCAATGCACCCTTTTACCTATTTATCTGATTCATATTGTATTTGAAAATACAAATAAAAGAAAGATTTTCTTAGCTTATTAGGTATGGATAAGAATAACGATTTTTTTTCGTTATCTTATCTGTTTTCATATAAGATAATTTTTAAAAATAAAATAATATAGATAGATATATATTTGTATAAAAATAACACATGATACGATAAAATTTTGTATTTTATTAAACTTTCATAATACAAATTAGTTATATTCATTATTTTTTATTTTAAAAAATATTTTATCAAAAATGTCAATGACCTTTCTTTATCCGTTTACCAGATCCGTGCCGTATTCGAAAAGACGGATAAAAATAAAGATTTTTTTCGTTATTATAACGGTACAGGTATGAAAATGTCTCAATCCGACTCGTATCGTAACCGTTGACACCCCTACTTGAACCTCATTTAATCATTTTTTTTTCTGCCAGCGTCTTCATCTCAATCGCAAAATTGATAAAAGTACATTAAAATATGTGATATATTTTACAGACTAAAAGTTAAAATAAGTTTCAATAATAAAAATGATTTATAATTAATCAAAAAAATTGTTGTAGTTGCTGATATGATAAAGAATACTCATATTTTACTATTATAAAGATAACAATGCTCTAATAATTCTAAACTCAGATGGGATTGCTCGTAGATATTAACACAATGGATTGATTTGACCTCTAACTTTTCTCGAAAAAAGAATAAGATGAATTTTAATGTCTAAAATTTTTAAGTTAATTGATTTTCTTCATTGTAACTGCTTTCTAAAATTAGACTACAAGTAGTAATTATTTTATTATTTTTTCAATTTTTTATAACAGAAAAATAGATATTTTTTTTTAAGTAAAAGTTGGAGGTTAAGTCATCTAACTATTTAATACCCTTGTAATGTAACAAAAGATTTATTCATCCGGATTTCAAACTCATGACTTCTCACATAGAGATCATATGCCTTTGCCACTGGACAAAAGGCTAGTTTCAATAGATTTTGGAATTATTTTTGTTGATTTTATGAATACAGAAAGAACTTTATATAACTCTAGTACAGAACAATTAGTAACTTGCAAGTCAAAATGCTGCTAAAAAGGAATATATCATCTCACTATTGGCATTATCAGTTTAAAATTGCTGAAATTTCAATGACCAAGGTTAAAAATGTCAATTCATGAGTTTTGACGCTAATCACGCTGTTGCGATACATCTTCACTCAATCATACAGTAACA
Organism: Carex rostrata; assembly: GCF_964058835.1. Classification (NCBI taxonomy): domain Eukaryota; kingdom Viridiplantae; phylum Streptophyta; class Magnoliopsida; order Poales; family Cyperaceae; genus Carex; species Carex rostrata. Next base: position 4,260,704 of record NC_135931.1, on the reverse strand, counting down.
ACATGGATACCAGTATTTATCAAAAAAATAATTCGCTATAATTTAAAAATAAAAAATAAAAAAATAGGCAATGTATGGATTATAGAAAACTATTGGATGCTCCTTTATTATTATTTTTCTTAAATTCTGATTACACTTGTAAGAATTGAGAGAAATGGGTTTCAATTTGTTGGAAGTTGTTTTCCTTCAAGGAAATATTGTACAAGTGAAAGGCCTCTAGGAGGCTGGTAACTGGGCACCTCATGTCCTGCTCCTCTCACTGTCACTAGTGTCAGATTGCCTTCATATGTTGTGCTATATCCACCAACCTGTTCACCAAACAAAATTTATACATATATCTGTCAGTGAAATTTACATTCAATTCCGATTAAAGGGAGATAATGATAGAAATTTATACATATATTGTGCTTTTAGGAACTTTCTGTATTTACATTCTGCGTTGTTTTTTGTTGATTAATTACGGATATTTGGTGCGTCAGAAAATCACCGAAGTCAGCATTTCAGAATTTTCATTTAAATATTTTGATTTTACGGATAAAAAAGTATTTGGAGGGAGAGAGAACCTCATTGTTTAGGTACCAAGCGCCCCAAGGAATCTTGACAGGAAGCTGGAGTTCATTTAGAGAATATCTCGTTGATGTAACTGGGACGCGGCCATCAACATCTCCACTGTAATTAATATCGTTCCAGATTTGGATTAAGAAGTTTGTATGTTTTACAGAAAAAAAAGGATGAAATCCAGAAAAGAAGATAAAAGGGCATACGCACAGGTTCATCTAATATCCTACTGAAGTTATCCTAAAAGCATGAGTGATGAAACCGGAAAAAAAAATGCGTTGCATCTTTTTCAAAACACAACATATACAAGAATGTTTCCACAATATATATATATACCGATACCTTTTCCATGTTTCAGATAGTTTGAACAAAATCAAGTAACAATGAATTCTTTGAATCCATAACCTCTGATACAAAAAACATTACTGTAGTCACTACACTAAAGGCCGGTTCTTATTTATTCATGACAATTAAATAGCTGTGCAAGTGCACCACACTAATTTATACCAGCAACTAAAATGTTGTGCCACTGTGTGAGAAGAAACAGAGAGCATAGAAGTAGTTAAGTTGTAATAACAGAAATAGATGAAATAAAATGAGTTATGCTGGTACCTGTATACCCAAACTCTGATACCCTTAGACAGGAGCTCAGTTAGGATGGGTAAAACTGTTGAAGCGCTATCCACCCAATTTGAAATAACATCACTGCATATTGTTGCAGAAATGGTGTTACAAATTTGTTAAATTAAAGAAATAAAAAGATCTGATATAAATTATATGTTCAATCTTTATAAGCTAACTTGCAAGAAAATATTCCACAAATACATAGTACAAAAAATAATTTAACATGGCAGATATGTTCTTCTATCATATCAGACTGAAAATGTGCTAATTTCTCATTTCTTCCAGGTCATATTCAGGTCATACCAGACAAACTATAGACCAAATTTTACATCATTTGGAATTTGGTCTTGTTTTTTCAAAAATATCTCAGTCAATTGTCAATTTTACATCTTAATCATAGTAGTTAATTGCTTCTTGACTTCGCTTACCTTCCCTTTCATTGGAAGGAGAGGTTAAGTGAACAAAAAGGATCTGTATGCGCAAAATTAAATTAGCGCTTATTAAATTCTAGGATGGTGTAATTTGCCTAAATAGAAAGATTATGCAGCCAATTCTCTTCTGACAAGGATGGATGTCGCTGTCTCGAGCGAAAGTGACAATAAACAATATATTTTTTTCTGAACATGGTAAAATAATGTATTTTAATTAGGGGAAATTGGTTTACTGTTGTATATATACAAAACCTCAAAAGACTGATCAAACATATCAGGTTAATTTATATTTACTATTTTATTTAGTTAAGCGAAATTACAGGTTAATTTCAATTTCAGCAAGTACCTAATAAAAGAAGATATCAGTTAACAGGTCATAATAAATAACTTGCACTGCTTGCTTACAGATACTCTGTATGTGGCTTCACTACACCTAATAGTTGCATGCTAAAAGTCTTGTGCAATTAATTTAATGTAGGCCATGAACTGATAAGATGACTATACCAGAAAAGACTACTTGCCAGTTGCCATGAGATTTTTCACTTTCTCAGGAGTTTTGATATTTTCCAGAAGTATACATGAAGCTGCATTGTACAGTGGAGTAGGTGCAACTACCATAGTCACAAGATTCACGAATTATTCGCGATGATTAATTTTTTTTAATGATGGAGAATCAAACACCGAATTATTCGCAAATTTCCCCCGAATTATTCCCAACTTTTTTCGAATTTTTTCCAGAACATTTTTTTTTATTTTTGCTCTCTTGTAGGACTTGAGATTACTGATCTAGATAATTTTGAATTATTTCTGAATTATATCCGAATTATTCACGAATCACGAATTTTTGACTCCGCCGAACAGAACTCGATGCTCGGTCTAAGTTCCCCGTAAATTTAAATCATCTGCACGAATTTAAATACGGATCCACGCATTGTTGGTCTTTTGGAGATTCCTAAATACTAAAACCTGATCCAAGAAACTATCAGAAAGGTCTCTAAAAGTGCCAACAAGTACGGAGCAAATCTAGGAAAAACATTACTGAATTATGTATTAGTAATGATTGTATCTCTACTCTCTAGAACAGCCAAAAGGACTAACCACATGGAAATTTTGATTGATTCCCTACCTTGTCTAATCTTGTAAAATATAATTTAATTTCTTGATCAAGACTCAAAAGTTTCCTCTCTTAGCTTTCCACAAGTAATTGCCATCTAGAATCCTATATAAAATTGATGATGTTTTTAGTAAGCATTGGCACGCTTGTCCATAATCACCTTAAACCCGGGATGGGATTGCTAACTATTTTGTGAGTTGGTATGTTAGGTGAGGAATCTTGCCTTTAAATATTAGATTATTTTTCCTCTCCTAATTAGCTTAAGTGGAAAGTCACATCGGTCCAAAGTACAATGGAGAGAGGATGCTAGTGTTAAAGTGAGCAAATTTTCTGTTATATTTAATTCCCTCGTTATTTATTTATTATGTATCCAAGGAACCAATTTAGATTTATTTAAATTAAACAAAGTTAAATTTATTGTTGAAACAATGGAGGTTTTAAGACACCTGATAAATTTGTATTTTATTAAGAGCCAAATGTGTGAAAATGATTATTTTCTTCACTATATTTCTAACTTAATTGATCTTAATGACAGACTACACCGTTCGTCATAGGAGACCCGACATAGAGAATCCTGATCGCATCATAGTTTGTTAAAGCAGTTGGTTTACTAAACTTTACGCAATAATGTTACTGGAGCCCTCAAGGAATCTGATTATTGGATTCCAACGGCCCAATTCCAGGGTGGGCACTCTAAATTATAGGAACCTTTCCATGTGACTTTACAAGAAAAACATTTTCTCTGGGCAAACAAAAGGATATAGTATGAATTATGTATATAGAGCTAGGGGTGTTCATTGCGTCCAGTTTAGTTGGTTTTGAATTGAACCAAATTAGTTTAAATCAAATGGTTCGGTTTTTTTTTATTTAATAGTTTGGTTCTGTTTGGAAATTTTTTAAACCGAAATAAAATAACCGACTGAATTTTTATATATTATGAATTTGGTCTGGACTGCCCCGGTTTATTTCTTAATATACTTCGGTTTATTATAAATCAATTGTTTTAAATAAAAAAATTAATATATTTCGGTTTGAACCGAACAAACCGAAATAAAACTTTGGTTTGGTTTAGTTCGGTTGCAATGCTTAATCGGTTCTGTTCGGTTCTATTTTTAAATGTGCCTTGTATAACTCTCATTCTGTGAAAAGGAAAGCAGAGGTAAATGGAATATGTTTTTGAGAATACACAAAAATGAAGTATTTTGTCAAGACTTGATCAACTACCAATTAATTGACCCAGAAGCCAGAAGGGGTTTGTTTGAGGTTATTCCTACCAAAATGTTTTTCTACAAGTTTGCAAAAATGTTTGTACCTGCAAGAAGACCAGGATTGCTTGAGCTTGGTGACATTAGCATGCATTGCTTCCTGTACCTCTGGAGTATTTAGATATGCATCTACATAATAATCGCTACATGGATCAAAATCTTCAATCTGCATAATCAAACATTACATCAATATAGATGAACCGTCTTCTTTATTATTTTCATGTACATAATATTAGAATGGCATTTTATATAATACAAAGAATAGTCAGAAGTTGCCTTCAGAAAGTTCTCTGTTATTTTCTTGGAAAAAAATGTGTCCCCTGCATCTCAATTGTTGGTAAGCAATCTTATCAGACAACTAAAGAGAAAATAAAGTGCCACAAATTTTATTGACACAAAATTAAAATTGCAAAAGATGGTATTGCTGAATACATCAAACTAATGGCCATTTGGAAGGCACACAAAGCAAAATTTGTGGCCATCGTTGTAAACTTGTAATACTATCCTGATATATTTATGATTTGTGGGAAAGGTAGAAACAGAGAGATTATAGACAAAGTGTTTATTAGCATAATAAAGTTTGATGTTATGATTAACATAATATCGCTAAATAAAAAATGGAAAAAAATGTGTTAAAAACTTAAAATGGAAAATTATGCTAAAATACTAAAAGAAGTAAAAATTCAACATGCATTATGTTTGTTAGTTAAAGTTCATTTTATTACTGAAGCATACAATTAAAGAAACACTTGAACTAACCGAAGGCGTTTTCGGAGGGCTTATTGTGCCTGAACCCTTGCACAATGGAGCATAGATGTTATAGATGTCAAGGTTGCCAAAAACCGAATCTGCATTTTCGAGCGCAGATGAGCATGTGGAGCCACTACTATCGAGGGAGAAATTACAGTTCTTGTGAATTGCATTGATCGTTTCATCGGAGATGAGAGCATGCGTCCAGAAAAAATCATACATGCCGCTATTGTCGGTGTCGTCATTGATAACCGCATTGCCAATCTTGCATTCACAAATGTACATGTGTTAGTAATGTTCACAAGTGTTGAGTTCATGACGTAATTTAATGGTATTTTCTCAAAAATTATCAACCATAATGCCTTTAAAATTGATGCTATCTTGGCTTTTGGTTTTGTGATTGTATGCGAGAATTCCGTGCGCAAGCTGAGGAACATAGTGGCCAGCATAGCTCTCTCCGGCTATGTAGAAATCTCTTCCTTTGTACTCTGGGAATCTCTCCAACCAATTCACTAAAAACGCAACATTGTCCTGAGCTGTCTTTGTATCGCCATTTAGCGAATAATCTTTAGTGGTGTTAGAGTACGAGAAGCCAACTCCAGCTGGACTTTCGAGGAATAAAACATTGGCCACTAAAAATAAAAAAATAAGAGAGTACAGAGCATAGTAAGTAATCCTCTCTCTGATAGAAGTTAATGCTTTGTACAATAACTTCATTTATTTTTATTGTTTTTTTGCATGAAAATTACCAACCTTTGTTCCATGAAAATGGGTTGTGGTACAAAGTTTTGCCATCACTCATTACACGGAAAGGTCCCAGCTCCTCCATGGCGCCATACCCCAAAGATGAACATCCAGGTCCTTGCATGTCACAATATTTACATTAGTCAGGTTAGTTACAACAATATGCCAAAATTTTAATTAAAAATATATATTTATGTACTTGAAAAATCAATAAATTAGGTCATGAAAATTGTATCCGAGATGATATTGAATTTTCTTGCCTGTGTGAGGACCTTTTGCAAAAAAAAAAAAGAAGAAGTATATATTTGATAAAAAAAAAAGCAGGTTAAAAAAAATTGATTTTTGTGTTAAGCATGACTAATATCTTTAATTATCTAGAAACATTTTCTTTGCGTTTATTAATATGATGCGTATGTTATTGCAGGCTGGAACTGCGGAACATGCAATTGTTGTGGAAAAGAATGTATAGGAATAAAGTGGTTCATTACTTAAAATAGTTCAAATGACTCTTGTTGTTTCTCAACCACCCTCAAAGGCGAACAAAAAGAAACTCCATTGTTTATTTATCTTCGAAAGAGCACCTCCCATTATTTAAATTGTGCTTACACCCTTTTCCGCATCAATTTCCACCTATATTCAAGTGGCCCCAGTTAAAGTGAAAATGGTTCTGAGATGTAATTGCGTATTATTGACGGGCTGGCTATAATTTTTTTTTTTCAGTTTAGCAAAATGTGTTGTGCTAATAATTATTCTCTCCTATATATTTGTTAAAAATTAAACAGAGTTCACACTTAATTTCACACGTGTCAAAACAGAGTTCACTCCTCTGAATATTTGCCTATACATGACGCATTAGAATTATTTAATGACTTCTCTGAGAAATTTCTCAAATGTGACAAATCATTTTCCAATTAAGAACTTAAAAGAATACAACATGATTTAAAAAAATATATATAATCATTGTTTGCACTAGCAATAACTAGAAGCCTAAGCTTGCTTAGAGCATATTTTTTCTTACCATTTGATCAAATCTTTCAAATTTTGGATCAACCATCCAAATAACAGGTGGAGTTTATAAGTCCAATTGAAATCAAAACAAAAAAAAACATATATATAATATAGAAAAGCCAGGGTCCAAATGAAAAGTAACCATGCTTTAATTCCACAATTATGAACAAACATATTACCTCCATTAAGCCATAGGAGGAGAGGTTTAGAAGCAGCACCACCATCACCACCTCCGGTTGCAGCCTCGGCAAAATAATAATAAAATGCTCTGCCTTTCTCTGCATCAACTGTTATATAGCCGCCATACTGATCAAAATTCACGCCCGTCTCCGGTTGCCCGGGCAATTTTTCAATCTTATCTTTCTCTTTGTTCCCAATTTGAGAAGACACCCTCGAAACTGCTGAGGTGGAGAGGCTGGTGGACATCAGCCCGGGAGAGGCGCTGACATGGCGGTGGAATGTTCTTGGATCAAATATTAGTTTGTTAAGTGTGTCAGTTTGCCGTCTTGATGCCGGTACATGGGTTTGAGAAGATATTTTGAATAGTAAAATTATTAGTAGGGATAGCAACTGGTATGGTGGGATTTTGCTCCCCATTGCCATCTTTTTACTTTTCTATTTGTTGTTGTTGGATTGTGGTTTGCTTTTGAGATTACGAGTTGCTTTCCCTATTTATAATGGAGATGAAGTGGAGCGCGCGAGAGGTGGTATGGTATGGTATGGTAGGCGGCTAGGCGCTAGAGCGTTTTACGTGGGACAAGAACAAATCCACATCCTCTCCATTTGTCCTTAAATGGAGGTAATCTTTCATCTACCGTCGACTAGATTTTAGCATATCAACAAACAACTCATGCACTTGGCAGTCACTGCCAAGATTTACAAAAAAAAAAAAAAAAAACTCATGAATAGTATTGTATTGTAATTAGGGGTGCAAACGGGTCGGATATTATCCGACAGTATCCGAATTTGTATTCGAAAATTAGATGCGGATATCTGATATTCGAATATAGTTCTAAATTTTAATTATTCGTATATGAATAATAAATATATATCATATAGTTTAATATATATTATGAAAAAAATTATATAATTCATTATTATAAAAGCGGATATTTGTATCTGTATCTGTATCCTTACATATCCTTATCTATCTAATATTTGATATGTATCCATATTTGTCTAATATCCAATTTGTATTCGAATCTGTCTAATATCCGATCCACACCCCTAATTGTACTACCTACATAAAACTTTGTAACAATTTTTTGCTGAAAAATTTAGCTTCACGAACTGCAGAAAGTGTAGTAGCACGAGTTCTCGTCTCTTTCCGGAAAGATAGATTTTCGATAATTATATATCACGACAAAATTGCTCTAATAATAATTTGTGCAAGTTTATATATATTTTTTTGGAGCATATATGTTAGTTTTAGATATTTGATAACATGAAAACGAGTTCAAAATTACACTTGAAAACATTAATTTCCATACTCAAAAGGTGTAAAAAGGTGTACCGTGTACTTGCTTGAGCATTTTGACAACGAAATGCAAAAGCCAGCCAAATAGCCAATAGTGCAAGTACCATTTTATTATTTTTTTTTATCCTTCAACACACTAGGCACTAGCTACAATCCAATTTAAGATTGATTTTTGTTCCAACCAGAATGTCCAATAGCCAGTTCAAGTATTTATTTGCCTGATCCAGAGCCCAATTTATTTACAAAATTCCAGACTGTTTACATGTTAATGCTCTGTCAACAGTGATGAACTACTATTTCCTGGAAGTGATATTTGGTATCACTTCATCATTAATCTTCCTCATCATACATTGTAGATTTGTAGATAGTACTAATATATAGAAAAGAGTTAATTAATTACTGTTTATCACAAGCCAAATTCTTATCTGTTTGACTGTAGGTGGTACAGTGGAAGAATAGGGAGAAAATATAATTTGGTATAGATTTTAAATTTGCACTATTATTGAAGATGTAGTCAGGATTTCTATCAGTGATAAAAAATATTACTAATTTTTTCATTTAATGATTTTTTATTTTTGTTAAAATATTATTGTTAATTTTCATCGGAAACATAATTGGAAAATTTGATAGGAATCGGTCAAATCAGATCGAAACTCAATTTTTTCACAAAATTAAATTAAGATAAAAATGAAAAGCTCGGCCAAATTTGCAGCGACTTGGCCACTAAGGAGCAAGGACTGAGGCTCAACCAATGATAGGCAAAACCTAGCTAGATCCAAACCTACTATATATTTATGTACAAGTTTTAGAGGCCTGTTTACCTTGGGTTGGTTTTCTTTGAGTGAGGATTGAATGAAAGCACGCTTATCTTTTCAGATGCTAGTCATTAATGGCTATCATCCCTCTCATTCTACTAGCTAGGTCAGGTATTTGACTGGATCTGAATTCTTCTTGCACAGCCCATCTATAAGAGGGGTCCGGGTTTGATTTTTATTTTTAAGAATTCAAGGATAGACTCAGTCACTAACTATATATTCTAGCCGTATTCTTTTGAAGGTGGAAAAGTAAAATAACAAAAGAGTAAAAAAATATCAATGGATGAGCTATTTTTATATTGTTGGATTTATTAAATGGTACGTCCGTTATGAAAAATCCGTATCCAAAACATGACCCGTTATAAAGAGGTGCTGACCCGTTATGAAGAGGTGCATTGGTTTTATATAAACCCTATCGTTCTGTCTCTTAATATCTCTCTGAAAAACGTGTGAATAGTGACAGCCAATTAAAGAGAAAAAAAAATAGAGAGCACCAAGAAACACTCTGTTAATACTAAGGGCCTTAGGTCGTGAAAAACGCAGGGCTTCCGACTTCCGGCTTGTGATTTCTTGCATAACCAGTAATACTGCTACGCTCGCAAGATCCGCTTCCGCACAAAGATTAACAGAGTAATTTGTAAGTTCTATCCGTTAATTTACACATATTTTGGACAATTTGACTATTCCAACACCTTATGAAATAGATAATTAATTCATAATAAAATAGAGAAAGAACCAATTTGTAAAAATTAAAACTCAATTTCACTTTTGTTAATTGCTACAATTTAAATTAAATTTATCCCTATTCAGCTACAATAAAAAAATATATATATATATTCCAATCATTTTTATTTTTTCCTCACCGGCCGCGGCCGAACATGCAATAATGATTTGTATTGTATTCCTCTTTGAACAGGTGACGCAGCAGCATTTGTACTGTGTAGTGTCTCTCTGTATGTTTATAGTATGTTTTTTTAATCTTGTTCATTAAAAAAATTCACATGTGCTTCATTACTCGGACCCAACCAAATATATCCTTTTCAAATCGTCAATCACTGTGTCATTTTTATTCTCTTCTCATCATCTTTGCTATAAAGTGGGTTCTATATCGTTTTCAAATATAAAGTAAGCATTCCTTTTATTAATTTATTTGACTCGGATTGACCAGATTGTGATCCAACAATCTGAATTCAAACTCAAACGGGGAGAGAAATAGAGAATGCAGAGGATCCGGGCTCGCTGAGTCACAAAAATCATGTTGTCTTGTCTCTGTCTCTGTCTCAGCCTCAGCCTCTCCAGCCCAAAAGGCCAATTTCCCGTCCGGATACCTCATATTGTTGTTATACTGTTGAAGTCCGTTGAAAAGGAAAGCTCCGCGGCCGCACTTTATGTCACTTGTGGTGTGCCTAACCATGTAACGGGTCGCTTCATGCAACCATGTAAATCTTTTTCTAGTGGGAGATTTGACATTATATGTTTTTTTACAAGTAACTTTTTCATCTTTTCAGTTAACCTTTATTCAATTAATAGAATTTGGTTGTGATAAAATCTTGTGCAACTTTTCTAGAATGGGGTACAATAATCAATGTTACAAAAATTTCAATAAATGACTCGATACACGATGAGATGCATATATATGAGTTGCAAATATCAAACACGGAATAGAATAGAATATAGAAGCTCGGCAGTAAATGCTCTATACGTCTGCTCCAAATCATTGAACTCCATTTTGGACTTGAATTTATTGCATTGGTGTTTAAATTAATTTAATGCCAACTTTTTTTCTTTTCTTTGTTTATTGATTCAGAGTTGCATATATCTAAATATGGTTTCTCAAAGAAACAGAACCTCATGTCACATGTGGTACTTTCTGTTACATTTCATTTGTTTTATTATGAGTTCAAATAAATTTGTGCTAGCGTTACTTTTGAACTTTTTTGGTACTATAAAGATTATAGAAATTGGCAATTGCAAATTTTTAAATAAAATTCATTGATAATTGGCAATGATCCGGACATGATTCTTAACTGAATGAGAAATATGAGAACTATTTTTTTATATAATAGTTCAAATCGATATGTCTTTTGTACGAGAGGTCGTACATTTGAAATTAAATAGAGAAAACTTTATAAATATTTAATATTACAAAACTTGAAAAAATCTTTATTTTAGAAAAATTGAATGAGAAATGTACCAAGGTTTTATATTAATTCATTAAGTGAAAAAACACTATAATGAATCACATAGCACACATTTATTGCTTATTGGTTTCTCAAAAAAATGTGGAATTTGCATTACATCATGTTGATATTCATAGATTACATGGTTCATAATTAAATATTATCATTTTTTGGAAACGAGTGGAGGTACTAATCAGGGGGGCGTAATACACGTCCTTTTTAGTTTGAATGAATAATACTTTTATTATTTTATAGATATTTATAGTTGAAAAGTTTGATTCCATCTTTATCTTAAAAAGTTTGAGAAATGTAGTAATATTTAACATAATTTTCTTTGTAATGGAAAATTAAAGTTCTACAATTTCTAAATTTGCCACCACAGACAGAGCACACATGTATTACAGATTGAGAAAAAAAATATGGGAACATGCATTACACCATATTGATTTTTATATATGACATAGATCTTATTTATCGATGAACCACGAGCGAAAATATTTTTTTGAATAAAAATTGAAGGTCAAATTACCCAACTATTTAATACCTTTGTTATTATAATAAATAATTTTTTTCATCTGAATTTTTATTTTTTAAAATATTGGCAGAAACTACGAAATTGTGAGTGGAAAAATCGATCTCTCGATCTTTGGATACAACAGTTTTAGAACTTCTACCTAACCAACTGTGCTACCTCTCCTTTCTTTTTCATCTGAATTTTGAACCCATTATGTACTTTTGTCACCAGATCAAAGGCTAATTTTTACTGGCAAAAATATTATCCATTAATTCGCATATTATGATTTTTTTTTTTTACAAACAAGTGGAGGTAGTTATTGGTGAGTGGTACAAGTCATTCTCAGTTTGAGCCCACTCGGTGCAATTTAATTGACTATTCAATAAATTTTGAAAGTTTGACCACTTTGTAGTCTCATATTCTTCTTTGTTATATTTTTTCCTATACTTTATAATCTTTCATTTTTTTTTTATTATGTTCTTGTCATATTCTGATGCTTTTTGTGTGGAATTTAGATAAGAAATATGTCCCGTCAGAGTTCTTATCCGCTGTGATATAACACCACCAATAGTGAGTAGCCTAATAAAAAAAAATCTATTAATGATTGCAATTATGATGAAATTTTTGTGGTGAGGGTTTTAATTTGATTAGAGCTTCACAGATTGTATCACAAATTTAACATCTTTTATGACAATTTACAGAATTAATTTGAGTTTAATCAAGTCAACTTTTTTTGAAGGTCAGTGATTTTTATACCAACTAACTATTTCATTGATAAAAAACATATTTACAATGAGTCAAATGACCGCAATTTCTAAATTTGTTTTTTTATTCTCATAAAATATAATATAGTATTCTAATCCTCATCTCGCTCCGCGATCGGATCCGCTTCTTCGACTGCCGCCGCACTCTGACGGCAACTGAATTTACTTACCGTCGCGCTCTAACCGAGATGTTGATCACCATAATACTTTAATCGCCATCTCGCTCTACCACCGGATCCGCTTCTTCGACCGCCGCCGCGTTCCGACAACGACCGGATTTACTTACCGTCGCGCTCCAATCGAGATGTTGATCACCCTAGTGCTATCTCGCTCCACAACCGGATCCGCTTCTTCGACCACTGCCGCGCTCCGACGACAATCGAATCTACTCATTGCCGCATTCTTATGAAGATATGAACTCTACGCTCTGAGCTTCGACGATACCGCACTCCCGGCTCCGATCGGCTCCGCTCGACTTCGGTTCCTCCCCCTCTCTCATTCTCCTCTCCGTTCAAGAAGGTAGAACCGAGAGAGAGGAGAGATTTGTGTCAAGAATAAAGACTACAAGAAGTGGTAAAGTTGAATAGAAAGAAGAAGAGAAGAGAGTTGAGGTGTGGCGGCTGTGTAGGACTAGCAGATCAATCAAGTCAACTTAATGGTTATATAATTTTTTATTTAATTTGAGCATCATGGGGTGTCAGTAGTGTATTAATTATCGGGCAGGGCCGGACGGACCGGGCATACCCGGGCACGGGCACGGGTATCTCGGGTAGACGGGTACCACGGACCGGGCATCCTCGGGTTTTTTTTTCTCAAAAACCGTGCCCTGCCCGTCCTATACCCTTGCCCGCAGTACCCGCGGGGGGGTAGGGCGGTCCGGGTAGGGGCCGGTCCGGTTTTTTTTTCTGTTTTTTTTTTTACAGTGTCGTACGAATATTAATACGTGTTTATAATTCAACTTTTAAAATATAAATAGACATAATAGTTCAATATCAAATAGTGTAAATATATATACACATTTTAATTGCTTATGTAATTATATCTTTCCTATAAAAATAAATAATACCTATATACAAAACAAAATAAGAAAATCAAAAGATAAAAATTTCATTGGTTGTGAATTAAAGTCATAAATACTCAATTTTGAAAGTAAAAAATTAATTGAGATAAATGAAGGAAAAATAACATTGAAGTAAAGGAAATTACAACTGGCAACTGATAGCTCGCATTTGAAAATAAAAATAATACAACGTTGAGATAATCATAATTGGAATCAGAGTTCCACTGCTTCTTTCGTTTTCTCTTTTGCCTGCTTCGCTTAGACTTGTCTAAGGCGCAGGGTGGGCATATAAAATGCTTGAACCTTATATCCTCCCTTGTGCGTGTTGGGTAGGCGCTAATGCAGGAAGGGTGAAAAGCTTGCAAACATTCCGCGCAACAGAACATCTCACTCCTCTTCCCATATTGGTGACAGGGATTGCAAAAATCCACCGGTTCTTTGTTTGTACGTTGTTGGGACTTTTCACGAAGGTTATTGGGGTTTTCTTCTTTCATAAGTTCCTTGAGATCTCTTGAGCGGAAGTAGGGGAGGGCTCGTGTACGAGATTCTGCTGAGGGCTCTGCAATCGGGCTGAGAGCTCCCGTATGAGATTCCATTGTATTGGCACTCATTCTTAATAGAATAAATCTAACCTATTCAAAACAAATAAAATTACTTCACATATTCAAAAAAATAAATCTAACATCTTTTATTAACCTATTAAAAATAAATCCGAATTTCAAAAATAAAATCTAACCTATTCAAAACAAATCAAATTACTTCATATATTCAAAAAAATAAATCTAACATATTTTATTAACCTATTAAAAATAAATCCGAATTTCAAAAATAAAATCTAACCTTTCCAAAACAAATCTAATTACTTCACATATTCAAAAAAATAAATCTAACATCTTTTATTAACCTATTAAAAATAAATCCGAATTTCAAAAATAAAATCTAACCTATTCAAAACAAATCAAATTACTTCATATATTCAAAAAAATAAATCTAACATCTTTTATTAACCTATTAAAAATAAATCCGAATTTCAAAAATAAAATCTAACATTTTCAAAACAAATCTAATTACTTCACATATTCAAAAAAAAAAATCTAACATCTTTTATTAACCTATTAAAAATAAATCTGAATTTCAAAAATAAAATCTAACCTATTCAAAACAAATCAAATTACTTCATATATTCAAAAAAATAAATCTAACATCTTTTATGAACCTATTAAAAATAAATCCGAATTTCAAAAATAAAATCTAACATTTTCAAAACAAATCTAATTACTTCACATATTCAAAAAAATAAATCTAACATCTTTTATTAACCTATTAAAAATAAATCCGAATTTGAAAAATAAAATCTAACCTATTCAAAACAAATCTAATTACTTCACATATTCACAAAAATAAATCTAACATATTTTTTAAACCTATGAAAAATAAATCCGATTTCAAAAATAAAATCTAACCTATTCAAAACAAATCTAATTACTTCACATATTCACAAAAATAAATCTAACATCTTTTTTTTAACCTATTAAAAATAAATCCGAATTTGAAAAATAAAATCTAACCTATTCAAAACAAATCTAATTACTTCACATATTCCCAAAAATAAATCTAACATATTTTTTAAACCTATGAAAAATAAATCCGATTTCAAAAATAAAATCTAGCATCAAAACAAATCTAATTACTTTACATCTAACAAATCTAACATAAACTAAATAAATCTAACAAATCTAATTACTTAACAAATTTAACAAATCTAACATAAAAATATAAAATAAATCTAACAAATCTAAATATCTAATTACTCAACATCTAATAAATCTACATAAACTAAATTTACTCTACAAAAATAAATTAATCTAACATGAAATAAATGTAACATTTAAATCTAGCGGAAAAATCTTGTGGGAGGTGCCGAACTTCGTAATTTCGATACCTTCGTAATTCCGTTTCTGTATTTGTAGAAGGAATTAAATTTACAACTATATATTATTTTTGAACAATAAATTTAAAATTTGAGAATAATAGAAATTTAGATTGAGAGAATGAGAATTGAGATGGAGATGTGAAAATGAAGGGAGGAAGAGGGGTATTTAAAGAAATTTTGATTGGAGGGATAAAATTTAAATTTAAATTTTTTAAATAATAACATAAAAAAAAAAAAAACTTTACATCCCATCCGGTCGGTCCGGTCCGGTCCGGGTGGGTCCGGCTGGTCAGGTCCGGATGGGATGGAACCGGGTGGGAGGGAATTGTGGGTTTTTGAATTTTGAATTAAAGTATATGGGTACGCGGGTAAGGGTAGTCGGGTATTCGGGTAAGGGTAGTCGGGTACGGGTACGGTCGGGTACGGGTATGGTCGGGTATTTGTCCAAAAATAGCGGTCTGGTCCGTCCTTTGCCCGTACCCGCCTACCCGCGTACCCGATCTATACCCGGGCTCGGGTATAGGCGGGCAGGGTCGGGTGTACCCGACTGGGGCTTTTTTAAACCTCTAGGTGTCAGATAGGTTTGATTAAGATGATCTTAACTTTAGATCAATTTGATGTTCTGATCCTTCAAATTGGATTGATTCCGAGCTCGGATCATCTAAAATCTGATTGATCTGCTAGTCCTAGAAGTGCAAAACATTTGCATATCTTTCAGAATTGTTCTTTAAGTCATAGATCAGAGGATTCAGAGCATTCTTCTTGCTCTTGGCACTATTCTCTGTGCAGTTAATTCTGTTGTGCATTACAGCGGGATTTAAAACTTAATTGGATAACCACTTGACGTGGGACCCACGACAACGATCTGCATTAATTGTTGCGTCTCGCACTTCTAGCAATTCGTTGAGAATTCACGTGCAGATTTTTATTTTTTTCTAAGAAGAAAGAACTCGTGGAAATATATTCATCGGTATTCAAAAAGATTACGGCCGATTGAATATAAAAATACTGCATAAGTATTATAACAAAACATCGAGTCATATAGAAAGCCATCTAGAAAGATGACGAGGAAAAGCAAATTACCCTTTTTGAAAGAATTTGTAGAAAATATACAGCATTCCTCGGAACTTTTTCAATGTCCATCTTAACATAGAGGAAGCTTTTATTAAAGGGAAGAAAAGGGACAACGAAAATAAAACATAGCGTTTCCTTCTCTTCTTCTCCGCAAAATAGCGCGTACTTTTCACTCCTTCGATTCTCTTCTTCTACGGAGCAGGTGCATATGCTTGATCAGATGAGGTCTGGCAACGTCGTAACTTTCGTATAGTGTTTTCTTCTTTCCCTCTCTCCGCGTACCCTCTTCTCGAGCTTAATCTTAGTATCTTAGTACACTTTAAAGAGTGTCTTGTCATCTTTATAATTTTTAAAAAAAAATTGAAATTATATATTAAAATTGAATTGAATTGAATTTTTTTTATGTTTTGATATACTTTTAACCTTTCCTTATAAATATTAAATATTTAAATATTTATTTATAATTTAGTGGTTAAAGTTGCTTATTGCCGTTGTAAAAGACTTGAGTTTAAATTTTACCACATTATCCATTTTTATATTTCAGCTAGGGGTGGCAACGAACCGAACCGAACTTACCTTAGGTTTGAGTTTGGTTTGAATTAATTTCGAACCGAACCTGGTTTGATTCGTTTCGAACCGAACCCATTTCGAATCGAATTAATTGCGAACTACACATTTTTCGAATCGAACCCAAATCGAATCACGAACTAAATTATTTTTTAGCAGTCCTAGTTATACCGGTAGTTTATACATTAATTTTTTCTCGCGGGACAATTCACATGACTTTCTTTTACCGGTATGAACTATGAAATGAGTGTTTTTAAGTTAAAAAATTGTTCATGAAAAAATACATCAAAGACGGCTTTCCTGGTATAAACTATGAGAGACGATCAAAGAGAGAGGAGAGACAGTCATCTAGGCTGGAGAGAGGAGTGACAGCTGGGGAGACAGCCAGTCGCCGAGAGCGTTGACTAGATTTTAGAGCTAGAGGGAGAGTGAGTTAGGGAGAGGTGGAGAGAGAACTAGGTTATTGAGATTTGAGAGCGAGAGAGTGTCGGCTAAGTTAAATTATGACTATCTTGGATTTTAATTTCATCAGGTAAATGGACAGCTGATGTTATTATGAGATTCGAACCATAAAAATGATCGAACCCATTTCGATCGAACCAGGCTAGATTTGGGTTTGGTTTGAATTAATTCCGAACCGAACCTAGTTTGGTTCGTTTCAATTCGAACCCATTTCGAATCGAATTAAACTCGAATCAAACCCGAATCGAATCACGAACCTCGAACTTGTTTGCCAGCCCTATATTTTCAGCTCGTTCTATTAAAATATTCTAATTTCGTCCCTGATTACTTCCTACTTATTTTGTGCAATAAGTCAGTGATCGGTTAATTTTTTATAATTGTTTTTGAAAGATATTTGAATTTAAGACAAGAAGTGGCATTGCATTACTAGACAAATGCTCTCAAATCAAACACGTCGTCAGGGTTACCAGTGTACTGAGCATTACCCAGCTATAGAGGGAATTCGGATAAATATTTCTGTTTGGATTCAGACCGTCTAAACAGAATCTGTATAAATATTTTTTGAAATCGACAATTGTCGGCATGGTTAATTTCTCAAATACCCTTCAAGAGTTTCTTAATTTCTTATTTACCCCTTAACTCTTTATTATATCTAATTTGTCCCTCAACTCTTCAAATTCTTTCTTTTTTATCCATTATTTAACAATTATGAAATTAACCATAGTTAAATGGCTGGTTAAAATTAAAAATGACAAAAATATCCTTTCTTTAAGAGGAAGTTGATCCGTCTCCTCCTTTTCCCGCGTACTCCCTTATTTTTCTTCTTCAACCTTGTTTTTCTTTTCCGTGCTCTCCCGCGCTTTTCTGATCTATCCAGATATCTTCTTAATTTTTCTTCTCCGTGCTCTCTCTTTGCCTTCTACGTCCTTGCAAATTTGTTTCTCGGTAAGAATTTTTGTCATTTCTCTCTGTGTTCAGAACATCAATTTCCCGCTAGGTTGTTTAGATTAGAATAATACCATCGAATTTCAGATGGCCGCTTGTATTTCGCGCTAGGTTGTTTATTTCTCATTAAGGACCGTTTGTATTTTGTGATTTTAATACCATTGAATCTTAGATTACAGAAGTTACGAAAGTATATTTCTAGAGTTTTATTCCTCATCAATTATTGTGCTGCAGTGATATCCATTAATTTCTCCTCTTGCATAAGTTGGTTGATTTGTTTTCTTTCCCATTTGCCTAGCTTTTTATTTATTTTCTTTCGTATGAATTGATAGTTTGATGCTAAGTGTTTTGTTAGTTTGTTGTTTTTGATACGCTTCATGGGATTTGATCTGAATTCAAAGGATTTGATGTTTTGTAATTTTTTGGTTTATAGGGGTAAAAGAGCAAAAGTTGATGTTTTCTGACTTGCTGGGATGTTTTTGAATTTTCTAATCATTTAATAACAATATTTAGTTGATTTGTTGTTTCAGAATTTTACAAGTTATATTTTAGTTGATTGGTCTAAGGGAGGCACCCCCTTACCTCAACAATTGACACTGGTTTATTTCAAGTAGCAGGTTAAGGTTTTATCAAGGTGTACCGTACCAGGTGCAGATTTCAAGTACCAGTTTCAGAATCGGCAAAAAAGCAAAGATTAAGATAGTGAAAATGTTCACATGGGTAGCATTAGGACCTGTAAAGGGTCTCATATTTTACTTGTTTGGTAGTTAGATTTTGGATTTTCAGCTTTAATTTACTTGTTTGATAGTTACTTATTTATTTTTCAGCTTTAATTTCATTCTAGTAATTAGGACCTTATTTTAACAGGTTACTTTTATTAATGCAATTCAAGCCAACGGGCATTCTCAAAATAAATAAATAAATAAATCAGGTAGCTACATCCAATTTAGCGGAGTTGGACTCCTACTGTATTTTTGTTTGGTTTTAATTGAATAAGAGAATAGAAGAAAATGATAAATTAAATATTTTCATTTATATAAGCAAAAGACGCAGAGGAGATTCAATTGGGAAAAAAAAGATGTTATGTCTAATGAGAAGCAAGTGATATTTCTTTCCTATCAAATCTAAAGCGTTCCCTATTTTAACCTATTTTAAAACGGTATAGATTTATAAATAATAATTTAGTTGATACTTAGAGGATCCTGATTCATTAAGGAATATATATGTTTTAATTAGAGGGCCACACAAGGATAAAATGGGAAAACATAAATTTTAGTAATGAGTAATTAACTCTATGGATAAAAAAGAAAGAATTTGAAGAGTTGAGGGATAAATTAGATATAATGAAGAGTTAAGGGGTAAATAAGAAATTAAGAAACACTTGAAGGGTACGTGAGAAATTAGCCCTATATTAAAAAGGTATGTGTATTTCACATCCTCTAAAGTAATTCAATTTTTGAGTTTAGATGTGTCCAGTACTCCAGTCCAGTGTCTATTCGGAGATAGCGCATGGGGCAGTATTATTTGAAGGATCCAGACCCTTTAAAATTCGTGTTAGAATATCTCGGACAGTTTGGATCAAAACTAAAAAGTTGGATTACTTCATGAGATCCGAATTCGTTTCACCTTTGATTGAATTGGCCTGAATTCAGTCTTTCGGATCAGACGGTCCAAATCTGAACAGAAATATTATGTTACCTCAGAGGATATGCACGGATTCGCTAGAGTCGTGTATTGGCGGAGCTAAAAAATATTTAAATGAAAGTCAAATATTAATATCAAAACGAATTCAAGGATTTAGTGAAACTCGTTTTGGAGGTAAATAATATAATATTTTTCATGCTTTTACGGAGTTTAAATATTGATTTTTTTAAGAAAAATACTAAATATGTATATATAATTAGATAAAAACAAAAAAATGGAAAACATTAACCAGAGTTGAAAGCTATTGAATCTAGAAGATAAAGAGAAACGTCACTTCATCTTCTTCTTTTATTAAGTATCAAGGCGGCTATAATTACATGCACAACCACTTCCCAAGTAACGCAAGAATTGGTCTCTTACTAAAATAGAACCCTACTTTTCTGAAACTCAGATCATACGATTAGAAAGAACAATCTGATTTATAAAAAAGAAATCCCTGAATAACAAATACAATTGATCTGAACTATTCATTTTAGATCATATGGTCCAAATTGGAATAGTAAGACCCTAATTCTACATAGTGATTTCATTCAAGGTCCAAACACCTATGAGCCTACTGAAAAAATAATGGACCAGTTATGTTATTATTTAGAAAATCCAGTACTAACCAACTGAGAATCAACAAAGCAAATAATAGATCCTATTTATTAGGTTTTACAACAATCCAAATCAAAAAGAAAGAATAGGGATCTTGCTATTGTTTTACACACACCTAATGTTAATCTTCAACCATAAAATTTTAATGACAGAAGGAAAATGGTAAAACTCCTCCTGATAACAATAAACTGTTTTATATTAAGTCAGATGAAAATTACCTCCTGATACTTAGCTTCATTGATTTCGGCAGATCCTTCCAATGCTTTTATTAGCTCTTGAATCATTTTGAAAATCATTGCAGACTTAAAATTAAATCCCCCCCACCATTTAATCACGTATCAAGCACTCTCCTTTTCTCCAAAGTTTGACAATTTGACAAAATGACAGTACATAATTTACCGCATATACAGCGAGCCAAATCAACAGCTTCAAATTTAAGTCATTGAGGGTATTCAAAATCAGGATCTAGGTCAAGTTTTCTCTTGAGTTGCGACCTGTCAGCACTGCGATGCAAAATTCAGAAATTTAGTTAACCTTCATTTAATTCCGAATAATAAGAAAGTGCACAAAGGGTCCTGATCAAGTCATTTTTATATAAAGGACAATAATATTGCTTGACATTTAAGTATAACTGTTTTAGTAGGGATACATTACCTTGATTTTACTAGTCAAAATTTAAACAGCAGTTTAATGGTCTCTCTCATGGGAGGTTATGGTACCAAATCATATGTTAATCATAAAGTGACAAATATCATAAATTGACAATAAGTAGATGTTTTCTTCTCGGGAGATTTAACACGCCAAAGAAGTTATTTTCTCTCAAAAAAAACGAAAAAATAAGATTTACGCAAAGCAACTATAATTTGCAGAAATTGCAAAAGGAAAATATTTCCAGTAGAATTTGCAATTGGAAGTCTCAGTTGTGCAACCAAAGACTATTAACCTTAAAAAACAAGGCAACAAAGAAAGAAAAAACAACAGGGAAGAAACCAAAACACAATAAACAAAACAATGGTGAAGTATTCAAACTGGTACAGAAGCATAAAGGTGGACCCGCATGGTAACAAAATTGCTAGTAATTCACTCATCAAATTTAAACAATATCAATTTCTTACCTTTTCAGAGGTGTCCTTGAGAAAGGCTTTGCCCCGAAAATCGCACCAACATCTATTGACATGGGTGCCCTGCTACTCTGAGCACCGGGGTCCCCTGTCAGCCTCGTACCCCTAGTTTGATGCTCGCCACTCTCGTGTTGCGCAGTCCCCTCTGACCCCTCTTGATTCAGCATTACCCTTCTGACCTTCCTCTGAGGAGAGAGAACCACTGGCCCGTCATGTGTCGGGTTAGAATCGGCTGGTATGATATCTCCCTTCTTTGGAGGTCTGGGGAGTGACAAGGGTTTTGTTGGAGCCGGTACAGATGTGAAGTACCTGAAATAAATTCATGTTGTAATCTCTTTTATAGGTGTAGATTTATGAACCTCCGTCAAACCATATAAACTATGGATATAGCATCCTCAATTGCCGGTATTTGGACGGTCCATTTTTTTTTCCAACTCAAGTGCAAACCTGAACATCTCTGATACAGACCGGTACATTAATTCTTTATTTGCTAAAATGGCTCACTACTTTGTCAATATTTATTGACTACATAAAACATGACATCAACTTTACTAACGGATGGTCAGTTGGTTCCTCTCAGATTTAACTACGATGTCACGCCAGAAATAGAATTTCCAATAACAACTGATAAGTTTATCAAAGCAGGTTCGGTCGGGGTTTCAACCAAGCATGTGTGAGACCCATAATTATTATTGAGAAATTTGAAATTCTATGGTATGCATGAATTGTTAAAAAGTCCATCTTCATTTGAAAATTGCAAAATAGCCACATGTTCTTCAACAACAACCAAGCCTTTAGTCCCAAACAAGTTGGGGTAGGCTACAAATGAAACCCAATCGTAGTCACAAAATAGGCAGTGCATTTACTTCTACCTTTAAGCATGACAGTTAACTAAACTCTGTATAAATAATGACAGTGTTGTTTGTTTTATTAATTTCATCAAGAACAGGAAACTTCATTGTAACTTACAGTAAGTGGCCATTTTTGCTATTTAACAACCCTAGGCCATCACACGGCCCACCCAAGAAAATGTTAATAACATGATGTGCATAACAGAAAAGCAGCATTATAGCATAGCACGCCCCATGGAACGATTTTTATCCAGATTTTTGTAATTAGATTTTTTATTTAGACTCATTATCAACCTAATTTTCTGAAACCATTTGTATTTAGCAGTGAACAGTACCAAATTATGAGACTAATGATTTGCCTGTAAAATCTGCGGTACTGAATCGAAAAGCTACAGTAGATTAATAGACAAATGACAAACTTATCGGTGCTTTATTTCAATGTAGGATTTTACTTAATTTCCCATAAACCACTGTGTCAAGCGTTAAAAAAAATCTACAGGCAGTATAATTAAGTGAGATGCCCTAATTGTCGATTTCTATCTTGGCTTTTGTTTAGATTTTCCTTCACCTGACTTTGCACATACTATTTGTTACAAACTTGCAAACAAGTGTGCTGAACCAATTTATGACACAGTAATGCTTTGCTATAATCCAAGGCTTTTAACAAACATAATACTTCCCCAACTTTTCATTTACATATCTGTTTGATATATTTTCACCCAATTTAGCAAAAAACCATTCTTATCAACAAAAATATAATTATTAATAAATAAATCCACAAGTACCATTTACGGCTATAGTCTGCACTAACCTGTGCTCGAGTGCTTGATGGGCGGTGATCCTTGCCTTAGGATCGTAGGTGAACATCTTGGATAGTAAATCCAAGGCATCATCGCTTGCCATGGGAAATAAAGTACGCAGAGGTGGCGCCGGAACATGCTGGTACTCCACATAATCTGGGAGGTACTGCATGTCAGGCCATTGAGACATCTTGGGGGTCCCAAAAGCCGCAAATATTTTGCCTAGTTGGTCTATATCACTTGAACCCTACATGTAAAATTAGAACAATTGTAACCAGCTATCAATCCATGTTTTAAGGCTAGTAATTGGCCGCCTTGAGTCGGGTTATACATATTATCAGAACTAGATTGGTCTAAATTGACCTGCCGATTGGTCATGAAAACCCGATTCGGTCGGGAGGAGGGGGGGAGGGGTGGGGTACACACCACAGAGTTTGCACTAAATGATAGAATAGTCCTGATAATGTCCCAACACCATAAAATTTCTTATGGTGTACACGAGACTTTTTTATTTTTCAACGAAAATACACTAGAAAATTATTTATAATTCAAGTGCTTGTCATGGTCAGCAAAACATAAGTGTTATCTGGAAATTTTTGTTGAGTAATGGAATGCAAGAAACCCCCCAAAAAATAAATATGTATGCCATGATCAAAGCTGCCAAACTACTACAGGGACTCGTATTGACCTGTGCCCAAATATAAAAAGAGCTATGTACACATTTTTAATCCATATATAAGTAAATTGAAAAAATAAAAAATGATGCAAAACCTGTAGAAATGGTCGCCTTAGAAGAAGTTCAGCAAAGATGCAACCAGCACCCCACACATCTACACCAGCACCATATTGTTTTGAACCAAACAACAGCTCAGGAGCTCTGTACCACCGTGCAAATACCTAGAACAAGTCGAAGGAAAATAGCTCAGTCAGTATTTAGTGTATTTTTAGAAGAAGGCATAAAATGAAAGGCTCAAGAAAAGGAATTTGAAAAACAAGCATGCCAGACTAATAAAAAATTGATCAGAAACCCACCAATGTGCGGGTCATTTCATCATGGAAAGAAAATTTATTGAAACTCGACAAAAAACACTTGAATTATTCTACTTGTTTCAAAACATAAACTTCATAAAAATTTAACATTGAACAATAACAAATTGAGCAGATCATTGTACAATAACAAATTGAGCAGATCATTGTACGTTATTTTCTGACCTAATTACATTCTACTTCATTGCTTATCCCATATCTCTTTTGCAAGGTGATGGTATACTTATTTCTTACCAAAACTGAGAACTAATTTTAAAAAATGAATTTACTCTAGCTCGAGTAATGCTTTAGAATATATTACAGAATATTAAGATGAATTTATCTTCTTCAATCACGACTATTAAAGTTGAAAAAAGAAATATATTTGTTTTCCATCTGTTTCCATTATGTCAAGAAATCAATATGTTATTGCCTCTCAAAAAAAAAAAAGGAACAATGCTCGATTCCCTTTTTCTTCCAGAAACAGCAAAAGCAGGAAGATATGTCCAAAATTCAGCAAAATTCCAAAATTATCGATGGATCCTCAATCATTTAGATAGACTGTGTATCAAATTTGGTGCAATTCAAAATTGTTTTTCACAAATCGAAGGCCAATAAAACTGAAACAATATTTTTTTCAAATTGCTCGAAAAATGACACATCGATTTTCAAAGCATCAAATTTGGTAGACAATTTATGCAAGTAATGAAGAAGAACATATCTAAAATGTCAAATAAGTTTGTTGTCAAATATAGGCTATCCCTAATTTATATTTGCAGCAATGCCCAAAGACCAAACTATGAAGATATGAGAAAGGTATATGTCATCAAATATTTTTTTTTTTACCCCATCTCGTAATGACAGCTGTTTCTTTTTCACTGGAACATTTAAATCAAACAATGACAGATACCAGCATATTTTGATGCAAGGAGTCGGAATATGCTGATTTTATTGTGAAGACAAAGACCTCCCTATTACTCAATTCTAATCGGAATGCTCCTTGCCATCACCAGCCCATACAATAATGGCAGCAGACGCGAGGGTTATCTCTTCAGGTGAAATTTCAGCTTTTTGTTTCAGCACAACCTCATTTTAAAAAACTGAGTGTATCTCCGCAAATAACCCAAAAGATGTGAGATACTATAAATAAGTGGAATGGCATATTGGATCTAATTTGCAAAAGATAAAATAAATTCATGCTTAACCATGCATTACGCTTACTTAAAATTCCTTACAAACTTGATCGAAAATTCGAAACAAAATTACATTTCAAGCTGTTCTTTCTTTGAATGAGCCATGCTATAGCTAAGTTGTGAATTATACATTGTAAGTGCCCTGCAGGTAACCCCAAACATTTCTACTGCTAGAATAAATGTAGATAACACCATTCCTTGGATTGCTATAATGGTAAAGACATATTGTGGTGCAAGTTAGCCAATTTTTATCCATACTTGTAATGACCACTTATTTCTTAACTACGAGGGCTGTTTGGCAAGGAGGGATGAAGTCCCCCTTAGTGCTTAGTCCATCTTAATCATGCTGAATAGAAGCATTTTAGTACGGATTAGGAGCTCAAAACTAGTCCTCCTAAGGGTGTGCTCCAGGATAGGGTACATAAGAGGAGGGGAGGGGAGGGGTGACAGGACCTGACCGAACCCTGTTTACTTGCTTCATAACACTAAATTTTGAGGAGAGGAGGGGAGAGAATGTCAACCCTATATACAAACTATTCAAATTTTGTAACCGTCAAACCGGGGTGTAGAGGAGGTAAACTCTTTACGCTGCCCCTCCCCCCTCCCCTCCTCTTCCCTCCCCTTTTCTGGAACACACCCTAAGGCTCCTTAAGCTGCATCAGTAATCCACATCCCCCATTTCTCTGCCGCATTAACCAATTGGACCTTGATACTAAGCAGGCATAATTTGGAATCCCTATCCCTATTTTGTATCAAAATTTGGAATTAAATTAACTTCACCTCTGATGCTTATTTTCTTAGATTAATTATTTGTGTAATTGCTAAGCCAGTTAAGTTTTAATAATACGTCTTCAGTTGCTACTTAATTGACCTAGTTCTGTCTCTAACTACCCATTCCATTTTATTACATCTCTTAGTTTTTAATTAATATATGTTTCTTATTATTATTTATACAGCTTGATTATTACTCTAATTATCTTTATCTTTCTATATCTAATTACTAGTTCCATTTTAGTACAACTCTTAATTTTGAATCAAACTATGTTTCTTATTTCTATTATCATTTTACTAAATTAAAATTCGATTAGTTCATAAAATTATTTTGTTCTGTGAAAACCTGATTAGTATAATTAGTTAATTAACCTTGTTATGTTAAAAATATAAGGGGTGAATTAGTGTTTGTGCCTATTATTATACTAGAATTCACTATTAATCCTTCATCCCTAATCCAATAATCTTACAGAACACGAGCTCAGTAGCAGAAATTAGAAATTAAATCTTAATCCTTGACTCCTTGATTTATGTTACCAAATGACACATATTATATTAGACAAGCCAAGGAGAATCAGATATTCAAATTGTTCATGAACAACCTGTTTAAGTTAATATTAAAAGAAGGGGGCAATTAAGTTATCTCTTTTGTTCAACTCAAAACATTACTTTCAACAGCTCAGTTCAACATTCAGATATCATAAGAAGGGTTGTCTGTACCAATAAGAAGATTTCTGGGTATTTAATCCTATTATTTCAATCAGAAAAAAAATAAAAGTCAAAACAAAAGATAGAATACTTGATGGGTGAACTTGGGATTAGGACTGCCATAGAGGCGCGCTAGTCCAAAGTCCGCAAGCTTAAGCTGCCCATCAGAAGCAATCAGCAAGTTGTTCGGCTTCATGTCTCTGTTAGAATTAAGAAATTGGAAGACAATAAGATCACTTAAATGTACTTGTCAAGGATTCATGAAGAATTGTAAATTGTTGGTCTTTCTTTTGGATGAATGTGCTTGCATATATCCCTCAAAATTCCCATGTTTTGTTTCATTTTCATTTCTTGTTAGATTTTTTGCTCTTTGATAGCGGCAAGATGGTGGTAGTTTGAGCTTTTGGGATAATGAAGATCAAAGAAACTTCCCTCTACTGAACTAGGTTATATTGATTGAGATTCGCAAAAATTTGGGCCTTACGTAAAGCCAGGATCCCACAGATTGACGGTTAAATAGAGTTGTGCTAAGCTAAATTGCTCAATTTGAGAAATCCACTAAGAGCCTGATGATATAATTGCTTTGCATACCGCACACGAGAAAAAATTACACCATTTACATGGAAATTGCAGTGTACAGTCTAGCTGGGATAAGACACAGGTGACAGGACTATTGAAGATTTAACATGTCTGATTGAACAAATAGTGTTTTAGGCATAGTTGAGTTACATCCACTTGATTAATTTTTCCAGTCTTCAATGTGCCTCAATTGCCTTCAATGAGTAAGGTTAATTCGGACCTAAATGCAAGACCAAGGTACAAATACCATAGATCTACTGCAAAACCAAATTACCAATACCATAATATTTTTGGTTTGTTGCCTAAAAAGTTGAACAAAGTGCATAATTCAAAATTACCTGTGTAGGACCCACTTCTTGTGGACGAAAGCTAAACCTTTTAATGTCATCTGGAGGTATGACTTTATATCAGCTGGTGATAGGACAATATTTCTATCCCTAATCACAGCCTCTAGGTCGCTTTCCATGAACACAAACACCAAATGCAAATTGCCCTTGTGGGGAAACGCATCAATCAATTCAATAATATTTGGGTCTTTCAATTCCTTCAGCAGCTTAATTTCTCGTAAAGCTGTAAAGTTGATCCCTTCTTTCTGGTTACCAAGCCGAATTTTCTTAATGGCAACTGTTTGTCCGGTCTGAAAAATAAGTAAATTTTGTGGAAGAATTCAGTTAAGGTTTATACATGTTAATCAATTCAAGCTTCAAAATTTTAATGATAACACAAGTTATTAAACAGATAGGAAATTATTGACTTAGAATAATAGCACCTAGTCTCCTGCTAAAAGTGAGAAGGTACGAACAATTCTAGAGTCGTTCAAGACGCTCTTACTAAAATTTCATGCAAATTGAGCTATTTTTCAAACGTATTGAGTCTCTAGGTACCAATCAACAGGAACTAGAGCAGTAAAAGAAGAAGTCCTTGTGAAAATTTACGAAACTAATTCACAGAGGCCTTTCCTCAAACATGTCAGATGTTTGAGGAAGATATATCAAACCTGGGTATCGGTTGCCTTGAACACCACTCCATAAGTTCCCTCGCCGAGCACTTCCTTCTTCAAGTACCGATTAACGATCAGCTTCGGCGAGTTGCTGGAATCATCATCGCCTCCTCTGGTGGTCATTGTGTCTCCGACCTCGCCCCCCAGTTGTACGAGCGGTGGCGTCTATAGGGGATGCGCAGTTCGCGTCGATCCTCTCATTCGACGAGAAAGTTACGACGCTCGTAAAATTCCGATTAATTTAAAGAAAGCTCGCAGGGAAGAGAAGTGGCGAGCTTGCTGCGGGTAGAGACGGTCGGGTAGGGTTTTTGCTACCGAATCAGAATAGATTTTTCTACCCTTTCAAAAGCCGAACTCGATTTACAGCAAAGCACGACTAGGTTGGTATGAATTCAGATCCACCCAGTACCTGACAATCAGATTCGGACCGTTTGTTTTAATTTGGTACAAATTTTAAAGATTTCGTAAATTATAATTTGATCACGGATTCGGAAAAAACCAAAAAAAAATGCACTTGTAGTTGTATAAAATAAATATATTTACATCATATACTTACACAATATAAAAAATCTCTATTCTCATTTAATATTCTAGTATCTCTCGACAACGAGGGTTTAATCTCCTTAGACAGACTTTAGCCTCCTTGGCTACTTAAGCTGGCCGAACAACAATGCCTTAGACAAGCTTAGAGCACATTTCTTAAACTTCCTTAGAGCAAATTCTTAAGGTAATAAAAACTCAAGTTTAGGGCACAGTGCCTCTTTAGAGCTCCTTTTTAGCATCTTTGTACACTCTAAGCTTCATTGCTCTAAGTCTTTGTTAACCGAATAACTCTTCCTTAACACAGCTTAAACTCTTAAGCTACAATACTTAAGGGTCGAACATGACCTATGTTATTAGGAAAAAATCATTTGACTAAATTCGACTCAGATACTCCGGAATTTTTATTTTTACTGTCTTATCAAATATTTTATTTAATTTTATTTTTACCAGGATCAGATTGAATATGTGATTCATTCGACTGGGAACCAAATCTTGGTAAAAATGAAATTCGCAGAGGAAAAAAGTTATTTAGTTTATTTTTATTTGTTTAGGACGGTAAAAATACAAATTTCGGTCTTATATCTGCGGGATACTCTTCCTCCTTATAAATATATTTAATTACAAAACAAAAATAACTAGAATTAGAATATTCAAATAAAAAATAATTGTTGTTTGTTTTATTAAAATAGTTAAATCTCAAAACTCTTAGGAACAACCAATTCTAATAAGATAAAAAATTAATTAATTTTCTATTCTAGTTATTCTAACACAACTAAACATCAAATAGACTATTCTAAATTGTCTATTCTCAATCCAACCAAACATTCGTTTAGTATTGAAAGTCCCGTATAGTTTAGTTTGTTTAATTTTATATAAAATGATCCGTTAAAGTTAGGTTTATTAAATTCGGTCTAAAATTATAATACTTTTGATTTGTATTGCGATTCGATGAGAAATATTTCTTATTTTATAATAAAATAATAATAAGAAAATTGAACAAACAAATGAGCTAAAACATCATTATTTGGTATGTTAGTATTATAATCTTATGTATAAATTATCAAGTGTTTATTATGAAAATAATTATATGCTCGGTTTCACCTTTTTCAACAAAGAAAAAATTCAGGAACTCATTTGATAATCATCTTAAATAGAGAAATAGCAACCTAGTATCTGTGAGAGTACGTAAAAGTGTCAATAATATTGATACACTCAGAAATATCATGTTTCTGTTGGTGTATCTTCGACAATAGTATTTTTTTACCCTTGCGAATATTATTTCATCCTTGTGGTATAGTGCACTACATCAGCTGTTGATTTGCTTCCTAATTTCGGTGAACAAGAAGGAATGAACGACAAGGTTTCTTTGTGTACTGTGATTTGTGTGGGGACAAAGAAACGCGAGGATTTTCAGAGGATCTCATATTCGGATTGAGGTCCTGTGTGAGAGAATCAAGAAAGAAGGTGATCTTTGGATCATATTTTGTAGAAGAGATGACAAAGAAGTGATGTTCTAGGGTTAGATATTGGAGTTCTGACTCGATCTTACGAGATAATGCATGCGCACGAGGGTACATATATGGGAAGTATTTTTTTTTTTTTTAAACTTGGTAGAAGCCACCAAGGTTCGTGAGAGGGAATCAAACTCTCGACCTTTGGATATAACAACTCTAGGACATTTTCCTAGCCAATTGTGCTACCTCCCCTTTCTCATTTTTTTTTTTTTTCAGCCGGTAGCTTCTATCATGCCTATAAAAAACAAATATTTGCTTCCTAATTATATTTAACAGAATTAACTAAACTGGAGTCTAGTTGATTTGATGATTTGTACTGAGCTGATTGGATCGGTAAGATTTATATTTATACAAATCGAATAAAATTTTAATTGATCAAATCAATTTGGTTTCAATTAAACTTATCAGTAAACACATCCCTATCCTCAAGTCTTCGTTTTTTAATCTCTTTACTATTAACCTGTATCATAAACAATTTTGTTCGGATATTTCATGGAGAGGACTTAAGTCTGTATAATTCAGGCAGGACTTAAAGTAGATAAATGAGATTAATTGACTATTTTTTTTTTAAGAATTTATATTTATATATAATTTAGAGTAAAATATTATAGTTTTGTAAAATTTGATTTTCATTTTTCGTATTTTCTTTTTAATAAGATTGGCTTTCGTATTTGTTTGACTTTACTATTTTAAAAATCTGGCTTCGCCTCAACCATAATCAATCGTGTATGATACATATTCATAGAGTGAGAAAAATAGCACGGCAAAGTCGGCTCCGTCACGAAACGGCACGGTACGCGTGCTATATATGTGCCACGACCTGCGGGTCCCATGTCGTGACTATATTTTGAAACTTTGGCACGGCACGTAGTCGCGCGAGTCATATGTAATTAGGACCATTAGGTATTCATTAAATGGTGAATCTTGAATAAACTAACTTAAATTATGATTAAATGATCACGCAAGATACGTTTGGTCACAACACATTTAGTCATGACGTGACTTACGTGATGTGACTATTTGCGTGCCGTGACCATCCCTTGATATTTTAGTTACAGCACAACACAACGAGCGAAAAATTAACTCAGTCACGGCACGATGTGAAGTCGCACGACTTTTTTTTTCCACTCTACGTATTCAACATCAATATTCCCACGATACACGGTTCGGAGGTATGTCGTATTGTTTTATATTTATTTATTTTTTAAATCTTAACAAGGCATATGGCACTATTTTCCACTGACTTATTAAATTCATAACAGCTCTTTATGGCATATGATTACCAATAAACAATTGTTGAATTGCATGTACCGTAAATTCTAAACAATTGTTGAACTTTAATTTATTCCTCGTAATCTATATAGTACAGACACTTCCGGTGTATATAGCACGACGTGTCGGTGTCCGATACAGCACTAATACTTGCATTCCAAAATAAAAACGAATGTATTTTCACCACAGAAAAATGACGTGCCATAACTACACAGTACAGTATGCGAGGTTATAATCATTGAATTCGGATTAAATAAAATTATATGTAAATTTTTATTCAAATATTGATCTATATGTTAAAAAAGAACACAGCTTCTTTAAACTCTGCAAAAACCGCAACCAAATTATGTTGAATTTGACCAGGTCCGAGGACACAAGAACTGTCAATTGATCCTCGTTTATTGAAGGTAGATTCGCTTCTGAATCTAACATTATTTATGACGGGCATCACGCATCATGCATGTGGTAGGAGAAGTGAGAATATTCTATTCTATTTGTTTTTTTGTTGTTTGTTTTTCATTATGCAATAAATTATAAGAATGAAGTTAACTCGTGCTGCATAATATGGATCTAAGTCTTGAATTTAGATTTAAAAGAGTTAGCATTGGAAATTTCTTATCCATCCTCTTTAAATTTAAAACTATATTAATTTTAGTAAATGCTAAATTTTTATTTGTCTTTATTAAATATAATAAAGATAGGCACGGTTATAATCCTATCGGAGACATATACAAGTCAGAAAATCAGTAGCAGTTGGAATTCAGAGGAAGAACCATGTGATGGTTTAGATTGATCAGACCTCTCTGAGTATCTCAGAGACCGTGCTGATATGGATGCCATTAATGTAGCCTACTTCTCTACTGGCACCCCTGATCCTACTACCATACATGCTAGTTCCTCCCTAGCTAGCTCTTCTGCTGCAATTTAATCTCTGGATGAATGTTTTTAATTGCTGTAGCTATTAAGTTATGACTTGTTGTTTTTTAGATATCCTCTAACTACTTCACAGTTAGAGAGATTCTTAGGCTTAGCTTATGCATTATCTTTAGCTTCCATATTTTGTAAGAGCCAGTGTGGCTCCATTTTGTATGGACATTTGTTTCTAATGAAACAGGTGGTATAACATCACTATTATAAAAAATATATATATAATAACTATTTGACTGGTTTCGTAATAGATGAAAGCCGAATAAATACATGAAAAATTCGTTGCTGATACCACTAACTTATCTGTATCAAGTAAAATACATGATTTTTTTTATTCAATTTAGAAACATACACTGAGATCAATATTGAAATGTAGACACACCGCTCACAATATCATAATGTCATAATTTTTGGTGATTGCCATGTTTTTTGCAAGTTGGTTTCCTAAATAGAAAAAAAAATGCAATGTTTGCTGAGTGCTAGATCAGTACACTCTTGCTTCAGAAGTCAAAGCTTGCTCAAACAATAAATATTGATGCAATGTAACAGTTTTTTTTTATATAAAATGTAAATAAAAAAATCAATAAACAGATTGATTACTTTCTAAATTGTAAAAATCATTAAAACCAAGAAAAAATTTCGGTTACTCCCTTGTACAAACGGCTACGCAATCTACAAGAAAAACAAAGAAAAAAAAGGGTAACCGAAATTAATTTTCGGTTACCCATGGAGTAAAAAAAAGAAAATGTGAAATATGTGTGTGGCCGAGGTTGTAATGGAGTGGTAAGGAGGTAACTGAAATTTTTTCTCAGTTTTGATGGTTTTTGTAATTTGGAAAGTAATCAACCTACTTTTTTTTAATTTTTTTTATTTACGTCTTATAACAAATTTCCCAATGTATCTGTCTTTCAAAATGAATGAAATCGACGGAAATAAATCTGCTGTGATTCCAATGGAATAGCAGGGTCCTGTTATTTCGATCTCAACCATTCAACTTTGTTGAGATTCGTGTATGAAAAAGTTTTTTCATTGAAATTTGCGCATAAAAACTTTGAATGGTTGAGATCGAAATAACAGGACCCTGTTATTCCATTAGAATCACGACATATTTATTTGCGAAACCAACAACAAATTTTTTTGATAAGCCACTAAAATTTCAAAAGAAATAAGGCAATTGCCGACGAGAATTTAACAGTTGAATCTCACAATAAAATTTGCAAAAAATTTTGATTTAGATTTTGAAAGAATCCTTTATTGTAATAACAAAAATTTGAAATTTAAAGACTTAATTTTCATTTTTCTTTCACAAAAAAATAAATCACATATATTAATTTGCCGTACCAAGCGCCAACCCCGTGTCGCGTATCGTGTCATATCGGATCCAGCATCCACTGGTTGTACTACACAAACCGTCTGCATCCCTAGAAAAAAAGTACTACTAAAACACTGTAAAGTGGAAAAGAAACGACTCTGTTTGGATAAACGACCAGCTGCCTTCCATTTCCACCAATAAAACCTCTCTTCTTACCCCTCTCTCTGCATCGATTCTAACTAACCGTTGTTACAGAGAAAAAAGGAGAGCTCGCTAAGGTGGGTTGAAACTTGCAATGGAAGTACTTCGGATAGGGATGGCGGCGCCGCCCTCACCCGCCGCCGCCCGACTTCACCGCCGGAGTACCTGCCGCGCAGGGACGGAGAAATTCATCTCCGGTAGACTTCCGTCAATGTGTGGCCGTATAACGGGGTCACTGACAGTAAGGACTCGCGCTGCTGCAACAGAGGATTCGGTTGCTTCTTCTTCCAGCCCTGGTTTGCTCTCTACTCTCTCAATCCATCACAGCTCGCTCCCTCCTTTATCTTTCTATGCTTTTGTTAGAGGATTTGTGACAGTTTATGCATTATAATCAGGAAATAGATGCTGCTTATGCCAATTAGAGTAAATTTGTAATAAATGGAAAATAATCAAAATATGGACAAAGACTGATTCGAAAGGGAATACGAGATGGTTATCTAAAAATAGAAACAAAAAAGAAATGTAACTTATTGACAAACAATTGCTTACAGGTTTACAGCTACTGTCCTAATTTAAAAATGCAATTTCTAAGATATTGATTAACATCTAAAATATGTTATTTCTGTCATCGACAGTGGATTACACAGGGGTGGAGAACCTAGTGATAATCGGATCGGGTCCGGCTGGTTACACTGCAGCCATATACGCGGCACGTGCAAACTTGAAACCCCTTGTTTTTGAAGGTTACCAGATGGGAGGCGTGCCAGGTGGCCAACTCATGACCACAACAGAAGTTGAAAACTTTCCTGGATTTCCTGATGGAATCACTGGGCCTGATTTAATGGACAGGTCAATTTTCTAGCAACATTACTTGATTTGACAAAAATTATTTTAACGGTTTTGGTGCTTCAGTAAGGTTTAAACTAATTTGAGCTGCATATTTTCATCATCTTGTTAGTGCTTGTTGTTCAATAGTAAGATTGGGACAGATTAAATTGGTACACATGTTGTATGTACAAGTAATCTAAAATCTAAACCTGTAAACTTTTTTTTTTTTCCTGTTTTGTGCAAATCACACTCAATATTGCAAGAAGCTGCTTAGAGTTCTCTCTCTTTCAACCCACTCCAAACAATTTTAGGTTAGATCCAATTGAAGCCGAGCTGTTGGAATGAAGTGTAACATAACTATGACTATATCGTAAGAACTTCAACTAAATGGCATCATAATCAATTTAATATTTAAACAAACATGATATGGAAAATCAAAGTTTTTTTCGCTTGATTTTAGTCTGTCATGGATTTTCAGAAAAAAAGTTCATTCCTAGTTAGGAAAATTATCCTTATGCAATGAAAAAGTTGAGATTTTCCCTTACATTGATCTAATGGCTGGGTCTTACCAGTAAATTCATCAGAAATAGTTTTTAGATTGTTTTGCAAAAATAGTGAAATGCTGGGGGTAAATTTAAAATATTAAATTAAAGGAAATTCTGTGAAAGGCTGTAGTTATTTGTACTTACTTGATCATTGACTCTTTTCTTTGTTCTTTGTTCTTTGTTGCTTTGGGTTTTGTGCAACAAATAGGATGCGGAAGCAAGCTGAGAGATGGGGTGCCGATCTTTTTCAGGAAGATGTTGAATTTGTTGATGTGAAAAACAGACCTTTTACCATCCGTAGCAGTGATCGTGAGGTCAAAGTTTACTCTTGAAATCATCATATTATATAAGAATTGGTGCTTATCTGTACCAACTCTGACCAGCTGGGATTTGTTTCTATTACCTCCAGTTCCTGTTTATCTATTGAGTTATGATCTTTTTTCTAACCTTGATATATTGTTATCTGCCACTGGATGTGAATCCATTAGTATTATGAACCTTCAATCTGGTAAGCCTTTGTACAGCACTAAGTAAGGCTCATCTTCATAAATTCCTCGTGTTTCTGACATTGCATGATTTTTTGACCAAATATTTGCCACAGAAGTGTAATTGTGGCTCATCAGATCTCAAAGATGCCGTATTTTCTGGTTCTCTGTTTAGGTTAAGTGCAATAGTGTAATTGTGGCGACGGGAGCTACAGCCAAGAGGTTGGGATTACCGCGTGAAGACGAATTCTGGAGTAGAGGGATAAGTGCCTGTGCAATATGTGACGGGGCGTCACCTCTGTTCAAAGGACAAGTACTTGCAGTTGTTGGAGGTGGGGACACCGCAACTGAGGAAGCTATTTATTTGACCAAGTATGCACGTCACGTCCATTTACTTGTCCGGAGGGATCAGTTACGTGCATCTAGAGCTATGCAAGACAGGTGAGTTAATTGCAGCTTTCTATTGTTAATAAATTAATTTGCTGCATGGTTGCTTATGTATGGATAGCACTGGCCTGATCAGAACATTCTCCTAATATGCTTTGTGGTACATTATGGTCCTTTTGGACTAAATTAAGCCTCGATGAATCCTTAATTCTAATAAATAATGCAACTGTTGGATATAGTTGGTCGGCATGCAAAAAAAAATATAATTAAGTTGAACAGAATGCAAATAAAAATATAACTATCCCAGAGTTCAACTAGAAGTCTAGAATGTATCTTATTAGGTGTTATGTACTGATGTTGGACCTGCTATAAATAAATGCTGAGAAAACTAGCACAGAGTGAACTGATCTCAATCCAAAGAAGCTGATTTGAAGAATTGACCTCCAACTGATTTAGTTACTATTATTCATATGGAAGCAAAAGAAAAATTTGAAACCCCCTGGGTGATGTCTGTTTAACAGGGGGAATGTTTGACAGAGTAATGAACAACCCCAACATCACTGTGCACTTCAACACCGAAACCGTTGATGTTGTCGGCAACACAAAGGGCCAGATGTCAGGTGTTTTGCTTAGACGAACTAATACTGGAGAGGAGTCGGTTTTGGATGTGAAGGGTCTCTTTTATGGGATCGGCCACACGCCAAACAGCCAGCTGTTGCATGGACAGGTTGAATTGGATGCTGCAGGGTATATAACGATAAAGGAAGGCTCGGCAAATACTTCAGTGGAAGGTGTTTTTGCAGCTGGTGATGTTCAGGTAATAGCTCATCTGTGTTTTACAACATTACATATAGTGTTGAATATTGTATTGTGAATATAAGGGTAGTTAGGTAAAAGTGTGAATATAATATTTGTAGGGACTAAAGTGTAAGATGCAGTTTGTATATGTAGACAGACTATTGTTCAATGAAATAGACCGCAGTTTCTAAATACCGAAACCTTTATGGTATCAGAGCGGGATAGTGTCGCCTGAGCTCGCCGCTGCCGTCCGCCTCTGTGTGCGTTCGCCCAGAGCAAGTCCGGCGCCTCATCCAGCGTAGTCGCTAGAGTGTAGTTGCAGCACCGTCGCCAGTGCGTCGAGCACGCTGCCGCCAGATCTCGCGTCGCCGCCACCAGGTCACGCGCCAGAGACGCCTCCGCCAGATCACGCGATTCAAAGCTGGGATCAAGCGCTTCGCCATTTTTGAATGAAGAATAGCTTTCGCTGAGTGCTGTTTCGAAGCCCTAAAACCCGTGTGTCTCCGTATTTCTCTCTTCTCACCTTTTTTTATCGAACCTTGCTCTCTCTCTTTGTCTGGATTCGCCTAATTTAAGTAATAGTCGTTGCTGTTAAAA
Source organism: Carex rostrata (assembly GCF_964058835.1). NCBI lineage: Eukaryota > Viridiplantae > Streptophyta > Magnoliopsida > Poales > Cyperaceae > Carex > Carex rostrata. Next base: position 4,222,660 of record NC_135931.1, on the reverse strand, counting down.
AAAAAAAAAAAAAAAAAAAAAAAAAAAAAAAAAAAAAAACAATGGCAGAAGACAGAAGCTTCTCTAAGTCGTCTCAAGTCATCTCAGTGAGATTAAATGGGGCTGAGAACTATCTGTTGTGGTCAAGGCAAATGCTTATGCACTTGAAGGGTCAGAGACTAATCGGGTATGTTACCGGTACAGCAAAGAAACCCGTAGCTGTGGGAGAGGAGAAAATAGAGGAAAAACCTGAGTTTCAGAAGTGGGAGGCAGACGATGGGCAGGTTATGTCGTGGCTGGTCAACTCGATGGAGATTAGACTGCAAAATCAGTTTATGATGTTAAACACCGCTCGACAAGTGTGGGATCGGGCGGCCGAGATGTACTCTCAAAAGGGTAACCATGGGCAGATCTATCACCTCCAGTCTAAGTCAGACAGTCTGGTACAGGGAGAAATGGGTGTGACCGAATATTTCTCAGAATTGAATAATATGTGGGAGCAAATGGATTTCTTTGATCCTTTGGCGATGACATGTTCAGCAGATGCACTAGCCTTTACAAACTGGTTGGAGAAAAGAAGGACCTTTCGCTTCCTTGCTGGCCTCAACACTGAGTTCGAGCAGATCCGACAGAGTCTCTGGCAGAGGAATCCTCTACCTGCTCTTCGTGATGCCTTTGCAGTAGCAGTTCAAGAGGAAAGCAGGAGGAAGGCAATGGTATCTTTGCCAGTGCATGAGGGTTCGGCTATGTTCAGCCTGCCACACACAGTATCCTCCCAGGGTGACAAAGTCTGTGATTACTGTCACAGGAAGAATCACACTCGAGAGACTTGCTGGGATTTACACGGAAGACCAGCTAGAGGTCGAGGTCGTGATGGTGGCCGTGGCAGAGGACAAGGTAGAAGTCGTGGACCAGGACGTGGTGGAGGATACCAAAAGGCGCATATGGCTGACAGCACTAGTACACCAGGATCAGGCACTGATGATATGATGACTCAACTGGTGACTCAGCTTGCAGCTCGGTTCTTGTCCACTACCCCCGCTAGCAGTGCCTCATCTACTGCTGCTCCATCTGGGGCTGACGGTTACACTCTCTCCTCTCTTCTCACCACTGTAGTTAAACCTGTTGGCAATGTTATAAAAGCCCTAATAGCCGAGTCTAGTTCTGATCGATCTTGGATCGTAGACTCTGGGGCATCTAAGCATATGACCCCTGACCCTACAATGTTCAAAACCTATAAGCCTATGTCTGGGAGAGAAAAGGTACAAACAGCCGATGGCTCACTTTGTACGATTGCAGGAGTTGGGGATGTAACATGTACTCCAGACCTCCAGCTATCGTCGGTCTTTCATGTTCCTAACTTCACCAATAACCTCCTATCAGTTAGTCAACTGGTGGATGATCTTAACTGTGTTGTTTCTCTGTCTCCTACCCATGTTGTGTTGCAGGAGCTGAAGACAGGAAGAGTGATTGGTATTGGCAAGAGGAGTGAAGGCTTGTACCGACTCAAGCAAGGAGGGGAGGTTTTGGATCCACGAGCCTGTTTGGCAGAGACTCCAGAATTGGAGATGGTTTTGGTACATAGCCGTTTAGGGCATATATCTTTTACTGTGCTTGGCAGGTTGTATCCCAAATTGTACTCTAAGTGTTGCAAGACTAAACTAGTATGTGATGCGTGTGAGTTTGCTAAGCACACAAGAACAATGTATCCCTCTTTTGGTAATAGAAGTTTTTCTTGCTTTGATATTGTTCATTCTGATGTTTGGGGGCCCTCGAGAATTACTGCTTTATCTGGTTCAAGGTGGTTTGTCACCTTTATTGATTGTTATAGCCGAATGACTTGGCTGTACCTGTTGAAGAGTAAAGAGGGAGTTTTGGAGTGTTTCAAGACTTTTCACAAGATGGTGGAAACCCAATTTGAGAAGAAAGTAAAGGTGTTACGCTCAGATAATGGCACAGAATACACCAACAGGGCAATGCAAAACTTCTTGCGAGATAATGGTATTATACATCAAACTACATGTGTGAATACACCTGAACAAAATGGTGTTGCAGAAAGGAAGAACAGGCACATCTTGGAAGTGACAAGGTGCCTTCTCTTTGCCATGAATGTTCCGAGGTACCTTTGGGGAGAAGCAGCGCAGACTGCTACATATTTGATCAACAGAATGCCTTTGAGAGCGGTGGACTTCAGTACACCACTTGAAATGCTCACAGGGACCACCTCATTTAAGGTACCTCCCAAAAAGTTTGGTTGTGTGTGTTTTGTTCATAACACAACTCCAGGCATTAGTAAACTGGATGTGAAGGCTCATAAATGTGTGTTTGTTGGGTATTCCAGTGGAAAAAAAGGGTATAAATGTTATGACCCTGTGAAAAGGAGGATGCTGGAAAGCATGGATGTGACATTCCGAGAAACAGAACCCTATTTTACTCTCTCCGATGCACAATCCAATACATCTTCAGTCCCATTTCATGATCTTCTTGAGGTGGTCGTCACCCATTCCTCAGACCGAGTTGGTCGAGAGGGGGAGAGTAAGGAATCTGACAACAGTATAGCCGATGATACTACGATCGGCCTGAGTCCAACAGAGACAGATCTGGACTCAAGCATGAACCAAAGCCTACCACCTCCTAATAGGCAGATCAACAAGGTTTACACTCGAAAACCTCGTCATGAGAACGTTGAGCAACCTCCTGTCCAAGGTCAATACCAATTACTTGCTCCTGTCGACGGCTCGCCCACACCACAACCTTCAGGTAACTCAGAGTTACCCTCAGGTACTCCTCTTTTCTCTGATCTCGATCTTCCTATTGCATTGCGCAAAGGAGCTCGGTCAACTGTCCTAAAGAAAGGGGAAGATGCCTCAACATCACATCCTATCTCTCACTATGTCTCATTTGAGACACTTTCCCCGACTTACAAAGCATTTGTAACCTCCTTACACTCTAACTCTGTTCCATGTGATTGGAGGAAAGCAATGCAGGACCCAAAGTGGAAGAAGGCAATGTTCGAGGAGATGAGAGCATTAGTCAAGAATGACACCTGGGATATGGTCCCTAGACCGTCCAACAAGAACACTGTAGGATGCAAGTGGGTATACTCGACAAAATATACTCCAGAGGGAAAGGTGGACAGATTCAAGGCCAGATTGGTGGCGAAGGGCTACACACAGACATATGGTGTGGATTATGAGGAGACCTTTGCTCCGGTGGCTAAAATGAATACTGTTAGAACCCTCATCTCGTGTGCGGTAAACTTTGGGTGGGATTTGTGCCAGCTGGATGTTAAAAATGCCTTTCTTCATGGTGACCTAAAGGAAGAGGTATACATGGAGATCCCACCTGGGTTTGAAAATGAACAACTGAAGGGTAAAGTGTGTCGTTTGAAGCGCTCCCTGTACGGGTTGAAACAGTCACCCCGAGCCTGGTTTGACAGGTTTTCTATGGCAATGAAAAAACTAGGCTATCAGCAAAGTAGTGCCGATCACACTATGTTCATCCAAAGAAAAGGAGGGAAGATTTGTATTCTGGTTGTGTATGTGGATGATATAGTGTTAACAGGTGATGATCCTGTTGAGATGAAGAGGCTTAAGGCCAGCTTAGCCACAGAGTTTGAGATGAAAGACCTGGGTGAATTGCGCTACTTTCTAGGCATTGAGGTTGCTCGTTCAACAAAAGGGGTAGTTCTCTCACAGCAATATGTTCTAGATCTGCTGAGAGACACAGGGATGCTTGGGTGTCGACCTGTCAATACACCCATAGACCCTAATAATAAGCTGAAGGGAGGAATAGGTGATCAAGTAGATAGAGGACAGTATCAGCGCCTAGTAGGCAGACTAATCTATTTGGCACATACTCGACCTGATATTGCATACGCTGTGAGCGTAGTGAGCAGATATATGCACGACCCTAGAGTTCCACATCATGAGGCCGTGTATCAAATCCTGAGGTATCTCAAGAGCTGCCCAGGAAAAGGTGTGCTATTCAGTAAGAATGGGCACACTAGAATTGAAGTATATACAGATGCCGATTGGGCAGGGTGTCTTGACGATAGAAAGTCAACTTCAGGCTACTGTTCATTTGTTGGGGGTAATCTAGTTTCCTGGCGAAGCAAGAAGCAGAATGTAGTTGCAAGGTCCACTGCAGAGGCTGAGTATAGAGCCATGGCCCAAGGTGTGAGTGAAGGGTTGTGGTTACGAAGATTGCTATCGGAATTGGGATTATTGGAGAACAAACCCATAATGTTGTATTGTGACAACAAGGCGGCTATAAACATAGCAAACAACCCAGTACAACATGATAGAACTAAACATGTGGAGATTGATCGACACTTTATCAAAGATAAACTTGACGAGAGCATTATATGTATGCCTTTCGTTCGGACCAAGGAGCAAATCGCTGATATTTTCACAAAAGGGTTGAGTGTCACGGACTTCTCCAATGTAATAGGCAAGATGAGCATGATCAATATCTATGCATCATCTTGAGGGGGAGTGTTGAATATTGTATTGTGAATATAAGGGTAGTTAGGTAAAAGTGTGAATATAATATTTGTAGGGACTAAAGTGTAAGATGCAGTTTGTATATGTAGACAGACTATTGTTCAATGAAATAGACCGCAGTTTCTAAATACCGAAACCTTTATATAGGTATTGCGCAAACATGATATATTTGTATTTATGGATTCACTCCAGTTTGTGGTCAGAAAATTAACAGATCAATGCCAGGTTGTTCACTTGGTATTTATCGTACTCTTGGTCAGTATATTAAAGTATCACCGTGTTTATACTGTATGAAAGTGGTATGCCCTGGCTGGCATGGTGCCCAGACTGCCTCAACCATGTATTTGCCATTCTTTGCTAATCCTTTGCTTTGGGTTGATAGATATGGAACTCGATCGTATTAAGAGAATTGAGACTAATTGTAGGGTTGAGTATACAATCCTAAACTTTACTGCTAGTAAACATGATAGTTGGTACTCATTGCATGATTGAGGACAAGTTAATGTTATATTGGGTTGGACTCGTGGTATGCTATGAGGCAAATTTTGCTTATATAAAACATAATAACAGTCATAAGGGTAATATTGGGCTAAGCTGAATTTAGGCACATTGGTATAGTTAGCTAGTGCATGTTGGGTCAAGACTTAACTGATCGATTGAGGGCAATATTGATTCTGAGAGGTTATGCCTAGTGAACTTATGATAATCTACAGTACTTGAGACGTATCGAGATTATTTGCGGACTATGTTGGAGTATAAATTTGATTCATTTTTTTTTTCAAAAAAAAAAATTGAGGTTGACTTGAGCTTAATGGTTCGCTTAATTGTGGTTAAATCAGCTTTTGCTTGATTCTAGATCAAGGGTAACAGTGAAATAATTGGCTTGATTTAATGGTTAATTTCACAGCTCATGTATAATTGAGTAAATTGTGTCAAATTAAACTTGAGTACTAGGATAGTTGAGGCAAAATTGGGTAAAATGGAGGCTTAATTGCACAATTGAGGCTTAATTGTGGTTTGGTTTTGTTAAAACGGGACCATTTGACTTTATATTTGGAATGTGTATAGGATTGAATTCCTTGATATGAAGCATTGTTAATTTGACTTCTTTTCATACAAAATGATAGGATCATGAGTGGAGGCAGGCTGTAACTGCAGCTGGTTCAGGATGCATTGCTGCTTTGTCAGTCGAGAGATATTTGGTTTCGAACAACCTCCTAATTGAATTTCATCAAGTAAATTACTCTTTATTTTAGTCTTCAATGCTGAGAAGTATTTTCTTTATTACTAGTTATTTTTACTCATCAAGTGAATTACTCTTTCATCTTTCCTGTCAGTCTATTCCTACCTGGTTAAGGACAAAAATGACCTGTATTCCAGTGTCTGGGATCCATCCTGGTTGGGAAATCTCTCTTTATTGGTTTTGTTAGAGAGGCGCTAGAGCTTTAGGCTGGTTAAATTGGAAGAACCACACCTATCAAGACAAGCCATACAAAACATAAATTAAGAAACCAGTTGCAAGGGAATTTTTTTTTGCAAAGGTACCATAAACAAGTGATTCAGATACCTACTCTGCTGATAGGCAACCTACCAAGCAAATTTTTACTGTGAGAATAGAGATTAGTTGATCCCATAAGCTTATTTCTCCTCAATGATTTGTCTTAGTTTCTCTCAAAAGAAAACTAAGAACCTCCTGGCCCCAACATACAATGCAAGCCCAAGCGAAGCAATTACAGCATTGCCTTAACTTGGATCAACAAGGCAACTAATGTACATGTCACCTATGCATCATTGCCTTAGGATGATTGTTATGATTGTGCATTTACAAAAGCAACTTGTATTCTTGTATTTATAAAGCATGTTTAAAGTTTACACTTTACACACAGGTCTGAACCCAACAGGTCTAATCACAACTTACTTATGCTTATCTTTTTCTTGTTTTGTCTTGCCTTTAGTTATGTTGAAGCTTTAGTGCTGGAATGTGCAATCCTAGTCCTAGCTCTGATGAAATTGATATTTTGATATTAATATAATTTAATCATCTAAATGTGGGGCGGATCTATTTGTATTGGAAAGGAGAGAGAATAGAATAGAAAAAGACTTGAGCAATACCCAAACTTATGGAATCATATGCAATGTGGTTGCATGAAGCATTTATACTCGTTTTCGATAATGGTTTACATTGTTTTTATCTTTTTTTTTCTTTGAACTGTATAGCCTGTGCATGAAGAAACCAAGAAAGAGATTTCAGACAGAGATGATCAAATGGGATTTGATATTTCTCGTACCAAACACAAAGGCCAGGTACAGTGCTTACATAGGCAGCAATATGACTAGTTTTGATTATTATAGCTGCTTATGGGCTTTGTTTTTATTTGCCTTTTGAAAATTATATCAAGTAGTGCAAATATTTTGAAGCTTAACAAAAGAATGCTTAGTAGCTCATTTGAGATAATAACAGTCATTGATAATAATTAACATTTTAGGCTCCATTTCCATTTAGATATTCCTCCCCCCCCCCGTTTCTGTCTTTTTTTTTTTTAGGCTTGATGGCTCATTATCAGCCTATCAAATCCTATAGCATCAAATGTAAAGAACAATGAAAGGTGCATCATTTACAAGTGATGAGACATACTGGTTAGAACTATGAAGACATCATAGTAGTTTTGTTTGCATGTGGAGCGTGAAAATGTGAAAGCACCAATAAATTTATTACTCGATTAGCTCTGATAGGGTCGCATGCATGACTCAGGATAAACTTTTTGTCTGTGAAGCGCATAATGTTCTAATGTTCCAATTATATTAGCAATATTGTCGCTATTTCCAAATTGAAACAAAAGTTTATTTTCAAAATGATTACAATACAATTAATTAGCTGCTCTATAGGGAAGAATTATAATTGTAGTCTCCAAATTTTTCTTCCAGTTGAAACCATACTTCTACCATATCGATTTTTTTCACAACAACAACAACCAAGCCTTTAGTCCCAAACAAGTTGGGGTAGGCTAGAAATGAAACCCAATCGTAGTCACAAGGTGAAGTAGATAGTAAAAATAATAATACTACTAGTAGAAATAATGAAGAAAACATCTAATTTAGTCTGTTACTGCTGTTTCTTTTCTACTCTAACGTATCTTGATGAGGTGCTTGTAAGTTGTAACTGCAAGTGGTGAGGCATCATGACATGGAAAATCATTGGAAAACTGTTTGTAGTAGTATGCATTTTAGTGTAGAATGTCGGTACTTTTATCACATTATTTGAAAATGATAATTTCATTCTAAACTTATCTTAAGCTAACAGATTTAGTTAGGTCAGATTCAATTGGTAGTCTTTAATACTAGCTTCAGTTATGCTTCTCCATGAATTAGAAATTAGATCAACCACTTGCTAAAATTGACTAAATTCATTCTATGCTTCAAATATAATTTGATTTTGGAAAGAGCGGCTTAACAGAGTCGTGGCAAATCTGTAGGCCTTCAGTAAAAACCTGCCTCTTTCGTTACTCTAATTTTTTTTCTTTTATTTTTGCCCAGTATGCGCTCAGGAAATTGTACCATGAAAGCCCGAGGCTCATGTGTGTACTATATACTTCCCCTACGTGCGGTCCATGTAGAACCCTTAAACCAATTCTTAGCAAGGTTTGTCATCTACCTTTTTTTTTCTGCTTATTCTCTTCATTATCCTTGCAATGCTTCAAAATTCCTGAACAGTGAGTTTTCTATTTTTTTGGTTTGTTTCTGAGTTTGAGTATTTTATTATTTGACAAAAAGAGCATGCAAAGAGGCCTGCTAACATTTGCAGCCCACCAGTCACTAGACCCCACGCGAAACTTGTTCTGGACTTCCTGCTTTAGATGGCATTAACTGGAAGTAACAGATGGAATTTGTTGTAATTGAAGTATCACCTTGAGCATATTTTGAACAATTAGCCTGGGTGGTATTGAGGCTTCAACCTGAGCATTTAACCTAGCAAAAAATTAAGTACCCACGTGTATGTGAACTTGCCTTTTGAAATGAGTATAATGGAAGAGGCTACCAGGACTACCTTGACATTGTGGCATATGCCCATTGGTCGAGGAGTCTGGGGTGATCGAGCCCCTGGTAATCAAAATTTTTTTTCCAATTAGTACAGAAAGTAGTTTTTTTTAGGAGTATACAGGATATTTTTAATGTTTTTGTTGGGGTATTTGCAGAACGTTCAAAAAATAAGTTGTCTGATATTAATCTTCTTTTATATTTTTGAACTGTTTGTGACAGGTAATAGACGAATACGACGAAAATGTCCATTTTGTGGAAATCGACATTGAAGAAGACCAAGAAATAGCAGAAGCTGCTGGGATAATGGGGACACCTTGCGTGCAATTTTTTAAGAATAAAGAGATGCTCAGGTCAGATCAGACACAGTAGAGATAAGGGCAACAATTTAGATGCTCCCTATTTATCTCAAAACATTTTTTCATCCCTGCTAGATGCATGAGAAATATTTCCCAAATGCTCTCTCTTCCCTAGAGCTTTTTATTAGAGTATCTGAAGCACCTCACCATCCTCAATCTCTCTATTTTGTTAATTTGGTCTTTTTTCTGAAAAAAAAAAGAAAGAAAGAAAGAGCAGAAACTGGTTAGGAGGATATTCCTCAACTGATGTGATGTGGTTTAGCAAGGAAAGCAAACAAAATATATCCTTGTCTGCCCTTACAAATCTAAAATGCCGTCCTGTGTACGTGTTGTGTGTTCTTATTCTCATGCTGAAAAGGGGTCATTTGGGTTTTTAAAAGAATGAGCAGAGAGTATGGAGAGGAGGATAGCTTTTTTTACATGTTTATTACATGCATGTGAGATATTTTGCTATAGAGCACATTTTGATATTTGTGGGCTTTGGCATGCAGGACTGTACCGGGTGTTAAAATGAAGAAGGAATACAGAGAATTCATTGAAGCTAATAAATGAGACGCGCCATCAATTTCTGCGAGGTTTTGTATTTCTGTGAAAGAAAATGGAAATAATGACAAGATTTTGAATCAATGCCTTCATTTATCACGGAAATTTCACTCTGATAGCAAGCGGGGTATTTATTTATTGTTTTCTTGGGGGCACATGTTAATGTTTGTACATTTATGGAGTGCCTAAAAAATACGAGAGAACCTGTATTTAATTTAATTACACTTCATTTGTTTAAGAGGCAGCGTAGCTTGTACGCTTCAGCGTCGCGCCAAATCCTTGAGAAAGTAACTTGTTGAATAAAAAATTGCTATCTAGTTGCTGCTTTTTTAAAATAAAATTTTACTTATTTTCTAACTTCCCTGCGTAAAGAAAAAGTATTTATCAAAAGACAAAAATTTTAAAATGAGAAAAGTTCCTTAAATTTTGATATATTCAAGTGCAAGTAAATATTGACTTATATAATGAAAAACAATACTGAGTATATCAGGGAAATTTTGTATAGAAATACAAAGAGTTGTATTATTTTAGTAGTTTCATTGTAATTTAGCTACTTTAAATGATTTGTTTTTTATACGACGAGATTGAATTTCGAGAACATATGAGGATTTCGTTTACTTTTATGAGTAGAACTAGGGTGTCGGTAAGTTCATTGGGAAATTTTTGAAGTTTCTAATTTGATGTGGCAGTTTTTAAATCAGTTTCAGGATGCGGATGGGTTTCTTATTTAACAACTTTGCTCCAAAATTTATTAATAAGAAATTGTTTATAGACTCTGACGTGGCTGAATAATTCGCTGAAATTCTTTTCTCCTATAATTTATTTGCTGATGTGGCAATTATGAAACTCTAATTTTAGTTTCAAGGATGTGGGGGTTTAGAAACTTTCAGAAATAAAATTTCTAAAAATTAGTTAGCAGATATTTAGAAACTCCAAGAGTTTCAGAAATGTAGATGCTCTAAGTCTCTTTATGAACTTAATATTAAAATTTATTGGATTGATTTCAAATAACGAATCTGAATTGTTGAAATCTATCTACTTTACGAGTGATATATCTACATACAAAATTTTAAAATTTTAGAATAATTTAGTATATAAGTCAAGCGGTCAAAATTAAAAAGTTTATAAATTAATTTTAATGCCTTCAATTTTTGAACATTTTTTTATCATTTGAGTATATACAACATTAATTCGAAAATTTAAAATTTTCACATGTATCTAGAGAGGTTTCAACATTTTAGATTTGTCATTTGAAGCCAATTTAATAGATTTTAAAGTTGTATTTCACAAAGAGGTTTGACAACTTAAAAACACTGCAGTTCTACTATTAGAGTGTGAATGGAGAATTAAGTTCTTTATTCTCCACTTGTTGCTGGACATAAATAATTCCGATTTTTTTTAGTTACCACAGTAAAATTCAAAATTAATTAGTTACCACCTTAAACTTCAAAATTTAAAAACCACCACCCATGCTATTCAGTCCGTGCACGAATTTTTTTTTGGTGGGCCATCCAAACTTGTGCACAATTTTTTTTTTTTGGTGCATTAGCTAGATTTGTGCACCAAATTATTATTATTATTATTATTATTATTATTATTATTATTATTATTATATTTAGTTATGTTTTGTTGTGCGTATAATTTGTTGTAGTAATTTTTAGTTCAAACTTAGTGCAAAATTTTATTTGTCAAGTGTGTTTTATTTTCTACATTTTTTTTGTTTAATTTGATGCGGACATATAATTTTAAATATAACAGGAAAAAAAATTTAGTTCAAAAATTTTAAACACTGCGTAACAAAAGTACGAAACTAAAAACAAAGTTGGTGCGCAAGTTCAATTGGCGTACCTAAAATTTCATGTGCAGGTCCAGCTAGCATGGTGGTGGTTTTTGAATTTTGAAGTTTAAAGCGGTGACTAATTAATCTTGATTTTTTAATATGGTAACTTAAAAAATTGGACAGTGATAATTAACCCCGCAAAACCAACCCCGCAATTAACCCCGCACAAAATGTCAAAAAACTCCAGCTGTCATTTTTTTTCATAAGATATTAATACTTACGTACAGAAGTATTTATCTCGAAGAACGAAAGTATTTATCCCTAAGCACAAAAATATTTAGGGGACCATGCACATTTTTTTCATGGAGGGTGGGGGAATCTCAAATCACATGGGGGACCATGCATATTTTTAGAGGTGAGTTTTTTTTATCTCATTTCAATCTCGTCCATATTTTTCACGATCTATAAAAAATTTTGCGAATCTAAAACCACGAACGTTTTTTACATAATTTTATCTTTCAAATGAGATCTATGATGATATACTTTCGGACAAGTCGTTACAGAAGTATTTATCCCTCATCGTGCAAGTATTTATACCTATGCTTGAAAATATTTTTTTGCATATAATACTTATAATACTTGATATTGATACTTTCATATGTCAGTATAAATACTTATAATACATGATATTTATATTTTCATATGTCAGTATAAATACTTATAATACATGATATTAATACTTTCATATATCAGTATAAATACTTATAATAATTGATAGTAATACTTTCATATGTCTGTGTAGGTATAAATACTTGCACGATGAGGAATAAATACTTCTGTAATAACTTGTTCGAAAATATGTCATTATGGATCTCATTTGAAAGAGAAAATTACGTAGAAAATGTTCGCGATTTTAGATTCGCGATTTTAGATTCGCAAAATTTCTCATATATTGTGAAATATGTGAACGAGATTGAAATGAGATAAAAATAATTTGCAATGGGGGGATGGTGGGGAGATGGAATGGGGGGGGGAGTAATATAATTGTTCTAAAAAATTTGGGTAAATAATCCAAGCATAGATAAAGTGAATTCTAAATGAATTTAAAAGTGTTGTTTTTTTTAATTATTGAACGATAGATAGGTCCAATTTTCTTAACAATAATAAAAATCATGCAAAAATTGTCTAGTATATTTGGCCGGGATTTCAAACAGTTTGCAAAATTCGTTCCTCTTTTAGAATTCATCCGGTGGACGCGATTGAATGATCTGATTCGTTCTATCTGAATCATACTGGATATAAATCTGCTGTTATTCCAAAGGGATGACATGGCCCTGTATTCCTATCACAACCGTTCAAAGATTTTCATGCGCGAACCTTAAGGCAAATTTTTTTTGTGCCCGAATCTCAACAATTGTCAACGACTGGGATTGGAATAACAGGTCCTGTGATCCCTTTGGAATAACAAAAGATTTATTCCGGAGGATACGGACGAATCCGGATATTTTTTTTAAATAGAATTCCTTTAAATTATTTCAACGGAACAAGTCTTGTTTGGACGGATTTTCAAAAACTAGCCTCCACTAATCCGCAAAAAAAACCCATTCTAACGGCCACACCAAAATCCCGCCACAGAACCGCGGGTTGCAAAATGTGGAAATCAACCCTCCACCGATCCCTAGGATCGGTGGAGGTGAAGTATGAGATCTTTCGTGGCTACACTCTCTTCAGGTGCGAAAGTTGGCTCCACCGGTCCCTAGGACCGGTGTAGATTGCGTTTTTTTTGCTCCACCGATCCCTAGGATCGGTGGAGGCTAGTTTTCAAAATTCCATCCAAAGAAGACTTGTTCCGTTGAAATAATTTAGAGTAATTCTATTTAGAGAAAATTTCTAGTGTACCCATCAAAACTTTCAAAATAGCCAATTTCCCCATCAAAACATTGAAATAGCCAATTTCCCCATTCTAATTTGAAATCATTTCTTATTTCCCCATATCTTAATTAAAATTGAAAACTTAAGCTAAATTTATATTATAATTTTATTTTAAAATTTAAATGTCTATTTTGCCCCTCCTTTCTTCTTCTCCACCCCATCTTTTACAATGCCCTCTTAGCTAGAAATGATGGTTTGAAAGAGAAAGAAATAGAACTTCAAATTTATAACTAAACTAAAACATGTGTTTTCTAAACAAATTAACTTCTGACTGCCCCGTGATTTGATCCAACCGTACAACAACCTGTCAAATATAAGATTAGTATTTTGGAAAAGAAATACAAAATCATGCTGGAGATACTTAATCGTACCCAAATTGATGTGCATATCTGTGTGGATTGTATGCCTCAAGAATCACTCTACTGCCAAGATGAAGCGGCAACCAACTATGCTTGCCAAATTCTGATTAGAAATAGAAATTCCACATTTAGCAGATTGCCTAAAATTGGAGTGGAGAGATCTGACCGGACACGGAATATCCTTGAGAGGTTAGTAAAGCATACCTGATATGAGAATTGGTTCAATTTGGGGCATTGAATTCAAAGTGGGAGAGACAGTGCTGAAAGGTTTATGGATTCAACATTACCAGAGGTAATGGAGGTGGTATCGGATACTGCAGTGGTACATGGGATGCTTTTTTTATTCTATGTTTTAGTTTGATTGTATAGGGAAGTACAATGTGCTCTCATTGAAAGTTGTAAGCTACTTAGGTAGCAGTAATTGACAGCTTTGTCAGATTGATTTGCAAAAAAAAGGAATCAAGTTCGAGGCTTTGTTAGATGGCCATTATTGAGGCTCTGACACTTAGTTTGTTTAGAAAAATTATGTTTTAGTTTATTTAGTTATGGATTCAAAGTTCTCTTCCGTTTTCCTTTCAAACCACCATTTCTAACTAAGAGGAGTTTATCAATGATAGAGTGAAGAAAAAGAAGAAGAGAAAGGGGCAAAATAGACATTTTAACTTTTAAATGATATTATAATATGAATTCAGCTTAATTTTACCAATTTAAGTCAAGATATGGGGAAATAAGAAACAATTTGAATTTAGAATGGGGAAATTGGCTATTTCAATGTTTTGATGAAGAAATTGGCTATTTTGAAAGTTTTGATGGGTACACTAGAAATTTTCCCTTCAATTTAAAAAAAAATCTGAATCCGGAAGCAATCTCACAAGACCCAGACGCAAAGAATTCATACCACACAATAGCAGTGTGATCGGAACCACCACTTTGATGGAGTTCAATTGATTTCAATTCAATGGTATTCAATAGAAATGATTTCCAATTGAAATTTGTTGATCGGAATAAAAGTAAAAAGGAATTGAATTCAAATCTAGTTTGTGATTGAAAAGTCTATATAATAGAAGGAAATGATTTCACTTAAATAAAAATGACACTTTTATCCTTGCTGTGTTTCTTTGTTGAAATAATGATCATGTATTGATGACACGTCACTGGTACGGTACCAGTCATCAATACACGTCACTGGTACGGTACCGTACTTGATGGTCTGCCTTCTTAAGAAGCCAGTCCTCAACCATTATTTTTTTTGAGAAAAAGTATGGGTCAAGCCCTTACTTAATTCCATTAATAATGGTAAACTTACAAAAGTTTTGTAACAAAATTAAACACAAAATGGTAACAGCACAAACATCTGAGTCATAACAGACAAGTGAAGTAAGAAATAAAAGGGTCCAATCGCCCGAGAGAAAAGAAAAAAAAAAGAAGAAGCTGAAAACAGGAAAAAACAAATTTTTTGCAATAACGTCCCTGATATTCTCTTTGCTGTACCAGTGAGTATGCGTACCAGCAGGGTGGTAATTCTTCATCTTTACCAGCATCATAACCCCCATGCCGGTCTTGCATGTTACATCGCCAGTGGGTGATTTTTGACCCTTTTGCCTCTTTTGTCCCTCGCTATTACTCTTGTATGTACTGTTGGCTCCCTTGTCAGGGCGGTTGGTACCACGCCTCCGTACCAGTCCGCGTACCAGTATCATGCAAAAGCCATTGTTTCATGAATCAACTTCACATAAGGATTGTTGTTTATACTGTCCGCTCTACAACCACACAACAATTTGTCATCTAATTTAGCAAGTAAACAAATTTATTATCTTAAATTACAAGAGAAATTCAAACTTTGTGCTCTTTATTCTCCAATCCTTCAATTTTACCAAAAAAAACACAACCACAAAAAAGAAGGTATCCAAAATTGAGGAGCTTACACTGAAATTTTCTTCAATGAATCGCCCTTGCCAGTGGCTTCAACTTTTGGTATCGCTAATCAATCTGATTTCCACAAAGCGAAGAGATACTAGGGCTCGCTGGAACTTCTCTTCTTTGCTTTGTAGAGTTGCAGAGATCATGGATTGGAAGCAGAATATAAAGAGGAAGAGGAAGGGTATGGCTGGAAATAAAATACCGCCAAAATTTTGACAAATGAACTCCCGCCGAATCTCTTGGTTTTTCACGGGAAAATTTTTGGCGAAAAATCTCCCTCCAATTCGCGTCGAAAGAAATCGTTTCTCGTCGCTCAGAGTTTTCCGATCTGCAAATTTTGAAATACGTCAATTCTATTTCTCATTTAACGAGAAAGTTGTGGTTCCGATCACAGTGTAGGTATCTCATTTTTCTGAGTTCAAATCCAGTCCGTTCATTATATACTGGCACGGCACGAATTTAGGTGCCGCAACGGGATTAGTCCGGTTTCTGATCGGATGGTTTGAATTGAAAATCAAAACTATGAGGTAATGCAGAGGATCCAGAGTAGACCCATAATCTCTTCTGTGACGAATTCACACCCTCCGTGATATCTCATATTTTGCGTGACTTTTTGGAAAATCGTAACCGTTCAAATATGTTCTACACGAATCTCAAAGCTCATATAATACTGGCCCCTACGGTATCCCCGAATAGGCACCGGACACGTCGGTCACGCAAAAATATGAGCTATCTCAGAGAATACGCACTCGTTACTTCTGTGACCGGATCCAGTTCTAATTCGCATCCTCTGAGATATCTCAAACTTTTACGCGACTTTTTGTAAAATCTCAACCGTTCAAATAAGTTCTGCACGAATCTCAAAGCACAAATAATACTGGGTTTTTGCGCTGTCCCCGATAGGCATCGGACACGTCGGTCACGCAAAATTTGGGAGGATACGCACTCCAGGGTTTCTTCCTCCAATCGAGTTCCCGCTCCAATTTTCAAAACCCAGGGTTTCTTCCTTCACTCTCTCTTTCTTTCCGACACTCTCACTTTCTCTCTCTGATGGCACCTCCATTCGTGTTCCCGTCAGTTCTGAAAGACCTAGAAGAGAACCTGGAAGAAGATAGCCTCCGCGTGTTGTGTCCAGTTCACGTCTCTGGTCTCCGCCCCTCCCAAGTGGAGGATCTCGTCAAAGGTAGATTAACCTAAAACCGTACTGTGTAAATTACTTGCCATTTCCTTCTAAAGTTACACTATTTACGCTTTGATTGAATCTCCTATCTTTCTAGTCCTCTTGTCATAGACAATTTCACTGATAGTTGCATGTCTATGTCCTCAATATCAGCAGGGAGGTTACGAGGGTATATGCAAAGCGCTAGTTGTGAATTTCACTGATATCTGGGGTCACTGAAAATCCTAGCTGTTGGTTAAGCACAATTTTGAGTTTGCAATTAAATAACAACTTCGCTATGACCTGCCAGTTTCTGAACTCCACTCGACCATTTTTTTCTTTCTAGAATACCTGTTTCTTAACATTCTCTTTCCAAAACTGTGGGCTTTCTGCCACGAGACAGCGTAGTTAATTTTTTTTACTAACAACCATTAAAAATTTCCCCTAACAGGTGTGACCTTTGACCTCTCTGACCGGGAGTTGTTTTGCATTGAAGAACAAGATGTATTTGACCGAGTTTATTCCCTTGTGAAGGAATTTTCTACACTAACCCCTTCGTTAAAGCTTAATCTTGTCGAGACCCTCCGCTCTAATCTGAGCGTGCTTCTTCCCAGCATTGACTCGCTCTCTCGTGCTGCTGAGTCTTCACCAGGATATCGTGATGATGCGAGCAATGTCGCTGACCGCATGGCTTCTCATCTCAATGCGCTGAAGATCTACTCTTTCTTTCTTCTCTCTATCGCTACAGCTCAGGAATGTCAAGCTGAGACTGCTGGTGCTTCTAGTAAGGTCAGTTAATGTTTCTCCATTTGTTAAAAGCAGGCCTCAATTTTAACCCAGTTAAGCCTCAGTTTTGACTTTGTCTAGCTTGAATCTAGCCCTATTATCGCAACCAACCTGCAAGAAAAAATTCCAGTTTACCTACTTTCTCATGGACCGATTTTGACTTGGATTAGGCCTTATATATGCCACTAAGGTTCAATTGACCTCCAGTTCCCGTAATCATTCAAACTGGAGTCATTTTGCCCTCAAGTGTGCAAGTAATTGCCAAAAGAACCAAGAAAAAGACAGAAACGACGATAAAATATAAGGGGTGATAGTTTAGTTCGAATGGGGCATGGTATGATATTACCATAGAGCAGGAACTTTCCAATACCAACATGACCAGTTAAAGTCCGATCATGCCTCAAATAACACTCTTGCAGTTAGCCACTATAAACCAAGAGAAAGCTATGGGAGAGATATATCTGTCGTGTATTGTATCCCTGCAATACATGACAAATGAAATATCTGCATTTAGTATTACAATGATTTTATGAAGAATGTAATATGGGAATTCTAGCTTTTGAATTGCCTACATGCAGGAAGCATCAATTTTTTATTTTGTTTATTATTACATTGTGAGTACATTTGAATTTTGCTTGAAAAGCAAATGCATCTCTGTTGGATGTAGGCTGCAACACAAGGTAGGAAGAAAAATACAGTCTATGCATGGAATTGGGAGGCTCAAAGGGGCCGCATCATCAATCTGATAGCGAATTCTCTTGAAATAAATCTCTCTTTGCTTTTTGGCCCGGGTGAAATAGAGGATAGCTATCTGTCATTCATTTCAAAGTACTCCCTCAACCCAAATTTTTTTTCTTTTTCAATTTTTTTTTTTTTTTTTTTCATTTTAAGGATGACATACTTTGAGATATTGCATTTAGTTCTTAAAATTCTCAAGTTTTGCATAGGCAGACTCTTTGTTTTGTTGCTTTCTTTGTGGTAGTAGACAATAAGCCTACTAATTTTCATTTAACTAAAAAAAAATAAACTCTTCTTCTTTTGTTATTAATACATCTTTTTTTATTAGCATTGTTGATTATGGTATCGTAGAAACTTAAATAAAACAGCACTACCAAAACTTCACCATTGACAGCTGACATTTCTATGCAAAAAGCATGCAAGCAAGGCCTTACATCCAAGATTGTATAATTCAAGGATAAGTATCTCATGGATATATATGCACTTCCTTATCTATGAACTCATCACTTCCTTTTATAATGATCTTACTATGAACTATGTAGGTGCATTTTTACCTTTTACGAAATTCAAACGATAATAAGGGATGATGAAACAAGGAAAGGGCTCGGGCGGATAATAGGCACTGTTGGGACAAAGCTAGGTAGAACTGATCAGACATGCGCTTCTATTCTCCATGTTATCCATAAGTTTGACTATGTGGTGGCCCCAATTGCTGAGGCTGTAGCCTCTGCTGAGCAGAAGTACAATGATGGCAGCCTGGCAGTAGCTCTTATACGAGAGATTGGGCGTGCTGATCCCAAGGATTATGCCAGGTTTGAACTTGTTGATGGATCTGAATGATTGATTTTTTCGGTTAAAGCTTAACTTCTTAATCAAGCATTAAAGTAGTACAGAATCTCAATAGCAAACCGCTTTCGATAGTATAATAGCTGAATCTCAAATTTTTTAGATTTTTTGTTTCATTTTGATTTTTGGTGTTTACATGGGCGGGATTGGCATATGTAAAGGCCCCTATCACACAGACACAAGCAAAAGAAGAAAAAGAAAAAAAAAAAAAAACAGGAGCACAAATTGGCTGGGCCATGAGTAGGCATGGTATCCTACAATTAGATCTCATAACTAGTATCCTTGTAAATGGAATTTCCATTTTGATTTCTGATTTATGCCTAGGACTGGCACGTACTTGTACTGGTGAAGTTGACAACATAACGACCTTTTTGATATCTAAATTGTGATGCTTCTTCTTAATTTGTTAAATAAAACAATGGACCTATGGAACCTGTTAAGAACTATCTGTTATTGTATCAAAGATGTGAAGTAAATGGTTGTTCAACAAGTTCAAATAAAGAAAATGAATATTTGTTGATTTTGTAACTTCATTACCAGAGATACAGCTGGGGCTGAAAATGTGGGGAGATTCTTAGTGGAGTTGGCTGGACATACCCCCAGGCTGGTCTCAACCAATCTTGGGGTGTTGGTGCCACACTTTGGTGGAGATTCGTACAAGATTAGAAATGCCCTAGTGGGTGTTTTGGGAAAGATAGTGGCAAAGGCATTTAAAGATGTTGAAGGAGATGTTAGCTCTAAATCCTTCCGATTGAGGGGTAAAAATGCCATGCTGGAGATACTGCTTGAACGTTGCAGGGATGTGTCGGCTTATACTAGGAGCCGAGTGCTTCAGGTTTGCAAGTTTTTTGCTGCTTGTTAATTTAATTCCAGAGAAAAAATACAACCATTTTTAAGCCTAAACACGTGGTATGTCTGTCATCTTTATTTAGCAATCGCCATGCTGGCATACTATTTTGACCGAATTTGCTTTGCAGACCATTTCTGCTATGATATTCCTTTGAGACAATCCAGCAGAGTGCTCTTTGCTATTTAGTTTACCTTGTTTGACGTTTGGGGTTTTGGTTATGCCCATTTTGCTAGCATTTATATAGTTCTATTTTTTTTCCCTTCTGTTATTTCAAGTTCCCTATTAGTACGGTAGGGGAGGCCAATGGGGGTGGTATCAATCTGTGTTCATTTCTGGGTGGAAAATGACCAGGGCCATAATGCAGAATTCCAGGTTCAATTATGGCTTCATTACTAACCTTTAATTGTTCAGTACTGGTATGAACAGCTTTGTGCTAATATAACTGAGGAGATTACATTTTTGTTTTTGATTGAAACCCTTTCTTTCAGGTATGGGCAGAGCTGTGCGAGGCGAAAGCTGTTTCCATTGGACTTTGGAACGAGGTGGCCTCAGTAGCTGCTGGCCGTCTGGAGGACAAGAGTGCTTTTGTGAGAAAATCTGCACTGGGACTCCTCATCACCCTTCTCCAGCATAACCCGTTCGGTCCCCAGCTTCGTGTACCTGCTTTTGAGGCAACTCTACTGAGATACAAGGAGAAGCTCCATTTGATGGAACCGCCTCCCTCTCCTCCTCTGGAGGGAGTAGAAGACGATACAAATCCTGATGTGGGAGCCCCACAGGCCCCACCTGTGGGGCCCCAACAGCTTGAGGAAAGTGTTTCCGACAGCTGTCAGCCTGATCAGACTGATACACAGGAGGAAGCGTTGCCAGATATGGGGAATTTGGAGCAGATCAGAGCATTGGTGGCTTCGCTCGAGGCAGGTTTGCAGTTCTCGAGGCTGTTCATGTCATTAATGCCGACACTGGTGCAGCTCCTGGCATCACCAAATGCTACTGATGTCGAGAACACAATCCTTCTATTGATGAGGTGTAGGCAGTTCCAGATTGATGGATCTGATAAGTGCCTCAAAAAGATGTTGCCTTTGGTAAATGTTTTAATTGACCTTAAAAAGTTCATAAGAGTTGGAACTTGGCCAAATGGCTGCATAAGGAAATTATACTCTTTTCATTTGCAACTTTTAGATTCGTATAGTAAACCACAGAGGCTTGACCATTGACTATATATATTTGAATTAAAATTGTTTTCATTATTGGTTTTGGATTCCTTTTCACAATGTTTGATGCATATTTAGCAAAGTTCACCTATCTTGCCTTTACTTATGTTACTTTCTTCTTTGCCTGAAACAGATTTTCTCTCAGGACAAATCTATATATGAAGCGGTGGAGACTGCATTTGTTGCTATATATATAAGGAAAAATCCAATAGAGACAGCTAAAAATTTGTTAAGTCTGACAATCGATTGTAGCATTGGTGACCTGGCAGCACTTGAGAGCCTTGTTAGTTCAATGGTCCTTAAAGGGGAAATTTCATCTGGCACGGTAATTTTTTTAAGGAATTTCATAAATGTATCCTCAGAAAATTTTATTGGTTTGCATATTCAGTTTGTATATTTGATGTTGTACCCGAGGGGGATTGGTTTTGTGATGGGTCTATAAATCTCCAAATGTGAATTTTCCTCCAGCATATAATTAAGTTTTTGCAATTTTGCATTCACATCCTTGCAAAATTTTAATTGTTTGAATGCTCCTAGTTATATGCTTGATATTTCTGAGTCAGTTTACTTTGGTTCTAGCATGCACATCCAACTTGACAAACCATATTTGCTCTTTATTTCTTTTTTCTTTTTAAAGATCTCCGCATTGTGGGACTTCTTCAGTTTCAATGTGAGTGGATCAGGAGTGCTCCAAAGCCGTGGAGCCTTGTTAATTCTCTGCATGGCTGCAAAATCCACACCCTCAATCTTGGGGTCCCACTTGTCTGAAATCATCGACATTGGCTTCGGCCGGTGGTCAAAGGAAGAACCACTGCTGGCCCGTTTTGCTTGTTTAGCCCTGGAAAGGCTGTCCAACGAAGACAGAAAGAAACTAATAGGCAAGAACAGCCGGGTCTTTGGGTCTTTACTAAATTTGATTGTGGGCTTCTGGCTACCTGATAAGATCTGGTACACTGCTGTCGACAAGGCCATAACCACCATATATGCTATACATCCAGCACCTGAGATGTTTGCCTCAGAAATTGTGAAGAGGTCGCTTGATGCAGTATTTGTGAGCGGTATTGACGGTGGAGAGGATTCGCATTTGGAGTCTCTCTCCTCTGTACCAGTTGCAAAACTAGGAAGGTTTCTGTTTATACTTAGCCACGTGGCACTTAATCAGATGGTATATGTTGAGAGTTGTGTCAGGAAGATACAGAAACAAAGGGGGAGGAAAGACAAGTCAGGTGCTGTATCTGAGACCGGCGAAGTAACCGAGGTACTTATTTTTTTTTCTATTTTTATTCATTTGTTGTTGCTAACTTTTGGGCGTCCTTGGCTTTTGGTCCAGTGTCCATTGCCAGTTATCAGTGAAGCCATCTGTCATTAGTAATCTTCTGTGTCATTTGGTGTTGCTACTTTGTGGATTAACACAAAATTTGTTTTTTTTTTTTAAGGTTAGTGGCTATTGCCAACTATGACTGTATTAATAAGAAAAATATGTACAAAAAAATTGCTTTTCTATATGGATGCTTTGTTATTATTCAGCTGTGCAATTCATTATATGCTCTATGGCAGTGTTTTTCAAATTTAGATACTCTTTTTATCAAATAGCAATTCAGATACTAATTGACGTTTTTCTGTGATGGCAGGTGCAAAATATAAATGCAGAGCTGGGGCTTAATGCGACTGTAGATGTGGCACTTGACTCTCTTGCAGAAAAAGCGGAGAAGGAAATTATTTCTTCCGGGGAAGTGGAGAAGTGTCTTATCGGTCATTGTGCACCTTTTCTATCAAAGCTTTGCCGGAACTTTAGCTTGTTGCAAAAGGTGTGCTGCTGACCCTTTTCAGTTCTATGCTAGTAAAGAATTAAATTTATATACTACCTAGAAGTTTATATAAATTTTTGTTAGTGAAATTGTGCAAGTTGCTTGCATTTTCATTACTTGCTAAACACAACCACTTTAAAACTCTGGCAATTAAATGCCATGACAGTTGTTTTTAACAACTTTGTGACTGCCCACTAGGGCTGTAAACGAATCAAACCGAATCGAACTTACCCTAGTTTGAGTTTGATTTTGAATAAGATTCGAATCGAACTGGTTGGATTTGTTTCAAAACGAAATAATTTTGAATCGAATTAATTGCGAACTACAAATTTTTCAAATCAAAGTCAATCGAATTACGAACTATAATTTTTTTTGGCAGCCCTAGTTATACTGGTAGTTTATGCATTAGTTTTCTTCTCGCATAACAAAATTCACATGGTTTCCTTTTACCTTTCACGAATTCACACTAATGGATTATGGTGGCCAGTTCATGATTTTCTTACCCTTTACGCTGCTGTATTGATTAAAATCACGGCATGGACCTAAGCAAATGGAACTTATTCCATTGTTAATTTGTTGCGCTGCTGAAATATTTATCTATTATAAGTTACCATTATATTAATCATTTTGAGCTGTGATATAAGTTTGGTTCCTGCATTATTAAAGATTAATGGTTGAATCCATTAGTTGCATCATTTGAGATTCGAACCTAAATAGTCTGCGAATCAATTTCAAATGAATTATACCCAGTTTGAGTTTGATTTGAATAAGATTCAAACCAAACTGGTTTGATTTGTTTCAAAACAAATTAATTTCGAATCGAATTAAACTCAAATCGAACCACGAACTACGAATTATTTTGCCACTCCTACTGCCCACATTAGTTACAATGAAATGAAATGGCAAACTTCCCAATTAATAAATTGAATATTTTACATTATGAAAGATAGACGGATAGCGTTCAATTTAGTTTGTGCTGGGATTATCCTTGTCATTTTCTCATACTTATCATGCGATTCAGGCAATAATGAAACCTTATTATAAGTTAGAACTGACAGTGTGACTTCTCTTTTCAGTTTCGAAGCATTCACAAGTTCTCCAAAAATTAGAAAGAATGGTTTTCTCTAATTTTGTCTACAGTGGACTCCTTGTTGGGTCACTATCATCATTTTGTATTTTATTTTGCAAATCTTGCTGTAATATCTTTAAGGTTTCGTATGTATGTCGCGGTGGAAAGTCTGATTTGCTTGCTTGTTTCCAGATATTGTTTTCCTAGAGTGCAATTTTAACACTACTTATTTTCTTCTCTTGCAATTTTCAGTACCCAGATTTGCAGTCGTCTTCTATGCTTGCTCTTTGCAGACTGATGATTATTGATGCTGACTTTTGGTAAGAATTTAAATGGTTCAACCATTGATCTTTGTAACTACTATGTTTATTAAGGATTTAAATGTCTGATATATATTGTTACCGAACCTAACCATGTGAGTATTGCTAGGCCGTTCTAAACTCTTGGTACTCATGTCACTTCCATGAGGCTTATACAAAATATTAACTGATTTAATATTCTTTTTTTTTTTTAATATTGTTTCAAAATCACGCAACTTCTTTTCAGTGAAGTGAACCTTCAGCTGCTCTTCACAGTTGCAGAGAGTGCTCAAAGCGAGGTGGTACGGTCTAACTGCACCATAGCCATAGGGGATTTGGCAGTGCGCTTCCCCAACCTCCTAGAGCCATGGACTGAGTTCATCTATGCTCGCCTCCGCGATCCCTCAGTCACTGTTCGCAAGAATGCTGTCCTTGTCATCTCCCATCTTATACTCAATGACATGATGAAGGTCAGGAGAGATAGTACTTATCATATATATATGGGCAAGAAAATGAGTTGGGCTGTGAAGAAAATGAATTTGGCCCAGGTGTAGGCAACTTGTTCACTGGGGGTAGGCAATAGCCCAAAAAAACATGGGTCGAAATTATTTTTTCAAAATCCAGGGGTACCTACTGGGACTTACTGAGTCCACCCCTGTATATACTTATAGGATGGTTACTATTATGTTCGCTCCCTACACATGGAATATCTCTTATACTCCTACACCCCCTGATATCCGTTAAGAGAGTGGGTCAGATCAGGCCAAAACCATCCCAGTCAATGTCAGTAATCACTAATCAACATTCCGCTCTATGACTCCTGTAGTTTAGGTCAGGCCAACCAATTTTGGGTTTGGAGTTGGTTTTGGTGATTCACAGAAAAATAAATAAATTTGGGCCTTTTCTTTGTTGGATAAGATGGGTTGTGCAAGGTTTTATTTTTCTTTGTTGGATATGCTTTGCTAAGTACTTGTATGTAAGGTGCTCTTTTTATTTTTCTAAATTATTCTGATGATTGCTATTGTAGGTCAAAGGGTATATAAATGAAATGGCTACTCGAATAGAAGACAACGATGAAAGGATTTCTAGTCTAGCAAAGCTGTTCTTTCATGAATTATCAAAGAAAGGTATTTTGTGATGTATGATTTAAGTATTTCATTTCTTCTATATCATTAAATTTTAGTACTGGGTGCTACTAGCATCAACAATTCCAATTCCATATTTGTTGTTGTACCTTGTAGAGAATCTGACCTACATATTAAAATGCTAAAAAGGTCTTTCGCTGTTGTTAAAATGTTTTAGGTACATCCATTTGATATCTTGAAAAGTGTTGTTCAAATTAGAAAACTAAAAATTGTAGATGTGTTCTTCAATTTGACACATAGTTGAATGACCAATCAAATTCTAGATTGACTCCTACCTGACACATAGCTTATTTAAATAATTGAGAACGCATCAAATGGATGTACCATAGAAATTGGATGTATGCTAGATACCCGTTACAAAATACCAAAATTTACTATAGTACTTATATGTTAGTAACACTAGGGTGTTCTTAAGCTCACCAAGTCCCTTAGTGACCTTAACTCCAAACTGTTGAAACCTATCTATTTCACGAGTCATGTGTTTACATGTCAAATTTATAAATTTGTGAATTAATATAGTATAAAGTTGAGCGGTAAAATAAAGGTTTATGAATTAATTCTAATGCATAACTCCATTTTCATTATTTTTTGGCCGCTTGACTTTGTACTAAATTAATTCAAAAATTTATAAATTTTTGATGTAAATACATTACTCGTGAAGTAAATTGGTTTCAACTTCAACGGTTTGGATTCGTCATTTAAAGTAAATTTGATAGGTTTTTGAGTGAGCTTAAGAACACCCTAGTCCTACTTATATGTTACCTAAAAGTGTTTGTCGACTCCAGAAGCAAGCACGACAAATAAGAAAGAAAGATACACCTATAACAATTATAAAAAGCAACCCAGGATCAATTTCTTCACCACCTGTATGTTTCACTTATTAAAACTCTTATTGGTATAAGTTGACATACATCTCTCTCTCTCTCTCTCTCTCTCCCCCAAACTCCCTCTACTAGGAAACAATCCTATATACAATTTGCTGCCGGATATCCTGGGAAGGTTGTCTAACCAAGACCTGCCAGTTGATTCCTTTTACAACATAATGCAGTTTTTAATTGGCTCCATAAAAAAGGTTCTTATAAGTTTCCTTTTTCTGTATATTTTATTTGTTCATCTATTATTTTTTAAGTTCCACAAAGAAAGATCTTTTAGCGTATTTTCAATTTGGTTCTGTGCCTCTTTGGGATTTGCGAGTTTTGTATTGACTTGTTTGTTTTTTTGAGAGCGTGCAGAAGCTACACAGCATTTTGTATTGACTTGTTGATGGTTCATTTTTCAGTATTGATCTGCTTTACTGTTTCTATTGGGTTGAAAATGTTTTGAACTTTATAGTACAATTAGTAACTTTTTGTGGTAATAATATTACTTCAGGACAAACAAATGGATGCTCTTGTTGAAAAGCTCTGCAATAGGTTCAGTGGAGTAAATGGTATATTTTCTTATCCGTTATTTACTGGTGCTATTTATGAAGCAGATTATTGTTTTTAATGGGAACTTTAGTTTGTACAGTGTAATGTGCCTCTTAAAAACAAGTTTCATATCAAATAACAACTCCTTCCAGAATTCAGAGATAATGTAAAATTTATCTTTTCAAAACCAAAAACATAGATGTATTTACAAATTGTGATTGAAGGTATGACCAAAACCTAGGTTTGTCATGGTAGGCCTTATCCGTATTTGCCTACCACTTAATAGAAAAAAGGGTACAAGGAAATTATGTCGGCCTTATCAAATATTTAATTCTACTTCATTTTGTTTGCACATTTTTTAGATGTGAAGCAGTGGGAGTACATTGCATATTGTCTGTCTCAGCTTACTTTGACAGAGAGGGGATTCAAGAAACTGATAGAATCTTTCAAAGCTTATGAGCATGCCTTATCTGAAGATTTGGTTTTGAATCACTTCAGATCCATTATTGCAAAGGTTAGTTGTCTTTCTAGAGAGTCATTAAAACACCAAACAAGCCAGGCGTAGTACCAATGTTGTACCTGTGGGCAAGCTCTAATTATTTGATACTTGTTTAATATTGTGTTTCAAATGTTATTTTTTTTTATTATTTTCTTAATGCAGTACAAGAAGTTTGCGAAGGCAGAGACAAAAGCATGTGTGGAGGAATTTGAGGAGAAAATAGGCAAAATTCATGAAGAAAGAAAAGAGCAAGAGGTGACGGCTGAAAATGCAAAAATGCACCAGGAGAGGATTGGTACACTTGAAGGATTTCTAGTAAAAAAGAAAAAAGGACGAAAAGAGAACAGTGACACTACTGCAGAGGGTATACCTCTTTTTTATTGGTTTGTTATCTCTACTTACAGCATACAGTATAAATCTGTACCAACCATGAAAGGAACATAGGTTTTGATGTACATTGGGAAGAAATGGTGTCAAAATTTTGGATTTATACTTCTAATGATTTTACTAAGATCAATGGATTATAACAATAACAATAACAACCAAGCCTTTAGTCCCAAACAAGTTGGGGTAGGCTAGAAATGAAATCCAATCACACTAAGATTTAATGGATTATATCCCACAAAAAAAAAAAAGCACAACCAGATTTGCGTCGTATTTCAGCAATATAGCTGGTTTTTGTGTACTATTGCACATGTTATGCATATAATTCACCTTCAAAAAAAAAAACAAAAAAAGACACTGAAGTGGTGTTTGGGCAACATTGTTGGAGCTTGGTTTCATCTTTTTCACTAACATATATATCCTTCTATTTCTTTTTCACTTTTAAAGATGAAAATGGAGAAGTGGTTGACCCATCAGTACAGGATGGAACTTACACAGAAGAGGAATATTCGTATGAATCACACAATCTATCAACAGAAGAATCTTCAAGATGCACGTCTACTGCTATTTCAACTGTAGAAGAAGAAGAAATGGAGGTTCAGTCGCCAGTTTCTTCTCGTAAAGGTATCATTTTAGTTTAGTTGCTGTAATATCATAGCTTGCTTTTGGTGCTTAAACAATATTAGCTAATGGATTTATTGGGACATTAAAATGACCTGATCTCAACATAATATAACCTAATGGTACTGTCACCACACCTGATGCTACTGCACCGAAATCCTTGACATTGACTTCATATCTTTGCAAAATAGTCATCCCCAAGCCTCCTTATCTACGTGTATTTTAGATTCAAGTATCAAATGCTGTGTTTTTAAATCAGTAAAAAGCAAAAAATTACTAATTATAAGGGTACATTTGAAACTTTATTTTGGGTAGAATGATGAATTTCTTTTAATTGTGGGGCAGTTACATTGAAAGCAAAAACAAAAGTATGCAAAGGCTCTGCTGTGATAGAATCGGTGGCAACTAGCACTGTCGCAAGGCGCAAAACTCGGCAAACTCGAAGGTTTATTTCTGCTGTTGGTTTAATTTCTAGGGTTTATTTCCTTATCAGGTTTTGGTACCATTATATTTAGTTCTTAGTTGAGTTCAGTTCCGTCTTTCGTGTCATGTTGCTTGGGCTTTTGACATCCAATCAAGCTTTTAGAAAAATTTTAAATGGAATTTTATGGTAGATTGATAAATTAATATTTTTTATAAATATTTTCTGCTTTTACAAAATCCAAATTATAAATAACAGTTCTTGCTTTTAATAACATAACAAAATTCAATTTTATATTCAAATCAGTTTACGCTATATATATACCCATATATAGGCTGTGGCTAATTTGCTGCCGGCAGCATTTCTGCCGGCGGTGCTGCCACTGTTTTTTCTATTTTTTGATGTTCAAACGACAAATCTAAACCGTTAGATGTTTAATCTATATTATAATCTACTTGGAGACCAAATTTTACATTTTTTGGAATTTTTTTACTATATATTAAGCTGGTTTGAAAACCGCTGATTTCAATGCTGCAGAAATTTACTGAAATCAGCGGTTTTCAAACCAGCTTAATATATAGTAAAAAAATTCCAAAAAATGTAAAATTTGGTCTCCAAGTAGATTATAATATAGATTAAACATCTAACGGTTTGGATTTGTTGTTTGGACATCACACGGCTAAATATAGCCCCGGCAGCACCTCTGTCGAAATGCTGCCAGCAGCAATTTAGACAGACCCTATATATATATATTTTTTTTTTTTTTTTTAAGAAAAAAAAACAATCTCAGATCAGATTATTGCATTTCAGCCCTTCAATAGCTTTGAAAAATTACAAAGAATAGCTCTTCAATATAAAACTGGTTTTTAGACGCTCAATCTGGTTAATCATCCAAAATCTGCTAAATTATTATTATTATTTTTTACAAATTTTAACACTAAGCTGTCCAAAATTCAGTTTAATCATTCAAATAATAATTTGATTCTGTTTTGTTACTACTGCCTTGTACCTTGAAGTCTAGACCTATGCATGGTGGTTACAATATAAAACCAGTGAAAGCCAATACTAGGTTTGATTTAGGGAATTCACTCATGCTTGTTGCCATGAAAATGAAAATATTTGTTTGAACCTCAATTATTCATTCTTTATTCAATCTTTTTTCAAGTAGATTTTGAATTGCTCATGCAACAACTGCAGGTGAGGCTTGACTTCAATTTCCAAAACAATATGCTAGTTGTTCTGTATAAGCCCCAAAAATGCTCGCTTGAGTTGTTTCAATCGAGTCTGACATTTAAAAATATTTAATTTCAAGTTCTCTTTGTACAAGTAGGCAGATCTATAATCATTGTAAAGGTATCCTTTGATGTACTATCAAATGTATGATGCTCTCTAGAGTTCTTTCAAATGCATGATGTCTTTGAATGAATGAACACAATGGATGGAAAGATAAAAGGCCTAGCCTGAATCCTTCACCTACAAGTACAACAGATCGAACAATAGTTGTTACCAGATAAATCTTTTAACAGCAAGGTTCCATCTAGTCCCCTTTTTCAAGTTTCAAGCACCAGAAACATGGATGAGAGTCCTTTATGAACAATAATTGAAATTTGGAAGGCTAGATTTCCATCTTTAATCTCAGCAAAAAAAAGTTTCAAGCATCAGATAGTATGAATTCTAATGTTCCTTGAAATCTTATAAAATCTTGATGTGATTTCTTTTGTAAGCTTGGAGCATTTGTATTGAAATTTCTTTTTGATTTCTAAAAGAATGCTGGTACTTCCTATTTTACCTTTTGGGATGTAGCATGATTTTTCTATTAGAAAGATCTCTTTTTAAAGAAATCGTTTTCTAATCGTTCCTATTGGTTCTCATAATTTCTAATCGTTCCTATTGGTTCTCATAATTTCTAATCGTTCCTATTGGTTCTCATAATTTCTAATTTAGCAATAATTAATGATGTGGCTGCTAATACTAATTAAAAGTTAATTGCACGACTATAGAGGTTTAGACAATAAAATTAACTTATTAATTTCATGATCCTCTTATAATTTTAACATCCTGTCTTTTCGAAAAATGCTGAAATGCTTATACTACTACACTGTTTTGGATATATATCACACGCTGCACACAAGTTATCTGATGTCAACAATAACTGTCTGCTTGAACATGATCTTTTACCAGCTAATACCGTGTCATAGAAGCAACGCTTCTTCCATAAAAGGGGAAATTTTTTTAAGTGTGAATGACAATCAAAGAAAACATTTTGGTTTCTAACAACATCAAGAGGTAAACTTCTGTTCAATTATTCCAGCCTTAACATTGGCATGCCAATTAACAAAATTTTCCAGCTACAAGGAATTTAACATCCACAACTGAACAAGAACTTTTGAACAAAGCCCCCATAGAAAAGAGATAATGCAAGGTAAATTAAATTAATAAGATTTCCCACAGTGTATCAAGCTTCCAGCTCCAAGAAAAAGACCAAAAACTGCTGCACTTCCTAGTGTAGTTTGGCCAATGTACCTTATCTTTAGCAACCCTGGAACCTAAAAGAATTATATCTATAATAAGTGCAAATAAATAAAATCTTTTCACAACTGCTAAATAATTTGATAATACATCAAAATAACTTGTAACTCTGGATAGAGGATCAATGGTGATGAATGTCACCAAACTCAAACTAGTTGGTTAGCAGGAAAGGTCTTTGCAGTGTTTCTGCATTTGTTCAATACGCATACTTATAGGGATTGGGGTGGAGGGAGGATGATGATATTACTCATCTGAGATGTGTAAACAATTGTCAAAAGAGGTTTCTCCTCCGGCTCACCCACCAATAAGAGTGTGCCACTTTGCTTTCCAGAGCTAACTATGTCGTTGGAAGTGTCAATCATATACAAATTTGACACAAATCATGTTTGGCGCTTGGAAACATGGTGCACTCTAAATGGTGTGTGAGGCGGGGGAAAATGGCACCTGACAAGACAAAAGCATTTCCCTTTTGCATTACAAAGCAACATGCAATACCTTTTTATGTTTTAGGTTTCCGGAGATAGTAATTAAATTGCCCCCTAATATTGTTAGTTTCTTATACAGTTTCTAATTGTGGTGCACAATATGCACATTTCACATTCTGATAGTTATATTACATTTATTAGCTACTTCATTTAGTTGAGGCTTCGTAGCTCTCCAGTTTGTTGCATGGTTTTAGTTCATTCTATCTCAAAAAGGAAAAGAGATATTTCAGACGGGCATTCCCATATAGGATCTACAGCTAAGCCATAGGGTACTTGGCCACCCTCATGATTTTAAATTTTTTAATCATGCATATTGAAATTTAGTTGAATTTTCTTCCAAATGTTTTTATATAGTTCATTTCCCCTCATAAAATGCTAAATGTGCTTGTAGCCTAGTGCTTAGAATTCCTCTTTGTGGTTGTGGAGGCTTGGGTTCAAATCCTACCTACCACACATTATAAAATTTACGTTTTCAAAATTTTCTAGTTCTGTCTCTGTTCACATACAGGCCTTTTTGTGGCAGCATCAGTCCTTATGAACTATAACAAACCATATAGATGGTTACATTACTGATCTCTAGGTCTATAATACATATTGAGCCTGCACGGCTGCAAATCTACAATGTTGTTCATACAGGCAAAAACGTACACCATATCATCAACTGTTAGTAAAAGATATGGACAAGCTAACAAACCTTGAATCGAATAGCCTCGTAAGTCCCGTAAACTGCACCTGAAAAAGAAAGGAACCAAAGATAAAAACTAATTAGTGTAACATTGAAGGAAAATAATTATGATGATCACAATAACATAATAACTAGTTATACAATATTCCAACTGGAAAAAATGTTGACAGTGTAATGATTAGAGTAATAGTCCTCGCCAGTAAGGTCTGGTCCTGTACCCTGTAGTACTGGTAATTTCAGATGGTCGGACCCAGGAGCTGGTACCATACCGCAATATATCCACATGTTGTGGTCTGGTTTCTCTAGTAGCACAGTGTAGATGGTAGGGCAACTGGTACAAGTTTCAGTTATCAGAACCAATGTTTTAAAAATCGGTTCTTATTCGGTATTCGGAAAGCTACCGCATACCTCATATACGGTATGCGGCCGCATATACGGATTTTTATTCGGATCTATATATGCGTATTTTAAAATTAAAATTCATATTAATTTGTATACAAAGAAAGTATTTATGATTGCGTGTACATGTTAACCTGGTGATGAAATGTTAAAATATTGATCCTCATCTCATACTTAATGAAATACTAAAATACTGAAATATTCATATATTGATCTCAATTCAGCCAAATATGCGACCGAATATTCAAATATGCAGCCGAATATTCAAAACCGTATATTGGACCGAATAATCATTTTCTATTCGGATTCAAACCGAATACGAATATTCGGCCGAATAAACTGATTTTTAAAACACTGATCAGAACAAAGCTGATATATGCAAACAGATTAAGCTTGCATTGGCCCTTACAATAGCTGTTGGTATTTGCATACAGAGGAGACCTATAACAACATTTAAGCCAAGTTTATAGAAACAAAACACCTCAAATCTCCTCTCCGTTCAATAAAACTTAAATCTCCGTTACAGCACGCACTAGCTATAGAAACAAAACACCTCCAATGATTTAAGGGCACAATCAAAATCGAAAAATTGAGGGAACGAAACTAGGGTTTAACCTTTGTTGCGAAATAAAGAGAGAGAAAGGGGTAGAAAGGTAACCATACCGACAGCTCCTCCTACAGCACCACCTACCGCCACACCAGCGGTGACGCGAGCCAGGCAGCCATCTCTCGCCATATTCTTCCTCGATTAATTTCTTTTTTTTTCTTCTCTTTTCCTTCCTTTATTTTTTATTTTTGCACTGTACAAATGCGGCGAAATTCTATTTGATTTGGACCCTCGAGCAAGAATAGAAAACTAGAGAAAAATTAACCTGCGTCACTGACAGGTAGGTCCCCTGTGCCAGTTCCTTGCAAGAGAGGCTAGAAGGGGTAAAGATTTTAACAGATTAGTTTTGGCTTCATGCAGCACACGGACTATAGAATCGAAACAAAGACGCATAAGGTTTGTCCGCTGAATGAAGCTAAAAAAGCTCTGTTAAAATATTTACTCGCGAAAAGAAGGATAGAGATGTCTGTCGAGAGAGCTGGTTCAACTTCACACAGCTATTTATCATATATTTTTTATTTTTTATTTTATAATTTATGCGCTGTATGAAATCAAATTAGCTCGGTCAATATTTTTATCTGAAATAGCAGTTTTTTCAGTTGACCTCTGAGCCAGAACCAATTCAATTCAAATTAGAAATTACAGGGTCTCTCTTTATTCAGAATCACGATTTAAATGTCTAATAGAAAACGTGAAATGTTGATCTTATCTTATTTGTAAAGTCTTTTTTTTATCAAAAATATAAATTTAGAGTACGATAGAAAAAATAATCGAAATATTAATTGTTCTATTTTCATTCATCTGCGCAATTTTCTGCGTTTTTTTAATCTTATACAAAACAATTTCCAAATGTAATAATTTTAGATGTCGTGAATAATTTTAAAATATTATCAAATCAAATCAAGTTTCTAAATAGCTATTATAACGCTATAGCTTTTAAGGTCCGAAAAAGCTTTAGTGCAATTATAGCTAACTATTTAGAATCATTATAAAAGAAAAACGGTTAATAACGTTATAGCTTTTAAGGTCTGAAAAAGTTATAGCGCAGCTATTGTGTAGTTATGACTAGCTATTTAGAACCGGGAATCAAATCAACGATTCATTTATTATTTAAAATTTAGATTTTGCATTGTAATAGAAAAAAGGTGGTCATAATTGAAAACTAAAATAGACGTTGGATCCTTCCTCTAAATTCACTTACTAGTTACCTTTTAATTTGCTAAGCTAATGATGATTATTTCTTGCAACCAATTTGATCATATCATGTGGGAATGCAACTACGCGAAAAGATTTTGGATTGGAAAAAGGGTTGCAAACACTAGAAAAAGATAATATATATGACACATTGTAATTCATTTTGCATATATAGTAGTTTCTCACTCCTAATTTGTTTCAACAGTTCTAAAACTCAGTTGAAGATGACAGCAACAACAGATATGAAAGACACAAGAAGGCTACTATTTTCGGAACATCAGTTCAAGAATCCAAGAGTCAGGTAGTAAATTGTTAAATCACAGCTTTCTCTTTTTTCTGAAAAAAATAGCATATGTCAAATCTCAAGTTCCTATTATAAAAAAACACAATTTCCACAAATCTATTCATGCAACATAAAAGAAACATAAATAAAAAGATGAACATAAGGCCATGCCAAATCTCAAGTTCCTATTATGCCCTCATTACAATTTTCATTTATTTCTGGTCACACCAAATACAAATGACAAGTGCAATATTGAGACAATTACCATTTAGAAACCATGTCAGCTAAAAAATGTATCCCCTTCCTGATTTAAGAGGCCTTTCACAAGGAATGAGATCCGGTGTTATTCTTTCCATGCTCTTCTCTTTATCTCTCTCCTCTTTCTCTCTCTTCCACGTGACTCTCTCTCTCTCTTCTCTTCTTTGAAGAGAGAGATAGAGAGGAAATGAATAGCAGGATGCTGCTATTCTCATTAGAATAGCAGGATGCTGCTATTCTCATTAGAATAGCAGCAAATTGGGATCCCTTTCACAACCCCTACTTATTCGGCCTAAAAAAAATACACTGCCTATAAAACCCCTGCTTATTTGGCAAAAATTACACGACTAGTTTGCACGACGCAAGAATTGTTTAATATTAGTGCTCGCATGCATATTCGCTTTTGCCATTCAATAACAAACTAAAGAGGTTTCACAAAAAAGAAAACAATAACACGAATTCTCTTTTTTGTGCAGTGGAGAGTGAAGTAAAGCAAAAGCAAAAGCAAAAGAGAGAGAAGAATGATAAAATAATACATGTGGAAATATTTTGGCATATTTTGTTAGTTGTAAATTTTATATAATTTCGTGTTGGCAAAACCTAAGGACATAACCACTAGCACCCATTGTAAAAAAAAAATATGCTTGGAAGATTTGTCACAAAGCTTAACATGCTTCAATAAAAAACGGTTATTCCTCTTCCAAACATAAATATAGGTCAATATTAGATGCTTTGTGTTGTATAGTTTTTGTCATGTCAAAATATAAATTAACTTTCTAATTTCACATTTTGTAATATGTCGATTGTACAGTTTTTGCTACGCCGGACTATAAACTTTCTAATTTCAGCTTTTGTAATCTCTATAAAACTTTTGTAGTTCAGATGTACTTAAATATAAACTAAGTACAATTATCCATGCCTCCAAAAGCAATTGCCGAAGCAACGCGAGGCCTCTGGCAAGTTTAGTCTATAAAATATGATAAAATTTGATGTATACTTCTTCGTACATCAAATGAATTCAAATTTTAACAATTCAACACTACTTTGTTATTATCAAATAATACTTAAATTGTATGAAATTTTATTGTTATATAATCAATATGTTCAATTACATACTTAATTTTGTTTACCTGTGAATTATACGGTTTAAATCCAATTGGACCACTTTATTTATTCATATTATGTTTTCGAATTTCATAAAAAAAATGTAAACCAAATCAATGATTACCTATAGGAAATTGCATCGCAAGCATAAAGAAATTGAAAGGAATTAAGATCTATTCACAATTTAAAATTACATAAATGTTTACATGCCGGACCATATATGGGAAATCAACATGTTAATTTTAAACCCACAATTTTGGTGATATTTTTATTGAGAGGAAGAAACTGAAATTGAAAAAAAATATTACACAAAAAAATTCATTCATAGTATTATACAAACAAATTAAGCAGATGCTATGTACTTACAGATCCTTATTTCTTACATAATTGCAAAAAATAAAATCATAAACCTTATACATACATAAAACATAGGCAACCAAGGTTGCTTAAGGTCTTAGCATGTCGGTCCGGCAATGCCGCACTTGCCCGGCAGCTTTTTCGCTTCTTTAGTATTAATTCCAAAAAATATGCGAACAAAGGAAGATGAAATATACGAACATAAGCACTTTATTTCTGCATCTTTGATAGCATTACAACATTTAGCGGTTGGTGGCGGTGGATTCGACCCCCTAACAGCTGGCAAACAAGCAATGCCATCTTCGCCCACCTTACACAAGCTCATAGCAGAGACCTTGCTATGATGACTTATGATGAGGCTCAAACTTAATATTACTACAATTGCAAATGCCAACTTATTCATATTGTGGATTTTTGTTTGCGAAATGTAAGTAAGTGATCTTGTTTGATTTTATAAATTCTAAGGATTTTTAAGGAATGATATGAATTGCATGTGCTTATATAGTGTGAGATTGTGTAGTGTTGTTATGGATTGTTTCATTGCCGTTTGGGGGTTGTTCAAACTTGAAAAATGCTAGCTATAATCAAACAAAATTTGAATGTAACTCATTTTACAATATTATTGGATGTTATTTGTTTTCCAAATAAAGATGAACAGTTGTGTTAGGTGAATTCAGATATTTATAGTAACAAGTAAACAATAATTTAATTAATAACAATAGTAATGTAATGAATAATAATAATGATTTTCTAATATGAAAATGATAATATTGTCTTCCATACTCAATTAATAACACATCAAATTTCTAAATCTAACATAATAAGTCTATTTGAATATCCAATTTAAACATCTAAAAAGATAATTTGATTTGAAGCAGCTCATATCACTGGTGGAGCCTCACAGTTTAAAACGTTTCAGCATGCAGTACTGTCCTCTTAATTACGAATGTGTCAACTCATTTGATCTGATTTTGTATAATACCGACTCAATTCAAACCAAGTATGGTTATGAACTCATATCAGACTTTGATCAAATTATATTGTTTTAAGAGAAAAGTTTTTTTTTTCATTTATTAAGTTTAGATAATAAGATAAAATTTGAAATATGATTTTGATTTATGTGAACCGTAAAGATTTTTTTATAGGATCTTAATGCACCAAGTCCAAATAAAGAGGTATCAGAATATATCAGGTTTTCAAAAATGAAAATGATGGTATGATGTGGTTTTTATTTCAAATTTTAGCAACTTTAACTACCATGAGGAGACTGGAAATTGAAATATGTGAGACAAAATAATATCTTTTTATATAATAATTTTTTTGAAAGTAAACATCCAATTAATAATTGATTTCCTCTTATAACCTATGAAATCAGATATAATAATCCAAGGATTCCAAATGCATTAAGATAATATGAATACTATATTCATATTCATAACAAATTGAGAGTCAACTATCCAAAATCCAAAATGCATGAACAAAGTGGTTTTTGAAGAACTTCAATTACAAATTATAAGACTGCGTTCATATAAATTTACCATTTTTATCATGCACATCACGAGAATATAACACCTTGTCATGCAAAAGTTGCCAAACAGTCATTGATTGGTGTCTTTTACAATTTAAAATTAAAATAATTTTTACATGTCGGATCATGTATGGAAAATCAACATGTGAATTTAAACCCAAACATTGTTGATAATATTCTTATTCAGAGGAAGAAACTGAAAAATATATAAATTATTGCACAATACAAAAAATTCAGTCTATAGTATTACACAAACAAACGCAGATGTTGTGAAGCGCATCTGCTTGATCTACTTATATATCCCTATTATTTCTTACATACATAAGAAAAATAAAATTATGAAACCTTATGCATACATATATACATAAAACAGAGCCAACCAAGGTTGCTTATGGCCTTGGCATGTCGGTCTAGCAACGCTGCACTTGCCTGGCAGCTTGCTTCATTAGTATTGATTCAAAATATGTGAAAAAAAAGTAAGATGACAAGTACGAACATAAGCATTTCATGTTTGCATCTCTGATCGCATTATAACATTTTGCGGTAAGTGGCGATGCTCATAATCGCCCACCTTAATTACAAAAGCGCGACAGAGACGACCTTGCCATGCATGCATGTTGACTTGTGATAAGGCTCAAACTCAATAATACCATAATTGAAAATGCCAACTTATTCATATTGTGGATTTTGAGTTTGTGAGATGTAGATAAGTGGTCTTGTTTGGTTAATAAATTCTGAGTAATTTGAGGAATAATTTCATGAATTGCATGTGCTTAATTATATTGTGTGAGATTGTGAAGTGTGGTTATAGATGGTTTCATAATTTCATTGCGTTAGAAGGTGGTTTAAACTTGACAATTGCATATGACCCTCTAGCCTCTAGATTGTGTGGTTCAAACTAAATTTGACTATAATTTCTTTTACATTGTCATGACCGTTATGTGTTTTTCAAATAAAGATTAATAATTGCGTTGGATGTAAATTTTCAAATTTAGTTTTCCTTTATTTGAGACCATATATATATCGAACTTTCGCCGCTTTTGGGTTGTATTTTTTTCTTATGCATGTTCTAAAATTGTGGGAATGTAAAATTTTCGTTCAAATTGTTATCTTAAGCGTGGTGATCTTCATATTATTATTTTGGTACATTAGACTAAGATTGAATACGTTTCAAAACATGTCAATAGTTCGTTGTGAGCAATGTAAATTAGAGGTGGATTACATTGTTTAGTGTAGATATGATCTATCTGTGTTTTTACTTTTTACCCTGGTGCAAACTATTTTCATAATAATAAAATACCTAAATCATAACCTTGATAAAAATTAATTAACATCATGTTTTATCAAGATTCTAAATAGCGTTTATCGCGTCATAGCGGGGAGCCTCCAAAAAAAGCTATAGCGAATAGCGACGCTATAGCGAAAGCTATTCCAAATAGCGTTTTTTATTTTTATAAAAATTATATTATATATTTGTACTAAATATCAACATTATTTAGTCTCATAGAACAATAAATAATATCAAATTGATTAAAAAAATATAATATTCATATTGAACCAATACAAAGTCCAAATTGCGACTCAAAATATCTATAGTAATACTAATATCATAAACTATCGATCTTTTTCTATTTAAAATATCTTCAACATCATAACATAATTTATCTTTTTTTCTATTTAAATTTCAAAATAACCTAGAAATTGAAAAGAAAAAAAAAATCATACTTCTAGTAAAATAAACAGATGATCCTTGAAGAAATTCTTGTTAGTCCCTAAAATTTTCATAATTTAGCAATTATTTATTTGATTTATCATATGTTAAAAAAAACCAAGAGCAAAATGAAAAAATTATTATAGCGGACTTGAATTTGATATAATGTAATATTCATCAAAATTAAACAATATCTTCACCATTTATTTATTTTAAAGCTCATATAAATTGAAAAAAAGAGAGCAAATGTTGCATAGCGCGCGCTATTTGCGCTACACGCTATACGCTATAGCGGACCGCTATTACCGCTATAGCGTCTGTAGCGCAAATAGCGTGTTTTAATGCCATAGCATAGCGTTTGGTCTCCAAAAACGCTATAGCGCCGCTATAGCGCGCTATTTAGAACACTGTTTTATAATAGTCCAGTTGTAAGTACCATATATGGTGTTCATAGTATTCCATCTAGATCAAACTTGGTACCATGTATGCATGCTTGAGAAATTGATTAACTTTAATAAACATAAATTGAACATAAAAGAAGTCAAATTTACTCTACAAGCACATTTTAATATAGAGATCATATTTGATGAATTTTTTGGACTTTGAAAATTAAAAACGACTTAGTTGCACAGGACCTCGAAAACAATTGATTTAATAATAGTCAACCCCTCTCTCTCTCTCTCTCTATATATATATATAGAGAGAGAGAGAGAGAGTAAGGCTTGGGGTGCTATGGATAGCATAGAGGGCTACGGTGCTACGGCTCAATATTTGAGTTTTCAAAATCCTAACGGTCGATCCGAACCGTTCATCTTGTTCTCCACATTAATATTTGTTTGGAGACCAAATTTTACATTTTTTGGAAATTTTTTACTTTTTTTTAGATAGGTAGAAAATCAAATATCTTAATGGTGCAGAATTGTTTAGATCAAGTGATTTTTTACCTAGCTAAAA
Organism: Carex rostrata; assembly: GCF_964058835.1. Taxonomy (NCBI): domain Eukaryota; kingdom Viridiplantae; phylum Streptophyta; class Magnoliopsida; order Poales; family Cyperaceae; genus Carex; species Carex rostrata. The sequence goes on along the minus strand of NC_135931.1, from coordinate 4,181,906 downwards.
AAATAGTAAATTTTTTTTAAAAAATGTAAAATTTGGTCTCCAAAAACATATTAATATGGAGAACAAGATAAACGGTTCGGATCGACCGTTACGATTTTGAAAACTCAAATATTGAGCCGTAGCACCGTAGCTCTCTATGTATCCATAGCACCCAAGCCTTACTCTATATATATATATCCTATATAGGACTTGGCTACGGTGCTATGGGTTGCATAGAGACCTCCCGTGCTACGGCTCAATATTCGAGTTTTCAAAATCCTAACGGTCAATCCGAACCGTTCATGAATTCTGTATTGTTTTTCCATACATTTGTATGATATATATTGTTTTGTTACCGTTATATTTGCATATATAACTTTATCACAATTATCATTATCCTAAAAAACAATCCTTGCCTAGATAATCCTGTATCTACTTAGCACCTGTTACAAGTGTCATGCAGGGAGCATGGCAACCACATAAAAGTAACAAGTATGAAAGGAAAACAAATATGATTCATACAACTAATATAACCACAAAAACTATGACAATTGGCAGCTTGTGCAAAATTGACCTTTAGCATGATGATATCATTTCCTTGTTCTTACTTATCAGTACCTAATAGCAAAATTTCTCATGATTGAAATCTAAACTGATCTCACTCTGATCTCTTTCTAAACTTTACTGATAAAACTTATCACTTTCTAAAATTTCTAAACTTACTGATTAAAGTGACCAGTTTAATTAGCGGATCAGTTTAGAAAGTGATCTAAGTTTAGAAAGTTTATAATCTGATCTCTGATTAAACTTTCTAAACTAAAAATGTGAAATTCAGCACGAAAAAGGCGAAACTATCTTACTGATTAAACTGATTCAAATCAATAGAAAATATCAATGTAACAAGCTTACATCTCACGAACTGTCTGATTGAAGACCTTCATGAAATCCATGGCTCGAATGCCGATTCTCACGATTTCAATTCAAGAAATCGCAACTACTAGATACTACTGCTTTTACACCTTCTGTGGTAATAAGAGGATCAAGCACACAATATATCAATTCATCTCCAAAATTATGGGTGCCAATTGCAAATGTAAGATATATTGGGTGCTATATGCAGATACAAGATTACTCTGGATTGCAAAAAAAGACCTTCAGACAAACAAGTACATTTTAGGGAAAATTCGTCAAACAGCCTGGTGAATGTAAATAAGTAGAAAGATTCAATTAACAACCTGATTGGTGTTATTTAATACGATCATGCATGGATATGATGGCCTCTATCTTGTGTTGCGATTTCTCCTCTTTATTTGCCTCTTGCAGCTAGTCAAGAGGTAATGAATGGAGACCATCTCTTCTATAATCAATCCTGCCTTCTCGAAGAAACGCCTCAAGCGGAGGTCTGACAAGCGGTGGTGTTGATCGGGAGGGGCGAAACGAACCCAGGCGAGGTCGAAGCCATTGAAGAGAACTTGTTTTGGACGCAGGTGATGAAACCGGAGTTGGAAGGAGGAGAAGAGAAGGGAGAGAGCAAAGCGGAGGGAGCAGAGAGATCGGAACGGGAGATACAGAAAATTTCGTTTTTGTAGAGGGAGAAGAGAGACGGGAAATTTATTTTGAAGAAAACGAATAGACAGATTGAGAATGTTTAAAAAAGGGAAGTCGTTAGAGTTATACACTTTAAGACGCGTTAGAACAGTTACGGGGATTATCCGGGGACTGAACGTCAGGGACGTTATCTTTTCTCATAAAATATATAATGTATATTTATCTCTAATACAGGCTAATAAGTAAGCAGGAATTTTTATCTTTATTTTTGGCAAGTATCAACCATGTATTAATGTAGGTTTACTTAAATTTGAGTAAAGTACAAACAGTGTACTAAAACTAAGGTAAAATATACAAAATTTGATTGTAATGATTGCAATACTAAAATTTTCTAATTATAACAATAGAAGGAAAATGTGGCAACATCCCACATCAACTAATTTTGACATGTTTTTAAAGCATAGATTTATCAGGTTTAAATCGGATCAGACAAGATTAGGATGTTCCTTCATTATTAGCCTTGTTATTTTAGATAATTTTTGTTTGTGAAATCTAACTTATTATTATCTACACCACTTATTTCTGTTAGATTTCTCAAGATCAAGAGTATACTAAAATGAAAGAATGTTGTGCCAATCTAAACAAGAGAATTCGGCTCAAAGAGGTGCCAAATTGCTCTTCCAAGTTAATAAAAAGAGAGAAATGGGACGGTAGCGAATCACATCCTCTCCATTACCTAAGGGAATCTTTCACAATGAGTGGATCCAGACCGTTCTTTTTAGCTTGTCACGAATCTCAAAGCCCAATAATACTGCCCCTTGTGCTATCCTGAATTCCAAACCGGCTGAGATTAAATCTCAAACCGTAAAGTGAGGAGGATCCTCTATAGTACCTGGGAAGAGCTGGATCCAGACGGTAACGTAGTAAGCTAGAAAATTTTTTTTAGGACTTTTAGGTATTTAATAAAGGCTCAAGTTTGAACTTCTCTCACAACTTTACGGTCTACAAAGCTTTTCAAAGAGAGATCGAGAGAGAGGAATGAGGTAATAGTGTAGTTGGTTAGAAAAAAAGTTTTGAAACTGCCAGATATCTAAAGATCGAGAGTTCGAGAATTTCTTGCGATTTTGTAACATTTGTGAAAAAATTTAAAGAGAGAGAACAATCGACAGTTATATCTTTATTTTTCTTCCTGAATACATCTTTATGTATTAGCCAACTAATAAAGGCCGAGAGTTCGAATCTCTCTTACAGCTTCGCAAAGAGAGAGAGAGAAATGAGATGGTAGTATAGTTGGCTAGGAAAAAAGTTTTAAAACTGCTAGATATCTAAAGATCGAGAATTCGAGTCTCTCACGAGACTTTGCAACATCTGCGAAATTTTTTAAACAGAGATAACATATCGACAGTCATGTATTTCTTTTACTTTATGAAAACATCTCTATGTATTTAGAGAGAATCTTACAATTTATCACTTGATCTTGCAAGCTGATCAATAGTTTGAATGTTTCAATATAAGTTAATTTGAAGCTGTCAAGATTAAGGTGTAATTAATGATAGCGATGTGTCATTATACAAATTTATTATTAAATTTTTAATATTCTTTTTTAAGTTAGAAATCAAGTCGCCCAACTATTTTAATATCCGTGAAATATCTTTTTGTGTAGATTTCAAATCTGCGACCTCTCGTATGAAGAGAGCATTATCTTTGTCACTAAATTAAAATGTTAGTTGCACTGAATTATGTTTTATAATATTAAAAGCGTGTCCCTAAATTCGATTTCATATATGCCCCTAAAAAGCATCAAAATTACGTGTTCATATCTTTAAATTTTGAAATTACATATTTGTCCCTCTAAATTTTTAAAACTCACAAATTTATCCATTTTATTGTCTTTTACATTAAAAATTATTTTATATTTATAAAATACTCATTTTATCTTTTAATATTAAAAGTATAAAAAATAGCTTGTTTAAGAAAAATATATCGGTTCTGTGCTTAAGCATTATCTTTCGAAGTTTTTGAGAGATACATGTGAAATTCCACATAAATTATAAGTGCATATGACATTTTTTTCATGTTCATTTTTTTTTTCATTTGTAGATTATAGTTGTACTTTCATTAAAAGGACAACGAGTTTGATTCAGAGAAAATGGAAAAGCGCAGAAATCCATATTGTAAGATTTGTCTCGTTCATCAGGATAATTTCTTTTAAAAGGATGAATAAGGATTAATTTTTTTTGGAAAATTCTAATGGTTTGCATTAAAATTTATTTTTTCGTTGATGTTTCTAGGTTCTTGGGCCAACAATGTTCAATTTTTGGGCTTCTCATGATTTCGGTGGAAACCCAAATTAAAAAAAAAAAAAAAAAAAAAAAGTAATGTCCAGGAACATTCTGAATTTCTGATTAAGTTTCCAACTAAAAACTCTTCTTTAGTTGGAATCTTAAAATTACAGAAGTGCCCGTCACAATCTTGTATAGGGGTGTCAATGATACATTTATATCTGCTTATCCGATCCGTATCATATTTGATAAAATGAATATGAGTAAGATTTTTTTTAGTTAGCTTATCAGGTACAAGTAAGGATAACGATTTTTTTTTTCGTTATCTTACCCGTTATCCTATAAGATAATTTTTAAAAATAAAATTATATATATATATAGAGATAGGCTACGGTGAGTTGCGAAGTAAAACGCGTTTCTACTTCACGCCGTATTTTTATTTTGAAAACCCAAACGACCGATCCGAACCGTTAGATGTTTAATCCATATTGAAATGTGCTTGGAGACCAAATTTTACATTTTTTGGAATTTTTTTACTATTTATTAAGCATTTTTGAAAACTGCTGTTTTGCTGTGAACAGTAAAAAACAGTAAAATTTTGTGAACCCTCAGATCAGCGGCATTCAAAATTGCTTAATAAATAGTAAAAAAATTCCAAAAAATGTAAAATTTGGTCTCCAAGCACATTTCAATATGGAGAACAAGATGAATGGTTCGGATCTACGTTTTGAACTTTAAAATCACAAAATATGAGCGTGAAGTAAAATAGTCGCTTTACTTCGCAACTCACCGTAGCCCAGCTATATATATATATATATATATATATATATATATATATATATATATATATATTTGTATGAAGATAAAACATGATACAATAAAGTTTTGTATTTTATTAAATTTTCTTAATACAAATTAGTATTCATTATTTTTTTTCTTGTTTTCAAAAATGTTTTATCAAAAGTACAAATCGAGATGTCAATAGCACTTTTTTATCCGTTTATCCGACCCGTACTGTATTTAAAAAAACAGATGAGGATAAATTTTTTTTTTTCATTATTACAAGGAGTACGTGTGAAAAAGGCTCCACTCGACCTATACCGTACTCGTTGACACCCCTAATCTTGTACTTGATTGAACTATAAGAATATCTATATTAGTAATTTTGTTACAGTTTCTAGGTGACAATTTCATTTACAACTTGAGATAATTTTATAATAGAAAATTTTCTTTTAATTTACTTTCAAAATATCATATTGACAGAAGCATTAATTCTCATAGCCCATTAATTTCTTTTTCAATTTCTGAATGCTAAATGCAATTACTTGACAGCTATTGTCAATATTTTATTTTAAAAATAAAGAATGCTAAATGCAATTAAAATTAATGATACAAGTGTAAGTGTAGTGCTTTTAAAATGCTGATTTTGTGTTTTAATATGCTCTACATCTTTTATTTTCGTTTTTAAAGTCCGAACAGATAATTTGAACTGCTCAACATAATTTTCATAATAAAATATACTTAGAAACTAAGTTTTATATTTTTTTTACATAGCTACAAAATCACTGTTTTAAAGAGATTCTGAACCATCTGAAAAAGTGATATTGTACCTATGTAAAAAAATATATAAAATTTGGTCTCCAAAAATATTTTATTATAAAAATTATATCGAGCGGCACAGGTCGACTGTTCGAACTTTAAAAACAAAGAAAAAGATTTGAATCCTCCTCTTCTATTCTAATTTCAATCGAAGCTCTTGAGAAATTCTCAGTGTCACAAGGAAGCAGTGTTTGTTAAATGTCGCCATCACATCATCTCCATTATGCACCATAAAAATTGACCTTGCAAATGAAAGTCTATTCTATCTGAATTAGAATCGGCTGAAATTCTTGGCAAGATTTTAGAACCCTGTGATCCTCTCTCCTCTCTCTTCTTTGTCTCTCCTCAATCTTTAGAAGAGAAAGAAAAAAGAGAGAGGAGAGAGACAGAGAGGGAGAGAGAATCACAGGATCACAGGTCCTGAAATCTGATCATGAATTGCAGCAGATTTGCACTCATTCTATCTTCCCAAAGTTTTCTAACATACAAGAATAAAAAAAGATAAAAGTTAAACTTTAATCGACAAACTATGGTGCGTCTGTGTGGATAAGATCCGACTTCTTCCGTACAGATACAGTGTGGCGAGTCTCCGACACCTGGGACCCAGACACTTCTTATTGGTAGCCTTTGTTAATTTTTTTATGGCGTTCAATTACGCGGCTACTCCAGTGTATAGCTGCCACAGAAACTTTTTAGAGGCTAAGCAGGTGAAAGGAATCTATAATACTTTTTTGGGTTAATTTTTTTTATATCCTCACATACTTTTCTAATTTCTTATTTACCTCTAAACTCTTCAATTTATCTTATTTACCCATTAACTTTAAAAGTTATTTCTTTTGTACCCATTACACATTAATTATGAGTTAACTATAATTAAATCTCTGATTAAAATAATAAAAGACAAAAGTACCTTTCTCTATTTTTTTTTTTTTTTGGTTATTCCCCTGTTGTATTGATAGAATACTGGTACAATAGTCTGTGTCAAAAATGGCAAATCAATTTTGGCTAAGAGAATGAGCACAAAATCAAGGAAAGGTAAAATAAATCAAAATCAAAATAAGTGAAATATGAGATTTGTAAAAGATATGAACGAAAACATAAATGGCCATAAGCTTGAACGAAAACAAAAATAATTTATCAAGCACACTACAAAAGAGATATCTAATGACAGCATATACCTCATGAAATTTTGATGCAAGAACAGAACTACAATCAAACTAAATATGATGGTACTATCCCCACAAAAAAAAATACATAGAAAAAAAGTACTTTTTTTTTTAGAGAAATTTGACTAACCTCAAGAAGGTACTGGTGAAGAGTAACTGTTTTAATGGTAATATCAATGAAACTAACTAGTTTAATATTTAGATTCAAGATTTTAATACAAGATGAATAGTTAACATTTTATCACTACCAATGAATAATCAACTATGGTCATCATATTTTTTTCAGGCACAGTAATTCCACAATTTATCATCTATAATCAGACTTTTAGATAAACAAGTTTATATTTTCAACATTCAGATATATATAGTCAGAATTCTAATACCATATATACAAGATACATATAATATTGACAGGTGTGGTTAGATAGCCGGAGCTGTAAACACAAGAAGTAAATAGACAAATTTGGAGTTGGGGTTTCTTTAGTTGACAGTGGAACTCATACGGATATAATTCTTGCAAAACAATTTTCTAATTTCATCATGTACAAAAGTTACAGTCTGCTCTCTTCTAATGGGAAATAAATAAATTAGATAATATTTAATTGTGATAAATAACACTATAGTTAAATAGAAAAAGGAAAAAGAAGTTGAGGGGTAAATTAAATATAACAAAGAGTAGAAGGATAAATAGAAAACTGAACAAGTTTTGAAGGACAAATAGAAAATTAACCCGACTTTTTTTTGGCATATCTTCATCCTCTCCATGTCTCCTTCCATAGTGATGGGACGATTGTGACAAAATAATAATAACAACAATATATATATAGGCTGTGGCTAAATTGCTGCTGGCAGCAGTTCTGCCCAGGTGCTACCGGGGCTATTTTTAGCCGTGTGATGTTCAAACAATAAATCCAAACCGTTAGATGTTTAATCTATATTATAATCTACTTGGAGACCAAATTTTACATTTTTTGGAATTTTTTTACTATTTATTAAGCTGGTTTGAAAACCGCTGATTTCAATGCTGCAGAAAATTACTGAAATCAGCGGTTTTCAAACCAGCTTAATAAATAGTAAAAAAATTCAAAAAAATATAAAATTTGGTCTCCAAGTAGATTATAATATAGATTAAACATCTAACGGTTTGGATTTGTTGTTCGGACATCACATGGCTAAAAATAGCCCCGGCAGCACCTAGGCACAACTGCTGCCAGCAGCAATTTAGACAGACCATATATATATATATGTATATATATGAGTTAGGCTGGGGTGCTATGGATATCATAGTGGCCTCTATGCTACGGCTCAATATTCGAGTTTTCAAAATCCAAATGGTCGATCCGAACCGTTCATCTTATTCTCCATATTAATATCTGCTTGGAGACCAAATTTTATAATTTTTTGAATTTTTTTACTATTTATTAAGCCACTTTGAAAATCGCTAATCCAACGGTTTTACTGTTTTGTGCAGCCACCGTTGGATCAACAATTTTGTAAAATACTTAATAAATAGTAAAAAAATTCAGAAAAATGTAAAATTTGGTCTCCAAGCAGATATTAATATGGAGAATAAGATGAACGGTTCGGATCGACCGTTTGGATTTTGAAAATTCGAATATTGAGCCGTAGCATAGAGGCCACTATGCTATCCATAGCACCCCAGCCTAACTCTCTCTCTCTCTATAATAATAATAATAATAATAATAATAATAATAATGACGAGTTACTAAGTTATTTTGCAAAGTTGATATCGCCTACACTATATATTTGTATTTGTATTTTTAAATTTTAACTGGTTGATGCTTAATATAATCTCTATACTAAAATATATTTAAAGATCAATATTTTTGTAATTTACTATTAGATAGATAAAAAATTACCTGATTTAAAATTTTTAAACCATTTGAAGATAACAATTTTCAACATATCTAAACATATAGAATTTGACCTCCAAATTTATTTTTATATAAAAATCACGTTAAGCGGTTTAAATCAACTATTAAACTTTAAAATAAAGATAAAAATCTATAGTAAGAACCAATTTGTACTTTGCAAAGAGTTGTAGTCTCACTCGTAATAATCACCATAATAAAAATAGCACATAATGAAATGGGGACAACTTTACTGTAATTTTTAAACCATTTGAAGATAATGATTTTCAACCTATCTAAAAAATATAAAATTTGATTTTGAAATATATTTTTATATAAAAATCACGTTAGTTCATATCAACTATTCAATTTTAAAAATAAAAATAAAAATCTATAGTAAGAACCAATTTGTACTTTGCAAAGTGCTGTAGTCTCACTCGTAATAATAATAATAATAATAATAATAATAATAAATAGCACAAAATGAAACGGGACAACTTTACTGTAATTATCAAGGTGTTTCATTCCATCTAATCAGAATTATTTTTTGATCTAATTGAGTTTTTGTACACTTATTTTTTTAAAATCTTTGTAAAAAACTGCAAAGTTGTGAGGGAGTATCGAACTCTTTAACTTTTTTTTTCTTCAAATTTTTGTACTCTCAAAATGAACTTTTATAATTGATTTGAATTATCCTGCCCTAGGAGAACGGATCAACCTTTTTTTTTTTTGACAACTCTATACTATAGCTGGATGTAGATGTAAATTGATTTGCTCTTGACTTTAGTACTGCTATTAAATTTAGATAATTATTGAGAAGTCCGTGAAACACAAGAAATATCTGGCTGCCAATCACCGCTCAAATAAAGAAAAATTGAGATCAACTGAAATTTCAATCGAATTTTAGGAACCAAAAATCTCTCCCTGGTCTCTCTCTCCTCTTTTCTCTCTTGAAATATTTTAGGAGAGAGAAGAGAGAAATTTCAGTTCCTGAGATCCGATTGAAATTTCAGCAGATTTAAACTCAACAAAGAAAGATAACTAACTTCAAAATAGTCTTAAAATAACAAATGCAATGCTATTAGTCAAACAACCGCATATATCATGAATATATTTGGATAAAGTAATATATTTAAGAAATCTTTATAGGATCAAAGTATCCAAATTTTTAGTTGTTCCGTTTTGTTGCTCTTTTCTCGTTTTTTTTTTGTTTTTTTTTCTAAATCAGATAACTCATCTGTGGTGCTTCTCTCTCTTTATTTAAAAAAGAGATGCATGGTGTGCCTAAATATTATGTAAATAATAACGAAAACAAATTTTATTTGTTCTATTGCACAAATTATCACACGACTAACTTATATGAATCTGTGTCTAATATTGACTGAATATAAAATTTATTTTATAAAAATTATCTCAATTTCCTTTCAATAAAAAAATTCTGCAGAAAGTCTAAAAAAACAACTCTAATTCCACGTAATAATTGCCAGTTGATCAAATTACATAATATATAGCACATATTTTGTTGAGAAAATAGCTGTATTAGGCTATAGAAAAATAACTGTATTATATTGTTAAAGATGATTTTTTTTTAAAATCGTGCTACGTAAACAATTGTTCGACGAAAATGAGCAGAAAGGAAAGAGAGGAGAGACGCGAGAGAGTCCGCTAAATTTATGGTCAGATTCTCGCTTCTCTCCACCTCTTTTTCTTTTAATGAAAGTGTTGTGGAGTTAATTTTATATGAAAAAAAGGTTCAAATATCATAAACTTTTCACTAAATTTGGTAAGAACGGACTAGATTCGATGAATATCATACCTACTTTTATTTCTGATGAGTTTCAAGACCATCCGATCCGTGAGACCCATCAGACCTACTTTTGAGATGGACTCCATGTTCGTATGATACCACTTTAAAATCCGTGCACATAGAAATTAATGCAATTGTGCACAAATATTAAAACAGAACGCACGGATCTTAAAACATATCAGACGGTCCTGAAACTCATCAAACTTAAAATACTCTGCAGTCCTAGGCAGGGGCGGATCCAGCATAGAACCAGGGGGGCAGCCGCCCCCCTAGATTTCGAGTTTTATTGTTGATTTATTGGTACCGATCGATTTTGCCCCTCCCTGAAATATTTTTTGCCTCCCTCTAGATGTTTGACTTGTAATTCGGGTTAAATTTAATGCTAAAATCAAAATAAATTTCTTGAATTATAATTGGTAATTCAAATTATAAGTTAAAACATCATAAATTATAAGTCAGAGTATTGGAAAATACAAGCTAAAACATTTTTTTTATCGAGTACTTAATTAGTTAATGGGTTTAAATCCGATAAGCTATTAAATCCGATTCGATATTATTTTGCTTCCCCGTGACGAAAATTCTGAGTTCGCCCGAATTCGTATCCTCTACATTAACTCAAAAGGGAATCTTTTGAGTTAATGAATCCTGACCATCTGATCTGTTTTAAAGGGAATCTTTTGAGTTAATGAATCCTGACCATCTGATCTGTTTTAAAATTCGTGCACACTAGATCCACACTAATACTAAAGGGCTCCCTATATCATAAGCAGGGACTGGATTGACTCCATTTAAAATCCGACGGTTGAGATTCATTTACTCAAAATATTTCTTTTTGAGTTAATGCAGAGGATACGCATTCGGTTCGCCTCTGGTCCTAGTTGTCTACCTTCTATCCTATTTTAAGCACATCTGCCAGAGCAAACTGCGATGTGTTGCCGAGGCCACACGACGACCGCCACAGAAGACTTACGCTGCATAATTAAATCTTACCCATAAATTCAACATCGACAGTATCGATTTCAGCTTTGACAATTTAATTGCGAGAGAATTCGGAATCGGAACCGCCTGTCGTCGACAAGCAGTTCGATTGAGTCCAGAAACAGCATTTGTGGATACAAACATTTATGACCTAATGTCTTGATTTTTGAGCTCACCAGTCTGCCACGTGGCTGGCTGTGAGCACAAGTTGCACACATTGTATGAACACCACATTAACTAGAGATGCACAATCAGCGAATTACATGATTGAGATGCAATCAATTATTAGGCGTGTTCAAGTAAATGAAAGAAATATTTCCTTCATTTGTGATACAAGCAGGCTCCTAGGCGTATGAATATGATTATGATGCCATTCAATTTAATTCTATCTATTGATTTGACAGTGACTTGTAATTATTGCATAACACACATTTATGTACAATTATGACAACTCTGAATAATTTGTTTGAACTCCTGAATCCATCATTTGAAATTTCAAAATATACACTTAACTAATGCATATTGTATATTTGATTATAGCGAAAATACATGTTAATTATTTTGAACTTCCACACCCGTGACGCTAAAATATATGCATTATTACTGTTTTTTTTATATATACTAAAAATACATAATTTATTTTATTAATTTATACTCAACTCAGTTATTGTATAATTGAATCAGCTATCTTGACTCTAACATTTTAATAGAGATATAAAATGATTTTTTTTTTTGGTATAATTGATGTTTTTTCCAGTCAAAATTAAATCCTGATTTATTTGAACATACATGTATGACTTCAAATTTTTTTTTGTTAATTTTATGTTACATTAAACAATATTAGAATTGATGTCATATAGAATAGCTTCCGTCATAAGTTTTCTAAATATCGCTGCTAGAAAAACTTAAATCAATAAAATATTGTTTAAAGTTTAGAAAAGATCCAAAATCCATCATTTTTCGTTTTCTTTTATGTCTTGATTTGATATCTTCACTAATAAAGAATTTTGAGACAAATAATAAAATAAATTATCAACGGATATAATTTATATTATTTTTTTCGGAGAAAACACTATGTATTTTGATTTCATCAGGACATGCATATATAGATAAACAATGAAAAATGAGAAAAAATAATTGTGATTTTATCTATAGATTTAAATTTTAAACGTTTTAAAGCACAGAGTTATATGCAGACGAACCATGAAATTTTCTTTCGAAATTTTTATTTATATCATACTAAAAAAATAAACCAAAACACTTTCAATTATGAGGATTTCAAAAAATATCAGGTCCTCCAAGTCAATCTACAGCTCCATTTTTGAGTTTTTCAGGGGCCGCCAAGCCAATATGCAGCTCCTAAAAAATGAAGCCGCAAATTGACTTAGAGGCCCTTGTATTTTTTTCGAAATCTCTCTAAAATATGGTTTTTTGGGTTTTTTTTTTAAATATGGCATAAATAAAAATTAGGAATTTTCTTGTATGATTATTGATTACTTAACCACACGGATGACTACAAAGTGATATTACACAGCAGACTAAATTGAAAGCCATAGATTTATCTTTATCCAAAGAAGTTCAGAAGGAAACAAATCTGCTGTGATTCTTGAGAATCACAGTACCTGCTTTTTCAAAACTATCCATTAATTTGTTTTGAAATTTGTGTATATAAAATAATAGATTTTGAGATTTATGTATTTGAACAAATAGAGGGATGAATTTGGAAAAGCAGGGTCCTGTAATTTTTTTGAGAATCACAGTAAATTTATTTCAAGTTCAGAAACCCCACAAAGGGTGAGCCGATTTTTTTTATTTTTATCCAAAATATAAATTGAATTTTAAAAATTAACCGAACCGGTTGTCAAATTTTAAATCTACCCAAACCGGTTAACCGTTAACCGGACCAAATTTCGGGTTAACGGTTAACCGGACCAAATTTCCGGTTAACGGTTAACCGGAAGTTTGGTTTGGGTTCGCTTAACCGTTAACCGGATTCGTTGGTTCGCTTAACCGTTAACCGAACCCGATTTTTTTTTTTTTTTTTTTTTAAACAGAAAATTTTAAATGTTTTTTTTCTATTGAAAATATACATGAAAATTCGTATTTAGATTTATCAAATTTACACCAAAAAAATTTGTAAATCAAATATGAAATTTAAAAGTATAGAAAAATACACATACACATACACATACACATACATATACATATTATATATGAAATTTAAAATAATATGTATATGTATATGTGTATGTGTATGTGTATGTGTATGTGTATGTGTATGTGTATGTGTATGTGTGTGTGTATGTGTGTGTGTATGTGTATGTGTATGTGTATGTGTATGTATCATATTTGATTTACAAATTTTTTTGGTGTAAATTTGATAAATCTAAATATGAATTTTTATGTATATTTTCAATAGAAAAATAAAAAAATTTTAAATTTTCTGTTTTAAAAAAAAGTAAAAAAAGTAAAATAAAATAAAATTGGTAACCGTATATTATTTATGTATATGTATATGTGTATTTTTCTATAATTGTAAATTTCATATTTGATTTACAAAATTTTTTGGTGTAAATTTGATAAATCTAAATACGAATTTTCATGTATATTTTCAATAGAAAAATAAAAAAATTTAAAATTTTCTGTTTTAAAAAAAAAGTAAAAAAAAAAAAAAATTGGTAACCGTATATTATTTATGTATATGTATATGTATATGTGTATGTGTATGTATATTTTTCTATAATTTTAAATTTCATATTTGATTTACAAATTTTTTTTGTGTAAATTTGATAAATCTAAATACGAATTTTCATGTATATTTTCAATAGAAAAAAAACATTTAAAATTTTCTGTTTTAAAAATAATAATAATAAAAAAAAATCGGGTTCGGTTAACGGTTAAGCGAACCAACGAATCCGGTTAACGGTTAACCGGTTTGGGTAGATTTAAAATTTGACAACCGGTTCGGTTAATTTTTAAAATTCAATTTATATTTTGGAAAAAAATAAAAAAAATCGGAAGGGTGAGCTCAGATCCACTGAAGCAATTCAATCTTTGACTTTTAAATGGGGACCGTTCGATATGAATCTGTAATATGCATAAATTATGAGAGATAAATTAGAATTGCGAAGTAATTTCGAGCGACGAATTTGAATTGCAAAGTAATCTTGAACAACAAATTCGAATTAGATGGTCTCGATTCAAAACTTAAAGATCAGATTACTTTAGAATCCAGACCCATAAAAGGTAGTGCTTCGGTTGAATGTGTATCACCTAAGGTAACATAATATTTATGTTTGGATCTAGACCATCCAATTGGAATCTACACGAATATTAAAGAGATCTAGTGCATTTCACCTCAGTCCAGATTGGTTAGAAATCGGATCGGACAATTGAAATATAAACAGAAATATTCAGTTACCTCAGAGGATTTGAATTTGCTTCGGTTCGTGTGGCGGTACCAATCGTCTTTCTGATCGAGTACACGTTAGCATCAATATCTCTATTTCTCTCCATCTCATCCCAAACTGATTTTTCCTTTTTAGGAATTCGAAAAATACCAGAGTCGCCAAATCAATTTGCAGTTTTATTTTGAAAGACCGCAGATTGATTTAGAGATCTCTCAAAAACCTAAATATATTTATTATTACCGTCATTATTTGAGTTTTAGAGGATCGTCAAGCCAATATGCACCCTTCTAAAAATAGAGCCGCAGATTGATTTAAAAACCCTGATATTTTTCGGAATCTCCATATTTTTTTGGTTTATTTTCTTTTATATGGTATAAATAAAAATTTCGGCATCCCAAACAACATTCCATGAAAGTGATTGGTTACGAATAAATAACCCGTTGTTCTCTAATTAACAGAAAAAGTTGTCTAAACCAGTTGCAATGTCACGTTATTATGCACCATATATATGTATATATATATATATATATTTATAGAAATTTCATGCGTCTAGCATGTAAGCGCCACGCAATTACAAAAAGAACTTAATTTGAGAAGTGATAATTTCACATCTTACTTGTATTTCATATTATTTATGTTTTTCTAAAAAATGTTTATATTAATTGATAAAGGTGTTTATATCTTACTTTTTGTTTTGGGGCCAACTTTCATGCTCTCCATTATTTGTAAGATTCAAATAAAAAAAAAACTGTAATTTTTTATTTATTTAACAAAAAAACATTGTTTCATTCTTACAATCGTTAAAAATTGCGATAAATAATTTAAATATTAAATATTAACACAGTTTGATTATGATATAAATAATTTTTATAATTACATGTAAATAAAAAATTAAGAATAATTTTCTTTTGATAGTAATTTTATAAGAGCATCTACATTTCTGAAACTCAACTGAGTTTCTAAATAACTGCTAACTATTTTTCAGAAATTAAGGTCTCTAAAATTTCTAACTCTTACATCCTCAAATTAATTTTAGAGTTTTTATTAAACTACATCAGCAACAAATTAAAAAGAAGAAATAATTTGAGCCAATCATTTAATCAGCTTAGAATTTGTAAACAGTTTCTTAATAAAAGTCTTTATATTTCTAAACAGTTTCTTAATAAGTATTTTTACTGTATAATTTCTAAATAAGAAACTCTTTTATCTTTTTAAAACTGAATTAAAAATCGTCACATCAAATTAACAATTCTAATAATAATTTCAAGAGCGTAAATGCTCTGATAATTACAGGTCCATGGCGTCACGCCATCACTTCACCTGAATTCCAACAAAGTTTGGTAATACTAGTTTTAATGATAAATGCACGACTGTTCTTCCTATGCGCACGCTTTCTGTACCAAGGGATGTATTTGGATCTTCTACATGCTACTTTACAGAGCAATTTGGTGTACCAACCAAATGTGTCTCGTATTGGGCAAATATCATCTGCACACGAAACAATACAACATAATTAGATACGGAAAACTTCTCTTTTTCTTTGATTTGTTCAATTCTCCAAAAAACGGTTTCTGTTTCATCAAATACGTGGCGCCAGTGCTCCGAAAAAGACACTGTTATACTGTTTAGCATCTTGCAAACTCGCTACACATAAAGGTACACTGAAACCGAGACAGAAGAGCCGAAGCCCTCTAGTCTTAAAGCCGTTTCTAAACACAAGAGAAGCACATGGCCATCGATTCTGGAAACTGAAAAGAGAGAAAGCGCGCGCGTCGTTTACTCCACTGATTTCACTAGCAATGTCGACTAGGGCTGTAGCCAGGCTCCTTCGATATAGGTTGAGAGCAATACAAACGCCTCCATCAGTCCCGATGGCTGTGCTGGGCGAAAGGAGGTTTGCAACAGCGGCCGGAGCTGCCGCGGAGGAGGCGGAGGTCAACGGTGAAGGGGGGCGGTGGGATCTGAAAGCGATGAGGGAGTACGAGCAGTATAGGCGGTCTATCTATGGCGAGATCACGCACCGCGCATTACTGGTTGATGCGGTTGGCACACTAGTAGAACCAGCACAGCCAATGGCTCAGGTTGGTTTTGATCTGTTTTTCCGTTGATCAGTGTGCATCTGGTGTGAGTGCATTCGTGTTTCTTTTGGATTGCAATGCGAATACACAGTCCTTTGATCTGGTGTTCTTCTTTGATTTGAGTCTGCGTGCATGTTATGGATTCGACAAGAAAATCACCATTCCTTTCTTATCAGATTGTATTCCTAGGCAAAATAGAAGGATTTTGTTTTAGCATGTGTAGTGAGTTACTGAACCGTGACCCTTACTCCAATTTTAATGGTGAATTGTTTCCACAAGTGTCTGTTCTATGCAAACCGTGTACATCTCAACTTGGACTAATTCATCAAATTAACCGCTAAAAAAATAATTACACATTTGCCAACTTTTTTTCTGTACATACCTTAAATAGATAATTATGAATATATTGTGCATAAGAATCATATCCTGCTAAAAACTGCTTCGTTCCATCACTATTTTTAGTAATAAATTGTATTATTGAAGTATGGTTAATTAGGATTTAGTTTGTGTTTATTTTTTCTCCAAATTGTTTTTGTTGTAGATTTATAGAACAATAGGAGAGAAATACGGTGTATCTTACTCAGAGGACGAGATATTGAGCAGGTACCGATGGGCATATGAGCAGCCTTGGGGCAGATCACGCCTAAGGTACACTTTTTTTCTTTTCAGGTTTTACCTTTCTCCTACAGATAATTATTGTAATTTTACATTTTTTTGTGTTTAATTAAAATTTCATGAAGGACTTTATATATGTAGAGGAAGGAGATAACATCTGTAACCATGCATAATGGGAAATATTATATGCTTGTTGAAACACAACAATGATATTACATATTTGCATTGCATATTAATTTCTGAAGTACAAACTACCTTTGGAAAGTAAGCATTAAAATTAATAAGGTGATGCATGATAATTTGAGGTATTTTGAGATGCGCAAGGAAAGTTTTGATAGTTGACTTATTCAGAAGTAAATATAAAGTTACGAAAACTTTCCAATCTGCCCAACCCAGCCAACTTGTTTTTTCTACCAGGTTTTTTCAACAGTTTGGATTTGTCCTTTGAAGTCAGTCCGATAGATTTTTGAGTAGTGCTCACCAAGTCCTTTGGTGAACATAGCACACACTAGCTTTGCTCGTTGTTAATACAGGAAAACATTGAGAGTATTCAAAGTTGATACACTTGTAAAATTTCTTTATATTTGCACATCAAAACTTTGGTGAACATTTTCATGTCTGTCTATGTGGCTATGTTCATGTTACCTTCCAAAATGTATCCCTTAAATTAACATATTACCAAATTGCCCTAACTGCAGTTATGCCGGATTTATGTCTCAATTGAAGTATCTATAACTTGGATGTTTAGGAACTAAGAGCAATACCTGTAGGTAGATCCTTTACGAAGTACCACAATGTCATGTCATTTTGTCTAGTCGAATGCAAAATTGTATTTTTTTTTCATTTTCACATGGAAATAAGTTACACACTGTAAACTTCTAATACTGATTCCAGGTATGTAGATGATGGTAGGCCATTTTGGCAATACATCGTCAGCTCTTCGACAGGATGCTCTGATACAAAGTACTTTGAGGAGCTTTATCACTATTACACTACAGAAAAGGTTAGCTTATGAGTTATTTCATTGATATTATATTTTTTTTCTGTGAATGTTTCTTTTATTGTAAATGCCTTCTCAACGTTTTCTTTATTGAAAGTTTACTTCTGTTCTGTTTACTGGTTCATAACAGTTGAGGTCAGAGTGAGACAGAATTGGAATAAAATTGAGGGTTAATTGCACAAACTATACCGTTTATAGATGTACTTTTTGCTTGAGGCAATATTAGCATACATCCAATGCCAACTTTCAGCTATACCTCTGTTAGCGAGTAACATAGCAACAGTTGATACACTTTTCTTTGCTGGAAATTGTTTCCTGAAATTTCAGTTACACATCTGGTTATAACCCAATATCAAGCAACGTAAATGACAATTCTTTTCATGTTCAATTAGGCATGGCGGCTATGTGACCCAGAAGCAGAGAAAGTTTTTAGTGCTCTGAGGAAAGCTGGTGTGAAGATTGCTGTCGTGTCTAATTTTGACACCCGGCTTAGACCTGTTTTACAAGCCCTGAATTGTGACCACTGGTTCGACGCCATGGCAGTCTCTGCTGAGGTAGTACCAACTTCTTCCTTTGGTCCTTTTGATTAGTATACCAGTAGAATCATGCGGATGTTGAGTGATGTTTACCTTTATTTATCTTTACCAAAACTGAATTCAATAGAAGTTGGAAAAGTTGAGAATAAACTGAAATGCATATTTCTTTGGTAGGCTGGTATCATGCTTTAGTTGTATTGGTAGTGTTGAAACCCAAGAAGTAAAATTTCTTTTTTCTTTTAGTTGGTACTTTTTATTAAATAAAATGAAAAATGAGTATGAGAAGTCTTAAGAAGAACTGATAATGTGCTCAGTCATACTGAGCAGTAATTGCTCGTGTTATTGTACCAGTAAGATCGTATTGTTTTCTTCTCTTTGATGTTTTGCTTTCTTTAGGTTTTTATATTAGTAATGTGGTTTACTCAGGTCTGATGAGTAATTTCCTTAAAAACAAAAACAGTCAAAAATTAAATGAAGAAAATGGAAGCGGTAGGGATTTTCCCCTGAATTGCCAATTTTAAGGTGGGTGCATTTTCATTTCTGTGATCAGGTGGCTGCTGAAAAACCAAACCCCATGATATTTCTGAAGGCATGTGACCTTCTTGGGGTAAAACCAGATGAAGCAGTACATGTAGGAGATGATAGAAGGAATGATATATGGGGTGCAAGAGATGCTGGGTGTGATGCATGGCTCTGGGGCAGTGACGTGTACTCATTCAAGGAGGTACTATTACAGTATTACTTAAGCAGTTTATATTTGTACCACCCATGTTGTTGTTTCCGAAATTTCTAAACTTACCATCCTTTAAAAAAAAAAAAAAACTAAATAACCACTGTTTTGAAAAATTACCATATTTACCAGAACCACAGTTTTAAACTGCGGACCCAGCAGTGCATTTAATATGGTATCAAAAGTGTATTAATTTGGGTCCGCAGTTTTAAATTGCGGTACCGACCTGCTGGGTCCCTAGTTTAAAACTGTGGTCATGGTAAATATGGAAATTTTCAAAACACTGGTTATTTAGTTAATTTTTTTTTTTTGAAGATGGTAATTAAAGAAAATCGGATTGTTGTTTAGCTTGAGGTTATTAGTTTTTTTTTTCACAGTTTAAGTTCCAGGATTTGTAATTTAGGTAAATCGGTTGTAGCAAGGAGGTAAGAAGATGACAAAAAAAAATAAAAATGAAACCCCATTATGCACTAGGTCCAGATCACCTAAAGTATCAAAGTATTTGAGTTTGGATCACTGTCCGATCAGAACCCAGGCAAATCCAAACAAGTTGGAAATTCACAGGGCCCCTTTAATACTCATGCAAATTCTGATTGGACGATCTGGATCCAAACTCAAAATTTGAGTTACATTAGGGGATCAAACTCATACTTAGCATGTGTTAGCACCTGAGATATTTATGAGGATCTTTCATGATTTTTCTTTCTGTAGGTTGCAGAGAGAATTGGGGTTAAGGTCTGATGGGGAATCTTTTTGTTTGCCATCCTTGAATAATTCTGAAATGGAAATCATCATGTATATATTGGTGGAAATAATCCAGGTTTGCAATGATTTTTCGTGTTGGCAGGCAGTTTGTACATATTTGTGGAAATAATTGCGTCTTGTTTGCGCATGTGGACCCTTTTTTGTGTTCTTTTTCAAGAGCCTTAGGGCCCGTTCGGCAGATTACTGTCCACCGTGGGAAATTTTTTTTTGCTCAGACTGAAGTTTTTATACCCATGGTGAAAAGTAAAATTCAGTTCAAACTTTTCAAAACCCATACCCATTCTTATTCCCTACTGGGCTGCTGAACGGGCCCTAAGCGTGCATCTTGGTACCAAGTAGGCATCTGTAGGTCTAAGCTACCATAATGCATAACAACTAAAAATACCATTGTTAATGATTTCCAGTACTATTTACTATAGTTAAACCACTAAGTTGCATAATTTTTTTTATTTAGATAAGTGGGATCATGCCCACTGATTTGCATTAAAGAAAACCATCTTACAAAGTCTTTGTTGGTACCAATCAATTGGTACCATTACATGCGTAAGAAAAAACAGCCAATATAACACATAATACAGGCTATTTAATATCCAACAAAAACAACAGTTCAAACAAGTGAGTTTAAAAACAAAATCGAGCTAAGTAATGCATTAAACTATCAATGCCAAGCTCAAAAATCTGTTCTTCAAATTGATCTGATGGAGTTCTTCATCCCCTGTACTAAGTAATGGGACTGTAGAACTGTCCATCTCCTCTTCCTCCGCGTCCACGATACGGGATCCTACCAAATCCCTTGTATCACAGAGCAATAATAAAGTTAGTTTAAAAATAATTATCATTTTTCTGGTTTTTGCACCCCCTTTAAATATTAGCCTATTACGTTCTAACCATATACACCACATTAGTACACATCTAATTGATTCCACTAATAATTTGTCCTTAAAGAGGTACCGTTGCATCTACATACCAATGTTCCTGAATTGAATGAATTTGAAAATCAAAACCATTATAAGCTGCAATTCACTTCCAAATACTGTTAGCAAGTATGCAATCTTAAAACAAATGATCCACTGATTCTAACTCATTATAAAACATACACTTTAAGGACCCTCGCAGGTCATAACAAAACAAATCATATCTAACGGTTTTATTTTGACTTTTAAATTTTAAGTTTTGAGCTATTAAAATTCTTAAATATAGAACCATGATGGAGGGAAAAAAATATAAAGGCATTTGAACCCTCTTCCAAAAAATAATAATAATTGGCATAGACTCTCAATATTTATATTATACAAAAAGCGCTTGCAAAGAATTGACAGCGAGTTTAAGCCGGCGTATCACCTCCCCTTTAAAAATATGATTTTTGTATAAAATTTAAATTTATATATACTGTACAGACTATTATTAAAATTATACATGATTAACAAAACCAATCAACGCGATAAACAACAATAGCAACCTTGTAATAGAAACGAACTTTTTTATATTGGATTTTGATATATTGGGGACCACTACAGCGAATCTATACAATTAAATATTAATATCTAACTAATGAAGTATTCAAATCTAAATAATGAAGTATTCATATCTAACAAATGAAATATTCATATGTTGATAACATGAAGTATTCATATCTAACTAACGAAATATTCATACATGTACGAAATAATTTATACAATTTAAAATCAGATATCTCTTCTGGAACATTTCTTCCAAGACATCTCTTTCAAGACCT
This sequence comes from Carex rostrata, assembly GCF_964058835.1. NCBI lineage: Eukaryota > Viridiplantae > Streptophyta > Magnoliopsida > Poales > Cyperaceae > Carex > Carex rostrata. The sequence goes on along the minus strand of NC_135931.1, from coordinate 4,159,807 downwards.
CTTCAATTCACTTAAAGTCTTTTTTCTATAGTAATTATTTACACTTGACACTAACACTATTTATACTTGAAGGCGTGAAGTATTCATATCTAACAAATAATGAAGTATTTATAACTAAATGTAGATATGAAGTAGTTATATCTAACAACATGAAGTATGCACAGCCAACTAATGAAATATTCATATCTAACTAATGAAGTATTCATATCTTGCACTCTGACAACCTTCGCTGGGCTAGCATGGACCCCCTCCGATGGTGCACCATGCTCTCTCTGCCAGATCTCGACGGTGCACCACGCTCTCCTCGTTGGATCTTGACGGTGCACCACGCTCTCCTTGTTGGATCTCGACGGTGCACCACGCTCTCCTCGTTGGATCTCGATGGTGCACCACGCTCTCCTCGCCGAATCTCGACGGTGCACCACGCTTTCCTCGCCAGATCTTGACGGTGCACCACGCCGAGAAAGAGAAGAGGCAGAGGCTGTGAAGGCCTTGAAGAGCGCAAATTTTATTTTTTTTGTTGATCGAGAGAGAGAGAGGGGTCAAGACAATTAGAAAGAATAACTAGAACGGGAGAAACAGTTATCAGAGGTAGTTAATGGCCAGGAAACTTTAGAGGACTAGAATGGGGATGAAATCATTACTCATATTTCAATTATAATACCCAAATTACTTATTATATATATTTTTTGTTGGTTTATCTTTTCAATCTTGATAACGACTCTAGATAATAGCAATACAGAATATCACGCCTCAATATATAATACACTCCATGTATTCACTTCAAAATACATTTTTTAGTCAAAATAAACACTTAACAATTGTTACGTACTTTGACCGAAATGAAAACACCTTAAAGTCAAAGAACAAATGGTACAACAAAATAAGTAAAATAAATCCAGTAAAAAAAAATAAAATAACGCCTTCTATTTAGCGGTGAAAACGATACGGATAATATCAGATAATGATATTTGATATCTGAATATATCTGTGTGAATAAGGATACTGATATGACTTTATGTATTAATTATTCGTATCCGAATAATAGATATATACCATATATTTTAATATATATTATAAAAAAATTATGTTATTCACCATTATAATTAGATAAATATTATGAATTTTATTTATTTTTATATTATTTTAATAAATATCCGATCTGATCCGAATCCGTATCAATATATATCTACTCCGTATCCGTATCCAGAAAAAAAAAAAAAAAAATATGGATATAATTTTACCAGATATCTCCGTTTTCACCCCCCTGCTTCTATTACATCGTGGCCGGCAAATCTATGTAATAGAGCTCTTTTTGTTTCTCCTTTGTTTATGAATTATAATTTATGACATTAGCAAATATCGTTTAAGCTGCTTTTTTTAATTTGACGATGACAAATGCTACCGTTCAATCATCAACGCAACGAACAAAAAGATAAACCTGGTGCGGAAAAGGAGTAATGGTCAAGACATGGAAACATTAAGTACATGGTTAATGCTTTTTTTTGTTTAAATGGTCAAAACGGGTTGGAGTATTTATTGGATCCGGTTTATATATTTGTTGTTCGATTAAACCGACAAATTTTGAATTAAATAGTTCAATTATTTTTTGTTTAAATGGTTTGGTTCGGTTGTAATTCTGAATTATTAGAATTTTTATATTTAGTTCGGTTTAATCTCTCTTATTTTAGTTCAATCAAACAAATTATTTTTTTTAAAGAAGAATAGAAATTGTGCTTCTATTTTATATTAACTGCAATTGAATACAAAAATTGTGAATTTTAAGTAGTAACCACATGAGTATTTATGAGTATTTACAAAAATAAATGAGAAAAACAGAAAATAGAAAATAGAAAAATAAAAAAAATACATCAGTGAGCTGCACCAATCATCAAAAGTGGTATTTTATATTTGGTTCAGGTTATTTTTTTATTTTTTTGACAAAAGTGGTATTTTACTACCGGTTTCATTACGAAACAAAAAGTTTATACAACATGTCCAAAATAAAGCGCTAGCATACAATCCATCGACATCTAATAACCAAAAAAGTTTTTAAAAAACAAACTAACAACAAAAGCATACTAGCATAACATGAAATAGTAATACTAAATGGAATCAGAAATGGCTATATCATTAGAAGAAGAGGCACTAGCTGATGAAGATGAAATACTTGGCAGAATGCCAACAGCACAATCAATAGCATCAATAACGGCTCTGTCACTCAAATAATCAGCTAGGTCCAACCCTTCTAAACCAAGACCAGGGTCCTCGTCTAAATCCAGCGGGGAGCTGTCCTGGTCCTGTGCATCCGTGTCGGATAATACTATTAGAGGCCCTATCTGAGGCAAAGAAGAAACATCAAAAGACATAATCATAGATAACTTGAAATAAGAATTATCTAAGCGCGACTTACACCAAAATGAAGTTAAAGCAATAATAGAAGCAGCTACAGACCTAATAGAAGGTATAGGAGAATTTTGAAAACAAATCTTATATCGTGTTAACCATACAATCCAAAGAGTTGCAGCCCTAATCAGTTCCACTAGTAGTGAATCTTTTAATGGAATCCAATAATCAAAATACCAAAGATCAGACACCTTAGTACAATTAAAAAGAAAGTTGTTATGGTTACCAATTCAAGACCATAAAAAAGAAATAAAAGGACAAGTAACAAAGAGGTGATCTACAGTTTCTGGGGCACCACAGAAAACACAATCAACAGTACCATGCCAACCCCTTGATTGTAAATTGCATTTAGTAAGTATTTTATCGTGCCTAAGTAACCAAACAAAAATCTTAATCTTAAGTGGAATCTTTGCCTTCTAAAGAGTATTGTAAATACTAGTTGGAACATCTCTAAATGACAACCATTTATAGAGAGAATTTACAGTAAAAAGACCAGACGAATTCCATCTCCATAATAATCTGTCAGGACATGATGAATTTAATAAATAAGAAGAGAAAAGACCTAAAAGTTGTAACAATTCAGAAAATATAATACCGGTTAATATATTTGGTTCAGGTTAATATCTTATTTCAATTCAATTGATATTTTTTTATGATTATTAAATGTATTCGTGTATTTTTGATATTTTAAAATTTAATCTCTCTTTTAAAATTTAATCTCTCTTAGTAGGTTGATTCAGTTAGACTTTTGAAAACCGAATAAAATTTTGGTTTGACTATTTAAATTTGATTTTAACTGAACCAACTATTTAAACACTATTAAAGACTAGATGAATAAGTGTTATATAATTTCATTTTATGATTTGACTAATAGTAATATTTTTGTAAAAATTTAAAAAGATAAAAATAAAAAAAATCAATTAATACGGGTATCGATACGGGTCCGGATCAGATCAATAAGTGTTATATAATTTCATTTTAATGACATTCCTTTAGGAAAATGAAAATGAATTCAGACTCAAGTTTCGTTCCAAAAGCTCACTCAAGAGAAGAATAAAAAAGTGTTTTGGGGGCTCATTGTATTTGCTAATCTTAAGGAGAGATTCATTTTTTTTACGTAATATTTTAATTAAATTATCTCGAGTTATAATTTAATAACATTTTTGTGATATATTCAGAATTTTTAATTAATCATTAATTGCCAAACAGGTTGTTAACAGGTACATTTAAATTAATCATTAATTAGTTACTACAGAATGTGACATTGGAGGTTTTTTAAGTTTTGATCTCTTCCAAAATTTCATAGGTAGAAATTTCAGTAAACTGAATCTGCTGAATACGACTTCATGAAACATCAATATGTGAAAAGTCAAAAATGCCCTTTCTAGGGATTGTTGAATGATAGTTACTTGCATAAATGTATGTAGAATTGTAAGTTAACTTGATAACTCTTTATTGTCACAAAGTACTTTAGCACTGTTTTTTATTGCAATGATTTATATATAATTTTATATGCGTTATCTTAATTTGACTTACTAAAAGGTGGACGAGCAGGTTCGTTCTTTCTTTCTTTCGTTCTTTCATTTTTTTTTTTTAGTTTTTGAAAAATACTTGTTAGAGGCTATTTTCTCTCTCTGTTTTCTTTTTCTGGGGAATTTTACGTATACCCCTCAAAAACTTCAAAATTACATATTTCTCTTCTAAACTTCAAAATTACGTATTAATCACTCTAAACTTCAAAAACTTAAAAATTTACCCATTTTATTGTTATTTATATTAATACTCCTTTTAAATTTATAAAATATTCATTTTACTATTTATTAAAAGTATAAAATAAATGGTTGTTTAACAAAAATATTGGTATTATATCTAATCGGTTTTTTAGGACAAATAGTTCATTTTTTTATGTTTATGGAGAGTCAGAGAGCAAGTTTTTAAATGTTTTCTGTCTCCGTTAGTCCCATCAAGCAATCAAGTCTTGCATGAATCTCAAAGTCAATCCGATAACTGAAAAGAACGTAGTACAATACAACACTATATATGCATAGCACCGTAGTTTGACTCTTAAAAAAATTGAGATAAAACAATTTCTAAGATCCAACCATGATCGGTGTTTTGTTTTATATATTAGATTGTGATCTCCAAATGATGCAATAATAATAGTTGGTCTTTGTTTTGCGTATTTTAGCTCCATTTTTAATTTGATATATCAAAATTTAAATTGATTTAGGGAACAATTATTTTTTAAACACCAAGGGCATAAACTTGGCATGCTCAATCTGAAAATTATTTTCAAATTATATAGCTGATAATGATATGCAGAAAATTTTAAGCTAATATAATTAATAAACTCAAAATATATTTTCTCCAACTTTTATGTATATTCATTTGATATCTTAAAAAAAATTGACCACATTAAAAAAAATAGAATGATAATGTGTTTTTCATTTCTTAAGTAGCTCGTCCATTAAATTTAGATTAATTTAAAAGATATCTAGCTTTCCATCAAATATAAATTTTATTAAAATTTAACAGAGTTTGGATGATTTTATGTTGAGTGATTAATCAAATTTTAGATTGACTCTCAAATTATTTTTTGGGGGTTTCGGGTAAAAGTTTTAGAAAATATATGTTCTACGTATCTAAATAATTAACAACCCATCAATAATATTAATTTTTTTTGGGGGGGATTTCGTGTATACCCCTCAAAAACTTCAAAATTATGTATTCCCCCCTCTAAAGTTCTTAATATCATATTTTCTCTTCTAAATTTCAGAAACTCACAAATTTACCCATTCTATTGTCTTTTTTATTTATTGAAACTCATTTATAATTAAAAAAATACTCATTTTATCCTTTATTAAAATTGGAAAAATATGTAGCATGTTTCAAAAAAATGTCCATCTTCTAAATTTATCGGAATCCGAGGGCAAATGTGTAATTTATGTATTTATAACGCTTATATAGTGATATTTACTTTTTCTCTACTTCTAACGTTTATACAGTGATATTTTGGTATATACTTATCTAAGCATCAAAAATAGAGAAATTATATATTTGCTCTCGGAAAGAGGCCAATAGAAGGCTGAATTTTTTTTTAAGCATGATGCAATTTTTTTAATAAAGGATAAAATAGATATTTTGTGAATTATATATGAGTATAAATAGAAAAAAACATAGAATGGGTAAATTTGGAAGTTCTTGAAATTTAGAAGGGTAAATATGTTATTATGAACTTCAGAGGGGGGTAAATAATTTTGAAGTTTTTGAGGGGTATACATGAAATTGCCCCATTTTTTTTATTCAAACAGTTATTTTTTTCGATATCAAGAAAATGTTCCATAAATGTTGGAAATTTTTATTAATACCCTAAATTTTTTTTTTAGGAATCTACCCCCGATTTTTTTTTTCAAAACTGTCTGAACCGCCCCCAAGTGGGACCTGACTGCCCCCCAGTGGGGCGGTCCACCTTTTTTTTGTAGATATCTTAATATTTCCATTTAAATAATTTTGTGGAGTTTTAGTTTTCTTGTTTAGGATGTATGCCAAAAAAAAAACATTTGATATATTGATGAGTGATGTCGTAACTCTTTATAACTTTGACTTGATTTGTCAGTTGGATATCACAAGTCTAAAGATAACACTAATTAAGGACTTGGCATTAGTTCTTAATAATTTATTTTATTCAAATATACACAAGGAAATATTGTTAGATTGCCACAATGATGTCAACTTCTTTTATTTTCTTAGAGAATAATTGGAGAGCGAGAGAGAATAATTGAATTATTTGATTATTGTTAACATATACCATTTGATTGAATAAGCAAACACACACAATAAATAGTAAATACATTTTAAAATAATTATATGGATAATTCTTGAATAATCTCTTAGATTTTGATTCAACAAAATACCGATCGTTGTATGTCTACCGTTGATAGAAAACTTAAACTGAATTTTGGAGGCACTAAATGACATTTTTTTGCAATTCTGATGCTTCGGATGCCCAGGGGTTTCTCCTAGGACAAAATCTGGATCTGTCTCGTCCCCCCTTTCCGAATTGTGGACATACATGCAAATCTAATTTTCCTAGCTAAAATTATGGTTGTCTAAAGTTTTTTTGAAAAATAACGATGCTTTCATGCAAAAACACCGATACTTTATGGCCGGCTTAACGACGGCAGAAGTGCATCGATGTTTCATTGCCAAAACATCGATGACGCACTCATGCTCTCTAAACGGCCATAACTGTTATTGTCAAAACATCGATGATGCACCCATGCTCTCTCAACTATCATAACTTTAAAATGCATTACTATTTATTGTGTGCGTTTGTTTCTTTTTTTAATAAATTACAGTTTTATTTGTTATTCAAATATCATTGAAATTATCTATGATTGTTCAATATATGTCATTTACACAGTAATTATTATTTTATTTTCAAAATTCAAAATCGTCTCCTCTTATATTTCACAATCTCATTTTAAACTTTTTGTTGATGTTTTTCATGAATTATGGTTATATTTATCATTCAAAAATCGTCGAAAGCATGAATTACGGTTATATTTATGATTCAAACTATATTTCCTTGTGTATATTTAAATAAAATAAATTGACATCATTGAGGCAATCTAACCATATTTCCTTGTGTATATTTGAATAAAATAAATTATTAAGAATCAAGGCCAAGTCCTTAATTAGTGTTATCTTTATACTGTAATATCCAACTGACAAATTAAGTCGAAGTTATATAAAGAGTTACGACATCACTCATCAATATATCAAATGTCTTATTGATAAATTTTTTACTAGAATAATTATCATGAAATAAATGCCTAAACGACACAGTGATACAACTCTGTGATAAATTCGCAAATAATTTGCGTTTTTTTTTTGATGTTTTCGAATCAAATACCGAATAGAATAAAACGTAAAGAAACGTATAATATGTTTTATTTATGAATAAAATACGAATAACGAATTATTCGCGAATAAAACACGAAAAAGTTTTTTTATTTTTTTTATTTTGAGGTTTATTTTTTATTTGTGACACCAAATCATTTCCGAATCATATCTGAATTATTCTCGAATCACGAACATTTAATCCCGCTGAATCGAACTGGAACTATTCATGTGTCACTATGTAACTGAGCACAATATAACTAGATGGATTTCCTTGCAGTGCTCCTGTAATTGCTACCGGAGGCTTACTTTGACAAAATTAATGTGTAATTGACTAATTGCTGTTAAAAGTATTTTCTTGACAAAATAATAGTATAAAGAAATACCCAAATTCTATTTATATTTAATTATTTATACTTTGTTTCAAGACACACTAGATATTAATTACTTCTTTAGTCAATATTGAAACAGAAGGAACAACACTAACAAAATTGGCTAAGATATTATTTTTTTATATGAAAAATTACATGTTTTAAATTCAGTATATAGTCAACATAGAAAAACAACACTAAGAAAAGTAACTAAGATATTATTTTTATATGAAAAATGAGTCGAGTTAAAATGCATCATTGGTTTGGTGCTCCAATCATGCTTCATATCGTTATTTTTGTTTCTAAGGTCCGAACAGTCGATTCGAACTGCTCATCATGATATTCGTATTAAAATGTGCTTGGAGGCGAAATTTTACATTTTTTAGATAGGTACAAAATCGCTATTTTCAAAAGATTATGGACAATCTAAAGTAATGATTTTGTACCTATCTAAAAAATTAGTAAAAAAATTTCAAAAAATATAGACTTTAGTCTCTAAGCACATTTTAATACGAAGATCATGTTAAGCGATCTTGTAACACTGTGAACTTTTAAAATTCAGATTTAATTAAAATAATAAGTGGTTAAATCGAATAATATATATATACGTGTATACGAAATTAGTGACGTGGATGGTGAACAATAATTATACGATTAATTGTGTTAAGGAAGAGGAGCAATAGGTGTTATATAAATCATTTAATCAATATCGAATAAGTGGAGGGTTTATTTTGCAAAAATACCACTTACAAGTGGGGCCCCTTGTCATTCTTTTCTTCCCCTCCTCCCTTTCTTTTCCTGCGCCCCCATCTCTTTCTCTTTTCTTTTCCTTTGTTTCCGCCAAGAGAGAGAGACAACGAGAGAGTGAGAGAGAGATCCCCCGGTGACCGTATTGCCCGAAAACGGAGAATTAGGAAGAGGAGCTCAAACCTCGCACATCCATCCGTTCCATTGGTAATTCCCCTTTCTATTTCTCTCTCATTTCTTGATTCCGTGTTTCTAGGGTTTCGGTGAAAACCCGTAGAATCGTACCAAACTGATTATTCCGTGCCTTTGTTGTTTCTATAGTGTAAATTGACTGATTCCGTGTTCCAAAGTGCGACCAAATTTTCAATTTAGGAATTTTCCCAAAAATTGATTAGGGTTTAAATTGTAAAAGTGCCGAAACTTAATAAATTGACCTATGGATAGATCCTAACGAGCACGGCTAGCGGGATTGACGAGCTTACCGAGTCGCGAGATCGCGGACCCTCTACGTGCCCTACATAACCAGGTGCGGGGGTTCACGGGATCTGTTTTTGGGTTTATTCGTAGAACTAAATAACGGTGCATATTATTATATTTATGTTGATTGCTTGATTTAAATAAACTGTGCATAGCATGTTGAATCTCTGATTGAAAGCATTTGTTGCCGCATTGCATTAATTGTGATATTAGTGAAATTGAATTGTATAACTGTTATGATTCTCATGTTGGTACGGTTTATCGATTGTGATATGTCGTTTTGAATAAGTGAGTGGAACCACAGTATGACTTGGATTGATTGTGTGAAGTGAACAGTGTATCATAGTGGAAAGTCTAGCTAGCTACTAGACTTTCATCCAGGACCCTTATGCGCATCTGGAGAATGGCCCTAGTGAACCCAGTACCGGTTGGGTAAGGGAAGTGCAGTGTAATTTTAGGTAGAACTGTGGTTCAGTGACTCAGTGAAAGTGTCAGTGATTTCTTTTTGAGAAAAGTGATATTCTGTTGCATATTCGCGGAATATGCCCGTGTATATTTTAAGTGATGAATTGATGAGATTGTATGACTTGAAACCAGAAAATAGAACTGTTAAGCCGGAGGTGATCGATAGTTGATATCTGTCCCTCATAACCAGACTTATATATATTATATCTGTGAAACCAAATCTTTCTGGAAATTCGTTGATTGATGTTGATTTTTGTGAATTGAAATCCGTTTGAATCTATTCCCGGTACATGTGCATTTATTATTATTGGTGAATAAGTAAATAGATGCCCTATTGCTAGTGTATTTAGTTCTGGTGATGGATTTCTCACAAATCCAGTAGCCCTTTAAATTCCGCACTGAGAAAACGGATGACAGGTTTTCTCACCCCCTCCCCTCGGGGAATTTTTCCCTTTGAATTGAAATGTGCAGGTAAACGCGAGTGAAGTGGGACTCGGGCTCGACGCGTGAGTTTAGGCCGAGCTAATAGGTTATGCCAAACCCTTTATGCCCATTTTGAATGTGTAGTTGAACCCGTAGTCGGTTATTTTGATGTATAGGTTATTATCGAACCGTATTATGTTATAAAACCCTAACGGTATGTTTTAAATTGTTGTTATGACTTAAATGTTGAAATTGCATATTAAATGTCATTAAAATTGCTAGTGAATGGGGAATAATTGTTTAATTATACGGGGATTTGATTGGGTTTGAAAACGGGGTGAAATTTCACGAAAATGGACATAGGAATGGAAAACAGTACCCTTATTGCGGGCCGCAATAACCCTATTGCGGGCCGCAATAACCCTATTGCGGGCCGCAATGAGAGTAGACAGAGGGAAATTCGCAGAGTAAAATCCAACCAGGTCATTGCGGGCCGCAATGAATGGATGCAGAGGCCAACCAGGTCATTGCGGGCCGCAATAAATTCATTGCGGGCCGCAATGAATGGAGGCAGAGGCCAACCAGGTCATTGCGGGCCGCAATAAATTCATTGCGGGCCGCAATGAATGGAGGCAGAGACAATTTGCAGAGGCTGGAAATTTTGGAACTTGTTGCGGGCCACAACAGCCCTATTGCGGGCCGCAATGGGGATTCTGAAAAATGCTGTTTTGAGTATAACTTAGCCAAATTAAATCGGATTTGAACCAAACTTGTTTTAAATCAAATCATATGATAATTTGACTAATCTGGGCCGTCGGTTAAAGGATTTCGTGACCTCAGACAACGCTCGCAGGGGGCTGCCGCCCCCCTGCCACCCCCCGCATACTCCTAGAAGCGGGCCCACACACATAAACATAACAATTTATATATATATATAAATCTACATGAACAAAACCGCATGTTAAAACAAAACTGCGCGACCCCCTGTTCCGGAGTGTGACAGATCTGGAGCAATTATTCGAACTTTGAAAAAGGAGAAAAAGACGTGCAGCATGATTATAGCACAAAATCAAGTGTATTTTAACCCTACTCATGAAAAATTACATATTTAAAATTCAATTCATGTTATAAGAAGGGTTTTAAGTTTCATCTCATGCTAAAAAAAAAAAAAAAAAAAAAATTCCAATCATTCCAAGCGTGTAATGCATGGTTATATTATCTAATTAAATTTAAGAGAGGGAAAGTGTTTTACCAACTGTTAACCAACTAGTTACCAAATAAAACAATATGAACTATAAAAGTAGGTGCTCATTTGATTCTATATTCTTAACATTTATATCACGTGTAACATGCACAGCTAATTTCTTCATAGTTTCATCACGTGCAAAATCACGAATGAAAGAAAATTAATTTATAAACTTGGGTTATTCCATGACAACAGCAACAAATATATATATATATATATGAGCTGGGCTGCGGTGAGTTGCGAAGTAAAGCGACTATTTTACTTCACGCTCATATTTTGTGATTTTAAAGTTCAAAACGTAGATCCGAACCGTTCATCTTGTTCTCCATATTGAAATGTGCTTGGAGACCAAATTTTACATTTTTTGGAATTTTTTTACTATTTATTAAGCAATTTTGAATGCCGCTGATCTGAGGGTTCACAAAATTTTACTGTTTTTTACTGTTCACAGCAAAACAGCAGTTTTCAAAAATGCTTAATAAATAGTAAAAAAATTTCAAAAAATGTAAAATTTGGTCTCCAAGCACATTTCAATATGGATTAAACATCTAACGGTTCGGATCGGTCGTTTGGGCTTTCAAAATAAAAATATGGCGTGAAGTAGAAACGCATTTTACTTCGCAACTCACCGTAGCCTATCTCTATATATATATATATATATATATATATATATATATATATATATATATATATATATATATATAGAGGAGGGTTCAAATGCACCTAAATTTTTGTGCACCCAAATGCACCCTATCATTTTCTCTGTTTTCAAAGTCCGAATAGTCAATCTGAACCGTTAGATGCGATCTACATATTAAGATGTGCTTGGAGACCAAATTTTACATTTTTTGAAATTTTTTTACTATTTATTAAGCCATTTTGAAAATCGTTGATCCAATGGTCTAGAAAATGTAAAATCAGCGATTTTCAAAGTGGCTTAATAAATAATAAAAAATTTGGTCTCCAAGCACATCTTAATATATAGATCGCATCTAACGGTTTGCATGAATTGACTATTTAGACTTTGAAAACGGAGAAAAATGATTTGAAAGATAGGGTGCATTTGAACCCTCCTCATATATATAATATATATATGTGTGTTTAGTCATTCAATTTTATTTCATCCAATCAAATCATATTTTGAGCAAAGCGTGAAAATAGATCAGATATTTATTAAAAATTATATCCGTATTTGTTTCTTTTCTTTTAAATACGGATGCTGATAAGATGTTAGACATATCGAATTAGATATTTATTAAAAATATATAAATATTAATAAAAAATATCAAAACTAGTTTTGATATTAAAATTTAAATATAGTATAGTGTCTTGCTAGTATAATATCAGTGTCATTTCAATTTATATAACATTAACTTCAAAACCTATCGAATTGACTTCAAATAGTGAATCCAAACTGTTCAAACCGATCTACTTCATTAGTTGTGCATTCGCATGCAAAATTTATAATTTTTTGAATTTTTTAGTATCAAGTCAAGCGGTCAAATGTGTGGGTTTTTAAGTTAATTTTAATATATTCATTTTTCAACATTTTTTACTGCTTGATTTGATACTGAAATAACTCGAAAATATAAAAAATTACATGTAAACACATCACACATAAAGTAAATCGGTTTGAACAGTTTAGATTAGTCGTTTGAAGTCTATTCAATCAGTTTTGAAATTAGTGTCATATGACACCTATATCATACTAGCCGGACTCTATAAGAATTACTAAAATTTTAAATAATTTTATGTATATATTTATATCCGCATGAATAGGGCTGCAATTGAATCGAACCGAATCGAACTTACCTCAATTTGAGTTTGGTTTGAATTAATTTTGAACTAAGTTTGGTTTGAATTAATTTTGAATTGAGTCTTTTATGAACTAAATTTTGAATCTTTTACGAACTTTTTTACAACAAGGAAGAGTAATCGTAGTTGCCGAAAGCGAGAGGTGAAAGTCGTCTAGAGTTTTAGAACTGAGAGCGAGGGTTACGACTTACGAGTTATGACTTATGGTTGGGTGGTCTTATGTTTTAACTTTTAAGTCATCAACAAACATAAGTTATCAGCGTAAATCAACGGTTCATGTTACTTTCAATTTCGAACTAGAATAGTTCTCGAACCTATTTCGAACGAATCAGGTCCAGTTTAAATTTGGATTGAATTAATTTCGAAGTATTTCGAATCGAACTTTTTACGAATTTTTTCGAATCGAGTCATAAACTACGAACTTTTTGTACAACCCTACGCATCAACATTCAAATATCAAATATTTGTATCTAATTTTTTTTTATACAATTTGATATATTATCCGCTCCGTGTGGGTTGGGTAATAATTTGATGTTACCTAATTTTTCCTTTACTCTAATTATGTGACTTCACTAGCTCCGCCACTTGATACACTAATGAAGTATAAGACAAGTATTGCTTCTTTAGAAATTTTGTTTTGTCTGGGGGTCGGTGAACTGAAATTTGTCCTGCACGATTTTGATTGAACTTCTTAATTACCTGATTTTAGGGGCATTTACGAGAATCACGTTTTTTTTTTTCTTCTTTTTTTCCAGAGCCGACCTTAGTGTCTATGTCATGAATTCATTATTCATGCATGGTCATGGATGGATATACACCATTGACTCGTTCCAATTAACTTCCAATCCAGACCTCTTAAATACTCTTTCTTGCCTGTGGAACTATAAAACATTAATATCTTTTGCGGATGTTTGACTAATATCCCATTTGACTTAATGTACCAAAGGAAATATGCATTTTTTTTAAAATATAACCACTTTTAAATATTTTAACCGAACAAGTATCATTGATTTCTGATCCATGGAGCTATTTACTATTGATTTATGTGGTAATCAATGATCAGATTATATATATATATATATATAGAGAGAGAGAGAGAGATGGGCTATGGTGCATTGCAATGCATAGGCCATGGTGTGCATTAGACCATAAATCACCGATTCAAAGTCCAGATGACCGATCCAAACCGTTCATCTTGTTCTCCATATTAATATGTGCTTGGACACCAAATTTTATATTTTTTGAAATTTTTTTACTATTTATTAAGCCACTTTGAAAATCGCTGATCCAACGGTGACTGTTTGGAACAGTAAAATCAGAAACCACCGTTGGATCAGCGATTTTCAAAGTGACTTAATAAATAGTAAACAAATTCCAAAAAATATAAAATTTGGTCTCCAAGCACATATTAATATAGAGAACAAGATGAACGGTTTGGATCGGTCATCTGGACTTTGAATCGGTGATTTATGGTCCAATACACACCATGGCCTATGCATTGCAATGCACCATAGCCCATCTCTCTCTCTCTCTCTCTCTCTCTCTATATATATATATATATATATGGATCATAAAATAGTTTTATATATATGTGTCGTTTTTTTGTAAAATCCAAATTAATGGTGCTTGTTTCGTTAAAAATATTAAATTTGATTCTATTTAAAAAAAATCAGAAATATGGAGTAGCGATTTGAGAAACACTAAATTTGTTGAATTTATATTAAAAATATATATTTAGCACGAAGAAAATCTTAGTCAGATTTAGTTATACTTTTGTTTGTAGAAAAACGAATCAAAATATGCTGTTCTTCTTTCAAAAAATATGAACATGTTTTTCTTCATTTCAATTGTTCAAATACTTTTTACCAGTTTAGATTTGAAGATGAAATCTGATGCTTTTCTCTTCTCTTTAAAATATAAACCTTTGAAAATATTTAATGGTTGAATGAAGATAAACAAGTTTATGTTTTTCTTGAAAAAGTTGCAAGAAGTAATTGTACATTGTCATGTGTGCAGGTACTAATGCAGAAATTTTTTCCATGGAAATGAACTATTTACTCATTAAGAAATATATTATTGTTAATTTAATCATACTGAGTACTTTATACATACAATGTTAAAAATGAAAATTTTCAGCATAAATTATGATCGACCAACCAAACTAGATACGACATAAAAGTAAATCTACAGAGATTGTCCATAAATATACAATGAAAAGATATGTCCGCCGGTTTTCCAAAAATTAATACACACATATATATAGAGAGAAAGAGTAAGGCTACCTTACATTGCAATGCATATGTATTTTTGTGTATTGGACTATAAGTCACCGGATTCAAAGTCCAAATGACCGATCCAAACCGTTCATATTGTTCTCCATATTAATATGTATTTAGAGACCAAATTTTATATTTTTTGAATTTTTTTTACTATTTATTAAGCCACTTTGAAAATCGTTGATCCAACGGTAACAGTAAAATCAAAAGGCACCGTTGGATCGACGTTTTGAATTTTAAAATTTCAAATTTGGACCATATGCATACGAATGCACGTTAGTCTCTCTCTCTCTCTCTCTCTCTCTCTATATATATATATATATAGGAACTTGCTAGCATGCTACGCATAGCATATATATTAGCATATTCCTATATATATATATATATATATATATATGAGATGGGCTATGGTGCATTGCAATGCATAGGCCATGGTGTGCATTGGATCATAAATCACCGATTCAAAGTTCAAATGACCGATCCAAACCGTTCATCTTGTTCTCCATATTAATATGTGCTTGGAGATCAAATTATATATTTTTTGGAATTTTTTTACTATTTATTAAGCCACTTTGAAAATCGCTGATCCAACGGTGGCTTCTGATTTTACTGTTCCAAACAGTCACCGTTGGATCAGCGATTTTCAAAGTGGCTTAATAAATAGTAAACAAATTCCAAAAAATGGCAAATTTGGTCTCCAAGCACATATTAATATGGAGAACAAGATGAACGGTTTGGATCGGTCATTTGGACTTTGAATCGGTGATTTATGGTCCAATGCACATCATGGCCTATGCATTGCAATGCACCATAGCCCATCTCATATATATATATATATATATATACACACACATATACTTATACGGAATATGCTAGCATGCTATGCATAGCATAGAGTCCCTCCATGCAACGCCTTGGATTTCGACTTTTCAAAATCCTAACGGTCGATCCGAACTGTTCATCTTGTTCTCCATATTAATATGTGTTTGGAGACCAAATTTTACATTTTTTGGAAAATTTTTACTATTTCTTTAGATTTATTGAAAATCGCTTTTTTTTTTATGATCCAGATTTGCTGAAAACAGCGATTTTCAATAAATCTAAAGAAATAGTAAAAAAATTCCAAAAAATGTAAAATTTGGTCCCCAAACACATATTAATATGGAAAACAAGATGAACGGTTCGGATCGACCGTTAGGATTTTGAAAAGTCGAAATCCAAGGCGTTGCATGGAGGGGCTCTATGTTATGCATAGCATGCTAGCATATACATATACATATACATATACATATACATATACATATACATATACATATACATATACATATACATATACATATACATATACATATACATATACATATACATATACATATACATATACATATACATATACATATACATATACATATACATATACATATACATATACATATACATATACATATACATATACATATACATATACATATACATATACATATACATATACATATACATATACATATACATATACATATACATATACATATACATATACATATACATATACATATACATATACATATACATATACATATACAAATATAGAGATGGGCTATGGTGCATTGCAATGCATAGGCACCCTTGTGTATCGGACCATAAATCACCAATTCAAAATTCAAATGACTGATCCAAACCGTTCATCTTGTTCTCCATATTAATATGTACTTGGAGACCAAATTTTACATTTTTTGAATTTTTTTACTATTTATTAAGCCACTTTGAAAATTGCTGATCCAGCGGTCCAGAAATTTTTACTGTTTTTACTGTTCACCCAGATTTGCAGATTTTCAATAAATCTAAAAAAATAGTAAAACAATTTAAAAAAATGTAAAATTTGGTCTCCAAGCACATATTAATATGGAGAACAAGATGAACGGTTTGGATCGGTCATTTAGACTTTGAATCAATGATTTATGATCCAATGCACAAGGGTGCTTATGCATTGTAATGCACCATAGCCCATCTCTACACACACACACACACACACACACACATATAGGACTTGGCTACGGTGCTATGGGTAGCTAAGAGGCCTCCCGTGCTACGGCTCAATATTCGACTTTTCAAAATTCTAACGATCGATCCGAACCGTTCATCTTGTTCTCCATATTAATATGTGCTTGGAGATCAAATTTTACATTTTTTGGAAATTTTTTACTATTTTTTTAGATTTATTGAAAATCGCTGTTTTTCAGACAAATCTGGACCATAAAAAACAGCGATATTCAATAAATCTAAAAAAATAGTAAAAAATTTCCAAAAACTGTAAAATTTGATCTCCAAACACATATTAATATGGATAACAAGATGAATGGTTCGGATCGACCGTTAGGATTTTGAAAAGCCGAATATTGAGCCGTAGCACGGGAGGCCTCTTAGCTACCCATAGCATATTAGCCAAATCCTACACACACACACACACATACATATACATATATATATACATATACAAATTGTCACACCTCGCGGCCACGGGTCGTAACAGTCCCCCGCCGTAAGCATACAATACCGTGTATGCTTACAAGGCAATTACAATTCAATTCAGACAATAAGTAATATAAAACAAGTTTATAAATATAATCAGAGTACACAGTCTGGTCAAAATATAATACATCAAAAGTATCTCATCCGGATACCAACCATGAGGCCTACCCTAAAACTATACAACAAGACATATTTAGGGTCATGTGATGGTAAACTACTAAGGCCTACTACTCGCGTGCCTCTCCGGAATCAGTCGCACCCGTACCTGTAAAATAACCCAAATGGTGGGGATGAGAATAAAATTCTCAGTGCGAAATTTACCACAGTTTAGATTATTGGACTTGCAATCAAATTCCATATTCAAAAATGAAACCCAAACCATAGCAATTCAAATCAGTTCATATTCATAATAAAAAGAATGTAAATGGTCGACAACAATTCAACCTGCTAAATCACAATTAACGGAATTTCGAAGATGAATTTCAAACACAACACATATTTGGCTTAACTCGACTCATTAGGGCTTGTAGCAACTACAGATGTTCTTTCGAGCTGGACCCTTTATCAAACCCTCGTCTGTAGGGTTACTGACACCTACAGACGTTCCACCGAGCTGGACCCTTTATCTGACACCCATCTGTAATCGCTTGGCTTAACCGTTTACTAAGGTCTGGTTCAAGTCATATAAAGAAAATCATCTTTGGAATCATTCCAATGTTCGCAACATTCAATTGACTGTCCAAATGCATTAACATGTAGGAGAATGCCACCGAGCCACAGACGTTACACATGTCACCCATGACTCCAAATCACACATCACTACAATCACTCACCCCTCGTCCCAACCGATACTAGGAAAACTGAGGGCCGTTCACCTTAAGCGCTAGAAGGATCCAGGGCTCAAGGTCAGCTATACAGCTCAACCTTGCAAATTTGTCGGATCCAAGTCAGCTATACAGCTCAACTTCGTAAATCTGCTCACATACATAGTCCGTGGTGACTTTCAATCAAAATCAGATCATAATAGATCGACACAAATGACAACCATACAAGCATGCAAAACATTTCATTCACAATAATTCGAGTTTAATTTGATTGGACTATGCAAATGATTTTTGCAATTCAATGATGCAACAATCAGGCATTCAACATGACAAACGAATAAACAGTTTAATTTCTGAAAATGAAATATCAAACAAGTCCAAGAATCCCGCACCTGTTCATGGCGAGCGTGTCGCGTACTTATGGATCAGACGTCTCGAAGTGTCCCGCAAAGTCGTGCTCGATCGAGCCTATGCCTATATTACACATAAACTTGGTTTAACCTCGGTTCAAGATCGAGATGTTCACTCGAGTTAGATTAGGGCGTACACTTTCCTATTCCTCTTTCTCGCTTAAGAATCTCTAACTTCTCACAATTTCCATTTGGGTCTTCTAAACCTTACACGATCTCAATTTGGTAATAATTCATTTACTAGTTCACAATTTTGGTTCCCGTAAATATTCAATTTACCGATTGGTTAACCCTAATTTGGTCAAAACCTAAAATTAGTCGTTAAACGTTCTAGCAATACAAGATCAAGAGGCAACCCTACCAATTACAAGTCTAATCAGTTGGATTAAACTAATCAATTCACGATTATGCCCAATTTTGATTTTGGCACAAAACCCTAGAAATAAAAATCCACAACCGAGGTGAAATCGGGGAAAGAATCGGCAAATAAACAATCAAAGAAACTCAAGGAGCTAGTCTACAAGAAATTCAAATACAAATCTCGAGTTTAAAATGAAAACCCGAGCAATCGAGAAATTCGAGATTTTTAGAGAGAAACGGGAAGAGAAAGGAATACCGAATAGGAGAGCTAGGAGAGATCTATGGCCGCTTGCTCGGCTCTAACTTCGATTTCTCGCAACAATCGGGAGTTTGAGAGGGAACGAAAACTCTTTCTTTCTTTTTCTTCTCTCTTGGCAGAATTTCACTTGAAAATGGGAAAGAAATGAAGTGGGAGAGAGAGAGAGAGCAGAAGAATTATGCAAATAAACCCTCAGAATCATCCAGTGCGGATCGCTCACCCGCACTGGATCTGAGTGCGGACGCACTCAGCACTTAGCTGATCTTTCCAGCACTTTCCAGAGGAAAGAACTGGTGTCGGTGCGGGTCCTCCATCCGCACTCACCATCAGTGAGGACACACTCAATACTTAGTTTTATTTTTCAGCAAAATTTGGAAAAGTCCGAGCCTAGTGCGGGTCAGCTCATCCGCACCCAGCACTTAATTGATTTTTAGAAATTTGAGATCAACACAGAAATTCATGAGTGCGGACGCACTGGGATCTAGTGCGGGTCAATCCATCCGCACTCACAGAAATTTCGAAAGAAATTTTAAGGAAAACAGAATCCAGTGCGGGTCAGTCACCCGCACTCACCACCAATGCAGACGCACTGGACCTATAAAGGTTCAGAACTTCAAAATTTTGACGCGGTTTCGATTCACACTTAACTTACTTATTTAGAGGAACCTTAATTAAGGTTTAAACTTCCATTTTGTTAGCACGATTTTGGATTCTTGCT
The DNA here is from genome assembly GCF_964058835.1 of Carex rostrata. Classification (NCBI taxonomy): domain Eukaryota; kingdom Viridiplantae; phylum Streptophyta; class Magnoliopsida; order Poales; family Cyperaceae; genus Carex; species Carex rostrata. The sequence goes on along the minus strand of NC_135931.1, from coordinate 4,139,579 downwards.
TTTAAATCATTTGAAATTTAATTGTTAAAATTATGTAACGTAATACAAATATATATATATATAGAGTAATGCTGGGGTGCTATGGATAGCATAGAGGCCTCTATGCTACGGCTCAATATTCAAGTTTTCAAAATCCAAACGGTCGATCCGAACCGTTCATCTTATTCTTCATATTAATATCTGCTTGGAGACCAAATTTTATAATTTTCTGAATTTTTTTACTATTTATTAAGTCACTTTGAAAATCGCTAATCCAACGGTTTTACTGTTTTGTGCAGCCACCGTTGGATCAACAATTTTGTAAAATACTTAATAAATAGTAAAAAAATTCAGAAAAATGTAAAATTTGGTCTCCACGTAGATATTAATATGGAGAATAAGATGAACGGTTCGGATCGACCGTTTGGATTTTAAAAACTTGAATATTGAGCCGTAGCATAGAGGCCTCTATGCTATCCATAGCACCCCAGCATTACTCTATATATATATATATATATATATATATATAGAGTACGGCTAACGCGCTTCCTCTAGCATATGGGCCGAAATGCTTCCGGTGGAAATTTGAAATTTCAAAATCCAAAAAGTCGATCTGAACCGTTCATCTTCTTCTCTATATTAATATCTACTTGGAGACCAAATTTTACATTTTTCTGAATTTTTTTACTATTTATTAAGCCACTTTGAAAATCGCTGATTCAATGGTTTTACTGTTTTGTTAAGCCACCGTTGGATCAGCGATTTTCAAAGTGGCTTAATAAATAGTAAAAAATTTCAGAAAAATGTAAAATTTGGTCTCCAAGCAGATATTAATATGGAGAAGGAGATGAACGGTTCAGATCGACTTTTTAGATTTTGAAATTTCAAATTTCCACCGGAAGCATTTCGGCCCATATGCTAGAGGAAGCGCGTTAGCCGTACTCTATATATATATATATATATATATATATATATATATGAGATGGGCTACGGTGAGTTGCGAAGTAAAACGCGTTTCTACTTCACGCCGTATTTTTATTTTGAAAGTCCAAACGACCGATCCGAACCGTTAGATGTTTAATCCATATTGAAATGTGCTTGGAGACCAAATTTTACATTTTTTGGAATTTTTTTACTATTTATTAAGCATTTTTGAAAATTGCTGTTTTGCTATGAACAGTGAAAAACAGTAAAATTTTCTGCACCATCAGATCAGCGACTTTCAAAATTGCTTAATAAATAGTAAAAAAATTCCAAAAAATATAAAATTTGGTCTCCAAGTACATTTCAATATGGAGAACATGATGAACGGTTCGGATCGACGTTTCGAACTTTAAAATCGCAAAATATGAGCGTGAAGTAAAATAGTCGCTTTACTTCGCAACTCACCGTAGCCCATCTCTATATATATATATATGGAATATGTTAGCATGCTATGCATAGCATAGAGCCCCTCCATGCAACGCCTTGGATTTCGACTTTTTAAAATCCTAACGGTCAATCTGAATCGTTCGTCTTGTTCTCCATATTAATATTTGTTTGGGGACCAATTTTACATTTTTTTGGAATTTTTTACTATTTCTTTAGATTTATTGAAAATCACTGTTTTTTTATGGTCCAGATTGCTGAAAACAGCGATTTTCAATAAAACTAAAGAAATAATAAATAAATTCCAAAAAAATGTAAAATTTGGTCCCCAAACACATATTAATATGGAGAACAAGATGAACGGTTCAGATCGACCGTTAAAATTTGAAAAGTCGAAATCCAAGACGTTGCATGGAGGGGCTCTATGCTATGCATAGCATGCTAGCATATTCCTATATATATATATAAATTGTTTTCAGTCTAGCTAATAACGATGTCAAAATCATAATGGAAAAAAAATATTGTTGAATTTTAATAATCTAAGACCAACTCAATGAAAGTCAAAATGACAAAACCTTCTCATATAAAATAGTGCAAGTGGAAGTAAATCATGGTCAACATTTTTGCGGTTGTTTTCATTTAAAAGACCCCCAAAAAAAATGAAAGAAGAAAAATTCTACTGGTGGGGATGGTTTAATTATACAGCGAGAAAATCTCAGACTACAGCTAGCGATTTGTTGTGCTGTAATTTAATGAAAGTTTTAGTTTGGAATTTTCTCCTCGTGGCAATTAAAGTTGAGAGATACATGCATACACCAACGCCAGAGATACATACATATATACACCAACGCCACGACTTTGACCACCGACCGTATTGGATCCATTTCAAATTAGATCAATATACCAAACCCTTTAACCACACTTGACCGGTTGACCCACTAGATTTGATGCTAGATTTAATAGGAGTTATTTTATCATGATCAATTATTACTTATTAGTATCATTTTTAGTGTTCTCTACATATTAAATATTTGAGGTGAAATATATGTATAATTATTATTTTGATATTAAGTAGAGGTTATGGTAATATGCATATTACACAGCGAACCGTGCTATGGACTTATATTTTTTTTATTTGAGTTTAAACAATTAATTTAAATTGTCGAACCAACACTCACAATATGAAAATGTACTCTACTGATCAAATTTTACATTTTTTTAATACTTTTGTTATAATTTTAGATATATAAAAAATCACTTAGTTTGAAAATTTTGAACCATTAAAAAAATGATTTATACTCATTTAAACAAATAGTAAAAAGTTTGAAAAAATATATAATTTGATCTACAAGTATATTTTTCATATAGAGATCATGTTTTATTGTTCAGATCAACTGTTTAAATTTTAAAAATAAAAATATAAATCTATAGTCAGGTGTAGAACTAGGATTTGAATTTTTGGAGAGGGGGGGGGGGGGGGGGGGGGGGGAATTTTTTAGAGGTGTTAATCGGTATGCATCTGTAAACAATTGTGTATAAATGGTTGATACATGTATATATGATTTCAACATTCATAATTTGATGTGGGGGGGGGGCCTGCCCCCGCTCGCCCCCCCTCCCCCCCCCCCCCCCCCCCCCCCCCCCCCCCCCAATTCCACCCCTTCCACAGTAGAAGTCAAATTTAGTATAAATATGTATACATATATGTATATGTAGATATGTGTATATATATATGAGGAGGGTTCAGATGCCTCCATTTTTTTAAACTTTAATAACTCAAAATTTAAAACTTAAAAGTCAAAATAAAACTGTTGGATATGATCTACGTCATTTTATTTATGCACGTGTAAAAAATTATGACATTTCAACTTTATTTTGATTGTCATCAAGAGCTTGTAAAAATTGCATTAATATGGATGATTTCTAGACGTTGGTTTTTGAACTTATTGATTCACATAAAAGAAAAATTAAAATGTGATAATTTTCTATGAGCACATAGAGAAAATAATATATATCACATCTAACGGTTTTATTTTGACTTTTAAGTTTTAAATTTTGAGTTATTAAAGTTTTAAAAAATAGAGACACGATAGAGGCACAAAAAATGGAGGTATTTGAACCCTCCTCTCTCTCTATATATATAAGCATGCGCACATACACATATCTATTAATGATAACCTCTATCTTAAATATACATAATTAGAAATTACTAACCTTTTTCGGATGCCTCTTGGATCCGACCCAATAGCATTGAAATCTCAATTGTTTGGGTTGACTATTCAAAGTCAAAGCCCCCTATATATCCTATATATAGCAAAACCATCCAAGCTCATCATCCAAAAATCAAACCTAACTACCCTCTCTTCCTCCGGTTTTTCTTCCAGATACCTAATTTAGCTATGGGTAATGGGGTCTCGCAGTGCTTTCTTCCCCCCACGCTGGGCACGGTCAAGCTCATCTTCTGGGGCGGCACCATGCAACTGCTACCGGCTCAGCGTCCTGCCGGAGAAATTATGTTCAGCTTTCCGGATTGGGTCATATGCCACGCGGACTCTTTTTTCATTGGCCGGCCGCTACCAATCCTCTCTCTAGAAGATCAACTCCTTCCCGGCAATACTTATTTTGTTCTTCCGGTAGATCGCCTACCCTGTCAGGACAGCACGTTAACTTCTGCCTATTTCGCTTCTCTATCTGCTAGCCCAAGAAGGCCGGTGTTTTCTGGGTCGGGTCAGAACAGCGCTTTTGTGTATATAAATGGTGGCGCCGATGGAAGGGCGGTTATTAAGGTGCAACCCGAGTTCATCATAAATCTTATTACGGAACAAGACACCGAGAGGACGAGTGTTAATTGCGGGGAAAAAGAGGTGATATGTAGCACCCCAGAGCTGAAGAAGCACTACGCGCAGCTGGTCGGTTCGAGAGACAGGCCATGGTCACCTCGGCTTGAGACCATCAAGGAGAGAAGAAAGAAGAACAAGTTAAAACTTAGCCCGGCTCGGTTACCTCCGATGAAGGTCTTTAGATCACCGAGAGGAAGAATTAGCTAGCTATCCATGGCTAGCTAGAAATATGATATGTAACTTGTGTTGATTTCCTTGAGGTCAGTTCAAGATCTAGTAACATGAAATTAATTTGTACATATAATTTCACACCAAAACCAAGTACCTTCTTGTACATGTTGTGAAATTCTTGAGGGACACAACCTTAATTTTGATTTCATGCTTTTATTTCTTTATCCAATTTTGTCTACATAATCTGAGAAAGATAGTTTAAATGGGTGCAATTCATATTATAAGATTAATTTGATGGATTTTTTGCACCCATTTTGAAGGATCTGTAGACGATATCTTCTAGTCATTTTGAGCACATACAGTTAGTTAATCACTGGATTTCTTTAACCTTATGGTTAGTGCGATTTTGTCTGGTAAAGAGATTTAAGATTGATACTGACCATTATCAAGACAAGCGATATATCTTAAAAATATCGATATTTTTATTAATTTACCAGAGAAATTTTTTCTGCTGGTTGTATACAGTCTGATTTTTAGTAATAAATACACATGTACCCACCAATTTCTGTACATACCTTAAATAGATAATTATGAATATATTGTGCATAAGAATCAAATCCAGCTAAAAACTGCTTTGTTCCATCACTATTTTTAGTAATAAATTGTATTATTGAAGTATGGTTAATTAGGATTTAGTTTGTCCATGCTTATTTTTTCTCCAAATTGTTTTTATTGTAGATTTATAGAACAATAGGAGAGAAATACGTACGGTGTATCTTAATTACTCAGAGGACGAGATCTTGAGCAGGTACCGATGGGCATATGAGCAGCCTTGGGGCAGATCATGCCTAAGGTACACTTTTTTTCTTTTCAGGTTTTACCTTTGTCCTACAGATAATTATTGTAATTTTACATTTTTTGTGTTTGATTAAAATTTAATGAAGGACTATATATATGTAGAGGAAGGAGATAACATCTGTAACCATGCATAATGGGAAATATTACATGTTTGCATTGCATATATTAATTTCTGAAGTACAAACTACCTTTGGAAAGTAAGCATTACAATTAATAAGGTGATGCATGATAATTAATTTGAGGTATTTTCAGATGCGCAAGGAAAGTTTTGATAGTTGACTTATTCAGAAGTAAATATAGAGTACTTACTAAAACCTTCCAATCAGCTGCCCAACCCCAGCCAACTTGTTTTTTCTACCAGGTTTTAAACGAGCTTTGGTTTCCAGTGCTTTTATGTTATTATGTATAAGCAGGTCCTCCTTTTTCCAATTCCAGTTTGTCTAATCAGAAACAAACTGATCAGAATCTACTAGTCCTTATACAAGTCATCCAGTCTGTTCGTTTTATATTTAATAGAGCGGATCGAAAAAAGTAGGATCCTGCTTTTATCCATAAAAGCAGCAAATATAGATCATTATTATCAGGTTGGTGCTGTTTAAAACCCCAGATGAAGCAGTACATGTAGGAGATGATAGAAGGAATGATATATGGGGTGCAAGAGATGCTGGGTGTGATGCATGGCTCTGGGGCAGTGATGTGTACTCATTCAAGGAGGTACTATTACAGTATTACTTAAGCAGTTTATATTTGTACCACCCATGTTGTTGTTTCCGAAATTTTTAAACTTACCATCTTTAAAAAACTAAATAACCACTGTTTTGGAAAATTACCATATTTACCAGAACCGCAGTTTTAAACTGCGGACCCAGCAGTGCATTTAATATGGTATTAAAAGTGCATTAATTTGGGTCCGCAGTTTAAATTGCGGCACCGACCTGCTGGGTCCCTAGTTTAAAACTGTGGTCCCGATAAATATGGAAAATTTTCAAAACAGTAGTTATTTAGTTAATTTATTTTAAAAGATGGTAATTAAAAAAAATCAGATTGTTGTCTAGCTTGAAGTTATTATTATTTTTTCCACAGTTTGAAGTTCCAGGATTTGTAATTTAGGTAAATCGGTTTAGCAAGGAGGTAAGAAGATGACAAAAAAATAAAAAATGAAACCCCATTATGCACTAGGTTCAGATCACCTAAAGTATCAAAGTATTTGAGTTTGGATCACTGTCCGATCAGAACCCAGGCAAATCCAAACCAAGTTGGAAATTCACAGGGCCCCTTTAATACTCGTGCAACTTCTGATTGGATGATCTCGATCCAAACTCAAAATTTGAGTTACATTACGGGATCAAACACATACTTCGCATGTATTAGCACCTGGGATATATATTTATGAGGATCTTTCATGATATTTCTTTCTGTAGGTTGCAGAGAGAATTGGGGTTATGGTCTGATGGGAGCTAGTCTTTTAGTTTACCATCCTTGAAAAATTCTGAAATGGAAATCATCAAATCATGTATATATTGGTAAGCTTTGCAATGATTTTTCGTGTTGGCAGGCAGTTTGTACATATTTGTGGAAATAATTGCGTTTTATTTGCGCATGTGGGCCCTTTTTTGTGTTCTTTTGAAAGAGTCTGAAGTGCATCTTTGTACCAGTACCAAGTAGGCATCTGTAGGTCTAAGCTGACCATAATGCATAACAACTAAAAATATCATTGTTAATGATTTCCAGTACTATTTACTATAGTTAAACCACTTAGTTGCATCATTTTTTTTTTTAGATAAAGTGGGATCATGCCCACTGATTTCATTAAAGAAAACCATCTTACAATTAAGGTCTTTGTTGGTAGCAATCCATTGTCACCATTACATGCGTAAGATAAAACAGCCAATATATATAACACATAATATAGGCAATTTAATACCCAACAAAAACAACAGTTCAAACAAGTAAATTTAAAAACAAAAACGAGCTAAGTACTGCATTAAACTAGCAATGCTAGGCTCAAAATCTGTTCTTCAAACTGATCTGATAGAAAAAGCGCTTGCAAGTTGCAGAGAATTGCCAGCGAGTACGTTTAAGCCGGCGTATCGCCGCCTCCGGTCCCCTTTAAAAATATGGATTTTGTATAAAATTTAAATTTATATATATTGTACGGATTATTATTAAAATTATAGATGATTAACAAATTAAAGCAATCAATGCGATAAACAACAATAGCAACCTTGTAATAGAAACGAACTTTTTTATATTGGATTTTGATATATGGGTCTGCCTTCTTCTGATTTTCAAAGGCTATAGCACTTATATTTCAATTATAATACCCAAATTACTTATTATATATATATATTTGTTGGTTTATCTTTTCAATCTTGATAACAACTCTAGATAATAGCAATACAGAATATCACGCCTTAATATACATTTTTTTAGTCAAAATAAACACTTAATAATTGTTGACCGAAATGAAAACACCTTATAAAGTCAAACAACAAATGCTACAATAAAATAAGTAAAATAAATCCAGTAAAAAAAAAAATAGCGCCTTCCATTACATCCTAGCAGGCAAATCTATGTACTAGAGTTCTTTTGTTTCTCCTTTGTTTATGAATTATAATATATGACATTAGCAAATAGCGTTTAAGCTGCTTTTTTTAATTTGACGATGACAAATGCTACCGTTCAATCATCAACGCAACGAACAAAAAGATAAACCTGGTGCGGAAAAAAGAGTAATGGTCAAGACATGGAAACATTAAGTACATGGTTAATGTTTTTTTTGTTCAAATGGTCAAAACGGGTTGGAGTATTTATTGGGTCCGGTTTATATATTTGTTGTTCGATTAAACCGACAAATTTTGAATTAAATAGTTCAATTATTTTTTGTTTAAATGGTTTGGTTCGGTTGTAATTCTGACTGACTTTAGAATATTTTTATATTTAGTTCAGTTTAATATCTCTTATTTTAGTTCAATCAAACAAATTAAAAAAAAAATTAAGAAGAATAGAAATTGTGCTTCTATTTTATATTAACCGCAATTGAATACAAAATTTGTGAATTTTAAGTAGTAACCACATGAGTATTTATTAGTATTTACAAAAAGAAATGAGAAAAACAGAAAATAGAAAGGAGAAAAAAAAATACATCAGTGAGCTGCACCAATCATTCTTCATCTCTAATAAGTTTAAAAACTTCCATTGGTTGTATATATACTTCATCAAAATTTACTTGATATTTACTTAAATTATTTCAGTTTTTTTATATTTGGTTTAGGTTAATATCTTATTTCAATTCAATTGATATATTTTTTTTATGATTATTAAATGTATTTGTGTATTTTTGATATTTTAAAATTTAATATCTCTTATTTCGGTCAACCAAACAAACTGAAATTTTCTTCGGCTTTTTTTTTGTTCGGTTGTTAGTCGGTTGGTTCAGTTAGACTTTTGAAAACCGAATAAATTTTTTTGGTTTGACTATTTAAATTTGATTTTAACTGAACCGAGTATTTAAACACTATTAAAGACTAGATGAATAAGTATTATATAATTTCATTTATATTTTTGTAAAAATTTAAAAGGATAAAAATAAAAAATTCAATTAATACGAACGCTTTGCCCCCATTAATTTTTCCAATACCTATTTCTGTCCCTGAATGATATTTTAATGGCATATATTCCTTTAGGAAAATGAAAATGAATTCAGACTCAATTTTCGTTCCAAAAGCTCACTCGGAGAAGAATGAAAAAGTGTTATGGCCATTAATCTTAACGAGAGATTCATTTTTTATTATTACAATTTTTGTTTTCATTTTTTTTACGTAATATTTTAATTAAATTATCTCGAGTTATAATTTAATAACATTTTTGTGATATATTCAGAATATTTAATTAATCATTAATTGCCAAACAGGTTGTTAACATGTACATTTAAATTAATCATTAATTAGTTACTACCGAATGTGACATTGGAGGTTTTTTAAGTTTTGATCTCTTCCAAAATTTCATAGGTAGAAATTTCAGTAAGCTGAATCTGCTGAATACGACTTCATGAAACGTCAATATGTGAAAAGTCAAAAATGCCCTTTCTAGGGATTGTTGAATGATAGTTACTTGCATAAATGTATGTAGAATTGTAAGTTAACTTGATAACTCTTTATTGTCACAAAGTATTTTAGCACTGTTTTTTTATTGCAATGATTTATATATAATTTTATATGCTTTTGACATTTTGACTTACTAAAAGGTAGACGAGCAGGTTCGTTCTTTCATTTTTTTTTTAATTTTTGAAAAATACTTGTTAGAGGCTATTTTCTCTCTCTGTTTTCTTTTTCTGGGGAATTTTACGTATACCCCTCAAAAACTTCAAAATTACATATTTCTCCTCTAAACTTCAAAATTACGTATTAATCACTCTAAACTTCAAAAGCTTAAAAATTTATCCATTTTATTGTTATTTATATTAATACTCCTTTTAAATTTATAAAATATTCATTTTACTATTTATTAAAGGTATAAAATAAATGGTTGTTTAACAAAAATATTGGTATTATATCTAATCGGTTTTTTAGGACAAATAGTTCATGTTTTGATGTTTATGGAGAGTCAGAGAGCAAGTTTTTAAATGTTTTCTGTCTCTGTTAGTCCCATCAAGCAATCAAGTCTTGCACGAATCTCAAAGTCAATCCGATAACTGAAAAGAACGTAGTACAATACAACACTATATATGCATAGCACCGTAGTCTGACTCTTAAAAAAAATGAGATAAAACAATTTCTAAGATCCAACCATGATCGGTGTTTTGTGTTTTATATATTAGATTGTCTCCAAATGATGCAATAATAATAGTTGGTCTTTGTTTTGCGTATTTTAGCTCCATTTTTAATTTGATATATCAAAATTTAAATTGATTTAGGAAAAATTAATTTTTAAACACCAAGGCATAAACTTGGCATGCTCAACCTGAAAATTATTTTCAAATTATATAGCTGATAATGATATGCAGAAAATTTTAAGCTAATATAATTAATAAACTCAAAATATATTTTCTCCAACTTCATTTATTTTCTTAGAGAATAATTGGAGAGCGATAGAGAATAATTGAATTATTTGATTATTATCAACATATACCATTTGCTTGAATAAGCAAACACACACAATAAATAGTAAATACATTTTAAAATAATTATATGGATAATTCTTGAATAATCTCTTAGCTTTTGATTAAACAAAATACCGATCGTTGTATGTCTACCGTTGATAGAAAACTTAAATTGAATTTTTGAGGCACTAAACAACGTTTTTTTGCAATTATGATGCTTCGAATGCCCAGGGGTTTCTCCTGGGACAAAATCTGGATATGTCTCGTCCCCCCTTTCCGAATTGTGGACATACATGCAAATCCAACTTTCCTAGCCAAAGTTATGGCTGTTTAAAGTTTTTTCGAAAAGTAACGATGCTTTTATGCAAAAACACCGATACTTTATGGCCGGCTTAACGACGGCAGAAGTGCATCGATGTTTCATTGCCAAAACATTGATGACGCACTCATGCTCTCTAAACGACCATAACTGTTATTGTCAAAACATCGATGATGCACCCATGCTCTCTCATTTTTTTGTTATATCGATGATGCGTATTTTAATAAATTACGGTTTTATTTATTATTCAAATCTCATTGAAATTATCTATGATGTTCAATATATGTCATTTACACAGTAATTATTATTTTATTTTCAAAATTCAAAATCGTCTTCTCTTATATTTCACAATCTCGTTTTAAACTTTTTTGTTGATGTTTTCCATGAATTATGGTTATATTTATCATTCAAAAATCATCGAAAGCATGAATTATGGCTATATTTATGATTCAAACTATATTTCCTTGTGTATATTTGAATAAAATAAATTGACATCATTGAGGCAATATAACCATATTTCCTTGTGTATATTTGAATAAAATAAATTATTAAGAATCAAGGTCAAGTCCTTAATTAGTGTTATCTTTATACTGTAATATCCAACTGACAAATTAAGTCGAAGTTATAAAGAGTTACAACATCACTTATCAATATATCAAATGCCTTATTTTTTGACATACACCATAAACAAGGAAACTAAAACTCTACAAAATTATTTAAATGAAAATATTAAGATCTCTAAAATAAAATAAAATAAAGGGTGGACTGCCTCATTGGGGGGCGGTCAGGTCCTCAGAGTAGACCGCCCCACTAGGGGGTGGTTGAGGTAGTTTTGAAAAAAAAAAAAATCAAGGGTAGATTTGTAAAAAAAAAATTTAGGATATTAATAAAAATTTCCGCATAAATGTTGGATATACATTAGAACTACCATTTTCATAAGTTATCGTAAAAAATATTTCATGTTCTCCATGAAGTTGAATATAAAATTAATAAATTATGAATAAACGAAGGTTCTTTGAAATAATTCAAGTAGACGTGTAATGTTACAGTTTTCTTGAATGACTTGAGATGATATGACTTGCGTTGACAAAAAATTATAATTTTTCTAACATGTGACATAACGCATGTACTTTTGTGCCTTGGACTTTCTAATAAGATCAGATTAGATCTGTACTTTACAATTTAAATTGTACGAATTATAAAGCGGACTTCTATATTTTAAATAAGTTTCGGAAATTTTTTTACTAGAATAATTATCAAGAACTAAATGCCTAACCGACGCAGTGATACAACTCTGTGATAAATTCGCAAATAATTTGCATTTTTTTTTTTAACATTTTTGAATCAAATACCGAATAGAATAAAATGTAAAGAAACGTATAATATGTTTTATTTATGAATAAAATACGAATAACGAATTATTCGCGAATAAAACACGAAAAAGTTTTTTTTTAATTTTTATTTTGAGGTTTATTTTTTATTTGTGACACCAAATCATTTCTGAATTATTCTCGAATCACGAATATTTAATCCTGCCGAATCGAACTGGAACTATTCATGTGTCACTATTTAAATGAGCACAATATAACTAGATGGATTTCCTTGCAGTGCTCCTGTAATTGCCACCGGAGGCTTACTTTGACAAAATTAATGTGTAATTGACTAATTGCTGTTAAAAGTATTTTCTTGACAAAATAATAGTATAAAGAAAGACCCAAATTCTATTTTCAAGACACACTAGAGATTAATTACTTCTTTAGTCAATATAGAAAAAGAAGCAACAACAGTAACAAAAGTGACTAAGATATTATTTTTGTATATGAAAAATTACATGTTTTAAATTCAGTATATAGTCAACATAGAAAAGCAACACTAAGAAAAGTAACTAAGATATTATTTTTATATGAAAAATGAGTAGAGTTAAAATGCACTCCAATCATACTTTACATTTTTATTTTTGTTTTTAAGGTTCGAACAGTCGATCTGAACTATTTACTATGATATTCGTATTAAAATGTGCTTGGAGACCAAATTTTTTTTTTTAATTTTTCTTACTATTTTTTTTAGATAGGTACAAAATCACTATTTTCAAAAAATTATGGATCATCTAAAACAATGATTTTGTACCTATCTAAAAATATAATAAAAAAAATTCCAAGAAAGATAGACTTCAATCGCCAAACACATTTTAATATGAAGATCCCGTTGAGCGGTCAATTTCAATTGTTCGAACTTTAAAAACGAAGAAAAGGACATGGAGCATGATTATAGTACAAAACCAATAATATATTTTAACCCTACTCATGAAAAATTACATATTTAAAATTCAATTCATGCTATTAGAAGGGTTTTAAGTTTCATCTCATGCTAAAAAAAACAAGAAACATAAATTTTCTTATCATTCCAAGCGTGTAATGCATGGTTATATTATCTAATTAAATTTAAGAGAGGGAAAGTGTTTTACCAACTGTTAACCAACTAGTTACCAAATAAAACAATATGAACTATAAAAGTAGGTGCTCATTTGATTCTATATTCTTAACATTTATATCACGTGTAACATGCACAGCTAATTTGTTCATAGTTTCATCACGTGCAAAATCACGAATGAAAGGAAATTAATTTATAAACTTGGGTTATTCCATGACAACAACAAAACAAAAGAAAAGCAAAGAACAATCAATACTCTACACAGCTCTATAGAAAATATTTTCATTCATTCAATTTTATTTCATCCAATCAAATCATATTTTGGGCAAAGCCTGAAAACGAATCAGATAGTGGTAAAATCATATCCGTATTTGTTTCTCTTTTTTTTTAAAGATACGGATAATGATAAGATGTTAGATAGATGCATATACATATCGAATCAGATAGTGGTAAAACCATATCCGTATTTGTTTCTTTTTTTTTTTAAGATACAGATGATGATAAGATGTTAGATAAATGCATATACATATCGAATCAAATAGTGGTAAAACCATATCCGTATTTGTTTCTCTTTTTTTTTAGATACGGATAATGATAAGATGTTAGATAGATGCATATACATATCGAATCAGATAGTGGTAAAACCATATCCGTATTTGTTTCTCTTTTTTTTTAGATACGAATGATGATAAGATGTTAGATAGATGCATATACATATCGAATTAGATATTTATTAAAAAAAACATATAAATATTAATAAAAAAAATATCAAAACTAGTTTTGATATTAAAAATTTAATATCAAAATAATTAAAATTTAGATATAGTATGCATCGCTAGTATAACATCAATGTCATTTCAACCCATATAATACTAACTTCAAAATCTATCGAATTGACTTCAAATTGTGAATTCAAATCGTTCAAACCGATCTACTTCATTAGTTGTGCTTTTACATAAAAATTATAATTTTTTGAATTTATTTAGTATCAAGTCAAGCAGTCAAATGTGTGACTTTTTAAATTAATTTTAATACATTCATTTTTCAACATTATTTACCGCTTGATTTGATACTAAAATAACTCGAAAATATAAAAAAAAAAATGCATGTAAATACATTACACATAATGTAAATCAGTTTGAACGATTTAAATTAGTCGTTTGAAGTCTATTCAATCAGTTTTGAAATTAGTGTTATTTAACACCAATATCATACTAGCCGGACTCTATAAATATATATCTACTATTTAAATATAAATAATTAAAATTAAAAAATATTTATATATTTATATCCGTACGAATATTCAAATATCAAATATCTTTATCTAATTTTTCAATACAATTTGAATACATATCGAATATATCCGCTCCGTGTAGGTTGGGTAATAATTTGAAGCCACCTAATTTTTCTTTTACTCTATTATGTCACTTCACTAGCTCCGCCACTTGATGCACTAATGAAGTATAAGACAATAATTTTTCTTTTACTCTATTAATTATGTCACTTCACTAATGAAGTACAATAATTTGAGCCGACCTTACTGTTTATTTCGATCTGGCGTAAGGGTGAAAACCAATGATTTAAATAGTAATTATAGCGGTATAGTAGGACGGTTAAGAAAAAAAAATGATTGCACTAAGTAACTAACTATAGCTAGTTATAACGCCGATAGCTAGCTATATATCGCCCATAGCGCCATAACTTTTAGGGTTCAGCTATAACTAGTTATTTAGAACACGGGTGAAAACAGATCGAATAGTAATAAAAGTACATCCATATTTATTTTTTGGATTATGATGCTGATAAGATGTTAGACATATACATATACATATTTATAATTTTTTTATTAAAGTTCATAATATTTATTTAATTATAATGATGAATAATATAAAAAATTTATAATATATATTTAGCTATATAGTGTATAGAGTAAAGCTAGGGTGTGATGTGCTCACCAAGAGAGTTTGATGAGCACAACTTCAAAAATATATTGGATCAACTTCAAATGCTGAATTCAAACCTTTAAAATCCATGTACTTTATGAGTGATGCATGTACATGCAAAACTTTAAAAGTTTCAAGTTTATTTACTACAAGGTCAAGCGGTCAAAGAAATGATAAAAATTGAATCAACTTATAAATTAACTTATAAAATGTTCATTCCTTTGACCGCTTGACCTTGTAGCAAATAAACTCGAAACTTTCAAAATTTTGCTTGTACATGCATCACTCATGAAGTACATGGATTTCAACGGTTTGGATTCGATATTTGAAGTCGATCCGATATACTTTTGGAGTTGTGCTCACCAAACCCTCTTGGTGAGCACATCACACTCTAGCTTTACTCTAGTGTGTATATATATATATTATTTAAATAAAAATAACTAAAATTTAAAATAATTTTATGTATATATTTATATCCGCATCAACATTCAAATATCAAATATCAAATATCCATAACTAATTTTTTTTATACAACTTGATATATTATCTGCTCCGTGTGGGTTGGGTAATAATTTGAAGCCACCTAATTTTTCCTTTACTCTACTTATGTGACTTCACTAGCTCCGCCACTTGATACACTAATGAAGTATAAGACAAGTATTGTTTTTTTAGAAATTTTGTTTTGTCTGGGGGTCGGTGAACTGAAAGTTGTCTTCCACGGTTTTGATTGAACTTCTTAATTACCTGATTTTAGGGGCATTTACGAGAATCACGTTTTTTTTTTTCTTCTTTTTTTTCCAGAGCCGACCTTAGTGTCTATGTCATGAATTCATTATTCATGCATGGTCATGGATGGATATACACCATTGACTTGTTCCAATCCAGCCCTCTTATTCTTAAATACTCTTTCTTGCCTATGGGACTATAAAACATTAATATCTTTTGCGGATGTTTGACTAATATCCGATTTGACTTAATTACCAAAGGAAATACGGGCGTAGCGATTTGAGAATACTAAATCTCTTGATTTTATATTAAAAATAATATATTTGTTTATTAGTAAGGTTTGAGTGCTACATAATTAAAGGCGATACGGTCCCAATAATCTATCATATAATTCTTCAAATTAGTTATATAATGAACTTCTAATATTTAAAAATAAAACAAAATTATCAATATTTTAGATCAATTTTGGCCATCTTTCTTAAATCATAAAAAAATAGTAAAAATTTATAAAAATAGTAAAAATTTATAAAAATAGTAAAAATTTATAAAAATAGTAAAAATTGCTATTCAGCAAGTTCATCGTATAGCCTATTTACTGAGCTACTTAAATCAAAATTTGAAGTTTATGCGATAGGTTTTTGAGACCATAGTACGAATGACATTATGTTATCTATAGCACCCAAGCCTTACTCTTTATATATATATATATATAGAGAGAGAGAGAGTAAGGCTACGGTGAGTTGCGAAGTAAAACACGTTTTTACTTCACGCAATATCTTCATTCTCAAAGTTAAAATGGCCGATCCAAACCATTAGATGTTTAATCTATATTAAAATATGCTTGGAAACTAAATTTTACATTTTTTGGAATTTTTTTACTATTTATTAAGCCACTTTGAAAATCTAAAAATCCGGATGAACAGTAAAAATTTCTGGACCGCTGAATCGGCGATTTTCAAAGTGGCTTAATAAATAGTAAAAAAATTCCAAAAAATGTAAAATTTGGTCTCCAAGCACATTTCAATATGAAGATCATGTTGAGCGGTTCGGATCGACATTTTGAACTTTAAATCGCAAAATATGAGCGTGAAGTAAAATAGTCACTTTACTTCGCAACTCACCGTAGCCCAACTCTATATATATATAGGGTCCGGCTAATTTGCTACCGGCAACATTTTAGTCGGAGGTGTTGCCGCCTTTTTTTTATTTTGTGATGTCCAAACAACAAATCCAAACCGTTAGATGTTTAATCTATATTATAATCTACTTGGAGACCAAATTTTACATTTTTTGAAATTTTTTTACTATTTATTAAGCTTGTTTGAAACCGCTGTTTTCAGTAAATTTTTGCAGCATTAAAATCGGCGGTTTTCAAACCAGCTTAATAAATAGTAAAAAAATTTCAAAAAATGTAAAATTTGGTCTCCAAGTAGATTATAATATAGATTAAACATATAATAGTCTGGATTTGTTGTTTGGACATCACAAAATAAAAAAAGGCGGCAGCACAGCCGGTAGAAATGCTGCCGGCAGCAAATTAACCACAGCCTATATATATATATATAAAGAGAGAGTTGGACTATCGTGCTTTATGAAGTAAAGGACGTGTTTTCACGTTCGATTGTATCTAACTTTCTGAAGTCCAAAAGTTTGATCCAAACCGTTCAACATGATCTCCATAGTAAAATGTGCTTAAAGACAAAATTTTACATTTTTTTAAAAACTTTTTACTATTATTTTAGAATTTTTTAAAATTGTTGTTTTTAGAGAATCTGGACCATCGAAAATAGCTATTTTCCAAATTATAAAAAGAAATTCCAAAAAATGTAAAATTTGTTCTCCCAGAACAATTTAATATGGAGATCATGTTAAACAGTTTGGATTGACTGTTTGAATATTTAAATCATAAAATGCGAGTGCAAAGTAAAATATGTCATTTACTTCATGAAACACAATAAACCAACCACACACACGTATACATATTTGTATATGTGTATGTGTGCATAAGTGTGGGTGTGTGTATGAGGAGGGATTATACTTACAACATTTCTAAGTTACAACTTCTTACAATAATTCGGAGATCAAATTTTACATTTTTTTGGATTATTTTTACTATTTATTATGTATTTTACAAAAGTGTTGTTTTTCAGTGGTCCAGAATTGTCTAAAAACAAAAATTTTCTAAATTAAAAAAAATGTAAAATATGATCTCCAAGTACATTTTATTATAGAGATCATGTTGGACGGTTTGAATTGACTGTTTGGACCATAAAAAACAACGATTTTCAATAAATCTAAAAAAATTCCAAAAACATTAATAACTCAAAATATGAGGAGGGTTCAAATACCTCCACCATGTCTCTATTTTTAAAAACATTAATAACTCAAAATTCAAAACTTAAAAGTCAAAATAAAATCGCTGGATATGATATATATCATTTTATCTATGCATGTGTAAAAAATTATAACATTTCAATTTTATTTTGGTTGTCATAAAGAGCTTGTAAAAAACACACTAATGTGGATAATTTCTAAATGTTGATTTTCAACGTATTTATTCACATTTAAATAAAATTGAAATGTGATAATTTTTTATGAGTACATAGAAAAAATAAAATAGGTCAAATCTAATGGTTTTATTTTTATTTTAAAATTTAGATTTTGAGTTATTAAAATTTTTAAAAATAGAAATATGATGAGACAAAAAAAAATGACATATATCATTTGCAGTCTAGCTAATGACGATGTCAAAATCAAAATGGAAAAAAAAATATGTGAACAAATACACAATGAATTGTTGATTTTTTAATAATCTAAAGACCGACTCAATGAAAGTCAAAATGACAAAACCTTCTCATATAAAATAGTGCAAGTGGAAGTAAATCATGGTCAACATTTTTGCGTTGTTTTCATTTAAAAGATTTTTTAAAAAAATGAAAGAAGAAAAATTCTACTAGTGGGAATGGTTTACAGCAAGGAAATCTCAACTACAGCGAATCATATGCATATCTAACATTTTACATTACTTGTATCGCCGTAATTCTATTTTAAGAATTATACATAAAAGTGTGAAAATAGGCGATTTGTTGTGCTGTAATTTAATGAAAGTTTTAGTTTGGAATTTTCTCCTCGTGGCCAATTAAAAGTTGAGAGATACATGCATACACCAACGCCAGAGATACATACATACACCAACGCCACGACTTTGACCACCGACCCTATTGGATCCATTTCAAATTAGATCAATATACCAAACCCGTTAACCACACTTGACCGGTTGACCCGCTAGATTTGATCGGAATTATTTTTACATGATCAATTATTACTTATTAGTATCATTTTTAGTGCATGTTCGCTACATATTAAATATTTGCGGTGAAAAATATGTACAATTATTATTTTTATATTAAGTAGAGGTTATGGTAATATGTATATTACACAACGACCCACGCTATGGACTTATATTTTCTTATTCTGAAGTTTAAACAGTTAATTTGAATTCTCGAACCAACACTCACAATATGAAAATGTACTTACTGATCAAATTTTACATTTTTTTAATACTTTTGTTATAATTTTAGATATATAAAAAATCACTTACTTTGAAAATTTTGAATCATTAAAAAAATGATTTATACTCATTTAAACAAATAGTAAAAAGTTTGAAAAAATATATAATTTGGTCTACAAGTATATTTTCATATAGAGATCATATTTTATTGTTTGGATTAACTGTTTAAACTTTAAAAATATAAATATAAATCCATAGCTAGGGGCGGAACCAGGATTTGAATTGGGAGGGGGGTCGAAATTTTTTGATGGATGCTAATCGGTATCCATCTGTAAACAACTGTGTATAAATGATTGATGCATGTATATATGGTTTCAACCTTCATAGTTTGATGGGGGGTGCCTGGCCCCTGCTCGCAGTCCATAGTAGAAGTCGAATTTGATATAAATATGTATAGATATATGTATATGTAAATATGTGTGTGTGTGTGTGTGTGTGTGTGTGTGTAGTAGGGCTTGGGTGCTATTGATAGCATAGAGGGCTACGGTGCTACAGCTCAATATTCGAGTTTTTAAAATTCTAACGGTCGATCTGAACCGTTCATCTTGTTCTCCATATTAATATGTGTTTGGAGACCAAATTTTACATTTTTTTTAAAATTTTTTTACTATTTTTTTAGCTAGGTAGAAAATCACTTGATCTAAAAAATTCTGCACCATTCAGATATTTGATTTTCTAACTATCTAAAAAAATAGTAAAAAATTTTCAAAAAATGTAAAATTTGGTCTCCAAACACATATTAATATGGAGAACAAGATGAACGGTTCGAATCGACCGTTAGAATTTTGAAAACTCAAATATTGAGCCGTAGCTCTCTATGCTATCCATAGCACCCAAGCCTTACTCTATATATATATAGAGAGAGAGAGAGAGAGAGAGAGGTTGACTAAGATCAAAGTGGTAGTTCCTGAACTTTGGTGCTATCAATTCGTTTTTCAATTTTCAAAGTTTAAAACGTCGATCCAAACCGTTCAAGTTGGTCTCTATATTAAAATGTGCTTGGAGATCAAATTTTACATTTTTCTAAATTTTTTTACTATTTATTAAGTCACTTTGAAAATCGCTGATCCAACGGTGGCTTCTGATTTTACTGTTTTGTTAAGCCGCCGTTAGATCGGTGATTTTCAAAGTGGCTTAATAAATAGTAAAAAAATTCAGAAAAATGTAAAATTTGGTCTCCAGGCACATTTTAATATAGAGATTAACTTGAATGGTTCGGATCGATATTTTGAACTTTAAAAATTAAAAAACGAATTGGTAGCACCAAACTTTAGAAACTACCATTTTGATCTTAGCCAACCTATATATATGTGTGTATGTAAGCATGGGCACATACACATATCTATTAATGATAACCTCTATTTTAAATATACATTATTAGAAATTACAAACCTTTTTCCGATGCCTCTTGGATCCGACCCAATAGCATTGAAATCTCAATTGTTTGGGTTGACTATTCAAAGTCAAAGCCCCCTGTACATCCTATATATAGCAAAACCATCCAAACCCATCATCCAAAAATCAAACCTAACTACCCTCTCTTCCTCCGGTTTTTCTTCCAGATACCTAATTTAGCTATGGGTAATGGAGCCTCCCAGTGCTTTCTTCCCCCCAGGCCGGGCCCGGCCAAGCTCATCTTCTGGGGCGGCACCATGCAGCTGCTACCGGCTCAGCGTCCTGCCGGAGAAATCATGTTCAGCTTCCCGGATTGCGTCATTTGCCACGCCGACTCTTTCTTCATTGGCCGGCCACTACCAATCCTCTCTCTAGAAGATCAACTCCTTCCCGGCAATACTTATTTTGTTCTGCCGGTTGATCGCCTACCCTGTCAGGACAGCACGCTAACTGCTGCCTGTTTCGCTTCTCTCTCCCCTAGCCCGAGAAGGCCGGTGTTTTCTGGGTCGGGTCAAAACAGCGCTTTTGTGTACATAAATGGTGGCGCCGATGGAAGGGCGGTTATTAAGGTGCAACCTGAGTTCATCATAAATCTTATCACGGCACGAGACACCGAGAGGACAAGTGTTAATTGCGGGGAAAAGGAGGTGATATGTAGCACCCCAGAGCTGAAGAAGCACTACGCGCAGCTGGTCGGTTCCAGAGATAGGCCATGGTCACCTCGGCTTGAGACCATCAAGGAGAAAAGCAAGAAGAACAAGTTAAAACTTAGCCCGGCTCGGTTGCCGCCGATGAAGGTCTTTAGGTCACCAGCAAGAGGAAGTATTAGCTAGCTATCCATGGCTAAATATGATATGTAACTTGTGTTAATTTCCTTGAGGTCAGTTCAAGATCTAGGAACATGAAATTAAATTGTACATATAATTTCACACCAAAATTAACCAAGTACCCTCTTGCATGTCTTGTGAAATTCTTGAGGGACACAACCTTAATTTTGATTTCATGCTTTTATTTTCTTTATCCAATTTTGTCTACATAATCTGAGAAAGATAGTTTAAACGGGTGCAATTCATATTAGAAGATTAATTTGATGGATTTTTTGCTCTTTAATTAATAATATCCACTTGTTTTACAAAGAAAGCTAAGTGTTCTATTTGCATCTTTTTGGTGCTAATTATTGAGATTAATTCCTCAATCTACATTAATTTGGATACTTTATTTTTGTTAGTTACTTAATTTTGGGAGCATATATATAGAGAGTTAATCATTGGACTGGATAAATGTCTTTAATTAGACCGGACAGGAAGTAGCTAGCCTGGCTAGAAATATATATGATTTGGGACTTCTGTTTTTTTTTTAAGGTCAGATGGCAAGAAGCCTGCTGACAATATATTAAGATAAGAAAAGTATTTACACACTGGGACTTCTGTTTAATTAATTTCCTTGAGGTCAGTTCAAGATCTAGTGATATATACACATACATATATTAAATGAAAGGTTGAAGGTTTAGTCTATCAGTTTCCTTCAAATTTTTGTTTATATTACAGAAAAATGTTCAACACTATGTGGGTTTCAAATCGATTATCTTTCACATAAAAGATATGTGTCTTTGTCGCTAGACTAAATGCCCATTCTTAAAATCCAGTGACATGCATGAATTAATTAATTTGTACATATAATTTCACACCAAAACTAATTAAGTACGTATACCTTCTTGCATGTGTTGTGAAATTCTTGAGAGACACAACCTCAATTTTGATTTCATGCTTTTATTTCTTTATCCAATTTTGTCTACATAATCTGAGAAAGATAGTTTAAACGGGTGCAATTCATATTAGAAGATTAATT
Organism: Carex rostrata; assembly: GCF_964058835.1. NCBI lineage: Eukaryota > Viridiplantae > Streptophyta > Magnoliopsida > Poales > Cyperaceae > Carex > Carex rostrata. The sequence goes on along the minus strand of NC_135931.1, from coordinate 4,117,030 downwards.
TGATAGATTTTTTGCACCCATTTTGAAGGATCTGTAGACGATGTCTTCTAGTCATCATTTCGACGCTTAATAATTAGTAGAAGGGATTTAATTAAAATCTCCACTTGTTTTACAAAAGAAAGCCAAGTGTTCTGTTTGCATTCTATATGGTGCTAATCAATTTTGCATTCTATACTTTACTTTTGATCATATACAGTTAGTTAATCATTGGATTTCTTTAAATATCTTATTTGTATACGGTATGATTTTGACATATCAAAGTTGTACTATGCCTAAAGTAAATTGACATAAAATCACGTGCTTTATTTGTTCAACAAATAACAGTCATACAGTACAAATTAAAAGTTGTAATCGATACTTATAGTTTCATATTTAGTTTGCATGACGGTACAAAATTTTGAGTGAGGTTAATTATGGGGAAGCATATTACAAATCGGTATGTGCTATATATGGATTCATATTTTTGTTTTCAAAGTCTAAGCGGTTAATCGAACCGTTCAATATGATTTTCATATGAAAATATACTTCAAAGTTCAAACTCAAATTATATATATATATATATATATATATATATATATATATATATATATATATATTTTCAATAGATAGAATATCACTGCTTTATATGGTCCAAATATGTCATATAGTACAAATTAATTTTTATATGAAAATATACTTCAAACTCAAATTTTCATATTTTTTTAATTATATTGTTAGATAGGTATAATATCACTACTGTATACGGTTCAAATATTTAGATTTTATACTCCGGCCCTTTAAACAAATAGTAAATAAATTTAAGATGAAATTTTTTGGTTAACAATTACTTTTTTTTTATCAGAAATCATATTTAACAATTTAAATTAACTGTTTAAACTTTATAAACAAAATATAAATCTATAACACATATCACTATATATATAATATGCATATCAAAGTCCTGACTCCTAAATTTCTAAAACAATATGCTGAAGTATATTATAAATAGAAAGTGGGCACTTTTCAAATGAAGTTGGTATTAAACCGGCCTTTTCAAATTGATGACATCAATTAATTATACATCATGTTGGAATAATTCTTTTGTGACGGCCGCAAATTAAACCAATTTGGTGTTTGTTTTAGTTCAAAAGATACAGACCAACAAAATATATAAGATGCTATTCACGTCTAAAATAACAGCTAGCAGAAGGAAACATATATATATATATATATATATATGCAATTAATGTGCTGTTTTCAATAGTAACAGACTAACAGTTCTTTCACTAATAAGAGAGTATGGGATACGGCCGGCCTGGGCACACGGTTGCTGGGCGATCTGGAAAGAAAGGAATAGAAGGCACTTCTCGGGTGAGAAGACGAATGCGATTCCACTAATGTTCTTTCTTTTTTAATAAAAGTTGAGGATCAAAAAACCATATTGGTATCCATATTCACATGGATATTCATATATTAGATATTCATATCTAATTTATTTGAATACCGATCAAATATTATCCAACTGTTTTCATCCCTAGATGCATTACATCTTAAAGTTATTATAGTTTTGCTATACAAGTAGAAATATTTGTATTTGGTATAAACACTTTTTAAAGGAAGTATAGTATGAATTTTTTTCAGAGAATAAGACTGTTACAATGGATCTTATTTCCTAAGGAATGCATGCATGTATGAATTGTGATAGCAATTATTATATGCTTGTAGTTCAAACATGTCAGCATTGTAAGTATTTGGTATAAACACTTTTCTGAGCAAGTATAAGGCGTTTGCATAAATTTTGCTTATAATTATGAGTAATGAAATAGTTAAAATGAACTCTTTTTCTTAAGAAAAGGAGCACCCCTCCTATTCTTCCATCCTAGCCGTTCAAAATCGATCATACGGCTTCAATTACATCTGATTTATTTTAATATATTATATTGATATAAAAGAAAAAAGTAATTGAATTCGTATAATCGATTTTGACCAGCTCGGATGGAGAAATAGGAGGGGTATGAGTAGTACAAGTTTTTTGTATAAACACTTTTTAAAGTAGATGTAAGATGTTTTGAATGGAATTGAACCATATGTGTATAATGTCAATAACTAATATATATTTATATTTATTCCTATAATTACTATAATTACTAAATGGTATTTGTATATGTCAATAACTAACAGGAAAATATTTTTAAAATACTCTCGCAAATAAACAAAAACCGGAGCTTCTCTTGTGGAATTATGTTCATGATTTAATGATATATAATTTATATACTAGTAATCGTGTCCGTGCACAGCAACGGGAGCAAATTATGTAGTAGAAAACATTAAGCTCCTTAATAAGGAGGAGACATAATTTAAATCAAATTTGTAGAGAAAAATAGTTAAATACTATATTTATCTACAAGATAACACATGTGAACTCTAGTAAAAAAGAAAAAGGATGCGCGGTGCACAGGCTCGGTCCGCAGGTGCCGTGCGTGGTTTAGAGGCGCAGTTCACGGGTGCGGCGCGCGGTCTACGGGCACTGGGATCATATGCGGCGCGACCAATGCATACTTAAGTCACTACAGCAAAACAGATTTACTGCGACCGGTATCAACGACCGGTGCTGACGCCGGTCGTTGATAATTGATTTTTCAAAAAAAAAAAAAAGGAAAAACGAAAATCAGCGGCGACCACAACTTTCAGCGACGATATCTGCGACCGGTGCCTTCGCCGGTCGCTGAAAAAATTTTTTTTTAGCGCCGAATTTTTTCTGCGAAATTTTTCGCCCCAAAACCTTTCTTCGCGCGGCAGAGACCAGAAAAGACGCCCAAAACCCTAACTTCTCTGCCCTCTCTCCCTGTCTTCCTTCTCCGCCACAACCAACTCGCAGCAGAACCAACTCGCGCCATTGTCGCCTTTCTCCCTGTCGACTGTCTCTCGCTCGCATCAGAACCAACTCGCGCCAACCCTTCTTCTCATCTCTCGCGCCAAAACCAACTCGCACCACTGATTGCCGCTGATTGCACAGGAGGACCCTATTGCCACTGATTGCCCTTATTTGTCGTAGAAGGTTTGAAATTTGTGAATTTACTGAAATTTGTGAATTTTCTGTTTTTTTTTTTAATCTTGCTGAATCTGTGAAATTTGTGAAATTCGGTGGTTAAAGGGTATAAATCCTAAACTGACTCGGGTATAAATCTGGTTCGGGTATTAATCTTGCTGTTTTTTTTTATTGTTGGTTCGGGTATAAATCTGACACTAACTCGGGTATAAATATGGTACTGACTGAGTTATTTGATTTTTCTAAATTGTTCATTTGAGGTTTAATTGAGGTTTACTTTGTCAAAACGGCGTGGCCGTGACGAATGCAGGTGAGGTATACTCGGCAGATGCACTAAGTTGATTGATTTGTTGAGAGGGATCTCCATTTGGCATTGATTTGAAAGGGGATAACCATAACCTGCTTGGATCTCAGGTTTGTTTGTCAATTCAGATTACTCATACCTCAGCTTTAATTGGTGCGGGTTTAATTAATTCTGCTTGTAAAAATCTGCTATTTGTTGGAAATTTTTGAGTTAAATCAAGGCATATTTAAGGCGTCAATAGTTAAGCCTAGCACACTTGGTATTATACTTTTAGTTATACTACATAACACACTAAGTTCTCTAAATGCATCGGCTAATGCATATATGGTGTCACATTTTATTAGCCTTTCTAAGCTGATGCATGGTTTTGTTTTAAGCTCATGATCAAAGCAAGGAATTTGCTAGAAGGGGTTAATTATTTTTTCATATATTAGTTGAACAATTAATTGCCTTTGACTATTCCCTTTTCTTTTTTCATTTTCTAAGAACTGTTTTGACTGTTCCTACTACCACTTATAGGTTGTTAGATATGTACCACTCAAGTGAAGAGCATCAGATTTGTTAGACATCATCAAAATTGACATATATTTTCTATCAAGTAAATACATTCAATAATATTCATAAGTGATGCTAGAAGGCATTTCCACTGGTTGTGTATATATGTTTGTTCATATATTTAATCAATTTAGACTACATTGTGGCTGCTATGCATCACATATATTTAATCAATTTAGACTACATTGCTTTAAGCTCATGATTAAAGCAAGGAGCTTGAGACCAGATTTTGTTTGAACTTGAGACCAGATTTTGTTTGACCTTGAGATCCATTTTTATTGTTGTGAATCATGTGATCTTCAGTATTGTCAACAATGACATATATGGGCTTTAAACCAGGCTAAATGGATCTGGATTTTGCATGTCTAAGTGCGTCACAACCCATTTGGAAATAAATTTGCTACGATCCTGAAAGGGATTGTAGGGTCCTACGGTTCTAAAAATGCCATGATCCTGGTTATAGTTCGGGATAGACAGCAAAATAATGCTGTAATCACTGGGTATTCATTGCCAAATTGTTCAATTTAATAAAAATGCAATATAATGCATGCAGGATATTCATCAAGCAGGGGTTATTTGTATTAAAGGTTAGTTGCTGTTAGTCAAGGTTGCTTTATGTAATTTGTAGGATATTCAGGAAGAGGTGATTGAACTTCAGAAACGACTGAATTCCTTGAAGAATATTCAAAGGTTAGTTGCAATCTGACAGAAACGTTTATTTTTCTCAAAGTTGGCAATTACCCCTTTTACTGTGAAATATCACTAGCATAATATTTAATCCCATAGCTAATCAATATCCCAATTGTAATCATATTTCTGTGTTTTCTGGGTCGCTGCTTAGTCCTCAAAATCGGATTGTAGTTACTGGTATACTGGTTTTCCTGCTGAATTTTACTGGTTTTTGTTGATTTTATCAATTTCCTTTAGATCTATGCATTTATATCAGTACACTATATAAATTTTCTCTATTTTTTAGTAGTTTAAAATTGAAAGTAGCATTGCACATCACTGCTGTGCTGTGTGCATTGGTCAATGTAGAAAAAAAAATTGCATGAAGAGCTTGATCTCTGCTCCCTAATAATTCATAGGCTTCATGTTTATTATAAAATATGTATAAAAGCTTAATAATTAAAAGAGTGACGTCAATAATATATCTAAGTACTATACATATTTTGCTTATATATTGAATATAATTGCTTCTATTATATATTATGGAACACTAGACAAATAGTCTATTAGTTTAGTGCTGATATATAAAAAAAAATTAGGATATAGCTAGTATATTAAAAGGTCAAAACTCAAAAGTTTCAAGTTTCAAGAATAGGAATATGATGAGACTTCTCTTTTAATAATTATTAAAAAATTGCAAATTAAGCATTGGTTCTCTGAGGCACAATTGTTGTAATATATACTTTATACATCAATAAAGGATTATTGGTCTCTCTTATCTTATCCAACCATATGAGCTTCTTTATAGCATGATATAATGATTAAATTCTTTATGGTCTCTCTTATCTTATCCAACAATTTTAGTAATCAATTGTACTAATAATATATATTAAATTCTTTATAGGATGTTGAATTAAAAGGTCCAAAAGAAAAAAGGCTCAAAGAGAGGTACGGGGAAGAAGTAGAATAATTGCTCGTAGTCAGGCAAGTTTTCTCCCTCTTAATGAAATGGTATTTAATTATATTATTAATTGTGTAGTACAATTTGTTAGTTATTAGTATAGTACTGTTTTATGATCCAACAAAACCGGAACATTTAGTATGCCTTTTAGGTTCATACCCGTTCAAAATTAATCCAATAGGGATTAATTTTGAATAGTCCCCGTTTTGGGACTGCTCTTTGAATACTTTGTCTCATTTAGGATGTGAAGAACTGTCTGTGGATCTAGTATTTAAGAAAGATTCGGTATCATTTTCCCTTGTTGTTCCTACGAGTACGTATTGAAACATGTCCAAAATGATGTGTTTCTAACGCGTACTCGGGGAACTAAGGGGAAATGCTGCCGAATTTTTCTTAAATACTAAATCCACAAACAGTTCTTCACTATTGAGACATAGCATTCAAAGAGTGGGATAAGATTGTACACCGGCCCTTCGTAAGCCCCAAAAGACTAACAACTTTGGACCTGTTTATATTTAATGTCATTATTTCATGGAAGTGTCAGAATATAAGGAAATCATAACTTCAAGTTCAGTTTTGACCTCGTGTGCATTTAATTTTATGTAGACCTAATTAAGGCAAGTCAAGTCAAGGCAAGGCAAGCGAAGCGTCCTCTTACTCTATCTGGTATGTATGTTTAAATTCATAGTTTATGTAGTGTAGAAGCCGCTTGTATGGCTGTATACAAGTCCTGTTGCATGGATGATGCAACAATTGATTGTGATTTCTTCCATGACTTGCTTTAGAGGGTCCGTTATCAATTGATGATATCTGGAGGGTCTAAAGTATAGATCTGGACTTCTTTATTTGTTTGAGTCTTAAAGTATATATACAATGTCTTAATTATAAATGTGTATGTCATGATTAGGAGAAATGGAGGGTGATCGTAGTTGGATGTACGGTCCTCGTTACTTGAATAAGCGAATGAATCCCACATTTGTTAAGGGTGTTGAGGGTTTTTTTGAATATGCATTTAGTATTCAAGAAAATATAACTAGTGGTGATCGCATTAGGTGTCCATGTGCCAAGTGTGGGTGTACCCGATGGTTGGACAAAGAAACTATCGGAAAACACCTGATGAAATTTGGATTCCGACCTTTCTACACCAATTGGTTCATGCATGGTGAGGCATACAGCCAACCCGAACAGAGCCAACCCGAACAGAGCCAACCCGAGGTGGAGTCGCCAAATGCTATGGTGGACATGCTTCTTGATGCTGCAGGTTCGTCTTTTGAATGGACTGCGGACGAGCCCCCGAATCAACAAGCTCAAGAGTTTTATAGCATGATGAAAGCGGCAGACGAACCGCTATGGGATGGTTGTGACAAGGAACATACTGTCCTTGCATGCGTTACCGAACTTCTCAGCATTAAAGCCGACTGCGGCATAACCAAGGAGGGATTCAATCGCATCATATCGGCCGTGAAGAAGTGGCTTCCGAAAGAGAATAGGTTGCCTCCAAATCAATATCAATGCAAGAAATTGGTGAAAGGGTTGGGATTAAGCCACGTGAAGATCCATGCTTGTCCGAATGATTGCATGTTATATTACGGTGATGATAACATTTCTAAAGAGAAGTGTGATGTTTGTGGACATAATCGTTTCAAACCCAGCAACCGTGAAAACACCACGAAACGTTTGCCGTACAAAGAAGTGCGGTATCTTCCAATCGGTCCGAGGTTGCTAAGACTTTTTTTAACTTCTACTACTGCTGAACAAATGCGTTGGCATAAAGAAGGAAAGCGGGAAAAGGAAGGGGTCATGGTTCATCCTGCTGATGGTGAAGCATGGAAAGAATTCAATCGTCTGAACTCAGATTTTGCAACAGACCTAGAAATGTCCGTCTTGGGTTTTGTTCAGATGGTTTCTCTCCTTTCAATATGGGAGGTCGGTCTTACAGCAATTGGCCGGTATTTCTAGTCGTTTATAACCTTCCTCCAGCTTTGGTGATGCGTGACAACAACATATTCCTGTCTCTGTTGATACCAGGGCCCAATAGTCCCACTAGAAGCATAGACATCTACTTGCAACCTCTCGTGGATGAGCTGAATGCCTTATGGAAGGATGGAGTGCTAGCATACGATAAATTCAAGAAACAAAATTTCACAATGAAGGCTGCCTTAATGGGGACTATTAGTGATTATCCGGCCCTAAGTATGCTCTCAGGATGGTCGACGAAGGGAAAACTAGGTTGTCATGTATGCATGGAAGACACAAAGGCTTTCCAACTTAAGGAGGGAGGGAAGATCTCATTTTTTGATGATCACAGAAGGTTGCTGCCCCCTGATCATGAATTTCGATTTGAAAAAGATGCATTTAAGAAGAACACAATCGAGACTGACGGTCCTCCGCGACGCTTGAGCGGACAAGAATTGTTCGATCGGGTTTCTTTGTTGCAGCAAGTCACATTTGGCACCAAAAATAAGAAGAACATTTCTGGTTTTGGTGAAACGCATAATTGGAAAAAGAGAAGTATATTTTGGGAGTTGCCATACTGGAAAGATCATCTGGTACGACACCACATAGATGTTATGCATCTAGAAATGAATTTCTTTAAAAATATATTATTCACGTTATTCGATGTTAAAGGAAAGACAAAAGATAACGCAAAGGCTCGTCTCGATATGGCACAACTATGTAGTCGTCCACACTTAGAGCTGACAACCAACGATAAGGGCAATTATGTAAAACCGCACGCAACCTACTGCTTAGACAAAAAACAGAGACGTGAAGTTTGTGAATGGGTGAAGAACTTAAAGTTTCCCGATGGGTATGCCTCTAATCTGTCGAATATCGTGGATGTTGATGATGGTTCATTCAGTGGGATGAAAAGTCATGACTGTCATGTTTTTATGGAACGGTTGTTACCTACAGCATTTCGAGATTTTCTTCCTAATCCAATATGGGAGGCATTAACAGAGGTTAGTAACTTTTTTAGAGACATATGTGGCAAGGAATTGGACCCTGTTCATATGTGGCGGTGATGGTACAGCTTAGGTCTTTTTATATATTTCTACCTTGTCATATGATAGTGTTTATGTTATTGGCACAGCTATGTACTCGATATTTATGTTTATGGTGCTGATGGTACTGTTTGGCATTTAGACTTACTGTTATGTACTCGGATGTTTATGTTTGATGAGATGATATACTACTTTTTGATTTTTATGTTTATATTTGTTTGTATGCTTGTGTTGTATGTTGAGTGTGTATTGATATTTATTTTTGCTTATATGTTGGTACGTGTGATACCAATTATTAAATGGTGCAAATGTAAATAATAACAATAAACCTAAAAACCTGATAAATAAGTATCAGCGACCGGGATAGAGCTTCAGATACGAACTACATTGGTCTCTGATAATTAGCTCATCAGCGACCAAATATACTATCAGCGACCGTTATTTCCGGTCTCTGATAACTTTACATGACGTCAGCAAAAAAACAACAGCGAGCAAAAAACTTTGGTCGCAGAAAGATTTTCAGCGACCGGATGACGTCATTCAGAGACCGGTGACGTCATCAGAAGAGTATCTGCGACGATGCTTTCAGCGACCGGTCTTTCAGAGACCGGTTTTGACTTTCTGAGACCGGTTTTGACTTTCAGCGACCGGCGCCATAACTTTCAGCGACCGGAATTCCGGTCGCTGAAAGTAGATTCTGTTGTAGTGAGTGTTGAAACTCATACTTTGAAAAATTCATCTATGTGCGATCTGAAAATTCAACGGCTGAGCATCATTAAAAAAAAAACAGTAAATCAGGACCCACCCTTGCAAAATCTAGACATTAAGCTCCTTAATAAGAAAGAGAGATAACTCTATGCAAAAATTGATTCCATTTCTCTCGTCTAAGACTATTACAATGTAATTTTTGATCTTACTGTAACAATAAGGACTTGATCCTTATTTTTATTCAAAAAAAAACTCTATGCAAAAGTTACGTAACAGACTGCTGCAATTTTTTTTTTTTTTTTTTTTTTTGTCATTCAAAGCCCGAAGGCACAAAGTTACATAATAGACTGCTGCAAAATCTTCCTAGTACGTATGCTCTAAGACAGATCAATACAAGAAATACAAACTAAACATGACTAGAGAACATGGGATATGTAGAAGCCAGTACAGGACTAGTGAAGAATATTTGCCATGTTGTGATCAGTCACGTTAAGGAACATCACGTCACGTCACGTTATGTGTGTCGATTATGTGACTTGACTTGCGTGTCACGTGACGTGACCACATTTGAGCGAAAATTACACGTCACACGAACCAATCACATCACGGTATGAAACATAGAATATCCAGTTTTTTCTGATTAACTTTCAGCTTTTTTTGATACGCATAGAGTATTTAGGTTTCTCTTTTAGTGTAAGTTTAGTAATACTGATACTCATGTAGTACTGATTTTTTTTTTTCCTTTAGGTTAGTCCAGTGAATGCTTCTAATTAAAAATTTTAAAATAATGTCAAATGTCCACCGACCGTTCCTCAAAACAGAAAAATAACTTTGCAACATTATTTATTTATTTTTGAATTTTTCATATTTTTTATATCTTCTTCTGAATTTTTAACAATTTAAATTAAAATATAAAAAAAGTTTAACGTTATATGTCTGTCTGTCACTATTTAGTCACATCATATCACATAACTTAAAAAAAAAATTGATCAAATCAGATAAATAATCACAGCATGTGACATATTTCCTCTTGCTAGTAAGTATAATTATGGATAATGGGTTGGGTAAACTATCACTACCAAAATATGATCATTTATTGGGCCTTTATTGGGCTTTGATCCAGCTTACCTTTTTTTCTTTTTAAAACTGTGTAAACTCTATCTTCTTATTAACGGATCCGTTGATCATTTGCTTGTTTATTTCTACAAAATAGTAATACATTTTCTTAACCTTTTTTTTTAATTGTCACGCACTGTGGCATATATTCCAACAGTATTCTTAATTGTTGTCTAATAATTAATTTTCTTTTTCTTTTTAATTTAACAATAAGGTGCGAAGTTTGAAAGATCACTAAACTGATACTAATGTAGACAAAAGGTTCTAAATAGTTAGCTATAACGCTATTAACTGTTTTTCTTAAAAGTCTTGAAACTGATGCATCATATAAATTATTAATTTGATCGGATTGTTTTTATTTCACGATAAATATTTCTGAAAAAAAAGATATTATTATAATTATATATATACCATTAGTTTTTCTCGTGCTACTTAAGTGCTAAGAGTTTCAATAATATTTCATTTGTTATAGAAATAGGTATATATGATTATATTAAACTTTTCAACTAGTGGCAGACTTAAGTATAGTGTATAGGGGTCAATTGGCATTAGCATATTTTTTAACAAAATTATGCTATTTAATATATTATTTTATCATTTTTTCTAGTACATTTTTTTTAATAACAAACTAGAATTGACCCCCGTATATTTATCGCAAATAAGTATTCATTGTGGCCCTCATACTTTAAAAAATGTTAAATTGTAGTAAGAATTTTGATATAAGATCTGGAATGTATACAATTGATTCTCCCTAAATATTTAATCCAGACAAATTTTGCACATTTTGTGTTCTTGATTCTAATTAAATGAAGTTCAAATTATACATATAATACGGACCCAACACAGTGTTTATTTGTTATTTTATTATCGATATAACTTTTTAAATTTGTTAAATATGGAGACACAAAATAGGAACATTTAAGCAATCTTTTTAATAAACATACCTTTTTAAATGCAGCTTTGAATCCTCAATAAATTGCAATGTAACAAAGATGTTCCACAAGACCACAGGTAGGGGTGAGAACGGAGCGGATACCAGACGGATACGGATACAAGTCCGATCAGATCGGATATTTATGAAAATAATATCAAAACATTAAAGTTCGTAATATTTATCTAAATATAATGGTGAATAACATAAATTTTTTACAATATATATTAAAATATATGATATATATCTACTATTTGAATACGGATAATTAAAACGTAAAATCATATTAGTATTTTTATCCACACGGATATTCGGATATTAGATATCCACATCTAAGTTTTCGAATACGAATCGGATATATCCATACCATTTTCACCCCTATCCACAAGCATCTTTCTCTCAAAAAAAAAAAAAAATGTTCTGCAAGAAATAGAATCCTGAACCTACCAAGTACCAGAGACCACCATTTGTTCGCTAGGTGTCCCTTAATACCTACCAAGTAGCCTGAACGACTGAACCTAAGGAGCAATCCATCCAACCTTTTTTTATTACTATTGTTTTCTTAGACTTGACAAGCTTAGTCTCTGCCATTGCCATTACGAGCTTAATCTTTTCTACAAGATAGCACGTCTTCACCGACAAGGTACAGTACTGGTATATACTATATAGTATACTACTGAAATCTATCTCATCTCCTTTTTGTCATTTGTCATTGAAGACAGACGGGTGTCTCATCAAAATCACATACGATTATATATTTTGTAAGTTCTAACCACCAGATAGGTGATAGGTGTATCATTATATATACCCACAGATCTTAAAAGTTCTTCTAAAAAGTCGCAGCGTGATCTTGTTCCAATTGTCAGTCAGATTCTGTTCTTTTCAGTTTTTTAAATAAATAGTAATAATTTATTTAAGTTTCAAATATTTGATTACTTTGGACTCTTGTGTTGCCAGAAAACACTTGAGAACATGAATTTTAGTTCTCGAGCATTTAAACACTACGTTTGGATGAAACAAAGAATAGAGCTAATATTAAGTTTGAGAATAGTAGCTAACTCGACATTTGGTTGGATTGATAGAATAGTGAGCTAACTCATATAAGACAAACAAAGAATAGTGGATTAGTGATATTCTTGCTCCATCCAAACATCGAATAGTTCAAAAGAATAGTATTATTCTCGGGTTGATATATATTATTCTTGCTCCATCCAAACACAAACATTGAATAGCTCAAAAAAATTTGAATTTACAAAAGCAAAAATTGTCATCCTTAACTACACATCATCCGTAAACACACACGTTCACAAACATTCAATTTCAAATATAAGTAAAAAACCAATATATTTGTGGCAACATCCTCTTAGAAACAAGAGAACATTTGATGTAAAACTGTCAATTCATCAAAAATGTAAAAAAAAAATGAATACATTAAAAATTAACTTTAAAATATTCACATTTGACCGTTTAACTTTATACTAAATAAATTTGTAAAATTGCATAGAAATGCACAACTAATTGAAGAGGTCTCTATCGTAAAATATAATTCCTAGCTGAGAAGCATAGACGATGACAACATTTTTTCTCTCTTTCCTTCCATGCAAAATTCTCTTGTACTTATTCGTGCAAACATGCTCATCCTGGCCTCGAGGTGAAAAAAAATACGCTCTTGTTCGTGCACACCACTATCGCACAGAATTAATCGAAAATACATGTACCTATCATCATAGCTTTCAACAATAATATATTATTTAATAACAAATAAACAACTAACATCGTAGTTGTATATTCCAGAGCGATTCTTGTTGCACCAGCAGTCCCACGCCCCTATAAAACTTTTGGTAAATTATTGATTAAAAATTTCATATACGTTTATGCAGAAAGCATAGCTCAGGCTTAGATTTTTGCATTAAATCATATTTATTCAAAAATATCATGGGACGATGATATTTGCGGTACAGTACCTGTCATGCCCACATTAAATTGATAATTGCAGTTACAAAGATTGTATCCACGGTTTACAAAAGTCCACTGCACTCAAAACAATTGAGCTTAAAATAAGAATAAAAGCTAAATGGAAAATAAAACAGAATGATGGTCCTGAATGGGAAAAACTGAAAAAACCAAAACAGACTTTTAAGAGTTGAAGCAGCAGAATTTTGGTTTTGGGTCACCTCTCTTTCGTGCCAAAACCAGTCCGGTACGCTCTTACCTCTCTGTCAATGCAACAGTATCTTTTACGAGCACGTACCAGTATGTTACCCTTGAAACAGTACCAGCACCAGCACCAGTCCGGTTCCCTCGTACCAGCACCAGTCTGGTACCCTTGTACCAGCCCTCTGCCCCTAATTTTCTTGATCGTCTGTGCTATTGATCCGCCGAGTTTTGATGTAAATTCTTTATGTTACTATTTAATTGATTATTCATTACGTACAAGCAGTAGTGCTCTCATTTTGCAGAATGAAAATTAAATAATTGGGCCTACTTAAAACAAATGAACCATTTATTTTTCATAAAAAAACGGACAATAATCATGTACAGTATATCAATTTGTTTAATGCTTCTCAGCAGATGAAGAATTTTCATCCTGATACATTTAAAACAAGAACAAAACTGGTTACAAAATATTGAGGGGGTAAGAAGCAATAAAAGGAAAAAAAAAAAAAAAAAAGATTTTTCTGTCTGTTAAATATTTGCCCTCAGCCATCCCAATTTACAAAGACTGATTTTACGCACTCGCTTGTTTACAAATCTCTATCTATGAGTCCAACAGTATGTTAAAAAAAATTTCACCTATATCACTAAATCACAAAATAAGTTAGCCGTATATGTATACGTATTTCTTATCTAATTATATTTACGGTAAAGCCAGGCCACTCTCTGCATCAAAATATGCACCCTAGCCTGCTGATGCACCTCCAATGACCTATACAATCTTCATCTCAACTTGCATGAAACCACACTTTCATGTGTCTTCAGAGAATGCCTTGAAGATGAAGTCGCGGAACCTTCTAGAATACTGCCTTGGATCTACGGCTGAGATAGAGGTGGGGTCATACTGCATGGACTTGTATGCATGCTCAAGCTTCTTGCTGATGTCATAATCTTGTAAAATATCGATTATGCCGAAAAACAAAATCACATCGTAGAATTCACCGGTTGGTTCCCCGATTAGTTGCGAATCATTCTCGTTTCTCCGCACTGTCAGTGTGGCTTTCGCCGGCATGTTTGTACCGAACCTGAACTTGGCCCACCTAAAAATGACAAATCATTGACGAAACAAATTACTCGAGGCCAAAATATTGTGAGCAAAAGTATCTTGTTCACTGCAAATCCCCGATTTTTTGCTCCTTTAATTTTACATTATTCTTTCCTTGTTCATTGTGAAGCATTACTTAAGGATGAGGGCTTAATCAAAGCTTTACTGTGAGTTGCACTAATTAATTTAAGTGAGATCCAGCTTTCAACAGAACAATATCATTTATTGTTTTCAAATTTTTGCCATGTGAAAGGAGCTGATTGCGGCATGTGGAAGAATGACTTGAAGACCATTTATAGCACATAATTTTTTATGGAAATGGAGATGAAAATGTGGTAACAACAATTATACCAACCAGGCTACAAATTGCCGGGACGAAGAGTAAAGGCATGCAAAGCCAGATACATTAGTATTTGTATTTCAAGGGTATTGCACAAATTTTTACCATGTGTGATTCTCGTCTGGTTTATGTTAAAACCCAGCCATTGGTGCTGGTTTGTTCACAAAACCATATTTGTGGGTGATTTACGCATAAATCGACCTAAATATAGCTAAAAGATTAGCTGTCAGTAAGGGTTTTCCATTTTTAGATAATTTCAGGACATCCACAAATTTTGTAAAACATATGCAAAAACTAAAATGTTATCACATCAACTATTACCTATTTGGGTCTATTTGTTGATCCATGCTTGCTCTTGAAAGTCGAGGAGTTGTTTGTCTCTGTAGGTGATCCATGTCAACTGAACCTTTAATTTAATACAAGTAGATTGTAATCAATTAGCATACTTCAAAAAAAAAAATCAGATTTTTATTGAACTTGGTAGTTGTTGTTTTGCAATACAAACCTTCCATCAGGTTCCTTTCTCGTGTATCTCTAAAATGCACACCAACTAAAAGACTGTAATCCATTATTCTCTCTTGCTCAAGAAATTCGCAATCTTTTTCCACTTGCCTATACAATAAAAAAAAAATGCCAATGAGTAACAAAATCTGTTTTCAATTTTTAAAAAAGGCCAATTGTGGTAGGGAATTTTGGATGAACCTTCTAGGCTAATTGGCACTCTTTCTGTATAAACTGAATAATTATTGATAATAGATGAGACAAAGATAAGTAAACATACTTCACAAAGTCTTGGAACCAATGCTTTCGCAACCTAAATATGAAATTAAGGTCGAGATCTTTCAAAGTTGTGTATTCATCGATTTCAGATTGCGACTTTTGAGTGGTACGACCAAGTGATGACCCTTTCAAGTCAAACCGTCTGTGAATTGCAAACTCAGAACAGAACAGATTCCCCATTATAACAAATCGAACCTATTTTAGTTACATAAACAAAATGTTAGGCCAATCTCTTCTTAATGCATAATTTATGTACTTCACTCTAATGGTCGCTATCCTATACAGTATCATTTTGGTCCTTGGGTTTTATAACTCATTATTATCCTAGTACTTGAAAGGAACTAGACAAGAAATTGCTCTAATCTATAGCATATCATTTCTTTGTAACATGTTTGGACTTTGTCAGGCCTTGCAAAATGGCATTCTTTTAACCAGTGCAACATTTAAAATTCTAGGAAGCAAAGTCTAAATAGCTCAAAAAGAAACAATCATGTCACATAATTTTTTTTTCTTTTGGAAATCATTACAATTTAATATTCACATCGAAAGGGAGTGGTATTCTAAATTTTTTAAATATAGTTATTTTCTCTAACCTTCTTTTGATTTGTGCCGGTTAATTTTACACAATGGAGACCAAAAAATTGGGTCACCAACGTATTGTCATAGGCTCGCACATGGTTGTAATAGGCTGGAAGCATCCGCAAAAGCACCTATATGAAATAAAGCAAAAGGCAAGCATAAGAAACATTGTCCATATAAACCTCGATTTTTTATTTATTGAAAACGATAGCAAGCATTTTGCCAACTAATACCATCTGGAGTAGTCACTGTTTGTCTCTCATAGCAAACAATTTTCTCTTTCAAACACTCATGTCCACTACTGATTAGCACTAGTTGAAAAATACATGCAACTAACAGATTTGAGCTTCAGAGGTGCTAGCTGGAGTCTCAAACAGATTAAATTGAACAGTACCAAATCTAAAGGCAAAAACAGCCCAGTACCTTTACTTCGGCCTTCTTCATCGTTTTGATCATGTACCGGTCATCATTTGTCAGGTAAAAGAAACTACCGCTCTTTCCTGGAGAAGAAAGCTCTCTAAGTGCATCATTTCCACAAAGAGATAGCATATAATCAGCTGCATCTACCTTAAAAAGTTTCCGTAATGTCCTGGAAAATATTTATAAAATGTTACTCTACGAAGAATCTATTATCCAGGGAACATAGACTGGCATTTTGACCTCATACAAGTAACAAAATTCATTGTATTTTTTCAGAAGTAGAATCTTCATTTTAAATTTGTAATGCTATGATGTCACAGGTTAGAAAATAAAACGGCAATGTATCTGTAAAATCTGGTAGGCTACAAAGCCGTGGTACCAGTATGTACCAACTGGTGTAGTATTAAATGATTTTCTTCTCACCTAAAAACAAGAGGGCAGTAGTCTTTCCATCGGAAATCACACGATTGGTGAGGTGGCGTGTGCTTGCTCCCCTCAGGAGGAAATTTGGTCCACACCTTTTCCCTCGGATCAAAAGCTGACGGTTTTAGATCAAATGTAATCGGACCCTGCTTGCCTACAGCATGCCTATGACACACACACACCCCATTGAGATTTAGTGTTATTTACAGCAAGGAAGAATCAACACTTATTTGTTTAACATTATGTCAAATTACTTTTGGCAAAATAAACAAAAAACTACAATTATTAAAAAGGGTGAAACATTAATTGAAGTAGGCTATTGAATGTCAAATTAAAGTTAATTTGAATATGGAAATTATTATATCAGTTCCAGGGATTTAATAATTTCCATATTATATTCTCATGTGGTGGAGCCTCTAGGTTAGTGATGATGTAAGACATACCACATGCAGTTCATGGGATGCAATTATAGGACTTGAAAAGGAAATGTATCAAAAGAAACAAATGTAGACAAGAGAAGATAGAATGCGAGCATGCCAACTAATTTTCCACATAGTGATACTCTGATTGCATAGAGGTCAATCTACCACTTTAGAATCTGATGTTAGACATAAAACGTGACAAAACACTTGCCAAAAGGAAGATGAAAGTTCACATCATGTCCAGCCCACTAAATTGCCCCAAATATTCCCCAATAAGCTAAAGTGTTAATTCTACACAAACTTTTAAGGACTTATACGGACAGCATCACCGTCAAGAAAATACTATAATTGAAAGGCTATGTTCCATTTACCCAAAGAAAACAGGAAATCAGAGAGACTCCTCAATTTTACAAACCATTTAGGAAATCAGCTCATGGTTCTGTCAGGTTACTAAAACATGATATGCTAGTCCATGACCAGAATCAAACCAGTAAAACACCAACATAGATAAAACATTCAAACTCTAGCATCACACATACAGGATATATAAAAAAAAAAAATCAATGCCTAACGTACCTTATACCGAGTTGCAAATTAAGCATGAGATCATAATTCTTGTGCCCTTTAGAAATAGTCTCTCCTTGCCGCTTGCGGCCCCGGGGTGGGCCCCACCTCATCTCAGGTGTTCCTGTCCGGCTTGGCACTGTGCTAGCCACACCTGACGACGCCTCATCCAACCCAAACCCTGAAAGCAAATCCTCAATACCACCCCCGACAGAAGCTGATATTCTGCTAATACCATTCCCATCCCCATCTGCCACCCACATGGTTAATCCATCCCCCGTTGAGCCCGACAACCCATTTAGCCGTCTGCCAACTGGTGAATGCTGCAACCGGGGCGACTTCCAATTGCCCGAATCCGTCCCACTGCTGCCCGACCAATTTAATTGCTTTTGTGATGGCAATACCGAGACCAACTCGCCAGAGCTGCTAATCTTGCAATCTGGCAAATTCATGTTGAAGAAGTCTCTCGGATCCCGTGCGGTTGGCGATGATGCAGCCGGTGATGGGTAGTACACCCCCTTCTGTTGCACACCTTGGCTGGCCCCACCCACATCACGGGTCCAGACACCAACATACACACTTCCATCAGCCCATTTGAAGCTCCCATTGCCACATGGTGACCCGTCTTCCCAACCGCCTTCATATTTGTTCCCATTGGCCCATGTCAGGGTTCCCCGACCATGTATCAACCCGGCATGCCATTCACCATTGTACTCTGTGCCATTGCGCCATACGTACCGGCCCTTCCCATCTTGGAGGCCCTGTCTCCACTCCCCATCATAGAAATCACCATTCGCATAATACTTGCGCCCAGGTCCATGTTTTAAATTCATTGACCAAAGGCCCCGGTACGTGTCACCGGCTGCTCCAGTGTACGTACCGGTGCCGTCCATGTACCCTTCTTTGAAATCACCTTCATACGTGGCACCACTTGGCCAAGAGAATTTCCCCTTGCCTGTTGCTTTACCAAGGCGCCATTCTCCCTCATACATGCAACCATCATTCCATAGGTACTTGCCAGTACCGTGGGGTGTACCGCTGCACCATTGACCGGTATATATATCGCCATTGGGCAATGATTTTTCTACTTGGTATGATGAGTTGCTGTTATCTGGGTCATCAGAGGAGGTTGATGAAGACGAGGAGGTGGTGGCAGTGTCGGTCTCATCGGTGGTGGGGGTTACTGACATGGAGGAGAAGAAGGACACGCGGCGCCGCGTCATTGGCTGAGATTGAGAGCCAGGAGGTGGTGGGTCCCAGCCTTTGGCGCGGCTCTGCTCGTGCATTGTATGTTGCGGATGTTTGGTCAGTAATGTATATCGAAGAGGTTTATGATTGGAGGTGTGGTAGAACTGGTCGTAGAGGAGACGGCATTGGTGGAAAGAATGGAATTGGAGGAAGGTCAAGGCAGAGAGAGAGAGAGAGAGAGAGAGAGAGAGAGGAGGGAGAGAGGTGGTGGGGGTGATGTTTTTGTTTCTTTTTTTCTTTTTTTGGTTTTGGGCTTTTGTTTTTTCTTTATTTCTTTTTTCTCATTTTGTTATTCATTTGTTTTGGTTTCAAGTTTTTTTCTTTCAAACCCTTCTACGTTTTGCTTTTTACATTTCTCTGTCGCTCAAGTTGCTTTTGCGTGTACAAGGCAAAGAATTTATGCGAAATTACTTTATTTGGATTAGATTCTTATATATAATTCATCTCTTCCATAAACATCGTATTGAACAAATTTGTTGTGGGAAACTAGTTTCAAAGGAAAATTGTAAATTTTAGAGAATAAAGAGGGTGTAATTGTAAAATTTACTTATTTTCGGGTTGTGTGAAAGTTGTGGTCAACGTAAAACAAAAAAGAGAAAGGAAAAGAGACACCGGTTTCTCTATTACAAAATTCCTATGCGACCCTATCAGATATCGCTGACAGTGGGGTATATGACTTGTAAAGCATTGAATTAAACCGATTCATAAGTGACTTGTAACACAGTATGTATCAGGGAATTTGTAACAGAGAAACAGGACTAATTGTGTTGGAAGTTGGAACAAGACGGCTTTAGTTTATCCCTCTTTAGGTGAATTTAACCGAGGAGACCTACAAAGAGGTTGTCTATTTGTCCCTTTTTGTGTCTTGTGATTGTGGGCCCAGCTACAATTAATTAATATCCCAAATCCCTCAACAAATTAGAAGAATGTGAAAAAAATGCATAACAGAAACATTGGGTAGAGATTTTAACAGAGTAGTTTTGCCTTCATGCAGCGCGAGAACCTTATGCATCACTGCGTCGATTCTACAGTCTGTGCGCTGCATGAAGCTAAAACTACTCTGTTAGAATATTTACCCGAATTTATTTGATGCATGCCAAATTAATTCTCCGCTTAATTTTCAATAGAATAATATCTTCGCTTTTATAATTTGTTGTCAATTTGTCCCTTTTTGTGTCCTGTGATTGTGGGCCCAGCTACCAATTAACATCCCAAATCCCTCAACCAATTAAAGAATGTGAAAAAAATGTACACCAGAAACATTGGGTAGAGATTTTAACAGAGTAATTTTGGCTTCATACAGCGCGAGAACCTTATTCATAGCTGTTTCGATTCGACAGTGTGCGCGCTGCATGAAGCTAAAACTTCTCTGTTAGAATATTTACCCGGATTTATTTCATGCATGCCGAATTAATTCCCCGCTTAATTTTCAATAGAATAATATCTTCGCTTTTATAATTTGCTGTCAATTTGTGATTGCAGTAATTGTTTGGTAATATCTTTTTTCAGATGTTGCTGTAATTAATGTTGATGTGTATGCTTACGATGGAAACTGAGAGGGACAAAATTTGAACTAATGCACGCGCATTTATTATAGTTAAATAAATTTAGTTTGAGAAATTATTTTTGCAAGTTGCAACTGATGTTTTCACTTGAAATTAATGTAATTATACTAAACAACGAGTTATTTATTTCAAAATTTTGCAATTGTTTTATACAGCATAGGCAAATTAGTAAAAAAAAAATGTCAAATGAAAATTCATCTGAAATGCTTCTTTATATAATTTTTGTGTAATCAAGTATTTGCCATAATTTTTATTCGATTATCTGCAGTTTATTAATAAATTTGGAAAATGTACTACGTGCATTGCATACCTCTCAACTACTGTCTAATATATTATATTAATATGTAATGCAAGGATGTTCGTGCAAAAATGCCTCTTTTTGTCTCCTCGCCAAATATAAAATTTCGAATTTTTTAAGGTCAGATATGCGAATTTTCGGAAAATAATTTTCATGGAGAAATAACTTCAAATTGTTCTTTAAATCTAATATTAGTAATTGGATGTTTGTCCGTTGAGCATTGACTAATTCGGATTTATCATAATTCAAATTTAATTCAAAAAAACGGCCCGCCTCAACTTAGATCTCGTGTTGCAACCGTTTTGTGGTTTTTTATGTGGCGGTCAGAATGGCGTGGAATTAAATTATTGCGCACCGTATTATTATTTATTGGTATGAATTAAATTCTTGAGATTTCATATTAGTTGTTCTGTTTTGACATGCTTTGTAAACAATCTTTTAAACTTTATAGAATAACAATTATCAATTCATCGTGTACATGTAGCATGCTTGACGACCGCTTAAAATATATTCTGAGTTTTCAGGTTAGTGATATTCAATTTATTTACAAATTTCAGAGCATTTTATTTTTATATTTTCCTCGAGAACGTGAGAACTAGTTATATAGAACACTTACAAAAAAAACTTTTTTGATATATAAAGTGCCGGCTCTTAGGGTTCTTGATTTACTTGAAGGCAAATAAAGATTTAAGCTCGGGATAGCTTGATATATAATAAAATTACATAATATTTGACTTATCATTTATTATAAAATCGGTTATTTCTCTTAGAATGAGTTGCTGCTTATTTTATTAACCTGGTTAATTTAAATTTTCTCATTTAAAATGAGTTATTATTTATATTGATTCGGTTGCATGCAAGACTTTGATGAGTCTTCTTCTAAATCAAACTTAAAATACAACAAAAACTTCAAAGATGTGAAGTCAATTTGTACTTTTTTTATCTTAATACAAACATCAGCGAGCGTCTGCTCACTGATCTTATAAAAAATATGTGAAGTCAAGTAAAACCGAAACATAACAATATTATCGGACAAGTAAAGGTTACAGATGTTCAAGTTTTATCAAAGATTTAAATAACGTTTATCGCTTTATAGCGGAATGGCTAAAAAGATGACGCTACACTCATATAGTGTCGCTATAGCGCAGAATAACGTGCTATAACACCCCGTAAAACTTTTATGGTCCAAAAACGCTATAGTTCGCTATTTAGAACCTTGAATTTTATCACAGAATCTGTCTTAAATGTTTTAACAGTAAAAGATTTACCTAATAGAGTCTGAATAAAAGTTATGATTGAATAAATACTGATATAGTGCACACTGCACAGTACTTGAAGCAACACAAACCGAAACTGTTACTGGCCACAACAAAACCCACAGCCGGCTCTAGATGAAGCCCCATACAAGCATATTTCTTCTATTTTCAAATAATTATTTTCTATACAGCATTTTTGTTTTCAAAATAACAGTGAATGTCAACCTCCGACAGAACTTTTTATTTTCTATCAAGGTCTTGTTTGGAAAGGCAATGACTAGGAGATGGAATAATCATCACCTCATAGATAATAATATAAAATCATATCTATTTTTATTTTTCTAATACAAATATAGATAGAGATATTAGATGGATATGAATACGGTACGGATTGGATCGGATTGGATTGGATATTTATTAAAA
Source organism: Carex rostrata (assembly GCF_964058835.1). Taxonomy (NCBI): domain Eukaryota; kingdom Viridiplantae; phylum Streptophyta; class Magnoliopsida; order Poales; family Cyperaceae; genus Carex; species Carex rostrata. The sequence goes on along the minus strand of NC_135931.1, from coordinate 4,094,179 downwards.
AATATTATTAAATATTATTAAAAAAATATCAAAGTTTATAATATTTATCTAATTGTAATATTATAATAGTGAATAATATAATTTTTTTCGTAATATATATCTACTATTTTAATATAAATAATTAATTTAAAATTATATATGCATTTATATCTGTATTCACATAGATATTCAAATATTTAATATTCATATCTAAATTTTGAATACGGATCGAATACATACCGGATATTATTCGCTCCGTTTTCATTCAGCTAAGCTGAATTCCATTTCTTTGAAAATCATGACATTTTCCGGAACAACAATTTATGAATACAAATCTTAAAAAATTAATGTTAAAAAACCATGATATTGAAAAATATAGAGAAGCGATCAAAATGATTATTGCATTACAGAAATCGTCAGTGGAAGTTTGATTTTATCCAATTAATAATTTTAAATTGAAGATATAACCACATATATTACTATCTTAAGATCAATGAACAGTTCCTTAAATTGTCCTGGTCAAACAAGACAAGACACTAGAGACCAAATTAAAATAAAATAAAAAAAACCTCGTTTGAGAAATTAATTACCATTTCACTATACTTGCCAATTACTATCATCAATTCTAAACTTCTTTTATTAAAGTCATCAATTCTAAACTTAATTACAATGAGATACGGTGTCAATGGCACTCTTTTACCTGTTTATCCGGGCTGTATCATATCCGAAAATATGAAAAGGGATAAAAAAAAAAATTGTTAGCTTATCGAGTACAGGTAAGAATCACAAATTTTTTTTCATTATCTTACTCGTTTTCGTATAAGATAATTTTTTAAAATAAAATTATATATATAGATATATATTTGTATGAAGATGATACATGTTACAATCAAGTTTTGTATTTTATTAAATTTATATAATACAAATTAGTTGTATTTATTATTATTTCTTTCTTTCTTTTCTTGTTTTAAAGAATAATTTATCAAAGAATAAATCAAAATGTCAATGACACGTTTTTATCTGTTTATCCTGGTATTCAAAAAGACAGATTTAGAGCATCTACATCTCTGAAACTCTTGGAGTTTCTAAATAACTGTTAACTAATTTTAAAAAATTTGTCTCTGAAAATTTCTAAACCCTCACATCCCTAAGAATAAATATTTTTTTCGTTATTATAACGGGTACGGATATGAAAATGCTTCCATCCAACCCGTATTGTACCCATTGACACCTCTAATACTACACCGTCATTGTGGCCAAGTCAAGAAACTATTAATAAATCGGAGACCTAGCCGATATATGTTAGAAATTTAATGAATTTAACACTTTGTGATGAGTTCAGATTCAATGATTCACCTTGTTGTGTAAAATTAAATTTAAATCATTCGTTATAAATTAGCATCAATTTTTAAAACGGCTGAGTGAGTTCCGATCAAACATGAATTCTTTATCTAATTCTACTGAAAATAATCTCACGAGATGAATTATATCTTACGTGAGAGGATATATTCAAATCTTTCGTGTTCTCACAATTTAAGAGGGATTTCAAATATATTCTTAAAAAAAATCTGAAATTATGCATTTATCATTTTGAATTGTAGAACCTCGTAAATTTTATATAATTTATATATTTTTTTTATTAAAACTCATTTTAAATTTATAAATTTCTCATTTTATTTTTTATATATAAAAAAACAGTCTTATAAGAAAAATGTCCAGTTTTAAAAAAAAAAATCTTTCAATGGAACACCCCTTTAAAATACAAATTTATATCACCTAAGGTATCTCAATTTTTTTAGTTTGAATGTGGACTGACACGAATATTATGTCAAATACATTCGACATGCAATCAAATTAACTCGAATTCAACTCGAACGGTCGAAATTCAAATTCAAAATTCGAGTTACTTCAGGAGCCGAAATTTTTGTTAATATCATTTTAAAAAAAATACCGCTAAAATTGGAGAATTTGAAAAATACCAGGACTTCCAATTCAATCTATGGCTCCATTCTTGAGAGGCCGCAGATTGAACTGGTGTCCCCTAAAAATCTAAATATCAGTATATTACAGTGCATTATTTAATTTTTGGGATCCTCCAATTCAATCTGCGTCGAATTCCCTATAATTTGTGTGTGTGTATGTGTTTTTACAACAGTATTAATAAAAATTTCGGCTTCAGGAGATCCAGACTCCTTAAATTGCATCATCGGCAAGTGAGTCCGCATCGTTTGCATTAACTCAAAAGAGCATCTCCTGAGTTAACGTATCTCAACCGTTTGATTTTTAAACGGAACCAATCCGGTCCCAGCCTATGATTCAAGAACCTTTTAATATTAGTGTATTTAGTTCACACGAATCGGATAATTCAGATGCATTACCTCAAAAATTCTTTTTTTGAGTTAATGCAGAGGATACGAATTCCGGCAAGTGACACTGAAAAGGAGAAGAGAAGATGAGAGAAGAGGAGAGATGGTAATATTAATTAATCTCGACTTGACACCCCGCATGACATCAGTCAGAGTCAATTTCGCCATGATTGCTTCAGTTTTTTCTTCCAACCGGAACCTGTTCACTCAGTGCTTCATTTAACAAATCACATCTATACCTATCTCCCTGCTGATCTTCTTTGCTGAATTTTTTTATTTTTAGAAACTACATAAATAAATTATCAAAAATTAGAAGAATCACTATTTGATTTAGTGACAAAAGGCAACACTATCTGGTAGGGTCATGTTTCCAAGGCCCTTTACACTTGTCGGAATTCGGACCTCGTCAAAAGACCAACCTGAGATAAATAATAAAAAATATATGATCAAGTCCGAATTATAAGTTCGCTCTGCCTTGAAAAGCCTTGAAACATATGGGCTGAATCTATGAAAGGCTTATTTGGCTCCGCACAGCCAAATGTCACTTTAAGGTGACATAACCACTCATAAGTCGGTTTCCATGATCCCATAATCCCACGATCTCCTCTAAATTGCTCGGCACGGCGCCGTTTATAGGAAGAGGGTCATACTATATAAAACCCTTCCTTCAATGGAAAAATGATCAACACTCAAGCAATTAAAACTTACACCCAGAGATATCATATAGGTCATAGTCGGATATCTCCAAGATCTCAATCCACCCAGAGATCTAGCTCCATCTCAGCCTGCGATCTCAAGCAGAACAAGCTCAATATGAAGCCCTTTTTAAGCATACAATCTACTCTCCCAGAGTTACCCCTTATCACTATCTGAGTTGGAGATCTTAGATTTGAAATTCAAATGAAAAGTCTTTTATGAACAAATCGAAATATGAATAAGAAGTCTTTTATGAACAATAAGTCTTTTATTTTTGTAATCAGTATATATATTACGTACTATGAAAGAGTTCAACAAAAAAATGCAAATAAAAATTCAAACTTCAAACCGCTATAACTTTTGATATATTTCAGAGTATGACCCCACTCCTTGAAGCTCATAAAGAGAAAATTAAATTGAAGTTTATTTGAAGCTAAAAGAACACTATCTATACCTCAAAAATTGAGTTAAAATTTATTTGAATTAATAATAATATTAATATTATAACAACACACGCACATATAAACAAAAGTAAAAAAAAATCACTAAAACTATTTTATACGATTTATTTTTTATATATTAAATTTCGAATCTGTATCCTCCCAGGTACCTGACTCAACACAATTGAAACAGATGGTCCAGATTTACTCTCAGTTGGTGTTTGCTCGGAAGGCGCAGGAAGCAGTATTATTTGTGCTTTGAGATCCGTGCCAAGTTAAAAAGAATAATTTTGAGCCGTCCGATTCAATTGTACTCAGTCCGGTAACCTGAGGGGATGTGCAGGGGCGGACGCAGGATTTTTGTCAGGGCGGGGCAATAATCGGATGCAAATAGCTTATCGGGTTCAAATCCAATAGCTTATCGGGTACAATTCAACATAACAATCACCTTCACACATGACCATGATAAGGTGGCTTGGAAATGGGAAGCCTCTGGCTTATTTTCCGTCAAGTCTTTGTACAAGATGCTCAACTTCAGAGGTGTAATCTTTCCTAACTCCATGATTTGGTGGACTTTGCCTGTCCCTCCAAAAATCAAAACATTTATGTGGCTGATAGCTCGCAATAAACTCCTTACTAAACGAAATCTCAGTAGGAAAGGGTGGCTAGGTAGCACAACGTGTCAATTTTGTAGTCAAGAGGAAACAACTAATCATTTATTCCTAAAATGTCCTCTCACACAACAAATTTGGTTTTGGATGGGTCACAGCCAACACTATTTCTCTCATTGGCAGAATATTACCGATATTATAGAGTTTGCTTGTTCTCTAAAGGGGAAATCTAAACTAGCTTTTTTGACCATGTTTAGTGCCTTGTGCTGGACCGTATGGAAACTTAGGAATGATTCTTGTTTTAACAATGTCCCCAATAAAACATTTCGAACGATTATTTTACTTATTATCTCTTTACTCACATATTGGGCAGGGATCATTAAAAGATCAGTTCGGGACATAATTCAGACTGATTGGATGCCAGAAGATGTGGATATGATACCATTACAGGTGTGGGACCCTGCTGCAGATGTGGAAGCAAACAACATGCAGCTGGTGGTTTATCGTGGCCCTATGGAGGAATTGAAGAAGCTGACTCTCCCGAGTCAGTAGGATAAAATTCTTAGTATCTTTATGATTGCATGTGCTTGTAATATATTTTTAGATGTTATATTAGAACTATCTTTTATTTTCTGCACTATTAGATTGGTCTTCCAATAACACAAATTTGAACTTGTGTTTTGTATCCAGTTTGAAGTTTCTTTAATGAAACGGGCTTTACAACAGCCTTTTATCAAAAAAAAAAAAAAAATTCAACATAACAAAAAAAATACCAATCAATATAATAAAAATCCAAAATTACTTGAAAAAAATCAACAATTCAACATTTATAGGGAATTTTGGTTCAACTAATTTTCGCTATTTGGAATCAGCGCCTATTTGGGCTATGCTAATTTGTTTCGCTCAGAGTTTATATGAGCTCCGTTCCATCTATTAGAATTCCAGAATAGGCTATGGGGGGCAATTTGAATTCCAGGGAGGGGCAGAGGTCCGAAAAGCAGATTTTTAGCACTATTTTTAAAAATCCAGCGGGGGGCAGCTGACCCCCCTGTGCTACAGTGGATCCGCCCCTGGGGATGTGAATTCTTAAATTTCGGTACCAAGAGCATTTGGGACTGTTGTGAAACAAGTGATCAGGCACTAAGATTAGAATGTACCGGACTATATTTTCGATACCCACTGAGTTGTACCGAAAATTTGTTGACCTGGTACTTGATTTTTTTGAAGGAAAAAAGAAAAAGAAAAAAGAGAATCAATCTGTATTTGACATTTTAATTTTTTACTTTCTAAAAATAAAAATCTTCTTTGCTTTCCATGGTCAATTGCTTTTTTCTTTGATTTTAAGCGTCTCTCTCTCTCTCTTATTTTTTCCCTTTTCAAAGGAGAATTTGACTGCGGAAATTTTTGACCCTGACTTCTTTCTTGATATTAATTTGTATTAAATTTTTTTTATCAGTATGGAGCTTTTCAGAACGGTTCATTTGAGTGACTGTTCCATTCCTATTTTTTTTTTCACCAGCTTCAAAAAAATATTTCATACTTTTTGTGAAATAATTGACAGTTTTATCTGTTGCGCGCGAAACAAAATCGAAATATAGTTTTAGAAATTAGAATATAACCGGTCTCCATGATAAAACCATTTAATTATGAAAAAGACTTCCGCTGGCTGAAGAAGCTGTCAATCATGCCGAAATTTTTTATTAATATCCTAAAATATAAAAAAATTATCAAATCTGTCGTCGTATTGAAATTAATTTTAATAATGTCCTCACCGCTCTGGAGAGGTAAGCTTTTTTTACCAAATCACCCCGTATTTGGACGAGGGATAACCACTTTGTGCTATCCTTTCTATGTGACAAAACTTCCTAACAATTTTTATTATGACAAACTTCCATGCAATTAACAATATATGTCAAAGTTTATGTGGAGAAACGACATGGTTAGTCTTCCTTTTCTTTTCCTTTGTTGCTTTCAACACTATTCTCAATGAGCAATGTCTGTTGACATTTAGATCGTACATTATGCTCAAAAAATCTTGAAAACATAAAAGTATTAGCGATTTTGTCTCCTAAACATTTGTAAACATCTGTAAACTAGTTTGTAAACATCTGCAAAATTAGTATATATTTGTTATTTGCTAATATAAACTAGTTTGTACCTTGATAAGTATCTGAAAATATTAAGATCTCTTAAAAAAAAAAAAAAAGTTGACCGCCCAAACACGTCCCACGTTTGAATGGTCAGGACATTTTTAAAATTAATTTCAATGTGAGGACAATTTTGATGATTTTTTTTTATTTTTTAGGGTATTAATTAATAGAATACGGAGACTTGACCTCCATATTTATATATATATATAGAGAGAGAGAGAGAGAGAGAGTAAGGCTACGCCACTTCGTGAATTAATGGGGGTGTTTTAATTCGCGCTCATATCTTTAGTTTCAAAGTTCAAAACAGCTGATCCAAACCGTTAGATGTTTAATCTATATTAAAATGTGCTTGGAGACTAAATTTTATATTTTTTGGAATTTGTTTACTATTTATTAAGATGGTTTGAAAATCGCTGCTTTTTAATGGTGCAGAATTTTAATAAAAACAATAATTTTCAAACCATCTTAATAAATAGTAAACAAATTCCAAAAAATATAAAATTTAGTCTCCAAGCACATTTTAATATAGATTAAACATCTAATTCTTTGGATCGACTATTTGGACTTCGAAACTAGAGATATGAGTGCGAATTAAAACACCCCCATTAATTCACAAAGTAACGTAGCCTTACTATCTCTCTATATATACACATAAATAATCTCCAAGCTATGTAAACATGAGTAAGAATAATTTGTAACGGGTACAAATATGAAAATGTTTTCACATGATCTTTACCGTAGCCATTGACACCCCTAGGCTCTTTATTATTTACCTGTGTAAATCTATTTTCTCTACAAAACAAAAATGTTTCTTACAAAGAAAAATAAATACTAGAGCCGTAGCTCCAAGTACCATTTAGAAAGCTGGAGCTTAGAGTAAAACAGCAGCCAAGAGATCCAAGACAGAGAAAACTGTTTCATGTCCATCTTTTAAATACCCATCTTAATATTTAACAATAGACTAATTATTTTAACATAGAATAATAAAGAAATGACTGGATTGAAATCAGTTACTTCTAATAAATATACTATTCGTATGAATACTTAGCTATTTCTTTTTAATATTTTTTTTGTTCTGCTTAATACTTATATTAATTTTTACAATTCTTAAATTACATTGATGATGGTATGAAAGTGTAATGATGGGCACCTGTATGAATTTGGATCATGCTGTTCTCTAAATGTCATAAAAGATCATGTTATTTCAAATTTAACCGTTGGATGTTATTTCAAATTTAACCGTTGGACTTTATTGAGATTCGCGTATGAAAAAATTCAACGGTTAGAAATAAAATAACATGGTCCTGTTATCTCATTTGAAGAACAACAGAGTCGGATCCTATGAATTTGATGCCATTACCACACGTGGTTTGAGAACTAAACTATATATGCTAAAGAAAAGTTAAAAATATAAAAAAATAAAGTAAGTGTTTACAAGAATAATATTTTTGAAGAAAAATTTATTATATAATTTTTGAAGAATAACATAAATATTTAAAAGTATAATATATTTTGAAATAAATTTAAACTTTGGCATTCAGATATGATCATATGAACACAAATAACTACCTCGGTGACTGAAAACCTTCAACAGAGGACAAAAGGTTGAATAGCTAAGTAGCCATCAACCTAATCAATTAAAAATTGGTATTTCGGCGTCACTGACAATCCATCAATCCACAAATAAAAATCAATGCAGGAGGGGAATTTGGTGAGAAAGGGGAATGAAAGGGAGAGAAATTGCAAAGAGGGGAACAAGCAAGAGACATGGCACAAAAGTGTGGAGCCACCACAATAACACATGTTGGGTGTACCCATGGCAAATGCCCCCTTTCGTGGTTCATTCTCTCTCTCTTTCTCCCCTTTAATGGAGACGCGAATTTATTATGAATTGAGAGTTCCAACAAGCGCAAAAGCTACGCACAAGGCTGTGTTTCTCTTCTCCATAAAGGTGTTCATTTTTATTCTGGTATATTAACGTGCGGTGCAATGTTATTGTTGTACTTGTACAAGCGAATGTGGATAAGATATTAACACAGCTGGTTTGGCTTATGCAGCGCATCAATTATATTAGTGTAATAAATGTGGTCTATGCGGCCACATATACGTATTCGGTTGTAATCCGTATAAAAATATGTATGCGGTCTCATATTCGACCGCCTATTATTACTGCATACTTATACAAACTTGTATGATACCGAATATTACCGCATATATGTTTATATAATATATGAATTTTCATTTTTAAATCTATATATATAAGTCTGCATAATAATCCACATATGCAGCCACAATACAAATATGCGGTATGCGGTAGCATATGCCGCATAGAAACTATATTTAATAACATTGGTTAAAGACACACACTCTCCTATATATATTATCACTATTAGTTATGCGCAGTATGAAATCAGAGCAGCTCTGTTAGTATCTTTATCCACAAATTTGGTTCGAGAGATGTCAGATCAATTCCTTATTTTTGTTGTCTTATTTATTTATCTATATATTTTGCTAAACCTATGTCCCTACATGGCTACATGTCATCTCTCAACTTAATTATTTGATTATATAAATTGAGAAACCACAACTGTATCTTGAATGAGAAATGCGAATGAAATAGAAGTTTGCAGTGGGACATGCATGTAGACATTGCAATTCGTCGGTGTATGTGCCATTAAAAGTACTTGTACTAACGATCCAAAGCAGATTTGTTTCAAAAGTTCCAATTGTTTATTTCACACACTTATCTGTGTTTTTAATATACCTAGGCTAGGATAATGGTGGTGCAGTACAAAAAAAGGGAGGAATCTTCAGTGTCACAAAAGAATGCAAGTTGTTGAGTCGGTATCATTAAACACTTATCCTAATTGGATTTCATTTTTGTCCTTCAAAATTTCTAATTTTTATTAAATAAAAAATATATTATTAACCTTTCTCATACAAAAGTTACATAATATTTATTTATCCAGCTCTCTGACCTCAATTTTTTGATTCCGCACCTAATCAGGTTGGGATCCAAATATGTTGCTATTCTTTTTTCGTGAATATAAATTCTGCTATTTCTGTTTTTTTGAATTCAGCCGTTAATTTTTTTTCGAAAACGAATCTCAAAAAAACTTTTTAGAGAATTATTATGTGCACGCATCTCGAAATAATTCAACGACTGTATTTAGAAAAACAAGAATAGCAGTGTTACAGTTCATGCACAAAAATAGCAGCAGATTTAGATCCCTCATGGTGATATAACAATAAGAGCAGCATGAGCTCACTAAATAATAAGATATGACAGTTGAGATGCAAATATGATTTCTGACTTCTCTACAGAATTGATTAGGAAACCTGATAATTGAAATTTATGGCACTGAATTTGTCTGTGGAAACAAGGTTGCAAGGGAAGATATTAAATTGGGTCCCATCTGTAGCCTCTCATTCATACAACTTGACATGGAAGTGAGAGTTGCACTTGTGGTCCACCATTCCACAGTGGTCCATGTCTACGACCGTACATGTTAACTTCTGTCAGCTGGTCCACATAGACCACAGTTTCTAACAAACTTTTGTATCCTCTCTCTCCGATTGAACATGCATATATTGCATGTCTTAATTACAACGCAAATCACAAAGATTCCAATGCTTAAGGTTGCTTGGTTTTAAATGGTAGAAAGATCTTTATTTGATACTCAACTAGTGGTTTGCAACTCGGGCGGGTACGGGTACCCCGGGTTACCCATCTCGGGTACGGGTACGTCTCGGGTACGGGTATACTCGGGTACAAGGGTATTCGGGTACGGGTATAATTTTCAAAACCCATACCCTACCCGTCCTATACCCTTACCCGTGTACCCTTGACGGGTAAGGAGGGTACGGGTACGGGTATTTTATTTATTTTTTTTTTTTGCTGTTTTTTTTTCTGGTTTTTTTGTTTTTGTTGTTTTTTTTCTGGTTTTTTTCTATTTTTTTCTGGTTTTTTTGTTGGTTTGGGGGGGAAAAAATCAGATTTTTTGAATTTTGAAATGGGATGAACAGTGGTCGGATATACGGGTACGGGTACTCGGGTAGTCGGGTACGGGTTTAGTCGGGTACGGGTAAACTCGGGTAGGGTATGGTCGGGTATTGGTCCAAAATAACGGGTCCGGTCCGGTTTTTGCCCGTACCCGCGTACCCGAGTACCCGACCCATACTCGAGCTCGGGCACGGGTACCCCGGGCGGCGGGTACGGGCGGGTATACCCGACTGGGGTAAAATCAATCCACTATACTCAACCAATATATATATATATATATATGACACATAAACCTCTACGTCTTGTGGATTATTTTACATGGAGCGTCGGATTAAGATCCAGGGGCTCTTAATATTACATATTAGTTACAGATCATAGGGATGGCAACTTAATATTACATATTAGTTACAGATCATAGGGATGGCAACGAGCAGGCTAGTCACGAGTTGGGTCCAGTCTATACTCGTTACGAGCTAACTCGTTTGAGTCACGAGTGAGTTGACTTTAGAGACCCAAACTAAAATCTTAGCTTGAAATCCACGAGCTGGATCGAACTAGCTCACAAATTGACGAGCTAGCTTGCTGAATTTAGCTAGATCTTGTTTTAAGAAGAAAATAAATTATACAAATTTTTTGGACCGAGCTGGACAGTATAAAATGTACACAAATTAATACCTAGCTGAACTATAGCTCGCGAGCAAGCTAGGTCCCAACTTGAACTTATTAATTATGGACCGAACTAGTAGCGAACTGGCTCGTTAACAGCTCGATCCAATAACAAACAAGCGGTTAGCGAGCAAGCCACGATCAAACCACCAGCTACGATCTTTTTTGCTACTCCTAATTAAAGAACTGACGTCTTGTCAACTGTAGAGAGAGACTTTAAAGGGCATTTATAGAGAGGTTTAAAATTAAATAACAACAACACAGAGAGTGACTGATGATTTATTTGCCTGGGAAATGATATAACCGTGCTATTTTTGTAGGAAAAAGTGTACATCCATAAAAAATTCAATTGAAAATTCATCTGTCAAAATATAAACACTGGACATATCTCCACGTTTGCGCATTTTTTATTTTAATAATCCTAATTATAATTATAATGCACTTTACTCCTGATTAAATCATTGATAATATTTCAAATTACTATCTAGATATCCTATAAATTAATAGTATCTGACTCTCAATTCGGTACCAGTAATTCGGTACCATTCTCTACTAATAGTATCAGACTCTCAGTTCAACATGTTTCTTTGTTTTTTGGTAGACAAGCCTGGAGGCAAGTTCAACATGTTTCTGTTACATTAATGGGTGATGATCGGCATAATAGCAATTAAGATCATTTAAAATATATCTTAACCAGTATAATAATTATTAGACCAGAAATGGGAAATATGGGAGATACTGGATTTGAATGGGATAATATCCAATATTAATTTTTTTGGTGATGATCGGCATATTGTTTGTACTATTTTCATACACGAGACGAAGAAACGATTATACTGTTTGGAAACAGGAACCGTATTGCAAGTAAAGTCTAAAAGATGGAGCCCAGCATGATCCTCCAAATTTAAATCTACTCAGGCATCATTATCAAGATATCAAACAAGGAGAAGAAAGAAAAAGACCACCAACTAATGCATTTATATACTCTACCAACAATACTGCAAAGAACCGACCAATACAGTTAAGAAACAGTGACTCCCTCGAGCTCTGCTTGAGCAACTGCGGCATTTATCGCATCCACCACCTCCAGTTTTCCTTTGCACACAGCTTCATCCACTGGAGTTCTCTCATGGCTGAAAGACAACCAATATTTATGACCATAAAGAACATTACAGATGAAAAGAGACTTGACAGTTTACTAGACACTGATGTACTATTGGCTATATTTTTCAATGATTCATCAAATGCTTGGGTAAAAAATTTCATGTATTCATGTTTTCATATATATAATATAACAGGAGGGTTCAAATGCCTCCATTTTTTGTGCCTCCATTTTTAAAAACATTAATAACTCAAAATTTAAAACTTAAAAGTCAAAATAAAATCGTTGGATATGATCTATATCATTTTATCTATGAAAAATTATAACATTTCAATTTTGTTTTGGTTGCCATCAAGAGAGTGTAAAAAACACACTAATGTGGATAATTTCTAGACGTTGATTTTTCAACTTATTTATTCACATTTAAACAAAATCGAAATGTGATAATTTTTTATGAGCACATAGAGAAAATAACATAGATCACATCTAACGGTTTTATTTTGATTGTTAAATTTTAAATTTTGAGTTATTAAAGTTTTAAAAAATGGAGGTATGGTGGAGGCACAAAAAATGAAGGCATTTGAACCCTCCTCATAATATAAATCATATTTAAGCTTCCAGCTTCCTCCTGTTAGCTAAAACCACAAACACAGAACAAACCATGATACAAAATGAGCACTAAAACTGTGCAAATTTGTATCGCCTACAGAATTCATATGCTATGGTACTTAATTCAGGACTTTAGGATACAACTTGTAAGTATAAAATGATATCCTAGGTGGTCGCCTGAAAGGCCTACAAGTATGCAATTATTTTTCATGGAAAGATACATAGACTGAACAAGAACTCAAAATATAACATCTTAAATATCATTACAAATTTGATACAAATATCACATACCTGTTTAGTACACTGACATTGGCTCCAGCAATGATCAAGGCCTTGATCACCTGAACAATATTTTATTTCATTACTAGTATTCTGGAACTGCAATTTTATGTACTCAAGACTGACACTAATAGATAAACAAAAACAAATGAAACTAAGGAGATAAAATAGCAGATACCTCCATGTGTCCGTTGAGGCAAGCCCAGTGAAGAGGGGTGTTCTTTTCCAAGTTGGTTACATTTACATCCTGCATTTAGTATACAACATAGATAGAATGATGGCATGCTGGACAACAGCTTTATACTCCCAATAAGTTGAAAGAATTTCAGTTGTGGAGAATATTTAAATAGCATAAATTAAAACTTTAGATGTGAAATTCTTCCATACAATTTAGTGTAGCACAAGGTCTAGTGTATAGTAGTTTGTAACTTTGTATCGCTAGATACCCTAAACAATTATAATAATTATTAAACGATAATAATAATAATCAATATTATAAGTATTCAAACGGTCAAATGATAATCGTTTGAAATTGATTTACAGTGCTGTATGATAATAATAATAATCAATGTATGATTCCAGCTTAAAGAAGAGCAAAATTAGGAAAAAGTTGCTAACTTTTGTAATTCACAAACACACAACATGTGACCTGATTGTGCTCTTCACCGTAATTGTAAGAACAAAGAATGACTTTCAGGAACACAGGATACGGAAGCGTTGCTCACTTAAGAAGACAACAGAAGTGTTTATAGAGCTATCTATCATGGATTCATCTCTACAATTTTGATATTCCTAACATGATTTTGTTAAATGGTGTTACAGTGTCTGCCATAATCCTGTATCAGGGCCTAATATCAACATCTTAATACGCTCTTATAAGGTACATACAACAATAAGAGGTACATACCGCTCCATTCTTTATCAAATAGTCGACAATAGCCAGATGTCCATTGGCAGCGGCCATATGAAGTGCTGATAACACACAGAGTTAAAAAATTGAAGTTAGATGCAAGCAAGGAATAACTTGAAGGACAAAAGCTTAGCATTAATTACAAAAGCAGACTATCCAATAAGAACTAAAAAATATTTAATGAATTGACACCCGAAATTTTTGAATATATGATTTGAAAAAAAATGATAAACAGAAAAACCACGAATTCTGAGATTAATGGATGCAACTTCAAGTTGCGTCCATAAGGAAGTTGCATCCAAACCTTATGGACGCACCGTGGTAACTATGGAATTTGGTTGTATCTGTGGTAACTATGGAATTTCACAGAATTCGTGGTTTTTCTGTTTGTCATTTTTTTTCAAATGGTATATTTAAGAATTTCGGGAATTGACACTGACAGATTACCCTCCATCTTAACCATGGTATGCTCCTACTATCTGTACACAATGGGTCCCCACACATTCAGCGGGCCCACTCCAGACTAATATGGTATGGTACAGAGTCTACTGATATGGTATGGTCCTGAGTCTACTAACTGCAAAGAAAAAACACGGATGATTATTCAAGAGTTTGAAAAATGATAGAAAGAAGAAAACCTGTTCGTCCTTGGGAATCTTTTGAATCAAGAGGAAAACCAATTGAGAATAAGCCTACGATATCTTCAATCTCATCATATCTTGCCGCCTGTTACAGAAAAAGGAAGAACAAATGATGCATAATATAAAACGAACAACATTCAGCATCAATATACAAAGTACTCACAGAATGAACATTACCGAAAGCCCAAGACATTAATTACAAACTGAAAACATTAGCATACAATTTTTTAGGTACTTACAAGTTACAATGATCACCATTTCTTCTTCTCTGGGTAAACCTCTTTTTGGTGTTAAATTGAGGTTTTAGGAAGCATTAGTTGCCAACAGTAGGTGCCATTATACAAATGGAAAGCTTATTGTTGTAAGAAGCCTTAGATTGATTAAAGAATAGACAAGAGCGCTCAGAAAAAAATATTCCAATTTTGGAGAAAAACCGGTGCAAATCGTATTAATTTATGCATAACAATTAACAGCTAAGCTGAAAAATGCGTAGCAGTATACCTCGAGAAGAGCTTCGAGTTGATCAGGAGTAGGTCCGGCATGTTCACTTTCCGACGAAGCTCCCATGGTAGATTATTTCCTATGCTTTCTCTTTTTTATCCACTAATGCAAATTTGGAAGAGAAATCGAAACTAGAGAGTGTGTGAATTGAATTGTGATCCGACGAAGAAGGAAGAGGATTCAGGCCTTTAGGGTTTCAAATGGGCCACCGTTTTTTCTTTAGAATGCAAAATAGGCCTTTGCGGTTTAATGGGCCACCACTTTTGATTGGATACTGAGAAATGATCTCTTCTACCGTTTGATGGCTGGACATAATGGGCTGATCTGTGCCAACTATAAACTGGATCGTACTTGTTACTTTATCTCAGGAGCATGCTGGCGGGGTGTTCATTGGTTCGGTTCGGTTGAAACCGAACAGAATTAAGTAAATTGAAGTTATAATTCAGTTTTAAAAATAGAAACGGACCGAACCGATTTAGTATTGCAACTGAACTAGATCGAATTAAAAGTTTTATTTTGATTTGTTCGGTTCAAACTGAAATATATTATTATATTTATTTAAAGGAATTGATTTATAATAAACCAAAGTATATTAAGAAATAAACCCAAATACTTAAAACAATTGATAAAATAATAAACTGAAGTATTTAAAATAACTGATTAAGAAATAGACCGAAGTATTTAAAGCAATTGATTATGACATAAATCGAGGCAGTACGGATCAAATTTATAATATATAACAGTTCAGTTATTTCAGTTTTAAAATTTTTCAAACCGAACTGAACCGAAGTTATAATTCGGTTTTAAAAAGAAAACCGAACCATTAAATCGAAAAAACTGAACCGTTTGGGCCAAACTAATTCGATTTGATTCAAAACCGACTAAACAGGACCCAATGAACAATTGAGCACCCATTGCATGCTGCTTCACAATCGCAACATTTTCCTTTTTTTTTGAAGAATAGTGATATATACCACCGATTTCATTGAAATCAGAATTCAGAGCATATCTGATATGGTACCTAAAATTGATATCAAAATCAAATATAGCAAGTCATACAGTTGTTCATATCATACAAAAACAGTAATTACAAAAACCGAAAACATAAGCTGCACCATTCAATCACTACTTGCCTATAAAACAAAAAACAAATGCAAGCTCATCCTGGTACACCAAATCATCTTCTTCATTCCCCTCTTCTCCAGACAGTAGAGATGAGGGGTTGCCATCGCCAGAACCATCACAATGTTTTTCTTAAAAGAAGGAAATGTGGTTTGCAATAACGACGAAATTATTGAAAATGTTTTGTTCGTATTATTAGTCGGTAAAGTTTAAATTTCAAGTTGTATGATTATTATAATTCGCATTCATTTTCTAAATCTTATTATTTATATGCTCGTATAAGTTTTTTTTTACGCCAAATAAAAAAAGATAGATCAAATATAATAAAAACTAAAATATTATAAGTTTTTACACATACATATATAGATAATATGATATATATGACATCTAAGTATCTAACAATTTTATTTTGACTTTTAAATTTAAAATTTAAAATTATTATAATTTTTATAAATAAAAGCAAGCTTCTAAATAGCGTTTATAGCGGTGTAGCGGGGAGACAAAAAAAAAAGCTTTAGCGAATGGCGGAGCTATAGCGAAAGCTATTATAAATAGCGTTTTTTTATTTCAAAAATTATATTTTATATTTCTACTAATAGTAAAAAGAGTGATGCTTCTATGGACATAAGGGCCTATTTGTAAAATGAATATATTTTTATTTTCAAAGTTCAAACAGCCGATCCGAACCGTTCATCTTGTTCTCCATATTAATATATCTTTGGATACCAAATTTTACATTTTTCTGAATTTATTTACTATTTATTAAGATGGGTATAAAAAATATCAAATTCAGACCATTGAATTTTGTACCCATCTTAATAAATAGTAAAAAAAATCAGAAAAATGTAAAATTTGGTCTCCAACCACATATTAATATGGAGAACAAGATGAACGGTTCGGATCGACTGTTTGAACTTTAAAAATAAAAATATGTTCATTTTACAAATAGGTCCTTATGTCCATAGAAGGCTTTGCCTAGTAAAAATGTCTTATCAAGAAAAAAAATATCAAATTAATTAAGAAGTTCTAATATTATTCATATTAAACCAATACAAAGTTCAAATTGTCATTCAAAATATCCCTAATTCAAAAACTATCGATATATTTTATATTCAAAATATACCACTACCATATATTAATGCATTATACAAAATTTAATTGATATAGCGGTATAGCCCGCACATGTTCCATTGTATTGATATAGCTTAATAAAGTAAAAAAAAAAAACCAATCTAGATATTAAGACCCATTAAAATTGCAAAATCATGTTTTCAGAAAAAAAATTTGCAAAATCATAACCCATGTAGCATAGCGGACCGCTATTGCCGCTACGCGCTACGCGCTATAGCGGACCGCTATTACCGCTATAGCGGTCGTAGCTTGATTAGCGCAGTTTTAGCCCGTAACTTAGCTTTCTGGGTCCAAAACCGCTATAGCTTCGCTATAGCTAGCTATTTAGAAGCTTGAATAAAAGTATTATAGAGACATAAAAATTAAAAACACTTAAACTCTCCTTCGTTTTAAAAATCAACTAAAAATTTAAAATATCTCTGTGTGAATTCGTTCTGTGGGGCCGTCCAAACCTGGATGAGTCTGCATCGTCTGCATTAACTCAAAAGAGCATCTTTTGAGTTAAAACATTTTGGCCGTCCGATTGTAAACAGAGTCCATCCGATTCCTATCTAAAACATAGGAAGTCTTTAATATTAGTGCGGATTTTATTTGCACGAATCTTAAATCTGATCGAACAGTCCAAATGCATTAACACAAAAGATTCCTTTTTGAGTTGATGCAGAGGATACGAATTCAACCTGGATCCACAGAAGGAGACAATTGACGCGTGAGAAGAATAATACTATGTGTACACTGTACGTATATATATAATACGGAAATAAATCTGCTGTGATTCTAGAGGGATCGTAGGACCTGTGATTCCAAATCTAACCTTTTATTTTTTTAAATGCACAAATCTCAATAACACTTATTTTTTATGCACGAATCTCTAGACAGATAAATGGATGGATTTAGAATAACAGGGTCCTGCGAATATAATACTAGTTATGTAGTGTGTATGTGAATGTGAGGTGAGAACAATATCTCGAAATTGCCACTAATTTTTGCCTGTTCTCTCTGTACCCTTCCCCTCTCAAATTTCTCCACATGTGCACCGATCCAAAAATCCCACAACCCAACAGCACTACAGAAACAAACCCACCGTAAATTCCACATAATTCCACATAATTCCAAGATCCATTCCCCGTGCCCATCCCGTAACACACAACACCGAGACCGTCCAATCGCACCGCTCCAAGAACACCGTAGCAGGACGCGGCTCATTTCTGTTGGTTGGAGAAGGAGAAAGCGTATGTGCGGATAGTGGGGTCACAGGGTACAAAGCATGCACGATCCCTTGCCTCCTACAGCTTTCTCTTTCACGGGTGCGCCATGACAGACAGAGAGTCATAGAGAAAGACGGAATACAGTCTGTGCCTCAACACCTTGCTCTATGGCTTGCTTATAGTTCTCTGATTTTTTTTTCTGACACTGGATGAGTCCATTTTAGACTTCTTGTCGTCACAGACTCATAGGCTCACAGAGTCACAGCTGGTTTCAACAGTAAAATACGAACCTATTAAATTCAAAGATGTGGTGTGTATATATATAGTACTACTATTACATGTGTCGTTCAGCTTTTATAAATCTCTTTCTTAAGTAAAAGTGTAAAAGTTCTTATGTAACTCGGCAGTCGGCACAAAAATCAGGTACATGTATTATCATATCTTTTCAATTTAGTAAATTTTTAAGCAACTTTTATAAACAATAAGAGTAAGGCTTATTGGGTGGGTGCTATAGATAGCATAACGCTATTCTAAAAAAAAATATTATATAAACTTTAAATTTTTATTTAAGTAGTTCAGTAAATTAGTTATATAATAAATTTGTTGAATACTGATTTTTACTATTTTTGAATTTTTATTTTTATTTTTTATGATTTATGAAAAATGAATTTTTTTTTTAAAATATTGATAATTTTCTTTTATTTTTAAGTCATTTTTTATCATCTTTTATAAATCATACATATAGTTAAAAAAATTCAAAAAATAATAAAAATTGATATTATATAAGTTCATTATATAACTAATTTACTGAGCTATTTAAAACGAAGTTTGAAGTTTGTACAATAATTTTTGAAACTGTAGCACAGATAACCTTATGTTATCTATAAGAGTAGAACTAGGGTGCTCTTAAGCTCACCAAAGTGTTTGGTGAGCTTGACTCTAAAATCCATCAAATCAATTTCTAATGACGAATCCGAACCGTTGAAACCCGCCTACCTTACGTGTGATGTGTCTGCATGTGAAATTTTTAAACATTCGAATTAATTTAGTATAAAGTCAAGCGGTCAAAAAACGTTCAAAAAATGAATGCACTAAAATTAATTTATTAACCTTCTAATTTTGACCAATTGACTTTATACTAAACTAATTCGAATGTTTAAAAATTTCACATGTAGACGCATCACACTTAAAGTAGGCGGGTTCTAACGGTTCGGATTCGTCATTTGAAATTGATTTGATGGGTTTTAGAGTCAAGCTCACCAAACACTTTGGTGAGCTTAAAAACACCCTAGTTCTACTCTATCTATAACACCTAAGCCTTATTCAAACAATAATTATGTCCATGAAATTTACAAATTTTCTTCATTAAATCAAAATTACTACAATAAAATAAAACTAGGAATGACAAAAAGCTCAGACCAAATTAATTGGGTCAATTACATATATTCTTTTTGAACTGGTCAGGTGATTAATATATTGGGATTTTATTATTATTATTTTTTGTATCCGACCCAATCAACGACTTACATATCAATCCTACCAATTCAATAGAATCCACACTATTATTAATAAAAATGATTCCTTTATACGGACTGAAAAAAAAATTTATTTACTATTCTAAAAATCCATAATTTAACACCTAATGAAGTCCATTGTTACATAAGTAATTTAACACCTAATTATAATAAATTGACCCCTTGACATTATATAGTGCATTTAATTAATTATTGAGCTAGTTAATTCAATTTATCTTACACAAATTTAAACTTGAACAAAATTTCGTAAACACAAATGACGAATATATATAGTAGAACTAGGGTGTTCTTAATTAAATTCATCAAGCCTCTTGGTGAACTCATCAAGTCTAAAACCCGTCAAGTCGGCTTCAAATAACGAATTCGAATTGTTGAAACATGTCTACCTTAGGAGTGATACGTCTACATGTAAATTTAATTTTCAAATTAATTCTGCATAGAGTCAAATGGAAAAAAAAGTTTCAAAAAATGAATGCATTAAAATTAATTTATTAATCTTCTAATTTTAACCGCTTGACTTTATACTAAATTAATTTAAATTTTTAAATTTTTTACATGTAGACACATCACTCGTAAAATAGGCGGGTTTCGACGATTCAGATTTATCATTCAAAACCGATTTGACGGATTTTAGACTTGAGTTCACCGAAGAGCCACAACAACAAAGTAGACACTTTTCGCGAGAGAAAAAACACATTTATAACGGGACTCCGTCGCGAATAGAAAAAGCACGTTTATGACGGTACTCCGTCGTGAAAAATCACTTTTTATTCTCACAAAAAATGCATGTCTTTTGTAGTAAGCTTCGTAAACTTAAGAACACCCTAGTTCTACTCATATATATAAACCTTATTCCCTCCGTGTTATTAGACTCTTTATTAACGTCCATGTAAGAACTTAGATCACAGAATCGTTCATCAGAAGAGACAACAAAATACCTTCTTTTCCGTGAAAACTGGAGAGTATCTGATGCTAAAAAGGCATCACATTATACTCCATCCATGATACATCTATATATAGCCAAACACCCCAAATCTGAAATCCCCTCTTAAACCATCAAATCCTCATAACACCAACTACGTACACTGAATGGCTTCTTCTTCACTTCCACTTCTTACTCTCTTCCTACTCTCCACTCTACTCTATACCACCTCCGGTACCACTCGTACCGGCTCCGATGCATGTGCAACTTCGCCAGACACCGGCTCCACGCTTCGCATAATCCATGCATTTGGTCCCTGCTCGCCTCTTCGCCCGGCTGCACCACTTCCTTCATGGGCAGACTTTCTAACTGACCAAACTGAACGCGACACAACCCGTCTTCTCTTTTTAAACTCCCTTGCTACTACTGGTACCGGCAAGTCATTCGTACCAGTTGCCTCGGGCAAGCAACTACTCCAAATCCCTAACTACATTGTCCGTGGCCGTCTTGGAACACCTGCTCAAAACCTTCTCTTAGCTTTTGACACCAGCAATGACGCTGCATGGATGCCATGTACCGGCTGTACTGGTTGCCCGGCAGGTGCAACTTGGTTTAACCCTACCACTTCAACCTCGTACCGCCCGGTACCATGCGGCTCACCTCAATGCAGCCAAGCTCCAAGCCCAACATGTTACCCTCGTGCAAATTCTTGTTCCTTTAACTTCTCATATGCCGCCTCGTCTTTTGAAGCCGGCCTCGGCCAGGACTCTCTATCTTTGGCATCTGACACCGTCAGTTCATACACTTTTGGATGCCTACAGAAGGTTGCGGGCAACTCATTACCACCTCAAGGGTTACTCGGTCTCGGTCGGGGCCCACTATCCTTCTTGACTCAATCAAAATCTATTTACGGATCAACATTCTCGTACTGTCTCCCGAGCTTCAAATCACTAAACTTCTCGGGCACGCTCCGTCTTGGTACATACGGCCAACCAAAGCGTATCAAATCAACACCTCTCCTCCTGAACCCACATCGATCTTCTCTGTACTACGTCAACATGACCGGCATTAAAGTCGGCCGACGTACTGTTGCCATACCACCATCTTCCCTTGCCTTTGACACTACAACTGGTGCTGGTACAATCATCGACTCAGGTACCATGTTCACGCAGCTGGTACGCCCAGCCTACGAGGCATTGCGCTTAGAGTTCAGACGTCAGGTAAATGCACCGTACACATCTCTCGGCGGTTTCGACACATGTTACAATGGGCCTGTGACATACCCAGCAATTACCCTACTTTTTGATGGAATGCAAGTTACATTGCCAGAAGATAATGTGATAATACATAGCACAGCAGGAACTATAAGCTGTCTGGCCATGGCAGCAGCGCCTGAAGGACTGAATGCTGTGTTGAATGTGATAGCAAACATGCAACAACAGAACCATAGAATCTTTTTCGACGTGCCAAATTCACGGGTCGGGTTTGCCCGTGAGCTTTGTACCTGATGAGGAAGAGAGATTCTACATTAATTAATTAGGCTTTATCTTGTTTTTTTCTTCTAAATTTTAGGGTTTAATTTTTTGTTAGTCCCATGGTGTTGTTGTAGGGGTGGGGCCGGGAACTACTTGTTCTTTTGTATTTTGCAGCTTTGCTACTGAATTCAGATTCTGAAATGTAATAAGAATTTACGTTGTGTTCAATTATAAGTTGATTATCTTGTAAAATTTTAATTATCGCCGTGGGCTCCACAATATCATTAATTCTATGGGGCCCCACTGATCAGTCACAAGTGGCAAGTGCAGTCCGTGACTCTGATGGTTAAGGTGAAATTGTGAACGAATAAGATTGCTCCGGATGTAAAGTTTTACAGTAAGGAAAGAAATAGATACAATTCCAAAATTTTACAGTGAGGAATTTAATCGTTTATTCGATCCGTAAATTTTAGTTGACTTAAACATTTGTCAATATATAGCCTCAAACTATTGGTACCGTTATTTTTATGAGGACGGTTCAAATGCCTCCATGTTTTTGTGCCTTCATCATGCCTCTATCTTTTTCTATCATTTTCAAAATTCAAATAGTCGATCCGAACCGCTCAACCTAACCTCCATACTAAAATATGTTTGGAGACCAAATTTTATATTTTTAGGAATTTTTTTACTATTTTTTTAGATAGGTACAAAAATACTGTTTTTAGATGGTTCAGATTTACTGATTTTGTACCCATCTAAAAAAATAGTAAAAAAATTCCTAAAAATATAAAATTTGGTCTCCAAACATATAATATTTTAGTATGGAGGTTAGGTTGAGCGGTTCGGATCGACTGTTTGAAATTTGAAAATGATGGAGAGAGATGGAGGCATGATGGAGGCACAAAAACATGGAGGCATTTGAACCCTCCTCTATTTTTATTCAACGATAAAATTGTTTTATCTGACAATTTATATAGTTTTTTTTTTAATTTGTAATATGCGGCAGACTTAATTTATTATAGTTTTTAAATTAATGGGATAAAAATCATAATTTTATACTTTGTGTACGTATATAATGTGTTAATATATTTATTTAGTTGTTGGTTATATTCTTAGATTAAATTATAAGCTAATATTTTATTTAATAATTGTTATCTTAACGAATAAAGATAAGATATGAGTAAGTTCACTTTAACAAACAATAAAAAAAAAGAGGAGGGTTGAAATGCCTCCATTTTTAAAAACTTTAATAACTCAAAATTTAAAACTTAGAAGTTAAAATAAAACTGTTGGATATGATCTACATCATTTTATCTATGCACGTGTAAAAAATTATGGCATTTTAATTTTATTTTGGTTGTTATCAAGAGCTTGTAAAAAACATATTAATGTGGATAATTTCTAGACGTTAATTTTTCAACTTATTGATTCACATAAAAACAAAATTGAAATGTAATCATTTTTTATGAGCACATAGAGAAAATAATGTATATCACATCTAACAGTTTTATTTTGACCTTTTAGTTTTAAATTTTGAGTTATTAAAGTTTTTAAAAATGAAGGCATAGTGGAGGCACAAAAAATGAAGGCATTTGAATCTCTAAAAAAAAAATATATAAATCAGACTAATTCTATACTGCTATGGATATATATGAAAATGTCCACCTGATATGTACTGTATAAATTGATACTCCTATGAATAGATTTTAACTCCATGAGAAAATTACAGTACAGAAATAATATAGCATATTGGTTGCGCAACAATTTAATATTATTATAATGAGTGAGACTATATTACTATGTATAAGGCATAATGGTATGTATTATAAATCATTATTTCAATTTTCAGAGTTCAAACAATTGATCTGAATTTTGAACAGTTCAACATGATTTTCATAGGAAAATATACATGTACGTAGATCAAATTTACATTTTTTTTGTTTTAGATAGGTAGAATATCACGAACTAAATATTTTAAACCATATAGAAATAGTGATTTTCTTTATATCTGAAAAAATAGTAAATAAAACTTAAAAAATGTAAAATTTTGTCTGTAATTATATTTTTACATAAAATTTATGTTTAACGGTTTCAATCGATTATTTACACTTTTTAGAAAAATATTAATTCGCAGTACGGTCCAATCTGAAGCTGACTGAAACAGACGGCTTAGATTTACTCTCAGCCGGTGATTACTGGAAATGGTGCAGCGGCAGTATTATTTATTTTTTGAGATTCGTGCCAATTAAAAAATCTGAACTGATAATAAATCTGAGCCGTCCATTTCGGTCAGGATCAGGTAACTGGAAGGATACGGATTCCTCACACTCCATATAAGAATTCCATACCGTTGTTTAAAAATGTGGGAGAATAAGAGGGGACTAATAACTAACAAGGTTAAATTGGGCCGGGATTGTTCTTTTTTCTTTCCTTCTTTATTGGGCCAAGTTTGTAAGGGTTTTGGGTATCATTTCAGTTATCTTATTCGGCCCAGCTCACAGTGTTTAAGTTTAACACATGTATATATGATCATTTTATTGAAATGCTCACAGTTTTTTTTTTTTTTTTTAATTTGAACATAAATTATCAATGCATGATCATTTTATTAAAATTATCTTTGTAAAGATTTAATTTATTCTGAAATGTATATTTTTTTCTAGCAAAATTTGAGACATAATTCTAATTTAAATAAACAGCTGCCGAGGAAATAAATCGATTATTGCCTGAAGAAAATTCTAATTACCTGACAGCACATTATTACATCATTGAAGAAAATTAACGAAATATATAACACTTTATTGCCAGAAGAAACAGTAAAGGGATCTTGACAATAAATTTTATTTTGCTCTCACATCTCATTTCCCTAGAGATTTTGCCATAATAAGTTGATCAATACTTGGTTCATTTTCCAACTAAGGAAAGCAATGAATCCTTGTAATGGCCATGAGTGTTTTTTGTTATCATATCTTCAAGCTTTACCCCAAATTGCTGATAATAAGTCTCTCTGATCACCTCCATGTCCACATCAGCACGTGATATGATCACACGTGTCAGAGCGATCTTTGATTGTTTATCCGCTCCTTCCTTGAAAGCATTATTTATTGCCTGAAACCAACATAATGAACTTAATTATTTGTTGTCTAACATCTAAATGCATAATATATGTGAAGGAATTAGAAACCAAGTTTCACTAAGAGAAATTGCTTTAATAAGGAAAAACTGTATCTCACCTCGCTAAAATACTTTGCGGGTCTGTCAATGCATTTTACAGTCTCTTGCAACCACAAATTGGCACCCAAATCCTGATAATCACACATCAAATCTCTAATTAGGAAAATTAATAGCTTTAAAATTTGTATACTGAAAGTGTCTCTATGCTGATCCGGACCAGTACCTTTGAAAAACTGATACAATCAATCTCAGGCATTAGAATAATATTCCATCATTATGTGCAATTTCGTGACTAAACCTGATCAGTGCAATGGTACCAAAGTACCAAGCTTCACACCATTACCTAGTGTGGAGCTCTATATCAATGTATATATAGCACTGGTATCGAGTAACCAGTATGGTGTATGGACAACCTGATATATCATATATATCAAACTTTCTGACCTGTTATATTTTGTGCTCACGGTGCGTTTAGATAAAGGCACATAACAATGCACGATTACACTACACTACATACATACATACCTCTTCAATGGGCTTGCCATGCAATTCTTTGTAATGTTTAAAAGTCGCCTTGAGATGAAGCTTGCTCCTTGTACTGAGTATTCTGACAATTTCTTCATTTTGAATTAGCTTTCCTGATCCGGCGCTTTTTATCGCACT
Organism: Carex rostrata; assembly: GCF_964058835.1. Taxonomy (NCBI): domain Eukaryota; kingdom Viridiplantae; phylum Streptophyta; class Magnoliopsida; order Poales; family Cyperaceae; genus Carex; species Carex rostrata. The sequence continues at coordinate 4,067,999 of NC_135931.1, read as the reverse complement.
GTTAAGTGCCTTTGCTTCCCATTTTGCCATTTCATTGTCAACTTGAGGGCCCTCATATCGGAATGAACTTACAAGACCGACAAGAAGCTGTTCCAAGGAACCAATTGTAAAGATTAATTGTTGTCAAATTGAGATTTGAAATGAATTTATTAATGAAGAATGAGAAATGAGTTGAAAAGGTTTAGATAATGATTTTTAAGGTTGCTTATGGCACTGAAAAGTTGCATGTACAAAATTGATTATTTGATTAAATAATTTTGGAGTGTATAATTTATGGTAAAAAGTAAATTTAAATAACAGAAGGTGAGATTAAAAGTATTCAAATACTTTGAGATTGTGTTTTTAATCATTATTAATTTCCTCTTCTTTAAAAGCTAAATTAGTCTACCTTTGAGTAGTTCTCTTTGATGTGGTACGCAACATCCTCCTCGACAGAATGATCGAAAAGAGCTTGATACGCTCGCTTGGCACCGAGTAGCTCTTCTGATGAGCGGGTACATGCAATCTCTATTATGACAGTGAAAGGATATGATTTGTGCATCACATGATGCATCCAGCGTGCATCTCTCTCCCAAGGATGCATCAACCACAACACCATGATGTTCTGTATAAGTAAATACCTAGTCATATACAATATTTTTGCCAACATGTTCTCTTCTTGTCTGATTAACATCAAAGGAGACACCGCTTCCAGTAGCGTAGCCAGGATTTAAGTTAGGGTAGGCAAAAATCGGATTCGGGTTCTTTTTTTCGAAACGGGTTTGACTCGCCTCCATAACTTCCTTCCCGCCTCCGCCTGAGCCGCCTCAATTTTACAAAGTTGAACTTGTTTTTTACTTTGTTTCATTATAAATTTATACAATTTATAAATCTCTTTTATGGGTGAATCTATATTACATTTGGATATTTGTCAGATCTATACGCCAAAGGAAAAGATTGTATATAATTAATCAAGGTATGAGGAAGGATTATTCAAAATTTGCCATTTTCAACAAAATTCTTAGTCCCTGTGTTTCGAGTGCTCAGAAAAACAGAAACTTACAGCAAAATATTTATGCTAAGCTGCTTTTAAAATAGAAAATGAAATAGTACTTCTAAGCTGTCATTAATTTCTTTCTTTCAGACATACTTTTCAAAAAGTAGAATAATATAAGAAACAGCTTTTATTTAGACACACACACACACATATATAATATATATATATATAATTATATATGGATCAAATCTTTTCCAGCTTTTATGCTGTACCTTAATGTAGTTTAATGATAAAGAAAATATAAATTGCTTTATGTAGAATTTAAATCATTTGTTCCATAAACAAGCATCAATTTTTAACATGTCATAAAAGCATAATGGAAAGTTCTGAGACACTTGAAAAACCAACCAAAAAAATAAAAATACATTGATATGATAATATACACAATTGTTACCTTGAACCGAGAAAACTCGGTTTTTAGATGGAGCAAATAATCATCCTCGCACTTCTCTATGCTGCCAATTGTCGTGAAAAAATCAGAGAAATCTCTCCTGAAACACGATTTCTGGTCAGGCTGTCGACGCCATTTCGTGACCATCGCTACCATTGTTGCCTCATCAACCCCAAATCCTCCATGACCTTTTGAACAAAATTACAAGGTCAAATTTGGTTATGAACAAAATCTAATTAAGCATGTAATGTTCACAAAATATAGCTGTTCATGTCAAGATGATCAAACCTGAGAAAGCCTTTTTCAGTGATTGATTTTCATCAGCCATTTTTGGCTCTTCTGTTAACTTGAATTATATTTCATCAGCCATTCAGCAGTATATATATATGCATGAAGAGAAAGAAGGTATTTGGAGCGCATTTTTTGCATAATGGAGAAGAGATATGAAACTGCTTGCTAGGGGTTTCATTTTTTTTTTTTTTTACTCTGTTATAAATGACAGTAAATGTTCAGACTGATGAAGCTATGGGTTTCTTTTGTTTACCTCTCGTTATTTAATGCAAGGATTTAAGGCAAATTTTATAGAAATAAAAGTTATTTTCCATCAATATTAACGTCTGGATAACTAAATAAATAAAATTATTTTCCATCATCTAAATGAATAAACAGTAATGTTTGGATAAACATAAAGGTAATATTTTCCATCATCTAACATAGAATTACACCGTATTAAAGTTATTACAAGACGTCAAACCTTCTCTTTTATTAAAAAAAAGTTGAAATATTTGAACCGGGCTAATCAGGATTTTAACTTTTAAATAGCGCCACTATAGCGTTTTTGAACCATAAAAGTTATGATGCTATTGACACTATAGCATGCTATTTTTGGACAATGAAAACTATTAGACATAGCGTCATTTTTCTAGCCGTTCTGCTATGACGCGATCTATTCTAACCTTTGTGAAAGTTTACGGGAGCTTGGTTTCAAAAATAAAATAAAATATTTGATTTATAAATATATTTTTCTTATTAATTGATTCTCCATAAAATCTTTGACATTTAATTCAGCCGTCCCAAATCAGTTTCTCTTAGCTCATTTGTTGACCAGATAATTCTTATATCATGTTTTCTTTCTTATTTAGAAAAATATGTATTTGATGTGTTTACGGTCCAATTTAAATCTCAAACAATCCAAGTTTTTGCACGATAAACTGTGTTGTTTATATTAGAATAGAGGTTGGCTAAGCTCAAAACGTTTTTTTTTAGTTTCAGGAACAAACGACTCGGTTTTCCAATTTTTCAAGTTCAAACAGTCGATCCAAACCGTTAGATGTTCTATCTATATTAAAATGTGCTTGGAGACCAAATTTTACATTTTTTGGAATATTTTTACTATTTATTAAGCAATTTTGAAAATGGTTATTTTTATTAAATTTATGTACCATTGAAAAACAACGACTTCTAAACCATTTTAATAAATAGTAAAAAAATTTCAAAAGATGTAAAATTTAGTCTCCTAGGACATTTTAATATAGATTGAACATCTAATGGTTTGGATCGACTGTTTGGACTTTGAAAGTCGGAAACCGAATCATTTATTCCTGAGGCTAGAAAAAAAACGTTTTGAGCTTAACCAACCTCTATTTGAATATTTAAATATATTATATATGCTGTCACTATTTTGGAAAAAAAATAATTAAATTTTCGGACATATAATAATTCTCTATGGAAATTATAATATTTGAAAATTAATATGTTCTTCAATAAATATTTTTTTCGAGGTGAAATCCGAAAAATAACTCGAATAATTATAAAACTGTAAACAGATCAAAGCAGACAAACTGGGAATATAGGGCAAACTCAAATTGTCATTAATAATAGAAAGGAATGTAAATTCTTGCTGTCGTGAAATTGTCACAAGAATTATAATTTTTTGTACATAATCAGACATTATTTAATGTGAATCTTGTATATTTTTGGTTCCAAAATTTTTAGTTATACCATAATAAAAAAAAATAAACCAAAACACCCTCGTTTGATTAGAATTCGAGAATTATCCAGGCAGCTGGGTTATTATGCGGCCTCAAATACTAGAGTCCGCACAAGCATTTTGCAGCTTCAGCCTGAGGTCCGCATAATAGTTCTACGGCTCCATCTTTTATTTTATTTTCTTTTTTTAAAGAAAATTTATTAATAAAAAATAAAAAATTGATTTATGTGCCAATTCTTCTTTGATTAATAAATCCTTCCTCCGACTCTCTCCGCACCAAAAATCGATATTTTGGTATTTTAATTAATAAATCTCCTCTAAAAATTTTTGGGCTACATAGCTATTCTGCGGACTCTAGTATTTGAGGCCACAGAATGGTGCAGCGACCTGAATAATTCTCAAAAATTTTAAAAATATTGGTGTTTTGATTTTTTTTTTTTTTTACGTTAGAAATAAAAATTTCGGTTGTTGGTTAGTTGAACATGTACAAATTGAATTTGTATATGTCCGACATCTGTCATAATATATTCGAATATAATTGACATTTGTTAAATGCGAACCATACGCATTTTGTTTTTATCAAGTAAGAACAATGTACAAATTTAAATACAATAATTATACAGTTATCCTTATGAGAATGTCTATAAACTCATATAGTAAGTTTTTTTCAAATAAAAGACGCATATAGTAAGTTGGCAAATTTAAGAAGATTGTTATCGTTTAAATAGCGTTCATCGTATCATAGCAGAACGGTTGAAAAAAACGATATTATTGTCATATTATACCGCTATAGTACTGATAGCGCCATAGCCTTTATAGTTCGAAAATACTATAACGATGCTATAGCATGCTATTTAGAATCCTGATTACAATGTTCATACTTAGAAGAATTGCAGTGGCATCTGATAAATGATCCAAATTTATTGGGGTAACAAATTAAATGTCCCCAACACCATTAGAACAAAGAAGATAATTAAATCTGTTCTGTTTTTCCACCTGTCGTTATTTAAATTGGACGGATAAATAATTAAAAATGTCATGTGTATCACGTTATGGGGAAATCAATTAATTTTAATTGATGGTAGGTCTAGTGCAATCCCTTTCTTATTTTTTTTAACTAATTAATGGCTGGAAAATGATAGATCCACCAATCACTCCCTATCAATCATAGAGGTCCCAACTTTTTTTTTTTTTGAAGGATGAAGGAAATGTATCTTTTTTAGGGACTAAATTAATTTGGTTCTGATTTCACAATTTTATGTTATGGAATAAGTAAGTGCCTTCTTTTTTAAAAGAGGAGATATTTACTTATATTTTTTTTTTGTGACACTGAATTACACTCTACATTTTCAAAGTTTTCAAAATTCAAATAGTCAATTCAAACCGTTCAACATGATGGATATATTAAATATGCTAACATATCAAATTTTACATTTTTTTGAATTTTTTTACTAGTATTTTACAAAATTGTTATTTTCAAATCATTGAATTTTTGTACTCATCTTAATAAATAGTAAAAAAAATGTTAAATTTGATATGCAAGAACATTTTAATATATCCATTATGTTGAACAGTTTGAATCGACTGTTTGGACTTTGAAAATATAGTGCGTAAAAAAGGTGTAAGTGGATCCCTCCTCCTTTCAAAATATAGAATAAATATTGGGAGTGATGTGCATAAACACCAACATTAATAAGGAACCATAATCAAGCATGTTAGTATAACGCTTCCCTCCAGCTTTAGAGGAGAAATTATCTCAGCTTCAACACCAAGGAGACAAAGTAAAAAAGATAGATGTCTACAATAGATGTCCCAAACCCTCTTCCTTCCCCAAAGGAAGATGCTCAGGAACTCAAGAAGGCATTTGATGGTACTATACTTCTCTCAATTTCACCTTTCCAATTTCTTTGTCCAAGAGGAAGGATCTGTAATGCATTGCTTGTATGATTAAGATTGTAGATAAACTTAGTTTGCTTGAGATTACCTCCAATTGGAGTGTTTTACTAACATTCTACTTGTTTTATGTACAATTTTTGGGGGGGGTGTACCGAGCCGATTACGCTGGTATAGGAGTCCTTTTTTCGATTAGAGAAGACCCGGTTGTTTCAAATTTTGTTTACTTTAGTGGTTGGTACCACAATTCAAGCAGTAACTATTGGTCAAGAACCTGGAAAGTTTGAACATTGCAAGATCATTTTCTATAACTTGATGTGATTCTATATACAGGATTGGGAACAAATGAAAAAGTGGCTATAAAAATTCTCGGCCGAAGAACAGCTGAGCAGCGTGCAGAGATACGCCGCACCTATGCCGTCCTCTACAAGAAATCCCTCCTTGATCGACTTCAATCTGAGCTCTCTGGGGATTTTAGGGTACTAATTTTATCTAAGCAATACTCATTGTATAGAAAAAGTAGAATCCATCAGATACCCCATGTATTTGCAGCTTTAGTCAACATTTTTGGGTCATTTTTTCCATATGCATATAGCACCAAAATTTTTAAGGAATGGTTAAATCTAAAGAAAAAGGACCAAATTAATAAAATTTCCCTGAATTTTCTATTTTGCGCACCCAATTTTATAATTAGAAGGGTATGCATAACCTAAAAAGATAGAAACCGTTGCACCAATTTTCAGTTCATTGCTTCCATTGCACCAAAATATTGGGCATAATTTGGTGTTTGGACAGAAAACCATATCTAGAATTACCATCTCCAGAGAAAATACCATTATCTCAATTCGATTTCTCTTTCTTTGTTTCCGTGGTTGTTTGAAAAGACAGTATATTTTTAAAATGCCAAACTGATAGTTATTCTCTATGATCTTCACAGAAAGCAATGATATTATGGATGATGGACCCAGCAGAGCGAGATGCAAAGCTAGTGCACGAGGCATTAAAAAAGAAGGGTGAAAAGGCAATGTGGGTTGTTATTGAAGTATCATGTGCTTCAACTCCCGACCATCTCATAGCAGTTAGACGCATTTACCGCTCTCTCTTCTTCTCTTCACTCGAAGAGGATATCGCTTCTTCTTCCTTGTACAAGGAGCCTTTAAGAGGGGTATGTATGAATTCTTTGCAAATTGTTTGAGTGGTATCCAATTAAAATATTAAATAGATTATGGACCATATGGTAAAGAGTTACAAGAAAAGGCATATCTGTGTCGATTTTATCCGTGTAAATAAGATAAAGAGTTACAAGAAAAGGTGTTGTTTATGCGCAGTTTTTGGTGAGGCTGGTGAGCAGCTACAGATACACAGATGATTATGTAATGAGCGAGTTGGCAATATTTGAAGCTTCATTGCTTATAAATGCTGTAAAAAAGAGAGAACTTCACGATGAAGATTTTCTCCGCATAATCACCACAAGGAACAAGTCTCAGCTCAAGGCGACCTTTCTTCACTACAAGCGACTCTCTGGCAAATCCATTGATGAGGTAACATTGACCTTTCTACCCCTCTCCTTTGGTTAAGAACTTAATCTGTTTATTTTCTGCGAATTTTTTGTTTGGTTAATTCGATGGTGGTACAGAACTGTTCCTTTTTTTGAAAAAAAAAAAAGGCTACTAGTCCCGTTTCATTTCAAAACTAATTACCTGATTGGTATGTGAAGAACCCATCTCCTGATCCCTTGATGACTAATTCTGGCCCATGTAAGCCACAATTCTTTCATGCCGTGCAGTCAATACTAAATTAAACCCAATTGGGGCTCATGTTCCTTCTGATATCAATTTACACGCAAAGCAAAAATTGCAAGTAAAAGCAACATAATAAATTGCCGAAACCAATTCTCTAATATTCGCTGGTTTATTCAAGTGGGAGCTTGTCCAGGACGGCATTGAGATCCAGTGTTCCACTGTTTTACTCCTGTTCTATGGACTATAATAGTGGAAGGGTTTCACAGAGCTCAAAATAATTAAAGAAGTGAACTTATACAGGGACTTTCAGCTACTTGTAACATTACAATCTATTCAATCATCTTACTCGTGGACTTTTGACGAATCTTTATTTCGAAAAATCCGCAGGATATAGATCATCACAGTAGCAGTCAATTTGCCAATATGATGATCAGAGCCATTTGGTGCTTGGCTTCTCCAGAAAAGCACTTTGCAGAGGTAATTAGTCAAGCATAACGATTCTCATATTTTATCATATATTGATCAGGTCAGGTACTGGTAACATATGGGTTCAGACCTATGATACCAATATGGACCAGGTCTTCAGAGGGCCTATGGCCACATCTTTTCCTATTGATGTGTAATCTGTGGGCTCTTTAGGTATATATCAAATATAACACAATTTCAGCATCACATAATTTTTTAGACTGTCAACACATCTCAGTACTTTTAACCTTTCATTTATCTCTGTGGTTCCACTAACTTCATTCACTTACCCCCCCCCCCCCCCCCCCCTCCCCCTTCCCCGCGCTCTCTCTCTATAGGTGATTAGGTATTCTATTGAGGGACTAGGTACAGATGAGGATACACTAACAAGAGCAATTGTTTGCCGGGCTGAAATTGACATGAAAAGGATCAAAGAAGAATACAAAGCTACATTCAAAACTACAGTCACTTGTGATGTTATTGGTGACACTTCTGGTGATTACAAGGAAATACTGCTAACACTAGTTGGCAGTGAAGAAACGTGACAATTGCAATATTGAAGAATCGAACTTTTACATAAGTGGGCTAATTTGCAGTTTAAGCATGTTTGTGTGGAGTTGTTTGGTGTATACCTGGTATGTTAATAATTGTTGTATGCAGAGATTGTACAAGTTACATATCTGTTTAATATCACTATATAAACAGACACGGGCCGAGTTTATTTAAGATGCAGATTCTTACACTGTTATTATATGTATTATAATCATGCCAAGATTACATAGAAAATTATTTGCAAATTTTAATATTTTGAATAGGAGGGTTCAAATGCCTCTATCATGCCTCAATTTTTAAAAACTTTAATAATTCAAAATGTAAAACTTAAAAGTCAAAATAAAACTATTGGATATAATCTACATCATTTTATCAATGCACGTGTAAAAAATTATGACATTTCAATTTTATTTTGATTGTTATCAAGAGCTTATACAAAATGTACTAATGTGAAAAATTCCTAGATATTGATTTTTCAACTTATTAATTCATATAAAAATAAAATTGAAATGTGATAACTTTTTATAAACACAGAGAGAAAATAATATAAATTACATCTAACGGTTTTATTTTGACTTTTAAATTTTAAGATATTAAAGTCTTAAAAAATGGAGTCCCAGTGAAAGAAAAAAAAATGGAGTCCCAGTGAAAGAAAAAAAAATGGAGGCATTTTAATCGTCCTCTATTTTGAAATGTTTGGCAAATTGTATGCATGTGATAGCAGATGGGTTGACGACAAGCCCCAATACAAGACATTCTCTTGGTCTTATTATTTAAAAACAGGTTCTATTTTTATAGCAGTGTCAGCGTCAAATCCAAAAAAGCAAAAATAGCAACATAAGCAAAATCTTTGTCAAGTAATAGTATCAGCAAAGCCACCAAAAATTTATACGGCAGTTGCCAACTCAAAATACAGGCAAGTACACAACTCTCTTTTGCAATTTTAGCCAGTCAAATTTTATTTTTATGTATTTCATCACAAGTTTCTCCTCTAAAATAGAACATAATATCTGTCCAGACTGTAAGCCCAAAATTCTGTCATACAAATTATAGGTACCTACTAAGACTCTAGGAATCAAGTCGTCAATGCAAAATATTCAAACCCTTTTCTTTTCCTTCTTTTACAATATATATAAGATAGGGAATTGAAAGAGGAAAAAAGGAGAGAGAACCCTAACAAGGCTTGTAGTTCTACTACAATTCAGCCCAAACACAATTTACAAACGCAACAAAATAAGTAACCATTTATCATTCACAAATTATTCAGAAAACCAATTCTTTCCTACTTGCACACAACCATTGGGAAATTATTTCTTTTCTGTTGATTTTCTCTTAGCCGACGTAGCAGCAGCCACTATTCCAGCGATCGCAAGCCCCCCAACTCCAAAAGCCCCGGCCACTAATCCCATTCCAATCAGCCCATCTATTATCAAAAGTATAAATCAATTAGATTCTAGAAACCAGCCTTTCTGTTGGTTTTCAAACCAAAGCTAAGAACTACCGAGATCAATCAAGTTGCTGTAACTGCACCATTACTTACCAGTTGGATCTCAACTAATTTTTTTTTTGGAGAATATTGAGTCTTAGTGGATGCTGTTAAGCCAAAGCCAGGATAACTGAAAACAACACAGGACCTTATCATACCTTTTCTTTTGGTTCAGTTTGGGGTACAATATAACTGTTATCAAAAAGCTCAAATTCCATTATAATACCAAATTCTAACCCTGCTCCACAGCAGGATGCATTCAGTTCCTCCTAATTAACAGATGAATGCTGTCTAAACTTGTGAAAGCTCCTCAGATTCACAGGCAAGAACTTCCAAATAAAGGTTGAGGAATATGATATAATTTTTAGTTCAGTTATTAGGAAAGTATAATCACAAAACATCAAAATATTCCGACCTCGAGAAACTTTGTCGTCCACAAGTTTTGACAAAGTTTGTGCCTGTCTCCAATCAGGTGCAACCTTTAAAGGCAAAAATTAGCATGATTAAACAATGATGTTAGAAAACCATAATACATTCTAGAACAGTTAGAAAACTAACCTCCAAACAACGATCCAAAAGATGGTGACTCTTTGAATAATTGCCAGTCCGATAACTGCCAACAGCTAACAGGTAAATCTTTTCCCTTGTTTGAAGTGGGCTGTTGGAGTTCTCCAGTGAAGCTGCCCAGAGAGTAAATATTTATAAGTGAACCGATAAATAAATAAATAACAGATGATTCAGTGATTATTAAATCAAAGCAATAGGTTGTATTTATCAGCAAAAAAGTTGAAGAAAAGGTTCACAAATACCATTAATCCAATTTAGGTTAAGAGAATTCAACCAGTAATTTCTTGAGCCCGCCATAACCAAGAAGTTACGGCATACCCAACAAGTATTCTTCGCCAAAATCAGCCTAAGACTCAAATTTACAATTATAACTCAAGCTTAATTGTTCAACTCAACCTAATTTTTTTTTTTCGGTCGATTCTACAACTATGCTCCAACCAATGGTAAATTTAGTATCAATGCGTAATTACATCAATTCTGCACTTACAATTCGAATTAAGCTTACTTATTAAGCCTAGATCATACCCCTTTCCAATTTGAAATCAATTAACACTTGAGACTTTTTGACTCAGTACCACAAAGTTTAGCTTACCTTAAGTATCCTGAATTGAGCACATAAGATCCCAATTTTAGGTCAAGTTGAGCAACTAACCAATATAATGCAATTTTGCCACAATTATCCCTGACTTGTAAAATTATCCTAAACTGACAGTTCTCATCTTTATTCTCAGATACATATTTAGCATTGATTTACTCTCAATCGTATGAATGAACACAAGAAGCTCTCAAAGAAATACATGCATATTTACCTTCTAGCATTCCGATACCACGGTTAACATCATCGGGTTGCCTTGAATGCACGAGAGCCCAAGCTAAGCGCATCAGACTCTCGCTCTTCTGCTCCTCGTTTCCCGCCTCCGTAACCTCTCTCTCACAACCCTGAATTCAAAAATTAAAAACACCAATTCAATGAGAAATTCTACGGACTCCGTATAACGAGATGAATAGGAGCAAGGAGAAAAGGTTATGGATTTGTACCGCGATGATGTCAGGATCGCACCATGGTAGGTTATCGCCTCCCTTGAAGATGGATCCAACGGAGTCGAAGAATTTACCCACACCCTCCATTGAACAGCAACCGTCGATGATCTCTCTCCTAGGGTTTTTCTGGAGCTGGGGAAAAAGGCTAAATGACAAAAATCGGGAGGTATTGGGTTGGGAGAAAATAAATTAGCTCTGGTCGAGTCAGTCTCTTGCGGGTTGCGGGGCTTTTGTTTAGCGGGAGCCGAGAGAGACACGGGCACAACACAAGGCTTCGATGCTAAGAAAAGGATGTCGGTTTCTCTGTGGCAACTAGCAAGTGCATTCATACCATGAAACATTTTTTTTTTTTGAGGAACTGGCAACTGGCAAGTGCATTCATATGTTTCATAGTTAAAAATTCGTAATTCAGGTATAATTTGAAAAAAATCATAATTTTTTTTTCTAAAAAATAAAAATAAATTCTCATTTTTCTCGTGAATAATTCGTAATTCGTGTTTTATTCACGAATAAACTGTATTATATATTTTTTTGCATTTTATTCGGAATTCGGTTCAAAAAAGTAAAAAAAAAGAATTATTCGCAAATTTATCACGTATATTGTTACTATGCTATGAAAGTGACTGTAGCAACGACAATAGGGGTTCAGATCCAGTGCGGCACAGTAATAAGAGATTTTCAATGTTCGTTTTAAACTGACACGAATCTCAAAGCATAGGAGTTCAGATTCAGTTTTCACCGCTCCGCACTGATTCAGTTTTTTATTATTGTGAAACGGATACAAATATATATACGGATCAGATAGAATATTTTTTAAGAAAATATATAAATATTATTAAAAATACTAAAATTCATAATATTTATCTAATTATAATGATGAATAACAAATATTTTTCATAATAGATATTGAGATTATTAAACTATATGTATATATCTACTATTCAGATATGGATAATTGAAACATAAAATTATATCAATATCCGTATCCGTACGATCTTTGAATATCGGCTATTCATATCTAATTTTTCAAATATAGATCAAATACATATTTTTTTGAAGGTTAGTTGGCAAAGTGCCAATCTAACAAATATATTATAAGAAAAGTTTACTTACAATCCTTAAATTTATACACTGACCTTTGCGGTCATCTACCCTACTTGCCTACCCATCTAATTCTATTTGTCGAAACTTGCCTGTAGCATTAGGCTATATGCACTCGCACATCCCCTACCGCTACCCCTCTCTTTTGCTTCCCAATTTTTATGCATTTTGTATCCAATCATTGATTTCTAATACCGTGCTCGCAATGACCATTCCCACTGGTCAATTTTTCTGAGTAAACAATCTTTTGTTCCTTTCCCTCCATATTGCCCATGCGCCTGCAGCCCATACCGTATCCCAGTTATGTTTATGCCTCCCATTCAAACCTGATCTGATTTGGAGCCATATATCCGGTAAAGATTTGCCTCTAATTGTTTGGAATCTGATATTGAATTCCCCCATGATCCCTCTCCAGAAGGACCTTGCATAGTGACATTCTCATAGCATGTGTCCACTGGTTTCTATCTCGTTGGAACTACATAGTACACAACCTTGCGATACGTTGCACCCTCTTGTTATCAGGACTTCCTGTGTAAGCAAGCTGTTTTGAGATATCAACCAAATGAAGATCTTTACCTTAGTTGGGATTCTCAGTTTCCACAGCAGTTTGGAATATGGACACCTGGTACCCCTATCATGTACAGCCTGATATGCCGATGCACATGAGTACTGGCCATTCCTCGTCCATCTCCATACCTTCCCTCCATTCACCAGGTCTAGCTCGGTTGAGACTTGATAGAAGTTTAGGCTTCTCTCAAGATCCTTTGAGAAGAAAGATTGGCCTTCTACTTCCCAAAAAGCCTCGTCTCTGCCATAAATTTTCTGTATTGTTTGTGCCCATTGACTGTTTGGGTTTTGTTCTAACTTCCATATCCACTTGATGAGTAGAGCTTTGTTTTGTGTAGTCAGATCAATAATACCCATGCCCCCATTCTTTGCCAGTGTGCATACCGTTTCCCAGTTTACCAGGCAGTTGATTCCTCGGCAAGTCTCGTTTCCTTTCCATAAGAAATTCCTCCTCATTTGATCAATATGCTTGAGTACCCCTTTTGGTAGATCGAATACATATTATATATTATCAATTATGTTTAATCCCTAAGTACGGTATCCTATTGTGTAGAATGAGATTTGCATCGTCCGCTTTAAATTGGCACGAATATCAAAGTAGGCCTTAATAATTTTAGTTCGGCTAGGATTTATTTTATGATTTGTAATTCGGAATTTTAATCAAGAGAGGGAGCAAAAAAATTGGTGACTCAGATTTAAATAGCTAATTGGGTTCAAAATTTTTATATCAAGTGATTTTCTACTTATCTAAACAAATAGTATAAGTTTTTTTTTTAAAATATATGAGCTTATACACATGTTGCTTATACATGAGCTTTCTCCAGTGTACTGGAAAGAAAATATTACAGAGTTTGTTTATACGTGCACTAGTACAGAGTACATGTCAAAATTTAAAGACCTTTAAACTGCAAATAAAATATTACAAAATTTGATTATGCCTGAGAATTAATATAAACATGGTACATGTAAGCGCTGCTGAATTGATTAAAGAAGCTCCGATTTAGACTCATCCTAAAAGCATAACATATATATTTTCCGGTGGATGGTGCTCCTTGAACCTTATTATTATTTTTTTTGTGTGTGTGTGTGTGTGTTTTTGAGAGTACAATCACAGGTTTTTATTTTAATTTTAGTATCGAATCCAACAGTATCGTGAAGCTCTCAAGTGGTAATTCTTATCTGAGTAGAAGCTAGTGTTATTGAATGCAATAAAAACCATGTAGAGATCCAAACAACTTCACATCACAAGAACTCCGAATCCTTTGAAATAACTCAAATTTTGAGTTTACAACCGAACCGTCTAATTAGAATCCGAACCAATTCGGTCCGAAGCGGAATACATGGGTCCTTTTAATATTCATGGCAAAACATACATGACACTAGATCTTAGCTCAAAATTTTAGTTATTTAGGTGATATGAATTCACATTACAAATTGGTGTGCCCTGATCCAATAGCTTGGAATTCATATCATCAAAGATAACCGAATATTTCTGTTTAGATTAGGACAGTCCGATCAAAATCCGCAAAAATATCAGAGGAGCCCCGTGCATCCCACCTATGATTATTCATATTATAATTGATTATTTATGTTTACTTATCTTACAAATTTCAGCAATCTAAGTACGTTGTTGCCTTTTTGAAATTTCAATGTTGTCGTTTGTAGCATACTTAAAAGAAAATTTTACAGTTTAAAGGACTTGAAATTTTGACCTGTACAGGTGCATGCTCAAGCATAAGCAACATGTGTAATCTTTAATTTGTTGTTGTTAATACAATGTAAACATTTTAGTGTGTTAACAAAATTGTACATCAAATTTCCTTATTAATATATAAATGAATTTAATGGTTTTCTTTCACGCACACTTACAAATATTAATGAATCAAGACATATATAGAATTAAAAAGATGTGAGATTATTATGAATTTAAAAACTAATGGTAAATTAGGTATTGTAGTATAAAAAATTATTTCAGCTCTCAAAATTGCAATTTGTGTCCTCATTATAGCACCACCCAAATAAAATACTATTGAAAGATATAAAATCTTAATAAATTTTCTACACAACATGTTTCAAGTTAGAAAAAAAGGAAGAGAGCTGTGATAGGCATGGTGAGCCAACATAAAATACAACATTTTTATGAAAATGAAATCTCACTCCGTCGGATTTCATTTCTAGCCTGTTCCAACTCGTTTGGAACAAAAAAATATGTTGTTGTTATTTGTAGAAAAATTTAAGTTTCTAAAAAATATTTAAACACAATGTGTACAAATGTTCGACTAAATGTATGTATTTCACTTGTAATATTTTAAAGTAGCTTAGCGTACTAACAATACGGAGCTTAGATATGTTGTTGTTCCTCTGCAACAAACTTTCCTTGCAACTCAAAATTTATTGGATTAACTGTGAAATAACTGAGAAGATAATTACTAAAACAAAAACCAATATTATAAAAACTATAGACGGTCAAAAATTAGGTTTTGGTCTAGTAACAAATGCATATGGTCTTACAGAGTTATTAAATAGTTAGATGGTTTGATCTTCAATCTTTACTTAGAAAACTATAGACTATCTTTTTTAAATTGTCTGATGTACATTTGTTTTATTTATCTTTATATGTAATTATAATTGTCTAATAAATCTGTCGTCAATATAACTTATTCTAATATAAATTAGAGTAGAATTAAGGAATTGTTAAGTTCAACAAAGTGATTTAGTAAATTTATTGAATTGACTCAAGAATAAATTTATATTGATAAAATCAATCTAATGATTTAAAATTTATAAATTTTCGAATTAAATCAGGACAAACAAACAGTGCAATTTTTACCTTTTACGGTCGCTCTTCGCCGTTTCCACTGGAATTCATAATCTTTTGAGTTAATAAATATGGACCGTCCAATTGGATTTAAGATTTGTTCGAATTAAATCCGCACAAATATTAAAGACCCATATGTTTTAGGCGGGTTCCGGATGGATTCCGTTTACAATCGGACGGACAATATGTATTTAACACAAAAGATGCTCTTTTGAGTTAATGTAGACGAAGCGGACTCTTCCCAGTGGCCCAGTCGATTTCGAATTCATATTCTCTGAGATATCTCAAACTTTGCGTGATTTTATGGAAAATCCCAACCGTTTAATGACGTTCTGCACGAATCTCAAAGCACACAAAATACGGACCCCCTATATCACCCCCGAATAGGCACCGGACACGTAGGTCACGCAAAAGTTGAGATATCTCAGAGGATACGCACTCGTCGATTTCCACGAAACAAACCATGTCGACCACAGAAGCAGCGCCGTCGCCGTCGCCGTCGTTAATCTCACCGGCGAAACAAACTCAGCATCAGACTTCGCTCTCCGTTTCTCTTCGTCTCCCCTTGAGAGAAGCATTCGCATTCGACCTAGAGAAGGTGGTGTGCAGCCACGGCCTCTTCATGATGGCCCCCAACCGCTGGGACCCAGTCTCCAGAACCTTCCACCGCCCTCTCCGCCTCTCTTCCTCCCCTTCCACCTCCCTTCCCGTCTCCATCTCTCAGTCCCCTCCCTCCGATGCTCTCGAGATTCGTGTCTTTGGCATGGATTCCCTTTTCACCCAGGATCAAGAAGCTATTCTGGTAGGTTCTTGCTTTTGCTTTTGATTTTGTTTCTCTTCATTTGTCAAATTCTACCCACTATAACATACCCAGCAGCTCGAAACTCTATCATTAGAAATATAAATAGGAGCACCAGTGAAACTAGATATGTCAAAAAATGTATATTGGGTAGAAAATAAGGTATAATACTATGTTGGCTTGACCAAAGATTAAAAAGTAGAAAATATGTTGAATCAAAAGAGAGAATAAAGTCAGTTTGGCTACACTTTGGCAGCTGAATCCCTACAAATAAGCTAACGCCCGCAACAAAGCCAACGATTCAAATACAATATTACAAGGTCCTACACTGCACTTCATAATATTGCTCTTTTTATAGGGTCAAGTCAAAAGGATGCTTCGAATCTCTGTAGATGATGATAGAGTGGTACGGGAATTTCATGAGCTGCACGAAATGGCCAAGGAGAAAGGCTTTGGCCGGATATTTCGGTCTCCGACTCTTTTTGAAGACATGGTCAAGTGCATTCTTCTCTGCAATTGCACGTGAGACACTAACTGGTACTTTGGTTAATGAGTTTATGATGTTTTTGGAATGGGTGATCTAAACCAACAACAACAATCAAGGAATGCTGGTAAAAAAGCAAAGTTACATCCAATGAATTTTCTTTGTTTTTTGCCCCCTCCTTCAGTTTCTTTAAGAAGGGTATGATTTACCTCATGGGCTGTAGGTTGAAATTTTTTAGGTTTTAGTTTTATCACGGTCATACTGATACACCAAAAGCATAATACATAAAATTTAATATCTCTAGTTTGTAATATCTTACTATAGATGGCCGAGAACTCTGGCAATGGCTAAAGCCCTATGTGCCCTCCAACTAGAGCTAAAAGCGGGCATCTCTTCTGAAGATTTCAAACCAAAGACCCCTCAAACCAAGGAGCTGAAAAGGAAGCGTGCAAAACCAAAAACAAAACCAAAGACTGCGATTAAATTAGAAACCAAGTTTGCAAAATCTATAGAAGAGCCAGCAGATGACAAGACAGAAATAACAAATGATTCTAAAGATTATGCTGATGAAATTGAAATTGGAGACTTTCCTACTGCTGATGAGCTGGCTGCTCTGGATGTAAAGTACTTGGCCGAGCGATGTAAGCTTGGTTATCGTGCACAAAGAATTTTGTCTCTGGCACAACGTGTAGTGAGAGGAGATATACAAGTAAAAATGATGGAAGAATCATGTAATGGTTGTGATATGTTGTCATGGTATGATACTTTATACTCTCAGCTCTTGGACATTCCTGGTTTTGGCCCCTTTACATGCACAAATGTGTTGATGTGCTTGGGGTACTTTCATAAGATACCTGCTGATAGTGAGACAATACGCCATTTTAAGACGGTACTAAACTTGCTTGTCTCATGTTACCTTTCTTGCTTGTTATTAACTCTCAAATAACAGAATAATCAATACAAGAATATACTGTTAAAGGACCTGACTGACAAAGTATGTAGCATTTTTTTGTTGAGCACTCACTTAAACAATTAAACATCATAAGCACAAAGACAAAATACCTGAGAAAAAGTATCTGCAGTCATAACAAAAGTAAAAAAAAATGATACCCAAAATGTATCCGCTGTCATAACGAAAGAAAAAAATAATTGATAAATAGTTGTTGTTCGAACTTGGCACAAATATATCATGAATTATTATTTTATTTTGGAAGCTCCATAATTTGTTTTTTTTTCATGAAATGTTATAACAGTGGAGCTTCTGACTAAATTAAAGTATGTTTTCTTGCGTAAGCATTGCTACAATAGTTAACTTAACAGTTCTGGTTTAAGAGCCATTATCTGTTCAGATCAGCTTAAAAAGAGGGAACTACTCATCTAATGCATCTTTTACCACTTTACAGTTCCATAAAATTAATTGTACAATTACCACTATTGAGGAGGAGATTGTCACAATATATGGGAAGTATGCACCTTTTCAGTTCTTGGCATATTGGTAAACAAACGATTTATCCTTATCTCCGTGTATTCATCATACATGTTTTTTATCTTGTTTTATTGGGTCAATTTCATTTCTACTCTGTTAATATCAAAATTTGGTATATATCCAATGCAAAAAGAGAAATGTCACCAGAAACCCTATTATACATAGAACATGTTCAGCCATTAAATGATGGGCAAACAATACCTTTTTCCTTTTACCTTGCTGTTTATTTCTGCACAAGCAATGGTATTTTTGGGCATCTTTGAGAACAAAGAGAGAGCTGTTATTTTGTTGAACTTCTCCTATCTTTTATGGATGTTTGAGAACTTTAGGGGTATATTTAAATTTTCTGTCAGGAGGTATACATGAAATCCTTTGCTTTTGTTTTGAATCTTCACCTCTACCAATGAAAACCTTTGTTCAATTTAGGTTTGAGTTGTGGGAGTATTACGAAGAGACATTTGGCAAGACAAGTGATATGGCAGCTTCCGAGTACCTGCGAATTACTGCTACCAATATGAAGACAAAGGAAAACAAGAAAAGAAAAAAGTAGATTATTGTAAGGTGATTCTTGCACCGTTCATGATTTTTAAATTGCCTTTTGCATATATTAAGCTTAACCATCAACTTGTACCAGTCTGACTACTGACTCAATGCTATGATTGAAGCTGGTACACAAGCATTCATGTCTTACATTATCTGTGTTAATTACACAAATGTTCCATTAGTTGTCATCCAATTCTCCTTTAGTATGCATATGCTTTAGAAGTTTCAATTTTGGTCTCAAACTTTGCAGCTTGAATCAGTTAAACTTCAACAGTACTTTTTTTTATTTTTTTAACATCAGTGCTGATTCAATCCAGCAGTTAAGCATTTCCCTTGATTGGTAATGATTTGAGGCCCAAAATAAGAATGAAACATAAGTTGGGTAATGATTTGAGGCCCAAAATTCCTTGAAATGTGCCGATATGTAAAGCATAATTTATGTATTTATAATATAAATGCTCAAGTTCATTGTGCATAATAAAAGAGAGAATTTATTTTCATCACTTATTTTGCTTGCATGTCAGAAACAACTTAACGCTGTGTTGCAACTTCTGATTACATGGTACCAAAGGAAGACAAGGCACATGGTATGATATTTTGACTTGTAGACATTGACAACTTTTACACTTAAGTTTTTTGAAGGTTAGTGGCTTTAAACGCCTACTAACAATTTCATTGATAAAAAAAGTATTTACAATTGATCAAATGACCGTAATTCCTAAATCTACTCTTTTATTCTTATAAAAACCTTTAAACTACTTGATATTTTAATCTATTTTAATTACTCTAATACCTTAATTTTCATCTCGCTCCACGACCAGATTCACTTCTTCGATTGCCACATGAAACTAAGTGTAAAAGTTGGATATAATTTCATGTGGCATTGAATTGGTTGGTAACTTAGTTTCAATGCCACATGAAATTATATCCAACTTTTACACTAAGTTACCACCTGATTCAATGCCACATGAAATCATATCCAATCCTAGTTAGACTAATACAATATTAACAGTTCTATTACCAATGATGAACTGTTGAAGAAGCAAAGAACGGCCCTTTTAAACTCTTTAAGGAAAAGAAATGTTATATCATATTAGCTAGCCGTTCTGACAAGTCATGGAAATACAACAGTAGCATGGAAAGATGTTCAGAGGTTAGATAACAAGCATCCATTTGCCCTGAACCAACTCCAACGGTATTGAAATAATAATAATAAAAAATCCAACGGTATTAATATTTACGGCATATTTTATTTAGAAGAGGCTTCCAATGTCTCATGCCTTTTATATCTCATCATACTTCATCTTTTATATCTAACATTTTTTTTATGATGGCGAACCAAACGTTGAATTATTTGATTGACCAAATTTTGACCGAATTATTCGCAAATTTTATGAATTGTTTTCTAAATTATACAAATTATTTTTGAATTTTTCTTGAATTTTTCCGAGAACATTTAATTTTTTTTTATTTTTGCTTTCTTGTAGGACAAATCTCTGATCTAGATAATTCCGAATTATTCCTAAATTATATCTGAATTATTTCCGAATCACAAATTTTTGACCCCGCCGATCCGAATCCAAATTATTTAGAATCCATCCGAAGACCCAAGTCAGAGGAGTCGAACGGAGGATTACCTTTACCTATGAGAAAATTTCAGTCTAACCAATTTGATAAATATAAACACAATAAAAATACCCTCGTTTCAAATGAATAGCGAATTATATCTCCCAAATCTGAATTCACACGTTTGGACTTTCGATAGTTTGATAGTTTGCTCGGTGTTGATGTCAAAAATACGAAATTTCAAGTAATTTCTGCAAACTTTTTCCAGTCTAGTCATAAATAATATATATATTTTTCTTTATGCTCCCAATTCTGATGCTTTCTCTTTTCCAATTTTATTGCAAATTTGGAAGTGTTAAGACATTTGAAATTTGTATAAAGCATAATCACAAGATTCGCGAATTAAACCCAAAAAATTCATGTTTTTAGTGATGCTGAACCGAATGTTGAATTATTCGGTGACCGAACTTTGACTAAATTAAACCCGAATAATTCACGAATTCCACAAACTTTTCCCAAATTTTACGAATTATTCGCGAATTTTTGCCAT
Source organism: Carex rostrata (assembly GCF_964058835.1). Classification (NCBI taxonomy): domain Eukaryota; kingdom Viridiplantae; phylum Streptophyta; class Magnoliopsida; order Poales; family Cyperaceae; genus Carex; species Carex rostrata. The sequence goes on along the minus strand of NC_135931.1, from coordinate 4,046,922 downwards.
AACATTTTTTTTTTTTTTACTCTCTTGTAGGACTGAGATCTCTGATCCAGATAATTCTGAATCATTTTGAATTATACTCGAATTATTTCCAAATCACGAATTTTTAACTTATTCGAACCGAACCTGAATAATTCATTTGTCCCCAATTGAGGATGAACTTGGGGCAACTGCCTTTTTGAGTCTTCTGATTCTTTGTTTATTGATATTTTTGTGAGACTGGACTTGCCTACAAGTCTGCAACTACTTGCGTTTGTCAAAAAGAAACCATATTTTTAAAGATCCTTCTGTTGTCACGAGATTTGATGTTTTTTTCTTCGGAGATAAGTCGCAAGATTTGGTGTTAGTTACCTAACATGCAAATGTCGTTAAAACACCCGCAAACTGGTGCTATTATAAAAGAATAGGTTAGTTTCAAAAAGGAAAAAGGGTGAATTTTACGTTATACCCCTCAAAAACTTCAAAATTACTTATGTCCCCCTCTAAACTTTAAAATTACGTATTCCCCCTCTAAATTTCAAAAACTCATAAATTTATCTATTTTATTTTTTTTATTTTAAAATTCATTATAAATCTATAAAATACCCATGTTATCCTTTATTAAATCATAAAAACTCATCAAGACTCAAATTTGAATCTGAAGAGTTCCTCTACCGTCTGAACTGCTTTAAAATATGTGTGTGCAAGATCAGCACAAATCTTGATACTAACACATACTGATATTGAAGCGACGTCCAAGTCGTGCGGTACCTTCAAAACATTATTGATATCATATGAAAAAGATGTCTTAAGAGGCCGCTTACTGCCTAAGAAAAAAGACAACTCAAAAATCGCTTATAACGATTTCTCCTTCCCCCAACCCCACCCCACCCCTCTCCCCCCTTCTCGCATCCCTTTTCTCCTTTGCTTCGACCCACCCCTTCATCTCTGACCAGGTACTTCTGCTTGATGGATTTGGTCACTGCTCTCGGCGCTTCCACTTAGTGGATCTGGCCATTACTGTTTGCTCTGTCTTTGTTCGAGAAGGTGTTTCTGCTTATAGAATTGCCGCTCTTCGCTTCGCCCACCGCACCTCATCTCTTCATTTGGGTGGTCTTTATTCTCGAAGACAAACTTTTTGTTTTTTATTCTCCTCTTCTCTTGAGTTATTTCTTCCCTCTTTGTTAATGAAAAAATGAATGGAACAAATTGTACATACAGTTAATTATGTTACATGTTTGTTGTTGTTGTTATTTGTATTAGTTGTTTGTAGCTCTCCTGTAATGTACTCTCATATTTAATGATATGTCTACGTGTTTTTTATATAAAAATAAAAACATTACTAATATCTGAATAAAATAGGTGAAAAATTACCCACTTTTATATATTAAAAAAACTATCTATCACAATGTCGCTTGTGTGAATTCTGTATAATATTTATAAAAATATAAATTATTTTAAGCTCACTTAGTAACATCTTGTTAGTATAAAATAGGGGTGACAAAAAAGCTCGTAGCTCGTGACTTGATCGTGACTCACATCTGACTCGTTCGCTAACAGCTTGCTTGTTATTGTATCGAGTTGTTAACGAACCAGCTCGTGACGAATTCAAGCTGAACTCAGCTTGTTGCCACTCTAGTATAAAAAGCTCAAGATCGTTTTGCTATGGATGATTATACAAGGACCAAAATTTATAATTAATTTATACTATGATTATGTCTCCTAATGTGAGTCTACATTACATTTCTATAGATATCTGATATCCCCATCCCTTTCAATTGGAGCTGTTGCGCTACTGGATCTTCCAAATTTAGACTGTGATTCTTAATCTTATTCCTTGATTTTTGAGCCATACTGACATATTCCCACTTTTTGAAGCATTATTCGGTTGCCAGCGAACAGCGATTTTTACACAGGTTGGTTTTTGTGGGTGACCAAATCATATAATTGATTATCAATTGAGTACAAGATTTAGGTTTTATTTTAAAATTTAATTATTTTGAAGGCACTGATTATAGTACCCTACAGATTCTATATACCGAACTTGACATTGTTTTGTCAACTGCTTTATGCTTCCCATTCAATATATATAATAGGACATTTCTTGGTTGCTCCATGATCACTTGCACCAACATTTTTTTAATTAAAATTAGATCTGGACCGTTTAATTTAAATTTGTATGAATTTTAAAACGGCTCTCTATATTTAAATAAGTTTCAAAAAAGTTTTCAAGCTCAGCTAATTTTTTTTTTTTTTTTTGAATAAAGTTGGAGGTCAAGCAATCTAACTATTTAATATCCTTGTTATTATAACAAATGATATGATCTCTCCCATCTAGATTTCGAACCATGATCTTCAGCTTAGTTGGATGTACTGCAGAGAATACTCACTCCAATTTCTTAGAGGCTGAGAGTGTAGGATGGAAATTATGAAATTATAAATAAATAAGACCCTTATTTTAAAGGTTATAAAAAAAATATTTTGCAATAAGGTAGGCATTGAATTAAGAAAATCAGTGATTTTATTCTGCTATTTTTCTGTAATAAAATAAAGTTTTAATATAGGCGTATTTTTTAATCTTTTTATTACATTAGACATAGTTGTGTTGGCTTAGAAAAGTTTTTATTTGTTATTGATGTCGATATGGCATCAACCTAGCTCTTGTTATTTTTTATAACAAATGATGAATTAACTTGATTGGAATAAAATAAACATGAATTAACAAGTAAAGATATTTTTTCTAACATAAAATTTTGTTAGAAAATGATTTAAACCTCCACCATGCAAAGAAAACAATTTGGAGTATAAAGCTACTTTGCCTAACGCCAAATATCTTCAAAAGAAAAACCTTTTGTAGGTTTACAAGTTTGTTATATTTCTATAAAATCCATGATATCAAAAAAGGTTTTAGAAACACACTTTCATGATATAAATAGGTTAATAGGTCTAATATCATATTATGGGAAAAAGGTTTATTTGTTATGCTTCAGTTCTAACAATTCTCAACTAATACATGATCTTAATTTCATAAATTTTTCTAATTTTGCAAAAAAATAAAAATAAAAATTGAAGTTATGAGTTCATCAAATTAAATTGATTATGGATAAGACCTTTGAATGGTTTTGTAATGTCTTTATATAATATTTTTAAAATAAAAAATGAATACGAGAATCAGTCTTTAATATAGTAGTTAACACAATATTCTTATTGTGGAAGGTCACACATTTATAATCAGAATCTCCAGTGAATGTTTTAAGTTTAAAATTTAACTACATTTTTTTCTAAAAAAATAAATTGTGATAATCGTCAAATCTAGTAAATTTTGTTGACATAAAAAAAAATTGTTACTTGCTATTGATTGATGAAGATATCAGTATCAACTTTTTATTATTTGTTTATAGCATAAGATAAATCTACTTGATTGAAATAAATTAAAAATATATACTTTGAGAGAGACAAATGGTGATTAAGTTATCAATCAATAGATCATGTTAAATCTCCAAAATGGAGATTAAGTTATCAATTAATTGATCAAGTTCAATTCTCTGAAGATAATTTTTTTGTAGAGAAATTATCATCTGGACCTCCAACCATGCAAAGATATTTGGGAATATAAAGTTACTTTTGCCTAACTCAAATATCTCAAAAAAAAAAGAACCTTTTACAAGTTTCAGTTTATAAAATCCATGATGATAAAAGTAAGCTATAAGATTTAAAAACCTAATATAGTCTGACCAATATCATATTTTGAAAAGTTTATTTATAATTTCCTAGTTCTTACTTTTCAACTCATATATCTTTTGTTAATATACATTTTTAAATTTTGCATAAAATAAATCTTAATAAGTTGATCAAATAAAAAGAATAAATCTTAATAAGTTAATTTTGAAAAAGCAATTTAATGAGTGTACAAAATGATCGTCAAAGCCAACTAATTATATGAAAAACATACTACAAAAAAATTGCTTTATTAAAAATAATAATTTAATATTAAAATAAATAATAAAATTAACATTTCTCGGTATAAACATTTTCAATAATAAAAATAATGAGGTTTTCAATTTCATGTTTTCTTAATAAAAAAAAATATTTCCAACAAAGAAAAGTTAAAATTTATTCGAGTAGGTACTTGGTAGCATAGTGACAAACGAATAGTTTGGGTTCAGTCCGGCGGAGTTAAAATTCATGATTCGGATATAACTCGGGAATTATTCGGCAAATTTTTTTTTTGGCATTTTTTCCATGTTTTTATCGCGAATAATTCGCGGCTTCCGTTTTATTCAGAATTCTGTTCAAAAACATTAAAAAAAAACAAATAAAATGTGAATTATTTGTGAATAATTCGCATATATTATTACCATGCTTGGTAGTGCACCGAGTTTAGGCACAACATTTCTGGTCAGATTGGCAGCTTAACTACTTTACCTTTCTATGTTGTCTTTTCCTCCATCGACCCCATCCAAAATGGCATCTATATTATATATAAATATATAATATAATAAGGAGAAAAACAGAATTCATCCCATGATAGAGACATAACCTGTTAACAGAGTTTGTTATTTCTTGTTATTTTTGCTTGTGGATGAAATCAATGGAAGCCCCTAATCCATAACCAAGCTGTATTACATTTTTTTAATATGTTTCAGGTGCAACCTCAGCAGTATCATATTTTTATAATTAGAGTAGAACTAGGGTGCTCTTAAGCTCACCAAAACTTTGGTGAGCTTAACTCTAAAACTCATCAAATCGATTTCAAATGATGAATCCGAACTGTTGAAACCCGCCTACCTTACGTGTGATACATCTACATGTGAAATTTTTAAACATTCGAATTAATTTAGTATAAAGTCAAGCGGTCAAAAAACATTCAAAAATGAATGCACTAAAATTAATTTATTAACCTTCTAATTTTGACCGCTTGACTTTATACTAAATTAATTCGAATGTTTAAAAATTTCACATGTAGATGCATCACACATAAGGTAAGCGGGTTTCAACGGTTCAGATTCATCATTTGAAATCGATTTGATGAATTTTAGAGTTAAGCTCACCAAAACTTTGGCGAGCTTAAGACCACCCTAGTTCTACTCTTATAATTATAAATAACTTAATAATTTAATTATGGATCTTACAAGGCAACCCCCAATTTCTCAACATAGTTTGTAATATATTATAGAGGTATCTCCATTGACTTTTTAATTTACTGGATAATAAAATTCTGTCAAGCAAACAGTACTACTTAGTTGTTCAATTGAATTTACTTATCATGTATGCATGTGATTTTCAGATGAGTAGGCTCGTAGTGGCCAACTCTTCGAATGATATATTTTTATTGTTTTCTTTTATTTAAAAAAATAGAAGGGTTAAGAAGACTATTTTTTTATATAGTATTTTTAAATGAAAATTATGTCAGGTACAATTAATTTAAACTATATATCTCTATTTCTCTATTTTTATATTAAGTACGTAGATGTCCTGAGCTGCCAACGGCTGTGATAAAAGATGAAATTTCAAATTGAATATCAACAATTAAATAGTTTGACTTCTTTTGATTCTATGCATATTTTTGATTTTTTTTTTTACTTATAGAAGTCTAAATTTATTAAGATACGCACTCACCGCAAGTTTATTTAGTCTGCATTCTTTTGGTCCTGATTTTGTTTCTATTTTTTAAATGTCATTTAAGAAACTTATGGATTGATTGACAATGAATTGGTCATGTCTTCATTTATTTTTATTTTTTTTATATCATATAAGAAATGTTATTTGTCATTTAACGATCTCATATAACATGATTCTATTCTCTATTTTAGATACACAAATGCATATATATCTCCCGAAGAGAGGAAGATAATCCTTATAACAATAACAAGAACCATAATATATTCAATAAAAGGTGTCATAATATAATATGATAACAACAAATAATAGAACTTATTTTGATGATATATTTTTTCTCTTGTTCCCCATCAAGTAACATAAGAAAAAATATCATGTACTAGTAAAAATAAAATTTATAGATATGTCATTAAAGAATGAGATATACAAATAGATTTACATTTGTATGAGAATATATTGGTATATTTTTTTATTGTTAAATAATTATTTTTTTCATTGATCTATTTTTTTTTATGAAAATATGTCATTTTGACTTAAATGTTAGTTCTCAGTAACTATGGTTGATATTGAACTTGAACTGCACTGCTAAAATGATGAAATTTACTACAAGTTTTATTGTTCCTTAAAGTATTTGAAATTTACAATGATCCAATTATAGTACTCTTTGATAGAATTTGATACGCAAGTAATTCTTAAGTTCAAAAATGTGTTAATAATTATCTTTTTGAAAATTTATTGACTTAATTTGAAAATTTATTGTTAAAATTACTAAATACATCCAATATCAATGAATACCCACCTTCACAATTATCTTCTACATAAATTCTACTTAAATTGAAGAGCTAGTCTTTGATCTAGTGGCAAAGGCATGATCTCTATATAAAAGATCATAAGTTCGAAATTCAAATAGAAAAAAATTCTTCATTGTAATAACAAAAATATTATATAGTTGAATGGCTTAACTTCCAATCTCTACTTAAAAAATAAAAATTTCCACTTAAATTAACATAACTTTAGTATTATTCATTTATTTAAAATCCAGAATTAAGCGTGAATACCAACCACCAAGTATACTCCAATATACGCCGCCATAACTTTTCCTAAACTTTTCCTTTGACAATTCCAAAAAAAAAAAAAAAAAAACCTTTCCTAATGGCAGCGAAAGAGGAACACTTCTAATCAATTAAATACGAATAAAAAATGTTACAGTTGATTAGCAAAAAGCAGCAAAACCGACCTAGGAAAATAACTTGTGGGGCCCATATGGAGGGAGGGGGGGGGGGGGGGGGGGGGGGGGGGGGGGGGATTTGGTGGATGTTGACGGATTTAGAGTGAAAATGATATTGATTATGAAAAAGTTTTGAAGTGAAGGTAGCAACTAGCAAATATATAAAATAAATATTGATCGAAAAGCTCAATTGCTGAAAGAAAATCAATGAATCGTATCGATAATGACAAAATAAGAGGTGAAAAGAAATTTGAAAAAAAAGGAACTAATTTTGTTTGTTCCTTTGAAGAATGAAAAATATAATAAGCCCGTTTAAGGTAACCGTTGTCATAACTAATAATAAGAGTTGATTAAAGCCTAAAGAAGAAAATAGAGCGAAAAAAAAGACGGGATACTTGCCCATAATCAAATTATTTATAAATATTAATTTATTAAACAATTTAATATTTCCGAAATAATCTCTCATTTGAAATTTAAACATATAATCTCCTACACCTACACTAAAAATAATATTTTTGTCAGTAAATCAGAAGCGGTTCTTTCTAGACTTTCTATTTTGTTGGGTATATATTTTTCCATGAGTAAGGCTTAGATGCTATGAATAGCATAAGGTCTTCTGTGTTACAGTTTTAAAAACTAATTGAAAAAATTTTAAACTTCGATCTAATTAGCTTAGTAAATTAATTATAATGGTATATAATGAACTTGTAGAATGTCAATTTTTACTATTTTTAGAAATTTATTATTTTTATGATTTATGAAGAATGATAAAAAATATAAAAAAATTGTCAATGTTTTGGATCATTTTTTTGCCATCTTTCATAAATCATAAAATATAGTAAAAACTTTCAAAAATAATAAAAAATACTATTTTAGATCAAAGTTTGAAATTTATACAATTAATTTTTAAGACCATAGAACGGTAACCTTATACAATCCACAGTATCTAAGTATAACTCTTTCTCTATATAGTATATTTTTTTAATATATAATAATAATATCTTAGTAATCTAGTATGCACTTTTATCCCACCTTAAACATAATTAATAATTAATACAAGATTAACCAAAAGACAGAAAACAAAAAGAAAACTCCATTGCTTATTTGCTCATGACCCACCTCCAGCCTGGCAAGTCACCTCCCATTCTCTCCTCATTATTACCACTAACCATTCTTTGTTTATTTCTGCTTCTCACTAATCTCCCTCTCCCTTTTATACTCTGTTCAACCCCAATTCCTTCTACTATCCCAATCTCTCTCTCTCTCTCTCTCTCTCTCTCATGTTTTTGTCATAACTTAGTCATAGTGTACCAGAAAGAATACCAGTATCAGAATCAGAATCAGAATCAGAAATGGCTCAGAAGGAGAAACAGCAGCCACAGCAGCACCGGCGCATATACGTATTACAGCTGCGCAAAGCGGACACTATACGCTGCGTAAAAGAGCCCGATCACCTCATGTGTTATTACGACTATGCTGCTGGTCGTGTCAACAGGTCGAAGCACCACCATCCCCTTCGCCGCCTCTTCTTCCTCCTCTCCTCTCTCTGCTTCTCCCTCTTGTTTCTCTCTCTTCTCTTCTGTAAGTGCACATCCTACTAAGTATTTCATTTATCTATGTATGTTCCTTTTTCTTGTGTGAATATATATATATTTTTTTTGCTTTAAAGAAAAATCTGATCAACCAATAATAATTGCTCTGCTTTTTGTAGATAAATCGCCTGTTTGGTTTTTTCAGAATTTTTCCTAGAACCAACTTTTCTATTATATCTTTCCTAGTTTAGTTATGCATGCACCCATTTTGAAATAAAAGAAGAGATTTATAATTATTGAAAGCCAGTTGATCATATCTGTCTTTTCCCTTGTTACAGTGATTTGGTTGTTTATGAATGAAAAACATGCATAAAACAATTTAATTTGTACTCAATTACCCAGTAAAGTCTAATTCTTTCTCTGATCATTATTTTTCAGACTCTTTAGGAACAGAGCAAATTCTACAAGTAGAGAGAAATCTACAAGCTGTGTCAAAACCACCTTGCTCATCCATGGGGAACAACTCGTTCTGTTGTGATCGTACATCTTTCCGCACTGACATATGCTTCATGCGAGGAGATGTACGGACAAATTCACCCTCCAAGTCAATCCTCCTCGCCTCTTCTCCGGCAACACCAAACATCACAGAGGAGAAAATCAGACCTTACACTAGGAAATGGGAAACAAATGTTATGTCGACAATTGACGAGCTCAGGCTCAGACAAGTCACTGACAGTGGGTCCCACAAATGCGATGTCACCCACGACGTACCGGCCGTTATCTTCTCTACCGGAGGTTATACCGGTAATGTTTACCACGAGTTCAACGATGGTATAATACCTCTATACATCACCTCACAACACTTCAATAGGAAGGTGGTATTTCTCATATTAGAGTACCATCCATGGTGGATGACAAAGTACGGCGATGTCGTATCCTGTCTCTCGAAATACAAGCCTATTGATTTCACAAATGATAAGAGAACTCATTGTTTCAAGGAAGTGATTGCGGGATTGAGAATACACGACGAGTTGAATGTCGATCCGAAGAAAATGATCAGAGGTAAATCTATTAGGGATTTCAGGAGGATGCTTGATGATGCATACAGGGGGAGAATTAATTATATTGAAAGAGTAGACGGAAGAAGAAGTTTGGTACCGGTGCAGAGTTTGCGATTGAGTTCGAATCGTGAGGTTTACCGGCCCAAACTGGTAATACTGTCAAGGAGCGGCGTGTCGAGAATGATTGAGAACGAGGCCGAGCTGGTGTTGCTGGCCAAGAAAATTGGATTTCAGGTTCAGGTAAAAAATATTCAATTTTTGAAATTTTCATTGTGCATATTAAATATGGAAAATAATTGTGTATAAATTGAAGCTACTATATACAGTATATATACAAGTACAAAATCAATGTGATCAATTGTTTAGTTGTAGTGATTAAATATTAGTTATGGGTTGTTATGGGTTGTTACTGGTTTAGTTGTTTAGGTGTGCAAGTTCAACCAGAAAAAGGTAACAACCACTTAATTAAAGTAACAGAACACCGGTTCTTCAATGAAAGAAGAAATTGCAACCTAAATGATAAACTTTATTTTGGTACTGAATTTGAATTGGTTGCATTTCTCCAATCTCGGAGTCATATTAAATTATTCCAAATTGAAAGTACCAAATAGGCACTAAACTAATTAGATCAATTGGAGTTCAAAGTTTTTATATTGATAGCTACAAATTTTATATGGGTTTACAGTTCTAGACAAATGTAAATTTGTGCACATATATATTTCTTATTTATAAATTGTTTGAGCAAGTACCTTACTTCAAAGAGAAATGTCACATCAGCTCTAAATTTGTTGGAGTGTAGTCCAATCATTTGCAAAATAGTTGGTACACTTTTTAAGAAATTATACAAGCTTTTACGCATTTAAAAAGTTTAAACCAAACATTCCTCCATGGCAAGAAACAAGAAAAAATAATTAATTTCATCAGTATATACATATCTAACTTGTGCATATGTAATGCATCATTTCAGGTACTAAAGCCAGATAGAACAACAGAGCTATGCAAAATATACAGAGAATTAAATTACAGTGATGCTATGATTGGAGTGCATGGTGCAGCCATGACACATTTTTTGTTTATGAGACCAGGGAAGGTTTTCATGCAAATAATACCGCTCGGTACCGATTGGGCGGCCGAGACGTACTACGGCCAACCGGCTACAAAACTAGGACTATTGTACATGCCATATAAGATCCTAGCCAAAGAGAGCTCACTGTATAGACAATATCCAAAGGGGGACCCAGTTCTGACAGACCCAGAAAGTGTTGGTAAAAGGGGTTGGGAGGTAACCAAAAGGGTGTACTTGGATAGGCAAAATGTGAGGTTGGATTTGGGAAGGTTTAGAAAGAGGCTGGTAAAAGCTCATGGTTACTTGGTTTCTAAGAAGAAGAATCAAAATGTGCATTCAAGGAATTGAGGTGAGAATGAGGCTAGGTCAATGATTGTGGTTGTCTAGTTAGTAACTTAGAGAAATTATTTGTGCATGTTTATCTCTGACAAAAGAAAGATTTTGTAATTGAATTGTTTTAGATATAGAGTATAGTAGTATACTTGGTGGCCATGTGAGGGGTGACAATTTGTGTAAATAATAAAGAAAAAAGAAGATTGTTTGGTTAATTGACTTTTTAGTTTGGTTTTAGTTTAATGCATATTCTTTTCCTTTTAATTTTACAATTTAATATTATAAAAAATGAAAAAAAAATGCTCATGCAAGTAAATTTAATTGAAATTAATTTAACATTTGAAATAATCTGATTATCCATAACTAATATGTTGAGAATTAATATTTTGTCTAATAACTTATGTAATGTCTTCCTTTGATAAGTCATATTTTTGGAACCCAATTTAAAAATTCTTTATGAATATTTGAAGCTCAAAAAAATAATTCCATTTGTATTTACAAAAAAAAAACAGTGACATGTTGTTGCTCCTTGAATATTTTAGAAGAATTCAGGTATATATAATTATCATAGAAAATTGAACTTTCCTAGGATGAATTGAATTGAATTGAATTGAATTGAATTGCAGAGATGGTTCCCTAGTCGTTATCATTTGGTTATCATCAGTGTCAGTGCCTTTTCTTAACTAATAATTGATTTTGGTGTCTAGAGATTAGTTAAGGTCCTCTTAACTTTAATTATATGGTTGAACAATTGAGTTAGATCTTAAGTTGATGTCTTCATTTGAATCATTTCAAGTTAGGAAATTAGAAAAAAAAGTGATGATAAAAAAGTTGCAAATTGTATAAACAACTTGTTTATAATAACTTGAGTTAATTTTTTTGTAATTTTATCAAACCTTAACACGCTAGATTAAATTTGTTTTTAAGCCTAATTTAATTTGACAGCAAAGTGTAATTGCTTTTTGTTTTTTTAATATTCTAATGAATTGACTATTCAAATCTCTTTGCTAATAATATCTATTAATCAAGATATGGTAATAAATGCACACTAGTTCTCCTTAAATCCGAATCTGTTGTAATTCCGAGAGAAATTACAAGATACTAAAATTCCGATATCAATTATTCAAACTTTTTTGTGCACGGATCTCAAAAAAATTCTCAGAAAAGTAACATTTCATGCGTGCATCTCGAGGAAGACCAACGGTTGGGATTAGAATTACATAGTCTTATAATTCGCCGAAAATTAAAACAGATTTATTTTCCCATTTAAGGTGAATCAGAATATGCTTTGGATCAATGGACAAAATTAGTATAACATGAAAAATTTCCTTTAATTTTCGCAATTAACAAATTCTAGGCCATGAAAGAGGAGGTAGCACAATTGGCTAGAAAAATGTTATAGAGTTGTTATACCCAAAGATCGAGAGTTCGATTCTCCCTCATAAATCTTGGTAGCTACTACTAGGGGTGGCAACGAACCGAACCGAACCGAACCGAACCGAACCGAACTTACCTTAGGTTTAAGTTTGGTTTGAATTAATTTTGAACCAAACCTGGTTTGATTCGTTTCGAACTGAACCCATTTCGAATCGAATTAATTGCGAACTACACATTTTTCGAATCGAACCCGAATCGAATCACGAACTAAATTATTTTTTAGCAGCCCTAGTTATACCGGTAGTTTATACATTAATTTTTTCTCGCGGGACAAAATTCACATGACTTCCTTTTACCGGTATGAACTATAAAATAAGTGTTTTTAAGTTAAAAAATTGTTCATAAAATCTGTATTGGTAGCAAATCTACCCGACTAAGTTTTTTTTGCCAGCCCTAGCTACTACTAAGTTTTAAAAAAAAAAAAAAAACAAATTCTAGGCCATGTGCAAATCTACCCGACTGCGGCAGATTATTTGTGATTGGGTTAATGTAGAAATCTGTGTTGCCTCTTGATCAAACTCGGTTCCAATACGATAATTGTTCGCTACACAGACAGTTGTATTGTTGATGAGTCATGTTGTTGTTATATCAGAATTGAAAAAAAAATGAATAAAAGCGGGAGGCCACGAGGCGGATCGAACGGCTCGAGAATCTTGCTGTCGTCCAGTACTGTAGATCTAACGGTTGATGTACAGTCCAGCTCTCCAGCTAATCACACATGGCTGTCTATGATAAGTTGGGCTGCGCATGGGGCCCTCCATATGTGCAGGTTTCTTTTGTTGTTTTCACAGCTATACCTTTTGCAAAATGTATAAGGGAAAGGCTAAGGTGCTATGGGTTGCAGAGCGACCTACGGTGTTACGCTTAATATTTAAGTTTTTAAAATTTAAACGGTCGATCCGAATGTTTATGTTGTTCTTCATATTAATATGTGTTTGGATACCAAATTTTACATTTTTTGAATATTTTTTACTATTTTTTTAGATAGGTAGAAAATCAAATATCCGAAGGTGCATCATTTTTTAGATTGAATCTTATTTAGCGTTGTGTGCATCCGACCCGTCGAAATTTTTATTTATAGCATAAAAAGAAAAACTAGAACACCCTCGTTTCTGAAGAATTTCAGATTTACTTAGACTGTAGAGCCAATCTATAGATTCAAATACTAAAATCCCCCCACACACAATTTGCGGCTCCAACTATTTTTTTTTAAAAGAACATTTATTAATAAAAAAAGACAAAAAAAAAACTTTGATTTACGTGACATCTCAAACTTAATTTCTACAGCCTCAAATTTTTTATTTCTCAAACTTTGAGATATCTCAGAGGACGCAAATTCCAAAAAAAAAAATAATAAATAAAAAGTTATGGTACAAACCCTACCCAAAAAAAAAGTAAAAACTTGGTGCTACAGATTGATTCTGCGGATCTAAATCTAAGACCGCAGATATTATCTGTGCAGGCTTCATTAATTAAAGCTGCATGTTGACTTTGCGGTCTGGTTATTTCTGAAATTCTCACAAATTTAGAATGTTATTTTTTTATGCTATAAATAAAAATTTCGGCCCGACCCGATGAAAACCGAAGTTTTTAGAATGCTCAAATTTGGATGCATGCCTCGGTCTCTTGAGTTTTGCTTAAAAATTGAAACACACGAAATGCAAGCTAATAGCAAAGAAGCAAGTTATCCACCATGCATACTTTGCTTCAGAGTTATTAATTAATGCAAAACAAATTAAAGCACTACGGCATTACCAAAGCATTCCGGTTTAATTAATTAAACTGTCAAGTGTCAACGGTACATTATGAGTCAAATCATAAATAATTTATCTGTTGAGATTAATTATTGTCTATTTATATCTATATTAAAAATAAAAAACTTTAATGAAATTATTATTTATGATTACTTAATATCTTATAGCATCTCCATTAATGTTATTACTGGAGTTTCTAATATAAGGTGATAGTTTTTATTTAGATTTCAGGAATGTGAGAGAATTTCTTATTTAGAAACTATGCAAAAAATTTCTTATTAAAAAATTGTTTATAAACTCCACGTTGATCAAATAATTGGCTCAAATTATTTTTTCTTTTTAATTTATTGCTAATTTGGCTTAATTTATTGCTGAAGCGGCTTAATAGAAACTCTAAAATTAATTTTAGGAATGTGAACGTTTAGAAACTCTAAAGGCTTTATTTTCTAAAAAGTGGTTAATAGTTATTTAGAAGCACATTTGAGTTGCTGTAATACTAAATGTTATTTGGGTTTTTGGTAGGGGTGAAAACGGAGCCGGATTATCCGGCGGATATCCGCTCCGTATCCGGATATAATCCGAATCCGGATAATCCGGATTCGGATAATTCCCGGATACGGATTCGGATAATTTTCGGAAATCCATAAAAGATCCGGATACGGATACGGATACGGATACGGATTCGGAGTCCTAAACGGAGCGGATATCCGGATTATCCGGATTCGGATAATTTGGCCAAACCCATATAAAAGAGAAATAAATATTTGCTATAGGTGGGATTTGAACCCATGTCCTCCCATCTCAATGCCTTAAGACCAAGCTTCAAACCACTACACCACAACATCTTTTGTTACCATACACTTATTTGATATATATATATTATATGAATAGATTATCTTTCATCTCTTATAAGTTCATTAATATTTATATTTAATGTTTTAATTAATATTTGTATTTTAGAAGTTCATATATCTTAATTATCCGACCATTATTCGTTTTATATCCGTATTCGAATCCGTATCCGTGGACTATCCGTTCCGTATCCGTATCCGTTTAAGGCGGATTTGGTTTTGAATTTTGATATCCGTTTACTATCCGTATCCGTATCCGTATCCGCTCATTATCCGACAGATGCGGATATGGTATTAGCATTATCCGCTCCGTATCCGCTCCGTTTTCACCCCTAGTTTTTGGGGGTTGCATATTGATTTGGAGGCCCTGGTATTTTTCAAAATTCCCACAAAACATAATTTTTTTTAATATGGTATAAATAAAATTTTCGGAACTAGACAGGAAAAAACTTGTAAAGTATATCTGATTGCTTCAGGAACCCATATTACATAATAAGGGTTAATAAATCTTTAATTATTCTTTTATTTGTTAAGCCACCTTTACTGTGCTCTCATTCATCCGGTTTTTTTTTTTCATCACTTATTTTGATTAGTTGTCTTTTTTACAATTTTTCTCTTTCCTCATTAAAAAAATATGAGCTTGATATTAGTTAAAATGTAATGTAATTTTCTAAAGCAATACAATTCTGTTTGTAATTCTTTGCACTAATTATATATTATGGATCGGAAGCAGATCACCTGCCCCCCGGGGTGCAGGAAAATCCTGCTCCCTCAGTCACTGCGGGGTGGGGCCGGGTTTATGATTTAGAGGTTTAGGATTTAGGGTTTGGGGTTTAGGGGGTCCACCAATAGTGACTCTAGGGGCAAGAAATTCCTGCCCCCAGGGGGGCAGACGATTCAATCCCTCTAATCATGTTGTTTTTCGATATAAACATCTTTAATGCTATCAAAGAACTTTATTTGTGCCCCAAGTTTACTGCATTATAAAAACAAGAGGAGGGCATAAATGCCCCATTGCTTCGTGTCCCAATTGTACCTCAATATTTTTATCTGCGATTTAAAATTTAAATAAAAGATCCGAACCGCTCAATATGATATCACTTTAAAATATTCTTATAGATCAAATTTTACATTTTTTTGGAAAATATTTACTAATTTTTAAAATAGGCACAAAATCAATATTTTTCAAGAAATTGTGGACCATCGAAAACGGTGATTTTGTACCTATCTTAAAAAAATAGTAAAAAGATCCCAAAAAATGTAAAATTTGATCTCGAAGCACATTTTAACGTGAATATCATGTTGATCTTTTCAGATTTTTGTTTGAACTTTAAAATAGAAGATAAAGATATTGTGTACGATTGGGGCATGAAGTAATGAGGTATATGTATTTTATAAAATTTATCTTTTTTTTTTTCAGAGCTTAAGGGAGAAGAATATTCCTGATAGGCAGTAGATTCTATTTCTAAATTAACTTGCTTATTCAATTTGAACTTGGATTAGCTTGTACTTGTAGTGGTGGTATTCATCCTGATTTTTTTTTTAATCTTTTAATGCTACAATCAATCTGGCAAATCACATGAAAAGAAGATATTCTGGGATCTTGGATCCTCTCCAACGCTATGGAGTTTCATGAAAGTTGAAAGTTAATCATGATTTTAATGGAAATAGCAGGTTTAGTGCAGTGGAACAAACTCTCATCTCTTTTTTAAGAGATGAATGTTCAATTCTAAAAAAAAAACATCTAAAAGTGCTGGAATGTATGAAAATCTTTTAATAAAAAAATCACGATTTAATTTAGCACCATGATTCTTTGAAAAATATATATTTTGGAATAACAAGAACCTGTTATTTTGACTTCGCTAAAAAAATATTTATTGAAGAAAAGATGGAATTAGAAATAGAATGATTTCTAAGAATAAGATTGGAGAACAACATCACTACATAAGAATTTATGTATAATAATACAAAAAATATCATTGTTAAAAAATTGCATTACAACTTGGACACAAGGAGAGTAAAATAAAATCTTATAGATCTTTCGGTCAAGAGATAAAAAGAGAAAAAAATAAAATAAAAAACGATTAGTATTGAACTTGATATGGCATGGCATGAATAAGAAGTTTTAAAATTTAACAATTTTAAAGTATGGATTGGAGAGGATCCTGGAAGGTGAAATCTTCATTAGTACAAGCGCTCATGTTGTGGCAAAAAAATAAATCTTATATTGCATGGTACTGCTGGCTCTGGCTGCATGCAACAGCTGTCTAAAATGCATCACATACCTTCCCTTTAGCCAAGCTAGCTTTTGTTGACTATTTTGCACGTGAAAGATTTATTTTTTTATCTATATTTTTCATTATTTGTTTTCGGATAATTAATTATCAGTTCAAATGTCAACCTTGTTGTGCGATGCTATATATGTGTGGCCAATGACAGCAAATTTCTTGCATGTTAAGCAAGACGATGTTGCAAAAATATGGCGCCATTGTGCTGAATTAAAATTGAGAAAAGGAAAGGGAAAATTTGGTTAAAAGCAAGTTTGAGAAATGATACAACATGCTTTATACGAAAGTTACAACTTACAAGGACTATCTGACATTCGATCTGACCATATAAAATTAGAAGAGGATGCCGTGTTTATACATAACCAAACGTTAATTTGGATATATGTATTTCTCAAGATCTAAAGCCCCCATCCTATAAATCAGAAAATTATATTTCTCAAGATCTATTTTTTTTTTCGAAAATAAATAGGCCCCCCTAATTAAATTAATATCGCACTACTAATTATTCCATTACCTCCAATTCTATTTTTTTTTTATTATATATCCTCTTTCTTAAATGCAAAAATGTCTCACATTAACGGTTAGATTGTAGTGTATATTACCAATATTAATTAACTTTTCAAAAGAGTTAAAAACATATATTTTTCTAAATTGTGGTGTGTTTTATTGATTTTACACTCAAACATATAGAATATGACAGTTTCTGCAAGAGTAAAAGTGTTTTTTGCCGACGGTATCGTCGCTGATACTACTGTCGGTAATATTGATACGTTAAAAAATAACACGTTTCTGTTGGGATACCCTCGGCAATAGTATTTTCTTATCCTCGCAGATACTGTTGATCCATTCTTGTATATATAGTTATTTTGTGCATTTTAATTTCCTCCCAACTAGAAAATCCAAATACCTTAAAACTAATTAGTCTATATATATCATGCATGATAAACAAAATTTCGGTTGAGGTTAGGTTAGGTCAGGTTATATATCTCTCTGTCTTAGACAATTCGATATTATGAAAGGAGACATGAAAAAAGGAAAAGGAAAAGGAAAAGAAAGATGATAAGATTATTCTACCATACTCATCCAGACACATCCCCAAAATGTCTAAATAAACATTTAGTTGGCTCAGCTTTCTACTCAATCATACCCCTTTTCTTGTTGATTAATTAAGTTCAAGTCTATCCACATCAACTTTCTCAATTGAAAGTGACTTTGCATGTACACTGACTCAACCGGTCAACAAGCAGAGAGAACCCAGCTATGCCTGGTTCTTTCATTTCTTTTGCCATTTGATTTAACCACACAGTACCCAAACAGTTGTGTGCTCATCACATTCCACCTAATTAAACATAAATTAATGAACCCAACCTGGACTAGACCAACGAATTTCCTATCTGGCCGAAACTTTTATTTATACCATATCCAAAAGAGAAAAAAAAAAAAACACACTATGTTTTGGGGTGATTTTGGAAAATGCTAGAGTCTCTAAGTCAATCTACGGCTTTATTTTTTGGGACCGTAGATTGGGTTGGCGGCTCCCAAAAACAAAAAAAATGCACTGTAATATTTATCGGCGGCCATCAAAAAATAAAAAATGCACTGTGATATTAAATATATTTAGGTTTTTGAGGCTTTAAACTAATATGCACTCTCCAAGAATAGAACTGCATATTGAACTGGAAGTTTTGGTATTTTTCGAAATCCTCATAATTTGAGGTATTTTGGTTTATTTATTTTTCAAATATGGTATAAATAAAAATTTCGGCCTATCTGGTCCCTGCAGCTGGATGTTGAGAATTAATGCAATATATACTGAACTTTTTGCTATTAATTTGGTCAAATTAGGGGTCCTTATCCAAGAATCACACACCTTTTCATGAGAAGTGTGTGTGTGTGTGTGTGGGGGGGGGGGGGGGGGGGGGGGGGGTTGCGATCGGAGCCATCGAAACATCATCAAGATTCGTGGACGATCCGCACAAATTGTCCGTGTAAATTTTAATATGAGTCGGACAATTCTGATCTGATATTGGTTCAAATTTGATCTGATACCCATTCTATTGCCCTCAATTCCTTTCATGGTTTATATTATATTGTTTGGACTTGAGATTTTATAATTTATTTTCTAAACACTAATTATAATTAACTCTCTGTTAGTGTTAACTATATACCAGTAAAAACTAGCTAGAAAGCAAGAATTTAGTAAATGCACGATGATTAATTAGTAATCACCAATTAAGCAGTCTTTTCTCAAAAAATAATCACAATGCAGCCAGTTTTTTATTGTTTTTTATTTATTCTATTTTATTGAATTCATGGTCGTACACTGTCTTCGGCTCAGGGACGAAACAAAAAAAAAAAATGATTGAAAGAGATAAAACATAAAATGTCTAATATGTAGTATGTTGAATTTAAACTCAGAATTCCACAACTACAAATAAAAATTCCAACTATTAAGCTAAATACACATTTATTATTTTATAAAAAAAAGTTAAATTATATAATTAAAAAATTAAATTTTAGTATACGCAATTAAAATTTTAAAATTACAAAAAAGACTAAGCACTCATGTGATTAGTTAATTGTAGATTCGCACAGGGGCGGAGGGATGTAAATTGAATGAGGTCAATTGACCCCCACTTTTTTTTTTTTTTTTTTTGTTTATATATGATTTTTTTATACAATCTAGAGTAAAATGTCAAGTTATTGTACAAGACTTCCATTCTTAACATGGAAATTCTATATGATTCAAATTTAATCTCTATATAGTTTAAAAATCTGGCTCCGTCTCTGTTCGCATGCTTCAGCTCTCCAGATACAATCCAACTTTGCTGGAATTTTATCTTTCTTTCCAGTCCAGTTGTATAAAATTTAAGGTCAACTAGTAATAATTTATTAGATTGACTTGTATAAAATTTTAGGTTAAAATTTTATGAACACAATATGATGTGAAAATTATGAACATTAACACACACACACACATCATTCCAAGTGTTTTTTTTATTAAAACAAACATAATTACAACTTAATTAATATAAAATGGTGTTTAGGATGAATTAATGGTGATTAATGTTGGTTGTTGATGAGCACTGAATTGGGGACAGATCTAGACTCCAGTTGTTATGATCAGATAACATCGAATAATCGAAGACCAATAAATGCAATTATTATAATGAGTTTCTCTTTATTCCCCCACCCTTACATTTTGATGTGCAATCTGATCTACTTTCCATTTACCTAATGAGCGTTCAACATATACTTTAAATTCGTGGGACACTTGTAACCTAGTGATATTGACATAGCTACTAACATTTTTCACCAAAATAATTATATAAAAGCTTTGTATAAAGCAAGAAATTAATTGCCCCTTAAAAATACAATCTAATTGATAATCTGATACAACGTATATTATTATACAACATATGTAGTCAGGAGCTAGACTCAAATGGAGCCGAAATTTTTATTTATAGCATAAAAAAAAAAAAACAAATCACTACTGTTTGGTCAGAATTTGAGAATTACTTAGGCCGCACAAGCGATCTGTGGCCTCAAATACCGGGGTCCGCACATGCGTTCTGCGGTTCCAGACTGGGGTCCGCAGATCACTCCCCAATTTGTTTTTTAACAGAAAATTAATTAATAAGAAATTGATTTCTGTGGTACATTGCATTGTTTCGATTTCTGTGCCACAAAAACATTGTATCTAAAAAAAATAAGGAAAAGTTGGGGCTGCAGAGGTGATCTGTGGACTCCAGTCTGGGGTTGCAGAACGTTTGTGCGGATCTCAGTATTTGAGGCTGCAGATCGCCTGTGCGGTGTGGGTATTTCTTGAATTTTCTCAAAATCAGGGTGATTTGATTTTTTTTTATGCTATAAATAAAAATTTCGGCAAATGGAGCCAGAGAGATAACTGTTTTTCTAAATTTTAATTTTTTATTGGAATTTATAGGTCCGGATCAACTTTGTCTCCTCTGAAATTTTATTTGCCTTCCTCTAAATTTTTTTAATTTGTAATTATTGTTAATTTAGAGTAAAATTAGGATAAATTTCTTGAATACTGATTGGTAAGTATGATTAGAAATTATATTATTGAAAATTAGAAGTTAGAGTATTGTTTTTTTTATCTAATACCTGATTAGCTGATGAATTTAAACATGATTAGTCATTTAAATCCGATTCACTATTTTTTATCTCCTTCTCCGACAAAATTCCTAGATCCGTCCCTGCATGTAGCTGCTTATGACCTGAGCCGTTCAATGTGAGAAGAAGCATTAATCCTTCCATTTTGATCACACGGCTAGAAGGGATTTTGATCCGAGCAATTGATTTCAGCTGATTGGATGTATATTTTGACCTCTATGAAAGCCATGTGTGATATGTTGGTGTTGTTGAGTCAGTGTGGTCCCTTCTCCGCCTTTTCTTTTTCTTGTTTGTCTTTCCTTTTTATTGGGTTTTAAAACAAAGATCCGGTAGGCATCACAGTAACAAAAGAAAAGTTCGGATTCAGTTCGGCGATTTCAAAAATTTGTGATTTGGATATAATTCGGGTATAATTCGGAAATAATTCAGTACAATAAGTAAGCAAAAAAAAAATCTCCAATGAAACCCCAGCAAAAAATAAAAAATAATTCAAAAAATATTCTTAAAAAAAACATTTTGACGTTTTTTTTCGCGAATAATATGTGACTCGCATTTTATACAGAGTTCGGTTTGAAAACGTCAAAAAAAAAATTTATACGCAAATTATATCGGAATCATGTCACTATACTAGGCATCCATTCTCCACTTACCGCACAAAAAGGATTTGTATGGCTACATAGTACCTGCGCCGATGTAAAGTTCAATCAATTGTTTTCGTAATGTCCATCTCCTTTTCTGAACGAGTTCACTAGACAGGTTTGGATAAGCATGTTTCATCTTTGAAATTGGAACAACATGATTAGCATCGATTTATGACATGAAATTAAATGTC
Source organism: Carex rostrata (assembly GCF_964058835.1). NCBI lineage: Eukaryota > Viridiplantae > Streptophyta > Magnoliopsida > Poales > Cyperaceae > Carex > Carex rostrata. The sequence continues at coordinate 4,024,808 of NC_135931.1, read as the reverse complement.
AAAAAACATAACAAATGAATTTCATGAGCTAATTAATGGCAGCTTTTAATCGTTATGCAAATATGCATAGATTTTCGGTTTTATTAGGGGTGACAAAAAAAGCTCGTAGCACGTGGTTCGATTGTGATTCGCATTTGACTCGTTTCTTATTGGATCGAGCTATTAACGAACCAGTTTGCCACTTGTTCAGTCCAAAATTAACGATTTTTAAGATGGAGTCTAGTTTGCTTGCCAGCTCGCAAGCTAGTCTGGCTAGGTATTAATTTGTGAATTTGTATAAATGTGTGTGTATTTTATACTGTTGAGCTCGGTCCAACTCGGTCAAAAAAGTTTGTAGAATTTTTTTTTTTATAACAAAATCCAGTCAGATCCAACGAGCCAGCTCAGTTCAGCTAGTAACGATTTCAAGCTGAGGTTTCAACTTAGATCTCTAAAGTCACATCGCTCGTGACTTGAATGAGTCAACTTGTGATGAGTTCAAGTTAAACCCAGCTCATTGCCACTCTAGGTTTAATTAGTGTAATAAAATACGGTCTATGCGGTCGCATATGCTTTTGCAGTTGATTTCCGCGTAGAAAATCAATATGCGGTTTGCATATACAACCACTCAAATATTTATATTTATTAATTAAAAATTCAAAATATAAAAAAGATCCGATATGCAGTCCAATAGTGAAATTTTCTCTAGTCCATAGGATTTCTTTTATAGGCTCTGAAAAGTCTTCTTTCTTTTGATTTTTTAGAGTTGGGACTGAAGATGAGCAAGTAAACTGGACGGATGCTATTAGGGTGTGCTCCAATTGGGGGGAACGGAGGGGAGGGTGAGGGATTTTTGCACGTTAACCTGCTCCAGAAATTAATATCGGAAGGAAAGGAAAGACAGAGCGGGTGGATAGTTTACTCCTCAGGGCCAAAAAACGTCACCCCCAAATCGGGGTGTAGCCAAAGGGAAAACGGGCCCACCAGCAAAATTGACCAACTTTGCCCTCTTTCCGCCTCTGAAGCTTTTTACTGTCTGAAACCAACTAGAGGGCAAACTAGTAATTATAAATAAAATATAAATAAAGTTAAAAAATAACAGCTAACCTCTCCCCTTCCTCCGTGAACTTTATTGGAGCAAGTAACTTACTAAAAAATCCCCGCCCTTTCCAGCCCTCCCCTCCCCTCCCCTCCCCTCCCCTTCCTCTCTTCTATAATTACTGGAGCACAGTCTAAGAGATTTCAGCTTTTACATTATTTTATTATTAATTTAAAGCAAACAGATTTCACGTAAATAGCTCTAGGATTGTGTAATTTTAAAAGGTAAGAGGTTTAATATGGGTTTTATGTGAATAACTGTTGGGTTTCTATATTAAATTTGTTTAATATGCAGGCTTTCATATTAAATATTTATATATGGCCACATAATTGTTTAAGTGGGCTATTACTGTTGCATGTTTCCGTATTTTATTACACTGGGTTCAGGTTCAGTGATTCAATCGGTTGGTTAACCTCCGTTGTTTGGTTAACGATAAAATACCGGGCCCAATATTCAGTGACACTATTTCGTTAAAAGGGTTGACACCGTCAACGGTCTTTGTTAATCTTTTGAACTTGAACCAATCACAAGCTTTGAGCATTGGAACGCATAAAGAAAAGAGGAATACTAATTATCTTTGACTCCTCACTATTTTCACTGTAATCAGTCTCCAAATCCAAATTGAATCCATAAAATCCGGCCAATATAAATTTATCCCGAAGAAATTGATCCAAATTCATCAAAACCAAGCTCAACTCTGACTCTGAGAGATAGAGAGGAAAAGAGCGAAGAGCGGAGATGGCCGGGGTGTACGAAGCGGAGCAATACGCGCAGAGGCGGCCAAAGTATCCCAAGGAATGGTTCTCTATGCTGGCGTCGCTAACTCCCGAGCACAAGGTCGCTTGGGACGCTGGCACCGGCAGCGGCCAAGCTGCTATCGGCGTAATCTCTTAACCCTATCTCCATTCTCCACCCCAATCGAAATAATAGTAATAATAAAAAGACCTCTCTCTCTATCTCTATCATGTTTTTCCCAGAGTAACGGTTCCTTATTTTGAAAATGCTTCTTAATTTCTGATGACATATGAAACATGCTTGTAACAATCATAGTCACAAGATTCGCGAATTAAATCCGAATAATTTGTTTTTTTTGTGATATCAAACCGAACGCTGAATTATTCGGTTGACCAAACTTTGACCGAATTATAATCAAATAATTTGTGAATTTTTTCCAAATTTTACCTGGAATATTTTTTTTTTCTTTTTGCTAGACTGAGATATCCGGTCTAGATAATTCCGAATCATTTCCGATTTATACCCAAATTATTTCCGAATCACGAATTTTTGACCTCGCCGAACTGAACTCCAATAATTCATTTGTCACTGTGGTAACAATAATATACTACGCACAAAGTTTCCTCTAATATTGTAAGTACATAATCACACAAAAGATTTGCATGTCTTGACCAGTACAGCTGCTGCAGTACCAACAGAGAACTACTGGTAACAGGTAATAGTGCAGACATTATAATGTTTCTGGCCTTTCTGGTGCTCATATTGAAATTAAATTAGTTATACTGGTACCGGAACAATGCAGAATACCAAGCTAACAAAAAAAATGTACCTATGTTTAATTAATTATGTCATATATATACCAGATTGCATAACACTATGACCAAGTAATAGCAACCGACGTGAGAGCAGCTCAACTTGAACACGCGGCCCCACACCCGAAAGTGCGCTACCTCCACACCCCCATCTCCACCTCAGAAGATGAATTTGTTACCATGCTGGGTGGCGATAATTCCATCGACCTTATCATCTCTGCTACCGCAGTTCACTGGTTCGACCTGCCATTTTTCTACTCAGTCGTGAATCGTGTGCTCAAAAAACCCCATGGAATCATCGCAGTTTGGACTTACCTCTATGACATACCCATTCTGAAAAATTCGATGAAAATGGTTTTTGAAGCAGTGTTGCCTTACAGGGATCCAAGAACATTTCATGCCTATGAGAAATACAAGAAATTGCCATTCCCATTTGAGAGTGTCGGGTACGGGTCTGAAGGCAGCCCAATGGAGCTCGACATGGGGTTTGAGATGACATTTGATGAATTTATCGAGTCACTTAAAACAGGGTCGGCGTTTGTCAAGGCGAAGGAGCAAGGGGTGGAACTGTTATCAGATGAAATTTTGAAGGAGATGAAGAGAGAATGGGGAGATTCCACAGGGAGTCGCAAGTTGTTTTATTTAACATACATGCTTGTTGGAAAACCCAAGTCTTAAATGGTCATTATGTCATTTCATATCGACTAGTTACAAAATAAATAAATTCATAATTGTTAATTACACTTATGGATCGGATATTGACGATTATTTAATAAATGTATCAGCATAAGAAATAAGAACCTTTGCTTTGTTTTTGTTTTTTATAATAGTGGACTACTCCACTGATTTCATAAATCGCAACCATATAATGTTAGGCAAGTACTGGTACCAGTGGTACCAGTCCTTCCTTATACCAATCAATTACAAAAGAACATATCTAAACCAACCTACAGCATATCAAAGCGGAAAACCAAAATCCAAGAGTCAAAAACAATAACCAACCAATTAGCAAACACTAATAAAAGAAACGGCCTCAAAACTAAAAACAGAATGGTTGCACTCTAGTATCAAATTTCACCGTCCTCCCGTGTGTCGGACCCATCTGTAAGCAGAGGGACCCTGTGCTCCTGCACTCTCCCATCCAAATCCTCCTCCTGTGTAATCAAATTATCACAAAAAATAGGAATATGCAACACATCAGTAGGAAGTACTAACAATAATTTAAGGACAGATCCATTATCTTTTGAAGTCACCCAAAATTTCGCAAGAGAAATAATTTTAGCACCTATTACTCGAGGTTTAGCTCTAACCCCCTGAAAACACAACTTATTTCTTGCCAACCATAAAGACCATAGAACAGCTTCTCGTACTAATTCTATTAATAGCCTATCTTTTAATGGAATTAATGCATCAATAATTATATGAATCACCCCATCATCTCTTAAACCCTTAGACACGTTTTTAGAGGTGTGTGTGTTTTTTTTTCTTTTTTTCAATGTCGTCCACATTTCTCACGATCTATGAGAAATTTTGCGAATCTAAAACCACGAACATATTATACGCAATTTTATCTTTCGAATGAGATCTATGATGAGATATTTTCGGACTCATCGTCACACAAATATTTATACCTTATCATGCAAATATTTATACCTATACTTGTAAGTATTTATCTTTCCCAATTGTGGATCCCGCATCTCCGCATCAACCTTCTCTAATCGTCCCTGCGACAACCTTTCTCTAACAAAAATAATTGACCTAATAGGTATAAATACTGCAGTGCATAAGTATAAATACTTGTAATACTTGATATTAATACTTTTAAATGTCAGCAGTGTCATATGTGTAAAATACTAGGTATAAATACTTGTATGACGACGAGCTCAAAAGTATGTCATTATGGATCTCATTTGAAAGATAAAATTGTGTAGAAGACGTTAGTAGTTTTATATTCGCAAAATTTCTTATAAATCGTGAGAAATGTGGATGAGATTGAACAAATAAAATTGGGAGAATAATGGAGGATGAGAGTGGGAAAACAATTATCAGGGCCCATATTAAAATCGAGGACATATCTCATTTTCCTAGGTAATGTATTGCACTGGATCTGAATCATGGATCGGAGATGGAGAGATTATATATGGGGAAGCAAATTGTCTACCCCTTATGAGTAGGATTTTCCTGCCCCCCTTTCAATATAGTCATTCACTAGTTGACACTTGACATATAATTTTAATTATTATTTTTAATAGAAAACACCTGTACACTTTCTTTTTGACTTTTACCTGCCTGAAACTTGTAATGCAGTAAGTTATTACTCGCACATCTTACCATAGATCAAATTCATTCTACATTATAATATTACAAAAACTAAAATGCTTGGAATATAAAATTTCAAGTAAAAGCTTCTACTAATTTTAAAGGCCCATTTAAAAGCCCCCAGGTCTCGCCCTTTCTCTTTTGCTCAAAACCAAATAAATTAGGGGGGGTAAGCGGCATATTTTCTCCATACTTCTGACAACTCCATTCCACCTTGCCAGTATTATCAAACTGCTGAATTTCACTGGTATGAGATTACCCTTCTACTCCCCACACTGCCCTCTATCTACTGCCAAGGTTTGAGACTGAAAAACCATAAACTCAGTGGTACAACTCTCTAAAAAGAATCAAAGATTATAAAATCTTTCTTTTGCAAAGTGAATATTGATAAAGATTTTACTCAAACCTAATCTTATTTATGGTACCGACCAATCTAGTGAAGTATCAAAATTTAGAAGTTACAATAGAAAAAAATTATAAAAAATAACTTAAAAGTAACGCTAGCTACTTGATTCAACTCAAAATATTCTCATTACAAAGATTGCTTACTTGATTCAACTCAAAATATTCTCATTACAAAGATTGCTTAAGCTTTGAACTTGTAAAATTAGTAGAAGCTTTTACTTAAAATTTTATATTCCAAGCATTTTAGTTTTTGTAATATTATAATGTAGAATGAATTTGATCTATGGTAAGATGTGCGAGTAATAACTTACTGCATTACAAGTTTCAGGCAGGTAAAAGTCAAAAAGAAAGTGTACAGGTGTTTTCTATTAAAAATAATAATTAAAATTATATGTCAAGTGTCAACTAGTGAATGACTATATTGAAAGGGGGGCAGGAAAATCCTACTCATAAGGGGTAGACAATTTGCTTCCCCATATATAATCTCTCCATCTCCGATCCATGATTCAGATCCAGTGCAATACATTACCTAGGAAAATGAGATATGTCCTCGATTTTAATATGGGCCCTGATAATTGATTCAACTCAAAATATTCTAGAAGTTACAATAGAAAAAAATTATAAAAAATAACTTAAAAGTAACGCTAGCTACTTGATTCAACTCAAAATATTCTCATTACAAAGATTGCTTACTTGATTCAACTCAAAATATTCTCATTACAAAGATTGCTTACTTGATTCAACTCAAAATCTATTGTATAAACTTTAAACTTTGATCTAATTAGTTCAATAAATTAGTTATATAATGAACTTGTAAAATAATAATTTTTATTATTTTAGAATTTTTTTACTATTTTTTATAATTTATGAAAAATGATAAAAATAGCTTAAAAATAAAAGAAAATTACCAATTAAAACGTCTCCACAAATGGATCGTGAACTACGATAATTTATAAGATAAAAGTTTTTAAAACAATAGCATGGAAAGCAACATTCAAGATAAGACAAATACCGTAACCCCGGAAAAGCATTTTCAAATACGGTAAAGTTTTTGACAACAGTTTGTTTTAACAATCTTTATAACTTCTTCTGAAAACATGTTAAAAAGATTTTAAAAAAAAAATATAGATATTATTTTCATTATAAATCAATTGTATTTTAATTTTCATACAATTTAACTATCATTTAATAATTTTAAAAAATAACATTATGTGCTGAACAGTGAAACCTTAAAAAAAATCAACCATTTGTCATGTATATATTATGTTTAAAATATAGATTATATTTACTCGTCAGATTTTAAAACTATAAATTATATTTGTTGATTGTCCAAATTATGAAACTTGGATCGCACCCTTCTTCACATGTTGTATAAAACAATAAAACAAATTAACAACTGTTTGCCAAATATAATATCCTTTGAAACAACTTTTGTAATTGTACAATAAAATCTTATTGCTCACAAAAAACAACAAAAAACCATTGACCAGAAGAACATTCACGAAGAAATATCAGCAAACTGGTCACAGAAAAAATAACACTATGCAATTAAGTTGCTATTTCTATAATAATCTCAGCAAAACAAAGCCAGTCCAACAACATAATAAGCAGACAGTGATGAAACAAAAAAAAAATGGTCGACCTCCATGAAAGGGAAAAAAAAACAAAACAAATAAGGGAAGCCTAATTTCTGTTCAACAAGACTTTTAAAAAAAACAAAAGGTTCTACATTATTCTATGCTAAGACATTAGGGAAGCACTTCTACTGGAAAGCATAAACTGGAGAGAGGCCAAGAGAGGTAACTGAAGATATCCGGGGCAAAATTAACAAGGTGATAGCAATGTTGTATATATAGACTATATCTTGTCACAAGCACAAATGGGATTACTGGGTCTTATAGCCGTAAGCTGGACCTTGTTTTAATCATGCGCTTTAGGGCCACAAGCCAGAAGTTGCACTCATCCCAGTCGCTCGTTGTCAATGAAACCTGATAAAAGTACCAAATAAGTACATTTTTATTACTTGCTTACTGTATTTAATTGGGTTTTTGCCAGGGACCTTGGAGAATTGTCCTGCCTACTGGATATTTTTATTTCAAGAAAACTAACTGCATTTGTATGGCAGGTAAATAGGTTGCCACAAGCAGATTCTATTCTCTTTTATTTTTTATAGCCTTGTCTCAAGTATCAGAAGTACATTTACCTGGAGTTGTAAGGCAGAGGCAAAATCACCATTATCCAGTGCCAAACACAACTGGACCAACTTAGATGCGACGCTCGGAGAAATATCCCCCCCATTCAACTTCACAAACAAGGCTCCAATTTTCTTTGAGTTGTCATCTATCTCCCGCTTCTTGGATGGGTTTGCTTGTGGCCCCCCTAGAGCTCTCGATGTCTCGTCAAAAAGCCGTGTCAGGGTCAATATAACAGGCCTCAGTTCAGCTGCAAGACAATATATATAAAAACAAATGCATTTGACTCCTCATATTTACTCATAATAAAATGTACTATGGAACAGTTCGACTCCATGTGTACTTTTCAAGTTTCTTTACTGACTAATCAAAGAGCTTGGTATAAACAATAGCAATGGGAAAATAGTAGGTCTTCACTATAGCTAAGTATGTTGCATAGTTGAAGGTCACAAATATTTCGAGTCTATTTAATTTCTGCAGAAAGCACTTAAAAAACCAGCTGGTAAGGTTATGCCATGCGATGCTGGTACAAGTGCAAAACAGATTCCATACAAAATTTTGTTGTAATCTTAGTATACAACTATGGTAAAGCAATCCAATAATGGGATTCTCAATTATACCATAGAAAACCAACCAACACTCAATTAACCGTATAAACCAACTTAACATTACCCGAAACTTTTGATGTATCAGCTGTCGGAACGGTAGGTGGAGGGGCTGCAGGGGCAGGTGCTGGCAGCTGCTGTGCAGGTGCCTGAGTCGGGCTGGATGGCTGAGTAGTGCTCATGGGGCCCATACCAGCCCTTGGAATAAAGCCCTGATTAGCCATGGGCATAAACCCAGAACTCGGGTTGGTTGCAGCAGCTTGTGGGAACTTGTGGCCTGGAATGGAACCAGTCATTGGTGGGGCTGAGCTGCGTGGTGCAGCAGCACCAGGTGGTACCGGTGCTTGAAATGTGGGGTTTGTAAGTCCCTGCAAATGCCATGAAAGTAATTGAGATAACAAACTGCAAAAGGAATTTGAGTTTGCCAATACAGAACAGAGCAAGTTGAAACCAATTAGAACAATTATTGGTATAAAGCCTATTCCTCATTTAACCATTGCACAATTTACCAAACTTGGATTACATTTTTACCCAACTAATCCCTGTTAAGCCCTCAAATTTGATCCAATTTGGCCTCCATAATGATTTTAAGTTTGCACAGTGTGATTGGCAACCGAATTAGCCAGAACGGTATACAAAAAACCCCATCGAAAAAAAGGAGGATATGTTTTGTTAGATGCAGTAGACTAATGCATACTGTAACCAACCAGCTTATGTTTCATAAATGCATCAATGCAGATAAAAGACCAGAAGAAACCACACACACACAAAAAAAAAAAAAATCTTGAAGCAAAATATTCAAAACAGTAAAATTATACATACTGGATAGAGCTGAGAACCAAGAGTTGTTGGCTGTTGATACTGTTCAGCATTTTTAAGGACACCTTTATCTGATGGAACAAAAGATGTTGCAGTGAGCTGAGTTGCCGGCTGTTGGCCGAAACTTGGCTGCAAGAGAATGGAAAAAGTAAACAATAAGAAAGCAGTTGTACAAGACATACAGAAAGTGGATGACCACAAAATAATCAAAGTCTTAAATGAAAAAGATGCCTGTCGAGGAGGTGCGTGTTGTGCCGGTGATGGAACAAACATCTGACGGATTGGAGCTGGTTGAAATGATGGTACTGAGTTGCTCTGGTATGGAGCTGCCGAGCTAGTAGAAGTATAGTCTTGGAACTGTACAGGCTTCTGTTGCACCGGTGCATAGCTGCCATAAGTTGGATTAAATGGTTGCTGCTGATAGCCTTCACCATATTGGTCACTAACACTCCTCGGCTGCTGAGTCTGCAATTTATCATGCACAGGAAAAAATATATAAAACTATCAACTTGAGTACAAAAATTCTAACAATGATCAGAAAAAAGTAACAGAAATTTTGGCACAGTATATTCTAACAATATCCATCACTTCAACAGTTTATGGCTTAATGTCAAGTTGTGAGCATTCTAGAATGACCTGCTCAAACTACATTAAAGGCCAGAAAGCGCATAAAAGATATCACACACGAGAGGATGGAGCACTGAACATCAGAAAAAAACATATTTAAAAAAAAGACTGAAGTCGGGACACAAGCATTATGACAAAAGCAAAACCTGATAATCAATGCTGTTAGAACTCAATTGATCTTCACCATAGTAAGAGGCAGTATGTTGCTCAGAAGGGAAAGCATCTGCAGCAGCTGCAAATTTAAGAAGTCAACTAAGTTAAATGTCTCATTCGAATAATTCAAGAATATTTTACTATATCACAACATCACTGATTCCTGGCCCAATAAAAACTAGCCAAAGTCAATTTTGTCACAACCCATCTGCCTGAATAACTATAATAAAAAATTTGCCACATGGTCCCCACATCTTCTTAAATGGCTGCCAGCCAGGTAAACATGTAGGTCTAATATTCTTCTCATTTTCAATTTCAAACCCCCAAAATGTAACTATTGATAAACAAGCAGTATATCCTGTAAGTTGTAACGAATAGTAGCATCCATGAAGAAACAGATATTTCTGAGCTTGAAAGTTCTTACCACTTTCAGCAGAAAATGCAATTCTATCTCTCAAGATGGTCAGCTCCTGAGAAGAACCATCAGATCCTAACAGCTTGAGGTACTCCATCGCAGTAGAAAGGAGACCCTGGCTGGCCAAGAGTTCAGCATAGTTCTCCACAAGCTTAGACAACGAAGCGCTAAACCTCTTTTGCCCGGTCGCAAGGGCCAAAGTGATCGTCTTCTCCATCAAATCCTGCCAAGCAAGAAAAGAATAATGATGGCTATAAATAAATCAAATCACACTAGATTAGTATAGTGAGCATTTTGTTGCCAAGAGAAATTACCTGAAGAAGGTCAACATAAGTTTTGCCTTCATCTTCTGATTTCAAGTTAAGGGACCAAATTTCAACAGTTTTGTCGATATTGCCAGCAACAATGTAGCAGAGAGTTGCAGCAAGTGTGTTCCCAGAAGCTAGAAGTCTTGAAGCAAGTGTGTCACACAGGACAGCCCATTCATCTTTGTTTGCAAACTGCAATTCAAACATAGACAAATTTACCCTCAACTACGCTCTTTTCAAAGCCTAATATCTCTTAAAATAATGTGTAAACTCATTGAGCAACAACATGAATCTCCTGGGATCCAACCGTCCACACAAATTTACCAAAAACAAATTCTTATATACACAAATTAGTAGTAGCAAGCTTACAGTGCAGAGAAGAGCCAATGTTTCTTTCCAAGAATTCAGTGGCCAGGTGTTGACAAAGCTCATGAGATCATTACCGGCCATAGCAGAAACAATCTGGGTATTGAAGTATATCAAAACAAAAAAAAAAGTCATCTTCTAATTAAGTGTAATACAAACATAGTAGAATATTTTAGTAGCAAACTGAAAATGAAGTGGATGTAAAACATCCAACGTATGAAAGTAGTAGCAATACCTGCAGAGATACAGATACAGAAACCAATACGAATAATTATAATCCCTTGGTTACCGATATGGATATCTGGATTTCCATGAATCAATCCAAAACTCTTCTTATTTACCTTTGTTTACATTGCAAGTGTAATATTTCAACAAGTTTGAGTTTGTTATTTCTCATGCAAGTAATATAGTTCATGCATGCTGGTATATATTTTTAGTTCAAAAGTTAACTGGTTTTAATTTAAAATGCTTCTCCGTTATATCTTTACTTTGTTATTGAAATCAATATCATCAATATCAGTTGATTAATTCAATTAACTCATAATTTGTATTTGCCAATCATATCTCCATTCAAGTATCAAAGCATACTCTATTTTGAAATTAAACATCATTCAATATCCGCTGTATCCATATATGTTTAATGAGACCAGGAAAAAATATTGTTTTACTTCTATCTTGTCCACTCCATTTTCACATAAGAGATTCTAGGATCACTAGGCAAAAAGCATCATTGAGGCATCAGTAATGGCCAGACTTGATTCAATTTTACATTAAAATTATGTATGGACAATGCCAGAATCAATCAGGGACTGGATTTATTAAATAAAATAAAACACAGTTTAGTACCTTCAGATAAGAAGAAACACTGTTCTTGAGATACAAGTTGCGGGTGCTCTCCCAAAGAGATGGACCTCCAACATGAGCAATAACCAAAGCATCTGCCATCCTATTAGCTGCAGCACACTGTGCAACAGCTGCTTTATAGTCACCCACCACCAAGGCACGCTGGATGCTCTCATCAACAGAAGGATCAGAAGGAACTTCTGGAATCTTCTGCTCTTCATCCTTCTTTATCTGTTCAGTTTCATTGCTGGAGCCACTCTCTTCGGAGACCAATGTATCCTCAGAGGAAGGCTGGGGATTGTTGAAGAACTCATCTCCATTGTCAACCAGGAATTGAGAATCCCTTGCCTCAGGAAACGTGCTGCTGTTGTTGTCAACACTGAGGGAGTCTTCAAGGATCTTCACAAGGTCATTAGTGGAGTCAACAGTCTGGCTTTCTGGTACACTGAAGCCAAGATGATCCAGCAGTTTTGTCCTTGCAGCACCCTCTTCATCAAGCATTACTTTCAAAAAGCTCCAGGTTTCTTTCTCTTCTTCAGATCTATTCAATATATAGTGAATAAACTGAAATTAATTGAGCAGATTAAAAATATAGTCTCCTTAATGATATCAGTAATGACCAAAACCAGAACCAATTTATAGCACCAAACCAGATGCCTTTTGTAACAATTGTATGAAGAAAACATGGTTGTGCAGTTCAAAAACTCAATTAAATGAAATAAACCAAAAGCAACACAACAAAATTGGGCATAACCTATTGGCCCATATTTCATTGGTACTGTAACTGGTAGAGATGATTTTATCAATCAAAGTGTTTGGTCTCTGCTCAGTACAGGGGAAGATGGCAACAATATCTTGAATGAGATAAATGATCACTTCTAAAAGAAACAACAAGACATTTATATTATAATATTTTATAGAACAGCTGTTGGAGTACATTACAGCAAACAGAAAGCAAAAAACACCTGCAAGAAGTCATTAATGATTTTTAAAAGGTGAAGACATACTTGGACTCCTCAGATTTCTTCTCACACAATGCTCGGAGTGACGCTTTTTCCCCATTTTTTATCACAGATTCAAATTCAGTTGATCGGCTAACCAGAGTATGCTCAGTAACCAATTCATGCACAAAAACCTAAAGAAAAAACAGACATTAAATGGCGGAAAAAAAAAGATAACTAGGTTAAGGAAGAACGATGAGCGTTGAAGTACCTCAGAATTAGTATTTGGGGCATTTGGCACAACAGGATTAGCACGAAAAGAGACGAACTTCCCTCCAAAACCAAAGGAGGCACCAGTTGGACATTTCAGCCATTTTGGGGCCCTCATGCGAGCTGAAACAATTAAAAAAAATGAATATAGCCAATCAAACTAGACTAATTGAAAGAGAAATATGTTGAATAGGTACTTTCAGAATACCTGGAACAGTACCATAGGATCCCTCTCCACCTGAATAGCGGCCACAAGCCTGGAAAATGGGATTATTTAATATGATGCCATGAAGATCCATCATCTGAGTCAAAAATGACTGTTAAATTTAAATAACAAAAAAAATACAGTACCTCTATGTTGTATATTCCAATCTTAACGTCAAAAGAGGAAGCCGAAATGACCCCTGGAATCTTTGGGTACCAGTGAACATCGAAGTTCCAGTTTGTGCTAGCTGGAAGTTCACTTGCTATCTGTATCACATTGAAGTAAATAGACACAACAAAAGTTAGTTTATTAAGGTGGATGCAGTTCCACGTTGATCTGTACAGGAAATAAGAATGAAACACGATTCTTTACCTCTCCACTATGAGTGTCCCAACAAATAGTTCTGTTATCCTTGGCACAGGTAAGCAAAAATGAGCTATCATAGGGACACCAAGACATGGCAATTACACCTGGTATCCATAAACAGAAGCAAGGAAAAAATATATATAGTCCACAAGTATAAAGTTGCAAGCATTCATAGAAACTAATGAACAGATTGGAAATCTTCAAGAAGAGAGCTAAATTAAACCTTTTGTGTGTCCCACAAACTCTTTCAAAGGTGATATTGTTTTCCTCACATCCCACACCTGTCAAAAGTAAAATGGAAAAGGTAAACAAGAAATGACTACAGGCAGCAAATCTTTTGCATCACTAATAACAACCACATAATGAAACTATAAATTGATGAAATGACAAGTGCTTTCTTCAATTCTGATGAGTTATTTAAACCCTAATATTGATAGCTTGTCTACCAATTATTGTCTTTCTTGGTCTCAAAAGATAGAACTTAGGCAAAAGCTTGACAAAAAAAAATAAGATATCTCCTTCAAAGGAACTTTATTACAAAACACCTCATGCTATGAAAAATAAAAACAAGCAAGTAACCCGCATGTAAACAAGGAACAGAATTCAGAAAGTTGCTCTTGCAATTTCAATCTCATTGTGGAAATAGCATTCCACGTTTAAGTTTTAACATAACAATTAGAGCTTCCAGAATTTCAGAAATAGGCTCGCTCTTTAAAATTTTTAACAACAATTCTTTCAACTCGTGACAAATTATGAAAATAAAAATTTAGACTGTAATAATAATCATACCCTGAGAGAAGGAGAGCTATCATCATCGGAGGCAACAATTAGTTGTGTTGACATATCAGGATTCCATTGCAAAACTGAGCACCTCCTTCTATTTGGGTCTGAAAAGCTGTTAATCATAGGAGATGGAAACAAGGACAAAGTGAAGTTAAAGATGAGAAAAGAAGATGTTGCATTAACTACTGGCAATCAAGTAACATCAAATTACGTACTTGCCTTGTTATGGGCTTTTGCTGTCTTAAGTCCCAGACAACTGGAAATCAAGCATAAGAAACAAAAAAAAATGTAAGTATTCCACTCTCCCCACAGCCAAATTGACAAACAAAAAAAAAACCTCCGAAGTTCAGTACCAGATATGCCATTATATGAAGTTGAGGCCAGTATGTGCTGAAACTTGGGATTCCAAGAGACAAAAGAGACCTCTGTTTGAGCCCCAGAGCCAACTCCCTATTTTGAAAGAAAGGAACATTCATGCCTTTATCAGAACATATGGAAAACTCAAAAAGAACCATGCAAGAATTACCAATCTTAAATTTCATGTTTAATGCAGGAGAATATAATACCTTCAGAGGAGGGAAAAGATTTGGCTCAGGAGGCTTTGCCAGATCCCAGATGCATATTTCTCCTTCATCAGCTCCAGAAGCAAGTAAATTTGGTGCCATCGTGCTAAATTCCAACCCACGAACCTATGTTTTGATTTACAAAAGAAAAGTAGAGTCCACTAAAATAAGACAAGCCTGGATACAGAAAAATGATAATGATGACAAGGTAGTAAATAAATTTTGGTGTTGACATTATTACCGGTCCAGTGTGCTTCTCAAGCCTAGCTACCAAAGCTGCATCTTGATCTTGGGAACTTCCATGAATAACATAAAAGGACAAAATGTAAAGCATCATTACTTGCCAGGATAAAGAACAAAATACAAAAGGCGGAATACATTTATTAGGCTGATGGCTCTATTGAATTATTCAGATTTTAAAACTGTTGCTTCAAACCAGAATTACAACACTTGGTTTGTTTCCATAGAAAATTCTCTGTACTGTATATAACACATAATAGAGATTGAATAAATATCAGCACAGTAACTCTCACTTACTGTAAAATCTCAAATAGAACATACAATAGCTTAAAGAGCAAAATAACATTGTAATAAGCTCAGTGCAATCTGAAACTCAGGCCAGATAAGCCAGCATTAGTAATTGATTTCCAAAAACATTGTAATAAGCTCAAGGGTCCACATGAATACATGCTGTTTTGATATGATCTTTTTATACCTCCAGATCAAATACAAAACATTATGCTTTATTCAAGAGATCAGTAACAAGTCAAAATTTTAAGTTTTAGATAGCATGCGTTCTCTTTCCCAAAATTCCATTCCATTTGGTCTCTATTTGTATGCCATTAAGATTCTAATTCCAGTATCTTGTACTAGGAATTACAAATCTACTAATCATAAGACAAATAAATTAACAACTAATTATATCAATAAGTTGAAACACTCATTATCCATCAAGGATAATTCGTTCCCCTTCGTTTCATAAAATATGTATTTCCGTACTCACAAATGCAATCTACTTTTTAGAATTCCAATACATTTCAGGTCTTACAAAACCATGCCTTATAATGCACCAGATCTGTTGAATTACACACACCTGATCATAGTCCAAGGGTTCCAGACACCAATGGATCCGTCGCCAAGCCCGCCAGCAAGCAAGCCCAGCGAGAACTCTTCAGACGAAGCTGGTTTAGACCACGACAGCCGATTGAACCGATCCTGACTGGGAATTGACACTGCAAGAGGAAGATCAGGCGCGTCAGATTGAAAATCTAACTTAAATATCTCAAGATTCGCAGAGGAGCTGAAGGACAGATCCACCGCGCCGGACATAGTCCCAGCGGCGAGGTACGGCGCGTCAGGAGCGATCGCCACCAGCGCCGATCGCTGTGCACTCTTGATGCACGCCATGAGGGAAGAGAGAGGGAAGAAGGGTTTCTGGATCTCGGTTTGAGTTATTTGAGAAGGGTGTCTGGGATCTAGAGGGAGGAGTGTTTAGGCCTTCGCTATGGCCTTGCGGATCGGGGTCGAGATGAAAAATTACAGAACCAGGCAGAGAGTGAGCAATCAGATATGAACGGAGGGTTTTATTTAGGTGCCTTGAGGTAGTTTGTAACATATTCTATAGATTGATTGTGTAACGAGCAATTGGAGACCAACCAGTTAGTTAGTCACTACATAGAATAAAATATAACAACAAATACAGAAATATACAATTTGGAGCGTCTCGAGGAAAATGTTATGGTCACCGGGAGATCCTACAGTTAATCTTACGAACACGCTGACGATGGAATCTTAGCCCTTCAAATTACAGTGATCTGCCACCTGTCGGTGGACAAGTATCATTTCTGTAAAAGATTCTCTTCACTTTACGGTTTGAGATTAACTCCCAGTCGCTTTGGGATTCGGGCTAGCACAGGGATAATATTAATGGGCTTTGAGATTTGTGCCATTTAAAAAGAACAGCTCAGATTCAGTAATTGTAACAGATTCCCTGTTACGGTACTAGGGAGGATCTGAATTCTCTGTCGATAGCGTTAAAGACCCGAGTAATGTTAATTTCTGGATAAGAGTATATTTTCTATTTTATTCAACCTTTTTCTTTGGAACAATGGACTATTTTTTGGTTCAGTAGTGAGTAGGGTTGTCAGAAAGGCTCGTAGTTCGTGATTTGATTGACTTTGATTCGAAAAAAAAAATCACAATTAACTTGTTCGATTGAAGTTCGTTCTGAAACAAATCAAACCAGTTCGGTTCAAATCTTAATCAAATTCAAACTCAAATTGGATATAGATCGTTCAAAATTGGTTAGCGGACTATTTAAGTTCAAATCTCAAATTAACATGTACCGTTCGAATTAGAGCAACGCGCAGTGGCTCAGTGCAAAATTAAGGTTTCATTTCAAATATGCACAAATAGGTATATGATATAATCATATAAGATCCAATGAATGCTTAGTAAGGTATCCAATTTTCAAAAAATAACTAAGGACGGTAGGGCTACCAAAAAAAGCTCCTAATTCGTGATTCGATTGACTTTGATTAGAAAAAAAAATCACAATTAACTTGTTCGATTGAAGTTCGTTATAAAATAAATCAAACCAGTTCGATTCAAATCTTACTCAAACTCAAAGTTTGATTTGATTTGATTTGATTCGTTTGCATCCCTAGTAGTGAGACCTATGTTATTGTCTTCATTTTTCTTTAATCGTCAAAAAGAAAATTATTTATCACATCAATATTTTAATAAAATTTTGACAATAATTTCAGGTTTTCAGTACATCAGTACGTCTTTAATTTTAATTTTACTGACGTAATAAAACATAATTTTAACAGTATTAATATTTCATCCTTAAAATTATTATTTATAGCATCTAATGTGGTACTTTCAAACAGACTGCTAATTTAGAATGATTACTGTAACTGACAATTAGCATATCATCATTTAATAATTTTTTGAATTGTCAGTAAAATTATAATTATAATTATCATATCATCAATTGTCAGTTACAGTAATTTTCTTATTCATCATATCATCATTTAATCCTATAATTAAAATTATAATTATCATATCATCATTTAATAATTTTCTTATTCAATATATCTGTTAGTGGAATTTTCCATTTAACCCTAAATAAAAAGAAATTACATAACATGGTATGAAGTTTCAATCATATATATGATTTTGAGTTCTACGGTTTAAATCTGAGATTTAAATGATATGAATTTGGTTTATTCATTTTAATTTTTAAAACAAACTAATTAATGATCATGTTAGAATATGTTTCTATTTACTGGAAAGAAAAAGAATCCAAAATTCCATATAACTGCACTTTCAAATTTGCATCTTTTATCAGCAATTCAGCACTACATAACATTTTTGTGCCTAGATTATTCTTTAGGAGTGCAAAAAAAAAAAAAAAAAAAATGTAATTGAGTATTCCATGGTACTTAGGGGGCGTTTGGTTCGCGCTATAGGTCATTACAGGGAATAGAAGGATTTCAGGGAATGTAATGCCAGGGAATGTAATGCCAGGGAATGTCATTCCAGGGCATGTGTCATTACCATGTTTGGTTCGCGCATGGCTATTGCTTCAACATTCCTTGGAATGAGCATTCCCATGTTTGGTTCGCGCATAGTTATTGCAATGGCTATAGTCATTTAATTTAGACAGCAATGGTAATAGCTATGCTGAGTTATTTCCGATACTTAGCGGTACTTGTATTTAGAAAAAAAAATACAAGCTCTTCAATAAATTATGTATATTAACTTATTTTAATTTAGAGGTTATGTTAAATTTAGAAGATTATGTATAACAAGTTTATAAATGTGCCTACATACACGGTCCAAAATTTAGACCATATTAGTAAATCATCACCACATAATAACAAGAAAATATACTACAAAAGCATAGAATAACAAGAATCATGTTAATACATAAACCATATACTTCGTACCCATTAAAATTTTTTAAATGACATGAAAAGGAAAATGACTATATAATACAACTAATAACATATCAACTCAGTGATTATTTCTTGAACTTCTCCACGTGGTAAACATTTCATGAGCTAATGTGTCCCTCCAATTCGTCCATTCATATGTTGATTCAATATGTGTAATTCGCTCACCATCTAGCTCCTCTAGCAGTAGGTTGGCCTCTTGCATTCCGACATCCAAAAGATCAATAGGCATTTTCCTTCGAATATGATTGTGAATGAGCGCACAAGCTGCAATTATTCGACATTGAATCTTTACTGGATAAAATGATTTTCCCCTAAGAATTGCCCATCTCCCTTTAAGAAGACCAAAACACCGTTCTATGACATTGCGTGCCGAAGAATGTTTGTAGTTATAAAACTCCCGTGCTGTTCGTGGTAATCTGCCATCATTCCAATCACTTAAATGATATCTTTGACCTCTGTAAGGTGTAAGAAAACCCTCTCCATTTGGATAACCGGCATCACAAAGATAGTAGTAACCTATAGTTAGAAAAATACAATCTTTTGAATTGGAGACATGAAAACAGCTCCAGATTTACCTTCTGTCAGTAAACTGACTGCACAAGTGGTTCTGGATTGATTTTGATCAAACATCTTCATGAGCATATAGTCGACACACATACAAGAACTCTAAAAAAAGAATTTCTCAAAAATGATTTTTTTACAAGTTTTTATGGCCTATTGAATTTCATATTTCAGAAATGAAGTGCACTGTCAAAACAGTGCACTGCCCCCCCACACTGTAATGCATGCTAAAATATCAGAATTTGGGTTTTTGTTCCTAAATGCTCATGATGATGTATTCCATCTATTTGGAAGAGGAATTGGCTTAATTTTGAGTTTTGATCAAGTTTTGGTTTCAGTTTCTAACAGAGGGTTGTTCTATAGAGTTGTGATACCAGTAATGCATGCATTAGTATTGTGTTAACCTAATGACTGGGACAAGGCTTTCACTATGTTTGAACATTACTTTAAAATCTAATTTGACATAGATATGCATTAACTTGTGTACTGACTTAGTGAATTGATATACTTATTATGCATATGAAAAATAATGCAAGATTAAAAGAAACATCTTGTTTTATTTAGTTTATGAAAATGTATGAACTGTCTCTGTCAGTGATTATGACAAGGTTTTTTTACAAAGAGGTCCATGTCTTTATTATTATTCTTATTTTAGTTTAATAAAACAATAGATATGTATCATTTTTATTGAGAATCATCAAGTGCTAATAATGAACTTATTTCACATGTATCATTGTACTTTCTAAAAAACTGGTCACTTAATCATCTTAGACAAATCTCTATTTTTTTAGATACAGTAATGAGCTATATAATATATGATAAATACTGATAAATATGCTTACCACGAGGGACATGTAATCCATTTCTTCTAGCAATTGCATCACGTAGTACTCTTGAATCAGCAGCAGATCCTTCCCATCCAGGTAGAATATACATGAACTGCATATCTGGAGAACAAACTCCTAAAACATTTGTAGCAACCTCCTTTTTCCTGGTACGGTATCTGGCTTTGTCAATGTCATATACATTCACTTGAATATATGTATCATCTAATGCGCCAAGATAGTTCTGTTAAATAGAGACAATAGTTAATTTGATTTTATTTACCATGTACATGTTTTATATGATTGGTGAATTGTAGAAGTACCTTAAACCATTTCCATCTTTCATCAGTTGAATCTTCTGGTATTGGTGTTGGCTTCTTAAGCAGAACATTATGGCATCTAATAACAACAGTAAGCACATTATGGAATTGCCTGCTTATTGATTCTCCGGATCTCACAAATTGTCTCTTTATTACTCTGTTTTTCTCATCATGCGCCAAAATATTCAAAAATATTGCTACTGCCTCTTCAACTGATACACTTCCATCACATGTCAACCTCCCCGCACTTGACAACAAGTCACACAGGCTATAAAAAGCTCTTCGATTCATGCGTGTATTTTCAACACAAACCAAATCACTATCAAATATCATTATGTGAAGAGTTATAGATCGAATAGAGTGTCTCTCCAAAGCTTTACGACCACCCCACAAGGTCTGACGACTCATCAATAGCAACCATAACAAGATAGCTTTAAACGTTAGATAATAGAGCATCTCAAAGTATGAAGCTGTAATGGAAATTGTAACAGGAATTGCGTAGAGATTGGTTGGTTCATCCATTATTTCACAGTGCAGGCAGAATTTATCTAAATAATCAAAATTCACAAAAGATGATTAGATAAGAAGCAAGTACATGATATCATAAGGCATTAGTAAATAAGTGAATAATTTCGTCAACATGGTTTAAATTATGTGTATAGCATAAGAAATCCACATCACTGCATTTCTCAAAATAAGTTCAGAGATTCACATCACTGTAATTTGTAAATGAACTACACAGGTATCTAAAGAAGGTAGTCTACTTCTATTTGCTTATTACCTGACGACTTCAAGCAATTGGAATTAATAAAGCAATTTTCCGAACTGATTGGCTGTGTTTTTCAGAGAAAAAACGCTAGATGAACTAATTTACTCAGTTTGGAATAAAGCATAATGAACTAATTCAAGCAATTGGAATAAAGCATCGGAATTTGGGTTTCGATCAATTGAATGGTATTTTGGATCAGTTGAATTTGGGTTCCGATCAATTGGAATAAAGCATCGGAACAAAGCAGTTGAATCGGTGTTCTAATTTTTTTCACTTTCTGAACTAATAAGAAGCCTAGTGCAGAGAGATAGATAGAGAGAGAACCTGTAATCGGAGACGGAGGTAAAAGGGAGAAGTCGAATCGTATAAACGGAGGCCGAGGGGACAAGTCGAAGTCGGAGAAAGTTTTCTCTCGCGAAAATTATCGGAAAAGAAGAGAAAACAGTTTTAACTGAATAAAATAAAAAGCGCGTGCGCACGGTTCGTCTGATTCCCGTCAATCGGGAATGAAAGAATTCCGTCTTTTTTTTTTGCTATCGCCATAGCAAGATCTGTGGTAATCAGAATAGCCAGGAATCACTGATTACCGAGTCTATTCTCTTCCTAATATTGCCAAACGCGGGAATCATATTTCAAGGCATCTAGATAGCAGGGAATCATCTCTCAAAAACCTCAACCAAACACCCCCTTAGAGATAATCAGCTATACAATCTAAGTCTCAATTTAATGATAAAACTGTTACAACAGCAAAACAGAAATATTAAATGAAAAAAAAATGAAAGTAGTATCATGGCAGTGTGTGGGCATGACACCTGTCAACATCTTCCACATGCGTGCTTCAACATGGCATCGACATGCAATGACACGTACACAACCGTTCTCCATCTAATTCGGCACCGCCTGAATTTCCAAATTCCAATAAAACCCAACATGCATTCACCGGATCCGTATCCTCCCAGGTATCTGACTCAACACAATTGAAACGGACGGCTCAGATTTACTATCAGCCGGTCAGGATTCGGGAAGACAAAGGGGCAAGATTATTTGTGCTTTGAGATGCATGCCAATCCATTTTCGAATAGCCTCAGGAAATCATCACAGGCTATTTAGGGTTTATCGATGGAACCAAGCTTTGAGATGTGATGACAAATAAGGAAATAGCCTCAGGAAATCATCACATGCTATTTAGGGAGAAAAATCCAACTTGCATCAAAATATAGCTGTTACGCTATATTAGGCACCAAGCTTAATTCTCTCAATTAGGCTAAATCTAGAATCTAATTTGTTAGGAAAGTCTCCAACGGCTACAATACAAAATAGGCTATAAAGAGCCATGTAACACTCATGTACATATCAGAATTTTCAATAAGAAATTTTATTTCCAATTCATCGTTTCTCTTATTTTCATCACATCACAAAAATCATTATGGTATCAGAGCAGGAATCAATCCTGTGAATCAAAATAACAATAATAGAAAGAGGGTCTAGAGCCAAAGAGAGCCAAAACCCATAATCTCAAACTGGTACACAATACCAGTATCACAAAAAAAACAGAAACCATGTCTCTACCAACTGATAACTCCAGAATTACAACCATAACACTCAGTGGCAACAAAGATTACCTCCCATGGTCAAGATCCATTCAAATAGGCCTTAGGGGCAGAGGCAAATTAGGGTTTATCGATGGAACCCTAAAAAAACCGATAGCAGCCAAACCAGCTGAGCCAGATGAGGAAGAAAAAAGGAGAATCACAGAATGGCAGACAACAAACCATTCAGTGATGTCAATGCTCATCAATACCATGGAGCCTCAGATCGCACGTCTATGCATGCTCCTGAACTCATCCAAAGCCTTATGGGATAAGGTAAAAAGGCTATACGGTCAACAACAAAATTTTGCTCACATTTTCAATCTCAAACAGGAATTGTCACAAATCAAACAAGGGAGCAAAAATTGTTCTCAGTATGGCACCGAAGTACTGACAAGATGGGAGGAACTCCAGCTTTACCTCCCACCTATAACAGACACAGAAGAAATTCAAAGAAGGGCAGAGCAAGACCTAATTTACACGTACCTTAGAGGTCTTGACTCAAGCTATGAAGCCGTAAAATCTCAAATCTTGTGCTCAACTGAACTTCCATCAATCGACTCGGTAATGGCAACCATAGAAAGAGAAGAGACACGGCGTGCCAATATGAGCAACCAGAATGATCCTGACACCGGTGAAACCAAAGCCTATACCGTCCGCCACTCTAACCCTAATACCCGAGAAGGGGCAAAATCAAGGGGAGGAGCACCCAACAGTAACGACAAGTGCGACCACTGCAAGAAGCAGGGCCACACTCGCGACAGCTGCTAGCACCTTCATCCTCACCTGCGACCCAACTGAGAGAGGGAATAATGGCGGCGGCGGTGGGCGAAAATGAGAGAAAGAAAAGAGATATGGTGGACTGAGCCAGGGGCCAGAATCATTGCATCTAAATGATGGGGCGCAGGGGCAGCGTACTAGATCCGATCCAGTAACTAAAACTGATCCAATAGGATCCTTTGTGGCGCCTACTGCATAGCTAGCCCAATTGCTATCTCAACTTAATAATCTGTTGCAACAACAGACTCCAGGTTCCTTATTATTTAAATCTGATTTTTCATGTCATTCTTTGTATAACCCCAAATCTGAAAATTTGTGCCAAAATACGAGTAATTGGATTATTGATTCGGCTGCTACCGACCATATGACATGGGACCAAACTAACTTCAAAATTTTGAAAAAGTTAAAGACCCTCAACATGTGATTGTTGCTAATGGAAATAAAGCCCAAATTTATGGTTTTGGTACTACAATTTTTTTTACAAAAGATGTAAAAAATATTTTGTACCTACCAAACTTTAATTCAAATTTGTTATTTGTTGGAAAAATAACTCAAGATTTAAACTGCAATGTAATATTCTCACCAAATAAAGTGATATTTCAGGACCGGATATCAGAGAAGATGATTGGTGAGGGAAATTTTAAAAATGGTTTATATTATCTTGAAGATAATATTAATAAGTGTTTTGTATCATTAAGTTCAATAAATCGCGACAAGTTGCTGCATTGGAGATTTGGTCATCCGTCTGATCAAGTTTTAAATAAACTTTTTTGTCATAATTTAGACTCAAGTAATTGTGATGTTTGTAAGTTTTCAAAACAGACTAGGTTACCTTTCTCTTTATCTACTAGTGTATCAGAAAAATGCTTTGATTTTGTTCACTCGGATGTTTGGGGGCCAGCTCCAGTTGACTCTTATAATAATTTTAAGTATTTTGTTACATTCATTGATGATTTTTCTTGCACTACATAGATTTACCTTTTGAAAGCAAAAAGTGAAGTATTTTCCCGTTTTCAAGAATTCTTTAATTTTATTGAAAATCAATATGGTGCCAAACTCAAGATTTTTAGATCAGATAATGGAACAGAATATGTAAACACAAATTTTGCAGAATTTTCAAACAAAAAAGAATTTTACACCAAACTACATGTATTAACACACTCGAACAAAACAGAATTTCTGAAAGAAAAAATCAGCATCTTCTTGAAGTCACCAGATCACTCCTTTTTCAAAACAATGTCCCAAAAATCTATTGGTCCGATGCCGTGTTAACAGCAACCTATCTTATAAATAGATTGCCAACTCCAAGGCTAAAAAATATGAGTCCTTTAGAAATGTTAAAAGGTAGGAAAATAGACCTTGATCATATCCAAGTGTTTGGGTGTACATGTTTTGTACATATAAAAAGACATGACAAATTAGATACAAATTCGGTTAAAACCATGTTTATAGGATACTCATCGGAAAAAAAAGGATATAAATGTTATGATCCAAAAAATCATAAACTTTATATCTCAAGAAATGTGTCATTTGTTGAGAATGAGCCATTTTTTCAACCAATTGGAACAGAAAACAACCATCTAAATACCCAAGGGCAACCAATCATATTACTTCCAAATAACCTTGTTTTTCCTAAAGAATTAAATCAAGAACAGGTCGAACATGAGGAAGAAGAACACTTGGATGACTCAAGCGCAATTTCTTCAGGGGGAGAAGAAGAGGAAAATGAGTCAACTCAAGAATCTGTTCAAGAAGAAACTGGCTTGAGAAGATCCAAACGACAAACTCAGCATTCTATCAAGTTAATGGATTATGTATCCTATCAGGTGATGTATCCAATTCAAGACTTTGTTTCTTACAAAAATTTATCTTCGCAATATCAAGCTTATTTGAGTAACATAACCAATCAAATCGAACCAACCAATTTCAATGAAGCCAACAAGGACCCAATTTGGTGAAAGGCTATGAAAGATGAACTTCAAGCCTTAGAAAAAAATGACACATGGGACATTGTCTGTTTACCAAAGAATAAAAAACCAGTAGGTTGTAAATGGGTATACAAGATAAAATACAACAGTGATGGTACAATTGAAATGTATAAGGCTAGGTTAGTGGCCAAATGCTTTACGCAAACTTATGGTATTGACTACCAAGAAACCTTTGCACCAATGGCCAAAATGAACAATGAACACGGTTAGGATTTTGTTATCAGTAGCCACTAATTTTAGATGGAATATGTTCCAAATGGATGTAAAAAATGCATTCCTTCAAGAAAATTTGGAAGAAGAAGTCTACATGACACTTCCTCTGGGTCACAAAAGTACATCGGATCCGTCATTAGTGTGTAAGTTAAAGAATACTATTTATGGTTTGAAACAATCTCCAAGAGCATGGTATGCCAAGCTAAGTTTTTCTCTTCTAAAAATTAATTTTGTCAAAAGCACAGCAGACTCAATATTACCTATGCAGAGCTATATGGTTTGGTTGTGGCATAAGTCATGGAACAAGTATCTCATTCTACACTTATACTGTCAAATATGGATATATAAGATATAATGAAATAGTATAATATAAGAAATCACTTATGTCATCATAAATTAATCCACCTTTTTAGGTTGGCATAACTTAATTATGTCGCGTCTCTCCTCTTAAATTAATCCACCTATTCAGATTTAGCCTATGACGTAAATTTAACCCACAACCAAACAAAAATATCTTATATTTTCATAACTTGATATAAGCAACTTATAATATTGTAACTTTAATTCACAACCAAACATGGCCTATAGATTAAAGTACATATATGTTGGATGACAAGTCTCGTCTTTTTCTCTTATTCTGGTTATTTTCTTAATTTAACAATCAGGCTGTTCAACTATGGTGTTGGGGTTCATCTAGTACAAAAGCCGGAAGATGTACCACTTCTGGATGCTGATCCAAACCGTCTTGACCCCATAGATAACCACATATCTTTTCAGGTACTGGAAGGATTCTTTTGTGTATATATGTCTCGAGTAAATTATGATAATCGATGAAAACAGTGAAGTGTTAGTTCTCTAAAGAAGTTAAAATCCTCTAATGGGATTCTATTATATTCCAACGTAATTTTGTAGATTTGTAATGCTAAATGATTTGCATAACAATAGATGCTACCTTAGGAAGTTAAATTGCTTACAACTGTGTATACGATCACAAATAAAATAAATAAAACATACACAAAAATGTAATGTCACGCTTGTTTCTTTAGCATCATTTTTAGGCCTTGTAGAGCGATAATTAAGTGAACAAATCAGGGAATAATTTTGTTCAATGATGGTATGATTTATCCTCTACTACACCCATACATAGCCTTCAGAAGTTAGAAGCTTAGAGAGAACTCTTTATATTGTACCAGTAATTTGGAAGTTAATGCTTCCTTGCATGTTTTAGACTGGCTAGCTAGTCCCGCCTTAAAATTTCGTTCGTCAATTAATGGTTTTTTTGTTTTCATAGTGCGAGGATACATGGGCAATGGAGAAGAGGCTCAAGGAGATGAAGATCAAGTATCTCAAGCGAACAATAAATGAAGAAGAAGGTTCACCAATTGATCAAATGTTCTTCAAAGATCCTGATGGATTCATGATCGAGATAAGCAATTGCGAGAATTTGGAGCTGGTTCCAGTTGGGGTGTTTGGTCGTATAAAACTTCCGCGTGACCGCCACAATCCTCCCTTGCAGATGAAGTGATCCCTACACTTAGAAATTAGGTTAAGTAACAGTAATCAGTAGGTAGTGGTAGCGCGCGATGTTTCTTTCTTCATGTTCTTAGACTTTATTTTAAGTATTTCGTTGAGTTATGAGGACGATGCTCATCTGTTGGGAAAAGTGTTAAGTTGCAAGAATTGCAACCATACACCAGAGGAATGAAACAAAGATAGTGTAGGGAAGCTTTTCTATTTGATTTCTAGCTTTTAAGTATTTGTTTATATTTAACATATGAGGAGGGATTCACTTGCAACATTTGTAAATGTTGTGAGTTATAGCATCTTACCACTATTTGAATTTGAATTTGCAATTTTAAAAGTTCAAATAGTCGATTCAAACTGTTTAACATGATAACTGTTCGCTTCTCAGAGTAGGCTTACAAAGTTTCAGGTACAACAAGTTGTACCAGTTTAAACCTTGAATTTACTCTCGTCTAAGGTTGCAAGTGCACAACCCTATCCGTGTAGTATATTAAGGTATCGATCCTCAGGGACGGTTTAATTCGATTCTAAATTTCTACAAATCCGAGTTAAGTACTAGAAGTGTGAAGGGTTTGGTTTGAATTCGTTTCAATTTCCTAATTTCGGGTGTCAATTCAATTAACAGTAAATGAAAGCAATTAAAAGTTTTGGTTTTGAACAATGATAAAAGGCGTTCCTAGGGTTTCAGGTTTCATCCCAAACTTTGCCTTCTCTGGACCTATCATGCGACTCACATCATCTCTGATGCGACCCGTATGATGCGACTCGCATCATCTCTGATGCGGGTCGCATGGCCCTCGAGCAGAGCTGACATGTGTTCGTATCTAAGTTGATTTCTTGTGCGAGGCTTCAACCTGTGGCTCTCGCCTACTGGTATCTAACCTAAATTGATTGTCTGGTTAACTAGAGGTATCTACAACCTTTCGATAATAGAAATTTCACCTCTCGGCTACTATTGATCTTAGATCTACCTCAAATGCTCAATCACAATTACAAGATACATCAAGGCCAAATTACTATAATAGATGCTATAGACATCTAACAGTAGACAATCAAGAATCAATCAAGAAATCACAATCAAGCAAACAATGAATACTCAAACAACAATCACACAAGTTCAAACTTAGATCAAAACATCATTCAACTCAAAGACAAGGTTTAGAGACTACATCCTAACCCTAAGAACTAGAGATCTACTCAAGCATAGCAAAAGAAAGCATAAAAGAGAGAGAGAATAGGCAGATCATGATGAAGCTCAAAGATCCAAGGTGGATTGGAGAGGATCTTGCAATCTTCTCTTCTTCTCCAAGCGATCTCCAATCTCTCTCCTCTCTTGATCTTTTCTCTCTCCTTAAGGCTTTGAATCTTTAAATTTCGGAACCCCCTCTCTGGTAGCAGGGGTGGCCTATTTATAGGCTTTTTAAAACAAGTGCTTCAATTCTGGGCCTTTGCTGTCTGCTCTGGAAACTCGCGATGCGACCTGCATCAGGTCTGATGCAACCTGCATCAGGTCTGATGCAACCTGCATCAGGTCTGATGCAACCTGCATCAGGTCTGATGCAACCTGCATCAGGTCTGATGCAACCTGCATCGACTCTGATGAGGGTCGCATCGACTCTGATGAGGGTCGCATCGGCTCTGATGAGGGTCGCATCGGATGTGATGAGGGTCGCATCGGCTCTGATGAGGGTCGCATCGGATGTGATGAGGGTCGCATCGGATGTCTCAGATGTCAGTAACTTCCCTGATTTTGCCCGTTTTCGCCTGATTCCTGCAAAGTAAGAACCAAAACATAGCAGTACCACATTCTATGGATATTCAATGTAAAATGCACCATTTGTTGGTTCAAAACATAGATTTTTGTATGGAAACAAGTCGAAATAATAGGTCTAATAAAGTGATATCAAATTCCCCCAAGCTTAACCTTTGCTTGTCCTCAAGCAGAGATCTGTTCTTTGTTACCGGGCTGGACTCTAAATGCAAGTTAAGTTCCTAAATGTGAAAATTTACATGAGTTGCTTAAATCAAGAATCTCGAGAATCTTTATGGTATGATTTGGACTTTCCTTGATCAATTTTGATTCACCCCACAAATTGACTAATCAAACTTCAAGTTCTAGAATGTTTTAATACTTGCAAAGCTGAATACTCGAATTGATCAATCTATCATTCTTTTACTAAAATCAAGCTCTCATTTGTGGAGATTTTTCGTTTTTCTCCCCCAAGCTTGGAACAAGCTTAGGTTAGCAAGTCGCGGACTTCGTGTGTTGATATATGCAAGAGTTATTTTTCTTTTCTAAATTTGGGAGACGAGCTCAAAGGCGCCCAATATGACTTATTGCCAGTACTCTTATTTTCTCCATCCTTTTTTTTTATTTTTTATTTTTTTATTTGGGAGACGAGCTCAAAGGCGCCCAATAGGACTTATTGCCAGTACTCTTATTTTCTCCATCTTTTTATTTTTTTATTCTTTTGCTTTTGCACATATACCATGAATACACACATCCATTGGTATTCATTCATACCAATGAATATCCAAATTTTTCTTTATTTAAAATCCCCATTTCCCTATTTAAAAAGCACAGTTCAGTTTCAAAAATTGATTTTTGATACAATTCAAGTTTTCATCCTTTCAAGTTCTCAAAACATCCCTTCCTAATTAGTTCTTTGATCAATTATGAGGTTAGTTCTAATTTTTTCAAAGTCATCCAAATCACAACCAAAATTGTTCAAACAAGTCCTTAACCCAAACAATCACACAAATTTATCACCTAAAAATGCAAATTTTGGAAAAATAAACATGACCTAAATGCAGATACAGTTTTCTTCTATTCACCCCCCCAAGCTTGAATGAAGCATTGTCCTCAATGCTTGAATTCACACAAGAAAAGGTAAATAGAAGAAAATATGGAAACTAACCAGACATGGAGTGGGGGGTGAGGCGGGGGCGTCTCACTGATTGGTGGGAGGTGGATCGGGTGGTTTTTGGTGGAGCGCCTTGTCGAATGTGTCGGAGGGATACACCATTCTTTCCTCATAAGGGTCGGGTGGTTTTTTCTTTCTAACACACCAAGGAACATAATGCATCGACCAGGTTGGTTGTGCATGGCCCGTATGATGGTCTGCATGGTCCGTGTGTCTGTGATCATCCGCTGGTATGGTCTTGTGCATGCATGTGGCTAGGTTCGTGCCCATCAGCTTCTCGATAAAGTTCGCGATCACATTTTGCTGAGTTTGGAAATCCTCAAAGTGTCCAGCAGTGCAATACGGTGGCAAATCTGAGTGGAGCGTCGTGTTCTCAAACATTTGCAAAAGAAAAATCCACCCCATATCTTTCAAATCTTTGATCGACCACCCGATTGCGCTTATGTGAGCTTTCAATTTCCCCAAGAGTGTGGCAATCCGATCAGGGTTGAGATCTGCATTTAAGATCACAGGACAACTTTTATCTGGATCTAGGAACTCATACCTGAAATTTACTGGAAGAGGCTTGAGTTCAGGAGTGAGTTTCTCTGTCTGGTCCTTGACGCGGGTCGCATCATGGTCTAAGCGGGTCGCATCGGGTGGACTCGACTCGCATTCTGACCTTGCATCTGCTCCATCCGACTCGCTTCGACCAGCTTCAAGGCCTTCAGACCATGGCATGCGACTCGCATGAGGTTGATGCGGGTCGCATCCAAGTTCTCCCAGGTCAGCTGCTTTCACATCTGCTCCATACACTGATTCCAACTCGCTTGTTTTAACCTGCAACTCAGATAGATAATCAGGGTAATTTTTAATTGAGCTCCCGTATCCCTCGCGAAGTTGTCCCTTAGCCAATTGATCCTCCATGTTGATTGTGCAGCATGCTTCTGGTTCAGCTAATCATCGGGGAACGGGTACCGGTGGTCTGTAAGGTGCAGGTTTCTCAACCCCTTTCCCTTTCTCTTTGTCAGACTCTTTTGATGCGGGTCGCGTGGTACCATTGCGGGTCGCGTCTACAGGTTCTTCAGGTGGTGTTGCTGGTCGCATTGGCTCGATGCGACCAGGATTCACAGGTTCCTCCGAGGTTGATGCGGGTCGCATGGTGGTGGTGCGGGTCGCATCAGTTGGGATCTGATCAGTTGGGAAAGCTGGTTCATCGTGCTGGGTCCCACTCCTCAGTGTGATCGCCTTAGCTTCTCCTCTGGGGTTTGGTTCTGGCTGCGCGGGCAGCTTTCCAGGTTGAGGTTGGCTCGAGGTGACGATGTGACTCAGTTGCTCCAACAATTTGCTTTGGGCGGCCATTTGAGTTGCCATCGATTGCATTTGCTCCCACATCATTTGGTTCATCTTCCCTTGCTCATGTGTGAAGTTGCTCACAACGGGATCAATGTACGGCTCGGGTGGATCGGATTGGAATGAGCAGTTGTTTGAGTTGTCGAATGGTGCATTGTTGTAGAAGTTGACCTGTTCGGGTTCCTCATCCCATTCCGCCAGTGGGCAATACTCGTAAGAGTGCCTCCTATCCCCACATATGACACATGGCTGTGGTTGATGGTTACCGACTGCCTTCATGCTCATTTTGATTAAAGCCTCCTCCAGCTCGGCAGCTCTAGCAGATAGAGCTGCGATCTGATCAACCCTGTATCGACCGCCTCCTCCTCCTCGAGAATTGTCGTGGCCGGACCACTGTTGGTATGTTGCCATAGCGTCTTGAACTTCTCTGTCTCTTCCACGCGAGTCGCGTCGGTCGTGATGCGGGGCGCGTCGAGAGGTGGTTGTGCAGGAAGAGCTGTGTTCCTGTGGTAAGAGAAAAATAAAAGAAAAAGATACAAATTAAAATCTAGATTAACTTGGATAAGCAAAAATCTAGAAAAGAATTGATAGCCGTCCCCGGCAACGGCGCCAAAAACTTGTTCGCTTCTCAGAGTAGGCTTACAAAGTTTCAGGTACAACAAGTTGTACCAGTTTAAACCTTGAATTTACTCTCGTCTAAGGTTGCAAGTGCACAACCCTATCCGTGTAGTATATTAAGGTATCGATCCTCAGGGACGGTTTAATTCGATTCTAAATTTCTACAAATCCGAGTTAAGTACTAGAAGTGTGAAGGGTTTGGTTTGAATTCGTTTCAATTTCCTAATTTCGGGTGTCAATTCAATTAACAGTAAATGAAAGCAATTAAAAGTTTTGGTTTTGAACAATGATAAAAGGCGTTCCTAGGGTTTCAGGTTTCATCCCAAACTTTGCCTTCTCTGGACCTATCATGCGACTCACATCATCTCTGATGCGACCCGTATGATGCGACTCGCATCATCTCTGATGCGGGTCGCATGGCCCTCGAGCAGAGCTGACATGTGTTCGTATCTAAGTTGATTTCTTGTGCGAGGCTTCAACCTGTGGCTCTCGCCTACTGGTATCTAACCTAAATTGATTGTCTGGTTAACTAGAGGTATCTACAACCTTTCGATAATAGAAATTTCACCTCTCGGCTACTATTGATCTTAGATCTACCTCAAATGCTCAATCACAATTACAAGATACATCAAGGCCAAATTACTATAATAGATGCTATAGACATCTAACAGTAGACAATCAAGAATCAATCAAGAAATCACAATCAAGCAAACAATGAATACTCAAACAACAATCACACAAGTTCAAACTTAGATCAAAACATCATTCAACTCAAAGACAAGGTTTAGAGACTACATCCTAACCCTAAGAACTAGAGATCTACTCAAGCATAGCAAAAGAAAGCATAAAAGAGAGAGAGAATAGGCAGATCATGATGAAGCTCAAAGATCCAAGGTGGATTGGAGAGGATCTTGCAATCTTCTCTTCTTCTCCAAGCGATCTCCAATCTCTCTCCTCTCTTGATCTTTTCTCTCTCCTTAAGGCTTTGAATCTTTAAATTTCGGAACCCCCTCTCTGGTAGCAGGGGTGGCCTATTTATAGGCTTTTTAAAACAAGTGCTTCAATTCTGGGCCTTTGCTGTCTGCTCTGGAAACTCGCGATGCGACCTGCATCAGGTCTGATGCAACCTGCATCAGGTCTGATGCAACCTGCATCAGGTCTGATGCAACCTGCATCAGGTCTGATGCAACCTGCATCAGGTCTGATGCAACCTGCATCGACTCTGATGAGGGTCGCATCGGCTCTGATGAGGGTCGCATCGGCTCTGATGAGGGTCGCATCGGATGTGATGAGGGTCGCATCGGCTCTGATGAGGGTCGCATCGGATGTGATGAGGGTCGCATCGGATGTCTCAGATGTCAGTAACTTCCCTGATTTTGCCCGTTTTCGCCTGATTCCTGCAAAGTAAGAACCAAAACATAGCAGTACCACATTCTATGGATATTCAATGTAAAATGCACCATTTGTTGGTTCAAAACATAGATTTTTGTATGGAAACAAGTCGAAATAATAGGTCTAATAAAGTGATATCAATAACTATGTTAAAATGTATTTGGTGATACAAATTTATATTTTTTTGAATTTGTTTACTATTTATTAATTATTTTATAAAACTGTTGTTTTTAGATAATTTTTTATCACTAAAAAATAATATTTTATAAAATACTAAATAAATAATTCAAATAATTAAAAAAATGTAAAATTTTATCTGCAAATATATTTTAATATAACTTATATATATTTAATATAACATATCATGCTGTACGATTGTTCATTTAGACTGTAAAAATCGTAAATATTGTGACTTACTGTTGCGAGTGGATCTCCCCTAGATGTATTTTTCATATTGGAATTTACCAGTATTTATACTTTTTATATAAGAAATATTTTATCATCTTTTTGAATGATTTTACGAAAGTATTTTTATGTTAGAAGTTAAAATTTTGTATAAGTAAATAAATTATAGTTTTCAGAATATATATTTATTAATATTTTGAAGTTCAAATATTTTTATCATCGAATGAACATTTTAACATTTGTCGTTAGTTCAGTAGGTGTTCATTCACGAAATATGTATTATATATTTTTTGTGGTCTTAACAGATTTTTAGAGGGAGCTCCAACGGTAAAACGATCCATTAATTTGTCATATCATATACAACAACAAAATATGCACTTTTCGCGAGAGAAAAAATGCATTTATGATGAGACTCCATCGCGAAAAGTACCATCGCAAATAGAAAAAACACGTTTATGACGATATTCCGTCGCGAAAAGTCACTTTTTTACTCTAGCGAAAAATGCTTGTCTTTTGTTGCATATTGATTGTAGGTTGCGTGAAGTTCAAAATTTGAAGGACGATTAAATAGGTTCTTGGGTTCGGATTATTTTTGGCATCCCTACGCGGAGAATATAAATTTTTTCATGTAGATTTGATGAATAAGATAGAGAATATCATGTAAAAATAATGCCAACTATATGATCGTAGCGCGCTATATAACATGCATATTAATTTCCGATTTTTTTATTTATATCCAAAAAAATATATAAATTTAAAAAACTAACCAAACCGCTTGTTTTTTTTCGAAAACTACCCAAACCGGAAATTTTTTTTCCGGTTTCAATACCAATTTCCAGAAATTGGATCCTAAATCCGGAATAATTTTTTCTGGATTTAAGATTTTTTTTTTAGGAAATTTTTTTTTTCGGATTCTTTTTTTTTTCATTTTTCATTTTTTATTTATAATTTATTTATTTTTTGTATTGATGTATTACAAATATTTAATATATTTTTTAAAAAATAGATGGAATACTATATAATTTGATTTATTCGAAAGACTGCTACAAATAATGCGGATCAACATTTTTCATGCCGGATTTTTTTATGGCCGTAAGAAAAATTAATATAATATAATATATGTATATGTATATGTATAGGTATATATAATATAATATATGTATAGGTATATATAATATGAGTTAGGCTGGGGTGCTATGGATAGCATAGTGGCCTCTATGCTACGGCTCAATATTTGAGTTTCCAAAATCCAAACGGTCGATCCGAACCGTTCATCTTATTCTCCATATTAATATCTGCTTGGAGACCAAATTTTATAATTTTCTGAATTTTTTTACTATTTATTAAGCCACTTTGAAAATCGCTAATCCAACGGTTTTACTGTTTTGTGCAGCCACCGTTGGATCAACAATTTTGTAAAATACTTAATAAATAGTAAAAAAATTCAGAAAAATGTAAAATTTGGTCTCCAATCAGATATTAATATGGAGAATAAGATGAACGGTTCAGATCGACCGTTTGGATTTTGAAAACTCGAATATTGAGCCGTAGCATAGAGGCCTATATGCTATCCATAGCACCCCAGCCTAACTCTATATAATATAATATATGTATAGATATATATAATATAATATATGTATATGTATATATAATATAATATATGTATATATATGTATATATAATATAATATATATGTTAAAATGTGTTTGCATATCAAATTTTATATTTTTTTTGAATTTTTTTACTATTTATTAAGTATTTAACAAAATCGCCATATTTAGACCATTGAATTTTTGTACCCATCTTAATAAATAGTAAAAAAATTTAGAGAAATGTAAATTTTGATCTGCAAGCACATTTTAAAATATTCATCATGTTGAACGGTTTGGATCGACTGTTTGGACTTTGAAAACTTTGAAAATACCGATCGTTGAATGCCTACCGTGGAACGAAAACTTAAACTGAATTTTTGAGGCACTAAACGAGGGTTCCAATGCCTCATTTTTTTTATACCTCATCATACCTCATATTTTATATCTTCATTTTCTTCATATTCAAAGTCTAAATTGTTGATCCGAACCGTTCAACATGATATCCATATTAAAATATAGTTAGGGATGAAATTTTATAATTTTTGAAATTTTTTTACTATTTTTTAAGATGGGTAGAAAATCACTGTTTTTTGAACGGTTCGGATCGAATAAAAATTTTTGTTGAACGGTTCGGGTCGAATAAATTTTTTAACATATATATTATATTATATAAGGAGGGATCAAGTTACAACAATTTTTGAGTTACAACAAGTTACAACAAGCATTTTTTACATTTTCAAAGTCCAAATTGTCGATCCAAACCGTTAGATGTGATCTCTACAATAAAATGTGCTTGGAGACCAAATTTTAGATTTTTCTGAATTTGTTTACTATTTATTAAGATGGGTACAAAAACTAGTCAAATTCAGACCATTGAATTTTGTACGCATCTTAATAAATAGTAAAAAAAAATTCAAAAAATGTAAAATTGGGTCTCCAAGCACATTTTATTGTAGAGATCACATCTAACGGTTTGGATCGACAATTTGAACTTTGAAAATGTATAAAATGCTTGTTGTAACTTGTTGTAACTCAAAAATTGTTGTAACTTGATCCCTCCTCATATTACATATACATATACATATACATATACATATACATATACATATACATATACATATACATATACATATACATATACATATACATATACATATACATATACATATACATATACATATACATATACATATACATATATTATATTATATTTTTTTACGGCTGTAAAAAATCCAGCATGAAAAATGTTGATCCGGATTATTTGTAACAGTCTTTCGAATAAATCAAATTATATAGTATTCCATCTATTTTTTAAAAAATATATTAAATATTTGTAATACTTCAATACAAAAAATAAATAAATTATAAATAAAAACTGAAAAATGAAAAAAAAATCCTAAAAAAAAATTTCCTAAAAAAAAAAATCCTAAATCCGGAAAAAATTATTCCGGATTTAGGATCCAATTTATGGAAATTTTTTTTCCGAAAATTGGTATTGAAACCGGAAATTTTTTTTCCGGTTTGGGTAGTTTTCGAAAAAAACAAGCGGTTTGGTTAGTTTTTTAAATTTATATATTTTTTTGGATATAAATAAAAAAATCGGTATTAATTTGTTACAATATAAATTTTATTATCACAATGAAAATAAATAATATTAATTAATTTCCTAAGTAACTTTTTAAAGATATTTGGTGTCCTTGTTGAAAATAATAAGGCACGAGTATAGCATGACACCTAAATCTGTTTCAAAATGTATTTTTAATTTACAGATTTTAGAGGAAACTGAAACAAAAAAAATCGGTGTTTTTTTCATCAAATAGAGCCCCTGCTATAGTCTTTATAAAATTTTGATGTTGGAAATTTTTTGAAATGAAATTCGTAATTAATTTTCAATTATGTTTATCAGTTACATAAAAGAATTACGATTTTTTTGTAATTTCTGTTATATTATTTTCATGTTTTCCAGACATATTTTGTAGTTATTCAAGATTAGTTACATCTTGAGACAGTTCTTTTTATCTCTATTTATCTTTGAACAAACATTTTTATTTAGCTTTTGAATATTGTATTTTACAAGTCTCACTTATTGTTACATTTCGAATAATTGTTTTAGTTCTTCAATTGATCGATATACTATATCAAGTCTAGCTATTTTTCTGTGCCTAAGTCGAAGAATCAATTCTTTTTTAGTCTTTTTCTACCTTTCTGAAATTATTATTAATGGAAGCAAGATTTAGTTGAGATGAGATTTTCTCGTAAATCAGTTTGTTGCCGTTTGTTTTCATCATTTTGAGTTCACAGAGTTCTTGATAATTCTTTTTTGATTTCTTTATGTTTTTAAAGCACAATTATTAAGTTATGATACTAATTATCATGATTGAAGAGTTTTTAAAGTACAATTTAAATAGCATTTATCGTGTCATAGCGGACTAGCTAAAAAAACAACGCTATGCTCAAATAGTGCGTTATAGTGCCGATAGCGCCATAGTTTTTATGGTCCGAAAACGCTATAGTGCGCTATTTAGAACCTTGCTTAAAAATGGTGGGTAATCAATCATTTTGGAAGAGACTATTGCTTAAAAATGGTGGGTAATCAATCATTTTGGAAGAGACTATTGCTTAAAAATAGTAAGTGAATAATTGTAACAAGTTGTTTTAATTATTTTAGTGGAATATATTTATTATAAATTAGTCATTTTACTCTATATAAAAGTCATGATGGAAAAAAAAAATTTCTCATAAAATTTTCCTTTTACCAATGTTGCTTTCTAACTTTAACAGCTCTTGAAATCTTAACAAGTATCATAATTAGAATTATTTATAATATTATATAAAAGCTTGTTAAAATAATTGGGTAGAAAGTACCTTATTTAATGATAAAATATGTATATTTTATAAACCATTGTTTATTTACTTTATAAAATCTTTAACTAAAATTTTCTTTTAATTGTAAAAAAAAAGTGATAAATATGCACCATCACTAAAATGCTAGCTTTTTGCAACATAGAGTTCAGAATTTTTGTCATATTATCCATACTTTCTTTAGCACCTAGCAGTACACAAATGTGTAATATACACCAACAAAAGTATATCGCTGAGATAAAAAGAAACCAGGTAAGGTCTTTTTTTTATATATATATTTATGTAGAGGAGGGTTCAAATGCCTCCATGTTTTTGTGCCTCCATCATGCCTCCATCTCTCTCCATCATTTCCAAAGTTCAAACAGTCGATCCGAACCGCTAAACCGAACCTCCATACTAAAATATGTTTGGAGACCAAATTTTATATTTTTAGGAATTTTTTTACTATTTTTTTAGATAGGTAAAAAAAGACTGTTTTTAGATGGTTCAGATTTACTGATTTTGTACCTATCTAAGAAAATAGTAAAAAAATTCCTAAAAATATAAAATTTGGTCTCCAAACATATTTGAGTATGGAGGTTAGGTTGAGCGGTTTGGATCGATTGTTTGAACTTTGAAAATAATGGAGAGAGATGGAGGCATAATGGAGGCACAAAAACATGAAGGCATTTGAACCCTCCTCATTTATGTATACCTTATTTTTAATATAATTTAAAAGTTAATATCATGGATAGTGTGAAATTAACTCTCATTTACAGTAAAAAATTTTTATATGCTTGATCTTTATTCACGTTTGATTTTCATAGTTTGAAAGTCTGACTCCGCTCCTGCCCCCTGAATATCTGAAGTGCAATTGGAAAAAAACGGACGGTCCAGATTCTCAACTAGGCCAAATTTAATCTAGTGCTTATTCAGACGTAGAAGATCACTAAAAATGCTAGCTTTTTTGCAACATAGAGTTCAGAATTTTTGTCATATTATCCATACTTTCTTTAGCACCTAGCAGTACACAAATGTATTTGTGTAATATACAACAACAAAAGTATATAGCAGAGATAAAAAGAAACCCGGTAAGGTCTTTTTTTTATTTATATATATACACCTTATTTTTAATATAATTTAAAGGTTAATATCATGGATAGTGTGAAATTGATCTCCATTCGCAGTAGAAAAATTTTATATACTCGACCTCTATTCACATTTGAGTTCTATAGTTTGAAAGTCTGACTCCGCTCCTACCCCTCAGATACCTGAAATGTAGTTGGAAAAAAAGGACGGCCCAGACTAATCTCAACTAGGCAAAATTTAATCTGGTGCTTATTAAAACTGTAGAAGATTTACTTTAATATTCGTGCCAATTTAAAAAAAAATGATTCTAATTTATCACTAGCACCTCATATACGTGAGGTGATTCCACAACCTATGGCGTCAAAATCCTCCTAGCACATTAGCAAGAGCATTAAAAATAGAGATTAAATATGAATGTAAATTCAATTTGATCTTATGGTTTCTTTTTGTTAATGG
This sequence comes from Carex rostrata, assembly GCF_964058835.1. Taxonomy (NCBI): domain Eukaryota; kingdom Viridiplantae; phylum Streptophyta; class Magnoliopsida; order Poales; family Cyperaceae; genus Carex; species Carex rostrata. The sequence continues at coordinate 3,984,824 of NC_135931.1, read as the reverse complement.
AATTACCTGAAGGTTTCTGGTCGAACAATGAATAGAGTTCCATACTATAATGGCACCTTAGTCTGGTTCTGGTTCTATCCTTCTCTCGGCTGCTTCTATTTCAGTTGATCGCTGTGGCATCTCGTACTTAATTACCGGATACAAGAATTTGATGAATTTATTTTCGGATTGTTTAATTTCATTAGGAAGTGAAAATAGAGAGAAAAAATGATTGTGCATTCCATTTCGGGCTGAATTGACTCGAATTATGATTGGACGCTCCTGATCAAAACTAAAAAAGTTGCAAGAGACACAAAAAGAAGAAGAAGAAGAAGCAGAATTAGTATGCAAATCAGGGTACAATAATTAAATAGAGCATCTGAACAGACTTAATTAGAGATTGTGCATCCAACTGTGGGAGATCTGACAGAAAAAACAATGTGGTGTACCTAAACATTGATAGGGTTGTCCATGGAGAAATAACCTGAAGATTGTCTTAGTGCATTTGTTTGTTGGGTTGTTCTTTGATTTTTGGTTTTGTTTATATATAATATTACTTTTCTGCTAAATAGAGCTTAATCCAGACTTTAGGTGAAGATTGTCTTAGTGCATTTGTTTGTTGGGTTGTTCTTTGATTTTTGGTTTTGTTTATATACAATATTACTTTTCTGCTAAATAGAGCTTAATCCAGAGTTTAGGCTTAGGAAGGGTCAAACAGTTACTGTCAACCTATTTCATTATTGTGTTGTCTACTTTTTTTTGCAGAGTTCTCTATTCTGCCAATGATGAAAGCTCTACACTTACAACAAATTCTGAGATTATGAGGAGTTTATATACCCGCTCTTTAAAGATTAGGATAGCTTTTAAATGAATTTTAGGAGATCTTTTATATTTACAATCAAGCATGTGTATTCTAAAATGGATGTAAGTCTACGGTCATTTCAATGAAAAAAAAAAAAAAAAATCTTATGAATGTTTACAGGATCTCTCTTGATTTATATATGATGCGGTACTGTTATTGATTGGTGAGATTATAATTAATTGAAATTAATTATTGTGATTTAAAACTATCAATTTCTGCTGTAATGTGTGAACACTTGACTAGTATGATATGAAGAATATATTATTAGACTGTTGGCACTAATCTTCAACCATTGCAAATAGGAGCGCAGGCTGCAGGTGTCAAGAAATTCATATTGGTATTGCGATCGATGTTACAAATTATGTAATTCTGTCTCATTATTTAGATTAACATACCAAAAAAAATTATTCCATCTTTAACCTACCAAAATGTACATGGTTCTGAAATAATAATAATAACAAAAGCTTAATCTTTACAACGGCCCAACAGCCCAACAGCCCAACAGTCCAAGCATTGCGCAGTCTTTCATTTGGTACAACGGCCCAAACATGCCTCACTTAAAATTTCCAGTTTCATACCTGCATTTGAAGTATGAGGAGGGTTCAAATGCACTCAAATGTACTATATTTTTCAATTTTTTTTTCTCCGTTTTCAAAGTTCGAATAGTCAATCCGAACCGTTAGATGCAATTTATATATTAAGACGTGCTTGGAGACCAAATTTTACATTTTTTGGAATTTTTTTTACTATTTATTAAGCACTTTGAAAATCGCTGATTTTACATTTTCTGGACCATTGGATCAGCGATTTTCAAAGTGGCTTAATAAATAGTAAAAAAATTTCAAAAAATGTAAAATTTTGTCTCCAAGCACATCTTAATATGTAGATCACATCTAACGGTTCGGATTGACTATTCAAACTTTGAAAACGGAGAAAAATGATAGGGTGCATTTGGGTGCATTTGAACCCTCCTCTTGAAGTATATATATCTTCATAGAGGAGGAATTCACTTGCACCGTTTTTTAGTGACACTGAATTATACTCTATATTTTTAAAGTTCAAACAGTCGATCCAAACCGTTTAATATGATAGATATATTAAAATATACCTGCAGATCAAATTTTATATTTTTTTGAATTTTTTTAATATTTACTAAGATGGGTACAAAAATTCAGTATGAAAAATAATGATTTTGTAAAAAACTTAATAAATAGTAAAAAAAAAATTCAAAAAAAATGTAAAATTTGATCTGCAAGTACATTTTAATACATCCATCATATTAAACGATTTGGATTTACCGTTTGAACTTTGAAAACTTTGAAAATGTTAGTTATAATCGGATGTCACCAAAAACGATATAAGTGGATCCCTCCTCCTCTTCATCCCCATCATATATTCATCCTATGACATATGGACCCACATGTCTTCTTTCATTTAAAAAGTTACTCGATCATCAGTTTATACTTCTATTATAACTTAATTATGATTTATTTCAATTCCAGTATATGATTTGACAAATCAATCAGACAATTTGTCATTTTATCCATTGGATCACTCTTTCTGTAAAAATCTGTTACAACCACACAAAAAAAGAAAATAACAATACAAATTTCATGATTAAAAACACCTACTAAATTAATAAATACCTACCTGAGTAAGATCCATTAAGAGGAAATTACCAAGACATGTAGCATTTTGAAATTCAAATTAAACTATTAAAGTCAAGAAAACAAAACATAATCTGAAATATATGTGAAACTTACATAACATGGCTTCTTATTAAATCATATTTTTGTAATATCTAAATCTGCAAAGATTCTTATTGCCCGGTATGGGTTGCCTCAACTTTTGGTATCAGATAGCATGGTTTTAGACAAATTAAACCTCCTATAAACCTTGTGCTGTTTCACAACAGTTTCCTTCCCGACAAATTCGCACTGCTCGCTAGCGTAATATGGATTTTTTTGGAAGGCGAGATGCTCACTGTGTACATGCTGGTAAGAAATATATCACATCACTATACCTGATTTGCGAAACAGTGTTCGCTTGGCTTCCATTCTGGTACCTGTTTACGGTACAACTGAAGTGTTCATGAGTAAGTTGCCTGGCCAAGATATCTGCTATGTTGATGGGTTGTTCAAACCACCGTCGTCTGAAGGAGCCCAAATCCTCTGAGGTAACAGAATATTTCTGTTTAGATTAAGAACGTCCGATCAGAAGCCATGCCAATCCAGGCCGAAGTAGAATGCACGGATTATGATTGGACGGTCTGGATGTAAACAGAAATATCCTGTTACCTTAGACGATATGAATTCTGTCTGAAGGTGGTACTGGTACATGTTAAAACTTGAAAGGATAGTCAGCTGGTACAGGACAGAGTCGGAGAGGGGCCCACTTCTCAGGATGGTGACCATTGTTCTTGGCTTCTTGCTAAGAATAACATATTCAAGCATGAATTTTCTATGTATACAGATCGATCGCATGCAGAGTTAACATATAATCAAAACGCTTCAAAAATATATTCCTAGCTCCTCAAAATCATAAATCCTGAGCACTAGAGATAACATATAAAAGAATCAGGATTCAGGCCCAATTTGTAGCCGGAACCTAACAACTTTTGATGAGAAATTTAGATATATGGCCCATTATAAACACATAATTTAGATATTTCTTTATTCAAATTTATTTCCCATTGAAACTTACCAAATTTATTAATTTAATCACTTAAAAATACATTTTCATAATAATAAAAAATAAATATACAACATCCTATTCATATTTGAAAATTTGATACGGATATCCGATATCCCAATATCCATACCGATACGGATACAGATACGAATACAGATACATATATATTTGGTTTTAAGTTTAATTATTTGTATTTAAGTAGTAGATATATACCATATAGTCAAATTAAAATAAACAGTAATAAAGATAACATCAGCAGACGTAGTTCTAATTTGTTATTCATTGTTTGTTACTATTTTTAGACTAGGTTTTGGTGAGAGAGCTGTACCAATTATGGATATACATGAAAAGTCGTAATAAAATAAAGCATAAGGACTTTGAGACTTTCCCTACCAGAACAAAAATACATTATAATTTAATTAAAGAACTTCAAGTGGGATTCATAGGTGCAATGAATCTTAATTAGACACTAGACAGAGTCTCCATGGCGTGTTGTTGGATCTTTGATTAATTAAACTTATGGAAATGGTTCGTCCCTCCCATCATGTGTACCCATTTTAATAAACGCTCCAATGTCAGAATTATGTACATTATATGTCAGTTTCAATAAGGGACGAAAACGGATCGGATATTATATGATCCGGATCCGTATTCGAAAATTAGATACATATATTTGATATCTGAATATCCGTGCAAATAGTGATACAGATAGGTTTTAAATTTTAATTATCCATATCCAAATAGTATATATATATACCATATAGTTTAATATATATTATAAAAGTATTTATGTATATATCTACGTACATATATCCGATATCTTATCCGTATCCATCTAATATCTAATCCATTTCCGATCCGTTTTCACCCCTAGTATCAATAGCATGCTTTTTCATATATGATATGTCTCAATTAAAATTATTTTTTAAAAATTATTAATTTTTTTTTTTGGATCATAATATAGTTTGTCGGACTAAATTTTGAGAAGTGCGATTGTGAAATATTTGTTTTCAATTTAATTTGTCAAAAATCAAAATGCCGTCGATTTCATAATATTTGAGATTTATTGTTGATATATATCACATAGTCAAAATCAAGAAATATGTTTTTTTTTTAAACTTATTGTCCGTCTCATTTTACTGAAATCAGATAATTATAAAAGTCAGTTCGCCAAAGTTATCACCTCTGGACTGAGCAGTTACCAGTACTGTCGTCATCATCAACAAAAAGATATTAGTGAGAACAAATTAAGAACTTAAGTTCTAGTCACATCTAAACTCCAAAAGTAATCTAAGTTTTCTAATACTAAGCTACATAACAAAGAATGACGATTACTACAAAAAAACAAAAACAAAAAAAGTTGCTTAGGCTCCACCAGTACTACAAAAAACCAAAAACAAAAAAAGTTGCTTAGGCTCCACTCGTACTAAGGTATCACAGGTGACGGGTACACCACCATCTCCAAATTAAGTGGCAGGCATGTACTGATCGAATGAAATTGCATCTTTTATAATTGAAAGCCACCCCTCAGCTGCAATCTTGGCCTTATTGCTCATGTTACCTGACCATTAGAGTATAAAATTTTGATTAGCATTACAAACTATTATAACTGTTTTTATAGTACAATTATTAAAATATATTTCATTTCTATGTTTCCAGACAATCCAACAAATAGCATTGAAAACTCTCAAGTGGCCAGTTTGTTCATGATGTGGTAATTGTGTAGCATATGCAACCGTGTCTTCACATTGTTTTTATAAGTGTATAATTTGTTAACTTTTTCCTAAATTAAACCAAACATGTTGGGTAAGTGAGCATGTAAGAAAGAGGTAATAAATTGTTTCATGTTCTGTACAAAATGGACATGTTTAGTCTCCTTTCCAACCTCTAGCATAAAATCAAGAAATATAATTTAACCTAAAAATATAATCTTAATTTATACTTATATTTTTAGACTATATCGGTGTCAAATTATTATTAGTTTAACAAATGATGCAATTATAATAATATATTTATTTTTTATAGTTTGAAAATCTAACTCTGTATATCTATATTCAAACTAGCACCATATCAATCGCTGGGAATCTCCCGACGACTGTTAGCAACCCACATATTTTTTTCAAGGATTTTCATTTTGTAATTTTTTTTATCAGTAAATTAGTAAGTATCATTCACTTAACATACTTCCAACTTCAATCTATAAATATATTATCTTGCATAAATAACAAAATAAGATGATCAGATAAAAATAAACTTTATTCTCTTTTATTATCACATCTATCAAAATAAAGATCAAGTTGGTACCTAGTTCAGGGATCACAGATGTACTCTGAGGATTGCAGCCAAGTTGGAGCCGAATTTTTTATTAATATAAAAATATATCAAATTTCAAAATCTACATTTTACTCTGAGAAATTTGAAAAAATGTCCAAAGTGCAATTTAATTTTTACAGAAATTCAGTCTAAAACCGCAAAATAATTTTACGGTTTGAAGTTTTGAAATTCCAAAACGGCTAAGGTTTTAGATTTTTTTTATTTTGTAATTAAACAGAAATGTTATAATTTATTAATTTTTTATATTGAAATATTAGAAATATTGTATTTTTTTTAAATAGATGGAATACTATATAATTTGATTTATTAGAAAGACTGCGACAAATAATCCGAATCAACATTTTTCAGGCCGTTTTTTTTGCATTTGTAAGAAAAATTAAAATATTTCTTTGTGTGTTATTGAAAAAAATAAAAATATTTTGAATATGAGTTATTGATCCCGGTTTAAAAGTCACTTTTATGTAAATATAGGAAACATTGTGATCCTTCTATTTTTGAAAAAAACAAAAAGAAATTCTAACAATTCTTTGACAAAAAAATCTCTTAAAAACTTTTTTTGACAATTTTTTTTTGTTTTTTTTTAATTAGAAGAATCCAAATATTTTATGTATTTACATAGAATTGACTTTTGAACCGGGATCAATAACTCACATTCAAAACATTTTTATTTTTTCTAATAGCATACAAAGAAATATTTTAATTTTTTTTACATCCGCAAAAAAATCTGACCTGAAAAATATTGATCCGGGTTTTTTGTCGCAGTCTTTCTAATCAATCAATTTATAGTATTCCATCTATTTTCAAAGAAATTATGGAGACCAGTAAAATCAATCAATCAATCTATAGCTCAATATTCGAGTTTTCAAAATCCTAATGGTCGATCCAAACCGTTCATCTTGTTCTCCATATTAATATGTGTTTGAAGACCAAATTTTACATTTTTTGAAAATTTTTTACTATTTTTTTAGATAGGTAGAAAATCAAATATCTGAATGGTGCAGATTTTTTTAGATCAAGTGATTTTCTACCTATTTAAAAAAATAGTAAAAAATTTTCAAAAAATTTAAAATTTGGTCTCCAAACACATATTAATATGGAGAACAAGATGAACGGTTCAGATCGACCGTTAAGATTTTGAAAACTTGAATATTGAGCCGTAGCACCGTAGCCCTCTATGCAACCCATAGCACCATAGCCTTACTATATACATATATATAGAGGAGGGATCAAGTTACAACAAGTTACTACAACCATTTTCTACATTTTCAAAGTCCAAATCGTCGATTCATACCGTTAGATGTGATCTCTACAATAAAATGTGCTTGGAGACCAAATTAAATTTTACATTTTTTGGAATATTTTTACTATTTATTAAGATGGGTACAAAATTCAATGGTCTGAATTTGACTAGTTTTCGAACTTTGAAAATGTAGAAAATGTAGAAAATGATTGTAGTAACTTGTTATAACTCAAAAATTGTTGTAACTTGATCCCTCGTTCCCTCCTCATAGAGGAAACATCTGTACAAATTAAATGGAGAGTACGGTGGTCGCTGATCAGTGCAATACACCAAAATAGTGTAAAGATTTAATTAAAAGATAGTTGGCATGCATTTTCCAAAAGCGCATCCCGTGAACTGTTCCGATTCTGCAAAGGCAAAGAAACAAATGAAAAAGGGTGCTTTACGTACTCTCCATTCTCCAACTTGGCTGCAATCCCCAGTGTACATCTCCAACTTTCCAACCTGGCTGCAATATATCCTCAGTGTACTGTACTCTCCAACCTTGCTGCAATATATCCTCAGTGTACATCTCCAACTCTCCGCAAACGGGAGTCTGTCTAATTAAGATAATTCAATGCACCTCTGAAAAAAGTGCTTCACGTACTCTCCAACTTCCGAAACTTTTTATTAAGATAAAAAAAAAAAATTCAAATTCTACACTTTCGAAGAGAGCAGGGTTTAAATATCTCCACCGTATCTCTATTTTTAAATGCGTTAATAAATCAAAATTTAAATCATAAATGTCAAAATAAAACTGTTAAATGTGATCTATATTATTTTATTTGTGTTTATAAAAAAATATTATATTTTGATTTTAGTTTTATGTGAATCAATCAGTTGAAAAATCAATGTCTATAAATTATTTATCTAAATATGTTTTTACAAGCTCTTGATGACAACCAAAACAAAATTGAAATATCATAAATTTTTACACGTGTGTAAATAAAATGATGTAGATCATATCCAACAGTTTTATTTTGACTTTTAAGTTTTAAATTTTGAGTTATTAAAGTTATTAAAAATGAAGGTATGACGGAGGCATAAAAAATAGAGGTATTTGAATCTTGTATTAAATCCACGGTTTTGGGCCAACTTTCTGCAAATTAAATCAATGGTTTCATAAAACTACAAATTAAAATTGTTGTTTTAGGCTAAAAACGTAAATTTAATTTGCAGTTTTATTATTTTTTTAATTAAACGAAAAATATTATAATTTATTTATTTTTTGTATTCAAAAATTAAAAATATTGTATATATTTCTTTGAAAATAGATGGAATACTATAAATTGATAGATTAGAAAGACTGCGACAAATAATTCGGATCAACATTTTTCAGGTCGAATTTTTTGCGGATGTAAAAAAAATTAAAATATTTCTTTGTGTGCTATTGGAAAAAATAAAAATATTTTGAATCTGAGTTATTGATCCCGGTTCAAAAGTCACTTCTATGTAAAATATTTGGATTCTTCTATTTAAAAAAAAACAAAAAAAATTGTCAAAAAAAGTTTTTAAGAGATTTTTTTGTCAGAGAATTGTCAGAATTTCTTTTTGTTTTTTTGAAAATAAAAGGATCACAATGTTTTCTATATTTACATAAAAGTGACTTTTGAATCGGGATCAATAACTCAGATTCAAAACATTTTTATTTTTTTCAATAACACACAAAGAAATATTTTAATTTTTCTTACAAATGCAAAAAATACGGCCTGAAAAATGTTGATCCGGATTATTTGTCGTAGTCTTTCTAATAAATCAAATTATATAGTATTTCATCTATTTAGAAAAAATACAATATTTCTAATATTTCAATATAAAAAATTAATAAATTATAACATTTCTGTTTAATTACAAAATAAAAAAAAATCTAAAACCTTAGCCATTTTGGAATTTCAAAACTTCAAACCGTAAAATTATTTTGCGATTTTAGACTGAATTTCTGTAAAAAATAAATTGCGCTTTGGACATATTTTCAAATTTCTCAGAGTAAAATGTAGATTTTGAAATTTGATATATTTTTTATATTAATAAAAAATTCGGCTCCAACTTGGCTGCAATCCTCAGAGTACATCTCTCATCCCTGAACTAGGTACCAACTTGATCTTTATTTTGATAGATGTGATAATAAAAGAGAATAAAGTTTATTTTTATCTGATCATCTTATTTTGTTATTTATGCAAGATAATATATTTATAGGTTGAAGTTGGAAGTATGTTAAGTGAATGATACTTACTAATTTACTGATAAAAAAAAATTACAAAATGAAAATCCTTGAAAAAAATATGTGGGTTGCTAACAATCGTCGGGAGATTCCCAGCGATTGACATGGTGCTAGTTTGAATATAGATATACAAAGTTAGATTTTCAAACTATAAAAAATAAATATATTATTATAAGAGTTAGGCTGGGGTGCTATGGATAGCATAGTGGCCTCTATGCTACGGCTCAATATTCGAGTTTTCAAAATCCAAACAGTCGATCCGAACCGTTCATCTTATTCTCCATATTAATATCTGCTTGGAGACCAAATTTTACATTTTTCTGAATTTATTTACTATTTATTAAGTATTTTACAAAATTGTTGATCCAACGGTGGCTGCACAAAACAGTAAAACCGTTGGATTAGCGATTTTCAAAGTGGCTTAATAAATAGTAAAAAAATTCAGAAAATTATAAAATTTGGTCTCCAAGCAGATATTAATATGGAGAATAAGATGAACGGTTCGGATCGACCGTTTGGATTTTGAAAACTCGAATATTGAGCCGTAGCATAGAGGCCACTATGCTATCCATAGCACCCCAGCCTAACTCTTATTATAATTGCATCATTTGTTAAACTAATAATAATTTGACACCGATATAGTCTAAAAATATAAGTATAAATTAAGATTATATTTTTAGGTTAAATTATATTTCTTGATTTTATGCTAGAGGTTGGAAAGGAGACTAAACATGTCCATTTTGTACAGAACATGAAACAATTTATTACCTCTTTCTTACATGCTCACTTACCCAACATATTTGGTTTAATTTAGGAAAAAGTTAACAAATTATACACTTATAAAAACAATGTGAAGACAGTTGCATATGCTACACAATTACCACATCATGAACAAACTGGACTCTTGAGAGTTTTCAATGCTATTTGTTGGATTGTCTGGAAATATAAAAATGAAATATGTTTTAATAATTGTACTATAAAAACAGTTATAATAGTTTGTAATGCTAATCAAAATTTTATACTCTAATGGTTAGGTAACATGAGCAATAAGGCCAAGATTGCAGCTGAGGGGTGGCTTTCAATTATAGAAGATGCAATTTCATTCGATCAGTACATGCCTGTCACTTAATTAGGAGATGGTGGTGTACCAGTCACGTGTGATACCTTAGTACTAGTGGAGCCTAAGCAACTTTTTTTGTTTTTGTTTTTTTTGTAGTAATTTTCATTCTTTGTCATGTAGCTTAGTATTAGAAAACTTAGATTATTTTTGTAGTTTAGATGTGACTAGAACTTAAGTTCTTAATTTGTTCTCACTAAAATCTTTTTGTTGATGATGACAACAGTACTGGTAACTGCTCAGTCCAGAGGTGATAACTTTGGCGAACTGACTTTTATAATTATCTGATTTCAGTAAAATGAGACGGACAATAAGTTTTTTTTGAAAAAAAAAATATATTTCTTGATTTTGACTGTGTGATATATATCAACAATAAATCTCAAATATTATGAAATCGACGGCATTTTGATTTTTGACAAATTAAATTGAAAACAAATATTTCACAATCGCACTTCTCAAAATTTAGTCCGACAAGAAACGAAAAGCAAATAATTTTAATTGAGAAATATCATATATGAAAAAAACATGTTATTGATACTAGGGGTGAAAACGTATTGGAAATTGATTAGATATTAGATGGATACGGATAAGATATCAGATATATGTACGTAGATATATACATAAATACTTTTATAATATATATTAAACTATATGGTATATATATACTATTTGGATATAGATAATTAAAATTTAAAACCATATCCATATCACTATTTGCACGGATATTCAGATATCAAATATATGTATCTAATTTTTGAATACCGATCCGAATCATATAATATCCGATCCGTTTTCGCCCCTAATTGAAACTGCCATATAATGTACATAATTCTGACATTGGAGCGTATATTAAAATGGGTACACATGATAGGAGGGACGAACCATTTCCATAAGTTTAATTAATCAAAGATCCAACAACACGCCATGGAGACTGTCTAATTAAGATTCATTGTACCTATGAACGGTTCGGATCAATTGTTTGAATTTGGAAAAGTTGAATTTAAACTGTATGTATTTTGGTCCATATATATTCGAATACACATTAGTCACACACACTCTCTTTCTCTATCTCTCTCTCTCTCTCTCTCTATATATATGAGTATGGCTAAATTGCAACCAGTAGCACTTCGACCTAAGTGCTTACGGGGTCATATCTTCGTATTTGATGTTTAAACAACAAATTCAAACCGTTAGAATATTCAATCTATATTAAAATGTGCTTGGAGATCAAATTTTATATTTTTTGAAATTTTTTTACTATTTATTAAGATGGTTTGAAATCCCTGTTTTTTAATGGTGCAGAATTTTAATAAAAACAACGATTTTCAAACCATCTTAATAAATAGTACAAAATTCCAAAAAAATGTAAAATTTGGTCTCAAAGCACATTTTAATATAGATTGAACATCTAACGGTTTGAATTTGTTGTTTGAACATCAAATATTAAGATATGACCCCGTAAGCACTTAGGTCGAAGTGCTACCGGTAGCAATTTAGCCATATTATATATATATATATGAGCTAGGCTACGGTGAGTTGCGAAGTAAAGCGACTATTTTACTTCACGCTCATATTTTGCGATTTTAAAGTTCAAAACGTCGATCCGAACTATTCATCTTGTTCTTAATATTGAAATGTGCTTGGAGACCAAATTTTACATTTTTTGAAATTTTTTTACTATTTATTAAGCAATTTTGAAAGTCGCTGATCTGATGGTCCAGAAAATTTTACTGTTTTTTACTGTTCACAGCAAAACAGCAATTTTCAAAAATGCTTAATAAATAGTAAAAAAATTCCAAAAAATGTAAAATTTGGTCTCCAAGCACATTTCAATATGGATTAAACATCTAACAGTTCGGATCGGTCGTTTGTACTTTTAAAATAAAAATACGGCGTGAAGTAGAAACGCGTTTTACTTCGCAACTCACCGTAGCCCACCTCTATATATATATATATATATAGAGAGAGAGAGAGAGAGATGGGTTACATTGAGTTGTGAAGTAAAACGACTATTTTACTTCACACTCATATTTTGCGATTTGAAAATCCAAACGACCGATCCGAACTGCTCAACATGATCTCCATATTGAAATGTGCTTGGAGACCAAATCTTACATTTTTTGAAATTTTTTTACTATTTATTAAGCAATTTTGAAAACCGCTGATCCGATGGTTCAGAAATTTTTACTATTTTGACTGTTCACAGCAAAACAGCAGTTTTCAAAATTGCTTAATAAAGAGTAAAAAAATTCAAAAAAAACGTAAAATTTGGTCTCCAAGTAAATTTCAATATAGAGATCACATCTAACAGTTCGGATCGGTTGTTTGGACTTTCAAAATAAAAATACGACGTGAAGTAGAAACGCGTTTTACTTCGCAACTCACCGTAGCCCACCTCTATATATATATATATATATAAATATACTAGAAACCAATAAATTGTCTCATTAGTAAATGAGTTTGTTGTGAAATGAATATTATACAATATGCATGTCGACTTAGAATTAGCAAAACAATGTTCAAATAGTACTATTATTACTCGATCTCCATTCATAACAGCTCATCAAAATGTAGCTTAGCGGTATATGACGAAATCAATTGTCAGTTCTGAATACATATCTAGCAGAGTTGCACGTTAGTCAAGAAGAAATACATTAAAATTAATAACAATGGAAGTCAAAAGAGATTTAAACCTCAGGTATAGGTCACTATCAAAAGTAGCCAACGATAGATTCGACGAATTGAAGAGACAATCCAATAGCCCCAATATTCTACTCTTCTTTTCCTTGGAAGATGAAATCATGCAAAGATATATATATCATATATATATGGTGGTGTTATCCAGCTGCTAGGTTGCTAGCATTAGGGTGGCAACGAGCTGGCTTAGTTCGAGCTAGGTTTTAGCTCAGCTTGTTAATTCTGGACCGAGTTAAAGTCGAGCGAGCTGGACTTAGAACATCTGAACTAAAATTGTAGCTTGAAATCGTGACAAGCCAATCCGACTTAGCTCAAAGAGTTGACGAGCTGGCTCGCTAGATTTGATTAGATCTTGTTTTAAGAAGAAAATGAATTATATAAACTTTTTGAATTGAGATAAACCGAGCTGGACCGAGTTAGACAGTATAAAATATACACAAATTCATACAAATTCACAAATTGATTCCTAGTCGAGCTAGTGAGCAAGCTAGACCTCAGCTTGAACTCGTTAATTCTGAACCGATCTAGTAGCGAATTGGCTCGTTAACAGATCAGTCCAATAGCAAGCAAGTCACAATAATGCCACGAGCTACAAGCTTTTTTTTGCCATAACTAGCATATTGTGTGATGCATACACTATCTATATCTATATCTATATATATATAGATAGATAGATAGACACACACATATACATAGCACAAAAACAAAGGAAAAAAAAAACATTTTTCTCACGGACTTGCCTACTAGAAGTTATTTAAAATTGTGAATTCTAGCAAAATATTTAGCCCACCTCCAATATGATACGTCTTTGATCATATTATTATTATTATTATTTTTTTGAAATTATGGATTGAGATGCCTACTAAAAGTTATTTAAAATTGTAAATTCTAGCAAAATATTTAGCCCACCTCCAATTTGATACGTCTTTGATCATATTATTATTATCATTTTTTTTTGAAATTATGGATTGAGATGAGAGTCTACTCAATACATTTCAAACTCCTGTGTATATTACGGAGAATTTTTTTACTTTATGAATTTCGAACTCATGATCTCCCACATGAAAATCATGTGTCACTGGATCAAAGACAAATTCTTAATCATGTTAATTTTAATTAGGACATTTATTGAGCTATATTTGTTTTCTCTTTTTTTGATATACCATTGCTCCGTGTGTTCAAACCCCAATCACTATTTTTTATCACGTAATTCACACTTTTTAATAAATATTATGTTAGAATTCACACTAAATTAGACGATCCTAGTATAAGACCGTCTGATTTAATATGATTTAATATAATATGTCCGCTTTAAATCATACGGTACATCCAAATATATAACTATGAAAAAGTTTCAACTATTATGGATAAAAATATTGAATAATTATTTTAGTATCCGTGCTACAGTACCAGCACTACAGTACTTGTGCTACAATACCATGCACTTAGAAGAATAATGTATTATGATCCCCACTAATTATATAGTCTCAACTAATTAGTATTCTAAAATTCCAGCAGCATCATTTCTCTATGGTCCCCACTAATTATATAGTTTCCATTTTACAATACCCACACTCATTCTCACGTCAACCTTTCTCTAACAAAAATAGTTGACTTCATAGGAATAAATACGTCAATACATAGATATAAATACTTTTAATACTTAGATATTAATACTTTCAGTGTCATATGTAAAAAAAACTTAGATATGTATACCTTCATAGTTATAAATATTTTGAAGATGAGATATTAACACTTAAAAAAAATATTGGATACTCTTTTTAAGTTCTAAATTTACAACATTTATTTAGTGCTAGAGGAGGAGGTCAGTAACCTAGCCGCCCCACCCCCATCTCTCTCCATTTTTCCTCTTTTGTATTCTTCTAGATCTCAATTCGACACACGGGTATACTCTCCTCTCTCGTCTTTATCTCTTTGAGTAGAGAAGAGAATGAGAGAGGGGAGAGCCGAGCGGAGCTGAAAGTGCGGTATCGTCGGAGCTTGGAGCGTATAGTCTCTACCCATCTCCCATCTCGATTGGAGCGAGGCGATGAGTTGATCCGGCTATCGAAGCACCGTGGTGAATAGATTCGGCCGTCGGAGCGCGGCGGTGAGTAGATCCGACCGTTGGAGCTCCGCATTGAGCAGATCCGGCGGTCGAAGTGTCGCGGCGAGTAGATCAGACTTTCAGAGTGCGGTGGTGAGTAGATAGGACTGTCTAAGTGCAGCGACTATCGAAAAAAAATAAATCCAATCGTGGAGAGGGTTAGAGAATGATGTATTAGGATGTTAAGAGTGTAAATAAGTAGGATTAGATGGTGAGAGTAATTTAAATACATTAATGAGAATAAACGAGTTTAGATTTAGAAATTAGGGTTATTTGACTTGTTGTAAATACATTTTTTATCAATGAATTTGTTAGTTGGCATTTAAAGTTACTAACCTTCAAAAAAAATATCAATACTTTGATGCGTGACTTGTTTTGATTATCCCTTTTAGAGTTTCCCAATCATCCCCGTGCCAGCCTTCCTTTAAAAAAAATAATTGACCTCGTACATATAAATACTTCAATATATAAGTATAAATAATTTCAATACTTAGATATTAGTATTTTCAGTGTCATATGTAAAAAATACTTGCAACTATAGGTATAAATACTTGCGCGACGACGTATTTGAAAGTGAAAGATGTGTGTTTTGAAAGTTATCTTTTAATAATAATTTATGTGTTGTTCATGATTTTATTACAAATATTATTATTCTTGTTTCTTGAGATTTAAATGTTATATCTTTGAAAGTATTCAAGAAGACGCTCTTGGTCTTGAATCATATAACTCCTAAGATGAGAAACATTTAATCACTAAATAAGTTCACGATCGTGGTAATTAAGGAGGAACATTAATTATTGAGGAAGATTGTCATGTAGATTAAAGTACATTGAAGTTCTATAAATGTTGATAAAGGATTATAATTTAATTACATGAATATATAAAAATGTGTATTTTATATATTGAACATGACCTAAATTAATGAAACATTATATGGATTGTGTTTTGTGTCATTAATGTTTCCATTGTGTCTTTAGAATCTTAGATATGAGATGTGTAGGTTTTTTCACATGAAAAGTATATAATGTGATTACTATTTAAATACTATCTTAAGATAGGAATGAAATAGTATTTCGTTGATATCTCCATATTATGTCTAAATTACAGCCCTGATTTACACTAAAACCTGTGCTTTAAAGCCTATAAGTGTGGACTTTTTACTTATATTTCGATGAAATGTGGTACTGCTATGCTTTGTTTGGTATTTTGCAGGAAAAAGAGCGAAAAACTGGATCTGATAATTTTTCATACGGCCCGTATGACATTCCCTACGGGCCGTACAAGATCTGCTCAACCACACAGAAGGTTCCACAACAGAGGCACAAAGTCTCCAAGACAAAGCATAGGCATACGGCCCGTAGGGGGTCCCATACGGCCCGTACGGGATCCCATACGGCCCGTAGGACGCTAATTCGGAAAATCCAGCTGGAATCTGAAATGAGCATAATTTAAGGAGGCCGAAAAGGAAGCCACTTGGGGCGCGATCTGGGGCATTAAATGAGATATTTCCTCACCAAAAAAGGGAGATTCACCACAGGAAACTTGGACAAGCTTTCTTGGAGCAAAGGACAAGAGGAGGAGAAGAGGAAGAGAAGTGAAAAATGCGAGTTTGCAACGGATCTTCGGATTTCTCCACTGTTTTGTCATGAACTCTTTCATCTCTTGTTATTTGTGTTATCTTATGAACATGAGTAGCTAATTTACTTTGTTTCTAGGGCTAAGATGTAGTTTCTAGTTTGGTTTTGTTTGCATGCTACTTGGATTTTGTGTTGAATGCTTTGTTTTTACCTTGTTGAGTAGTATTTTGATTGCTTTATTTGTGCTTGCTTGAATTGATTAGTCATTCCGTTAGATGAATGCGCACATCTAAGTATTAGGAGCCAAGTCTATGACATTTAATCCAACTAAATAAAGTATATAAAGTAGGGTGAAACCAAGGAGTACCCGAAAGGTGAAACTTTCCTTGAGGCGAAAGTCCTTGGATACTTTTAGTAAACCAACAAGTAACTTGGATAAATTAGGCCAAAATGCGAAAGTTGAGGTTTAACGCATCTAAGAGGGAAGTATTTGAGTCCGGTAATCGGGTACTAGGCCAAAATGCGAAAGTTGAGGTTAGGTATCTAGATCTGGTCGATAGAAACCCTAAATATTAGTATCAAAACAGAAAACAGTAGCTGCAGCATTAACTCGGGGTCCCCTACGGGCCGTACGGGAATTCGTACGGGCCGTATGCCTCGGGGCTGAATAGAAATGAAATCTGAACCCTGGAAACGCCTTTTTATTAATTGAAAACAACTTTAATTCTCTTTATTGTCTTTTAAACTTGTCATAAATCATTAGAATTGTTAGAACCAAACCAAACCAATTTATCTCACTTCTAGAATCTCAAGTAATTTTAAGACGAGTCCGGTCATTTTCTTCCGTCCCTGTGGATCGATACCTGAGCATACTCATCGATAGGATAGTATACTTGCTATCTGATTTGACAGAGTATAACAAAGGTTTAAAAGGTATAGCTTGCTATACCGAAACTTTGTAGCATATATTCTGTGCGAACATTCGTTGTGTACAACTTGTTTGGGAGAAATCTATATGTTAATATTATCATTATCCCTCAATTTGAGTTATGATATTACTAGGCCCCTTGGTAAAGTGGAATTATATTGCATGCAATATAACTGATGTAGTTATAATTATAATTCACTTGAGAGACCAAGAAAACAAATATAATGCAAAAATGACACGATCCTATTTTGCATATTATTCATAATATCATGTAACAATGATGGACACAAAATTAGTGGATCGAGTAAATGATTACTATGTCGTTTGGATAACTATAATGTAATGATAGAACCTCTTATAGTCAATAATATAAAGTTTTATATTATTGTCAAGATGACATAGATCTTGTATACGGTCACACCAACTGAAGAGAAACAACAAGTATTTTACATTTCATAATGATGTATAAGATAAAATACATGTGATGAAATGCTAAAATAAAATGTCATAATATGACATGCTTAGACCATAAATAAATTTATGAAGTTATGCAAATATTATTTGGTATAATGTTTGAATGCATTATAAAAATAATAAAAATATTGTATAATAGAATAATATGAATAATATTATTTGTTCATAAATTAATTTATAAACCAATCACAAGATGAGATTAAAGAGAGCATAAAATGGCAAAACAAAGCTAGTGGCATGTGTGTAATTAATTTAAACATTACACAAATGGTTGCCCTAGTCCTTGCCTATTTAAGGGGGTGTAATTAAGGAAAATACAAACTAATTTTCTACCATATACCCTAGCTAATCCTCTCTTTGAGCAGCCACATTTTTCCTCTTTCTCCTTGGCCGAAATTTGTAAAAGCTTCTCCTTGGTCGAAAGTTGTGAGGCTCGCTCCTAGGTCGAATCTCTTCTTGCTAGGTGGTTGGATCTAAGCTTTGAACTTCACATCCATCTATCTAAGAGATGTGTTAGTTCATTGTTTAGGTTCAAGGTGAACCAAGAGGTGTTTCCAAAAGAACGGCAATTCTAAGAGATCTAGAAGGGAAATCGACTTCGCTCTAACAAGAGATTTGACAATCTCTTTAGGTATGAATTCTTATTTCATCTTATGTGAGAAATAAATTTATTTAATTTTATTTGAAGCACATGAGATGCTAGAAGAATTATTTAACGTAATACTGTTTGTAATTGTCATACAAATGAGATCCGTTGTGTATTAAGTTATTTTTTTTTATTTTTACCCTCTTGACATACACATGAAATCCCTACAGAAAGTATATCATCATGGATCTCATTTGAAATAAAAAATTACGTAAGTATTAATAATATGGAAAAAGAAATTGTGGAGATTTTGCAATCCCTACAAGAAGTTATCTTTCTGCATTTAATTTTCGGCGGCCCCCTGTGTGTACAGTGCGGGTATAGTGCAGCGGGTACTATTATCTTCGCGCTATAGTACCCGCACAATAAATAATTGTTCACCTCATAGCTATAAATACTTCTGTACATATATGTAAATACTTCCGTGCATAGATATTAATACTTTAGGAGTGAGTCTATGGTACTATGCATATCACGGGTTGTTACCGTGCTACGACTCTATATTTGAGTTTTCAAATTCTAACGGTCGATCCGAACCGTTCATCTTTTTCTCCATATTAATATGTGTTTGGAGATCAAATTTTACATTTTTTGAAAATTTTTTACTATTTTTTTAGATATTTAGAAAATCACTTGATCTGAAAATTCTGAGCCATCCAAAAACAGTGATTTTCAATAAATCTAAAAAAATAGTAAAAAAATTTCAAAAAATGTAAAATTTGGTCTCCAAACACATATTAATATGGAGAACAAGATGAACGGTTCGGATCGACCGTTAGGATTTGAAAACTCGAATATAGAGCCGTAGCACGGTGCCAAATCGTAATATGCATAATACCATAGACTCACTCATACTTTAGGAAAAAAGTTCGAATTGTGGAGTTTTTGCGATCCTCAAAAAAAGTTATTTTTCCACATTTAATTTTCGGTGGTCCCCCCCCTACGGATACAGTGCAGGTACTGTAGCGCGGGTACTGTTATCAGCTTCCAAAAATATTAACATAACTAATTTGATTTCACGCAACATAAAATCATAAACAAAAGGGGCAGAGCTATTCATAAGATATGAAGCTTTTTTCAATAAATTTATATTAACATGTATTTTATTAAGAGGAGGGATCAAGTTACAACAATCATTTTCTACATTTTCAAAGTCCAAATCATCGATCCAAACCGTTAGATGTGATATCTACAATAAAATGTGCTTGGAGACCAAATTTATATTTTTTTAAATTTTTTTACTATTTATTAAGATGGGTACAAAAACTAGTCAAATTTAGACTATTGAAATTTGTACTCATCTTAATAAATAGTAAAAGAAGTTTCAAAAAATGTAAAATTTGGTCTCCAAGCACATTTTATTGTAGAGATCACATCTAACGGTTTGGATCGACGATTTGGACTTTGAAAATGTAAAAAATAGTTGTTGTAACTTGTTGTAACTCAAAAATTGTTGTAACTTGATTCCTCCTCTTTTATTATATAATTTATAGCAAAGTACTATAAATACTATAAAATTGATCTCATTTGTAGTATAAAAACATATATAATTAACTTTTATTCACATTTGACTATAGTATATGAAGATCCGGCCAAAAAAATTATAATATGAAAAAGTACATGACTGATGCATACAAAAGGCTCCGTCTTCAATTACCCCCATTAATGCTCAGAAAAACCATTGAATACAAAAACAACGGCACCGGGGGCCTCTGGCTATGGCTACTTGGTCGACATCAAGCGTACTAGACGGCGCCACAACCCACTTGAGCACCTCAATGTCTCAAATACATTGCACCTTCTATCTACTCACCTCTGGTTTTCAGTAAAATAATTTGACGAATATTCCAACCTAGACCCCTTTTTGCTTTATCCGGTGTAGGATAACTAAAATTTCTTTCTTAATTTGCTAAACAAGACCAAATGTTGTCCCCAATGATCAACAAACTATTTTTTCCAAAATTTTTATAAATACCCAAAAAGAAATTGAAATTACGAAATCTACTCGGTTTCTGAATGGATTTCGATTTATGCCCCTTCCGGTTACCAAATTACCGGATTTGGAATAACTTTTCGGTTATCCAATTCCCGGACATGGACAAAAGTTCCGGTAACTTGCTAAGCGGAAAGAAGAGAATTTCCGGATTTTACTTTTTTTTTTTTTACAAAACAGAATTATTTATTTATTTTTGTATTGAAATATTAGAAATATTGAATATATTTCTTTGAAAATAGATGTAATACAATATAATTTGATTTATTAGAAATAATGCAATAAATAGTTCGGATCAACATTTTTCAGGCCGGATTTGTTGTGGCTGTAAGAAAAATTAATATATTTCTTTATGTGTTATTGGAAAAAAAAATAATAAAAATACTTAGATTCCGTGTTATTGATCCCGGTTCAAAAATCACTTCTAGGTAAATATAGAAAATATTGACATTTTTCTAGTAAATTTAGTTTCAAAAAAGTTGTATCTATTTAAAAAAAAAACTTTCAGTTATTTAATGATTGATATTCAAAAAGAATTCTCAAAATAGATACAACTTTTTATAAATTAAATGTACTAGAAAGATTACAATATTTTCTGGATTACCTAGAAGTGACTTTTGAACCGGGATCAATAACTCAGAATTTAAGCATTTTTGTTTTTTTCAATAACACATAAAGAAATATATTAATTTTTTTTTACAGTCGCAAAAAATCCAGCCTATAAAACATTGATCCGAGTTATTTGTTGCAGTTTTTCTAATAAATCAAATTATATTGTATTTTATCTATTTTTAAAGAAATATATTTGAGATTTCTAATATTTCAATACAAAAAAAAAATCTGTTTTGGTAAAAAAAAAAAAATTTCTAGTTATTCATTAACCGGATATATTGTTTGAGTCCGCTAATTCAATAACCGGACAATTATTTTGCTTCTTTCCGGTTATCCATTAACCGGACCACTTCTCCAAATCCGGGCACCTAGCCACCGAAAAAAAAGGGTCAAATCCGGTTAATGGATAACCAGATGGGATAGATTTCGAAATCCAATCAAAAATGGGGTAGATTTCGTAATTTGTTATTTTTTTTGGACATTTATAAAAATTTCGGCTATTTTTTTCTTTCCGAAATGAAATAGTTTGGTCTAACTTGCTAGCTTCTTTCCAACTCTGTGTATATTACAAATGATTTTTTTTACTTTTTGGATTTCTTTTTTTGCAAGTTAAAACACCCGTAGGCTTCCTTTCATTAAAAACTCCATAATTCTTTTTGAGTTTCGAAACCATAATATCTCACATAGGAATCATGTGTCTTTGCCACTATAGACCAAATGATGGTTCTTGATCAACAAACTAATTTTATTTACACAATTTATATTTTCTTAGTTTGATATGCAAAACTAACTTTCAGATATTATATTTCATTTTTGCGGAATCATATTTATAATTTTGCTTCGACTGAGAAGATACAATTAAATTTGTTTATAATTACCGGTATAGCCGGCTTACAATTAAATTTGCTTATAATTACTTTCAGATATTATATTTCTTTCTTCTCATTGACCTCTCTTTTTCTTATATACAACTGTGCGTAGCACATTGTTTATAATATTTTTATTTAGTTTATGAAATATAATAGGTTTTTGCCTGTTTTTAGAGAAGTTGATTATAAAAAGTTTCGGAAATTCCATGCTTTGGTCCTTGCCTAGCTATTGCCATATTTCAATAAATAAATAAAAAATGTCATTGTCTGTCCTGACATATGTGACAGGATTTATGCCCACTTTTGATACAAATAAATGGACCAAAATGGCATAAAATATAGAATGTCAAAAGATCAGAGCAATATTTTGAAATGTAAGGAAGCATATGAAAATGGTTCCGAAAGGATAAGATTACTATTGTTTTAACAGTCCGATGTTTCTCTCTTTCATTCCTTCAAAAATGAAAAGAGTTGCCTCCCTTTTCAGCTTTTCTGTAACAACCGTTATTTGTCGACTTGTGATTTTTTTTTTTCTTCAGAGAATAACTTGTAGGCTCCACACACACACATTTTTTTTTTTTTTTGCTTTTGGTAGGAATCAAACCCACTTCTTTTGGGGTGCCTTACTAACTGCAAAGTAAATTTTATTAATAGCATTAAAAAAAATTAATCAAAATATTCTCGTTTGATCAGAATTCGAGAATTACCCAGACCGCAGAGTAAATTTGCAGACCCAATTAATAAGGTCTGCACAGCCGATCCACAGCTCCAAATTGAGGTCCCCATATTCAATCTACGGCCCCACATTTTTTTTTTGTTTACACAAATATTTATTAATTAATAACAAAGGCTCAAACTTTGAGACATACAACCCAAATTCTAAGTAAAAAAAGAAAAAATGGAGCTGCAAAATTCCAAACTTTGAGATATATTGACATGAATTCCAAGTAAAAAAATAAAAAAGTAAAATTGGGACTACAGATTCAATCTGCGAATTGTATTCTAAATTATCACCCATATACTGTAATTTGGATCCTATATTAAATTAATGTTATTAATAAAAATTTCGGGAGTCTCATATCATATATATACTGTAATTTTGATCAATATTTCAAAAAATTATAGCATATTACAAAACATGGAGAATATCCTATATTAAATGTTTATAGATTGGAGCGAGGACGATATATGAATCATAATTCATAAATCATATATAAATTTTAGAAAAAAAATGCATACATTACAAATTTCAGTGGTTACAATAAAACCTTTGTAAGTTGTGTTTGTTTATAACTCTTGGAGGCAAATTGTATTCTAAATTATCACAAATTTGCTAACTAGATATATATATAGAGTAAGGCTACGCTACTTCGTGAATTAATGAGGGTATTTTAATTCGCGCTCATATCTCTAGTTTTGAAGTCCAAATAGCCGATTCAAACCGTTAGATGTTTAATCTATATTAAAATGTGCTTGGAGACCAAATTTTACATTTTTTGGAATTTTTTTACTATTTATTAAGATGGTTTGAAAATTGCTGTTTTTATTAAAATTCTGCACCATTAAAAAACAGCGATTTTCAAACCATTTTAATAAATAGTAAAAAAATTTCAAAAAATATAAAATTTGGTCTCCAAGCACATTTTAATATAGATTAAACATCTAACGGTTTGGATCGGCTATTTTGAACTTTGAAACTAGAGATATGAGCGCGAATTAAAACACCACAATTAATTCACGAAGTAGCGTAGCCTTACTCTTTCTCTCTCTCTCTCTATATATATATAGAGAGAGAGAGAGAGTGGCTAATATGCATTCGGTTGCATATGGACCGCTTACGGTCCAAATTTGATTTTTCAAAATCCAAGCGGTCGATCTTAACAAAAAAATTTTAAACAATTTATTAAGTATTTTACAAAATTGTTGATCCAACGGTAGCTTAACAAAACAGTAAAATCAGCAGCTACCGTTGGATCAACAATTTGGTAAAATACTTAATAAATAGTAAAAAAATTCAGAAAAATATAAAATTTGGTCTCCAAGCACATATTAATATGGAGAACAAGATGAACGGTTCAGATTGACCGTTTGGATTTTGAAAAATCAAATTTGGACCGTAAGCACTTCGGTCCATATGCAACCGAATGCATATTAACCACTCTCTCTCTCTATATATATATAATTAAAATCTTTTAATATAGTAAATGATTAATTAGTTCATTATAATTTAAAACAAACCTAATATGCTTAATTACATATCTTATAGAAATTTATGCATACATATTGTTACATCTCAAGATACTTCAAAAATTATAGTGCTAAAATCACATTTAACATAATTAGTCCCTAATTCTTTATTAAAAAAATTAACAATCCTATATTTTAGATAAAATAAATTAATTACATACTTTAAAGTCATTGACTAATGATATGAAACCTCAAAATCTCAACCTCCACACATAATGCTGTATTATTCACTACACAATATGCATCACAGAGGCGTGCCACAGAGGTACCAGATCCTCCTCCGTGTGCACGCCGCCTGACTACCATATAGGTGACTTCCTAGGTTAATACTAAATCAACTTGATAAATTAATATGAACTCTCTGTAGCACCGGCTCAATTTGCATTTGCATGGACCATCAATTTGCGAGAGCTCTCTAAATGGAATCATACACAGCTTCATAAACAAAGAGAGGAGGAAGAAGGTAGCAGCAGTGAGCCATCAATCGATCGGTCGGTCGGTGCATGGCTTATCTCGGCTCCGGGGCTGTTCTAGCGCTTCTTTTGTTTGCAGCTCTTCTACTGATTCTCCCTTTGCTTTTGCCTCCTTTGCCACCACCTCCAGCGGTGCTGCTTCTGGTCCCGGTCGTGTTAATGCTCTTGCTCTTCTTCCTTGCCTTCACCCCTTCTAACGAATTCCCGGACAACTTCAGATCTCATCCGTAAAATAAAATTTGTTGATTTTTTTGTTCGTCCTTGAAAAAAAAAGGTGAGATAGATTGTGTTTGTGTAGAAGTTTAGGATGATGAAAGACTGAATGAAGTTAGTATCTGAGACTAAGAGAAAATTAGTTCTCTTTAATTTTTTCCTTGTTGGAGAGAATAACATTTAGTAGATAAGTAGCTGTTCTTGTTTATCAGAAATTCAGAATATATATCATGGCAATTTTGTTATGTTTTGTCCTCTATCTTTCTAGAAACCGTGTTGGAATTGTGATGCTCAACTACAATAGTATATAAGTAGGAGAGAATAAAAGAAAGAAAGATAGCAAAGAAAAAGAGGGACAAAAATGTGGAATCAGATTATGATACTCTCTAGGTTTCTGAATATATCATTGCTGGTAAATATTTGAAGAGGCACGAAAGGAGAATAAATTTCCTTGTATGTTCTGAACAGATGCATGGTGCAGTCTAACAAGAGTCTAATTAATATAGTCTATAAGGTAATAAATAGATGGATAGGAGAGATTGCTCTGAATTTCCATTTGATTGCAAATTTGCAATTAGGAGCTGGTATTCTGATGCATTACTATGCAAACTAATTAATTTGGATTTTAATATAGGCGATAATTAACATGACGATATTTCATATACATTTTCTCTTCCTGTGCGATAGCATGCATGGTGGTTAGCATTGTTCATCGTAAGAATTTTGTTTCATTAATTAATTCTTCATGTTTAGAAGACTCTCTCTCTCTCTCTCTATATATATATAGAGGAGGGATCCACTTACATCCGTTTTTGGTGACACCAGATTACACTCTACATTTTCAAAGTCCAAACAGTTGATTCAAACTGTTCAATATGATGGATAAACTAAAATGTTATTCTAGATTAAATTTTACATTTTTTTTTGAATTATTTTACTATTTATTAAGATGAGTACAAAAATTCAATGGTCTGAAAACAACGATTTTGTAAAATATTTAATAAATAGTAAAAAAATTTAATAAAAATGTAAAATTTGATCCGCAAGCACATTTTAATATATCCCTCATGTTGAACAGTTTGAATCGACTGTTTGGACTTTGAAAATGTAGAGTGTAATTTGGAATCACCAAAAAAAGATTTAAGTGATTCCTCATATATATATATATATATGCATGGTTAACGTTTTGAAATATCAAGAGCGTGGTTTGTGAATATGTAAATGTCACCTTGCATATTCCATTTCTTGCATCGACAATCCAACAATTAATCATTAACCCTTGCATGTCATGCCAATTGCATGATTGAAATTGGTCTCGGTATATATATTTGTTTTTCCTAATTGTCAGTAAAGGAGAGGTTTTAATTTGGTGTCTGATAGTTGTTACTTAATTAGTCACTGCTGTGGAGAAATCGTTCTCATGCTGTCTAAATGAAGTCACCAACTCCCTTTTTTTTTTGTTGGGACAGTATTCACAAGGTAAAAGTGTTTTTTTTTTTTTCCGAAAGTATCGTTGTGGATACTCTGTCGGTAATACTGATACGCTAAAAAATAGCATGTTTCTGTCGGTGTACTCTCAGTAATAATATTTTTTTACCCTTACGGATGCTGTCTCATTCTTGTATTGTTTTTTTTTTCGTATTGTAGATTTGCCTATCAAAGAAGATTTTCGTTGATTTGGTGCTATAAACAATGCACATATAGAAGACGAGTCAGAAAAAAGTTTCTTCTTATTGTAACGAGCTCCTCAATTTTATGATAGACAAAGAGAATATAATAAAAAAAGTATATGCAACAAGCTTTTTTTTTTTTTTTTTTGCTAGTTTCTTGTATATATTATGGCGATTTTATTTTTAAATGCTTGAATTCGTATTTAATAGTGTGTGTGTGTGTTAGCACGAAACAATGCATGCATGCACAAACCAAAAGTTTTTAAGATATGAGAGAATTAAATCATACAGAGAGTTAGTTCATACTCGTTGTTAGAGTTGCATGCAATGATAGAATTAATAATATTAATTATGACACAGATCTCAACCGTCCAAGTGAAAATCTAATAATATTCATGACACGATATGTTGCAAGTATATTTTCATTCTTATACAAGCATGTAGATATTTTAATTCGCCAACAATTATGATTAAAAATAAAATTTTGAATTGAATATCAACTCTCTAATTAAATAGTTTGTCTTTTTTTTTAATTTTATATGTATCTTTCTATATTTTTTGTTTTGTGTAGAAGTCTAAATTTAACTAGTCACATACTTGCCATGTACATACGTGCCACACATATACTTAGGCATTTTTTGAGAGATAAGATAGGTAACAATACTTTTTCTTTTATCGAACAAGTACATGAAGATTGATTTCTAATTAAGCTGTTAATTATTTCTCTAATTGGTGGCTCTAATCTTAATTTGACACACTATGAATTAGGAGTGTCAACAGGTATGATACGGGTCAAGTGGAGATATTTTCATATCCGTACTTGTTATGATAATGAAATTTTTTTTTTTACTCTTATTCGTCTTTTTGAATACACAATACAGATTGGATAAACAGATAAAAAGAATACTACAACAATGTAGATACTTTTTGCGAGAGAAAAAATAAATTTATGACGGTACTCCCTCGCGAAAAGTACCGTCGCAAAAAGAAAAAGCTGAAGAATGAGAGTAGTCCGTCGCAAAAAGTCACTTTTTTATCCTCGCGAAAGGTGTCTCATTCTTGTTGTGATATATCATTGACATTTTGATTTATGTTTTTGATAAAATATTTTTCAAACAAAAACGGATAAGATAACAAAAAAAAAATCATTACCTATACCCGATAAGCTAATTAATGAAAAAAATCTTACATTTACCCATATTTTCGGATATGATACGAGTCAAATAAACAGATAAAAGAATGTCATTAACACCCCTACTACGAACACTAATCCATGGCTCTCATTTATACCTGTAGAGTTGTAGAAATTGATGTATATGGTGGCTCTTATACGAGACCGAATTGTCTGCCCCCCGGGAGGTAGGAAATTCCTGCTCCCAGAGTCACTGCGGGTGGGCCCTCATTTAAAAATAGTAACAGTAATTAAATCCTTTAACAGTAACCGGTTTCACCCCACAGTGACTCTGGGGGCAGGAATTTACTACACCCAGGGGTAGGAAATCCGGTTCCCTCTTATACACCGACTTGGTTTATTTACCGATATTTTTATTGGTAACATAACAAATAAATAATTAAATATGTAACAGACTTCCACTAAAATTTTGTCTCATAACGCAAATTAATACTGAATAATTATTTTTGATGAGTTGGCAGGCTGCCAAAAAATTTATTGAATGAAGAAGTAATTACAAACATCGATCAAAGATGGGTGAGGGTCCCTACAATATCTACAACTACATGGCCCCTCCCAGAAACAATATTTAACATCATCCTTCAGCAATTAAAAAACCACAATCTTGCAGTATCAAATGCTCTAGTAGGTAGCTGTCACCTCTGAGGGCACACACCTAGGCCTGCTAATTGAACAGATTTGTCCATGGATAAATGGGCCGAACAGTATTTGAACAGTATGTTATAGGAACTAGGTGCAAAGTTCAGTTCGAATCAGTTGAACCGAGTCGAGCTTAAACGGCCTTTGGACAACTCATTTAACCGTTCGAACTCGGATCTGCTCGATTTCTGTTCGAACACGAACAATCGATCGAACAAGTCATTTGGCCTAATTAGACCCCAAAAAATCAGATTGTTGCGTTGCAACCAGATGTGCCAACATGCAGTGAAGAAGTATGAAGCTCCTAGATTGCGAGCCCTCTTACCCCTTGAAGTCAATACCTTCCAGGATTTTTGCCAAGTATCCATAATACTGCCATTGAACTGGTCTACTGACTACTGCGAATCCAATTCTCATAGCAAGTGAAGCCCATACCCGTGATGCATATTGGCATGAAAACAACAAATGTGTTGCAGTTTCCAGATGGCCAGAATTTCAAATACTGAATAATTTGATGTTCTGTAAGAAACAAATTAAATGCTGATTTCATGTTTTCCCTTCTTTCCGGAAAAGCTAAATTATTTGGCGTTTTGAATTTAATTTAGACATATATAATTATATAGTGCAGTGGAAGAGTGTTCGACGTAGGGCTATAAATGAGTTGAGTTTGAGTTTGAGCGAGTTACCCCCAACTCGAACTCGGCTCGTTTAATAAATGAGCGAGCTAATTCGAACTCAGCTTGTTATCAACTCGAGTTGGCTCTCAACTCATTTATAACTCGTTTAACCAATGATAATATTACAACACAAGTTCAAACATATTTTTACACAAATCTCAAATTACAGGGGGGGGGCACATTTTGATCATTTTCTGGAATTTATTGTGACCAATACTATGTAACTTTATGTAACTCGAGTTATAAATGAGCGAGTTGGGACCAACTCGAACTTAGCTCATTTATTAAACGAGTTGGTCAACTCGAGTTGTAAATGAGCCGAGTTGTAAATGAATGAGTTAAAGTGAGCTATAAATGAGCGAGTTACGAGTTCGAGCTCTTTTGCCCAGCCCTAGTTCGACATCATATTACAA
The DNA here is from genome assembly GCF_964058835.1 of Carex rostrata. Lineage (NCBI taxonomy): Eukaryota > Viridiplantae > Streptophyta > Magnoliopsida > Poales > Cyperaceae > Carex > Carex rostrata. The sequence goes on along the minus strand of NC_135931.1, from coordinate 3,954,914 downwards.
GAAGAAAGAAAAGATAATAGCTAAATAGGTTACAACAAATCTATAAAAATCCTTAATTTTTATAAACTATATACAATAAAACTTCGTTTTTTTAAAAGACGTCATGATGCATAAAAATAATAAAGGAAGCAACTAACAGTCCTCCAACTCCAATCTCCAAAAATTCCCTGGATATTTTCAACTAATCCTGTAAACTTCAATACTAAATCCAATAAACTTCAATACTAAATATGGTAAACTTCAATACTAGATCCTGTAAACTAATTCAACGAATCCTGTCAACATAAAATTCTCATTTTTGTGTGGTCCCCAGTAACTTCAATTTTAACTTTCACTTTAATCTCCACTTTAACAACTTTAACTGCTTTAACTGTGACCACTTTTAGACCTTTGATCAAGATCACATCTTAAAGATCTCTAACAGTTTTTCAAACCTAATAACTAACCAGGACCACTTTAAAATTATGTAAACAGATATGTGTTAAAAAAAATACGAATTTTTTTTCAAAATTTTTTTTTCAATTTTTTTTCAAATCTCCTTCTAGATACTATTAATTATTTTGAATTTTGTAAACCTTATCACATAACTCTGTAAATAGTTTCATTTAATCCTATAAATCGGTAAAAAAAATTCAAATTTTAATTTTTTTTCAAAATTTTATTTTTTTAAAATGTAAAAAAAAAAATTCGAATTTTTTTTGTCAAATCTCCTTCTAGATACTAAACCGGTAAAAAAAAAAATTCAAATTTTAACTTTTTTTCAAAATTTTATTTTATTTTTCAAATTTTATTTTTTAAAATTTGCATCTAAATGATATTTTCAATTGTTTTGAATTCTGTAAACCTAATCACATAACTCTATAGACATTTTCATTAAATACTGCAAACCAGTAAAAAAAAATTAAATTATATATTTTTTGAATTCTATAAACCTTATCACATGACTCTGTAGACAATTTTATTGAATAATATAAACTAGTAAAAAAAATTCAATTTTTTTTTACAATTTTTTTATTTTACTAAACTACAAAATATTCCTGCTGTTCGAGCTGACTAAATAGCATCAAATCAGGTCTCAAATGGAAATAAAAAACTTTGATGCAAAGTGTATTTCACCAGTGGCCTATTTTTCAAAAATACCCTCCAATCAATACTAGTAAGGAGATGCCCACAATGAAGATCAGCGTACTAAGATCAACGTATCTAGTCTTGATTCTTGATAGGTGCAACCGTGCAAGACGAGCCACACTGCACACCAAAATTAAATTAATAACTCTGATGATGATCATGATGAAGACGAGGATAATTACATATAAAAGAAAAAAATTCAGAACGATGAGAAAACAACAGGTTAAACATGCAAAATGAAAACACTAAAAAGCAAATCGAGACCGCACATAATTGAATTTAAAACTCTAAAATGGTCACATTTTTTATGAAAAAATAAATAAATTCAATATAGTATTGAACCATGAGGTGTTCAGTACTGCAATTCTTTGTAGATACAAAACAATGAAAAATTACAAAATTAACCTTCTCTGCTCACTAGGTGAGGTATCTGTGCTGTGCCTCACAGTTAAGTGAAATACGAGACTCATTTCTTCTTCAATTGCTTCATCAATTAACTCCAGCCATGCCTATGTTGTAACAATGCACTTTAGTCCTTCTGACATGATCAATTTATCAATTTAGGGAATTTTGTAAATTTAACCACATAATATGATGCATAATGGAAACACTGAAAACAACTCCATTATCAACTTAATTTAAGAAAGCAACCACATAATATGATGCATAATGGGAACACTTAATTTGATCATCTCCGACACCTATGGGCTAAGTTGCATCATTCCAGCAGAACCACCTCTTGAAAATTATTATAAGAAGTAAACGATACTTTGTAAAACATACAAAATTATCAAAATTGATTCTACTACTATGAATGCCATGACCGTTGAGAATACTATCACAAATAGTGGCATCCACTGCAAACTCCAAGAATATTTGATAATTACTAAACCAAAACAATTGAGTAGCTACATATGAAAATTCACTAAGATGAAGAGAAATAGAAATGGAGAGATTATGCACAAAATTATCACTCAAACAATTCATCGATCACCTTGTGCACACTACGTCCATATAATACATCAAAACCTGCATCAGAGAACACCTTTTTTTTAGATCTGTTTCGAATATGATACAAATCTTAGGTGATAAGTGGGAGGCAATATCTAGCTAAAATTAATAAAAAAAAAAAAAGTTCGATGTTTTGAAAATCACATGACAGTAAAGCAACTTCATGCTTGAATTTATCAATTGATATAAAGTGACGTAATATACAGAAAAATAAACTTATAATTCGCAGTTCAGCAACAATTGCCATTGCCATTTTACCTAGCGGCACAAATTCAAGGGGGTCAGATCCGGCACTTCATTAAGAGCGATACACAAGGGAATCACGATCGATTACGTCGTCTGGTGATAGATTTAATGGCGACTTGATATGCGACGAGGTCAACGTTGTAAAAGACCGAAGAGGAGTGGCGTAGCCATGGTGGCGTGCAGGGGTGAGGAGGTCCAGCGCGGCCATGGCGGTGCGCAGGGGTGAGGAGGTCCTGTGCGACCTGGATTTTGTTGAAGGGGTCGGAGAGGAAGTCGGGGAAGAAAGAGGTTATGAATTTTCTGAACTTAAATATGAAGAGAGAGAGAGAGAAAAAGAACGGGAGAGATCGGAAGTTTTTGAACTGTGATAGTTTGACCGTTAAAAATGTGATAGTTTGACTGTTAAAAATGCGTAGAAATCAGTTCGGGGATTGTTCGGGGATTATTGGGGGACTGTAGCTCGGGACGTTATCTTTTCTAAAAAATAAAAGAAATAAAAAGACTAATGAGCCTTCTAGGTGTAAGCGTAAATTAGGGGTGTACAAAAAAAAAAAAAAATCATGACTCATAACTCGTTCAGAATCAATTCGGATTTAACTCACCAACAATTTGAATTGAAACTGACTCTGAGTTCATTGACTTAGTTGTCTCACAAGTTGAATTCAAGTTGTCTCCAACTCAATTCGGAATCTACTTGGTTGACTCATTGACTTGGTAAACTATGTAATGTTTTGTTAGACTTTGTACTATTTAGTAATTTGGTAAACTTTATACTATTTGATTATGTATTTGTCACTGTTTCATTATGTAAAATTTTAAATTGTGTACTATTTTGATAAATATGTATTTTTTTTATGTTAAACTTTGTTTTAGTAATTTTTTAATTTGATAATCTATGAGTCACGAGTTGACTCGAGTTGTTTGCGAGTCCAACTTAGAATTTTTGACTCGAAACTAAATTAGCAACTTGAACTCAACTCAGCTTATGAGTTCACGAGTTGAATCCAAGTTGCCCTCAACTCGACTCATGACCAGCCCTAACTATAACCAATCTGCCTCCATTAACTAAGGCTAAATCAAGACTTAATTAGGGTCTCGCACTGGCTTCGTTAAATCCATCCTAGGCCTCACTTTATAAAATTGCTAATTATTTTATATGTTTAAATTTTTACATGATGGAGGCAAAAATTCTTTTTGTGAGGATTGCTGGTCTTCATATTAAACGTCACAATTACATTATTTATAAAAATACGAGGGTCAAATAGTAACAATTGTTAAATATTTTGAGGTCAATAATATTATATACATCTACTAATTTGTCTAAATAAAATAAAGGAAACCACTAATAATTTTGTGTGTGTATATATAAAGGATATGTTTTACTCATGAGTTCACGCTCATATTTTGCAATTTCAAATTCAAACAATCAATCCGAACTGTTAATTCTGATCTCCATATTAAATTGTGCATGGAAACCAAATATTGCATTTTTTTTTGGAAAAAAAAGTTACTAACAAGTAACTTGTCAAGAAAACCAAGTTCTTGACACCGATTTTTTTATTTTTATCCAAAATTTAAATTAAATTTTAAAAATTAACCGGTTTGACACTGAAATTTTAAATCTATCCAAACCGGTTAACGGTTAACCGGACCCTTGGTTCGGTTAACGGTTTAGCGGACCGGTGGGTTCGGTTAACCGTTTAGCGGACCAATGGTATGGGTTCGGTTAACGGCTTAGCGGAAATATGGTTTTGGTTCGGTTATCCAATAACCGGTTTTTTTTTTTTTTTTTTTTTTTTTTTAAACTCGTTTTTTTATAACCATATTTATATGCATATGTATATGTGTATGTATATTTTTCTATAATTTTAAATTTCAGATTTGATTTACAAATTTTTTTTGTGTAAATTTGATAAATCTAAATACGAATTTTATTTTATATGTATATGTAGATTATATAGAATATATAGTGTTTAGGGTTTAGGGTTAGTGTATATAGATTATATAGAATATTAATAAAATAAATATTCCGACAGAATATATATAGTTTGCATTAAAAAAAAAAATTATTCACTATACAAGAAACATTGAAACTATATAGACTAGAAAATTTATACAAGTCGTATATATAATAAACAAGAATCAAGATGGTAACAAGAAAGTTAATCTAGTATAGTGGTTAGGCTACTTGGCTCCCACCCAAGTGACATGGGTTCAAGCCCCAGTGGGAGCAAAAAAAGTTCTCTTTTTTCGCAGTTCATGAGTAAGGTATGGACCAAGTCTATTTAGGTTGAACCGGTTCATAGACCCCTCCATTCCTAAAGTAATGGACATGTCCATTGCCTCCATTTGAACCAGAAATGGATTATGTACAATCCAGAAGTATAAAAATGGTGCACACTGATCATGAACCATCAAATCCGAAAAACACTAATCATGAACCATCAAATTCGAAAAACACTAATCATGAACCATCAAATTCGAAAAAAATAAAATTCAGCAAGTTCTGAGAATTTTTGAGAAAAAATGGTTCTTTGAATGGTTGTGATTAATTTGGAGCAAATAAATGTCCAACCCAGTTGTATAAGATCCGTAAACAACTAAAGATGTATGGTTTTGCTTTGCATCTCCCATTTCCACTATACAAGATTATTGTTTCAAAAATAAACATCGTATTGATATCTATCAAATTTACGAATAAAATTTGTAAATTAAATCTGAAAATTAACCATGATACAGAATAAATAATTTTATAATTTCAAAAAAAGTAAAAAAAAGTAAAAAAAAAGTAAAAAAAATTGGTAACTGTATATTATTTATGTATATGTATATGTGTATGTGTATGTGTATTTGGTGTAAATTTGATAAATTTGATAAATCTAAATACGAATTTTCATGTATATTTTCAATAGAAAAAAAAAATTGAAAATTTTCTGTTTTAAAAAAAAGTATAAAAAAAAAAAAAAAATTGGGTTCGGTTAACGGTTCAGCGAACCAACGAATCCGGTTAACCGTTAACTGGACCCATGGTTTGGGTCCGGTTAACGGTTAACCGAACCATTTCAAAAGGTCCGGTTAACCGTTAACCGGAAATTTGGTCCGGTTAACGGTTAACCGGTTTGGGTAGATTTAAAATTTGACATCCGGTTCGGTTAGTTTTTGAAATTTAATTTAATTTTTGGATATAAATAAAAAAATCGGTTCTTGACAAGTACACAAGTCTTGCTAAATTTATCAGATTAAAAATTTAACATAGTTTTATACAACACATTTGATGTGAAAGAATTTTTCACGCAGTCTTCTAAATCAAGCTACTTTCTTTATAGCTGAATAAAATAAGAATATTGAGATTTGCAGTTCATGCAGAAAGAGAGAGCTATACATGAAACCATATTTATGGCAAGTATCAAGGGAAACAAATAAACAAGAGGTCGGGGCCGGAAAAAAAATTTGGGCCCTTATATACATATTTTAATAAGTCAATAGATCATACAAAATAGGAGATGACATAAAACCAATACTTCTCAAAATAAAACATATAAAATAATTAACATATCCACACCATATTTCTTGCTTCTTAATAAACTAATTATGAATACTTGTATGTTGTACTTACACAAAAAGCACGTATAAATTAACTATATCTCATATGAAATAACTACTTACATTTTTAGAAGCAAAATCATCAATATATATTAAACATCAATAGTTTTCAATGTAGTTTTCATCTTTATTGATTACGTGTGTCCAAAAATTAATATGCATAATGTACACAAGCTAATTTTAGAACAATATTATGACATGTTCCTTGCTGGAATCATGGACAAAAAGCCCAAAAAAAGATTATGGTCATTCCCTTTCAAGCTTTAGTGATATGTTGCTACTCATAACAGAATTAGATAAAGTATCGGCTTAAAACAATAAACCAAAATCCACTCTATTCTTTGTCCTTTCATTCTCTCTCTGTATAATAAGCCATTCTAAGCAACTCGATCTTTTCTTAATTTCAACATAAATTTGGTACAAAGTTAGTAACAGTGCAAGTGATAATGCAACTGGTACAAAAATTTGAGAAACAAAGCAACTCAGACAACATCAATATTACATTTCTAAATCTGCTGCAGAGGCTAATTTAAAATTACCTCTGTGAAGTAAAAATTCATCTGCCGCAGAGGCTAAGCAATTCGCCTCAACCAACCAGTGCAGTAAAATTCATTTCCAGTTTGCATCCGTGAATATGTGAAAATAATTTCAGTATTAAAATTAATTGGTACAAAATTGTTGGTATGAAATTGCATATCCAATTTGTACCATTTTAATGTATTTGGTAAAGTTTGGAAAGAAACGAGAGAGGATTTTTGTTATGATTATTTCCAGTTACAAAAAAGTTTGGTGGGGTTCGTGGTGGGGGTACTACGAGTACGAGTCAACCTTATTTACTTGCACAGATTAGACTTCTTTTAAGTTGGGCCTATACATAGGCGGCAGATCAAATTTTTTCTTTTATACCATATACAACTAAAATTTTTTTGGGCCCTTTTGGATTTTGAGGCCTGGGGCCATCGCCCTGGCTACCCTGGGCCAGGGCCGGGCCTGCAAGAGGTTGGGACTAAACTCACATGCTTGAGATATATCAAATAGCTAGCTGGCGAACATGCAAGCCAACAAGATCAGCAGATCCCTCCCTTTCAGGCTTTAGATGTGTTATTTTCTATGACAGACTCTTCAAGCAAAGGCCCAATTGTGCAAAATTGAATTCGCTCGAATGGACTCAGGCATACTGTAGTTGCTTGCTCTTTACTCTCTCAAACTTGGCACAAGCCTCTGGTGTATCTTCTTCGCTTCGTGGCATGCCTCCCACTCTTGCAAGATTGCAGCACCCTTCTGATTTCCAGTTTTTCCTTCAAGAAGAAACAGATAAGAATTATATATATAACAGAATTGAGATATATAATCCATGAATGAATGAGGACCTATATTATGCTTACAACATAAGACTACAGTGAGTTGCCAAGTAAAACGCGCTGCTACTTCACACCGTATTTTTATTTTGAAAGTCCAAACGACCGATCCGAACCGTTAGATGTTTAATCCATATTAAAATGTGCTTGGAGACCAAATTTTATATTTTTTGGAATTTTTTTACTATTTATTAAGCATTTTTTAAACTTGCTGTGAACAGTAAAAACAGTAAAATTTTCTGGACCATCAGATCAGCGACTTTCAAAATTGCTTAATAAATAGTAAAAAAATTCCAAAAAATGTAAAATTTGGTCTCCAATCAAATTTCAATATGGAGAACAAGATGAACGGTTCGGATCGACGTTTTGAACTTTAAAATCGCAAAATATGAGCATGAAGTAAAATAGTCGCTTTACTTCGCAACTCACCGTAGCCCATCTCTCTCTCTCTCTCTCTCTCTCTCTCTATATATATATATATAGAGTTAGGCTGGGGTGCTATGGATAGCATAGTGGCCTCCCGTGCTACGGCTCAATATTCAAGTTTTCAAAATCCAAACGGTCAATCCGAACCGTTCATCTTATTCTCCATATTAATATCTGCTTGGAGACCAAATTTTATAATTTTCTGAATTTTTTTACTATTTATTAAGCCACTTTGAAAATCGCTAATCCAACGGTTTTACTGTTTTGTGCAGCCACCGTTGGATCAACAATTTTGTAAAATACTTAATAAATAGTAAAAAAATTCAGAAAAATATAAAATTTGGTCTCCAAGCAGATATTAATATGGAGAATAAGATGAACGGTTCGGATCGACCGTTTGGATTTTGAAAACTTGAATATTGAGCCGTAGCACGGGAGGTCACTATGCTATCCATAGCACCCCAGTCTAACTCTATATATATATATATATATATATATATATATATATATATATATATATACGTGAATTTTTATTTTAAAACCCGCATATGCGTTCGCATACTGCATATGTAGTATGCAGTGGCCTTCCACATGCATAAACAAAATCGCATTTTAAAACACTGTATTCAACATTGCACCTTGTTGTTTTTCTTTTTAACTCCATGACCATATATATTGCAAGATAGATACATAAAAAACAAGGCCAGTCCAAAATAATCCAAGGCACTCTACTTCACAAATCTATTTTTTTTAAAATTACTCATTCATTGTATGTATTCCAATAATATCATATATGTAAGCTGGCTCATTCAAGTCACAAGCAAGCTAACTTTAGATGTTCAAGTTGAAATTTCATCTTGAAATTGTTACGAGCTAGCTCCTTGGGTCCGGTTAGACCTTGTTATAAGAAGAAAATAAATTTTACAAAGTTTTTGGACTGAGCTGGACTAACCGAACTGGACAGTATAAAATGCACACAAATTCATAAATTGATGCCTAACTGAACTAGCTCTCGAACTGGCGAGCGAGCTAGACCCCAGCTTGAACTCGTTAATTCTGAACCAAGCTAGTGGCAAACGAGCTAGGCCCCAACTCGGTCTAGTAACGAGCAAATCAATTGCGAGTCACGATTGAACTACGAACCCTATTCAGAACTCACACAAAACACACAAAAAAAATACGAATTGATTTATAACTTAGTGGACTCTCTATATAGAATCAAAGTCGTAGCATTGAAATTCAGATGGTAATTATTTATTTAATATTATTAATATCAGGGTTCTAAATAGCTAGCTATAGCTACACAATAGTTTTGCACTATAGTTTTTTCGGACCTTAAAAGCTATAACGCTATTAATCGTTTTTCTTTTATAATGATTCTAAATAGCTAGTCATAATTGGACTATAGCTTTTTCAGACTTTAAAAACTATAGTGCTATAATCGCTATATAGAACCTTAATTAATATTAAATAGATACATATATCACCGACACAACAACAACACCAAAAAAAAAAACGGTACTATTAAATAAATACATATTCCAAAATAGCCTAAGCAAACCAAAAACGCATAAATGCATGCCCTCGTTAGATTCCAAGGCTGGCATCAAAACAGTACAAAAATGAGGTAATTCAAACTAAAATAAACAGAATTAAGATAACATCAGCAGACGTAGTTCTAATTTGTTAGTCATTAATCGTTACTACTTTTAGACTCGGTTTTGGTGAGAGAGTTGCACCAATTATGGATATACATGAAAAGTCGTAATAAAATAAAGCATGAGGACTTTGAGACTTTCCCTACCAGAACAAAAGATAGTATAATTTAATTAAAGAACTTCAAGTGGGATTCATAGGTGCAATGAATCTTAATTAGACAGACAGTCTCCATGGCGTGTTGCTGGATCTTTGATTCATTAAACTTATGGAAAAGGTTCGTCCCTCCCATCATGTGTACCCATTTTAATATACGCTCCAATGTCAGAATTATGTACATTATATGGTAGATTCAATTAGGGTGAAAACGGATTGGATATTATATGATCCGGATCCGTATTTAAAAATTAGATACAAATATCTGATATATGAATATTTGTGCAGATAGTGGTATGGATATTATTTTAAATTTTAATTATCTATATCCGAATAGTTATATATATCATATAGTTTAATATATATATATATATATTATAAAAATATTTATGTATATATCTACAGATATCCAATATATTATCCGTATCCATTTAATATCTAATCCGTATCCAATCCGTTTTCACCCCTAGTAACAATAACATGTTTTTTCATATATGATATTTCGCAATTAAAATTGTTTGCTTTTCGTTTGGATCATAATATAGCCTGTCGGACTAAATTTTGAGAAGTGCGATTGTGAAATATTTATTTTTAATTTAATTTGTCAAAAATCAAAATGCCGTCAATTTCATAATATTTGAGATTTATTGTTGATATATATCACATAGTCAAAATCAAGAAATATGTTTTTTTTTAAACTTATTGTCCGTCTCATTTTACTGAAATCAGATAATTATAAAAGTCAGTTCGCCAAAGTTATCACCTCTGGACTGAGCAGTTACTAGTACTGTTGTCATCATCAACAAAAAGATATTAGTGAGAACAAATTAAGAACTTAAGTTCTAGTCACATCTAAACTCCAAAAGTAATCTAAGTTTTTTAATACTAAGCTACATAACAAAGAATGAGGATTACTACAAAAAACAAAAACAAAAAAAGTTGCTTATGCTGATGTGTCAATTGTTTTTGTAATTGCTGGGTTGTATGGCTATTGCTTATTTAGCAATTGTTGGAAATAATTGCTTAATAAGAAATCATTTTCTAAAGATGAGTTGGCCAAATGTTTAATTCTTATTGGTCAAATGTTTAATTCTCAATTGTTTGATTGATTGCACCAATGTAAGAGTAGATTGCTTAATTTTTAAAAAATTTATAATTGCTGGATTGGAGATGCTCTAAGGTATCACAGGTGACTGGTACACCACCATCTCCTAATTAAGTGACAGGCATGTACTGTTTAAATGAAATTGCATCTTCTATAATTGAAAGCCACCCCTCAGCTGCAATCTTGGCCTTATTATTGCTCATGTTACCTGACCATTAGAGTATAAAATTTTGATTAGCATTACAAACTATTATAACTGTTTTAATTTATAGTACAATTATTAAAACATATTTCATTTCTATGTTTTCAGACAATCCAACAAATAGCATTGAAAACTCTCAAGAGCCCAGTTTGTTCATGATGTGGTAATTGTGTAGCATATGCGACTGTCTTCACATTATTTTTATAAGTGTATAATTTGTTTACTTTTTTCCAAGCTTCTAAATAGCGTTTATAGCGGTGTAGCGGGGAGACCAAAAAAAAAAACTTTAGCGAATAGCGGAGCTATAGCGAAAGCTATTATAAATAGCGTTTTTTTATTTCAAAAATTATATTTTATATTTCTACTAATAGTAAAAAGAGTGATGCTTCTATGGACATAAGGGCCTATTTGTAAAATGAATATATTTTTATTTTCAAAGTTCAAACAGCCGATCCGAACCGTTCATCTTGTTCTCCATATTAATATATCTTTGGAGACCAAATTTTACATTTTTCTGAATTTATTTACTATTTATTAAGATGGGTATAAAAATTATCAAATTCAGACCATTGAATTTTGTACCCATCTTAATAAATAGTAAAAAAAATCAGAAAAATGTAAAATTTGGTCTCCAAGCACATATTAATATGGAGAACAAGATGAACGGTTCGGATCGACTGTTTGAACTTTAAAAATAAAAATATGTTCATTTTACAAATAGGTCCTTATGTCCATAGAAGGCTTTGCCTAGTAAAAATGTCTCATCAAGAAAAAAAATATCAAATTAATTAAGAAGTTCTAATATTATTCATATTAAACCAATACAAAGTTCAAATTGTCATTCGAAATATCCATAATTCAAAAACTATCGATATATTTTATATTCAAAATATACCACTACCATATATTAATGCATGATACAAAATTTAATTGATATAGCGGTATAGCCCGCACATGTTCCATTGTATTGATATAGCTTACTAAAGTAAAAAAAAAAACCAATCTAGATATTAAGGCCCATTAAAATTGCAAAATCATAACCCATGTAGCATAGCGGACCGCTATTACCGCTATTGCCGCTACGCGCTATAGCGGACCGCTATTACCGCTATAGCGGTCGTAGCTTGATTAGCGCAGTTTTAGCCCGTAGCTTAGCTTTCTGGGTCCAAAACCGCTATAGCGGCGCTATAGCTAGCTATTTAGAACCTTGCTTTTTTCTAAATTAAACCAAATATGTTAGGTAAGTGAGTGTTTAAGAAAGAGGTGATAAATTGTTTCATGTTCAGTACAAAATGGACATGTTTGGTCTCGACCTCTAGCATAAAATCAAGAAATATAATTTAACCTAAAAATATAATCTTAATTTATACTTGTATTTAGAGACTATATTGGTGTCAAATTATTATTAATTTAACAAATAATGTAATTATAATAATATATTTGATCTTTATAATTTGAAAATCTAACTGTGTGTATCTATATTCAAACTAGCACCATGTCAATCACTGGGAATCTCCGGACGATTGTTAGCAACCCACATATTTTTTTTCAAGGATTTTCATTTTGTAATTTTTTTATCAGTAGATTAGTAAGTATCATTCACTTAACATACTTACCAACTTCAACCTATAAATATATTATCTTGCATAAATAACAAAATAAGATGATCAGATAAAAATAAACTTTATTCTCTTTTATTGTCACATCTATCAAATTAAAGATCAAGTTGGTACCGAGTTCAGGGATCAGAGATGTACTCTGATGATTGCAGCCAAGTTGGACCCGATTTTTTTATTAATATAAAAGAAATATATCAAATTTCAAAATCTACATCTTATTATGAGAAATTTGAAAATATGTCCAAACTGTAGTATATTTTTTTACAGAAATTCAGTCTAAAATTGCAAAATAATTTTAGGATTTGAAGTTTTGAAATTTCAAAACTGCTAAGGTTTTATATTATTTTTTGTAATTAAACAGAAATGTTATAATTTATTTATATTAGAAATATTGTATTTTTTTTCTAAATAGATGGAATACTATATGATTCGATTTATTAGAAAGACTGTAACAAATAATTTGGATCAACATTTTTCAGGCTGAATTTTTTGCATCTGTAAGAAAAATTAAAATATTTCTTTGTGTGTTATTAAAAAAAATGTTTTGAATCTAAGTTATTGATCCCGGTTCAAAAGTCATTTTTATGTAAATATAGAAAATATTGTGATCCTTCTATTTCCGAAAAACAAAAAGAAATTCTGACAATTCTATGATAAAAAAATCTCTTAAAAACTTTTTTTGACAATTTTTTTTTGTTTTTTCGAAATAGAATAATTCAAATATTTTATGTATTTACATATAAGTGATTTTTGAACCGGGATCAATAACTCAGATTTAAAACATTTTTATTTTTTTCAATAGCACACAAAGAAATATTTTAATTTTTCTTACATCCGCAAAAAATCCGACCTGAAAAATGTTGATTTAGGTTATTTATGGCAGTCTTTCTAATAAATCATATTATATAGTATTCCATCTATTTTCAAATAAATATATACAATATTTTTATTTTTTTAATACAAAAATAAATAAATTATAATATTTTCTATTTAATTAAAAAAAATCAAAAAAAAAAAATCGCAAATTAAATTTATGTTTTTAGCCTAAAACAACAAATTTAATTTGCGGCTTTATGAAACCATAGATTTAATTTGCGAAAAGTTGGCCCGAAACCGTGGATTTAATACAGGATTCAAATGCCTCTATTTTTTGTGCCTCTATCATGCCTCCATTTTTAAGAACTTCAATAACTCAAAATTTAAAACTTAAAACTTAAAATAAAACCGTTGAATATGATCTACATCATTTTATCTATACATGTGTTAAAAATAAAATCGTTGAATATGATCTACATCATTTTATCTATACGTGTTAAAAATTATGATAGTTCAATTTTGTTTTAGTTGTCATCAAGAGCTTGTAAAAACGTACTCAGATAGATAATATCTAGACATTGATTTTTCAACTTATTGATTCACATAAAATCAAAATGTAATATATTTTTTAGAAACACATATATAAAATTACATATATCACATCTAACGGTTTTATTTTAACTTTTATAATTTTAATTTTAATTTATTAATACTTTTAAAAATGAAGACAGAAAGAAAAAAACATAGAAAGAAAAAAAAATTAGAAATTTTTATTTTTTATATTAATAAAAGCCTCGGAAGTTGGAGAGTCCGTGCAGCACTTTTTTCCGAGGTGCATTGAATCTTCTTAATTAGACAGTCTCCCGTTAGCGGAAAGTTGGAGATGTACACTGAGGATTGCAGTCAAGTTGGACAGTACGTAAAGCACTTTTTGTCATTTGTTTCTTTGCCTTTGCAGAATCGGAACAATGCACGGGATGCGCTTTTGGAAAAATGCCAACTTTCTTTAAAGGGGGAATTTCATGTATATCCCTCAAAAGTTTCAATATTACGTATTTATCCCTCTAAAATCTATAATTACATATTTATCCTTAAAAATTATACAAACTCACATATTTGTCCAATCTAACTCTATTATATATCAAATATCTCCAAATATAATTAAATAATATTTTTTAATCATTAAAATCTATTTTACAATATTAATTAATATTGTAATGACCATTGTACCCTTCTTCCTCTCTCTCTTTAATCTGTTGAGTTTTGGCAGAGCCAAAACCTCCCGCCTCCTGTCCAAACACGCTATAATCTCCCGCCTGTTCTCTTGGATTTCTCTTCCCGAAGACATTGTAATGACTGGTACTGGTACGGTATGGTTCAGTACTGATACGAGGAAAGCACAAGAGAATCGGTACAACAAACTGGTACCAGAAACCAGTTGCTCTCAGAATGAAGGAGGGGTTTACAGGTGCGCACTGTGAAGATGAAGGAGAGTATAACATCCAATTTTTCCTTTTTCTATCAATTTAAATTTTCTTCCTTTGTATTTACTTTTCTTATTCACAACTCAACACCCATGAGCTGGTCTTAGAAGGGTAAAATGGGAATACATAGAAAATTAATGTTAAATATAATGGATTGGATAAATATGTTAGTTTGTATAATTTTTAAGGATAAATATGTAATTATATATTTTAGAGGGATAAATACGTAATATTGAAACTTTTGAGGGATATACATGAAATTCCCCCTTCTTTAAATTAAATCTTTACACTTTATTTCGGTCTATTGCACTCATCAGCGACCAGCGTACTGTACATTTAATATGATATACTTTTGGAGTTGTGCTCACCAAACTCTCTTGATGAGCACATCACACCCTAGCTTTACTCTATATATATATATATATATATATATATATATATATATATATATATATAAAGAGAGAGAGAGTAGAACTAAGGTGTTCTGAAGCTCACCAAAATGTTTGATGAGCTTAACTTCAAAACCTATCAAATCGGTTTCAAATGATGAATCTGAACCGTTGAAATCCGACTACCTTATGAGTGATGCGTCTACATGTGAAAATTTTAAACATTCGAATTAATTTAGTATAAAGTCAAGCGGTCAAAAAACGTTCAAAAAATGAATGCACTAAATTTAATTTATTAACCTTCTAATTTTGACCGATTGACTTTATGCTAAATTAATTCGAATGTTTAAAATTTTCACATGTAGATGCATCACTCGTAAGGTAGACGGGTTCCAACGATTCAGATTCATCATTTGAAACTAATTTGATGTATTTTGGAGTTAAGCTCACCAAACACTTTAGTGAGCTTAAGAACACCCTAGTTCTACTCATGTATATATATATATATATATATATATATATATAGGCTAATGTGCTTTCGGTAGCATATGGGCCGAAATACACACGGTTCAAATTTGAAATTTCAAAATTCAAAAAGTAGATCTGAACCGTTCATCTTATTCTCCATATTAATATGTGCTTGGAGACCAAATTTTACATTTTTTTTGAATTTTTTTACTATTTATTAAGCCTTTTTGAAAATCGCTAATCCAACAGTTTTACTGTTTTGTTAAGCCACCGTTGGATCAGCAATTTTCCAAGTTGCTTAATAAATAGTAAAAAATTCAGAAAAATGTAAAATTTGGTCTCCAAGTACATATTAATATGGAGAACTAGATGAACGGTTCATATCAACTTTTTGAATTTTGAAATTTCAAATTTGGACCGTGTGTATTTCGGCCCATATACTACCGAAAGCAAATTAGCCTATCTCTCTCTCTCTCTCTCTCTCTATATATATATATATATATATATATATATATATATATATATATATATATATAGGACTTGGCTACGGTGCTATGGGTAGTGTTCGCTTACAAAGGTATGCTACAAAGTCTCAGGTACAACAAGTTGTACCAGTTTAAACCTTGAATCTACTCTCGTCTAAGGTTGCAAGTGCACAACCCTATCCGTATAGCATAATAAGGTATCGATCCTCAGGGACGGTTTAATTCGATTCTAAATTTCTACAAATCCGAGTTAAGTACTAGAAGTGTGAAAGGTTTGGTTTGAATTTGTTTCAATTTCTCAATTCAATAACAAAAGATTGCAAAAAAAAGTAAATGTTTGTTTCAGTCAAGTTTAAAAGGATGCTTCCAGGGTTTCAGATTTCATCCTCAGCTTTGCCTCTCTGGACCTTCACTCGACTCGCATCATCTCTGATGCGACCCTAGTGATGCGACCCGCATGGTCTCCCATGCGACTCGCATGGCCATCGAGTGAATGCAGCATTTCACCTGTTTCTGAGTTATTCGATTGTGCAAGGTTCTACTGACCCTACCCACGATTCCTGAGCCTCAACTCTCGTTTATTAGCACCAGTAACCTAGTAGGGAATTGCAATTTCACCTTCTTAGATCTACAACTTTCAACTCTCGTTTATTTGTATTCAATCTAAGTCAATTGATCGGTTTGCTAAAGGTATCCACTATCTCTCAATAAATGGAAATCTCACCTTTCGGTTCAATTGATCTATCTTTTCAGATTTCTAATCTACCTTAAGTGCTTGATTAAATTGCAAGAAAGATCTAGATCAAGATATTAGAAGAGATGAAAGATTCATTCAACAATAGTCAACAAAATGCAATCACACAATCTCAATCAAGCTTTAAAAGAAATATACACAATCAATTGATCACAAGAACAACTCAAATTCAAGTGAAATACACACAATCAAAACTTTAGACTACATCAACCCTAGAAACAAAGAAGGATCTACTCAAACAACATCATAAAAGAAGAGAGAAGAGATAGGATCATGATAGAACCAATTGAAGCAATCTTGCAAGGATCTTCCCTCCTTTCTCTCTTTCTTGATCAACACTCCAATTCTTGAGGCTTTGAATCTTCAAATTTTGGAACTCCCTCTCTGGTGACCGAGGCGGGCTATTTATAGACTTTTCAAAACATTTGCTTCAATTCTGGGCCCTTATTGGGCCTTTGCTGTCTGCTCTGGAAGCTCGCGATGCGACCCGCATCACCACTGAAGCGACCCGCATCAGAGTGTGATGAATGCGCCTCGCATGCAGTGGTGCTGCGACCTGCTGGTGCGGCTCTGAGTGGTTGATGCGTCTCGCGTCAATCCTGATGAGGGTCGCATCAAGGTCTCTTAACTTCAGTAATTTGCTTGATTTCACCAATTTTCCTGCAAGATAAGAATGAAAGCACAGCAGTACCAATTCTACGCATAATCATTATAATAGATGTTATTTAATGGCTCAAGATTCATGTTTTGGTACCGAAATTGGTCAAAATAATAGGTCGGATATAGCAATATCAAATTCCCCCAAGCTGACCTTTTGCTTGTCCTCAAGCAAGGAGCATTCTTTGGTACCAGATTGGTTCTAAATGCAAGAATCGACATAAGTTGTTATTATCAGGAATTTCGTGAGTCATTTTGATAACAAGTTAGGCTTTCCTCGAACTACTTTGATTCACTCCACAAATCGTCCACTTAACTTCTTTTTCCAAGATGTTTTGTTAATTAGAAAGACTTAGAACTCAGATTTATCAATATTCATTCTTAAACTGAAGTTATACCCTAGTTTGTGGTGTACGGATCAAGTTCCCCCAAGCTTGGAGCAAGCTAGAGTCAGAAAGTTGCGGACGAAGTGTGTTGATATATGCAAAAGTATATTATTTCTATCGAGCTCAAAGGCATCCGAATGGATTGTGTCAGTACTCTTTTTTTTATGTTTAAATTGGGAGACGAGCTCAAAGGCGCCCCGAAGGACTTATTGCCAGTACTCTTATATTCTCCATCTTTTTTTCTTTTTTTTTTCTTTTTTTCTTTTTTTATATTGCATATACCATGAATACACACAAACACTGGTATTCATTCATACCAATGAGTATCCCAATCTTTCTTTATTATTTTTAAATCCCGTTTTCTTGTTTTAAAAGGCATAATTCAGATTTCAAACGTTTCTCGATAAAATTTAAGATCTCATCTTTTCAATTTCACAAAACTATCTCATTCAAGTCGGTTAAGTGGTCAACCATGGGGTTAGACATAAGCAATTCAAGATCAGACTAGTTATTACCACAATAGTTCACAAAATTCCCGAATCAAACAAGTCATGCAAGAAAAGTAAACATGATCTAAAAGGGTAAACATGGTCTAAAAACGAAAAAGATAAAGGTGTAGTGTACCCCCCCCCCCCCAAGCTTAGTCTGAGCATTGTCCTCAATGCTTCAAGACTGAAAGATAAAGTAAAGAGGGGAGTAAAGAAAGCGAACCTGATCAATGGTGAGGAGGAGGATGATCTGGCCAATATCCATGGTCCTCATAAAAACGCCAGTCCTCCATGTGAATCTCAAGCCTCTCGAGTCGTGTATCATGAGCTGATAAATTCATCTGGATGCTGCTAAGAGTGTCACCCTGGTCAATCAGAGTGGACTGGATCTCCTGCTGAGTGGTACGGATAGAGATCTGAGTAGCCTGCATGTCCATGATAATGCGATACAGGTCTCCGATGGTAGGGTCAGATGGGTGAGATGGAACAGCTGTAGAAGTAGAGGCGTGAGCCTGGTGAGAGGGGACAGCTGTAGGAGTAGAGGTGGGGGGCTGGTGAGACGAGCTGGGGACATCAGTCATGACAACATCCTCGGAGGGATAAGAAGAAGGAAATGAAGCTATAGGGGATGAAGAAGGATGAAATGGAGCAATAGGAGAAGAAGGATGAAATGGAGCAATAGGAGAAGAAGCTCGCTCGAGTGGAGATGATGTATGGAATGAGGTATGAGGAGGTGGAGATGGGACTCTCTCAGGCTGAGGTCCAGTGAAAAGCCAGGTACTCTCATCCTCAAAAGAGATCGGTGCTCGAAGAGGCAGCTGAAACTGAGCACCATGCTGCAGGCGCCAAAAGTAATGGTCACTGTGACCGGCTGGCCCGCGCACGATCTTGATAAAGGTCGCTGACTGGTAGGCTACGGCATCCATGTCAATCCGACCTCTAGACTGGGTAAAACCCGCGGTCGAGACACCTAACCTGTCAGCGATGAGAGTGACGTAGGCTCCAATGTGGATGGAACCTCCTACCTTCTTGTTCTGCTGGATATCGACCCAGTGTCGAACCATGAAGAGCATCAGATCGGGCCGCTCTAACTCCACATCGCGTCGTAGCATGTGGTCCAGCAACTGGAGATCCTCCTCATTGGCCCTAGCCACCGTCTCGCCTCGTGCGAAGATGGTGTTGGCTAGGGCACGCTGAATACAGCGAAGAACAGGGTGTGGGATGGCGAGTCCTCTGTACTGGTTGCTCGTGGCTGTCTGCATACCAGTAATCAGGCGCCAGAAGTGATCTTTGTCAAAGCCCACGCGAAAGTCGAGAGAGTCAGTGGTGGGGTTCGGGGCAAACCCAAACCACTCGCGGAGCCTGGAGACACGCACGCGCCGAACCTCACTGCGCATCTGAAATTTGATGTAGGGCTGGTCAGAGTTATCATACCTGAGCTTGAGCGAGGAGAGGAACTCAAGTGTAAGCTCGTCGAAGCATGGTCGCTCAATCTCCCAGAATGCCGGCAGGAACCCTACTCGCTCAGTAAGGCGGCGGAAATCGTCAGAAACTCCGAAAGCGCGGAGTGCGTCAAAATCGGGACGGCGCGTGTTCGCGAACTTGCGCTGCTGCAAGAGCTCGAACCGCTCAAACATACCCCGACCCGTGAAAGAGAAGGGAGGGTCAGGGTAGTGCTCAGCACGAGGAGTGGTCTGAGCAGAGATGGCATCAGAATCCTCGGAGACATAGTCAACAGGTGTCCCTGCTGCATAATGAGAAGAGGGAGAAGGGTGATAGGAAGAATGAGGAGAAGAAGAGTGAGAAGGGTTACCCGTATTACCAGACGAACCCGAGCCTTGCTGAGACCAGTCAACCGACTCCGAAGATTCAGAAGGAGAAGGAGTGGGGTCTGGTATCCCCTGCTGGAGTCGAAGGTCCCTCTGACGGCGGAGCTCTGCTTGATGCCGCTCGTGGTTTCGCTTGGATCGGAGCTCTCTGCACATAGCTTGTTCTGGATCATCCATGATGCGGGTCGCTTAAGGGTTGAAGCGGGTCGCGTTGGGTGGAAGCGGGTCGCGTTGGGTGGAAGCGGGTCGCTTCGACCTGGATGCGGGTCGCACTGGGGGAACTCGGGGCGCAGCAATGGCGGAAGGGCGAGCACCTCTTCTCTCTCTCTCGTTCTCTCTTTCTCTCCCGACCTCTCTCTCTGTCCCGATCTCTCTCTCGATCTCTTTCTCTCCCTCTCGCTGCTCTTTCTCTCGTTCTCTCTCTCGATCGCTCTCTCTTTCGCTCGGTCTCTTTCTCTTTCGCTCGGTCTCTTGCTCTCTCTCGGTACAGTGAAGGAAGAAAGAAGAGGGGGAAAGGTAAGAAGGAGAAGTCGCGATGGTTGGGGTACGACCCTCATTAATTCTGTCGGTGGTTCGATGCGAGTCGCATCATGAGTCATGCGGGTCGCAGCATGGTGGATGCGGGTCGCACTGACACCTATGCGGGTCGCAGGACTCATGAAAACTAAACAACATAAGCAGCCTAAATGCAGAATAACTAAAAACAAACATGCAAAAGAAATAAAAGTTATGAAAACAGTAAAAAGAATGTTTGGGCTGCCTCCCAAGAGCGCTTGTTTTAGGTCTCGAGCCTGACCGTCGTCCGCTAGGTTTCGGTTGAGATAGGATCAGAGAGATCATGAACAAATCGTCCCGGACGAGGGTGACTCGCAACGTAGTGCTTGAGACGTTGTCCATTGACTTTGAAGGTTCCACACGCGTCATTTCCGATCTCAACTGCACCAAATTGGTACACCTTTTTAACCTCAAACGGACCAGACCATCTAGACTTCAATTTCCCTGGAAAGAGTCGCAAACGAGAGTTAAAAAGAAGAACAAGATCGCCTTCCTGGAATTTGCGAGGAGTGATATGCTTGTCATGGAGAAGCTTCGTCTTTTCCTTATAGATCCTCGCATTCTCGTAAGAGTGTAAGCGTATCTCATCTAACTCATGTAAGTCAAGAATGCGCTTCTCTCCAGCCTCCAGCATGTCCATGTTGATGGCCTTTGTAGCCCAGAACGCTTTGTGTTCAATTTCCACAGGAAGATGACATGGCTTGCCGTACACCAACTTGAAAGGGCTCATCCCAATCGGTGTTTTGAAAGCAGTTCGGTATGCCCACAATGCATCGCTCAGCTTCAGAGACCAATCTTTCCGTGTCCTTGCTACGGTCTTCTCCAGAATAGACTTGATTTCCCTGTTGGAGATTTCAGCTTGACCGTTGGACTGGGGGTGATATGAGGTGGTGACCTTGTGTGTCACCCCGTGTCGACTCAGGAGTTTGTCGAATTGGCGGTTGACGAAATGCTTGCCACCATCACTGATCACAGCGCGTGGAACTCCAAAGCGTGGAAAAATGATGTCGGTGAACATGCGTTTCACTGCATTTGAGTCAGCATGTCGACATGGAATTGCTTCGATCCACTTGGACACGTAATCCACTGCAACCAAAATGTACTCATAACCGTGAGATGGTGGAAACGGTCCCATGAAATCAATCCCCCATACGTCGAAGAGCTCTACCTCTAGGATGGAATTGAGAGGCATCTCGTTGCGTTTGGAAATGTTCCCTGTCCTTTGGCACTTGTCACAAGCTGCAACTAAAGTCCGCGCGTCTCTGAAAAGAGTAGGCCAATAGAAACCAGATTGCAGGACCTTGGCAGCTGTCTTGGAGAATGAAGCATGACCTCCGTATGCTGACGAGTGGCAGTGCTCAAGGATAGAACGCGTCTCTTCATTTGGTACGCAACGCCTGAGTATACCATCAATTCCTACCTTAAAAAGAAAAGGCTCATCCCAAAAGTAGTGCCTTGAATCTGATTTGAGCTTCTTTCGTTGCTGGTACGTCATGGTGGCAGGGGTGATCTCAGAAGCTAAGAAGTTGGCAATGTCTGCATACCAAGGGTCTGATTGAAGGCTTGTGCGGGTCGCATGACCCTGGATGCTGGTCGCATTGATGGTGTTCAGTGCAGAGATGGACAAAAGTTGTTCGTCGGGGAAAGAATCGCTGATTGGTAGATGAGCAGAGCTTCCTCCATCCAAACGAAGTCTAGAGAGATGGTCTGCCACCGTGTTTTCGATGCCCTTCTTATCCCTGATTTCAAGATCAAATTCCTGCAGAAGAAGAATCCACCTGATCAAGCGCGGTTTAGCATCCTGTTTGCTCAACAAATACCTGAGTGCGGCATGATCTGTGTAGACGATGATTTTGGATCCCACCAAATACGACCGAAACTTGTCGAGAGCGAAGACAATCGCCAGGAGTTCTTTCTCGGTGGTCGTGTAATTCATCTGAGCTGGGTCTAGCACTTTGCTGGCATAGTAAATCGCACATGGCTTCTTGTCTTTCCTCTGCCCTAGAACTGCTCCGACAGCGTAATCACTAGCATCACACATGATCTCGAAGGGGAGAGACCAGTCAGGTGGTTGCAAAATGGGCGCAGAGATAAGGGCTTCTTTCAATCTGCTGAAAGATTTGACACAATCGTCCGTGAAAACAAAGTCAGAATCCTTAACGAGTAGATTGGTCAAAGGTTTCGCGATTTTGGAAAAGTCCTTGATGAAGCGACGGTAGAATCCTGCGTGCCCGAGAAAGCTCCGTATGCCCTTGACATTTGTTGGAATCTCCAGTTTCTCGATCACCTCTATCTTCGCCTTATCCACCTCGATTCCCCTGGAGGTCACTACATGTCCCAGAACAACTCCAGTTTGGACCATGAAGTGGCATTTCTCCCAGTTTAAAATCAAATGGACCTCCTCGCATCTCTGGAGAATCTTGCAAAGGTTCGTCAAACAAGACTCAAAACTTGAACCGTACACGGAGAAGTCGTCCATGAAAATCTCCACCTCGTGCTCAATGAAATCAGAAAAGATGGCCATCATTGCTCTCTGGAAGGTTGCAGGCGCATTGCACAGACCGAAAGGCATCCTACGGTACGCGTACGTACCATAGGGACAAGTGAAAGTGGTCTTTTCTTGGTCCTGTGGGTGAATGGGTATCTGGAAGAACCCGGAGTATCCGTCCAGATAACAAAAATATGAATGATTTGCAAGCCTTTCCAAGAGTTGATCAACAAATGGCAAAGGAAAGTGATCCTTGCGGGTGGCAGCATTGAGTTTTCTGTAATCAATACACATGCGATAACCGTTCACCACACGTGTTTGGATTAACTCATTCTTCTCGTTCCTCACCACTGTTGTACCACCTTTCTTCGGCACCACATGGACAGGACTCACCCATTGGCTGTCGGAAATTGGGTAAATGATACCTGCGTCGAGAAGCTTGAAAATCTCTTTCTTCACCACCTCTCGAAGGTTTGGGTTGAGCCGTCTCTGGTGTTCAATTGAGGGTTTGTGATCGTCTTCGAGGAAAATTCTGTGCGAGCAAATGGATGGACTGATTCCCTTCAGATCATTGATGGAATACCCGATTGCCCCTTTGTGAAGCTTCAGTTTCTCCAAGAGTTTGGAGGTCTGATCAGGGTTCAACTCTGCGTTCACAATGACTGGAAAGGA
Source organism: Carex rostrata (assembly GCF_964058835.1). Lineage (NCBI taxonomy): Eukaryota > Viridiplantae > Streptophyta > Magnoliopsida > Poales > Cyperaceae > Carex > Carex rostrata. The sequence goes on along the minus strand of NC_135931.1, from coordinate 3,930,933 downwards.
TCGATCTGAGCCTAAGAATTCATATATGAGATTGGCTGGAAGAGGCTTAAGCTCAGGGACCTTTTCTTCTGTCTGCGTGTTGATGCGGGTCGCATCATCTCCCTGCGGCTCGCGTTGAGGTCCTTGCGGGTCGCATCCTGCTTCTTTCAGTTCAGCTGTTTTCACATCTGCTTCAAACATCTCTCCCAATCGAGCAGTTTCAACTTGTATCTCAGACAAGAAATCAGCGTGTGCTTGCATTCCCTCCTGAATTTGTTCAATGAAGTATCCTTCTGCCAAGTCCGTTAGACATTCTTCGGTCGCATCGATGCGGAAACAGGACTCGGCGGTGGACGGGTACTTCATTGCTCGGTCAATCTGGAATCGCACCTTCTCTCCTCCAAAGTTCAAGGTCAGTGTTCCTTGGAACACGTCAATGATTGCACCTGCGGTTCGAAGGAAAGGTCGTCCAAGAATGATCGGGACTTCCTTATCCTCTTCCATTTCCATGACTACAAAGTCAACAGGCACGTAGTACTTGCCGACCTGAACTGGCACATCTTCAATTATGCCAAGTGGAAGTCTTACTGAGGAGTCAGCCAGCTGAAGTGACATCCGAGTTGGTTTAAGCTCCCCCACTCCCAATTTCTCAAAGATCGTGCGAGGCATGAGGCTCACACTCGCTCCCAAATCACAAAGAGCTCTCTTGATTGTCGCTTTCCCTATAATGCAAGGAATAGAGAACTTACCTGGGTCATCCAGTTTGGGAGGAAGCTCGCTGTTCAAAATGGCACTGCACTGCTCCGTCAGTTTCACCGTTTCGGCCCCCCCCAAGCTTCGTTTGTTGGATAGAATATCCTTCAAAAACTTGGCGTAAGTGGGCATCTGGGTTAGGGCTTCGGTGAATGGAATTGTGATGTGCAATCCTTTGATAACCTCAACGAAGTTAGCGAACTGTGCATTCAATTTGGTCTCAGCCAATCTTCGAGGGAAGGGTACAGGTGGTCTGTACGGAGGTGGCTTCTCGGCTTTTCCTTTGTTCTGAGCCTCAGGCTTGTCTGATGCGGGTCGCGCGTCTGGGATGCGGGTCGCATCCAAAGTCTCTTCACTTGGCATTGCGGGTCGACTAGCTCCTTCATGAACAGGAGGGTCTTCAGAGCTGGATGCGGGTCGCACGACTGGGATGCGGGTCGCATCAGATGAAGTTTGCTCTGTTGGGTTGACTGGTTCCTTGTACTGGGTTCCACTTCGCAAAGTAATTGCCTTCGCCTCTCCTCTGGGGTTTGGTTCTGGTTGTGCAGGTAGCTTCCCAGGTTGGGGTTGGCTCAAGGCGACTATGTGACTCAACTGCTCAAGCAATTTGTTCTGAGTGGCTATTTGAGTCGACATGGACTGCATTTGTTCCCACATAATTTGGTTCATTTTTCCTTGCTCGTGTGTGAAGTTGGTCGCATAGGGAGGCACATAAGGTTTGGAAGGACCAGCTTGAGATGCTCGGCTGTTCTGATTGGGGAATGAAACGTTTTGGTAGAAGTTTCTGTTGTTGCTCCCTCCAGAAGAATTGTTCCAGTTGTTGCTAGATGAAGGGTTGTTGAAGGGTGGTCTGGGAGGATTGTGGAATGGTGCAGGATTGTTTTGATTCCTATTCCAATTTTGTTGTTCCATTGGATCCTTGGAATAGGATCGGTTGAAGGGAGGTTTTGGGAAGAAGGAAGGTTCGTTGTTGATGGAGTTGACCTGCTCGATCTCCTCACCAGCCTGCACCAATGGACATTGCTCGTAAGCGTGTCTCTCATCACCGCACATGACACATGCTTGCGGCTGCTGTTCGACTGCCTTCACGCTCAGCTTGTCCATCGCTCTCTGCATGGCGTCCATCTTGGCGGTGAGAGCCGTGATGTGATCCACCTCGTACTTGCCACCTCCTTGGCTACCACCTTGGCCTCCTCTTCGTCGTGAGTTGTCACGGCCGGACCACTGCTGGTTCTGCGCCATGCTGTCTATCAAGTTCATAGCCTCTAAAGGCTCCCTTGACATCAGCGCGCCTCCCGCAACAGCGTCGACGTAAGCACGAGTGCTCTCGTTCAAGCCATCATAAAACGTTTGGATCAAGAGCCAGTCCGGTATACCATGGTGTGGACAAGAGTACTGCAGTTCTCTAAACCTTTCCCATGCCTCATTCAGGGGTTCATCAAAAATTTGACTAAAGCTGGTCAGGTCATGTCTTACCTTGGCAGTTCGTTTATGAGGGAAAAATCTGGTCAGAAACAGTTTGGATAATTCCCTCCAAGTCAGAACTGAGTCCCTAGGTAAAGATCCTAACCATTTCTTTGCCTTGTCCCTGAGAGTGAAAGGAAATAGAGCAAGCTTGGTGTAATCAGCATTCTCACCGTTAGTTTTGATGGTCGTGATGCACTCGAGGAATGTTTGGAGATGGGAGTGCGGGTCTTCGTGGTCGAGTCCATGGAAGGTGTTCTGTTGCACCATGTTGACTACCCCCGGATTGAAGTTCGGTTGTTGACCGGGAATCCTTGGTAGTCTGATCGCGCCTCGGACATCTCCGGCTCTTGGTACGTTGAACTCACGCAAGGTCCTTGGCATGAAGACATCCATGTCGTCGTCAGACTGATCGGTCAGATCTTCTCTTTCTCTGTTTCTGGCTTCTGCATCCCTTTCCTCCCTGCTCGGATGTTCTGACATTGTTTCTGTGACGCGAGTCGCTTCAGAAGTGATGCGGGTCGCGTCGGATGTGACTCGGGTCGCGTCAACTTCGATGCTGGTCGCGTCAGCTGATAACTGAGCAGGAACAGTGTCGTCAGGAGGAGTGTCGTCAAAAAGCGGTCCTCTGCTCCTCAGTTGGTAAGTCAACTTGTATTTACCTGCAGGAGGGGGAATGAAAGCCAGTTTTTAGTGATAAGGAAGTAAAGAAAAAGAAAAGATACAAATTAAAATCTAGATTAACTAAGAAAAGCAAAAATCTAGAAAGGAATTGATAGCCGTCCCCGGCAACGGCGCCAAAAACTTGTTCGCTTACAAAGGTATGCTACAAAGTCTCAGGTACAACAAGTTGTACCAGTTTAAACCTTGAATCTACTCTCGTCTAAGGTTGCAAGTGCACAACCCTATCCGTATAGCATAATAAGGTATCGATCCTCAGGGACGGTTTAATTCGATTCTAAATTTCTACAAATCCGAGTTAAGTACTAGAAGTGTGAAAGGTTTGGTTTGAATTCGTTTCAATTTCTCAATTCAATAACAAAAGATTGCAAAAGAAAGTAAATGTTTGTTTCAGTCAAGTTTAAAAGGATGCTTCCAGGATTTCAGATTTCATCCTCAGCTTTGCCTCTCTGGACCTTCACTCGACTCGCATCATCTCTGATGCGACCCTAGTGATGCGACCCGCATGGTCTCCCATGCGACTTGCATGGCCATCGAGTGAATGCAGCATTTCACCTATTTCTGAGTTATTCGATTGTGCAAGGTTCTACTGACCCTACCCACGATTCCTGAGCCTCAACTCTCGTTTATTAGCACCAGTAACCTAGTAGGGAATTGCAATTTCACCTTCTTAGATCTACAACTTTCAACTCTCGTTTATTTGTATTCAATCTAAGTCAATTGATCGGTTTGCTAAAGGTATCCACTATCTCTCAATAAATGGAAATCTCACCTTTCGGTTCAATTGATCTATCTTTTCAGATTTCTAATCTACCTCAAGTGCTTGATTAAATTGCAAGAAAGATCTAGATCAAGATATTAGAAGAGATGAAAGATTCATTCAACAATAGTCAACAAAATGCAATCACACAATCTCAATCAAGCTTTAAAAGAAATATACACAATCAATTGATCACAAGAACAACTCAAATTCAAGTGAAATACACACAATCAAAACTTTAGACTACATCAACCCTAGAAACAAAGAAGGATCTACTCAAACAACATCATAAAAGAAGAGAGAAGAGATAGGATCATGATAGAACCAATTGAAGCAATCTTGCAAGGATCTTCCCTCCTTTCTCTCTTTCTTGATCAACACTCCAATTCTTGAGGCTTTGAATCTTCAAATTTCGGAACTCCCTCTCTGGTGACCGAGGCGGGCTATTTATAGACTTTTCAAAACATTTGCTTCAATTCTGGGCCCTTATTGGGCCTTTGCTGTCTGCTCTGGAAGCTCGCGATGCGACCCGCATCACCACTGAAGCGACCCGCATCAGAGTGTGATGAATGCGCCTCGCATGCAGTGGTGCTGCGACCTGCTGGTGCGGCTCTGAGTGGTTGATGCGCCTCGCGTCAATCCTGATGAGGGTCGCATCAAGGTCTCTTAACTTCAGTAATTTGCTTGATTTCACCAATTTTCCTGCAAGATAAGAATGAAAGCACAGCAGTACCAATTCTACGCATAATCATTATAATAGATGTTATTTAATGGCTCAAGATTCATGTTTTGGTACCGAAATTGGTCAAAACAATAGGTCGGATATAGCAATATCAGGTAGCTAAGAGGCCTCCCGTGCTACGGCTCAATATTCGACTTTTCGAAATCCTAACGGTCGATCCAAACCGTTCATCTTGTTCTCCATATCAATATGTGCTTGGAGACCAAATTTTATATTTTTTGGAAATTTTTTACTATTTTTTTAGATTTATTGAAAATCGCTATTTTTCAGACAAATCTGGACCATAAAAAACAGCGATATTCAATAAATCTAAAAAAATAGTAAAAAATTTCCAAAAAATGTAAAATTTAGTCTCCAAACACATATTAATACGGAGAACAAGATGAACGGTTCGGATCAACCGTTAAGATTTCGAAAAGTCAAATATTGAGCTGTAGCACGGGAGGCCTCTTAGCTACCCATAGCATATTAGCCAAATCCTATATATATATATATATATATATATATATATAGTGACTAATGTGCATTCAAATGTATATGGGCCGAAATACATACGGTCCAAATTCAATTTTTCAAAATCTAAACGGTCGATCCGAACCGTTCATCTTGTTCTCCATATTAATATGTGCTTGGAGACCAAATTTTACATTTTTTTTTGAATTTTTTTTACTATTTATTAAGTATTTTACAAAATTGTTGATCCAACAGTAGCTTAACAAAACAGTAAAATCAGCAGCCACTATTGGATCAACAATTTTGTAAAATACTTAATAAATAGTAAAAAAAATTCAGAAAAATGTAAAATTTGGTCTCCAAGCACATATTAATATGGAGAACAAGATGAATGGTTTGGATCGATCGTTTGGATTTTAAAAAGTCAAATTTGGACCGTATGTATTTCAACCTATATACATTCGGATGCACATTAGTCTATATATGCACATCTTAATATATAGATCGCATCTAACGGTTCGGATTGACTATTCGGACTTTGAAAATGAAGAAAAAAAATTTGAAAGATAGAGTGCATTTGGGTGCATATATATATATATATAGAGAGAGAGAGAGAGAGATGGGCTATGGTGCATTGCAATGCATGGAGGGGTTTGTGCATTGGATCATAAATCTAAAATTCAAAATCTAAATGGCCGATCCAAACCGTTCATCTTGTTCTCCATATTAATATGTGCTTGGAGACCAAATTTTACATTTTTCTGAATTTTTTTACTATTTATTAAGTATTTTACAAAATTGTTGATCCAACGGTGGCTGCTGATTTTACTGTTTTGTTAAGCCACCGTTGGATCAACAATTTTGTAAAATACTTAATAAATAGTAAAAAAAATTCAGAAAAATGAAAAATTTGGTCTCCAAGCACATATTAATATGGAGAACAAGATGAACGGTTTGGATCGGTCATTTGAATTTTAGATTTATGGTGTAATACACAAACCCCTCCATGCATTGCAATGCACCATAGCCCATCTCTCTCTCTCTCTCTCTATATATATATATATATATATATATACACTAGAAACCAATAAATTGTCTTATTAGTAAATGAGTTTGTGAAATGAATATTATACAATATGCGTGTCGACATAGAATTAGCAAAACAATGTTCAAATAGTACTAATATTATTTACTCGATGAGAGCAGATAACCTGTCCTCCGGGGTGCAGGAAAATCCTGCCTCCTCTATCTCTGTAATTGGGACCTATCACTCTTAAAGGGGGCCGATCACTGTTCATTTTTGAATTTGGGGTCCACTAACAGTGACTCTGGAAAAGGAATTTTCTGTTCCCAGAGGGACAGAGCATTCGATCTCTTACTCGATATCCATTCATAACAGCTCATCAAAATGTAGCTTAGCGGTATATATATGACGAAGTCAATTGTCAGTTCTGAATACAAATCTAGCAGGGTTGCACGTTAGTCAAGAACAAATACATTAAAATTAATAACAATGAAATTCAAAAGATATTTAAACCTCAGGTATAGGACAGTATCAAAAGTAGCCAACGATAGATTCGACGAATTTAAAAGACAATCCAATAGCCCCAATATTCTACTCTTCTCTTTCTTTGAAGATGCAATCATGCAAAGATATTTATATATGGTGGTGTTATTCTTTTTTTTTATTATTAAAAACCCGTAGGCAATGGTGGTGTTATTCAGCTCCTAGGTTGCTAGCATATTGTGTGATGCATAAAGTAGAGCAAAGTTAGAGTGTGTACTCATCAAGAGAGTTTGATAAATACAATATTAAATTAGCTTCAAACGATGAATTTAAACTGTTGAAATTCATGTATTTCATGAGTGATGCATGTACATGCAAAATTTTAAAAGTTTCGAATTCATTTGCTACGTATAAGATCAAGCGGTCAAAGAAACGATGAGAAAATGAATATATAAAATAACTTATAAAATATTAATTTATTTGACCGCTTGACCTTATAGTAAATGAATTCGAAACTTTCAAAATTTTGCATGTACATGCATCACTCATGAAGTACATGGATTTCAACATTTTAGATTCGTCGTTTGAAGTCGATTTAATATACTTTTGGAATTATGCTCACCAAACTCTCTTGGTGAGCACATCACACCCTAGATTTGCTCAAATTAATATGATCAAGACATATCAAATTGGAGGTGGTCTAAATATTTTGCTAGAATTCACAGTTTTCAATAAATATTAGTAAGCAAGTCCATGAGAAAAAGCTTGTTTTTTTCTTTGTTTATGTGCTGTGTATATATGTATATAGTTATTTTACTACAAGGTTAAGCGATCAAAGAAATTAATTTTTTATAAATTATTTTATATATTCATTTTTTCATCGTTTCTTTGACTGCTTGACTTTGTAGCAAATAAATTCGAAACTTTCAAAATTTTGCATGTACATGTATCACTCATGAAGTACATGGATTTCAACGGTTTGGATTCATCGTTTGAAGCCGATTTAATATACTTTTTGAGTTGTGCTCACCAAACTCTCTTGGTGAGCACATCGCACCCTAGCTTTGCTCTATTAATTCTTTTCTGAAATTATAGATTGAGAATCAAACCACTTAACATATTTTCAAACTCTTGTATATTACACAGAATTTTCCTACTTAGTGAGTTTCGAACTCATAACCTCCCACATGAAAGTTGTGTGTCTTTGTCACTAAATCAAAGATAAATTCTTCATCATGTTAAATTTAATTAGGACATTTTGTTTTCTCTTTTTCGATGTACCATTGCTCCGTGTATTCAAATCCGAATCACTAATTTTTATCACGTAATTTACACTTATTATGTTAGAATTCACACTAAATTAGACGATCCTAGTATAAGACCGTCTGATTTAATATAATACGTCCGCTCTAAATCAGACGGTACGTCCAAGTATATAACTATGAAAAAGTTTCAAACTATTATGGGTAAAAATATTAACAGAACTAATTTGATTTCACGCAACATAAAATCATATATAAACAATAATATTATGAACAACTATATGACTGAATAGGGGTGTTAACGGATACGATACATATCGGGTAGAGGCATTTTCATATTCATATTTGTTATGATAATGAAAAAAAATATTTATTCTTATATGTCTTTTTAAATACGGTAGATAAACGGAACTGAATGTCCTGCATCTCTAGGAGCAGGAAATTTCCAACTCTAGAGTCACTGCGGGTGGATCCGAGGTGGGTCCAAAATAAAATATTTAAATATTAAAAATGATTTCAGTTTCTGTCTTTAGAGTCACTGTAGGTGGGTCTGAAATAGACCCGAGATCAAATATTTAAATATTAAATGTGATCCAACTCCGCTCAGCAGTGGCTCTGAGAGCTGAAATTTTCATGCACGGGTGATCCGAGCGCTGGATAAACGGATAAAAAGATGCAACTGACACCGCTATGACTGATGCATGAAGTACAGAAGGCTCCGTCTTTGATTACCACGGCCCATTAATGCTCAGAAAAACCATGGAATACAAAAACAACGGCACCGGGGGCCTCTGGCTATGGCTACTTGGTCGACATCAAGCATACTAGACGCCACAACCCACTTGAGCACCTCAATGTCTCTAATACATTGCACCTTCTACCTACTCACCTCTGGTTTTCAGTAAAATATTTGACGAATATTCCAACCTGGACCCCTTTTTGCTTTATCCGGTCTAGGAAATCTAAAATTTCCTTCTTTGCTAAACAAGACCAAATGTTGTCCCCAATGATCCACAAACTAATTTTTTTTCTTTTTGAAATGAAAGATAAATATCTAGTCTATTCAGTTTTCTTCAAACTCTCTCTATATTACAGATGATTTTTTCACTTTTTGAATTTCTTTTTTTGCAAGTTAAAACACCCACAAGCTTTCTTTCATTCAAAACATCAAAATCTTTTTTGAATTTTGAACTCATGATCTCTCACATAGGAGTCATGTGTTTTTTCTACTATAGACCAAATGTTGGTTCTTGATCAACAAACTAATTTTATTTACACAATTTATATTTTTCTAGTTTGATCTACAAAACTAACTTTCAGATATTATATTTCATTTTTGCCAAATCATATTTATAATTTTGCTTCGACTGAGAAGATACAATTAAATTTGTTTATTATTACCGGTGTAGCCGGTTTACAATTAAATTTGCTTATAATTACTTTCAGGTATTATATTTTTTTCTTCTCATTGACCTCTCTTTTCTTATATACAACTGTGCGTACCACATTGTTTATAAAAATTATATTTAGTTTATGAAATATAATAGGTTTTTGCGTGTGTTTTAGAGAAGTTGATTATATATATAAAGTTTCTGAAATTTCATGCATGCTTTGGTCCTTGCCTAGCTATTGCCATTCAATTAAAAAAACAAAATGTCACTGTCTGCCCAGACGTATGTTACTGGACCAATTTTTTTATATATATCCAAAAAAAATATAAATTTAAAAAATTAACCAAACCTCTTGTCAATTTCAAAAATTACCCAAACCGGAAAAAAAATTTCCGGTAAATGGATATTAAAACCGGAATAATTTTTTCCGGTTTTAGAATTTTTTTTTTAAAAACCGGAATAATTTTTTCTGGTTTTAGGATTTTTTTTAGGAAATTTTTTTTTTCGGATTCTTTTTTTTTTCATTTTTCAGTTTTTATAATTTATTTATTTCTTGTATTGAAGTATTACAAATATTTAATATATTTTTTTTAAATAGATGGAATACTATATAATTTGATTTATTCGAAAGACTACTACAAAAAATCCGGATCAACATTTTTCATGCCGGATTTGAAAATAATTTGAAAATACCGATCGTTGAATGCCTACCGTTGAACGAAAACTTAAACTGAATTTTTGAGTTACTAAACGATTTTTTTTTAAATTCTGATGCCTCATTTTTTTCATACCTCATCATACCTCATATTTTATATTTTCGTTTTCAAAGTTCAAATTATCGATCCGAACCGTTCAACAAAATATTTATACTAAAATATGCATGGAGATGAAATTTTATATTTTTTAAAATTTTTTTGCTATTTTTTAAGATAGGTACAAAACCACTGTTTTTGAACCGTTCAAAAAACAGTGATTTTCTACCCATCTTAAAAAATAGTAAAAAAATTTCAAAAATTATAAAATTTCATCCCTAACCATATTTTAGTATGGATATCATGTTGAACGGTTCGGATCGACAATTTAGACTTTGAATATGAAGAAAATGAAGATATAAAATATGAGGTATGATGAGGTATAAAAAAAAATGAGGCATTGGAACCCTCGTTTAGTGCCTCAAAAATTCAGTTTAAGTTTTCGTTCAACGGTAGGCATTCAACGATCGGTATTTTTAAAGTTTTCAAAGTCCAAACAGTCGATCCAAACCGTTCAACATGATGGATATTTTAAAATGTGCTTGCAGATCAAATTTTACATTTTTCTAAATTTTTTACTATTTATTAAGATGGATACAAAAATTCAATGGTCTGAATATAGCGATTTTCTTAAATACTTAATAAATAAATAGTAAAATAATTCAAAAAAATATAAAATTTGATATGCAAGCACATTTTAACATATATATTATATTATATATACATATACATATATTATATTGTATTGTATTACATATACATATCTTATATTATATTAATTTTCTTACGACCGTAAAAAATCCGGCATAAAAAATGTTGATCCGGATTATTTGTAGCAGTTTTTCGAATAAATTAAATTATATAGTATTTCATCTATTTTTAAAAAAATATATTAAATATTTGTAATACTTCAATACAAAAAATAAATAAATTATAAAAACTGAAAAATGAAAAAAAAAATCCGAAAAAAAAAATTCCAGAAAATTTTTTTTCCTAAAACAAAAAAAAATCCTAAAATCGGAAAAAATTATTCCGGTTTAAAAAAAAATTCTAAAACCTGAAAAAATTATTCCGGTTTTAATATCCATTTGCCGGAAAAAAAAATTCGGAAATTGGTGTTGAAACCGGAAAAAAAATTTCTAGTTTGGGTAGTTTTCGAAATTGATGAGAGGTTTGATTAGTTTTTTAAATTTATATATATTTTTTTATATAAATAAAAAAATCGGTTACTGGATTTATGCCCACTTTTTGATACAAAATGAACCAAAATGGCATAAAATATAGAATGTCAAAAGATTATAGCAATATTTTGAAATGTAAGGACGCATATCAAAATGGTTCCGAAAGTATAAGTTACTATTGTTTTAACAGTCCGATGTTTCTCTCTTTCATTCCTTGAAAAATGAAAAGAGTTCCTCCCTTTTCAGCTTTTCTGGCTTTTCTATAACAACCGCTATTTGTCAACTTGTCAAACTTTTTTTTTTTTTTAGGAAAAGCCCTTAAGCAAACTGATATAACTTCTCCTGAGTCTCATCCGAAATTTTTATTAATAACATAAAAAAAAATTAACCAAAACACTATCGTTTGATTAGAATTTGAGAATTACCTCGGTTGCAGAGCCAATTCGCAGACTTATTTAATGGGGTCTGCACAGCCGATCCGCGGCTCCACACTTTTTTTTTGGTTTACAAAAACATTTATTATTAATAACACGGGCTCAAACTTTGAGATATACAACGCAAATTCTAAGTAAAAAAACTGGGGCCGCAGAATTGCAAACTTTGAGATATTTTGACACGAATTCCAAGTGAAAAAAGAGAAAAAGGTAAAACTGGGCTGTAGATTATCTGTGCGGACCCCATTAATTGAGGTCGCAAACTGGCTCTGTGATCTGGGTATTCGTGGAATTCTTCCAAATTCAGGGTGTTTCGGTTTTTTTTTTTTATGCTATTAATTAATAAAAACTTCGGGAGTCTCGTATCTTACATATACTGTAATTTGGATCAATATTTCAAAAAAGTATAACATATTACAAAACAAGGAGAATATCCTACATTAAATGTTTATAGAGAGTATGGCTAATATAACATCAGTGTCATTTCAGTCTATATAACACCAACTCCAAAACCTATCAAATTGAGTTCAAATGATGAATCCAAACTGTTCAAACCAATTTACTTTATGAGTGATACGTTTACATGCAAACTTTTTATATTTTCGAGTTATTTTAGTATCAAGTCAAGCGGCAAAAAAAATGAAAAATGAATGTATTAAAATTAACTGAAAAACTCACACATTTGACCGCTTGACTTGATACCAAATAAACTCAAAAACTTATAAATTTTACATGTAAACACACAACTAATGAAGTAGATCAGTTTGAACGGTTTGGATTCACCATTTGAACTCGATTTGATAGGTTTTGGAGGACGATATATGTATCATAAAGCATATATAAATTTGAGAAAAAAAATGCATATATTACAAATTTCAGTGGTTACAATAAAACCTTTGTAAGTTGTGTTTGTATAACCTTTGTAAATTGTATTCTAATTTATCACAAATTTACTAACTAGATATATATATAATTAAAATCTTTTAATAGAGTAATTAATGATTGATTAGTTCATTATAATTTAAAACAAAACTAATTTGCTTAATTACATATTTTAGAAATTTATGCATACATATTGTTACTTCTCAAGATACTTCAAATATTATAGTGCTAAAATCACATTTAACATAATTAGTCTCTAATTATTTATTAAAAAATTAACAATCCTATTTTTGAGATAAAAATTAAATTAATTACATACTTTAAAGTCATTGACTAATGATATGAAACCTCAAATCTCAACCTCCACACATAATGTTGTATTACTCACTACATAATATGCATCACAGAGGCGTGCCACAGAGGTACCAGATCCTCCTCCGTGTGCACGCCACGTGAGTACTGTATAAGTGACTTCCTATGTTAATACTAAATAAACTTGACAAATTAATATGAACTCTCTGAAACACCGGTTGCATTTGCATGGACCATCAATTGCCAGAGCTCTCTAAATGGGATCATACACAGCTTCATAAACAAAGAGAGGAGGAAGAAGGTAGCAACAACGAGCCATCGATCGATCCGTGCATGGCTTATCTCGGCCCCAGGGCTGTTCTAGCGCTTCTTGTGTTTGCAGCTCTTCTACTGATTCTCCCTTTGCTTTTGCCTCCTTTGCCACCACCTCCAGCGGTGCTGCTTCTGGTTCCGGTCGTGTTAATGCTCTTGCTCTTCTTCCTTGCCTTCACCCCTTCTAACGAATTCCCGGACAGCTTCAATAAAATTTGTTGATTCTTTTTCGTCCTTGAAAAAAAAAAAGGTGAGATAGATTGTCTGCATGTGTAGGAATTCAGGATGATGAAAGACTGAATGAAGTTAGTATCTGAGACTAAGATAGAGAAAATGAGTTCCCTTTAATTTTTTCCTTGTTCTTGTTTACCAGAAATTCAGAATATATATCATGGAAATTTTGTTATGTTTTAATTGTCCTCTATATATCGTTGTAGGAACTGTGTTGGAATTGTGATGCTCAACTACAATAGTATATAAGTACGTATGAGAGAACAAAACTAAGGAAAAGGGGAAAAAAAATGTGGAATAGGATGATGATACTCTCTAGGTTTCTGAATATATCATTTCTGGTAAATATTTGAAGAGGCATCAAAGGAGAACTCTAAGTTTCCTCGTATATTCTGAACAGATGCATGGAGCAGTCTAACAAGAGTCTAATTAATATAGTCTATAAGGTAATAAATAGATGGACAGGAGAGATTGCTCTGAACTTCCATTTGATTGCAAATTTGCAATTAGGAGCTGGCATTCTGATGCATTACTACTTTGCAGACTAATTAAGTTGGATTTTAATATAGGCGATAACATGACGATATTTGATATACATTTTATCTTCCTGTGTGATAGCATGCATGGTAGTTAGCAACCTGGAATAGTACGGCGAATGGAACCTACTCGTGCTCCTCGGCATACAAATTCATCCATAACGGAGGTGTATACTCAGCATACAACCCAACCATATGGAAAATGAGAATTCCAATGAAAATCAGAATATTCATGTGGCTCCTGTTTCAAAATAAAATCCTAACGCAAGAAGTGCTGACAAAAAGGGGATGTATAGTAGATGGTGGTGGTTGTTTTTGCAACAACAGTCAGATAGAAACCGGGGAACATCTATTTTGGGAATATAGTTATGCCAACCATTTTTGGACGGGTCTAAAGGCGGAATTGAACCTACACCGTTCTCAGGGATCACTCTGATCAACATATGGAATACGGAACGCAATAGCCTTACCAAGCAAGAGAGATTGAGCTGGGACACAGCATGGACGGCAGGCAAATGGGCTCTTTAGAAAGAGAGGAACAGACGGGTCTTCTCTCAGGAAAGAAAACCAGTGGGAATCACCATTAATGCGGCCGCGATGGATGTGCATATATAATTGGATGCTCATTTGCTGACTATGACAGCTGGAGGGCTTCAATTTTGCTTTGTACACAGCTGTACATCTCCTCAATCCCGCCTAAATCCAGTATATTAGTATACTCCTTTTTCTAGCTTTTGCTTTTGGCAAACTTAGGTTTTTTATACTTTTTGCAAAATTGATGAGGTGTATATAATCCTAGAACTTGTGATCAATTTTTTTATCAATACAAACGTTAACGGTAAAACCGTTAACCTTCAAAAAAATAATTTTGTTTTATCAATTCTTCATGCTTCCTGAAAGAAGATTCTAAAGATATAGATATATAGAGATGAGCTATGATACATTGCAATACATAGATATTTTTGTGCATTGAATCATAAATTACTGATTCAAAGTTCAAATGACCGATCCGAACTGTTTATCTTGTTCTCCATATTAATATGTGTTAGGAGATCAAATTTTACATTTTTTTTGAGTGTTTTTACTATTTATTAAGCAACTTTGAAAATCGCCGATTAGGTGGTCCAGAAATTTTTACTGTTTTTATTATTCACCCAGATTTTCAGATTTTCAAAGTGACTTAATAAATAGTAAAAAAATTCCAAAAAATGTAAAATTCGGTTTCCAAGCACATATTAATATGGAGAACAAGATGAACGGTTTGGATCAGTCATTTCGACTTTGAATCCGGTGATTTATGATTCAATGCACAAAAATGCCTATGCATTGCAATGTACTATAGCCTATCTCTAGATATATATATATAGAGAGAGAGAGAGAGATTGACTAATATGCTTTCGGTAGCATATGGGCCGAAGTGCTACCGGTCCAAATTTGAAATTTCAAAATACAAAAAGTCGATCTGAACCGTTCATCTTGTTCTCCATATTAATATGTGCTTGGAAACCAAATTTTATATTTTTCTGAATTTTTTTACTATTTATTAAGCCACTTTGAAAATCGCTGATCCAACGGTAGCACTTTTTGTTAAGCCACCGTTGGATCAGCAATTTCAAAGTGACTTAATATATAGTAAAAAAATTCAGAAAAATATAAAATTTGGTCTCCAAGCACATATTAATATGGAGAACAAGATGAACGGTTCATATCGACTTTTTGAATTTTGAAATTTCAAATTTGGACCGGTAGCACTTCGGCCGAAGTGCTACCGAAAGCATATTAGTCAATCTCTCTCTCTCTCTCTCTAAATATATATATATATATATATATATATATATATATATATAGAGTACGGCTAACACGCTTCCTCTAGCATATGGGCCGAAATGCTTCCGGTGGAAATTTGAAATTTCAAAATCCAAAAAGTCGATCTGAACCGTTCATCTTCTTCTCCATATTAATATCTGCTTGGAGACCAAATTTTACATTTTTCTGAAATTTTTTACTATTTATTAAGCCACTTTGAAAATCGCTGATCCAATGGTTTTACTGTTTTGTTAAGCCACCGTTGGATCAGCGATTTTCAAAGTGGCTTAATAAATAGTAAAAAAATTCAGAAAAATGTAAAATTTGGTCTCCAAGCAGATATTAATATGGAGAAGGAGATGAACGGTTCAGATCGACTTTTTGGATTTTGAAATTTCAAATTTCCACCGGAAGCATTTCGGCCCATATGCTAGAGGAAGCGCGTTAGCCGTACTCTATATATATATATATATATATATATATATATATATATAGTTGAGATGGGCTATGGTGCATTGCAATGCATAGGCCATGGTATGCATTGGACCATAAATCACCGATTCAAAGTCCAAATGATCGATCCAAACCGTTCATCTTGTTCTCCATATTAATATGTGCTTGGAGATCAAATTTTACATTTTTTGGAATTTTTTTACTATTTATTAAGCCACTTTGAAAATCGCTGATCCAACGGTGGCTTCTGATTTTACTGTTCCAAACAGTCACCGTTGGATCAGCGATTTTCAAAGTGGCTTAATAAATAGTAAAAAAATTCCAAAAAATGTAAAATTTGGTCTCCAAGCACATATTAATATGGAGAACAAGATGAACGGTTTGGATCGATCATTTGGACTTTGAATCGGTGATTTATGGTCCAATGCACACCATGGCCTATGCATTGCAATGCACCATAGCCCATCTCTATATAGTTAAGCCACCGTTGGATCAACAATTTTGTAAAATACTTAATAAATAGTAAACAAATTCAGAAAAATGTAAAATTTGGTCTCCAAGCACATATTAATATGGAGAACAAGATGAACGGTTCGGATCGACCATTTGGATTTTAAAAAGTCAAATTTGGACTGTATGTATTTCGGTCCATATACATTCGAATGCACATTAGTCACTCTATATATATATATATATAGATGGGCTGTGGTGCATTGCAATGCATGGGCACCCTTGTGCATTGGACTATAAATCACCGATTCAAAGTCCAAATGATCGATCCAAACTGTCAATCTTCTTCTCCATATTAATATGTGCTTGGAGACCAAATTTTACATTTTTTTTGGAATTTGTTTACTATTTATTAAGCCACTTTGAAAATCTGAAAATCTGGGTGAACAGTCAAAACAGTAAAATTTTCTGGACCACCGGATCGGCGATTTTCAAAGTGGCTTAATAAATAGTAAAAAAATTCCAAAAAATGTAAAATTTGGTCTCCAAGCACATCTTAATATATAGATCGCATCTAACGATTTGGATTGACTATTCGAACTTTAAAAATGGAGAAAAAATATTATGGTGCATTTGGGTGCACAAAAATTTGGGTGCATTTGAACCCCTCCTCTTTCTTTAAACAATCTCTCTCATCACATACTCATCTTTTACACTTTTTTTAAGGTGAATTTTTTTCTTTGTTCAATGTCACTCATATTTCCGACGATTTGTGAAAATTTTTGCGAATCTAAAATCACAATTGTTTTCTACGCAATTTTTTTTTTCAAATGAGATCCATGATGAAGTACTTTTGAGTTATCTGTTGTGCAAGTATTCATACCTCGTAATGCAAGTATTCATATGTCGTCGTGCAAGTATTAATAACTCATCACGATCCCAATCCAGACCGCATCACCTCCAACTTTCTATCCACTGGCTCCTACCGATCCGCCGACAACAAGGCTTTTCAGGTTGTCACGTGCGATTTATGAATACTTGCATGATGTGTTATGAATACTTGCTCGGTGTGAGATGAATACTTGCTCGACGAGGTATGAAACTTGAATGACGAGATATGAATAATTGCGTGACGGACAACTCGAAAGTATGTCATCATGGATCTCATTTGAAAGAGAAAATTACGTAAAAGACGTTCGTGGTTTTAGATTCACAAATTTTCTCACAGATCGTCAAAAATATTGGCGGAATTGAACAGAGAAAAAAATCCACCTTTAAAAACGTGTAAAAGATGGGTGTGTGATGTATCCATTTTTTTAAATACTTAATATCTAAGAAGGTATAAATATTTGATATATTATATATTAACACTTGCGTGCATATGTATTCATATTTGCGCGCGTTAGTTGTAAAATCTATCAAATATTAGGATGTCCCTTAAGTAGTTAGTGGTCCACCCAGTAAATGAGTGGTCCTCCACTTAATAACCGACAATGCCGTATTTTGTTTTGTCTTTTAGTGTTGAAAGTTGTGGTCTCTCTTAATTAGCGGTCAATAAAGATAGTTATTAACCAGAAAATAAATTGAGGAAATGAAGTGGGGGATAATTAGTCGATCCCTATAATTATATAGTGCAGTGAAAGAGTGTTCCACGTCATATTACAGGAAGAAAGAAAAGATAATAACTAAGGTTACAACAAATCTATATAAAAAAAAAATTATAAATTATATACAAAAAAAAACTGTCTTTTTTTTTAAAGAAGTCATGATGCAAAAAAACCAAAGGTTTAAATAGCGTTTATCGCGTCATAGTGGACCGATTAAAAAAACAGCGCTATGCCCAAATAGAGCCGCTATAGCGCAGAATAGCGCTGATAGCTTTTATAGTCTGAAAACGCTATAGTGTCGCTATAGCGCGCTATTTAGAACCTTGATAAAAACATTAAAAAAGAAAAGAAAAAAGACTAAGGAGCCTTCAGGTGTAAGCGTAACCAATCTGCCTCCATTAATTAAGCCTAAATCAAGAGTTAATTAAGGTCTCGCACTGGCTTTGTGAAATCCATCCTAGGTAGGAGTGCAAACGGGTTGGATATTATCTGGTCTTATCTGAAAATTAAATATGAATATTTGATATCCGATATTCGAATATCTGTGCAGATATAAATACAGATATGATTTTAAATTTTAATTATCAGTATTTAAATAGTAGATATATATCATATAGTTTAATATATATTATGAAAAAATTATATTTTTTTAGAGAAGTAGCATTGCTACCAATTTTCATTAAAATGAAAACCAAAATATTATATTATCGGTGCCACTAAGTTAATACCAGCTACACACGTACCACAAAATACCTAGGAACTACCATCCAACAATCACATAAAGACCAACAACATAAAAAAAAAACAACCTACAGCTAGCTAACAATCCAGAAAAACACAATAAATATTAGCAGCAGCTATAATAGTAAAAATTTATATAATTCATTATTATAAAAAAGGCTATCCGTATCCGATTCATATTTATATCAGTCTAATATCCAATCCATATCGTATCCGTATCCGAAAAATAGAAACGAATACGGATATTGTTTTACCACTATCCCGTTTGCACCCCTTTCTGGGCCTCACTTTATATAATTGCTAATTATTTTATATGTTTAAATTTTTACATAATATAACTCTTCCAACATGTACCTACAGAGATGGAGGCAAAAATTCCTTTTGTGAGGATTGCTGGTCTTCATATTAAACGTCACAATTACATTATTTATAAAAATACGAGGTTCAAATAGTAACAATTGTTTAATATTTTGTGGTCAATAATATTATATACACCTACTAATTTGTCTAAATAAAAATAAAGAAAACCACTAATTTTTTTTTTTGTGCATGTAGAAATTTGTCTTGAAAAATATGATCAATGGAAAATCAGACAGCGATGTTTTTATTGAGACAATAGCGAAAAGCCCTCTTGGGAGCAGGAGGTGTTCTTTAGTAAAATGGCAAAGGTGAAGATCTCTTCGATCTCGTTCGACTCTGATCCATTTCTCGCCATGGAAGAGTCTCTTTTGGTTTTCAAATTATTTTCTATAGAGCAATTCTGGGTTTCAAATGAGAAGCCTGAAGTCATGCTGGGTACAATACAATCGTACCAGCTGGTTTGGAATGAAAACATTTGGTGCTTGAACACATGCAATGCACGCATTCACCATTTTGATACACTGAAACGCACGAGGGAACCATCTAGGTTTCATATGTTGTTATCCCACGCGTCTAGTCGCATGCTTCTATCTGATTAAAGCTTACGAACATACCGGAAACAAGTGTAAAACTGTCAAATATTAAAAAATCCGGAATAGGCAAAAAGAGTTCGTTCTCACGCAATTAGCTAGAACAGTGCAATTACGAAAGAGCTCAACTGATTTATTTGATGGCACTTATCTTAAGGTTCTAATGCTCAAAATGAAAAAAAAAAACAACAAAACATTTGAACGTCAATACATGATTGAGCATAGTACAACTTCATTAGAATGGAGCCTAGAACCGTAAGCCATCCAGTACTATAATGAATTAAGAAGAAAACACACACCTAAAAAGTAATGCATACAACAGGTTAGCAAAGTCTTGAAATAGTGGATCTTAAATCTAAACTCAATAATGAACGATCAATTTAAGTTAACAGAATCAATTTAAATTGCTAGAAAAAAAAAATACACCCTGGAATTATGAAGTTACCATAGTGAACAAATTTATAAATAATATAAAAATGTACTACCCATAGGATAAATCTATGTCACCTCTCATCTTTTTCTGAAAAGGAGGGTTGTTATCTTTATGATTAGAACAGGAATTCCTAATAAGCAAGTTCTTGACAAGTACACAAGTCTTGCTAAATTTATCAGATTAAAATTTAACATAATTTTATACAACACATTTGATGTGAAAGAATTTTTCACGCAGTCCTCTTATAAATCAAGCTACTTTATTTATAGCTGAATAAAATAAGAATATTGAGATTTGCAGTTCATGCAGAAAAAGAGAGCTATACATGAAACCGTATTTACGGCAAGTATCAAGTGAAACAAATACACAAGAGGTTGGGACTAAACTCACTTGCTTGAGATATATCAGATAGCTGACGAACATGCAAGCCAACAAGATCAGCAGATCCCTCCCTTTCAGGCTTTAGATGTGTTATTTCCTATGACAGACTCTTCAAGCAAAGTCCAATTGTACAAAATTGAATTCACTCGAATGGACTCAGGCAGACTGTAGCTGCTTGCTCTTTACTCTCTCAAACTCAGAACAAGCCTCTGGTGTATCTTCTTCGCTTGGTGGCACTAACTGCCAGAATAGCGGGAGATATGCCTCCCACTCTTGCAAGATTGCAGCACCCTTCTGACTTCCAGTTTTTTCCTTCAAGAAGAAACAGATAAGAATTACATATATAATAGAATTGAGATATAGAATCCATGAATGAATGAGGAGCTATATTATGCTTACAACATAAGACTCTATCAAACCCTTTAGTTGCATCTGTCCAGCAGGAGCATTCACTCTCTGGATCTTCACTATCTCCTTGTTGACCTGCTTACAATAATTAGTTAGGACAAAAAAAATGATGCCTTCCACAAACATGCATCATTAGACCCCATGCAATCATGTAAAGTTGTACTTGTGACGGAAAGCAGTCCTTGCATATTTTAAGTTGGTCTGGGCATACTTGGGCATGTTCTTATCTGAGAAAATTTTTGTATTGCATAAAACCTAGTAGGAATTGCATGTACTCCTACTTTTTCTAGATTGTTAAATCCCAAGATTCCATTCTAACTCAGTATATGTATGATTTGCATTCCAATTACACAACCAAGAAAATAACCTCTGTCATGTTATTACGGGATCACTGGACCAAAAAGATTATAATTAACTTATTCCAGCCACATATTTAGCAAGACAATAGGAACAGCAAACAAATTCATAGTACATACCTTAGGAATGAGTGAGTCATCTTCATCAAGAATATAAGCTAGGCCACCTGTCATGCCGGCAGCAACATTTCTTCCAACCCTGTTTAAAAAAAATGTTATTTGATAATAGAAAAGTAAGTAGTTAGGTCCTAGAATGCAGGCTTCAATTTTTCTTAGACCAGGAGTGTACTTGTTCTATCTATAAATGTATGTCTTCCTAAAGTTAAATTTGTTTCGAAATTTCCAAAGAATTTCAAACATCCATCTATTACTACTACTGTTAACAGTGATAGACATTTAAATTCAGAAAGAAATAAACATACTTTCCAAGTACTACAACACAACCACCGGTCATATACTCACAGCAGTGGTCTCCAGTGCCCTCCACCACTGCATATGCAAGAGAGTTTCTCACAGCAAATCGCTCCCCTGCCTTCCCTCTTACAAACACTTGCCCCCCAGTAGCACCATACAAACATGTGTTACCGACAATTGTGGCATCCTCTGGGCAGAACCCAGTAGTCTCAACTGGGACCACCACTAACTCCCCACCAGCCATGCCCTACAAATGATAATATTTGTTAATATAAAAAAAGGGAGAAATAGGAGTTTGAATTATGAAGAAACTAAGTAGCTCAAACAGGCATGACTGCATGAAAATGATTTATTGGGAAGAAACTCAATTACAAAATGTAATCAATTTAATACAAACCAGTGAACAGAAAAATCAGAAACAAAGTAACAAAAACTTGAATTGTGGAAAGCATAGAACAATTAGTAAATAAAATCACAATAAGCAAGTTAACACAAGTCACCTTTCCAACATAGTCATTAGCCTCTCCAACCAGACGAATGTTCATTCCAGGAGTAAGGAAGCAAGCAAAGGACTGTCCCGCACTCCCAAGAAAGCTACATGTTACAGATAATATTACTAATATAAATAATCTTATTATACCACAGATGCACTGGAAGCAGGACATGCTACCAAATTTTGGGTTTTACATTACATTCTGTTTACCCCATTACTTAATTTGTTTTACATTTGTGTTCACTTTATTACATATTTGTTCATTTATTTTTCATGTGACCCTGGGGAGGAGGACAGGGTTGCCTAGACTATACATTTTAGTATCAATTAAACAACAAAGCAAGCATGGAAGAATATTAAAAGCTGAAGAAAAAGGAAAGAAAAAGGGAAAAATTAAAACCAGGCTTGAGTTACAAATATCACTGCTGACAGGTGCTGCTAATCCTTAGAGAAGAGTAAAATAGAAATGTTTAAAAGAACTCAAAAACATACGTCAGATTAAGCTGACCGGCAAAACCAGTATCTCCATACTTCTTTGCAATAACACCAGCAACTCGCCCACAAACAGCACGATCAACATTGTAAATTTCTATGGTCTTGGAAACCTCCTTTTCATGCTCAATGGCATCAACTATCTGCAAAGTGATGTGATTTCCAGAAAAAAAAAAAACTAATTAAAACTTTTCGACATAACTTGAGAATTGTATATAGCTCACAAGCTTTCTCAAGAGACATTTCGAGGGACAAATTTTGAAACTACAAGTTAAGGCAGTAAAGTTAATAAAGATTATTGAATATTTACAGCTACATG
This sequence comes from Carex rostrata, assembly GCF_964058835.1. Classification (NCBI taxonomy): domain Eukaryota; kingdom Viridiplantae; phylum Streptophyta; class Magnoliopsida; order Poales; family Cyperaceae; genus Carex; species Carex rostrata. The sequence goes on along the minus strand of NC_135931.1, from coordinate 3,907,998 downwards.
TCCCGAAGAACATATTACAGAAAGCAACCCCAAATTGACAACTTATATGCTGCAAATATATACTCGTACAAGATATGTAGACAAAATACTTAGGCAAAGCAAAATAGTAAACATTAATTTAAGATATTACCTCAGGGTCTGATAGGATGGTCTCATCCAAAACAGGACCATTGGTATGCACTTCTTGCTTCCTTATCTGAGTGCTGCTCAATGCTGGCAAGCCAACATTCTGGATCATTAAAAAGCAGCAAACTTTATCAGTGTTAAACAAATAAACTGATGCATGGACAAATTTGTTATTTGTTTTCAACAATTTAATGTAAAAAGCCATACCGACATAATGTAGCTAAGATCAACATGTAGAGTTTTCATCAAAGGGATGTGCTTTGCTTTCAACAGATCTGTGTGTCCAATAATGTCATCCAGTTTCTCATAACCCAACTGAGCCAAAGTTGCCCTCACCTAGAAAAATAATTTTACTATGGATGAATGACGGAGCAATTATCAAAGGATGCCAAAATTTACAGTGAAACACATCCAACCAAGGGTTGCCAACTTCACCATATCAGACAAAGGCCCAAACCAGTATTGTTTTAACGAGGATATACTTCTGGCTTTGTGTTTTATCTAAATGTATTAAAGCATAACTAAGCACATCTACTTTGTCCATTTCTTCAAATTTATTTTTTTTTAACTACCCCAACTTGTTTGGGACTAAAGGCTTGGTTGTTGGTATTCTGGGTTCTAAAAAATCTGACACTAAAGAATGACCCAGTACCTCTTCAGCAACATACAGAAAGTAATTAACCAGATCACCCGGAACACCAGGGAAGCGAGCACGGAGTTCTTCTCTCTGTATCATTAAAGTAACAATAAAGATCATATAAAATGGAAGAAAAGCATAAACAAATGAATCTAATAAAAAATAAAAAAATTTGTAACAACCTGACTCGCAACGCCAACTGGACAGTTGTTGGTATGGCATATACGGGCCATGACACAGCCTGTAGCTATCATGGCCACCGACCCAAACCCATACTCATCAGCACCCATAACTGCAGCCATCAGGACATCAAAGCCGCTCTTGAATCCACCATCAACTCTGAGGACCACCCGTTCCCTTAACCCGTTTTGAATGAGAGTCTGCACAAGGTATACAAATTATAAAAACATAAAATTCCAATTCTTGATATAGATTATAGAAGTTCTGTTAGGCACTTGGATAGATTGCCTTTGCAGTCTTTAGTTTTTGTTCTTTTCTCAATTCAGGATTAATTTCGCTTCCAATTAACTAAAGTTAGCAGCTAGGCTCACTCACAAAATAACAGAAAGTTGGAAATACAAAATCCAGCAGAAACTTGAATAGAATTTACCTGATGAGTTTCAGTTAAACCGAGCTCCCAGGGACCACCAGCATGCTTGATTGAGCTTATTGGGCTAGCACCGGTTCCTCCATCATGTCCAGATATCTGTAATACACAGAAACACCTTTAGAAGTTTAAACAGACCATTAGAAGTAAATTCATATTTTTAGTATTTAGGTTATCAAACATTCTTTTGGTGAAATGGCTAACGATTTAGCAACAAAAGAAATTGCAGGGGTAGATTCTTACCTGTATAACATCTGCATTTCCTTTGGCTACACCAGAGGCTACAGTTCCAATGCCAGCCTCAGCTACAAGCTTGACAGAAACTTTTGCTCGGGGATTGATCTGTTCATTTGTGAAGTAAAAGTATAAGGAAACAGAAGGATATTGAAAATTTAACCCCCTCGGACTTCCTTTTAATTTAAAAACTCTGATGCTTCATCTGCTTTTGAGGTCTTCACCCTATTCCCTCAGATGTATCGCTTTATTTTTCAGCTCGCTAAAAACATGCCTTTCTGTTCGAGGCATTTCACATATGTTATACAAATCTCAAATATAGATTTACTTCCAGTTACCTGATGAAGGTCATAAATTAACTGCGCAAGATCCTCAATGGAATAGATGTCATGGTGTGGGGGTGGAGAAATCAGAGGCACTCCGGGCTTGGAGTTCCTTAGCCGTGCAATATAAGCACTGACCTTCTTCCCTGGCAATTGGCCCCCTTCTCCTGGCTTGGCCCCTTGTGCAATTTTGATCTCCAGTTGTTCAGCATTCACTAAAAATGTTGGGGTCACTCCAAAACGCCCAGAAGCCACCTAAATTATTGTTTTACCCCTTATTTGTATTTGCTTAAGCATATTCAGAAGCCAAAATAAATGAAAGATCCAAATAGGGATGTTCTTGCACCAATACAACTGATAACAATTGTTGGTACTGATACATACTACAGCACAACAGATAACAGTCGGCAGTACTGATACTTACTAATACCAGCAAGTCATGCAAGATCTAAGCTTCCTTGAAGCAATATTAGTATAGTCGTAACAACAGTCAAATTAGGACGTAATTTATCAGAAAAATATCAAAGTTGAGATACCAACAAAAGCACTTCAGATTATCGAAACTACCCAACATCAAAATGCTGAAGCAAAATGCAAAATAAAATCTAAAAGAAGTCAAAGGGACAATATCTTTATTGCCTGTACCTGCTTGATAGCACTTGTAGCTGTGTCACCATTCTGAAGTCCCTTGAGATGAGGAAGTGTAGGTGAGTACCCATCTTCTACATCAGTTAGTGGACTCCAGCGAATTGGATCCTGGATAATAAATGGAGTTCCCATAAACATAATTTATACAATTGCTAAATATTTAAGACCAACTTCAGTAAAAAGCTTTTGGACTAGCAGAAAGGGAAAAAAAAAAATTATATTAAGAAATTTATTCATAATAAACTAAAAGTCGTACAGGACAAAATGAACGAGTACAGCAAAAAGTAGATTTTAATGATTATAAGGTAATGCTATCGCCTTTTTTCATTGTTCTGTATTATATGTGGTTATCAATGGACAATTAACATGCTATGTTTCCATGCCATTTGCTCAAATATTTGCCTTCCTTTTCTTGAGGGGTTTCAGGTGTTTCACCATAAGACAAACCTATTCAGATTCCATACTAGAGTACCAGTCTTAGTCCAGATATTTCAGGTAATCAAGTTCAATTAGTCTCCAAGTTATAGTTCATAACAGCTGCCTATCATCATAACTAACTGCTACATATAAGACAGTTGGTATAATAATCAGCTTTGCTATTTTTCTTTTCTTTTTTCCTCACCTCACCACCTTCTCCTGAGTTGGACTTTCCACCTATTCTGTTCATGGCAATAGCGATAGCTTCATGGGTTTCTCTTGATATAGCCCCAAGAGACATCCCACCGGTACAGAAACGCTCCACTATGGATGAAGCAGGCTCGACTTTGCCAATAGGGATAGGCACTCGGTCACTCTTAAATTCAAGAAGATCACGGAGAACCTTTGACAAGAGGGGAAAATAAGAAAAAGAAAAAAGTTAACAAGAAGAGAGAGAGAAATAGAGATGCTATTTATATATGCATGTTTGTGCTTTAAATGTTATAAAACTACAATAATGGGTGTGTAAATGCATACATTAACAGGCCGGTTTGCAAGATGTTGCTGGTAGATGGTGTATGCATTGTCACTCTTCTCCCTGATTGCTTTGTGAAGAAGCTTGGACATCTCCGGATTATTCCCATGATATTCACCTGAAAGAGGATGAGAAGTGCTATTATATAAAGCAAAGTGCATCAAATATTGTTTTGAACTGGATGCAAAATGACTCTAGAACGACTTGTTTGATTTAATGTAAGAAAAGATGATAAGAACAATTTTCTTGACATAAGCTTGGCTTTAGCTCTAGGTATCTATTTAATCTACAAAATGTAGGTTGTTTGGTGCACATTTGTTTACTATTGGGGACACTGGGGTCTTGGTGGTATGGAACTAATCTGCTATCAAGGAAATTAAAAAAAAAGGAAGAAAAAAAATGAAAAGGCAAAAAAGGCTCCAAGAAAAGAAATAAATAAGCGGTTGCTGCCAGACTTACCTCCAGGTCTAGATTGAATGAACCCGAAATTTTCTAGTCTCTTTGCAGTATCTTCTGAAAAAGCCTTAACCCAAAATGACAATGTTTCTCTTCCCAACTTCATGATGGACAAAACGAAAGTCAACATTGAGAATTTAAGAATGACCAAGAGGAAAAAATTGAAGAATCAAATTCCAAAGTTTTAATCTTATAGCATGCAAAGAATAGGAACTGCTCGGAAAAATTGTATTAAAACCCAAGGTTTACCTCATCAAGTGTAAGACCTCCAATTTTTGACACACTTCCACAGAAGGCAAGATCAACGACATCTTGTCCCAAGCCATAGATTTCAAAAATTTGAGCGCCACAGTAACTAAGTAAAAGAAGCCCATAGACGATATACAATCACTAACTGTAGATGAAATATAAATTAAATGAGACAACGAGACTCATGAATCCAACAAAATAGTTTCCATTACAAACCTTGAGAGTAATGAGATACCCATTTTTGAAAGAATCTTCATAAGACCTGATTTCACTGCCTGAAATTCACAGACCAATATTAAATTCAAAGCTAAATCTAACAGAATGAATTAATTAGAAAGGTCAAAAGGAGCAATAAAAAGTCAATGAAAGATAGAAGTCAAAAACCTTGCTGAAGTTTCTCTGTGCTTGTTCAATGGTAACTGTAGGCATCTTGCCATTTCGCATCAGATTCACAGTTTTGTTGCTTAATCTCCACTGACGGCATGCTTCTAGTGCAAGATATGGGCACACAGCGCTAAGGAGACAGCAATTATATTCACATAAGATATGGCTCAAAGCACTAAGAAGAAAGAAATTACATTGCAACTGAAAATCAGAAATCTTTTTCCAAGAATTGGATGGGAATAAGACTAAAATCAGATTTTAAGAAATACATATGACTCGAATTCAATCACCAGATTATTTTAGTTGCCCCGACTCCATCATGAAGTTTCACGAGAGAGAGAGAGAGAGAGTTTATAATACCTAAACCAACAGATACTCCAAATTTGTTTTGGTAACTACAGTACTCAGGTATGTACTTCACACCATACCATTAAACACAGCAGTACTATCATTACAGAATACAGGTAACAAAGATTAAATAGCATGTCATTGACCAGTAGTTCTTGAAAGTCATTTAATGCTCGGTTTAGAATTTAAAATCCACAAGTCCCAAAGAGGAGAAAGATCCAACCAATACCACTCCGTATGTGTCCCCTACAAACATTACACACCAACAACTCGACCTCTACAATACTGAAACCAGATGTTGAAATGATGGTATGTAGGTCCAGCAATACTTCTTAGAGAATATTTGTTAAGAAAATAAGGGTATATTATTGTTGTAACAAGAACTTTTAGATTTTACCTGGCACCATATCCAATCAAACAAGCAAAATGGTGCGTACTAAAGCATTGTGCAGTGTCGGCAACGATGGAAGCAGACATTCGCAATCCGTTCTGAATCAAATGCTGATGCACAACACCAACAGCTAGAAGTATTGGTATAGCTGGCTTTGTCGGTTCCTACAATTGATATACATCGAAAGGCATACGTCCACAGGTAAGGTCAGTTTGTTACTTGTTCATAAAAATGTATATTAGTGTGAGTTAGATATCAATATAAATTGCAGAATTTAAAACTACAGATCCTCATTAGTGTACACCGTTAGAAAGGTTTGAAATTAAGCCAGGTTAGGCTTTAGTTAACCCTGCCTTGCAGAATCAATCCTCAACTGTGCATCAGTTGTTTAATTATTTTTTCAAATCAATCCAATTTGCCTTGAATAAACACTGAATTTTGCAATGCTACCTCAGAGAAAGTTTATTTAAGACTCAACCAAACCTATCAAGCTTTGAGTTCAACATCAATTTTACGTCATCAGAAAAAAATTGTTTTGTCAATCCCATGGATAACTAGAAAGGTTTAAAGAACTAGACAGCTCAGTAAATGGTAGTACAGGGAGGAAAAAAAAAAAAAAGCAACTCACAAGTGCCTCGGAGCGGTCAGATAGCACAAGCAGTTGTGAGCCATTGCGGACAGCTGCATCAGCTTCCTCACAAAGCTGCTTTATCTTCCTATGAAGTGATCCATCAAGACCTTTTCGGATATCAAAATATGTTGCTAGCACTTTAGTTTTTAGAGCTGGATCCTTCATCAGAGACTCTAGTTCACCTTCATTCAGTACTGGGCTTGATAGCATGACCTGAAGACATTTTCAAGACACCAATTTGTAAATTAAATTCAGGTTACATATGGTTGCAAACTCACATCACTGGTAACCGTACTGAATAGCAGAGAATATTTTCTATAATAAAAATGTGCATAGGCTACACCAAGGGCAGACTGTTTAAAATAGATCAACGCACGTACATAGCTACTAGAACCTGAATAGCAGAGAACATTACTAGCTGGAGTAGAATAAAACTGACCTGGGAAGCATTCTCAGGTCCAGCGTCCAAGATGTTGCCGCGCTTGCCAATGTTAACCTCGAGAGACATCACTAAACCTTCTCTCAAGGGGTCGATTGGAGGGTTGGTAACCTGAAAGTTATTAATGTCAAGAAACAGATCAATGGATTGTGGTAAAATTAAATACCTGTTCAAATAGAATAACCTTACATAAATACCAACACATGCATCCAAATATGTAGTTTTTATGGGAAAAGGTTTCAAGACAGCTATTCCCAAAATGATTCAAGCTCAATGCTTTATTGTTGATATTGGGCTTATTGGACTTTAGAGCTATTATATAGGAACTCGAAGTACTTCAACAAATGAATAGCATATTCCAAAGGATGATCAACACAACACTTAGCAGAGCTTAACAGAAGCTGGACCAGTAGAACTGATAAACATGTTTTTTAACTCGTAAGTTAACATGGAAATTCAAAATTATCAACACCTAGTTGCCTAACCTGTGCAAACCGCTGCTTGAAATAGTCATACAACATGTGGGGCTTACTCGACAAAACAGCTAATGGAGTGTCATCCCCCATGCAGAAGGTTGGTTCTTTCCCTTGAGATGCCATTGTTTCTATCACCATTTGTACATCTTCACTTGAGTACCCAAATGCCCTAAGACCCAAATCCAGTTGATTTAGAGAGTATGCACTGAACTCAAGTAAATCAAGCAAACTTTAACAAGAAACTCAGCTTTAAGCATAAGTGGATTGTATTCCCTTGAGTGAATTATAGATCTTTGCCAGAACAAGACCAAATCATATTATGAAGAACAAAAAAATCAGAATATCAGAACTATCTACATTTAGTGGTAACCACAATCCAGCGGGAATTATTGTTAACAAAAACTTAAAAAAAAAATAATAAAAAAATAGAAAACACTAACCAATGGCAAACAATACAAGTACATGCATATAATTTGTATGGTTTTTATAATCAAGCAAGAAAACATTTTGCTACTTACTGCTGGTTTCTCAGAACAGTCTCTGTGTCCATGACAACAGATGATAAAAAGTTGACGGGCTTTATACTCCGCATATTTTCCTTTAACCAATTGCCATAGGGCTTTGCCGAAGCCACTCGTTTCTTCACTTCTGTATTCTCAAATACCTAACAAAAACAAACAACCGGATCTTCCTGAGAAAAGCAAGTAGAAAGTAAATGGAAACAGAAAACTTGTGCACACCAGAGTCCTGTATCTATAGACATGATCATGCTTTCAGCTTTACAGACTATTAAAAGAGAAGAGAGAACGAAAGAGCTAACAAATTTCATAGGATTTTCATACTTGGTATATAAATTTCAGATTGGATTTTTGAATAAATGATCCAGTAGACTTGTATAAAACCACATATTTAGCACATAAAAATGACATTCATCATAAATAACCATAGTTCGAGAAAAAACTTGTTCAACAGTCAATAACATAAACAATAATAGCTCACAGCTATAAATATGGCAACATGAAGATCCTCGATTTGGTAGATAAACTAGTGTCAAGGAAACATATATTACTTTGCAAATCTAATTTATTATTTAAACAAATCAGGCAACAAACCTGTCCACTTGGTAGGTCAACTGTAATCATCATTCCTGGGCCCAGTCGTCCTTTCATGATCACATTGGATTCATCCATTGGTAGGACACCAACCTGTCAATCATGATTAAGCAATTTTGTTATTGTGCCAATAACCAACAACAAACAAAACAACACAGAAACCAATTAGTGAGGACTATGGATCCTGTTATCTTACCATAACATTTTAGATGGGTTTTATTGGTTTTAATTGCACACAAACCAATAATCAATGAGAAAAACAAAACACCATAGTAACCAATAAGAGAGGACTACAGATTTCTGTATCTCACCATAACATAGTAGTAGGTGGTACAGCATCCACAATGTCAGGGTACTACTGTGAGCCAAGATTTTGAACTCATTTGATTTCATAGTTTCACCTTCTCTGTAATTGACGTTTTTATGAGGCTAATTATCAACTTCTGGGTAAAAACCCATTAATTACATTAGTATAACAGGTGTGACTATACCATACATTTGATCCAGTTAGTACATAATAACTGATGTAATAGCAAGTATAGAGTATATTGTGACATACCTCCGATGCAACATAAACAATGTCATCCTTCGTTCGCCAATATCTAGCTGGACGAAGTCCATTTCTATCTAGACAGGCTCCCACAGTTTTCCCATCACTATATTTAGAATTATATTAGTCACTATTTAGGATATTATCAATTAACTTTTTCCTTCATTTTCTTCTCTTTTGTCAATCTATAGATTGGTAAGTTACAGAAACGACTTGCTTCATGGCAGATGCACACTGATTAGTAAAATTATGAGCATAGACAACAAAAAAATAAAGACTACATTGAAAGAGATGCAATTAAGGCCTTTAGTTAGCTCAAATACAGTACACTAGATACTGAACTTCAATTAAGCAAAAAAAAAAAAAAAATCAAGACAAAAGGGTTTCCCAAATAAAATTCACTCTTTGAAAAATCACCTAAAGAGAAGCAATGCCGGTCCATCCCAAGCCTCCATTTGTCCTTTGTAATAGTCATAGAAATCAATAACCTAATGCACAAGGAACAAAACAAACAAGATACAATTTTCGATGAATATAATATATCAAATTTATTATGAAAGATATTTGCATGCGCAATGCATGCAAACAAGAACAAGAGCAGAACAAGAAGTGCTTCAAATCAGAACTAAATGTCACCTCAGGGTATTTTATTGACAGTGTTGGGTGATTCTTGTAACCCTCAGGAACAAGGATCATCAGAGCTTCATCAGGATTCCGTCCACTTCTTAGCAATATCTGTAATAAAAAAAATATATATGAAACCAACATTCTAAACTGTGAAGCATGCCAAGGAAAACTGTGAATTATATATCTATGATAAAGGATGCCAGTTCCAGATATCTACTGAACAAGGTGGAGCAGTGCCTGTTTGAGCAAACTTTTCTTTTTCTTTAAATTTTGTATCATCTTGGCTATCTCAGTGTCTAATTGAAGAGTTACCGATACAATCAGCCAAATTGAATTATACCTAACATCAAGCAACTACAAAAGGTGAAGAGAACTAGCACACTCACAAGCTTGATGGGTAAATGGGGTAAGGGCATCCTTAGACATTTGTGGCATCCAAAACCATACCGATTTTGTCAGGCCTGGTACTACTAGTTAGAAATTGGATAATATCTAAAATTAATAACAAAGCATATCACAAATAACATCCATAAAGGCATAAACTATGTAAAAAAAAGTATTCTTACTTCAGCAACACTATCAAGGTTTGCAGAATCAGATGCTTTTGGGTTGCCAACTGGGCACAGCTCATTCTCACGGCCACGCCAAACAGGAGATTGAAGTGTGGCTTCTCGTGACTGCATCCAGTTCAAGTTACCCTAAAGATAAAGGATAAAAGGCTGAATCTTTAGAGATAGGTAGCAAATGAAATAGGCACTATATACAGCATACAAATACTATCCTGTCCCCCTCTCCCCCACCACCACAGAGAATTTGTCTCAATTCTACAATGTCAATTGTTTCGTTTACCCCAGACCACAAATTACATAAGAATCATAGAAAAAATATGACAATTACCAATTCAAAAACACTAACAACTGCAAAAGGTAACATCAGAACAACAATGAAACAATACAAGGAAGCCAATTAGGCTGCATAAATACGCTGGTAGCAGGGGATCAACTGATCAAGTGCCAAGCTGGGCAAGCCGAGTAACATGCATTTATATTTTAGAAGTTAATAGTAAAATAAAGAGCCAATAGTTCAAATACGAAGGGGTTTTCTGTAACTAAACCAACGAATTACTCAAAATCCCTAGAGGAACAGGAAAGAAAGGTATAAACCTGAATTGTATTTATTTCTCCATTGTGTCCAAGCAATCGCATTGGCTGTGCAAGAGGCCATCTGGGGCTCGTATTCGTACTATATCTGCGGTGGTAAATTGCAAAAGGAGAAGTGTAGAGCTCGTCTTGCAGATCCAAGTAGAACTGTCCCAAAACCACAGATCGAAGCATTCCTTTGTACACCACCGTCCTGCTCGACAGAGAGCAAAAATATAGCTCGTCACCCCATGGTGCAGATTTTGATGCACGCTCGACTAATTTGCGAGAGATGTAGAGCTCTCTTTCTACATCATCACCATTGTCTTCATGTGGGACCCGAACAAACACTTGTTGTATGTTAGGCATGGCCTCCTTTGCATAGCGGCCTACTACTGATACATTTGTAGGTACGGGCCTCCACCCAAGAACCTCCAAGCCTTCATCTGAGAATACCTTCATTATCACTGTGAAAGAAACAATTGTTAAGAACTTCAAAATGTGCAGCTTTTATCAGCAAATAAATAAATAAAAAGGGCTGCTTAAAGAAACACACCAATTTGTGGGTAAATCACGAATGAAATTTAGCAAGCAACGTCAGTACAGTTGTTTCAGTGGAGATATTGTACATCATGTTACAGTCTCATCTACAGTTTTTGAAACTCCAAACATTGCTCTTAAACAAAGAGAAGCATTTAACCACCAGAATTAATTAGAAGCGGAAAATACCACCGACTTCTAAAACAATAAGCAATGTTTCCATTAAGGCCCAAACAATATGATACCAAAATATATCGTCCAATCCATGAATCAGCATATTCTCAAGACAGGTCTGAAAGAAGAATGCAACCATACATTACCTTCTTTTGCTTCAGTCATCGAGTTTTCATCTCTGGGCAGAAAAACCATGCCGACACCAGTTTTAGCAGTATCAAAAGGAGGAAGTCCTTGCTGCTTGGCCCAGCTGTTGTAAAGGTCCCACGGTATGGAGGTCATCACCCCGGACCCATCGCCAGAGTCATTGTCGGCCCCACATCCACCACGGTGCTCCATACATCCCAAAGCGATTAATGCATCATTCACTATTTTGTGTGAAGGCACATTCCTCAAGTTTGCTATGAAACCAACGCCGCAGGCTCCTCTTTCTGATATTATGTCACTCAGGTTTGCAACCTGACAACATTGGAATTAATATCATCAGAATTCAGCATTCCTCTAAGAAAGTACCTACAAAGGAACTAACACCTGATACGAATGCCAATTTTGAACTCGATGAAATGCAAATGTATGTTTTTCTTTAGGAACACTTTTCTAACAGCGTCTTGTATGAGCACTACGTGTCTGCATACAAGTTCATGATGATACTAAAGTTCAGATGACTGTCATTTCATGTTTTATTTGTTCAACAACTCCACTGAATGAGGAACTTGTGGATAACTATTTTCACTACACTAAAAAGCTTGCTAAAACCAACTTCGTGAGGATAATTACTTGAAAAGGAATGAAAGAAAACAATTGCTCTAAGTGATCCTACAAAGCCCAGTGTTTAGTCCTCTCAACAAAATAGGTAAGAAAAATCAACATATATCAAAACTTAGCGTCTTCAAGTCCCTTTTTCATAATCGCGCTTCTGAGGATCAGAAACTAAAACCACCACTTAAGTCAACTCCATCGAAAACACTTTGACCAAATAAAACTCCTACCTGGGGCTTTAGATCATCACTGTTCCTTGAACTACCATCAACGGCACGATTCGAGATGCCACCGAGTTGTAGAACTGCGCGAACAGCAGACCGTCCGCCAGTACGGCCTGGCCCACTGTACCTAAGGCGCCTTAATCGGTCATGGCGGCGGCTGGAAACGAAGAAGAGAGAAGTAGAGGGGTGAAAGAGAGTCTTCGTCGGGACGCATCGGTGTAGTGTGTAGGTAGGGTTAGACTGGGGAAGAAGGCTTGCCATTCTTCTTCCCTCCCCCTTGTGGTTTTCGAAGCTAAGCCACACAAGCGAAGAGGAGGGGGTGAGAATATTAGTGGAGAGAGAGCGCGAGAGAGGTGTTTGGCATAAACGAACAAAAGGTTGATCGTGTGGAGGGAAATTGGGAGGACGGGATGAGGATCAGAGGATAGATGTCGAGACTCTAGAGAACGACAAATAGTGCGACCAAGCTGAAAGGAAGTGAGAGGGAGATGGAAAAATGGAAACCAAACAGCTGCTTCCTCTCAGACTCAAATAGTCTCACCTCACGCTGACGTCTACCTGTAACTCCACCGAGGGGCGAGGGAGAAGGGAAATAATTTACAAGTAAAAACAATGTATACAAATCTAACCCTGCCACTTTGTGATATGTTATTGGCGAATATGCAAGTATTAGAGTGAGTCTATGCTATTATGCATGTCACGATTTGGTGTGTAATACGCAGTGTTTTAAAATGCGGTTTTGTTCATGCATGTGGAAGTCCACACTGCATACCGCATATGCGGATTTTAAAATAAAAATTCACGTATATATATATATATATAGAGTTAGGCTGGGTGCTATGGATAGCATAGTGGCCTCTATGCTACGGCTCAATATTCGAGTTTCCAAAATCCAAACGGTCGATCTGAACCGTTCATCTTATTCTCCATATTAATATCTGCTTGGAGACCAAATTTTATAATTTTCTGAATTTTTTTACTATTTATTAAGCCACTTTGAAAATCGCTAATCCAACGGTTTTACTGTTTTGTGCAGCCACCGTTGGATCAACAATTTTGTAAAATACTTAATAAATAGTAAAAAAAATTCAGAAAAATTTAAAATTTGGTCTCCAAACAGATATTAATATGGAGAATAAGATAAACGGTTCGGATCGACCGTTTGGATTTTGAAAACTCGAATATTGAGTCGTAGCATAGAGGCCACTATGCTATCCATAGCACCCCAGCCTAACTCTATATATATATAGAGAGAGAGAGAGAGAGAGTGGCTAAGCTCAAATCGTTTGTTCCTGGGCTCAGGAACAAACGATTGGGTTCTCCAATTTCCGAAGTTCAAACGGCCGATCCAAACCGTTAGATGTTTAATCTATATTAAAATGTGCTTGGATACAAAATTTTATATTTTTTGGAATTTTTTTACTATTTATTAAGAGGGTTTGAAAGTCGCTGTTTTTTTATGGTGCAGAATTTTAATAAAAACAGCAACTTTCAAACCCTCTTAATAAATAGTAAAAAAATTCCAAAAAATATGAAATTTTGTCTCCAAGCACATTTTAATATAGATTAAACATCTAACGGTTTGGATCGGCCGTTTGAACTTCGGAAATTGGAGAACCCAATCGTTTGTTCCTGAGCCCAGGAACAAACGATTTGAGCTTAGCCACTCTCTCTCTCTCTCTATATATATATATATATATATATATTCATATTCATATATTTGAATTTATTTTTACATAATAACATAACCAACAATAATTTTTTGATTTTTTTAATATAAATTTTAATTAAAATACAATCAAATTATCAAAACCGCATGGAAGACTGCATGGCCGCATATTTCAGTCCGCATGGCCGCATATTCAGACCACATGGCCGCATTTTTAATCCGCATGACCGCATATTCGGATCGCATATGCGGCCGCATGGAAAAACCGCATGGGCATTCTGAGCACGGCTGCCGACCGCATACGCATATGCGGCCCATGCGGCCGCATTTTAAAACACCGGTAATACGAATCAATAAATCTGTTTTCAAAATTCTAACTATTGATCTGAACCGTTCAAAATAATTTTTATATGAACATGTATTTCCGGACCAAATTTTATATTTTTAAAAAAAATTAGTATTTTTTTTAAGATAGATAGAAAATCATTGTTTTAGGATGGTCCAGAATTTTTAGATCAAGTGATTTTTTGTCTATCTTAAAAAATTCTAAAAAATATAAAATTCAGTTTACAAATACATATTCATTATGAGAATCATGTTGAACGATTCGGATCGACAATTAGAATTTTAGAAATAGAAATATTAATCTATATTATGGATCAATCTGTGATATGCATAGCAGCATAGTACCATAGACTCACTCTATGTATTATATTCAATCGTATTTTTATCATGCGAATATTTCTTATGAAAAGCTTGAAGCTGATTTGTTCATTCAAATTTGAAATATTTTTTTAAATATAGTGGACGAAATTATGTTTCTCTGATTTCCTTCTTAGATTGTGTTCCACAAAATTTATACAGAGAGGAATGAGAAGAAAGAGGAAGGAAGGATACAGTCGCAGTTCTCCTCGCTACAGTAATTTTTACATCTCAATTTGGGAGGTATAAATTTGAAAATTTTGTATAGGGCGTTACCCTCGCTACAATAACATCTTTCCTCTTTTCTCTCTCTGATTTCGTTCTTTTGAAGTGGATGAACATCATGAGCAGCCTACATTCCTCTCCTCTTCTCCTTCGTTCCTTTTTTTTTCTCTTTAATGAAGGAGTTTCTACCCCTCTCTGCAGCACAGCCTTAGACTTCACTCTCTCGTATCTCTTTAGCTGAAATTCAAATATAAGTGTGGGCTCGATCACAATTCTTCCATTGTACATAAAAGAAGTATTTCATATTTAATTGCATATTGTAAAAAGCAAGTCAACAACTTAAATGGTTAAGATATGTTGGTGGTTTCCCCCGATTTTTTTTAAAATATCAAAAAAAAATTATTTTATTAAAAATAATCAGGTTCTGAGTGGAATTTTAAAAATACTCCGGCCGCAGATTTTTTCTGCGCTCCGGAATTTTTATTCCAGGCCGCGAAAAAAATTTGCGCCTCAAATTTTTTTATTTTTTTTTTAGATTTTTTTATTCCGAGCGCAGATTTTTTTCTGCGGCCCGGATTTTTTTTTTTTTTTAGAGTTTGGAGAAACAAAATATCCATGGTTTGGTTTATTTTTTTATAATATATGTGTATGTATATATAATATATGTATATGTATCTATAAAAAAATACACCATCATGCAGAGCATTCAAAAATACACATAATTGACACAAATTTCAATTTATTTGGATTTTTCTGCAATTAGTTATGAATTTCCAAAATTCTACCGCAAGAAAAAACTTTAAACATCCATAACTTTGGTTAGGAAAATTGGATTTGCGCGTATGAGCACTTTTCGGAAAGGAGAGAACGAGACGGATCCAATTTTGCCCAAGTGGTACACCGAGCATCGTCACATCGGAAGCATCAGAATTTCAAAAAAACATCGTTTAGTGCCTCAAAAACTCAGTTTAAGTTTTTGTTTGACGGTAGACGTACAACAATCGGTATTTTGTTTAGTATAATTCAGGTTTTTGTAGTGTAATTATTAATTGTGAAATTTTTTTAAAAAAATAAACCAAACTATGGATATTTTTTTTCTCCAAACCCTAAAAAAAAAAAAATCTGGGCCGCAGAAAAAATATGCGCTCGGAATAAAAAAATCTAAAAAAAAAAAAATTCGGGGCGCAAATTTGTTCCGCGGCCCGGAGTAAAAATTCCGGAGCGCGGAAAAAATCTGCGGCCAAGGTATTTTTAAAATTCCACTCAGAACCTGGTTATTTTTAATAAAATAAATTTTTTTTTGGTATTTTTAAAAAAATCGGTGGTTTCCCTGACCTGCATTGGTATTTTGTCTTGAATTAGTGACTACTGAATTGGGTCAGTTGGTCAGTTGAGGTTCTCATTGGTTGGTTTCGATGGCAAGATTTGAAATAGCTTGGTATTATGTCAGGTTTTGTGGTTTGGACTTTGGACTTTGGACAGACCTGAACTGATTGCTGACCAATTCACATCCTCCCAGGTACCTGAAATGGGAATCTTTTACAATTAGGGCATGTTCGGCTGCTCTCTATAAAATAATGTTCACGTGAGAAAAATAAAATTTATTCGGACTGAATTTGTTTTTTCTACGTGAACAATAAATTTCAATTCAAAAATTTTATATTTCTATTCTTATTTCCATTTCCACTGTACAGCCGAACAGGCCCTGATCCGGACCTTTTTTTAATTCGGCACAAATCTCAAAGCCCAATAATACTGCTCTGCGTTAGTCCGAATCTTGAACCGGCTGCTCTGCGTTAGTCCGAATCCCGAACCGGCAGAGAGTAATCTCAATCCGTAAAGTAAAGAAAATCTTCTACGGTACCAGGAAGGATATTGATCCAGTGCTGACAGGATCTCAGTAACCGTATCTTAATACTTAAATATGAATCCGCACTAAAACCATTTTACTTTGAAGTAAGATCAAACTTGAATTAACCTCATCTTAATCTTAATGAATGTGTCCTTGAGTTAGGGTACAATCAGAAAAAAAAAAAAAAAAAAAAAAAAAACCAATTTGAATTTAGTTCCAGTCGGACACAACTATTCATGCTATGAACTCTAAACATGTATGTTACACAACTATTAATTTGAGTGAGATTATGGTAACATGTATATTACACAACTATTCATGCTATGAACTCTAAACAGTTAATCGGAACCATTAAACATGATATTCATATAAAAATGTATTTGTGGACGAAAATTTACATTTTTATATATTTTTTGCACTATTTGTTTAGATGGATAGAAAATCATTCGATTTGAAAATTATTGATAATAAAAAAAAAGATACCTAAAAAATAATAAACAAATTATTAGAAATATAAAATTTGATATGTTAATATTTTCATATATAAATTATTTTTTACGGTTTGATCAACTGTTTTTAAAATTAAAAAATAAATATATGAGTTTACAGCGTAAAATGTGTAATGTTATTACCATAGCCTCACGCCCTCACTCCAACTTTATTATTGACTAAGTAATAAGTTGATACCAACCTCAATATCAAATTATCAATAGAATTATTTTTAAATGTACCTTATAACTTTATTATTTTTAAAGGTACCTCAATATCAAATTATTGTTATTATTATTATTATCAATAGAATTATTATTGTTATTACCAGCTCTATTCAATTATTATATTTTAATGAATTAAAATAATCAATATCCCACAATTACTTTATTGTATCATTTTGATGTTTTCGTATTTCCTTTCCATGACATGCGCTAAAATCTCTTGAGTGTGTTTTCCTCTTTCCCATTCTTCCTTACTCTTTCTTGTTTTAAATTTTCTTTTCTGTGTAGCTTTTTTTAACCATCAATAAATTAACATAGAGGTGTTGACCTTCATTTTCATTCAAAAAAATCACTTAAAAAGTCTCGTCTCGCACTATTCAAAATTTCCTTATTCCATTCCTAATCAAACCCAACTAATTATTTAAAAATAAAAGTACAATGTCATGCTCATTACTCATCCCCTCGTACCTCTTTCCGTCTATATAAAATACAAGTTCTTTTCGTAATATTGTAATATAAGGAGGAGCCCTTTATATTGTTTTTTTGGTGACACCGAATTATATCTTACATTTTTAAAATCCAAACAGTCAATCCAAACTGTTTAAAATGATTGATATATTAAAATGTGCTTGCAGATCAAATTTTATATTTTTTTTAATTTTTTTTTTATTATTTATTAAGATGGGTACAAAAATTCAATGATTTGAAAACACGATTTTGTAAAATACTTAATAAATAGTAAAGAAAATTTAAAATTTAATATGCAAACAAATTTTAATATATCCATCATGTTGAATGGTTTGGATCAAGTGTGGGAAAAATGGCACGGCAGAGCCGACTCCGTCACGGAACAGCACGGTTACGGCATGGCTCGTGTTACTGTTCCATGCCGTGACCACCCTTGGCATTTTGGTCACGGCACGCAAAAGATCCGATCACGGTACGGCACGGCACGTAATCATGCGAGTCACGTGTAATTAGGACCGTTAGGTCTTAATCAAATGGTGAATCTTGAAGAAACTTACTTAAATTATAAAAAAATAGTTAAACGTGACCACCACTTAACATTTTGGTCACAGCACAGCACAAGACCAAAGCTACAGCACGGCACGTTTTTTTCACTTTATTTGAATCGACTGTTTGGACTTTAAAAATTTAAGATGTAATCGAGGGCTATAAAAACCGGTATAAGTAAATCCCTCCTCTCTTATAATATATATATTATAAAAATTGATCGGTGACAAACAAAGACAACTTACACATCCCAATTTATAACTATTTTGTTCTTTTAGATACATGATTTAAAAATACCTACTTACCTAATTAAGTTGTTTTAGTACTCGCTGGATCAAGACTTAGCAACGCTGGACATAGCGACAAATTATATTTATAATTAAGTGGTTGATTGCTTGTAGCAAGATATAATATTAAAAAGGATATTATAATTGCATTTCTCGGTCAGAGGTGAAGACCGAATGCTATCGACTTCCTTTTATATCGGACATGTCCTTTTCATCCATACTCAAATAGGTCACGCTTTGAATTTCTTCGGCCATTTTTATTAATATAAAAAAAAAAAGGTTAATTTTAAAAATAATTCCGCATTGAATTTTTTTTCATAAATGCCCCGACCGTTGGGTCCACGGACGACCCAAAAAAGCCACCAAACCGCCCCCGCAGAGGCGGGCCACACCTCTACCAGACCACTCCTGCAAAAAACCTCTAGCAAACTACCCGAACCAGGGGCGGTCCACTTTTTTTTTCTTTTTTTTTTTAGAGAATCTTATTAATTTTATGAAGAAAATGAATATTGCCCTTGAATGCAACTAGATTAGATGGATCAGAGTAAAAATTAAATAAGACTTGCCAGTATTAATTAAAAAAAATCTTAGAAATGGATTATTTAAATTTTCAATGGTAGATCTCTCTCGTTGTAATTATCGGGTTCGGCCAATCTTATTTTCAAATTAAGCTGATCTCATCTTTACAAATAGCACGAGTATAACATGCGATTTGTTTAACGAACATATGCATAATCTTGTGTTATTTGTTAATTTGAACCAAACATAAAACATATCAAGAAAGCTATCATTCTATAATAGAAAAAAGAGCTTGTTGCTTCTTGTAGTCTAACATTTGATTAAATGACTCCCAAAAATATTGTAAGGTACCTTACACTTTAATTTTGATCAAGTAATGAAAAAACCAATTTATTTAAAAAAAATTCTTTAGTACATGATTCACAAATAGTAATGTACTTCCAAAAACTTTTGAGAATAAAGATATTTTTTTTAGAAGAATAAATGATGATACTTTAAATCAGTGTTGTAAAAAGTGACTGTTTAGACTGATTAACCGGCTGATAATTAGTCGTTGGCGGCAATCAAACTATCACGGATTTTCCTGACTAATCGGCCGATTATTTATGATTATGACCGATTATTCCCGATTAATCGCTTGACAGTACCAATCCATCCAACAAGCGCATACCATTACTACAACTTAAACTTCAAATAACAAAAATGAGTTTATATATACATATATAGGGAAAATTTCCAGTGTGCCCATTCAAACTTTCAAAATAACCAATTTCCCCATTGAAACACCATAATAGCCAATTTCCCCATATAAACTTAAATTTCTCTCTTCTATACCCTTCTAGTTATTTAACTTTTTATTTAATTATTTTAATAAATGAATTGACAAATATACCCCTCCATTAACTAAATTGAATAAGAAATAACAGAAGAAGATGGAGCTTGGAGTCCAACCATGGCTAACGGGTCCGAATTTGATTATTGGATCCTATTTTATTTTGAATACCAAAAGAGTTTATCGAAATATATCAAACAATGCAACTTGCAACATAATCTGTCTTATTTATCTGACATTCTTTTGCCCTTCTCGCAATTTAATTCAAAGTTGGACTGCTCTAATTTCTTTCCTTTTGTCTGATCCAATAGTCTACTCAGTTTCTTAGCAGTAAACTCGTCCCTACTTTAAGAAAGGCCCTGGACCTAGAAAAGAAGACCTAGAATCTTTTTTTTATTGGGCAATCTTATTGACAGTAAGAAGAGCCTCTTTGATTGATTGAAATTTGCTTTGGTCATTTTATGGATTAATTCCAACCATGTTTTGATTAACCATCGATGACCGGATTTCAACCATCACAATGTTCGGAACTATCCAAAATCTCTATCTAAGGTGTTTCATTTCGATAAACTCTTTTGGTATTCAAAATAAAATAGGATCCAATAACCAAATTCGGACCCGTTAGCCATGGCTGGAGTCCAAGCTCCGTCTTCTTCTGTTATTTCTTATTCAATTTAGTTAATGGAGGGGTATATTTGTCAATTCATTTATTAAAATAATTAAATAAAAAGTTAAATAACTAGAAGGGTATAGAAGAAAGAAATTTAAGTTTATATGGGGAAATTGGCTATTATGGTGTTTCAATGGGGAAATTGGCTATTTTGAAAGTTTGAATGGGCACACTGAAAATTTTTCCACATATATATATACAGAGATGGGCTATGGTGCATTGCAATGCATGGAGGGGTTTGTGCATTGGACCATAAATCTAAAATTCAAAATCCAAATGGCTGATCCAAACCGTTCATCTTGTTCTCCATATTAATATGTGCTTGGAGACCAAATTTTACATTTTTCTGAATTTTTTTACTATTTATTAAGTATTTTACAAAATTGTTGATCCAACGGTGGCTGCTGATTTTACTGTTTTGTTAAGCCACCGTTGGATCAACAATTTTGTAAAATACTTAATAAATAGTAAAAAAATTCAGAAAAATGTAAAATTTGGTCTCCAAGCACATATTAATATGGAGAACAAGATGAACGGTTTGGATCGGTCATTTGGATTTTGAATTTTAGATTTATGGTCCAATGCACAAACCCCACCATGCATTGCAATGCACCATAGCCCATCTCTATATATACATGTATTATATATACCATTATTACAACTTAAACTTAAACTTCATTATATATACATATATTATAAAAAAATGAGTTGATAAAAAAAACCCAAACGACATTTATAAACAAAATACCGATCATTGTATACCTACCGAAAAATTAAACTGAATTTTTGAGGCACTAAATGACGTTTTTTTGAAATTATAATGCTTCCCATACTCGGGGATGATCCCAGGGTGATATTTGGATCCGTCTCGTCCCCCCCTTTCCGAAAAGTGGTCATATGCGCAAATCCGACTTTCCTAGCCAAAGTTATAGCTGTTTAAAGTTTTTTCAAAAGCCGAACTTTGGAAATTCATAACTAATTGTAGAAAAATCCAAATAAATTAAAATTTGTATCAATTCTGTGTATTTTTGAATGCTCTACATGCTAGTGTAATCATTTTTTCAGTTTGGTTCCTGTATCAGTCCAGACTTGCTGATTTACCAGAAGAGATCAAATTTGATGTTTTTAGTGCTTGGCTGCTGAGTTTGGACTTGATACCATACTAGATGTCAGTCTAGGGTGCATTGTGCATGGACAAAGATCTAATTTGAGATTTTAATATATTTTAGTAGCTCTAAACTACTATTTTAGTACAAAAAATAAACAGAAGAAGATCAACAAGCTGTCAGAGGTTGAAATTTTTTGAATTAATGTCAAGTCCTTAATTAGTATTATATTTAAATTTGTGATATCCAACTGACAAACCAAATCAAAGTTATAAAGAGTTATGATATTACTTCAAAATATTAAGATCTCTATAAAAAAAAAAAAGGACCGCCCCTGGCTTGGGCGGTCTGCTAGAGGTGTGGCCTGCCCCTGGAGGGGGCGGTCTGGTGGCTTTTTTGGGCCACCTGTGGACCCAACGGTCGGGGTATTTATGAAAAAAAACCCAATGTGGGGTTATTTTTAAAATTAACTTTTTTTTGGGTATTAATAAAAATGGCCGGAATTTCTTTAACAGATCTGAAAATAGTACCGAAATAGTGTTACTTTTTATTTAAATAATGATTTTCGTCAGCTTAGATAATTATTTCCTTTATGTCTCTTGTGAAAAAACATATTTATTTTTGTAGAGAAGCAGAACCCGTCATCATCGGTTTGGTTTGCGGTTTTTTAAATGGATTATTGAAATAGTAAAATGTGGAATAGTTAAAGATTGGAAAAATTGATTATTTGTCACTTCAAAATTTTCAAATTGTAAAAATGTCATCTCAAAATTTGAAATTGTAAAAATGTCACTCTAAACTTCATTAATTTGTAATTTTGCCACTCTAAATAATTAATGACTAAAATGCCCTCCCTTATTCTTCTCCTCTTTTGTCATATATTAACATAACTATCAGGTAATTTATTGTAAATTGAAAAATTGAAAGAGTAATCGTTAAAATTTAATGTTTCAAATAAATTATCGTTCAACTTGTAAATTCAGATAAGTAATTTGAATGTAAATAAACTAGCATATGATCAGCTCAGTAAAAACAAATTAACTTGCCGGCTTAGGAATGTGCCTAAACCAGTCTCCAGTTTCAGTTAAACGGAGACAACTGAAATGAAATTTTAAGCTCAGAGCAGTCGTTCAATCATCAGAAGCATATATTCCAGGAATCTCTTTCTCCTGTTATATATATGATAAAATAATGTAAAAATAAATAATAAATGTATAATATTTCTGTTTCTCGCACCTTCACCAGGTCGTATAACGCAACATTAACCTGATAGTTAAACAATTAATTTATGTTAATATATGACAAAAGATTACCAAGAAATTGGAGAGAGCTGTACCCCTATATAAGTTATAGAAACCGTCTATTTGTCTGTTTGTTATTTTCGCCATGGTAGGAGAAAAAGAGGAGGCAGGAGAAGAAGAAGGGAGGACATTTTAGTCATTAATTATTTGGAGCGGCAAAATTACAAATTAATGAAGTTTGGAGTGACATTTTTACAATTTCAAATTTCAAGATGATATTTTTATAATTTGAAAGTTTTGGAGTGGCAAATAACTAATTTTCCCTTAAAGATTTGATTTTTGGTTGAAAGTCTGTAAAAGATTGCATTGATTCAATGATTTACAAGCTAGCTATTATATATATTTTTTTTGCTTAAATTAAAAAAAGTATGAAAATCTATATATTGAGTTACTTGTAAAATCATATAATTTGATATGTTTTGAAATAACAGATATGTGAGATCAGAAAATGCGAATTGTTCTATGCGTGTCAAATTAGTAAGTAGGTGGGCCTTCTGATTTTTTTTCTCTAGTAATGTAGATACAACAATATTTTTTTTAATAAGTATTCGAACGGTGGAATCCATTTGCATCTCGCATGCGATTTACATATCTTAATCTCAGATTATACCAAATTTTTTTTTTTTAATAAGTATTCACTTTTTTTTTTTAGAATACTGAAAGATGAACCTAAAAAAATAAAGAATAAAAATACATTCCTATCAAATATAATCATTTAAAAAAAATAAAAAAAATAAAAAAATCTACAAGTAACAAAATTGTGTATCCTACAATATTATGATATATAAATCACATTAGCTACTTGGATTCGCAATTCTAATTATTAAAATTAAGTTTTGAAGCTAACGCTATTTGGAAATAAATCTGCTGTGATTATGTGAATATAGCAGAAACCTGTGATTCAAAATCTAACCATTCAATTTTTTATGCTCGAATCTAAAAGCAGATACTTTTTTATGCATGAATCTCAAAAAAATTGAACGGCTAGTATTTGAAATCACAACTTCCTGTTATTCCCACATAATCACAGCAGATTTATTTCCCACGATCCCATATTCCCATTATCCTCGGACAGGTATTGCGCGAATTCGCATCCTCTGAGATATCTCATATTTTGCATGACTTTACGAAAAATCTTAAACGTTTCAATACGTTCTGCGCAAATCTCAAAGCTCAAATAATAATGGCCCCTACGTCACCCCCGAATAGACACCGGACACGTCGGTCACGCAAAATATGAGATATCTCATAGGATACGCACTCGTATTGCGCTGGATCTGAAACCGGAACTTCGTATCGCTTTTCAAGAATTCGTATCGTCTGCATTAACTCAAAAAAGAATCTTCCAAGTCAATATATTCGGACCGTTTGATTTGCTTTACGATCCGTATGGACTAGATCCACACTAATATTAAAGAGCTTCTGATTTATAATCTGTGGTCAGATTGATTCCATTCAAAATCAGACGGCCGAGATGCGTTAACTCAAAAATACTCTTTTGAGTTAATGCAGACGATGCGGCTCGCTTGTCAATCGGTGGCGTGTATATCATAGATTCACAATGATGATGAGGTTACAATGACTGACGATCATAACATCATAATGGAAGTTTGTGGAGTGAGGGGGGTGTCCGATGGGCATCGGACCAAATAGGGTTCGATGAGGGGTTTAAACCGTCGGATCTGCTTTAAGATTCGCACTCGCAATTTCGCGTCTGCTTTAAAATCCGTACACACGAATCCTAAAGCAGATCCGACGGTTTAAACCCCTCATCGAACCCTATTTGTGTCCGATGCCCATCGGAAACCCCCCTCTCCCAAGTTTGTGACCTGGTATGTGTCGTATTTGTGTTAACCTTGTACAGTTCTTAGATAGTTAGATGTTCTAAATGGAGACAAACCAGGTGATCATCCTTATCCGAACTGTTATTGGTGCCGTGGGACAGTAAGAAACAACTCATATCTAGACTGGAAAGCGCCACATCATATCCTTCCTCTTCCCCCACTTTTCTCCCGACCAAATTCGCGGCTTTCCAGCCTCTTCCTCGTGGAACCTCCAGAAACTATCGGATGGGGAGGAGCAACCCTCCTCCCATGGCGCTGCCCCCTGCGCTAAATATCCACTTCTTTCGCCTCTCCCCTCCCCTTTCTCTCAAATCGGCTCCAACTCCACAATCGCTGCCACTACGCTCCGACCAATCCCAACTCCAACCTCAACCCCAACCCCAGCCATTCAATTTCGTTTCCAATCTAAAAGCTTCTCTTCAAAACATCCTCTCCTTCAATTCCTTCGCGCCATCAGTTCCTCCGGTCCCACCTGTCAGTGTCACCGATCCATCACCGCCGACCTGTTGCACCGTTCCCCTATTTCGCCCATACGTTGCCAAAGTGCCGTGGCACGGTGGGCCCCGCGCCTTGCTCTCGCGGTTGTTTCCCCGATACGGCCATTACTGTGGGCCCAATTGGTCGAGTGGGAAGGAAGCGGGGTCGATGCTCTGGGACAGGAGGCCGATAGATTGGTTGGATCACTGCTGTTATTGCCATGATATCGGGTATGATACTCATGATCAGGCCAAGCTTCTCAAGGCAGACCTTGCGTTTCTTGAGTGCCTCGAGAGACCCCGCATGGCGACCAAAGGCGGGGCCCACATGTCTATCATATACCGAGCCATGTGCATTGCTGGTTAGTAACTTAGTATTATTTATTTATTTATTTTTCTGTTGCTTGAGTTCTTTTTCCTGTTCTACTGTTACAAGTTTGTGGTAATGTGTCTTTTAAAATGAGAAGGAAATTATGAGATATAAAATGGCATTAAAATTAGAAACCAATTAAAGTTTTAACAGTTTTCAATTTGAAATAACCTAGGAGTCCCATGTTTGAACCTTGAAATGGTGAAACCAAATACCAAAATAACACATGCTTTGCTAAGTATGTTTATTGACATTATCCAGTCCAGGCTGTCAGAGCTTCTGTACCACAGTACCAGTATGTTTATTGACATTATCCAGTCCAGGCTGTCAGATTTATAAAGGACAATTCGTACTGGATTAAATTCCGTACATTATTATCCGAGGTTTTAGATGTGGACCAATTGACTTTAGTATGATGATTCAGGCTGAATAATTGTATAATCGTCACAAAACTGGCAGTGGGTATGACCATTGTATGGATCTTTGGGTACCTCCCAAGAAGTATTGATGCCACTTGGAGATAACCATTCTCCTTTTTATTTTCATTCTCTTGTGCATGTTTAATTTATTTTATGCTTAGTTGGGTTTCTTGGTCAATGGATCACTCTTACCCATGAGCTGAAATATAATTAAGCAAGCAATGGTAAACCTTGTTTACTTAAACAGTCGTGTAGTTCAAAGTATGACTAAATCCAGGGCAATTGATTTGTGAACACATGAAGTTTGGGTTGTCTGAGACTTCATTCTGGACAGGAAAATTGAACACAAGTAGTTGCTTATTTTTGTAGGTTTGAGGAGTTTTCTGATACCATACAGGATGCATTTGGTGCGACTTCAGTCTGGTCCATCGTTGTTTGATTATTTCGGCAATGTTTTTGCAAAGATTCCTTCAATGAGCAAGGTGACCGGAGAAAACCAGAAGGCCGGATTTTGAACTGAGGGAACTTCTACAAATTATAACAGAAATGAGATAAGAAAGCAAGGAAATCAATGACTTTTAAGATTTCTTGATCTAGCACTCGTTTTGCACTCTGTCTGGTTTGAGTTGCTTTGTATTGTTTTCCTTCTTGGTAAATGTAAATATCACATATATCTTTCAACAAAGTTTAGCTTAGGCTTGTTGTATGTATTACTTGAAGAGACACTTTGAGTGTTGTATATGGACTGTTCTGTGAAGTTGGAGCTTCGCTTAGCTTGAAAGAAAAAATGAAGATAGTATACCTGTTCATTGAAAAGACAGTATCTGCCAGCTAGCTATGTAAAGAAGAACGTTTGTGGTAAATTTTGGGGTTCATTGTAAGCTGAATATGCTGATAACATAGTGTAGTTAAAAACTATGCCCAATATAACAATTTTCTATGATATGAGAAGGGGTCACTTGATAATGGCTATTTTTACAATCTTGATCATAATTTTTTTTTTTTTTTTTATAATTCAAATATAATCGAGAAGAACTTCAGAGATGTGTTGTCCAACAAAATAGATAGTCTAACAATGAAATTTTATCAGGATTGTAAAAATAGAAAAAATGTTTTTCCTCTTGTGTGAACATGATTGAGGGGGTCCTCAAAATAAAATACAACAATCTATAGTTCTATACACATCCTCCCTTGACCAAGGAATAACAGTATACTATGATTTAGACAAGCATATAAAAAATAAACAAAGGAATATGTCCACCTTCACGAATAGACTTGCATGCTTTACACTTGTTGTCTGGTTGTTCTGAGCACGGCCTTAGCTGCAGAGTTGTGCACACCTTCCTCACGAACAGATCCGTACCTAAATCTCTAATACATCATTTTGTGGAAATTTTTCCGAGAAGGTGTTTTACTGATATGGAATAGGATACTGGCAATTTGATGATCTGGTGAAAAAAAGATGACATCCTGTTAGGGGTAAAAACGATATGGATAATATCCGATTCGCATTCGAAAACTTAGATGTGGATATCCAAATATCCGTATGAATAAGGATACTGATATAGTTTTACGTTTTAATTATCCATATTTGAGCAGTAGATATATACTATATATTTTAATATATATTGTGAAAAATTTATGTTATTCACTATTATAATTAGATAAATATTATGAACTTTAATATTTTTATATTATTTTAATAAATATCCGATTTTATCCGGATTCATATCTGTATCTGTCCGATATGTCTAATATCCACTCCGTATCCGTATCCGAAAAATGAAAAAAAGATATATGGATATAATTTTATCACTATCTCCTCCGTATCCGCTCCGTTTTCACCTCTACATCGTGTGAATATATGCTTTCTATGCAACCAGAAATGAAAAATGCGCAACAACTATTTCATCAATGCAATTTTGCAAATGCATGCGTTCTTCTCCTCAGTGGGAATAGGTTCTGTTTATCTATTAACAACGTGTTTGGCAGAAGCAACGTTACTTTAATCCAACATGATCATGCATCTTGATATGGCAATTTTAAAAAAAGATAAAGAAAGAAAGATGCAATAGAATATTTGGAAGAGTTCAAAAGAAAATCATCACTTTGAAAAGCGGCAATTCATTGATCGAATATATTCATGTACTTATTTCATTTCTCCTTTTCAGTTTATATATAGACCTTTGTAGAAGCCTCATTCTCTCGAATCTAATTTTATTTTATTTTTTCATTTGTGCTTCTATTTTTTGACTTCTTGTAATTACTTGCAATAATAAAACGAGAAAGGCTTTGTCCTTCTTTTTTTTCTCAAAACTATTAATTCATCTTTTGATAATTGTTAGTGGCAAAAACAACTTGGTTTTCTTTTGAGTTGTGGTTGGTTGGGTTGAGAATAGAGTTAATTTTGGATTAGCTTTGCTATTTTCAAAATATAGTAATCCAAACACAAATTAGAAAATTAGATTAACTAAAAAATAACTCCATTCTACTAACCTATAAATATGGTGGAATAGCAAAAATAGAGCTAGTGAGATTAGTGATATTAATACAAAAAAAATAGTTTTCATTCCTCCCAATTAGAGTAAGTTTAAATATTTAATTAATATTAAATAATATACTCGATTAGTATTAGATAAAATATTAGAATAAATATTAAATGTAATATAATATTAATTTAAATAATAGATTAGTATTAAATAAATATTGAAATTAAATTGATAATTCGATCATTTTTGTTCTTCTAGATAAGAGTATGTTGAAATTTTGATAATGATCAAATTGAATTGCCTCTCAATTATGTGGAATATTAAAATTAGAGGGTTGAGTCAATAATAATGATGTTCACTAGGAGACACAATTTTAAAATAAAATATAGAAGTTAATATTAAATCCTAGGATACATCATGAAATTGAAAAGATAGCAAGAAAAAAATGTTAAGCTAAATAGATTTAAACTCTCCTAAATTCTAATAAACTAGTTCTCCTTAGGTTTAGATTCGAGTTCAATTTCCTCTGGTTCAATTTCTATTTCCTTATTCGGCTTCTTAGCCTTCTCCTTGTTGATCTCCTCGTTTGGCTCTCTCTTCCTTTTGTTGCTCATCTCACGGATGTACTTGCAATCGACACACACAAACGAGCGGTACCTTAGATCGATAGGATTGGTAGGCTTGATGAGAACACAACGAGGATGGAATGCTATGTTGCAGTCATTGCATGTAAACATCCTTCAAGACGTGCCGTCTCTCTTGCATTAGAGGCAAATGAAGTATTCCACAGGGGAATCGGCATCGGACTCAAGGTTAGGGAGATACGAGTCGAATGAGTACTCATTTTGGGAGTCTTGGACCAATTAGAAGACATTATTATAGAAATTAGTGAAAATGAGGAGAAGAGAGATAAGATAAAATTCTGCTATGATTTGGATTTCAAGTGTTGTACCTTAAATAAGGAGTGGAAGAGATGTGATTAAGATTTCACATCTTTGAATGTAAGGCAACTAATATTGAATTTGAAAATGATATTGAATTTGAAATAATATGGAAAGCCAACAATTTGGAAGTACTCCAGGATTTTGGACAGAATATTCAAAAATCGTAATCTGGGAAGTTTTGGAAGAAGAAATAATGAAAAATGGGTAAAAATCCAACAAATTATGTTATGACGCTGGGGACCGTTAGAGTCACTACTCGAGTGCTCCAAATACCTTCAATTGGATTGTTTTATTAGGGTTGCATATTGCCTATTATCTTGCCATATGGAGACACTACTAGAGTGCTCCAAACACCTTTAATTGGAGTGTTGTATTAGGGTTGTAAATATCTAATTATCTTACTATATAGAGTAACTCCTAGAGTGCTCCAAACACCTTCAATACGAGTGTTGTATTAGGGTTGTAAATACCCTATCATATTCTTATATAGATTAACTACTAGAGTGCTCCAAACACCTTCAATTGAAGTGTATTATTGGGATTGTAAATGTCCTACTATCTTGCCATGTTGAGACATTATACTCCAGTGCTCCAAACACCTTAAATTGGAGTGCTGTATTAGGGTTGTAAATGCCCTATTATTTTCCATATAGAGACACTACTAGAGTGCTCCAAGCATCTTCGATTGAAGTGTTGTATTACGGTTGTAAATGCCCTCTTCTCTTGCCATCTGAAGACACAACTATAGTGCTCCAAACACCATAAATTGGTATCTTGTATTAGGATTGTAAATGCCCTATTATCTTGCTATATAGAGTCACTACTATAGTGCTCCAAGCACCTTAAATTGGAGTGTCGTATACGCATTGTAAATGCCTTATTATCTTGCTATATAGAGTGCTCCAAACACCTTCAATTAGAGTGTTCTATTAGGGATGTAAATGCCTTATTATCCTGCCATATAGAGTCCACTACTAGAGTACTCCAACCACCATCAATTGGAGTGTAGTATTAGGGATATAAATGCCCTATTATCCTACCATATAAAGACACTATAAGAGTGCTCCAGACACCTTAAATTGGAGTGTTGTATTAGGGTTGTAAATGCCCTATTATCTTGCCATCTGGCGACACTACTAATGTGCTCCAAATACCATCAATTGAATTATTTTATTAGGGTTGTAAATGCATTATTATCTTGCTATATAGAGGCACTGGTCGAGTGCTCCAAACACCTTCAATTGGAGCGTTGTATTAGGGTAGTAAATGACCTACTATATTGCTATATAAAGTCACTACTAGAGTACTCCAAACACCTTTAATTGGAGTGTTGTATTTGGGTTGTAAATGCCTTGTTTTCTTTCTATATAGAGTCACTCCTAGAGTGCTCCAAATTCCATCAATTGGAATATTGTATTAGTATTGAAAATGCCCTATTATCTTGCTATATAGAGTCAGTACTCGAGTGCTCCAAACACCTTCAATTGGAGTGTTGTATTAGGGTTTGTAAATGCCTTATTATCTTGCTATATAGATTCACTACTATAGTGCTCCAAACAACTTCAATTGGAGTGTTGTTTTAGGGGTGTAAATTGATAAGCCACAATGATATATGTTGAAACATAGGGTTTGTTGTGTAAATTAAACCGAGTTTTGTTGAAATTAGAATTTAATTAGGTTATAAATGTTTAAAAGTTCAAGTTACTACCCTAGTTGTGTTTATTTTGTAGGCAATCAAGTGCTTGGAGCTTAACGAAGGAAGACAAGCTATCTGGAGCAAGAAAGCACAAATCTGGCGAATTTTCACTTTTATTGCGGGCCGCAATTATTTTATTGCGGGCCGCAACCAACTAGTCAGAGCCGATTTGCAGAACAGAAAAATTTGTATTATTATTGCGGCCCGCAATGGAAGTTATTGCGGCCCGCAATAAACAGTTCCAGAAGCGATTTTTGCTATAATTAGTTGTTTTTAATTCTGGAAGGGGAGAACTGTTTTAGGGACGAATTTTAGACATTAGAAAGAGAGAAAAGCACAGGAGAATAAGGAGAAAAAGGAGAGACAAAAGAAGGGAGAAGAAGATAGCGAATTCTTCGAGCGGTTACATTGATTTCTTTCTCTTAGAACTCTTTTACTTGTTATTTCTCTTGTGTGCTGCAGCCATGATTGGCTAAGGCTATTTCTAGGGTTGATTAGGGTTAGAACTTGAAACTTATGTCATGGATTAGTTGATTTTATATTATATTTACTTGTTCCTTGGTATGATCTTTTCTTTATATTACTTGTTTGTGACGACTTAAGCGAAATTGCATGAAACCCTAGGATTCGGTATTTACAATTGAGAAATTGAATATTTAGTCCTGACCATAAAGAAAAGAGTATTTGATAGGCTAAGTACCGAGAGGAGACGCTCATCTTATACGGGCTTAACCCGATAGGTTAGAAAATTGTACCAAGTACCGAGAGGTGACGAATAACTTTCTATACCAATTGGGACAGTTAAAGACTTAATAACTTTGGGTTAGTGTAACCAAGTACCGAGAGGTGACATTTATACTAATTTAAAGACGGTATTAACATAGAAATATCACTTTATACCGATAACATTAGACTGTGCCTTCATATTTATAAGAACAACCTTAATAAATCAATTAATCGTGACATTAGTGGATAGGAACCCTAAGAGACCCTAATTTCTCATTCTTGTTTAAAACCACATTTAGACCTAGAATTTAGTTAATTCAATTTGATCAGCAACAAACCAAACCATCATAGAAAACAAACAAATTCCTTTATTTCCTTTTACTAAATTAAATTAGTTAGGTTAGGTTTAATATTCCGAATTGTCCCTGTGGAGACGATCCCTAAATACTACTTGACAAGGTTGTACACTTGCAACCGAATTGAGGGTAAATTAGGATTTATTACTTGTGTAGTAGTAAAAATCACATCAAGTTTTTGGCGCCGTTGCCGGGGACAACGGTGAATATTATTTCGGACCTAAGTAATTTAGTTAGTAATTGTTTTTAATTTTCTTTTATTTCCTTTCTCTTTTGATTTAGGTTGAAATCTGGCAGAGGAACCTCCTACTCCGGACGCCACAGATTTGGTAGAGTGGTTTTCGAGGAGAGGATCAACTCATCTTTTTTACCAGAGAAGAAACAAGCACCCGACAAGGGGACCTTTCTTTCCCTTGAATCCACGCCGGTTAGACATGTCGTCCGGCAATGATGATGCTAGGTTTCAAAACCTCCAAAGAGAAAGGGATTGGATGGCAAATGAACTCCAACGGTTGAGGGCAGCTAACCAAGAGAGAGAAAATCTTGAAGCAGCCGATGCCAACCGCCCTTTGAGGGACTTTACTGCGCCTAGGGCTGAGGAAATCCACCTGGGGTACACTGCACCTACTATCAATGCTGAGGAATACCAAATTCCTCCTGCATGGGTTAGCATGGTGCAGCGAAATCTTTTCCATGGTCTGCCTCATGAAGATGCCACGCAACACTTAGCCAACTTTGAAGAAATCTGCAGTACAATCAAGGTACAAACTGTTTCTCCTGATGACCTTAAAGTGATGGCTTTCACTTTTTCTCTTGCAGATAAGGCTAAGGGGTGGATAAGGGGACAACGGCCCGAGAACATGAACACTTGGCCTAAGGTGGCGAATGCTTTCCTCAACAAGTTCTTTCCACCATCCAAAACTAACTCCTTGCGCCATCAAATCCACAATTTCCGACAAAGAGGGGATGAAACCATGAGCGAAGCATGGGAGAGGTTCCAAGAGCTGCAGAGGTGCTGCCCTCACCATGGAATTGAAGGATGGAACCTGTTGCAAATCTTCTACAACAGTCTTCTGCCACAAGACAAGGGTATGCTAGACGCAGCCGCTGGAGGTAGTCTCATGAACAAAGGGGCTGTTGACGGATACAAGTTGGTTGATGACATGGCTCTTAACCAAAGCCAATGGCACAACCCTAGGGAGACCCCGGTCATCCTGCAACGGGGAATGAAGGAGGTGAACTCGAATTCAAGCATGGCTGCAGAAATTGCCGCTTTAAATCGCAAGATTGATCAAATGAGCGTAAAATCGGTAAATTATCCTTCTTCTCTTCCTTGTTCAATTTGTGGTGGGACCGATCATTTAGCACTAAATTGTGGTATAGGTAATGAGGTTAGTCATGAGGAAGTGAATGCCATAAACCAAGGCAATTTCAAACCAAATAACAATCCCTACTCCAATACTTACAACCCCGGTTGGAGGAATCACCCAAACTTTTCGTGGAGACAAAATGACCAAAATACCCAAGGTAACTCAAACTTTAATAGACCAAATCAAGGTTATGGTAACCAAGGGTATGGTTCTAATGCACCACCAAAGTCCAATCTCGAATTAATGATGGAGACTTTCATGGCAAGTCAAAATCAAAAATTCGATGAATTGACCAAAAAGGTAGACATGTTGGCAACCCAAAACAAAATGCTTGAAAACCAAGTTGCACAACAAGCTACACAATCTTCCCGCCAACCGGGTTCCCTTCCACCAAAACCTGAGAACAATCCCAGGGATGTCAAGGCGGTTAGACACATGCTTCGCAGTGGTGCGCAATATGAGGATCCACCCATGCCAAAGCATGCCTATGAGCAGCCGCAAAGTGAAGAGACAAGAACCAATGATGAGCACATCTCCACACACGAGGACTCCGCCTCAAAGGAAGTTACACCAATTGCACCAAGCGACCCTGCTATTCAAGCGAATCCATCTCAAGATGAGCCACCAAAGGTAAGTGCATAGGTACCTCTCTACATACCCCCTCATAAATTTGCACCTTTTCCTGGTAGGCTTAAGAATGAGAGAACTGATAGGCAGTTTGCTAAATTCCTTGAATTGTTGAAACAATTGCATGTAAACCTACCATTGACTGAGGTAATGACCCAAATGCCGGTTTACACCAAATTTTTCAAGGATATCCTTTCAAATAGGCGTAAACTTGAAGAAGTCCAAATGGTGTCCCTAGATTCAAATGGTAGTGCCATGGTAATGAATGAATTGCCCAAAAAGTTGGATGATCCGGGTAAATTTTCCATACCATGTTCGATAGGAAATGTCCAATTCAAACGAGCACTATGTGATCTAGGGGCTAGTGTAAGTCTTATGCCAAAGTCGGTTTATGATAGGTTGGGTGTAGGGGAACTTAAGCCAACTAGAATTTCTCTCCAATTGGCCGACCAATCGGTCAAGTTACCCCTAGGGGTGGTAGAGGACTTGCCAATTCAAATTGGTAAATTCTTTGTACCAATCGACTTTGTTGTGGTAGACATGGATGAGGATATCCATACGCCACTTTTGTTGGGTAGACCATTTCTCAATACGGCAAAAGCTGTGATTTATGTTCATGATGGAATTATTACAATGAACATTGGTGAAGAAAAATTAACATTTGACATCAAACGATCAATGAAATATCCATCTAATGATCAAAGTGTTTGTAGTGTTGAGATTCTTGACAGGTTGATAGATGAGGAACTCATAAACAGCTTGGAGAAGGGTTCCTTTGAATGTTGGATGGATCAGGAGTGCGAAAAATCTGACCAAACGAATGCTGTGGACCTTATTGCGGCCCGCAACCAATCCAGACAGAGACTTTGCAAATTCCAGAAGTTATTGCGGCCCGCAATAACCTTATTGCGGCCCGCAATAACCCTTCCCAGATTGACAAAAAGCCTATTCTGAGCCCAATTCTTCAGGTTTCAACTACCGAAACTCTCCCCAACTTTGCCGAACCCTTGAAGGACGCACCCAAGGTTGAACTTAAGCCATTACCTTCAACCCTTCGATACGAATACCTCGGTCCAAACCAAACCTATCCCGTTATTGTCAACGCATCCGTAAACCAAGACCAAACCTCACAACTTCTACAAATCTTGAGGATGCACCGAAAGGCCATTGGATACACCATTGATGACCTCAAAGGAATCAACCCTTCCATCTGCATGCACCGCATTCTCATGGAGGAAGGACACAAGCCGACCATTGAAGGGCAGCGGAGATTGAACCCGAACCTTAGCGAGGTGGTGCGAAAGGAGATTCAGAAACTTCTTGATGCTGGCATCATCTATTCAATTTCCGACAGCAAATGGGTGAGCCCAATTCATGTGGTGCCAAAGAAGGGAGGGACAACCGTGATAGAAGGGGAGAATGGCGAACCGATTTCAACAAAACTCGGTTTAATTTACACAACAAACCCTATGTTTCAACATATATCATTGTGGCTTATCAAATTCCCCCAAGCCTAGTCTTTGCTTGTCCCAAGCAAGTCTAAACCCTCACAGGGATTCTCGGGTTTTGTTTATGTATTTCAAACCAAGTTATCTAAACTATCCTAAAGACTTAAAAAATAAAATTGGTCAGTCAAAGCAATTTAGGGTTCAAACAATTCAATTCAAAGCATGAGTATGTCAAACAATTATGCGGGTTTCTTTCAATGATCTTCTTCACCTCACAAACGCACGTTTTGATTTTAATTAAGCAAGTTTATATCTATATGACACTTCAGAATTAGTTAATCCTAAATTTTTCTCCCCCCGTTCTACAAGTGACAACCAATTCCAGAAAATCCTTTTAAAAATTTAATTTTTGTTAGGGGTGTAGACTGTGCCTGATGCTTTGACTTTTTTTTTTTTACTTGTGCATCCGTCTGTTTTTGGCTCACTCATTTTTCCACTCATTTTTATTTTATTATTATATATATATTTTTTCATATTTTTTTGTTTTATTATTTTTTTTTTTTTTTTTTTATTATTATTATTTTTTTAATATGCGGATGTATCTGTCCTAAGGACTTCAATCCAACATAGCTCACTTTTTTTTCAGCCTACACCTTTGTTCAATTAAGTCCAATTAGAAAAGAATTTCTGAATCTCGCGCAAAGTTTCCTACGGGCACCAAGCCTTTCGGTAACTCTTGGCATTGCGCGTCTGAGACTTGATTTTCAACATGTAGAGAGGTTCTAATTTAAGATCACAGGTACTAAAGTGTCATAAAACATAAATTCACTAATTATTATGTCAACTTGCGCCATGTGGTTATACCATTGAAATCCCCACTTAGATTGTGACATTTTCTCAAAACATTCAAATTTAATTAAGTCCTAAACCCCTAAATAGCACAGAACCTACCATTAACTTAAACCTAAGGTAAACCTAAGATACAATTCCTACAATTTTACCCCCCCAAGCCTAAACATTGGCACCGACCCGGTGCCATTAAAAAAAACTAATGAAAGGTAAAAAGAGGAGATAAAGAAACTCACAATGAAATCAGGCTGGTGGAGGTGGTGGAGGTGGCTGCGCAGTCCCCTGAGAAGAAGATGTACCAGTCGCTGATGGTGCTGGACGTGTAGGTCTGCGGCGCCGCGGTATCGGATCAGCAGAAACAAAGCCAGAGTCAGACATATGCCCATAGATGCGGTCCGTCCTATAGTAGGTGGCATGCTGCTGCTCAGCTATCTCATCCACCGTCCCTGCAAGGTCCGTGTACTGGACATGCATGCGCCCCATCTGATCGGTGAGCCGAGTCATGTCAGAGTGAGAAGTGCTGAACTGACCCGTCATGTAGGTCTGATGCTCAGTAAACTGCCCTCCTATGTGAGTACGGAGATCGGCAATCTGTCGATCGACAGAGTTGAACCGCTCATCCACATAGTCACGCAGCTTTGTGATGTTGGTGTTCATGGTCTGCATCAACTCGTACATTTGCTGCGGGGTCACTTGGTCAGCACCGGGAGCCCAAAATGGAGGAGGCTGAGGCTGCTTAGGTCCAGGGATCCCAAATGGATCAACAGCGGCTTGTGCGGCAGGTGGTCGAGCCATATCGAGGGGCAGAATCCAAGTGGAGGGATCTGTCCTATCAACCGGTATCCGGAGAGGCATGGGAATCTGCCGACCGCTAGAGAGGAAGAAGAAAGAGTTGCCGACGCGAGTGAAGATGCCAGCCGTCTGAAGATATGCCATATCTATGAACTCGGTCTGCTTTTGGAGTTGATGGGCAAGGACTTTGAAAACTGGCCCTTCTGCAGGAATGACCCCATGGTAGATGGCAAGACGGGTCACAAAGCCCCCGCAGGAGATCATACCGCCCGGAGTGGCATTTGTCCTCACGTTCAGGAGATTGTCGATGAAGAAGCTGCCAACGTGGGGTAATTTCTCGGGATTGGATAGGGCATGGATCATGGCATAGATGAAATACGACTCGCACTCGCCCAAGGTGCCCACTGTCTCTCCGCGTGCAAAGATGGTGAAGGAGAGAGCACGCTGGATGTAGCGAAACACCGGGTGGCTGATCTGACTCGCCTTGTATGTCCGCCTCGGACCACCAATCAGCTGGCAGGAGAATTCGTAGAAGCTGGAGTCCGGCTCCCAATCGGGCACCGTCACGGCATCAGCCCGGAGAGGAAACCCCAGGAGGTTGCTGAGTTCCTCAATCGTAATCTGGTACTCTGCACCATCCAAATAATACTGCAATAGAGTGTCATTTTCCATGTGCAGAGTAGACAGGAATTCATAGGTCAGGGTGCGGTACGCAGGAAATGGTTTGGTACAGTAGTCCCAGATACCAAGGGAAGACATGAGGAGATGAACCTCATCTAGAATGCCCAACTGCTGAAGGGTAGGTATGTGAACATACTTGGGTTGGACAACTTTTTTGGTCTTAAGAATTTGAAAGTTTTCTCGTGCTTTTGGATGCAGAAATCTAAGACCATAATCAGTGTCTTTGTTTTCAGGCCACTGATCTTGAGGTAGAGTGGTCCAGTCAGGTTGGTCAGACATTTCAATATCATTAGACCCACTATTGGTACCGTCCCCTCTTCGATATTGTTTGGACCGTTTCGAGGGGATGAACTCATCCTCTGCTATTGCCTTACCCTTGCCCCTTGGTTTTGGTGGCATGATTGGTGACCAATTTGGTTCAATTCAATTACAATTCACAATCAATTCAATTACCAATTTGGTTCAATTCAAGCAATTGAAATTAAATAGAGTTAGAGATACAACCAAATGTGTGCAATCAAACCAATGTGAAGTGTAGATGCAACTGAGAAATCCAAACGCCGAGTCGACCCGCCAAATTCCGGAAAAATCAGCCTTGTAATGCCTTCTGTGAGCTTTATTGCGGGCCGCAATAAGTCTCTTTGCGGGCCGCAATAAGGTATGTTGAATGCTGGAGGCCTCTGTCTTCTTCGTTGCGGGCCGCAATAAACGGGATTGCGGGCCGCAATGGGTGTGCGTGAAACGGCGTTTTGCTGGCTGCTGTCTTGCGGGCCGCAATGAGTTGGTGTTGCGGGCCGCAATACTCGCGGTGGAGAGGCGGAAAGAAGTGGCGGCTGGTTGGATTTTGTAGTGAGAGAGAGATAGGGTTAGAGAGAGAGAGAGAAAAAGAGAGATGTAGAGATGAGATGGAAAGAGATGGAGAGGGAGAGAGATCGGGAGAGAGAAAGAGATTGAGAGAGAGAGAGTAGAGATGGGGAGGTGTAGAGAGAAAAAGGTAGAGAGAGAGAGTTAAGAGAAAAGAATGGGAGATCGGGAGAGAGAAAGAAGTGGGGGAAGGGGTCAGAGAGAGAGAGAGAGATTTGCGGAAAGGCCCCCCTTTTATCACAAATTCGCGTCTGTTCGGCCTCCATTGCGGGCCGCAATAACTGTCATTGCGGGCCGCAATGGACTTTTTTTTTTTTTTTTTTTTTTTTTTTTTTTTTTTTTTGACTCTCTGACTGCTTGATTGCGGCCCGCAATAAACGGGATTGCGGACCGCAATTAACTCAAAATTAAGACTTGACCTTCGGAAGTCTCTGACTGCTTGGTTGCGGCCCGCAATAAAATTATTGCGGCCCGCAAAGGAGCCTGAAATCTTCTGAAAAACCTAAATTAACCTATCTAAATGCAAATAAAATTTAAAAATACGAAATTTAAAATTGCAAAAAGGTAAAGTGCTTGGGTTGCCTCCCAAGAAGCGCTCTTTTAGGGTCTCGAGCTCGACCATTCTCCTCTTTTAGTTCATTTGTGCATCGGTAAGGGAGATGTTAATCTTCCCTTCAACCGGTTCTCCATGATTGTACACCTTGAGCCGCTGGCCATTTACTTTAAATGCGCCAGTTCGTTCGCTCCAGATTTCTACCGCCCCATGTTCAAACACGCGTTTCACCTGAAATGGGCCACTCCATTTGGACTTGAGTTTGCCTGCAAAGAGTTTAAAACGTGAATTGAACAATAAAACATAATCACCGATTTTAAACTCCCTTCGTATGATGTGCTTGTCATGCCATTGTTTTGTCTTCTCCTTGTAGATTTTGGCATTCTCATACGCGTTGAGACGGATCTCCTCAAGTTCATGCAAGTCGAGGATGCGTTTTTGACCGGCTTGGTGCATGTCGAAATTGAGGGACTTGATAGCCCAGAATGCCCTATGCTCCAATTCGACTGGCAAATGGCATGGCTTACCATAGACAAGCTTAAAAGGGGTCATGCCAATTGGTGTCTTGTAGGCCGTGCGGTATGCCCAAAGTGCATCATCTAACCTCAGACTCCAGTCTTTTCGGGACAATCCTACAGCAGTTTGAAGGATGTGCTTTATCTCTCGGTTTGACACTTCAACTTGGCCACTTGTTTGCGGGTGGTACGGAGTTGCCACCTTGTGTTTAACTCCATACTTTTCCATTAAACTTTCAAAGGAGCGATTTATGAAGTGTGAGCCTCCATCACTAATCACCACCCGTGGAACACCAAATCTTGGGAAGATTATCTTTTGGAAGAGGCGTTTGACGGTCTTTGAATCGGCCCCTGGGCTTGGTATTGCTTCTACCCATTTGGAGACATAATCCACTGCTACAAGGATGTATTTGTTGTTGCATGAACTCGGAAATGGCCCCATGAAATCAATCCCCCACACATCGAACAATTCGACCTCGAGGATGCTTTGTTGAGGCATCTCATGTCGCTTGGTGATGCCTCCCAACCTTTGGCATTTGTCACAAGAGACAACAAATTGCCTTGTATCCTTAAAAAGAGTTGGCCAAAAGAAACCTGCTTGCAGGACCTTGGCGGCGGTCTTATTGGTTGAGGCATGTCCTCCATATGGTGATGAATGACAGTGGTGAAGAATTGATTGAACCTCATCCTGCGGAATGCAACGCCTATGAATCCCATCAACACCAAGCTTGAAGAGATATGGGTCATCCCAAAAGTAGTGCTTGGTATCCGCAAAGAATTTCTTCCGTTGTTGGTAGGTGAGATAGGGTGGTAGAACTCCGCATGCAAGATAATTTGCAATATCCGCGAACCATGGGTATTCGATTTTACCCACTTGGTAGAGCTGCTCATCGGCAAAAGAGTCATCAATGGGTAAGTCTTCATTTGGTTCAGGTTTGATGCGCGAAAGGTGGTCAGCTACAAGGTTCTCGGTACCCTTCTTGTCTCTAATCTCCAGGTCGAACTCTTGGAGTAAGAGAATCCAACGAATGAGACGAGGTTTGGCATCCTTTTTCGTGAGGAGATAGCGAACCGCGGCATGATCCGTGTAGACTATCACCTTGGAACCAACTAGGTAAGGTCTAAACTTGTTGATGGCGAAGACCACCGCGAGTAGCTCCTTTTCGGTAGTGGTGTAGTTGACTTGAGCCTCATCTAGAACTTTGCTTGCATAGTAGATGGCGCACGGCTTTTTGTCAATTCGTTGCCCTAACACTGCTCCAATGGCGTAATCGCTCGCATCACACATAATCTCGAAAGATTCGTTCCAATTTGGTGGTTGCAGGATGGGAGCGGAGATCAATGCTTCCTTTAACTTATTAAAAGCATCTAGACACTCTTGGGTAAAATCAAATGGAGCA
The DNA here is from genome assembly GCF_964058835.1 of Carex rostrata. NCBI lineage: Eukaryota > Viridiplantae > Streptophyta > Magnoliopsida > Poales > Cyperaceae > Carex > Carex rostrata. Next base: position 3,866,663 of record NC_135931.1, on the reverse strand, counting down.
TCTTTTAACAAAAGATTGGTCAAGGGCTTGGCAATTTTAGAAAAGTCCTTGATGAACCTTCTATAAAACCCAGCGTGTCCTAAAATACTTCTAACCCCTTTAACATTTGTTGGTGGAGGTAATTTTTCAATTACCTCAATCTTTGCACGGTCAACCTCTAAACCCTTAGCAGAAATCACATGACCTAAAACAACACCCTCTTGTACCATAAAATGACATTTCTCCCAATTCAAAACAAGGTTTACCTCTTCACATCTTTGTAGGACTTTAGATAGGTTTAACAAACATTTATCAAAAGTGGTACCATAAACCGAGAAGTCATCCATGAAAACTTCCATAGACTTCTCAATTAGGTCAGAAAATATACCCATCATAGCCCTTTGAAATGTTGCAGGTGCATTGCACAAACCAAAGGGCATCCTACGGTATGCAAAGGTACCGTATGGACAAGTGAAAGTGGTCTTTTCTTGGTCATCAGGGTGAATTGGTATTTGAAAGAATCCACTATAACCATCAAGATAACAAAAGAAAGAGTGCTTAGCTAACCGTTCAAGCAATTGATCAATGAAAGGAAGAGGGAAATGATCCTTGCGCGTGCCGGTGTTGAGCTTTCGATAATCAATGCACATGCGCCATCCCGTCACGAGTCTTGTTGCAATCGGTTCGCCATTCTCCCCTTCTATCACGGTTGTCCCTCCCTTCTTTGGCACCACATGAATTAGGCTCACCCATTTGCAATACATAAACAAAACCCGGGAATCCCTGTGAGGGTTTAGACTTGCTTGGGACAAGCAAAGACTAGGCTTGGGGGAATTTGATAAGCCACAATGATATATGTTGAAACATAGGGTTTGTTGTGTAAATTAAACCGAGTTTTGTTGAAATTAGAATTTAATTAGGTTATAAATGTTTAAAAGTTCAAGTTACTGCCCTAGTTGTGTTTATTTTGTAGGCAATCAAGTGCTTGGAGCTTAACGAAGGAAGACGAGCTATCTGGAGCAAGAAAGCACAAATCTGGCGAATTTTCACTTTTATTGCGGGCCGCAATTATTTTATTGCGGGCCGCAACCAACTAGTCAGAGCCGATTTGCAGAACAGAAAAATTTGTATTATTATTGCGGCCCGCAATGGAAGTTATTGCGGCCCGCAATAAACAGTTCCAGAAGCGATTTTTGCTATAATTAGTTGTTTTTAATTTTGGAAGGGGAGAACTGTTTTAGGGACGAATTTTAGACATTAGAAAGAGAGAAAAGCACAGGAGAATAAGGAGAAAAAGGAGAGACAAAAGAAGGGAGAAGAAGATAGCGAATTCTTCGAGCGGTTACATTGATTTCTTTCTCTTAGAACTCTTTTACTTGTTATTTCTCTTGTGTGCTGCAGCCATGATTGGCTAAGGCTATTTCTAGGGTTGATTAGGGTTAGAACTTGAAACTTATGTCATGGATTAGTTGATTTTATATTATATTTACTTGTTCCTTGGTATGATCTTTTCTTTATATTACTTGTTTGTGACGACTTAAGCGAAATTGCATGAAACCCTAGGATTCGGTATTTACAATTGAGAAATTGAATATTTAGTCCTGACCATAAAGAAAAGAGTATTTGATAGGCTAAGTACCGAGAGGAGACGCTCATCTTATACGGGCTTAACCCGATAGGTTAGAAAATTGTACCAAGTACCGAGAGGTGACGAATAACTTTCTATACCAATTGGGACAGTTAAAGACTTAATAACTTTGGGTTAGTGTAACCAAGTACCGAGAGGTGACATTTATACTAATTTAAAGACGGTATTAACATAGAAATATCACTTTATACCGATAACATTAGACTGTGCCTTCATATTTATAAGAACAACCTTAATAAATCAATTAATCGTGACATTAGTGGATAGGAACCCTAAGAGACCTTAATTTCTCATTCTTGTTTAAAACCACATTTAGACCTAGAATTTAGTTAATTCAATTTGATCAGCAACAAACCAAACCATCATAGAAAACAAACAAATTCCTTTATTTCCTTTTACTAAATTAAATTAGTTAGGTTAGGTTTAATATTCCGAATTGTCCCTGTGGAGACGATCCCTAAATACTACTTGACAAGGTTGTACACTTGCAACCGAATTGAGGGTAAATTAGGATTTATTACTTGTGTAGTAGTAAAAATCACATCATAAATGTCAAATTATCTGGACACACTACTAGAGTGCTCAAAACACCTTCAATTGAAGTGTTTTATTAGAGTTGTAAATGCCCTATTATCTTGCTATATAGAGTCACTACTCGACTGCTCCAAACACCTTCAATTGGAGTGTTGTATTAGGGTTGTAAATGCCATCTTATCATGCTATATAGATTCACTACTAGAGTGCTCCAAACAACTTCAATTGCAATGTTGTTTTAGGGTTGTAAATGCCCTATAATCTTGCCATATAGAGACACTACTAGAATTCTCCAAAGACCTTCAATTGAAGTGTTTTATTAGGATTGTACATGTCTTATTATGTTGCTATATAGGGTCACTACTCGAGGGCTCCAAACACCTTCACTTGGAATGTTGTTTTAGGGTTGTAAATGTCATATTATCTTGCCATCTAGAGACACTACTATAGTGCCCCAAACACCATCATTTGGAGTGTTGTATTAGGGCTGTAAACATCCTATTATCTTGAGATATAGAGACACTTCTCGAGTGCTCCAACCACCTTCAATTGGAGTGTTGTATTAGTGTTCTAAATGCCCCACTATCTTGACATATAAAGACACTATTAGAGTGCTCAGAACACCTTAAATTGGAGTGTTGTATAATAAATACCCTATTATATATGTTGCTATATAGAGTCACCACAAGAGTGCTCCAAACACCTTTAATTGCAGCGGTGTATTAGGGTTGTAAAGGCCCTATTATCTTGCTATATAGAGTCACTACTATAGTGCTCCAAACATCATCAATTGAAGTGTTTTATTAGGTTTATTAATGTTCTATTATCTTGCTATATAGAGTCACTACTCAAGTGCTCCAAACACCTTCAATTGGAGTGTTCTTTTAGAGTTGTAAATGCCCTATTATCTTGCCATATAAAGGCATTGCTCGAGTGCTCTAAACACCTTCAATTGGAGGGTTGTATAAGGGTTGTAAATGCCCTATTATATTGCTATATAGAGTCACTACTAGAGTACTCCAAACACCTTTAATTGGAGTGTTGTTTTAGGGGTGTAAATTTCATATTATCTTGCCATCTGGAGACACTACTAGAGTTCTCCAAACACCTTCAATTGAAGTGTTTTATTACAGTTGTAAATGCCCTATTATCTTGCTATATAGAGTCACTACTCGAGTGCTCCAAATACCTTCAATTGGAGTGCTGTGTTAGGGTTGTAAATGTAATATTATCTTGCTATATAGAATCACTAGTATAGTGCTCCAAACACCTTCAATTGAAGTGTTCTATTAGGTTTGTAAATTCCCTATTATCTTGCTATGTAGTGATCACTACTAGAGTGCTCCAAACACCTTCAATTAGAGTGCTTTATTCGGGTTGTATATGCCTTATTATCTTCCCATATAGAGACACTCCTAGAGTCCTCCAAAACCCCTTTAATTGGAGTGTTGTATTACGGTTGTAAATGCCCTATTAGCTTCCTATATATAGTAGCTCCTAGAGTGCTCCAAACACCTTCGATTGGAGTGTTGTATTAGGGTTGTAGAGGCCATATTATATTGCTATATAGAGTCACTACTATAGTGCTCCAAACACCTTCAATTGAAGTGTTCTATTAGAGTTGTAAATGTCCTATTATCTTGCCATGTAAAGACATTACTTGAGTGCTCCAAACAACTTTAATTGGAGTGTTGTATTTGGGTTGTAAATGCCTTGTTATCTTTCTATATAGAGTGACTCCTAGAGTGCTTCAAACACCTGCAATTGGAGTGTTGTTTTAGGGGTGTAAATGTCATATTATCTTGCTATATAGAGACACTACTAGAGTAGCTCCAAGCACCATCAATTGTAGGGGTATATTACGGTTGTAAATGCCTTCTTATCTTGTCATCTGAAGACACAACTAGAGTACTCCAAACACCTTTAATTGGAGTGTTGTATTTGGGTTGTAAATGCTTTGTTATCTTGCTATATAAAGTCACTCCTAGAGTGCTCCAAACACCTTCATTTGAAGTGTTTCATTAGGGTTGTAAATGTCATGTTATCTTGTCATCTGGGGACACTACTAGAGTGGTCAAAACACCTTCAATTGGAGTGTTGTTTTAGGGGTGTAAATACCATATTATCTTGCCATCTGGGGACACTACTAGAGTGCTCCAAACACCTTCAATTGAAGTGTTTTATTACAGTTGTAAATGCCCTATTTATCTTGCTATATAGAGTCACTACTCGAGTGCACCAAATACCTTCAATTAGAGTGTTTTATTCGGGTTGTATGCCTTATTATCTTTCGATATAGAGACACTAGTATAGTGCTCCAAACACCTTCGATTGGAGTGTTGTATTAGGGTTGTAGAGGCCCTATTATATTGCTATTTTGAGACACTACTATAGTGCTCCAAACACCTTCAATTGGAGTGTTGTATTAGGGTTGTAAATGTCCTGTTATCTTGCCATGTAAAGATATTACTCGAGTGCTCCAAACATCTTAACTTGGAGTGTTCTATTAGGGTTGCAAATGCCCTATTATTTTCCATCTAGAGACACTACTAATGTGCTCCAAACACCTTCAATTGAAGTGTTTTATTAGGGTTGTGAATGCCCTAATATCTTCCTATATAGATTCACTACTCGAGTGCTCCAAACATCTTTAATTGGAGCATTGTATTAGGGTTTCAAATGACCTATTATATTGCTGTATAGAGTCACTACTAGAGTACTCCAAACACTTTTAATTGGAGTGTTGTATTTGGGTTGTAAATGCCTTGTTATCTTGCTATATAGAGTCACTCCTAGAGTGCTCCAAACACCGTCAATTGAAATGTTATATTAGGGTTGTAAATGCCCTATTATCTTGCCATATAGATTCACTACTAGAGTGCTCCAAACACCTTCAATTGGAGCGTTGTATTAGGATTGTAAATGTCGTATTATCTTGCTATATAGATTCACTACTCGAGTGCTCCAAACACCTTCAATTGGACTGTTGTTTTAGGGGTGTAAATGCCATATTATCTTGCTATATAGACACACTACTATAATTCTCCAAGCACCTTCAATTGAAGTGTTTAATTATGGTGGTAAATGCCCTATTATCTTGCTATATATAGTCACTACTCGAGTGCTCCAAACACCTTCAATTGGAGTGTTGTTTTAGGGGTGTAAATGTCATATTATCTTGCCATCTGTAGACACTACTAGAGTGCTCCAAACACCTTCAATTGAAGTGTTTTATTACAGTTGTAAATGCCCTATTATCTTGCTATATAGAGTCACTACTCGAGTGGTCCGATCACCTTCAATTGGAGTGTTGTTTTAGTGTTGTAAATGTCATATTATCTTGTTATCTGGGGACACTACTAGAGTGGTCAAAACACCTTTAATTGGAGTGTTGTTTTAGGGGTGTAAATGCCATACTATCTCGCCATCTGGAGACACTACTAGAGTGCTCCAAACTCTTTCAATTGGAGTGTTTTATTATAGTTGTAAATACCTTATTCTCTTGCTATATTGAGTCACTACTCGAGTGCTCCAAATACCTTCAATTGGGGTGTTGTGTTAGGGTTGTAAATGTCATAGTATCTTGCTATATTCACTACTATAGTGCTGCAAACACCTTTAATTGAAGTGTTTTATTAGGTTTGTAAATGCCCTATTATCTTGCTATGTAGAGATCACTATTAGAGTGCTCCAAACACTTTCAATTAGAGTGTTTTATTCGGGTTGCATATGACCTGTTATATTGTTGTATAGTGTCAGAACTACAGTACTCGAAAAACCTTTAATTGGAGTGTTGTATTTGGGTTGTGAATGCCTTGTTATCTTTCTATATAGAGTCACTCCTAGGGTGCTCCAAACACCTGCAATTGGAGTGTTGTGTTAGGGTTGTAAATGTCATAGTATCTTGCTATATAGAGTCACTACTATAGTGCTGCAAACACCTTCAATTGAAGTGTTTTATTAGGGTTGTAAATGCCCTATTATCTTGCTATAAAGGCACTGCTCGAGTGCTCTAAACACCTTTAATTGGAGTGTTGTATTAGGGTTGTAAATGTCCTATTATATTGCCATGTAAAGTCATTACTCGAGTGCTCCAAACACCTTAAATTGGAGTGTTGTATTAGGTTTGTAAATGCCTATTATCTTGCCATCTGGAGACACTACTAATGTGCTCCAAACTCCTTCAATTGAAGTGTTTTATTATGGTTGTAAATGCCCTATTATCTTCCTGTAAAGATTCACTACTAGAGTGCTCCAAACACCTTCAATTGGAGCGTTGTATTAGGGTTGTAAATGACCTATTATATTGCTGTATAGAGTTGATATCACTTTATTAGACCTATTATTTCGACTTGTTTCCATACAAAAATCTATGTTTTGAACCAACAAATGGTGCCTTTTACATTGAATATCCATAGAATGTGGTACTGCTATGTTTTGGTTCTTACTTTGCAGGAATCAGGCGAAAACGGGCAAAATCAGGGAAGTTACTGAAATCTGAGACATCTGATGCGACCCTCATCACATCCGATGCGACCCTCATCAGAGCCGATGCGACCCTCATCAGAGCCGATGCGACCCTCATCAGAGTCGATGCGACCCTCATCAGAGTTGATGCGACCCTCATCAGAGTCGATGCAGGTTGCATCAGACCTGATGCAGGGTCGCATCGCGAGTTTCCAGAGCAGACAGCAAAGGCCCAGAATTGAAGCACTCGTTTTAAAAAGCCTATAAATAGGCCACCCCTGCTACCAGAGAGGGAGTTCCGAAATTTAAAGATTCAAAGCCTCAAGGAGAGAGAAAAGATCAAGAGAGAAGAGAGAGATTGGAGATCGCTTGGAGAAGAAGAGAAGATTGCAAGATCCTCTCCAATCCACCTTGGATCTTTGAGCTTCATCATGATCTGCCTATTCTCTCTCTCTTTTATGCTTTCTTTTGCTATGCTTGAGTAGATCTCTAGTTCTTAGGGTTAGGATGTAGTCTCTAAACCTTGTCTTTGAGTTGAATGATGTTTTGATCTAAGTTTGAACTTGTGTGATTGTTGTTTGAGTATTCATTGTTTGCTTGATTGTGATTTCTTGATTGATTCTTGATTGTCTACTGTTAGATGTCTATAGCATCTCTTCTAGTAATTTGGCCTTGATGTATCTTGTAATTGTGATTGAGCATTTGAGGTAGATCTAAGATCAATAGTAGCCGAGAGGTGAAATTTTTATTATCGAAAGGTTGTAGATACCTCTAGTTAACCAGACAATCAATTTAGGTTAGATACCAGTAGGCGAGAGCCACAGGTTGAAGCCTCGCACAAGAAATCAACTTAGATATGAACACATGTCAGCTCTGCTCGAGGGCCATGTGACCCGCATCAGAGATGATGCGAGTCGCATCATACGGGTCGCATCAGAGATGATGCGAGTCGCATGATAGGTCCAGAGAAGGCAAAGTTTGGGATGAAACCTGAAACCCTAGGAACGCCTTTTATCATTGTTCAAAACCAAAACCTTTAATTGCTTTCATTTACTGTTAATTGAATTGACACCCGAAATTAGGAAACATAAACAAACCAAACCCAACTTTTCACACTTCTAGTACCTAGCTTGGATAAGTGGTGATTTAGAATCGAATTAAACCGTCCCTGAGGATCGATACCTTAATATACTATACGGATAGGGTTGTGCACTTGCAACCCTAGACGAGAGTAGATTCAAGGTTTAAACTGGTATAGCTTGCTATACCTGAGACTTTGTAGCCTACCTTTGTAAGCGAACAAGAGTCACTACTAGAGTACTCCAAACAACTTTAATTGGAGTGTTGTATTTGTGTTGTAAATGCCTTGTTATCTTTCTATATAGAGTCACTCCTAGAGTGCTTCAAACTCCTGCAATTGGAGTGTTCTATTAGGGTTGTAAATGCCCTATTATCTTGCTATATAGATTCACTACTCGAGTGCTCTAAACACCTTCAATTGGAGTGTTGTTTTAGGGGTGTAAATGTCATATTATCTTGCTATAGAGAGACACTACTAGAGTAGCTCCAAGCACCATCAATTGTAGGGGTATATTACGGTTGTAAATGCCTTCTTCTCTTGCCATCTGAAGACACAACTAGAGTACTCCAAACACCTTTAATTGGAGTGTTGTGGGTTGTAAATGCCTTGTTATCTTGCTATATAGAGTTACTCCTAGAATGTTGCAAACACCTTCAATTGAAGTGTTTCATTAGGGTTGTAAATGTCATGTTGTCTTGTCATTTGGGGACACTACTAGAGTGGTCAAAACACCTTCAATTGGTGTGTTGTTTTAGGGGTGTAAATGCCATATTATCTTCCATCTGGAGACACTACTAATGTGCTCCAAACACCTTCAATTGAAGTGTTTTATTAAGTTTGTGAATGCCCTATTATCTTGCTATGTAGTGATCACCTCTACAGTGCTCCAAACACCCTCAATTAGAGTGTTTTATTTGGGTTGTATATGCCTTATTATCTTCCCATATAGAGACACTACTAGAGTCCTCCAAAACACCTTTAATTGGAGTGTTGTATTATAGTTGTAAATGCCCTATTATGTTCCTACATAGAGTAGCTCCTAGAGTGCTCCAAACACCTTCGATTGGAGTGTTGTATTAGGGTTGTAGAGGTCCTATTATATTGCTATATAGAGTCACTACTATAGTGCTCCAAACACCTTCAATTTGATGTATTAGGGTTGTAAATGTCGTATTATCTTGCCATGTAAAGACATTACTTGAGTGCTCCAAACACCTTAAGTTGGAGTGTTGTATTAGGGTTGTAAATGCCCTATTATCTTCCATCTGGAGACACTACTAATGTGCTCGAAACACCTTCACTTGAAGTGTTTTATTAGGGTTGTAAATGCCCTATTATCTTCCTGTATAGATTCACTACTTGAGTGCTCCAAACACCTTCAATTGGAGCGTTTTATTAGGGTTGTAAATGACTTATTATATTGTTGTATAGAGTCACTACTAGAGTACTTCAAACACCTTTAATTTGAGTATTGCATTTGGGTTGTAAATGCCTTGTTATCTTGCTATGTAGAGTCACTCCTAGAGTGCTCCAAACACCGTCAATTGAAGTGTTTTATTAGGGTTGTAAATGCCCTATTATCTTGCCATATAGATTCACTACTAGAGTGCTCCAAACACCTTCAATTGGAACATTGTATTAGGGTTGTAAATGACCTATTATCTTGCCATGTAAAGACATTACTCGAGTGCTCCAAACACCTTAAATTGGACTGTTGTATTAGGGTTGTAAATGCCCTATTATCTTGCCATCTGGAGACACTACTAATGTGCTCCAAACACCTTCAATTGAAGTGTTTTATTAGGGTTGTAAATGCCCTATTATCTTCCTGTATAGATTCACTACTAGAGTGCTCCAAACACCTTCAATTGGAGCGTTGTATTAGGGTTGTAAATGACCTATTATATTGTTGTATAGAGTCTCTACGAGAGTACTCCAAACACCTTTAATTGGAGTGTTGTATTTGGGTTGTAAATGCCTTGTTATCTTTCCATATAGAGTCACTCCTAGAGTGCTCCAAACACCTTCAATTGAAGTGTTTTATTATGGTTGTAAATGTCATGTTATCATGTCATCTGGGGTACTAGAGTGGTCAAAACACCTTAAATTGGAGTGTTGTTTTAGGGGTGTAAATGCCATATTATCTTGTCATCTGGAGACACTACTAGAGTGCTCCAAACTCTTTCAATTGGAGTGTTTTATTATAGTTGTAAATGCCTTATTCTCTTGCTATATAGAGTCACTACACGAGTGCTCCAAATACCTTCAATTGGGGTGTTGTGTTAGGGTTGTAATTGTCATAGTATGTTGCTATATAGAGTCACTACTATAGTGCTGCAAACACCTTTAATTGAAGTGTTTTATTAGGTTTGTAAATGCCCTATTATCTTGCTATGTAGAGATCACTATTAGAGTGCTCCAAACACTTTCAATTAGAGTGTTGTATTACAGTGGTAAATGCCCTATTATCTTACTATATAGAGTAACTCCTAGAGTGCTCCAAACACCTTCGTTTGGAGTGTTGTATTAGGGTTGTAGAGGACCTATTGTCTTGCTATATAGAGTCACTACTATAGTGCTCGAAACACCTTCAATTAGAGCGTTGTATTAGGGTTGTAAATGTCCTATTATCTTGCCATGTAAAGACATTACTCGAGTGCTCCAAACACATTAAATTGGAGTGTTGTATTAGGGTTGTAAATGCCCTATTATCTTCCATCTGGAGACACTACTAATGTGCTCCAAAGACCTTCAATTGAAGTGTTTTATTAGGGTTTGTAAATGCCCTATTATCTTTCTATGTAGAGTCACTCCTAGAGTGCTCCAAACACCTTCAATTGAAGTTATTTATTAGGGTTGTAAATGCCCTATTATCTTGCCATATAGATTCACTACTAGAGTGCTCCAAACACCTTCAATTGGAGCGTTGTATTAGGGTTGTAAATGACCATATTGCTGTATAGAGTCACAACGGGTGCCCATTTTTACAGCACCAATTCTGTGTTATACAGCACAATATAAATTTTGGGACTAAAATACCCCTGCTTTTATTTTCACAGCACACCCCTGTCAAAAAAACCAAAGACTTGGTGCAGGGGCATTTTCGTCCCAAAATTTATATTGTGCTGTATAACACAGAATTGGTGCTGTAAAAATGGGCACCCGTCACAACTAGAGTACTCCAAACACCTTTAATTGGAGTGCTGTATTTGGGTTGTAGATGCCTTGTTATCTTTCTATATGTAGTCACTCCTAGAGTGCTTCAAACACCTTCAATTGAAGTGTTTTATTAGGGTTGTAAATGCCCTATCATCTTGCTATATAAAGGCACTGCTCGAGTGCTCTAAACACTTTCAATTGGAGTGTTGTATTAGGGTTGTAAATGTCCTATTATATTGCCATGTAAATTCATTACTCGAGTGCTCCAAACACCTTCAATTGAAGCGTTTTATTAGGGTTGTAAATGCCCTATTATCTTGCCATCTGGAGACACTACTAATGTGCTCCAAACACCTTCAATTGAAGTGTTTTATTATGGTTGTAAATGCCCTATTATCTTCCTGTATAGATTCACTACTAGAGTCATCACCTTCAATTGGAGCGTTGTAATAGGGTTGTATATGACATATTATATTGATGTATAGAGTCACTACTAGAGTACTCGAAACACCTTTAATTGAAGTGTTGTATTTGGGTTGTAAATGCCTCGTTATCTTTCTATATAGAGTCGCTCTTAGAGTTCTCAAACCACCTTCAATTGGAGTGTTGTTTTATGGTTGTAAATGTCATATTATCTTGTCATCTGGAGACACTACAATAGTGCTCGAAACACCTTAAATTGGAGTGTTGCATAAGAGCTGTAAATGCCCTATTTTCTGGCTATATAGTCACTACTAAAGTGCTCCAAACACCTTTAGTTGCAGTATTTTACTAGAGTTGTAAATGCCCTATTATTTTGCTATATATAGTCACTACTCCAAACACCTTCAATGGGAGTGTCGAATCAAGGTTGTAAATGCCCTATTTTCTTGCTATATAGAGACACTACTAGAGTGCTCCAAACACTTCCAATTGGAGTGTTTTATTAGGGTTCTAAATGCCCTATTATCTTCCTATATCGATTAACTACTAGAGTGCTCCAAACACCTTCAATTGGAGCGTTGTATTATGGTTGTAAATGCCCTATTATATTGCTATATAAAGTCATTACTAGAGTGCTCTAAAGACCTTTACTTGGAGTGTTGTATTACGGTTGTAAATGCCCTATTAGCTTGCTATATAGAGTTACTACTAGAGTGCTACAAACACCTTCAATTAAAGTGTTTTATTAGGGTTGTATATGACATGTTATCGTGCTACATAGAGTCATTACTCGAGTGCTCCAAACCCCTTCTACTGGAGTGTTTTTTTAGCGTTGTAAATGTCATATTATCTTGCCATCTGGAGGCACTACTAGAGTGCTCCAAACAAATTCAATTGGAGTGTTGTATTGGGGTTGTAATTGCCCTATTATCTTGCTATATAGAGTCCTACTAGAGTGCTCCAAACACCTTCAATTGGAGTGTTCTATTAGGACTATAAACGTCCTATAATCTTGACATATAGAGACACTTCTCAGGTGCTCCAAACACCTTCAATTGGAGTATTATATTAGGGATGTAAATGCCATATTATCTTGCCATATAGAGACACTACTAGGGTCCTCCAAACACCTTCAATTGGAGTGTTATATTGGGGTTGTAAATGCCCTACTATCTTGCTGTATAGAGTCACTACTATAGTTCTCCAAACACCTTCAACTGGAGTGTTGTAAATGTCCAGTTATGTTCCCATATCGAGACACTACTCGAGTGCTACAAACACCTTCAATTGGAGTGTTGTATGAGGGTTGTAAATGCCATATTATCTTGCCATATAGTGACACTATTAGAGTGCTCCAAACACTTTCAGGTGGTGTGTTTTATTATAGTTGTAAATGGCCAATTATCATGCTATATATAGTCACTACTCGAGTGCTACAAACACCTTCAATTGGAGTGTTGTTTTAGAGTTGTAAATGTCATATTATCTTGCCATCTGGAGACACTACTAGAGTGGTCAAAACACCTTCAATTGGAGTGTTGTTTTTGGGTTGTAAATGCCCTATTATCATACTATAAAGAGTCATTACTAGTGTTCTCCAAACAACTTCAATTGGAGTGTTTTATTAGGGTTGTAAATGCCCAACTATCTTGCTATATAGAGTCACTACTAGAGGGCTCCAAGCACCATCAATTGGAGTGTGGTATTAGGGTTGTAAGTGCCCTATTAACCTGTCATATAGAGACACTGTTAGAGTGCTGCAAACACCTTAAATTGGAGTGTTGTATAAGGGTTGTAAATGCCCTATTATGTTGCTATATAGAGTCACCACTAGAGTGCTCGAAACACCTTCAATTGGAGTGTTGTTTTATGGTTATAAATGTCATATTATCTTGTTATATAGAATCACTACTAGAGTGCTCCAACCACCATCAATTGGAGTGCTCCAACCACCATCAATTGGAGTGTTGTATTAGGGATGTAGCCCTATTATCCTGCCATATAGAGACACTATAAAGAGTGCTCCAAACAACTTAAATTGGAGTGTTGTATTAGGGTTGTAACTACCTTATTATCTTGCCATCTAGAGAAACTACTCATGTGCTATAAAGAGTCACTACTCGAGTGCTCCAAACACCTTCAATTGTAGTGTTGTTTTTGGGTTGTAAATGCCCTATTATCATACTATAAAGAGTCATTACTAGTGTTCTCCAAACAACTTCAATTGGAGTGTTTTATTAGGGTTGTAAATGCCCAACTATCTTGCTATATAGAGTCATTACTAGAGGGCTCCAAGCACCATCAATTGGAGTGTGGTATTAGGGTTGTAAGTGCCCTATTAACCTGTCATATAGAGACACTGTTAGAGTGCTGCAAACACCTTAAATTGGAGTGTTGTATAAGGGTTGTAAATGCCCTATTATGTTGCTATATAGAGTCACCACTAGAGTGCTCGAAACACCTTCAATTGGAGTGTTGTTTTATGGTTATAAATGCCATATTATCTTGTTATATAGAATCACTACTAGAGTGCTCCAACCACCATCAATTGGAGTGTTGTATTAGGGATGTAGCCCTATTATCCTGCCATATAGAGACACTATAAAGAGTGCTCCAAACAACTTAAATTGGAGTGTTGTATTAGGGTTGTAACTACCTTATTATCTTGCCATCTAGAGAAACTACTCATGTGCTATAAAGAGTCACTACTCGAGTGCTCCAAACACCTTCAATTGTAGTGTTGTTTTATGGTAGTAAATGTCATATTATCTTTCCATCTGGAGACACTATTAGAGTGCTCCAAACACCTTAAATTGGAGTGTTTTACAAGGGTTGTAAATGCCCTATTATCTGGCTATATAGTCACTACTAGAGTGCTCCAAACACCTTCAATTGGAGTGTTTTACTAGGGTTGTAAATTTCATATTATGTTGCTATATACAGTCACTACTTGAGTCCTACAAACACCTTCAATTTGACTGTTGTATTAGAGTTGTAAATGCCCTATTATCTTGCTATATAGAGAGGCACTGCTCGAGTGCTCCAAACACCTTCAATTGGAGTGTTCCATTAGGGTTGTAAATGCCCTATTATCTTGCTATATAGAGTCACTACTAGAGTGCTCCAAACGCCTTTAATTGGAGCGTTGTATTAGGGTTGGAAACGTCCTATTATGTAGCCATATAAAGACACTTCTCGAGTGCTACAAACATCTTCAATAGGAGTGTTGTATCAGGATTTTAAATGCCCTATTATCTTGCCATATGGAGACACTATTAGAGTGCTCCAAACACCTTCAAGTGGAGTGTCTTATTAGGTTGTAAATGTCCTATTATCTTGCTATAAAGAGACACTACTCGAGAGCTCCAAACACCTTCAATTGAAGTGTTGTTTTACGGTTGTAAATGCCATATTATCTTGCCTTTTGGAGAAACTATTAGAGTGCTCCAAACACCTCCAAGTGGAGTGTTTTATTAGAGTTGTAAATGCTCAATTATCTTGCTATATAGAGTCACTACTCGAGTGCTACAAACACCTTCATTTAGAGTGTTGTTTTAGGGTTGTAAATATCATATTATCTTGCCATCTGGAGACACTACTAGAGTGCTCCAAACACCTTCAATTGGAGTGTTGTATAAAGTTATAAATGTCCTATTATCTTGCCATATAGAGACACTACTCGAGTGCTCCAAACACCTTCAATTGGAGTGTTGTATTAAGGTTGTAAATGCCCTATTATCTTGTTATATATGGACACTACTAGAGTGCTCCAAGCACCTTCAATTGAAATGTTGTCTTAGGATTGTAAATGCCCTCTTCTCTTGCCATCTGGAGACACAACTAGAGTGCTCCAAACACCTTCGATTGGAGTGTTGTATTAGGGTTGTAAATGTCATATTATCTTGCCATCTAAAGACACTACTAGAGTACTGAACATACCTTCAATTGGAGTCTTGTATTAGAAGTATGACTAAATTGCTACCGGTAGCACTTCGACCTAAGTGCTTACGAGGTTAAATTTTAGTATTTGATGTTCAAACAACAGATCCAAACCATTAGATGTTCACTATATATTAAAATGTGCTTGGAGACCAAATTTTAAATTTTTTAGAATTTTTTTACTATTTATTAAGATGGTTTGAAAATCACTATTTTTATTAAAATTTTGCACCATTAAACAACCGCGATTTCAAACCATCTTAATAAATAGTAAAAAAATTCCAGAAAATGTAAAATTTGGCCTCCAACCACATTTTGATATAGATTGAACATCTAACAGTTTGGATTTGTTGTTTGAACATCAAATACTAAAATTTGACCCCGTAAGCACTTAGGTCGAAGTGTTACCGGTAGCAATTTAGCCATACTCGTTGTATTAGTGTTGTAAGTGCCTATTATCTTGCTGTATAGAGTCACTACTAGAGTGCTCCTAACGCCTTCAAATAAAGTGTTGTATTAGGGTTGTAAATGCCCTATTATCGTGCTATATAGAGTCATTAGTTGCTACCCTAATACAACACTATAATTGAAAGTCGGATATCACACTAGTATGGTATCCATAAGACAATTGAAGCGGGTAATTACAACCCTAATACAACACTCTAATTGAAGGTTTTTGCAGCACTCTAGTAGAGTCTCCAGATGGCAGGGGAAGAGGGTAGTTGCAACCCTAATACAACTTTCTAATTGAAGGTATTTGCAGCACACTATTAGTTTCTTCAAATGGCAAAAGAGGGTGGTTGAATCCCTAATACAACACTCCAGTTGAAGGTCTTTGCAGCACTCTAGTAGTGTCTCCATATGTCAAGAGAAGAGGGTTGTTGCAACACTAATACAATACTCCAATAAAAGGCCTTTGTAATACTTCAGAAGTGTCTCTGGATGGTAAGAGAAGATAGTAGTTGCAACCCTAATACAACACTTCAATTGAAGATCTTTGCAGCACTCTAGTAGTGCCTCTAGATGGCAACAAAGGATGATAGTTGCAACCTTAATAAATACTCCAATTGAAGGTTTTTGCAGCACTCTAGTAGTGTGTTCACACAAAAGCGTATGCACAAAGTTTCAGTATAGCAAGCGACTTTATAACCTTAAATACACTTTCGATTCAAATTGCAAGTATACAATCCTATCGTTACTTAAATCAGTTAACAACTAGAAGTGAGAAAATGTTGATTTTTGGTATTTATGTTCCTAATCAGTTCAATGACAATAATTAAATGCAAGAAAGTAAATTAACTTGGTTTCAATCAGTAATAAAAAGGCGTTTCCAGGGTTATGATTTTATCTCAGTTCTGCCTCGAGGTGCTCGGTCCGTGTAGTGTGTCCTACACGAGTTGTGTCCAATGTACACGGGCCGAGTACTGTCGTACACAGTTTGTGTGGCCCCCGAGTGAATGCAGCAATTACTGTTTCTTTGTGTTGTTCCTTTGTGTAGGGTTCTACTGACCAGACCTAATGTTCCTAAACCTCAACTATCGTTTGTTAGTTCATTAACTTGGTATGGAATTGCTTTGCCCTCGTCGGGTTCTAGACCTCAACTGTCGTATATTGGTCCGAATTACCTAGTTGCTTGTTTGGTATACTAAAGGTAACCTCTTATCCGTCGATGAGATAAAATGTTCACCTTTCAGCTACTACTTGGTTTTACCTTTCGAATCACTAATCCTACCTCATGTATTTAGTTTGGTTGAGAGATTATAAGGGCCAAAGTACCTTCTAGATGTGGCCATGCATCTAGTGGTAAACCAATAAAAATCAAACAATTTAATCTAAGGAATTAAAATCAAACACAATCAAGCAAACACAAATTTCAACACAAAAATCTAATAATTAGCATGCAAAACAAAACATTTGATTACATCACAACCCTAGAAACTAAGAAATCTACTCAAACATAGTTCTAAAACAAATAAAAGAGATGATAAAAGTAATAGTCATGACAAAACCCAAAGAACAAAGAAGATCCGTCGAAAAATCGTCTTTTGCTTCTCAACTTCGTCTCCAAGCTTAGCCGCCAAACCAAACCCTAGAAATATCTTCTCTGCTCCAGAATGATCTCTCTGGTGCAAGAAATCACGCCTATATAACCTCTGGGCTAACCTTCCTTCTTTCAGCCTTTATTCCCAAAACAGTTATGTTTCCGGAAATGCTTGACACGGCCCGTGTGAAAAGCTACACGGGCCGTGTGCCTGTGTTTCTTCTGTGATCGAGTCAGTGATCGGGTCAAGATTGACACGGTTCGCGCAAGATGGTACACAGACCGTGTAAAAACTTCTCAATTCCAGATTCTTCCTCGATTTCGTCCGATTCCTACAAAATAAGAACAAACTTGCAGCAGTACCACATTCTATAGATATTTCAATGAAATACAACCGATTTAATGGTTTTAACATAGATTTTGGTACAAAATACGGGTCGGATTATAGATAAGTTTGCGAGATATCATAGTGTCTCCAGATGGTAACAAAGAGGGTAGTTGTAACCCTAATACAAACTCCAATTGAAGGTCTTTGCAGCACATTAGTATTGTCTCCATATGGTTATTGAAGATGATAGTTGTAACCCTAATAAAAAAAACTGATTGAAAGTTTTGTATCACACTAGTATGGTCTCCATAAGGCAATTGAAGAGGGTACTTGCAACCCTAAGTATTCTACAAGTTCATTATATAACTAATTTACTGAGCTACTTAAATTAAAGTTTGAAGTTTATTTGATAAGTTTTTGAAGCCGTAGCATAGATGGCCTTATGCTAGCCATAGCACCCAAGTCTTATTCTTAAAGAACAATCTAATTTAGTAATTGAACATGTGGCATCAGAGATGATCCGAGTTTCCATCTATCACCAGTGTAATCCTTGAAAACAAAAAAAAAAAGAAATGTCATTCAAAATTAAAATCTTAAAAAAAGGTCCCTAGTTCTCAACAAAAAAAAAAAAGATTGCTCTGTGCTGTGCAACTGTATTTTAGAAAACCAATTTGGAGGAATCAGAAACTTTTCTTGTTGAAAAAAAAACGCTAAGAGATTGAATTTCCATTCTGATACTCAGAGGCGAATCTAGGTTCATTGTTAGAGTGGATAAGCTATCTCTATGGTTTTCAAATTTTAATTATTTATATTAAAATTTAATTAAATTTAATTTTTTTAGAATCTCCTAAAATATCAAATATATATTTATGGTCTAATAGTTATTACTTTATTTTGTGGTTGAGATGATTTCAATTCAAATTTCAACCACCATTTTGTGCATTTTAAATTCAATTTCTATCAAAATTTTCTAATTCAATCCTGCTGACGCTAAAAAATATGGACAATGTTTATTTTGTTATCCTTTCAAAAAGTAAAAAAAAATATATATTTGTCGTTAATAGCGTTTGGGTTCAGAAATTCAAATAACATTTGTGGTAGAACTTAATTTTTTTTCTAATACGATGTCATACATTAAATTTCTCTTATAAACTATAGAAGAAAAAACACCTACTCCCATGAACCGCGGAGTCCAATATGCTCTTTTTTTAAGAAAAGAAGCATCATCCTTTTCTTCCATCTAAATCGTTCAAAATCTATCACACGAGTTCAATTACATATGAATCGTTTCAATAAATTATATTGATATAAAAGAAAGAAATAATTGAAACCATGTGATGAATTTTGAACGATATGAAAGAAAAGGAGGGTGCTATTTTTCTTAAAAAGAGAAGCAGATTTGGATCCGTGAACTCTCCTTTTCTTCTATCTGAATCGCTCAAAATCCATTATACGAATTCAATTACATCTAAATTATTTCAATAGATTATATTGGTATAAAATAAATAAATAATTGAAATCGTCTCATAAATTTTGAACTATTTAGATGAAAAAAAATAAAGAAGAATACTTCATTTATTTATTTTTTTTCAAAAAGAGCATATTTGAATCCGTGAACCGCAATACCTGGTCTCAAAATTTTGTCCCTAACTTGTGGATTTATGCGGACCTTCATTTTTGTAACATTAAGGTCTTGGCCCCGTGACCCCTTGAATAGAATAAAAGCCCTTGCGTCTCTGAAAGGACAAGGAAGAAAAAATAGAAAATAAAAAGGGAAATTTAACAACCATATTAATGAGAAAATAAGTTGTTGCTTTGATCCGTCGATTTTGTTTGATTTCTATTTGCTTCGATCCGTCTTGCTCTTGATTGAAGAATTTATTCTATTGACTGTCGACTAATTTTGTTGCCCTTATTTATTGGGACGTTCAGGTTCAGGTAACTAAATTTTTATGTGCTTATAAATTTTAAGTTGCTATTCGTTAGTAGCAATTGCTTTTATAAGAAAATTTTAAGTGTTTTTGAAGTAAATTTGCAATTTCTAATGACATATTTAGCTAGTTAATATCATAGATTTTATATTTTATTTTGCAGTAGATGCATATAACATAACGAGTTCACAAGTGCTGGTAGTTTAGATTAATGAGTTGCTCGATCGTCCCTGTAAATGTGTAAAAGTAATATGGAAATTGTTCGTGGTTCATAATTGAAAATATTATTATTTAAAAATCAGGGACTCAAATGCTCCATTACTTCGTGCTTCTTCCAACATCTCTATCTTTAATTTCAAAGTTCAAACAAACAATTCAAATTTTGGAAATTTTATCTTTAGATGGTCCTCAATTTTCTGAAGAAAAAAAAAAGTGATTTTGTATCTATCTTAAAAAAAAAAATCTAAAAATAAAATATATTAATTTTATATGAGTCTCTAAATATTTTCATTTGTATGGGTAGATCGCTTCAACCTTTTATAATTTTATCCCTTCTATTTTCGAAAGGCCAGGAAAGGAAAAAGGACGATAGGGAAAATAAATAAGAGAAATTTGTCCTTGCTTTGAATCAAATTATCAATTGATATTGCTGTCGCTTATTTTCACGATTTCAATTATCATAACTAAGCTTCTTTATATTTGAAAATTTTAAATTGATATTTGTTCGTCGTTTTGTAGCAGCCTAAAAGCAGATTTTATTTTAAATTAGATACTTTCTTTTTGAAAGCAATGTTTGATCGTAAGAATCTGTCGTGCTTGCTATCAATCCCTTTCAGTTGAATTGATTTACTTGAGAATTGCTGCTCTAACTATATTTTAACCCATCTCCCGTACTTTCTTGGCTATGCGGAGAGCCTATCATAAAATATATATATATATATATATATATATATATATACATAGAGAGAGATGGGCTATGGTGCATTGCAATGCATGGCCACCCTTGTGCATTGAACTATAAATCACCGATTCAAAGTCTAAATGACCGATTCAAACCATTCATCTTGTTCTCCATATTAATATGTGCTTAAAGACCAAATTTTACATTTTTTGAAATTATTTTACTATTTATTAAGCCACTTTGAAATTCTGGAAATCTGAGTGAACAGTAAAAATTTTTGGACCACTAGATTGGCGATTTTCAAAATGACTTAATAAATAGTAAAAAAATTTCAAATTATCTAGTAATGTATGCATACAAATTGGAAGTACTATTTAATAAAAATTGGAAGTACTATTTAATAAATTGGAAGTACTATTATATATATATAAGACCCATTTTATAAATTATCTCGTAATGTATGCATACAAATTGGAAGTACTCGAATTTTGATATTAGAAATTAGTAGCTATGTAACATGCTTGTACATTTTTACCAAAATTGCTAGCTCGAAACAGAAGTGTGCATCTAAAAGAAAAAATGTATTCTGATTTTCGACAAGCGTATTTGAACCAGTGCAAACTCAAAACAGTACAAATAACTGATATATGACAACCGTCTAAAATTGATAATCTTAAAATGTTGGCAGTATTTCCTGCACACCTTGGTAATTATACACAGGAAAGAGTCTGGTGTTAGAATTAATAGTGTGCTCTTCCAAAAGCATAAATTTAACAACTAAAGAAAAATAAGCTTTTATACACTAATAAAGTAATAATATAACATCTCGTGTTCCTCAAAATTCCAATGAATACTAGTAAAACAAAAGTCCTGCATCGTAAAATGAACAAAGATATAAACACATCAGTTGACTACCAAATCATTCTTCTTCAGACTGGCACTTGAAACTACAAATGTAAATAAGGGGGAAGAAAAAAAAAAAGCTAGAGAAAAACAAAAAAGAAGCCTGCACACATAAATGCAAATTACAACAACAAAAGATCAAAGGATGTACAAATGCCACAGGAATCTAACAACACTTCTCATCTAGGACTGTTCCATGGAGGCGATGGTTTGTTGTATTGGAATGCTTGTGATGTGGGCCCATGGCTCAAATCGAGGCTATGTAGCTGCTCCATTAGCTGGGACCTACGCTCCTTAAAGAAATCAAGGCGGGAAGTGAGCTCCACAAGGGTTGAGGATGCCAATGAAGGCTGCTTTGGATGTTCAATTGCCTGGCAAACAAAATAAAAAATTACTAGGTAGCACATAGTTGCAATTAGGTTGCATGTTTAACACCCATTGAATCCCCAAAGGGTCATATAATAAATGTAGTACAGATCTTCACCTTTGTGCAGCCAAGGCAGGCATTTGTGTTTTAAAAGCTTGCAAAAGATATTCATTTATTGATTTAAAAATATGCTTCCTTGTTTTAGATTATTGTCATTTGGGTTTTTTATTAGGTCATAATTAATCATTTTCCACTTGATCTATACTGGCTAAACTTTGTAATTCCTAATTAAGGTTAAAAACTCTGATATAGCACAGAAGTTGGTACAAACATGTAATCGCCTACAAGTACAGGTATTCACCCATACTGCAACCTTCCTCTTGCCAGTACATTGTCTTGATATCAGCTTAAACAAACTAAAATAGAACTGCTTTCTCGAAAAGGAATGGACCACAAGGTGTATTACGTAGATACTTTGTCAAAGAATATTTAATTAAATTCTCAAAATAAAGTGCCTTTAGTGTAACAAAATTTATACATAAGCATGACAATTTTTTTCCAATTTTGTAAATATGAGTTCCATTACCTCACTCAATTTGGGAGTGTTACTGGAAACGGAATTATGATCGGCTAGGTTGCTTGTTGATGCCTCAAAGCCTCTTAGCTCACTCGAAGATGATGCATCCAAAGAATGCTTTCGAGATAGTGACTTAGAACTGGCATACGGTAGCACATGTTGCTTAATGCTTCTCCAATGAGCCGATGATGTGCTCTCCTACCATTATTTTGAAAAAAAAAAGGCTTTTTACTGGCATCAAGAATAAAATAGTTTTAACTTCTGCAACAAAAAGGAAACAGCAACTTTCAGTGGTTGAATAGCATATTCCATGGATTTGATGGTCTCTGCGCTTTGTGGCCATTTGTTCTGAGCCAACATATCAAATTAGAGCCCAAGTGTCAAAATCCAAATAGAAGTATAAAACTACTCAAGCAAAAAAAGTGTAGCGATCTCTGTCAAATTACAACAGTTATTCTGGAATGAGGCCTGACCAGCAATCAACCAATGTCACAGTTGGTACTTAGGTTATATTTTCTGGAGATGGGAAGAGAGTTTCAAATGACAAACCTCACTCCTTTGTTTACTTTTTTCATGGCTGCAGAAAGCAAGATTCATGTCAAAGCCTTGCTGGATAATACTCCTGCAACCAAATGAAAAAATATTAGTTGCTGATTTACAAGCTTAACATTACAAAGACTACAAAGACGAGCGAATACTTTTTGAGGGAACTATAATTGTAGTCCAATTGGATTGACAGTTTTCCAGACAAAGCAGGACTGCTATCAGCCTACAACAATCCTTCACGTTATCAATGGTGTTAATACGGTGTTTAAAGGGACTGGCTACTATTGGCCAAACCACCATGGGGATCTATGTGAATATACCCCAAGCCAGCAAATTTTCAGATTTATTTTGACACCGGCATAAGAACAAATGACATTAGCAGACAAATGGCATAAGAATAGATGATAGTACCAGATAACAATTTATACCAAAGTAGAGATAACTGGTAAAGAGTAATGTCTACTACCGAAATGTATTTGCAGTACCAGTACCAGCTGTTGGTACAATATCATATTTGTTTCTACTTACGGTTGTGAAAGATGGCTTGGAAGGTGCTGATATCGATCACTTGCATCCACCAAAGACCCATAAGGATGCTGCCGCTGTTGATTAAGTTGAAGGTGCAGCTCAGCAACCTTTTGTTTTAACCTTGCCACATCAGCCTCCGCAAGTGCTATCTCCTCCAGCTCTGCCCTGGTCTACAAAAATCAGATCAAAAAAAAATTACAAAGCATTCACGAGCTAAATAAATCTTATGTTACAGTAGCACCCAAGTTTATGTAGCTCCAACTAACAACTACAAAGCTTCAGATACTTGTGAATTTAACACCTAATCAGTTCAGTGTTATGGAAAAATCGCATTCCATTAGTATTGGAAAATTTACCCTAACTAGTTTTTCCTCAGCAGGACGAGAACAGGAAAAAAGCCAAGCACATTAAAAGTAGCAGTGCAAACGGAAAGCATACAGACTACAGAGTGAATTATGCTGAAACCGTATCCATATTCCATATTTCAGAGCGGATCCAGATCCAGATTGGGATGCAGGTATTAAACGGATGTCAAAATTCAAAACTATAATAATTTGGACACAGAATGAATAATTGAAGAATAAAAAATTTAATACTAATCAGTAGGGGAAGTTGACAGCTAACAAAATATGCAAGTATGAAAAGGCATTTTTTAATAAAAACAGAAATATAAAATTACAAAATTGATAACAAACCTGCATATATTATTTGATTTTCAGAGTCGATTTCAAGTACACAAAATATGAGTCTTTAAACAAAAAAAAAAAAGCAAAAAACCAGACTTTTAGATAAGTAAATAAAAATTTGAATAATCTGGATATCCACATCTTTTTGAAAAATTGACATAATAATTATCATTTCATATACAGAAATGGATAATATATTTACGGATAATTATGTGAACGCAGACGTGGTAAAGGCTTCCACATTCATCACAACAAGCTCCGAAGATAATAATAAGCTACAAAAATCAGTTAAAAGG
Organism: Carex rostrata; assembly: GCF_964058835.1. NCBI lineage: Eukaryota > Viridiplantae > Streptophyta > Magnoliopsida > Poales > Cyperaceae > Carex > Carex rostrata. Next base: position 3,842,329 of record NC_135931.1, on the reverse strand, counting down.
CAGCTTGGCTATTTTTCCTAAGTCTAGACACTAGCATTGACAGGTGCTGCTATTTCCAATGACAAATTTCTCACAAGCAAATGCAAGGTCTTATTTGAGAAATAGACTGAGAAATCAGGTACGGTTTGCAAAAAGTATTCCAAATAATTTAAATCAATTAGTGCAGGGACTAGTAGATCAAAGAGTTGGTTCTCCCATACCTGACCTAATAGATCAAATAAAGCAGGTCAAGCCTAGGTCAGGCTTTACCTAGTAGAACCAGCGGGAATGGATTTAACTTAAACGAATTATTTATGGTCACCCAGATAAATCCCATTTGGAGAATAGGATTGTTCAATATTAAATAAAATAATTACCTTTGAATCCATAGCCCGTGCACTTGAGAACTGTCCAGACGACATACTTAACCCAACCTCAAGAGCAGCTCTAAGATCCCTCTCAGCTTGCAACTGCTCTTGCAGCCTAGAAACCTACAAGAGCAATCAAAAGGGTTAACACAGCTCAAAGAAAAGACCATACATATAAGATCTTATAACAACATTAATTTATATTGAAACAAAGTCTGACCAAATTGCTATCAAGAGCCAAATAAAATATATTAAGATTCATCAAAAAGTCTCCATTTAATAACCATAATTTGTAAGCTTGAGCATACAGTAAAAGAAAATAACTAGCAATCATGAAAATGTAAAAAAGAATGATCCAAACACAACCAACCAAGAAGCCCAACTTTCCAATAAATGACAAGAAAAAGGTTGATCCAAACACAACGAGCCAACTGACCCAACTCATTCAATATATATTCCGTTCCCAGCCTTCTACAGTCTCAAAAATCTAGTGTTGCTCATGAAGATTGAAAAAATGTACTTCCCAGACATAATCAACCACTGATTAAAAAACTCCTATCATTTTTAGGGGATTATTCCATTTGGGTATGTTATAGAACGTGGTCAACGAATTACACACTATGAAGTTTATATCAGCTTTAAGAGCAATTCCAAATTCTAAGCAGGTGGTTGGGTTCAACCAGCATGCATATTATCCAAATCAACAGAAACCATTCCTGCAAGTAAAAATAATGGAGGTATAAAACTAACGGGTAACGGGGATAAAGTAAAACTAACATACATCTTGTTCAAGTGCAAGACGACGCTCATGCAGAGCCTGCTTTCTTCTTTCAAGACTTGCCTGGAGGATTGCATTTCCCCTAGCCTGAAAACAGTTCCTTGTCAGTAAATATGTTTAAATAATTAATGGCTTGACAATATCTATTTAAGAAATGGTATAATGAATCAGTAACTTTTGTGTATATGCGTTGGTTAATGCTGAGTAACAACTATAGGTTTTTCTGGTGAAACTTTGTATGTAGGAACAAAAGAGTCACAGCATGCTGGATAGCAGATCACTGATTTAAGACTCAGGGTGGTACAGCTTAAGCAGTGTAATATATTAACGACAGTTTAATGACACAAGGACTCCTGTGCCAGCTGGTGCTGGTACATACTTTCCTGTATGTACTATCCCACAATATAAGCCTTACATGTCATCAATAAGACTTCAGAGAACCACTGAACTGTACCCAAACCAATTTGGAAATACATTGTTCCGAAAAAATAAAAAGAACAAGAACAGGAATAGTATAAGAAAACATCTATGAAGAATTAGAGAACCAAACAATAAAGAAACTTCAGTACAGAAACTGAAATCATCCAACACCAAAAAAAGTGAATTATATGGGTTCTTACAAATCAAAATTCAAATCAAAATCCACTCTTATCAATCATAACCAAATGGTAGTTGTGCTGGGCGCTTATTCTATAACGCAATGCTAGGATGCTAGTAAGTCTACTTTCAAACATACCTCTTTGGCAATTCTGATTTGAAGATCATTCTTCGTGATCTCGAGTCTTTGAATAGCAAGCCTGACAGCATTAGAGAATTAGTTTTAATTAAGGTAATTCCCATGGAATATTTAAGTTACTACAGGAAGCAAGGAGAGCACTTACTCTTCTTCTCCAGACGAGTCCACAGATTCTGACGATAAGTTCTTTCGAGCCTACAATTATCATGGAACTTAAAAAATGAGAACTGCTAAAGTTGGCACCCATTAATAGAGATAAAACTCTGGAAACAAGCTACCCAGAATACACAAGTGCCCAATAGTAAATTTCTTACATTGCTTCTACCCCAAAAGTTGTTGCGCTTCACTTGGCCATGTGATCCATTAGCCTTAATTGGCTGTTTATCAGTAGAAAATTCACCTCCATTAGAAGCAAAGGATATTCCAGGGTCCAATGAAGATAGTATCTCTCCCATTGACAAAGGAATTTCACTATTTGGTGTTGAATTAGATATACTCCTCTCAAGCGATGACTTCTCAACATTTATGGAACCATTTTCTTTCAATTGATCTGCTGTCCCTTTGTTTAACTCTATCTTTGCACTAGACGCATGGCCATCTTTAGGAGATTCTCTATCTGAGTCATCTCCATCAAAGACCTGTTTACCACAAAAACAAAACCAATTAAGATGAAAGATCCCAGTAAGCTGCCTTTCCGAGTCTATAGAACTGTTCTTTCTGGGTCTATGCAGGCTGAATCTAGTACTACACAAAGAACTATTAAATTGTACCCAATAACCTACCTTAGCTTGGCATAGAGTGATGTGGATACAAATGAAAGATGATGACACATCACAACCACAAAAAGGTGAGTAATGCACAACAGTTGATGACTGACATATGCGTGTATTTCATAGCAACAAATAGTATAAATATAAAAAATCGAGATTGACATATATATGAAAACTCCATTATTGCCAAAAATTGTTTTCTGCTCGTGTACTATGAAAGCAAAAGCCAAAGAACCACTAAATTAGTAAATAGTAACTAGCATACATTCTTGGTTAGTTAATATAGAAATCTGGATTCTGATTGAGAAATAATCAAAGCTTCAGATAAATAGAAATGAAGATTCAGATTGACAAAGAAACGAAGCCTCAAATACATACTGCATTTAGAGTAATGAGATTAGGGTTAGTTAAACTAACATAAATATTTTTCATGTTACTTGAAAGTTGCAGTACTGCAAATCAGAGATATCGTACTGCAACTTCAATTGTCACCTATAAAACAGCCTTGTACCAGTTTGAAATGACGAATTGAGCATTCAAAGTATCTAAAAAGTTGAACCAGCTGACCTTATAGTCATATAGGTCACTGCCAGCATAACCACTACTTTCACTAAGCTTTCCGCTAAGAACACGCTCGGCATCATCCTCATCCATCTCCTCATCAGCATCATTTTCTGCATCATGATAACCATTGCCTTTTGCATCAGTAGCCTCATCATCAACTGATTCCTCACTGGCACTTTCTTCAGCGTGAGAATCAGGAGAAGGAGAGCATCTGAGTAGGTTCTCATCCTATATATCAACAAAAATAAAAGGTCAAGTCAGAGTGTTGAATGTATCTAGTTAGTTCTCTAATACCAATATGACCCAGATCTCATCTCACTATTAACACTTCAGAAATGCCACAAATCATAAACATCCAACTCGAAGCTAACTCGTAGAGAACTTTGAAAACTATGTTAAAACATTTAATAAGCACAAACAAGATAATCAAATGCGTGAATCAAACAAATATAGGACACAGTTGCAACTTGATAGCGCTGACAAGAAACCCACAGGACACCGCTATAACCTCAATGTTTTAATGCTTGGACAGCTGGGAAACACCAACAAATTACAACCATAGATTTAAGTATAAAACCAGACAAATTCAATACCAGCAGAAATGGCAAGCACTGCCCAGAATGGTCTGATGCACTTAATTGTATCGATTTATGCACTTCATTTTTCTCTTGGTTTGCAGTGCTAAATAGTACAGAGGAGGTAACTAAAGGTGCAATGAATTGAATCTTTATTAAACAAGATGGAAATGAACTAAATCAAAATTGGCTTATGAAGTTTAATTGAGCAACAAATGGTTAACTGAGGAAGATGGTATTTAAAGCAATACTTAATCCCAGCTCCTTTTAATAGGATCTAGTATTTTGAGGAAAATGGTACCATATTGGTATAGTACCCTGTCACTTAAGCCCCGTAATAGTGTGCCCCACAAAAACTCAGAATACTAACCAAAATGCAATCTTGGTAGTACAATAACAGAGTATTGTATCCACTAAAAGTACAATTGAGAGTCACCACAAAAAGAAGGTTTCTCGGGGAACATACATCAAAAACATTCTCGTACTCCTCCAACAGAGTAGTGATGATAGCCTGGGCATTGTTAGCTGCATTTGCAGCAGCAAGAAGCTGAGCTGATCCATCGCCACTCGCATCAAACTCATCCTCCATCTCACATTCACCAGCAAGAAGTGGACGTAGCAAGAGAGGCGCCATACATGCAGCAACTGCTGAAGGGGTCATTCGGTTTTCGGCCGTGTGGGATGAGACTGTGTGCATCATTCTCAACACCCTAATTGTAACGATATAAAAGATAAAGGATGTGGATAACTTACATCAACAACAAGAGTTTCTATATTTGGATAGAGTGCTTTGATCATGATCAGAACTTTCACATTAACATTGGTGCACACAGTGCTCTTTTTTTCCTCCTCTTTGCTTAATTTTGTATTTTGGACTCTAATCAATAGAAATAGCTTATTTAAGATGGATAATAAGGGGTTATTAACTTAATCTTCTAAGGTTAAGTACTAGTAAAAGGAAAATTGAACATGAAACACATGATCAGACTAATGGAGAAAAAGAACCCTTACCTCTGAAGCAGCCGCCTATTAGGCTCAGGAAATGTCTCTGAAATAGCAGATCGCATGGCACTAATGCGAGCTTCCCTATTTTCAAGTCCTGAGCAAATAAAGAAGAGAATAGAAGATTGTGAATCCAAAATCTATCAAGAAAGAAATGACTAAACTGATTATGATACCAAATAATATATTATAAAAAAATCGAATTCGCTTACTGTAAGCTTCTAGTAATGCAGTACAACAGGATGCAGGGACAGGTGACGATGGTAGCTCCCTCAGCACATGCTATACGTGTTATCACATATTCTGTTAATCAAAATAAAAACCAACAAAGGTTGAAGAGAAAAGAAGATTAAAAAGAAGAACAAGAGATGTTACCTTCACACAATCACCAACAACATGAGAATCTTCTTCTGGTGCGAATTCATTCCTCCCTGGCACAATACAAGAGCACAAACGAGTTGAATTAAGCAGCAACAGGCAACAAGTACTAGGTTGTTGATAAGATAGAGCAAACCAATAAGGCAATAACAGGTTGGGCAATTCTCTGGCTCCTTTTTGGTTATATTTTTTTGTCTTGAGAATTACTGATCAAAATTTATGCTAAATTTAATGTTACATGATATAAATGAAGGCGACATAAGTTCCTCCGTAGAATGTTGCCTTTATGAAAACCTTTGGTCAATAGCATTTAAAAGCTACAAGCATTAACCACATGTAAAAATCACGGTTCTCAAACTTAGGATTGAAATCAGAATCATCATGTAGTCTGTGGAATCAGAACCGCGTAACTCAGTAGGCGACGAATGACTCACATTAGAAACTCGGACCTTTCATAAATATTTTTGTGGTTAAAAAAAACTATGAAAAATACATATTTGTTGAGGATTATGTTATGACAAAAGATTGCACTCATATAATCTACGAATATAATTCAATACAAGCGTACTAAAATAAACAAATGCCTGATAGATATAATTGAAAGTTAAAAAACAAACAAAAATAACATATTATATATTAAATGCAAAGACATAATTTAGAGTAATACACAAATTAATGATTAAATCATAAGAACATTGTTTCACATTATTTCTTTTATGGTCAGCAGACTTGGAAATTAAGACCTATAACACATTTCAGCTGGCTTATCGATTTCAAAATTTTAAGTCAAATAAAAACTTCCAAGAAAATATCAACTAAATATTCTCTCCATAATTTGTAGGTCAAGGTGAATACATTACTGTTTGACCCAGCACATATTAGACAGCATGTAGTTTCACCCATGATACAAATGAGGCAAATAACAAGAGTAACAGAGGTAAAATATACCAAGAAAAAATGCAATTTGTCATCATAGGAATTTCAAGATAAGCTAAGCTGGACCGATGCTGGTTCATTGTGACCCAATTGATAGTATTTTCTTAGAAGACGTTACTAGGCATCAGGTCTATTAAACAGAACAGAAGAAGTTCAATTCAGGCCCCATCTCTCTCCTGATCCTTTCTTCTTCCTCCTCACAAACCAAAGCTCAAAATCCCTAATTCCGCCCTTATCAAAATGTTATCGACTGGCTATGTCTATTTCCTTCCCAAACTATAGTGGAACTTCTTCAATTTGGCCAATGCCTTAGCAGTAGGGGTGTAAACGGTCAGATACGGATCGGATAGTGGTCTTACCGTATCTATATCCGTTATAATTTTTCGGATACGGATACGGATACTGATAGTCTCGGATACAGATACGGATCGGATATTAAATGTCACGGGGATCGGACGGATACGGATATTTTTCATAATTAGCTTGTTAGTTACAAAACATCTATTATATTATTAAAATATTAGTCACTAATTATGTCATAGTGTTATATTGTTCATCAAAATATATATCTATATGCAATTTAATAAATTATTTGTACAATATGTAATTTAATAAATCAATTTAAGAACATATATCACATTTGTTGTGGTTTAAAAGTGTAAACGGTCGGATACGGATAGTTAAAAGTCTTACCATATCCGTTATAATTTTTCGGATACGGAAACAGATAGTCTCGGATACGGATACAGATCGGATAATTTAAGTACTTTTCCGGGTTCAGATTCGGATTCGGACGAAATCGGATATTATCCAATCCGTTTACACCCCTACTTAGCAGAATAGGTTAATTCAACTGAGATTCATAGTGAGATTCATAGTGGAAAGCAGGGGCGGAGACTGACTTTCAAACTATTGGGGTCAAACGTGAATGGGAGTCAATCATATATAATCTTCATGCTGAGAACGTGGGTCAATTTTACAGTATTCGTGACATTTTACTCTAAATTAATAGAAAATCATATATAAATACAAAAAAGTGGGGGTCAATTGGCCCTCATTCATTCAATCTACATCTGCCCTTGATGGAAATCACTCAAGCGAGTAAATTGGGTGAGGATCGACTCGCCAGCCGGTTCGGTCTAACTCATCCAATCAAACTCGGGATCAGCCGAGCTTTTTAACCATGGATAAAATCTGGTCAGTACCATTACATTAACAGATGCATTAAAAGCAATTTGAAATACAAACCTTGCTCATACTCCTGTACTCTTCGATCGACTTCTTCAACATCAGCTGCTTGACGCAATATCCCTTCCACCTTTGTTCCTGTTACACAACATAAACAACGAACAAATGAAATTCACCACTCACAGAAATTCTAGGACAATCTAGGGGATGAAAAGCCAGACTCTATGATGTTGTTCTTGCTCAGCACCTACCATACTTCTCCAAGAACCTCAAAGCTTTCTCTAGGAAAGAAGGACTGCCATCTATATCTTCTAGAGCGAGCAGGATTGGTCGGCCAACAACTAGCGACTTGATTGGTCTCTTGTCTCTCCCTGTAATGACAAAATATACACCTGACTTGAATTCCAGAAAGTAACTTCACAACAAGCAAGCAACCTTAATCAATACCCCAAGCAATTGGTTCTCCTGCAATTCCTTCCTAAAATTGTAAAAAAGGCTATACATTTCCACCAAATTATATAATAGATCATGTTCTATTTATTTTATCAATCTCAAGACAATGAAGTCCACAAAATTTAGATTATGGAGAGGTTCAACAGGCAAACATGGAACATAAATTAAATTCGTTAGTGAACACTCTGTCCCTGGTATCAACTCAGCAATGGAAAAGACCAGCTTGAGCCAATAATAATATCACTGTGACAGTAACAAACAGCAGCACAAAATCGTACTAGATCTCTTAAAGCAGTACAGGCACAGTTTTGACAGTTCAAGAATTTTTACAGTGAGATTTGAACATGACTAAACACTCAAGGATAAGCACAAATTGAGCCAGAGTATGACTCGATCAGCATAAATGTCATGGACCAACATTCTGATAAGTCCATACAAGCGGCAGCCTCGACAAGCCCACAGTTTCTCTAGCCTTGCCATATTCTTTTGCACAAAATTGAACGTATCAGAATAGAAGGGACATACACTGTGGGATAGGCCCTTCATAAGAATCAGTATTGTCATTGCGAAAAATTCCGTTATGTCCCATCACAAGAGCAGCATTTGGAGCTTGCGCAAGAGCCTGCTCCAATGCAGCTTTCCATTCATATAGATCCTCTGATGTCTCTGCCTACATCATATATAAGCAAGTTATAACACAACATACACCAAAAGGCCTTCTTATTTGCTCCAGCAGAAGTAAGTATTTTCTTAAAACTCTTCTTAGAAGAAAGGATAAAGGGGAACAGATTGCCAATTTGAATCAAATTTTATATTACCAGTTAATGTGTATTCCACTAATGAGTTGACAAATTACTATAAATAGACAACTCTGTAATATACTCCAGAAATACTTGAAACATAAAAAATGGATAGTGTAAAGGAAAACTACAGAAACTTTTCCAGGCCAGAAAAATTTTAAACGCAAAACTATATCATGGGTGATACAAATCTGGCAACAATAACAAATTACCTTGAGGGTAAAGGCACGTCCATCACGTCCATCTGGGAATAGAACAGTCAACAACTTCTTATCTTCTCTAACCACCACACTGCATTCCAGAATATGCATTAATTAAAGCATGTTAATTCTCGTAAGATTAAGAAATGTAAGAACTAACAATATGTAATCATTCAGAGATGTCATACGTACCTTCCGGAATTATTCAAGTCAATGCCCCCGAGTGTAAGGTTCACCTCACCACCCCGTTGTGGTAATGAGCTCTATAAAAGAAAATTTGTAAATACACCTATTATTTTTGCAAATATAACTTTGGAAGAAATGGTTTTGAGGGTGGATGGTGGGGTGTAGAAAAACAGGGAAGAAAAGAGTACAGATGGGTTGTATTCAATGTAACTTGCGGGCATCACTGTAGCATAACCATAACTAAAAACTAATGCAAAGAATAAATGGAAAATACAGGATAATCACATGGCATGACATGTATGTATTTGGGTTTTTTAATTCAAAATGTATGAGAGCCTGCTTCAATTTTTGACCAACATGACTTTCAATGCACAAGGACGAGGGTCCAATTACTAGACAACGACAACGAATGTATGTTATTAGGTTATTATTAGATTATGCAGGATATTCTGTTTTGTTTTGACCTTTATTTTCAGGGAAGGGATATAATGACAACCAACTTATTTTGGCAACAATGTTAAATCCATTGAAATAAAAAAATAAAAAAATAAAAATTATAGATGTATTGTTTATCATTTAGATAGACTGTGTATCAAATTCAGTGCCATTTGAGAATTGTTTAGTCAAAGCAAAAGCCAATGAAATTAAACCGTTAATTTTTCCAATTGCTTGATGGATGACAACTGTAATATAAAATTGCGGCAAATTTGACACTCTGTCTAAATTATAAAAAACATAAATGCAAGTTTTTTTTTAATTCAATAATCCTTGTGCATATTGTAATGGTTTACAAGTTGATATAGCCTATCATTACTTTGAATACCTAATGCTTGTTAAACTTTGACATCAATTGATGTGTAAAACCCAGTCTAAAGTCTCAACAGAATGGAAGGGAGCATGAATGGGACTTGGAGAGTGCTTTTGAGATCAGACCATGTTATGGCAACAGATATAAGTACTTTGGATCAAACAGTTAACTGCCAAACCAGCAATAGCAAAAGGAAAGGTTCTAACAGGATCACTTTTGAAGAAGACAAGAGAAGTTCGTGTAAGGATAAACCAACGCTTCTTCCATGATTTCCATCCGATTCCTGAAACAGAAAAAAGAAGCCATGATTATGGGATTTACATCCAACTCTTAACTTTTCCACACAACATATCCATTGAACAATTTAGAAAGGTAGAAGCCAAATTTATGTAACCTTTGGACGATATGAAGAGGTGTCCGCTCTTGAAAACCTGTTAAAATAAACATGGTTAAAACAAGGAACAAAGCATATGCGACTTCCTATTTATTCTAGAACATCATTTCAGATCTTTAAAATCCTGGTGATTGCTTTTACTGCCTGCATAAATGTACTCTTTATTGAACCTAAAGACAGTAATTTAACTAAATGACAGTGGTGGCTATCAAACATAGTAAGGATTGCGTAATAGTATTAAACCCTGAACGTACTTTTGAATTTAAGATCAAAATTAAGTTAAGTTACGATGAATCAACATTTCAGGTTAACACCGGTTAAACCTAAACTAAATGCCATGGCCAATTAATTTTAAAAAAATGGTATTCTAGATCATTTTGACCAAGAAAACTACCACTAAGATCATTTTTAAGTTAAATATTAGAATATCTAAACATGTTAGAATTCTCAATTAATTAACCTGCAATTATCAATCATCTTTTCACTTCTGAAAAAGAGTTTTGCTTGTAATTTTTGAAAAATTGAGATACTTTACTTGACCAAATTGAAAAAGAAGCACAGTTGGCCAACAAATATTTTGGTAGTTGTATGTTAAGTTAATAGGCCAGGGTCCAAAACAGATCACCAAACAATCTACATTTTCATTTTTTGCCTTTGTTTAATCTAATTGAATTTGTATATAATATTCTAAAAACCCTAGAGACCTAGTCAACCAACCTAACAACGCTGCTACCTGCTTAGTCATTTGTTTGATGGGACTATTTTATTATCTAAGACAATAATTAATATCTCAGTCAATAAAACCGCCATTTATACCTCTCTTTTTTTTTAAAAAAAAGAATTCTAAGACAACTGACTTGAACGCTTCAAAGTTTTTTTACTGATTCGGAGACATAACATCCATAGAACCTCCATTAGCATGTCGCCTAAATTAAACCCTAATACAGACAGCAGCGCAGATTTCTCTATATGAAAAGTAAAAAGTAAATCGCAATGACCTTAAAAACATTTTAAATATGTGGCAATGGTAGTTCACTTTCATGTTCAAAATATTAACAAAATATCTCAGCAGCATGACAATTTTAAAGGACCTAATAGCATGCACCATCTCATGCCGATTTAACAAGTGCCACCTAACAGACATTTGGGTGAATGTCCATACAGTTACAGCGAGCTACTTTTCAAATAGCTTCATTTTTACTTTCAAACAGGACCACTCACAGATGAAACCGTATATATAAACAACCGAATAATCCCAAAAATTTAAAAACTTGCATGTGTGCTATAAATTAGATAACACCAAATGAACTGTGATCTATACAGACTAAAAGTTGTCTGAGAGGTTTTAAGCAACTACAATCAAAGCCAATATGAACTTAGAAGATTTCTGAGTTGTACTCAGTACTTCAATTCACTTGCACTTGTCGGCACTCGCTGGTAACCAAATGGGTCAGCACTTGCTGGCAACCAATTGGCCCGATTAAGTTAAACATTCTGTCCTAATTAATAAAGAAAAATCCACCAAACTTTATGACGCATCTAATTACATCTCTACAAACCTAATAAATGCAATTTGTCCCATACATTGTTAGAACAAATTATTCTGCAATAACTGTAGTAAATGTAAACAATGTCTATCATGTTATCGTGTGGAGAAAAGCAAAACATACTGTAGTAGCTGATATCGCACGTGACCGCTCAAACTGCGGCCCAACAGAGGGAACCGAAGACATGCCTTGAGATCAGATCAGCCGCCACAAAACAAAACCTCCATCTCCAACAAGTGCGAACAAAACCAAAATATCTAAAAAATCGTGGTGGTGTCAAAATGCACTCAATCGAAGCGAAAAAAAGAAGCAAACTTGAGCTGGACAAGCATACACGGATCGAACCACTTTCGATCTGGCTAGCGTGCGGCTGAAGGATTAGGTTAGGGTTTTTTAATTGTGAGTGAGAGAGAGAGAGAGGGAAGAGAAAGGTGAGTGGGGATTGGGAGGGGAGGGGACGGGTGCTGGGAGAAAGAGACACGGATCTTTCTCTCTCCTCCAGCTACGGAGTGGGTGCCTTTTAGTGTTGTTTTCTAGTTCGCTTGTGAACTGCTTCCTCCAAAAGCCTTCTCTCTCTCTCTCTCTAGTTGTGAGTGAGTGAGAGAGGTTGGGGAAAATGTGGGGGATGGATTAGGTGGGTCGGTAAAAAATAGAAATCGAATGAGAAGAGAAATATAGGAAAAAGTAAGAGCAGTATTTTCGCTCCCATTGAATTGTGGGAGGGTGGGTACTGGTTTGTGTTTTTCACCAACTGCGGAGAGAGAAAGTGTAAGTGGGAGCATGGGTTAACTTGGAATTCGTATCCTCTGCATTACCTCAAATTTTGAGTTAACTCAGAATGAATCTAGACTGTCCGATCTGTATTGACACGAGTTTTACAGCTGAGATGCATTAATTCAAAGTTTGAGTTAATGCAGAGGATACGGATTCGTTAACTTGCGGGAGAAAAAATTAAAAACAACTGGTATAACGGGGACCAGAAAGGCGTATGTTTCCTGTGCTTTTTTTGGAACTTCTCAGAAAGTTCCCTGTATTTATCCCTATTTACAAAGAGATTGAAATGCTCCCAAATTTATGTGCATTCAAATACTCCATATCTTTCAAATCTTTTTTCTCCGTTTTCAAAGTCCGAATAGTCAATCCGAACCGTTAGATGCAATCTATATATTAAGATGTGCTTGGAGACCAAATTTTACATTTTTGAAACTTTTTTACTATTTATTAAACCACTTTGAAAATCGCTGATCAATGGTCCAAAAAATGTAAAATCAGCGATTTTCAAAGTGGCTTAATAAATAGTAAAAAAAATTCCAAAAAATATAAAATTTGGTCTCCAAGCACATCTTAATATATAGATCGCATCTAACGGTTCGGATTGACTATTCGGACTTTAAAAATGGAGGAAAATGATTTGAAAGATAGGGTGCATTTGAGTGCACAAAAAATTGGGTGCATTTGAACTCTCCTCATTTACAAAATCATCATCATTAATTCGTATAGTTGTTTTCACGAATTTTTTAATATCCGGTTGAAATTATTTCATTAGTTTTGAATTTATTGCTTCGGATATAGAATATTTCCTTAGCTTATTTATATGCTCCTCTCTCGAACTAGAGAAATACGAAGCTAATTAAATCTTGATTAAAAAGTGGGATTAGAGAGCGGGACAAGCATAAACACAAAATTAATAATGGGCACCTTCCTTGTCGGAATGTTCTAGTCTAGGCAAATTTGACATTTATGTGTTAAATTTAATGAATCATAGGGGATCGAATCTCCTGCCCCCAGAGTCACTGTTAGTGAGCCCCACTCATTCCAAACCTTAAACCCGGCCCCACCCACTCTAAATCTGACCCCACCCCACAGTGACTGAGGGGGCAAGAAAATCCTGCACCCCGGAGGGCAGGTGATCTGCTCCCGAATCATAGAGAAAAGAGATAATGCATTTACTAACAAATTTGGAAATTAAGAGTGGGGCGAGTCTAATCTTGCCCTTGATACTGGTCGTGATATTGACACTACAAATATTTACATTAACACAATATTACCTAAATATTTTAATATACAAACAAATTTACTCTTCATTTTCTTAAAAACTGTATCTCTCTCATTCATTATTATAAGATTTTCTTTCTTTCAGTTTTTGTAGAATACAATAATATTCCTTCTTTCTCGTACATTATATATTGTTTTCTTTCTTTAATAGTTAAATTTGTGAATCAAATAAATATTTCATAATATTTGTTATTTATATTTCATTGTACTGTTAAAATTTTAGATATATTATAAGAATGAAAAGATTTATTATATTGTTGACAATCTATCGATATATATTTATTTTATCGAATTCTACAAATATCTACTTAAAGAAAAAGAAAAAGCTATCTTGACAAAATATTTGTGTTGTATATAAATCTATCTGATAATTGCTGACTAATTGTACATAAATTTTATGAATATTTTTTTTTCAAACCGGATCTTTTTATTATTTTCTGCTGGATATGTCTATTATTATATTTGTTATACATAATAAAACTCATCTGATATAATTAGATAGAAAAATCAAGAAACATATATAAAAGAAAAAAGGGTTTTTCAAAATGCAAGACAGTTGTAATATACTCTTTAGACAAAAATTTCATGCTTTGTGTTGTAATATTTTTTAGATTGGTGTTATAATTCAAAAATTTAACTATGGAACAATTATCTTGTTGTCGGGGGAGGAATATGTATACCATTTTTAAATCACTGTTTTTTTTACTGTTTGGACTATTTTTATTTATAAAAAAACTGTCATGAAAAAAACAATTACTTTGTTGTTGGGGAAGGAATATATGTAATAAACAGTGAAATCTTTTTTAACTTTGTAATATTTTTGAGATTGGTGTTATGAATAAAAATATAATTATTGTTTCTTTTTTTTCTCCTCTATTAAGAAGATAAACAGATTAAGAAAGTGTATTAAAAAGACATATAGCCGTTAAATAGTTGCTAATTAAGGAAGCAAAAAAATAATTGCACACGGAGGGCAATTTTGCCCATCAAATAAAAAAATTTAATTGTATTGTATCAGTAACAAAATTTATAATGTTAATATCAACATCCTCGATATGGATATCAGGATATGCCATGTGGTTAAATGAAGAAATGATGTAAAAAAATGCTAGAAACGAATGAAATGGTATGTATTATTCTTACTAATTATAGGATAAAATAATAACTGTAGTCTTCAAAAGGAGGATGATGATGTATTAGGTGAATTATAGTGAAGAATATTTTAATTAAACGAAAAAAATGAAAATATGAAGGGTTTTTTAGTTTTGATGGAAAAATTAAATACAAAATTTATAAATTTTAACGGCAATAAGAGTAATTCTAAACAAATTTAATAGGCTTTCTAAGCTGGCGGGCCTTTTTGATTTTCTCTCTCTCTTGATTTGAGTTTTTATTTATTTTTAAGAGGTAAGATAAATTGTCAACGATTTATGAGTTGTGTTTTTCGCGTCATAACGGAATGGCTAAAAAACCAGTGCTATATCCATACAGAGCTGTTATAGTGCAAAATAACGTCGATAACGTCATAGCCGAAAACGCTATAGCGTGCTATTTAAAATCTTGATTTTAATAAAGTGCGTTATGTGCATTATTTTTTATGAACTTTTTATACGATTTTAGACTCTTTTTTGCACAAATTTAAGGATTTCTATAAAAAAAAAAACCCTCCTATTCTTTCATCCGAACCGTTCAATTATCTGTGCTATAATTAAAGGAAGCTAATATGAGTACCCGCGCTACAGTATCCGCACCTAAACTGCCATAACTGCAATTCAGATCTGTAACTTTTTTTTTAATATTAATAGTCAAATCTTGAAGTATGTAGTCCAAATAATACAAGTATTTATATCTATATAGTAAACAATGTAAATGATAAATTAATTATTTTTAAATAATCGTATCCGCACTTTTTTTTGAAATTTCTGATGTCATACCCACACCTAAACTGTCATAATTGCTTGTGAGGACCGCAACTATTCCAGATCGGTAATTTTATTTTAAAATATTAATAGTAAAATCTTGAAGTATATAGTTCAAAGAACACAAGTATATATATCTATATAGTAAACAATGTAAATGATCAATTAATTATTTTTAAATAATCGTACTCGCACGTTTTTTTTAAATTTCTGACGTCGTACCTGCACCTAAACTGCCATAATTGCTTGTGGGGATCACAACCAATCCAGATCTATAACTTTTTTTTTAATATTAATAGTTAAATCTTGAAGTATATAGTTCAAAGAACACAAGTATTTATATCTATATAGTAAACAATGTTGTAATTTTTACATAACTGCTTGTGGGGACCTAAACTGTCATAATGTTGTAATTGGATCCCTCCTCTTTTTACATATGAAACTGAGAGTATTAATATCTAAGTATTGAAAGTATTTATATCTATGCACTGAGGTATTTATTTTTATGAGATCAACTATTTTTGTTAGATAAATGTTGACGCGGAATTAGTGCCGAGGCTTTGAAAGGATGCTGCTGGGATTTTAGAATAATAATTAGTTGAGACTATATAATATCTTTTTAGAATAATAATTAGTGAACACAATATAATTAGTGGGAACCATAATACATTATTCCTCTAAATGTAGTTACTGTAGCGCGGATACTGTGCAGGTACTGTAGCGCAGGTACAGAAATGATTATTCATAATTAAATTGTTTAAGCGTGGAACAATTATAAAAAGGAGCAGATTTGATTTAGGCAATAATTGTTTAACTGTGGACCAATTATTTTGTTGCCGTGAATCTAAAGTGATTCAGAACTTAAGAAAATATTTAATGATTAACATTTTTTTTTACTATTACACGGACTTGATTTAGGCGTGAATCAAAGGCTGGAATAGGTTTAATTCTCGTACCTCAGATGCGTCCGAGTTAATGCTTCACGTGATCTAGTTCAATTTATTGGTACGGTTAGTTATGAACCAACTTTATAATCGTTTACGCTCACATTGAATTGCTTATCGGTTTCGAATTCAACCTATTAATTGAGTACTCCAGTAGTCCAGTTCTTCGGCAACGCAACAAATTATTTTCTCTCGCATCTTTACTAAATGTACTTTTAAATATGAATCGCATAGAGTGCAGATTGGTATGTACTACGAATTAATATATTTATTTTTAATATTTTAACAGTTGAGATGTCCATTTAACATGATTTTTATGTGTACTTGTAAATTAAATTTTACATTTTTTAGAAATTTTTTATTATTTTTTAGATAGGTAGAAAATTATTCGTATTTTTCTACTTGTCTAAAAATTAGTGAACAAATTATAAAAGATGTAATTTGCAGATCAAATGATATTCTCTATATTCCAATCTAACTTGTAGCAATTAGTCCGAATAATAGTTCATCATTTTAGAGAACAGAGTAGGTTTGATGGACATTAGACTTACTTTTGAGTCTGATAAGTTTCAAGGCCGTCTAGTCCGCTTTAAAATTTGAGAAAATTTCCATTGTATCCATTCAAACTTTCAAAATAGCCAATATCCTCCGTGAAAACACCATAATATCTAATATCCCAATACAAACTTAACCTTCTTTCTTTTATCCTCATTTTTTTATTAACCCATATATTTAGCTATTCTAAAAATAAAATAGACAAATATACTCCCATCTCTCATCTCTCCTCTTTCCTTCACTATATATGATCTCTCCTCTCTCTAGGGGTGTAAACGGTCGGATAGTGGTCTTACTGTATTCGTATCTGTTATAATTTTTCGGACATGGATACGGATACAGATAGTCTCAAATATGGTTACAGATCGGATATTAAACGTTACGGATACGGATTGGATATCAGACGGATATGGATATTTTTCATAATTAGCTTGTTTGTTACAAAACATCTATTATATTATTAAAATATTAGTCACTAATTATGTCACAGTGTTATAGTGTTCATCAAAATATATATTTATATGCAATTTAATAAATCAATTTAAGAACATATAGCACATTTGTTGTGGTTTAAAAGTGTTAACGGCCGGATACGAATAGTTAAAAGTCTTACTATATCCTTATCCGCTATAATTTTTCAAATACGGATACGAATTAGATAATTTAGATAATTTTTCGAATTTGAATCCGGACAAAATTGAATAATATCTGATCTGTTTACACCCTACCTCTCTCCTTTATCCATGATGCTTTATTTGTGGAGGCAAAATGGAGTTACAAAGTTCAAGGCCTCTCAATCGATTACATTAGCATAATGAACAATACGTAGACGGTAAAGAGATAGTTTCATATCTCTATTTTTATTGAGCATATCACTATTTTTATTTTTAAATCTACTTATACCTTCGAGGCAAATAAATTCTGATAAAAAAAATGACAAATAAAAATTATCTAGAAAAGATAATGTCATATATTGATGCTGCTAGTAAGGTTTTTCTGACAATGTATAAAATTGAATTAGGTGTTGTCCTGTGAGTGGGGCCCACAGCCTTTGGTTGTAACTTGTAAGTTATGCAAGTAATTATTGGTTAGCTATAGGACTTTGGATGCGTGCATTTGTTTTGGAACTAGTTTATGAGTCATGTATAAAAGTACGAATTTTTTCTCCATTACTAGTTGTGAATTTTGTAACTTTGTTCTGCCACCACAAATAAAACACAGTGGGATAAGACGAGAGGAGAGGTCATGTACAGTGAATGAGAGACGAGGGTATATTTGTCTATTTTATTTCTAAAATAATTAAATAAATAGTTAAATAAAATAATGAGAATAGAATAAAGAAAGTTAAATTTGTATGGAGATATTCGATATTATGATACTTTTACAGAAACAGTAGCTATTTTGAAATTTTATATGGGTACATTGAAAATTTTCTCTTAAAATTTATGTACATGAATATTAAAGTAGAGCACATTTCTCGTGTCTCAATTGTACGAGCTTTTAAATTGAATCACATACATACCTCAATTCCCACCTAGTCTAAAACAATTGGCTCTTGGCTCTATGAACGTGGATTTAGATTTGAATGAAGCCTCGAATTCGCTTAAATTATTAGCTTTCGTGTGAATTTGATAATTAATTATCGTAACTCAAAAGCCATTTAATCCATACTTCTTTTTAAGAACAAGTTTTGCAATTGACTTTCAAACCTCTACCTAAAAAAAATATTATTATTATTATTAGCAAAACCAGGTTTTGCAAATTTCACTAGTTTTATTGACCAAAGATATAAATATACAATAATTAATAATATCCACAAAAAATGTTATTAATTTATTATCGTTATCACCGGGAAGTAGCATTTAGAGGTCTAAATGTTGTTGGCATACATCAATCGACGATAATATAATTTTATTCATGCGACTAAATTTATTGGTGCAGTATTGTTCTAAGCAATATAAAATAAAAACAAATTTGATGATGACTTTGCAAAATTAATTTCAAAATTATGCCGACTTTAGCGTGTATCGCGTCAAGATTTATATTCAATTATTTAATATGTGTCGGATCAGGTTTTAAAGGATATATATATTTTCAATTCCGTGATTAATATGTATTAGTAAGTTAAATTGTAATCTTAACTTGTACCTAATCAAATTCAATGTACATAAGTCATTTTCATCTCTAGTTTACTCAAAGAATATTATACTCAATATTTCCGAAATTTTTATTTATACCATATTAAAAATAACAAAAAAATCTTGTTTTATGGGGATTTAGAAAAATATCAGGACTGCCCAATGCCTCTGCGCCCCAAAGAAGAAAAAAATCCTAAACTTAATTACTAAACCTAAATTAAAAATTGAAACAAGAAAAGAAGAAAAAATTTATCCGAGCTCGAAGAGATCGAAAGCGACGCAAAATGGCAATGAAAAAATGAACGAGCGGCCCTTATATATAGCATAGGAGCCGCGAGGACATTGGACGGCTCCTGGACTGGGGCTGCAAAGGCATTGGGCAGTCCTGCTATTTTTCTAAATCCCCAAAAACATGGTTTTTTGGTTTATTTTTTTAATATGATATAAATAAAAATTTCGGTCAATATTCAATACATCGTTGAGTAGTATTTTCCAATTAAAATTTTTTAAGGCAGTTTGAAGAATTCTAGCTTAATATTTACATTGTTTATTCTCGAATTATCTGGACAGAACATTCCCATGATTTTTTTATTCATTGCTTCATAAGATCAAGTATACATAAGAATACTCATCCATAGGAATATTTACAATTTTTAATATATTTTAATATTTAATATATTTGTTTTACATTTTTACAACTCATGGTTTGTATTTCTGTAGTAACAATTGCAAATATCTTAGAATTGTTGATGTAACAGGAACCCATCTGAAAAAAAAAATGTAAATATATGGAATGTCAAATTAGACCAAATATAGGAAAAAAAAACAATTTTTTTTCCCTAAATTGGGACGCCAAACCATGTTCATGCAATAATGTTGAATCATGCATCAGGAAGAAGTTAAAATTCAAACTTTATCAATATGAGAATTAGACCAAACATAAATAATTTTATTTTTATATTTATAAGGAAGATGTTAATTCAAAATTCAAGCATAGATATAAAAAGTCGATATATCATGTTTCTCTGCCAATATACTGTGAGTTCAACTTAGATTAATAACTAAACAAATATAAAATTTGCCAAAATTCAACCATCGTTAGATTTCATATTACACTCAATGGCTAATAAAAAAAAAGTGGCATAATCGGTTACATAGTTTGGCGTTCCAATTTAGGGTTTTTGGTTTTTGATTTTTTCATATATTTGATCTTATCCAGCGTCTCACTTGGATTTTTTTTTAAAATAGAATTAAATTAAATATTTCAATGAAACAAATAAACTGAACTTGATTTTTATGAAAAACAGCTCCACTAATCATGTGCATTGGTGAAAGCAGCCACTATACTTACTGTATGTGCTTACTATGTTTGTCTTTTGCCTCCATCGACCCACAAAATTGGTGATGCTATTTTTCATATAAAAATAAAATTCAGTGCGCAAATCATAATCTTATCTTTTTATTTTTAAAATTCTACTCTATCATTTTTTTTTTAATATTTCTTACGAATAAAAATTTGGGGAATCTCATGTTTTCACAGATCAGGGGTTCCATGATAATACATGATACTTGAGGGGTTGTCCTCTAAAATTCGCCCGTGCAAATGCAATCGTGCATTGTATTCTGAAGTAAGATATCTCCTTTTTTTTTTTTTTTTCCGAGGAAAAAACCCGTAGGTGAAGATATCTCCCCTTTGAAGCGAGTCCATGTGAGTAGCGTGCGTGGAAAGTAGAGGGAGAGGAGAGGGATGGCGAAGAAGAAATGGGCAGCAGAAGCTACGGTCAATTCGCCCATTTCTATGCTTGACGATGGCTGTCTCATGCACATCTTTAGCTTCCTTTCCCCCATCCCAGGTTCATGCTCTTTCCCTCCTTGATTTTTTTTGGGTGTTTGACCGGGTCAAAATTGAAAGATCTTGCCTTTTTTCTTAATTGAATTTTCTTTTTCCGTGCTAGTTGCACTTATTGTAAATTTCCCCTCTCCAGTTTTAGAGGTTCTTATTTGGGCCTTGAAATCAGATTTCGTGCTAAGTTGAATTAGAGGTCAAAAGTAGTTGAATTTACAGCAGGAGCTACTTACCTTTCTCTTTACTAATTGCACATTTCCCCCTTGATAGATAAAATATGGTCAAATTACAACCTTGGTTCTTCTTTCTGTTATAATTTGGATTTAGGGTAGATGGTTCTTCTCTAAATTGCACAGGTGACACTGGATTTAGAACCATGCTCTTTCAGTTTGACCATTTGAAATGGTTGGTACTTCAACTTTCAGTGTTCTACCTGCAGATCGGTATAACACCGCGCTGGTTTGCCACAGGTGGTTGTTTCTCGCATGCCACCCTCGTCTCTGGCTACGCGTAGAGAGGCCAATAAAGACCACCGCTGAGCCTGGAGTCTTTCCTACTCTTGAGGCTGCCATTTCTGCCGCAAGGTTAGTTGTCTTGTTTCTTAATGAACTTATTCAACCAGTTGCTGTAAAAAGTTCTGGTAGGGAATTTGGTGTTTGGATTGAGAGTTGCACAGGAAAAATGAAAAGACAGAGAAACAAAAGCATTTACTTTGGCAATAAATTGGTCCTTATATATACATATGTATGCGTGCGTTCGTGTATGTGTCCATCTATCTATTTTTTCAGTAATTTTTGGTCCTTTTATACATATGTTATGTAATATTATTTTTTTGGAGGAGGGCGAAGTGGTTAGCCGTGTTTGTTAAATCAAACTCTGGCTAGTGGCATGCACGTTTAATGTACTGATAAGAATAAATACTTCATGAAATTTGAAGGGTGTTTGAGGATTTCAATTAATTTGTAGGCCTGGTGACACTATTCTCATTGCTGCTGGTAGCACTCACATTGCATCTAGCATCCAGATTAAAAAGACTCTTTGCCTTGTAAGTCCTCAAACTGAAAAACCTTTCTCTGTGATGAAGTCATTTTTGCTTAAGGAGGTATCCTGGACATAAAAGGAAAGAAGCATTTTAAAAATTTATTCCAAGATTTTGTTCATGCTAAGTGTCAATCCATGCTAGTAGTATGGCATAAAATGATTTTTTGGTTGCTAACATACTAACTCATGTTCTTCATGTAATTAAGCTCTTTTTCCTCTACAAAGACTTTGTGTTTGCTTTGAAAATTCCTGCTAAGATAGCACTGAAATTTCTAGAGATTTTAATGCTAACAGAAGTTTGTGGACTTCAATCTTTTTAGAAAGAAAATAGGCTTTTCTTGAACACTATCTTCAATATCTATTCCCTTTGGTTCAGATCGGTGCAGGTATGAATCCAGATGACACTGTCTTGACTTGTCCCCGAGGCGCTGACAGGTTTGCTGCCATTTATTTTCATCATCTGTTATGATTATTTTGATTGTTTATGGTAGATTTAAAACTAATCTTTTGATAAATAGTGTCTAGTGTTGTTCTCCATTCAGTGAACCACTTCTGTGATAATAAAGTAAATAATCAAACATCTAATTCGTGCCAAAAAAGGAGAGAAAAATAAATAAACTTTAGCTGTTTTAGTTGCTACAGTACTAATTTAGCATCCTGACACACCATTTATGGTGGCACTAAATAATTGTCCATGGTAATTTTAATCAGTGCACTGGAGTTCCTCTCCACTTGCAAAATTGCAAATTTAACAATAAGAGCAGAGCTGGGTTGCTGTCTTCTTCACCGGGGTGGCCGACTCACTATTGAAGGGTGTGTTCTTCAATGTGAAGATAACCCATTGGATTATCTTTCCTGTCCAATAAGGAGCACCGCAACAAATCTAGTGAAGGGACAATTGCATGGTGTAACAGTGGCCAGAACAAGAATAGAAGGTGGAGCTAAGGCGGTATGTACAAGTGGCGCCTTGGTGCTCCAACATGTGCGTGCTATTTATTCACGCACCTCTGTCTTCTTCTGGTTTGAAGTAGGGGAGAAGTGAAGAAAAAAATTGGTGATAATTTTCTGTATAGGTTTATGTATGGCTTCAAAGAATTAAGATGCAGGGGCTCATTTAAAAAAAAAATTGGGGAAAGGTGAGCGGGAAACAATGTTGCTATCTAGGCTCGGCTCCTCTCAGTTAGTCTTGAATTCATAGGATTGCCCTGAGTGGACCTGAGCTGCTTTTCATTTCCATCCAGATATTTCCTAATAAAATTGTTGACCAGCTTGCCCAAATTTAGAATTTCATTTACAGGGGTAAAATGGAACTTTCTTTTCTGCAATGCATGGGACCAAACCAATGAATTTGGTACCAACTTCCAGAGGAGCTGAACCCTACAGGCCTACACTACTTTGGTGGGTGTATGGCATATGGCATAGTTTGATTTGTGTTGTTTCGCTAGTCTTTATGTATTGTTGATAATTATGTCAGGAAACAGATTTGGAGGATTGGAAAATAGTACAGAGTTATGTTAGTTTGGGGTAAATATTTTAACAGACGAGTTTTGGCTTCATACGGCGCATTAACTGTAGAATCAAAACTGCACTGCATATGGTTAGTGCTCTGCACGAAGCGAAAACTACTCTGTTAGAATCTTTACCCATAATTCGGCCTGCTACTTTCGGCCACAAACTGTTATTTTGTTTTTAGTCGTAGGTGACGATTCACGTAGGTAGAGCCAGTGGTGGATTTAGCATGGGCCGGGGTGTTAAATTTTTTGAAATTTTTATCATACTTATTTAGAGTTTAATTGGTCTTTCTTTTTTAACATGTATTCGTCTCAAAAAGAGATTAATATTATTGTGGTCTAGTGTTACTTCCTTAATTTAATCTGAACAATAAAAAAAATACTAAAAAGAAATAATATTGCAAAATTTGAGCGCACCTATCTGCATAATTTAACAAATGAATTAATATTATTTGGTCTGATACTTAGTCGGAATCATCTAATCTGCGTCAAAATCGGAATCATCTGATCTGCGTCAAAATTTCTAGCGCGCTTGTTTAAAGTGAAATTCTCATTGTTCACATTTCTGAAAGTGGGGTCTTGATCATATTGATTATTGAATTTAGAAAAACACTGATTTTAAAAAATTCTAAAAAAAGAATAAAAAAGTTCCAAAATATATAAAATTTGGTATCCAAGTATATTTCAATATAAAGAACATATTGAGAAGTTTAGATTGACTATTTGAACTTTAAAACTAGATATATGAGCGCAAATTAAAACTGTATCATCGCAAATGCAAAACAAACAAACAAGTCTTCCTAATACTGATATACTACGCATGAAACACGTCGGTGCTGTTTGGCTGGGAGGATTAAGGGGTTGAGGATTAACACCTTAAGCTATTCTAAGGAGCTAGTGTTCGGCAATTGAAAGATTAAGATTGAAAAAGGATTATGCACAAAGAAAATATATTTTATTATGTAACAAGGGTAAAAGACCAATATATCCTTATTTAATTGTTATGTAATAAAAATATAAATTGATGACGTTTATTATTTCATTGTTTTTTCACAATATATTTCGTTCACAAATTTAAAGTCAAATTAATTTAAAAAGGAAAAGAAACATGAATTTAAACAAAAATGAAATTCGGTGAAAAAAAAAATCAAAATATTGTCAACATTTGCTTCCATGTATTCAGATATCAACCAAAAGTAAAAAAAAAAAATTAGACAAAGTTCAAAATTGTAAATCTTGGCTCATCAGAGAATTCTCCTTGGCTTCATACTCTCCATTAATGTCTTTCTTCTCTCACCCTCCCCACTACCACCACCAATCCTTGCCCCTTGATGGCCCCTTGCAACCTTTTCTTTTTCTCTTCTCTTTCGTCACTATATCCATGGGTAGCAGCACCTTTCCTCTTTCAATCACCGGCGAGTCCGCTACGGAGGCCACAAAAACACCGAAGAGTTTGGTGCTACTCTTCAATACTGAATGAGGAAACAAAATACGCTACTCTTCAAGATAGGTAGAGTTTCTCGGCACGAACGCCCCTGTGGTATAGTTCGTTGCTGCAATCACCGACGAGTCCGCTACGGAGGCCACAAAAACTGGGTAAATGGGATCTCGATAGATAGAGCATCTCGAGACGAACTCATCCGTAGCATCGGATGAACGAGTTTTCCATTACAATCGCCGACGAGTCAGCTACGGTGGCCAGGGAGAAAATGTAAAGAGGCTTAAGGAACTTCTAGGAAACTGTTCCAAAAGAGAGAAGAAATGATAGAAAATAATTAAATAATGAAAAATGGCTTAAGTAGCACCTCATCTGAGGGTAAAATCGTAAAACAAAATACCTTTTTGAGCTCTAAGGAGATCCTAAGGAGGGCTGATTCTTAAGGAAGGGGAGAGGGTTCCTTAAGATTTGACACTAAGGAGGGATGCTTAATCTTCTATAAGGAAGAGCTGTTCGTTAAGATTAAGGTGGATTAAGAAGCTAAGGAGCTCTAAGGAGCCCAGCCGAACAGCCCCGTCGTGCTTTGAGTGCATTATATAATACAATAGAATATAGAAATAAAATAATCAAATGATTGAATCTTGTCAAGTTGTGTGATAATTTATCGACATATATATTGCCATACGAGAGATTGATTGTTAAAATATAAAAAATGATTGACGGATTACTCTAAACTTTAAATCAGTTAAGTGATCATAAACATGTATTATGCGACACATCAGTGACATCACCCGCACATCTTTATCTTTCATTATGTGTGATTTATCTGATGACGACAACACGTACTGCTATTTGTTGTCGGTGACTGATCTGATAATAACATGTCGTCATGAGAAATATTGAAACCAAATAGAGTCCGTTAAGAGATGACCCGAGGGGAAAAAAAGAGAGCAAAAGAGAGACTTGACTGAACTCGGTTACTCGTTCTGTGATAATAAGAATGTGGAGCGGACAAAAGAAAAAAGAAGTGAAGGTGAAATAGTTATATAATTTTAATAATTTCTTTCATCGATTTCTCATGTCAAATCTGAACGTAGATGAGGTGACTTCTTTATCTGTGTTTTCGATCTCATTTTTTTTTCGCTTTCTTTAAATTCAGCAACAGTTTTACGTTCAACAATAAAGAGAGGGACATGGTTTGCAATGAGTCACATGTAAAATTATGAATTAGTTCACATGTCATATATATATAAATTTTTTCTCTATTGATATTTTAGAGAGTAATTGGTGTTTCATTTATGTAGTAAAATGAATTAGTAGATATATTCAATAATATTTTGAAAAAAAAATATCAAATAGAAAAGATAAAATTGATCAAAAGATGAAAATCAATTGACGTGTTTTTTTCCTTTTTAAGTTTTAGTGACGATTAAGTATAATTTTATTAATAAAAATATAAAATTATATTCATTATTCATCGTTATACATTCAGAACATTATTCATATCAATTTACATCAACATCTAACAATACAAATAACTAAAATAATAAAATAAACAAATCCTCTTATTTGGTGGTAGACATCGACAACCTTCAACATCGGTTAGCGATTAGGGTTATTGTCGCCAACGTTCCGCTGATTCTCCCAACAATAGTGGAGGAGGGCGAAAAGGTATCGATAGATGAGAAAAATAATGACTATGGCTATTATCGTCAAATCTCTCTTCTTCCGACGAGTAGGCACAGAGATGAAGACAAGGAAGGGTAGGATTTGATGGCAGCTAGAGTTTCTTAAAGATAAGGCGCGATGAACAAAGGTAGAAGATAAGGGGTGAAGAAGGCAGAGAATATTTTAGTAGCTCAGTAAATTGCTTATATAACTAAATTTTAGTAAATTTTTCATTGTGCAAGTTCATTATACATACAGAGAGTAGAACTAGATCTAGGATGTGATGTGCTCATCAAATATTTCAGTGAGCATAACTCCATAATTTAGCGAACCGCTTAGAACCATAGAAACAACATTTGCGTTTTATTCGCGAATAATTTATGAATAAAACGTTTTTTTGATGTTTCCGCACCGAACAACGATTAATTCGCTTGACCGAATTTTTACCGAATAAATCGCGAATAATTCACGATTTTTACGATTTTTACGAGTTAATCACGTTTTATTCGAAAATATCGTCGTTCCGTACTGATCCTATCTCTGCTTTATTGTAACTGGCGCCATTTGAAAATAATATTTTGTGGTAGCGGACCCCACAAAAAAGCTGGATGTGAAGCTAATTTTTCTCTATTCGCGTAGCAGCAGGGCCCACCACATGGGTGTAGTATGATTTTTGGAAAAAATTGGCAGAGATGTATGAATAATTTGAACTTTTAGTGAGCCACGTGGGTATGGTAGGAAGAAATATTAACATTTTGGTCAATGCCCATACTAATTGTCTATTAATTTGATTTCATTTTCTAATTTTTAAAAAAAAAAATCTGTTTCATTAATATAAATTATAAAATTTAAAAATAATTCTGAATTATTTCCTAATTATACCCGGATTATACCTAAATCATGAATTTTTGTCCCCGCTGAACCGAACCCGAATTATTCATTTGTTACTATGCTTAGAACAATAGGACTTAGGCGTCATACAACTCACCAGACGTTATGTCTATAATTACATACCACAGGGGATCTGGGCTAGTTAGTTTTGTTGTCTGGGAATTACAAGTTTACAAATTACAACCATCCACTTTTTTTGAAAACACGAAGCGCGAGTTTGTTGGTGCTGCAACAGCAGCGCCGCGAATCATTTTTCGCATTTCTTTTTCTTCATACATTTGACTTCTCACTGTATTCATATCACCTAAGGTACATCATGAATCCGATCGTTTGTTTTAGTAAAAACACGGAGCCGAATCGAATCCTCTAAGATATCTCAAATTTTATGTGATTTTTTGGAATATCTCAACCGTTCAAATACTTTCTGCACGAATCTCAATGCTCAAATAATACTGGCCCCCGCGCTATGTCCGAATAGGCACCGGACACGTCGGTCACGCAAAATATGAGATATTCCAGAGGATACGCGCTCGAATTGAATGGAACACCGTGCATTACAGCCGTGAGCCGGTTTGATCCGGATTCTGATCGGACGGTGCGAATTCAAATTGAAATGGTGAAGTAATTCAGAGATTCAGACTCGCACTTTTACATCACTCCCAAACCGAGGAAACGAGCATTTAACAAATCCCTCATTTATTTCTGATAACAAAAGGACGAAAAACAGAGAGAGACTGAGAGAGAGAGAGAGAGAGAGAGAGAACCAGGCTTTAATTCGAATTCTCTCTCTCATTATTATATTCTCTTCCTTGCCGCTCCCACAGCAAAACCCACCGCGTTTTTTGGCTGCTTCTCCCCTATTCTCCGGCTCCTCTGTGAGAGGTAACGTGAAACAATTAATTAACTTCTTCTTCTTTAATTTTCAGATTTTTCGGAACTTTTTTCTCTGTTCTCTTCCTCTCCTCCTTAGATCGAAGGAATGGGGGTTCCGTCTTTCGAATCAAGTTGCCAAGTAGTAACTAGTTTGGTTGCCTCAAATGTTTGAATCTATTCGACCATCTTTTGCGAATTCTCAAGCTTTAAATTTAGCAAGGCTTTTATTATCCTGTTGGGAATGTGGGTATAAGGTGTCTTCTTCGTCTTCTCCTTTTTTTTAATTTTTTTTTTATTTTCTGCTTTTAACTGCTGGTCATGACTAGCTTGAAGCTCCCATGCGACTGTGCCCATTTTATTTGTGTTGCAAAACATCTGAGTAAATGCAAGTAATTTTTTATATTTTCCCTTAGCGTTAAAGAAAGCCCCTTCTAAATTTTTTACTACTTTTTATTGGCGATTTTGATAGGTGATCGTGTGAGATCATCCCTCTCCATTGTAAAACCTTACTAAAAGATGATTCCTCTCCTTTTTGTTTATACTGGATATGTACTATTGTAAAATATTAAAAGCCAAACCACGCTACTGAATTGGAGCATGTGCGCAGCTACGTACTTAATCCTCTGCAAAAAATAATAAAACTATATGGTCTTTTGCTTCATATCTTGCATTTTGGTCTGTCTGTTTGAACTGTCAGTATCAGCCTTGGTAGAAATTTTAATTTATAGATCGTTTGGCTGTCCAAACACTGTTAACAGTAAACTATTTATTATACTGACAAAATGTGTACATTTTTCAATGCTTGGTAGTCTAATATGGAGAGAACTTTGCATAATATGATTTCAATCATGCTTTAATCCATCAGTAATAAATCCAATTTTGTTTGAAAAATAATACAACAACAATATCTTATAAGAGTTTGTCAAGCAATTCCAGTTTTTTTGCATTAACATTATGTTTATTAAACAGGATCTTTATGCCACCATCATGTCAACTGCCACTTTTCTTGATGAAATGCGATGCAGTCCAGAGATTATAGACCAGCCTAAAGTTGAAGAGATAATTGATGTCATTGAGCATGTCAGTGAACACATACCACATTCACCAAAACGTAATTTGGTTGTTTCAAGCAGTGTGCGTGATCTCCTGGAGTGCCCTGTGTGCTTGAATGCCATGTATCCTCCTATCCATCAAGTGAGTCTTTTGAGCAACTTGAATTCAAGGATAAAAGAGATCCCATTGGTGGTTTTCATTGTTGTCTGGTCTTACCATGATCCGGATTGTGTACCAAAACCAGAAAGTTTGTATTGGTATTTGGATGTTGTTTATGTATTATACAGGACTTCTTTAATGGGCTTATTACTTGTAGATAGTGTTTGTTATGCAATTATATTATAGCATTCAGCTGAGACTACATAAACATCTGAATCCTTAAACATGCAGTTATATATTACTTAGACCAACCTTAAGGATTTAGATGTTCATGTGATCATCATAAAAGGTTGGTCTCAGTAACACGAAGAATATTTTTAATTAGTATTACAGTCCCCAAATATTGTAGCAGTTAGGTCTGGTACATGTGTATAACATTACCGACCAATATGGCCATTCAATCCTCCAACATTTATGGCGTCTCAGTTTTTATTTTTCCTCTTGAATAAAAGATTAAAATTTTTAGATTATTAATCTGATAGTAGATTTATTTTAGTCACAGCACTAAATGGTTTCAATTCCAGTTTAAAATGTATTGGTTTGCTGGAAAACACTTCCCACAATACTAGTAATTTTCATTTCCAGCACTAAATGGTTTCCATAACATGCAGTGTTCTAATGGCCACACACTCTGCTCTGGTTGCAAACCAAGAGTTCACAACCGGTGTCCCACATGTCGGCATGAACTAGGCAACATAAGATGCCTAGCACTAGAGAAAATAGCTGCTTCTCTTGAACTTCCATGCAAGTACCAAAGCTTTGGATGTTTAGGCATATACCCCTATTTTTGCAAGCTGAAGCATGAGTCGCAGTGCCAGTACAGGCCGTACAGCTGTCCTTATGCTGGGTCAGAGTGTACTGTTATGGGTGACATTCCTTACTTGGTGACTCATTTGAAGGATGATCATAAAGTCGACATGCACAGCGGTAGTACTTTTAATCACCGCTATGTTAAGTCAAATCCTCATGAAGTCGAGAATGCAACATGGATGCTCACGGTATTAATTTCTTAAAGTTGTGACCTAACATTATTCTCATTGCTTCTGCTTATAGGGAATTTACATCTCTTTATAAATTGAAGTACTGAATTTCTTTTAGGCAAGTTGGATTCAATTAATTACACCTAAAAATGTCACATATTTCCAATTCTTACCTACTAACAGATGTGTATTTTGTATAATTTTGACATTTAACCTACTTTGAGAGCCCCTTTTGTGTTAGCCATATTGGGAGCAATGAACAAAGACAAAGGCATACGGTTGTAGATGTTCAATTTCAACTTTATATATAATTTGCTTATTATTGAACAGAAATAGATTTTGAAAAGGTCTGGGGAAATTTACTTGTATTTACATATTTCTTTTCCTGATCTTGTTATTTTCTCATCATTCAAAAATGTTGAGTTTACAAATTTTAGATCTTTGGCTCAATTTACCAAAAAAAGAAAAGAAAAGAAAAAATTCATGGGTGTTTTCTTGCTCTGTCATGAAAGGTTAAAACAAATGCATAAGTTTTAGACTTTTAGTTCAAACAAAGTGCATATATGGCTGAGAAACCAAAGGTAAGTAGTAAATCCATAAAGGTATACACTAAAACTAACACAAAAACACTAGCTTTCTAAAACCCAGATTTTACAGACATCACTAAAACTTTATGCCTGCTTTTACAGGTTTTTAGTTGCTTTGGTGAGTATTTCTGTCTCCATTTTGAGGCATTCCAGCTTGGCAATGCTCCTGTTTACATAGCATTTCTAAGGTTCATGGGAGATGATGTGGAGGCAAAGAACTACAGCTACAGCCTTGAGGTGGGAGGTAACGGCCGCAAGATGATCTGGCAGGGGGTACCCCGCAGCATCAGAGATAGCCACCGCAAGGTGCGGGACAGTTTTGATGGCCTGATTATTCAGCGAAGCATGGCTCTCTTTTTTTCTGGTGGGGACCGCAAGGAGCTCAAATTGCGGGTCACAGGTAGAATCTGGAAGGAGCAGTGAGCATAGAGTTCAGGAAAAACTGTATGGTTCTCTGTTGGATTTTTGAATCTTTTGTACACAGTACGCATGAGCTTCTGAGGAAAAAAGAAGAAGCCATGTGTAGTTTCAAAGTAGAGTTAACTGTAGTTTAGTTAAATTTAGTTTAAAGTTATAACCAGGTTAATTTTCTGAAACTGAGCTCTAGAATGCCTCTTTTAGCTTTTCACATGGAAATGAAGGGAAAAAAAAATAACATAACTAAGAGAAATTGGTCTGAGATTTATTAAGAAGGGGGGCTATGGTAAAATGCGTATATGGATTGACCCGTACTATGAATCCATATCTCTTAAAAATTTTAAGGTTGAGCACTCGGTCAGTTAAATAAGATCTCCATATACTTGCAAACCAAATATTTTTTTAGAATTTTTTCTATATTTTTAGTTGGTAGAAAACCACTGGTTTTGGATTATCTAGAATTTTTAAATCAAATAATTTTTTATCTATCTAAACAGATAGTAAAAGTTTTAAAAAATATATAAAATTTGATCTACAAGTATATTTTTGTATAAAGATTATGTTGAATAATTCAAATTGAATGAACTATTTGTACAAATAAAAATGAAAATATAAGTTCATAGTGTGGTCGATGGTGTAATATGCATATTACCATAGTCTCACTCATTTATTAAACTAAGGACAAAGGGCTCTGTAAAATTTGAAAGAAAAAAAAGAAAGAAGATTTCTCAAATTAGGAGTAAAATAAATGTTAAGTGAGGGAATTTCAAGAGCACAACTAGGGTGTTTTGAAGTTTACTAAGTTTTTTTGTGAACTAAATTCTTAAATTTATTGAATTGGGTTCAAATGGCGAATCACGAGTGATACGTCTACATGCGAAAATTTTAAATTAATTTTGTATAGAGTCTAGTCAATAGACGTCCAAAAAATGAGCAATTAACTTCATGTTTAATTAATTCGAAACTTTAAATTTTTCACATATAAACGCATTACTCATAAGGTAGAAGGATTTTAACGGATAAAATTCGTTGTTTGAAGCCAATTCAATAGATTTTTAGAATTGAATTCACAACAAATATTGATGAGCTTAGGAAAACTCTAGTTCTACTCGAATTTCAAAACGTCTCTTATTGGGAACAGGTAACATTTATTATATATCGAACGAGTAGCATTTAAAAGTCTGTCTAGTAGGGGTGAAAACGGAGCGGATAATGCTGATACCATATCCGCATCCGTTGGATAATGAGCGGATACGGATACGGATACGGATAGTAAACGGATATCAAAATTTAAAACCAAATCCGCCTTAAACGGATACGGATACGGAACAGATAGTCCACAGATACGGATTCGAATACGGATATAAAACGAATAATGGTCGGATAATTAAGATATATGAACTTCTAAAATACAAATATTAATTAAAAAATTAAATATAAATATTAATGATAACTATACAGTATACGGCCGCATATACAAATTTTTATGCGGGCTAATATATGCGTATTCTTTCATTGGATATGCCACAAAAAAATCTGAACAATGTTTAAATATCTGTTTGAAAGTTGATAAATGTTGGGGGCCCAAAATTCTTTTTAATGGCCCAAATACATGCTTCGTGAAGTAGAATTCAAGCGCAAAATTAATCTATTCCTTAAATACCAAAATAAGCTCATATGAAGGACCCTTGAGACGAGCTATTTATTTTTGAGGTGACGACAAAATTGGAAAACGATAATTGTTCAAATCTTAATTCTAATAAATTAAACTTTTTTTTTATACAGAACACTCGACCGAAGGTCTAAACCTGCACAAATCTCAAATTTCTTCTCCTTTTAAAGATGAGGGCATTGTGAATTTGTGATGAGCGCGCAAGGAATTTTAATCTCGTCCGTTCAAAAAGTGTCAAGATCCGTATACTGATCGAGGTTTGGTGGAAAATTTCTCCTCCCCAAGTTCTGGTAACAAAATCTCTACAATATAATGTGTAGTGAGTGGGATAAAAATGAGAAACGGGTCGATGGTTTCCAATGCAGCATGTCCTGATTCCTGACATTCTAGCATCCAGGCCACACAACGAATCTCTAAGAAAACCGCATGAGACTGCATGAGATGCGCGCACGGTGGTGTCCATGAGTCCGAGTCCCGCCATGTACCTGAGTCACAATTTAAAACTCAATCTAGCGCTTATTGTAACTATAGGGGGTCTGCTTTGAGATTCGTGCCAAGCTAAAAAAATAAATCGGATTTATCACTTGCACATCACGTACCTGGGGATTTGTATCCTCCCAGGTATAACACAATTGCAACGGACGGTCCAGATTTATTCTCAGCTGGTCCTTGCTCGGGATGGCATAAGGGGGCGGTATTATTTGTGCTTTGAGATTCGTATCAAGTTAAAAAGAACAATTTTGAGCTGTTCGATTCAATTGTATTCAGTCCGATAACATGAGGGGGATGTGAATTCAGGTATCTGGGGTGATACGGATTCGGTGTCCACAATGACGAGTGGGCCACCTGGCCCGGTGCAGATGGCACTGGTGCGCCAACTAACATTTTGCTTGGTAAGACGTAAGAGCAAGCTCTCAACAGTGAGAACACTCATCGGTGTGTCATCAAGCACAATAGAAGAAACTTGTGCGGTGCTCACCCAGTACTGAGAGACACCTCATCGCCATGACAAATAACTGAAAGCTTGTACTTCCCTGAGCTGTTGGACGCCATAGTAGCAATCGGTACGTTCCCTGGCAGTTTTAAGCGAGGCCTTGGGAGTGTAAAAGGATAGCGCATAGTACCGAAGAATAGTAACAAGATCGGTTAATTCTTGACAGATTAGTGAGATCAGGTGCACCATTAGCTTTGAAAGCAACGTCCTTTGGTGCATGCAAAGAGTGTAAAACCCTTTGTCCATGGCCGATTCGTAAATCTTTAGCCCGCCTGAAGCCATGATTAGCGAAGCAAAGATCTTGCATCCAGCCTTCTCTAAGAGAGCCGTAAGGTTTGGAGGGGCAGAGGGGCATCCATCAAGCCCAAATTAGGTGATTGGTGCTGAAATCTCAAGCACCGAGAGGTTATACTTATACGGGACTTGCTTCATTGACTTTGCGTACATGGCATCAAATACTAAACCAGGTCTAGCCGAGGCAAAACCAACCCGACCACCTAGCAAGTTTGTGATATTGACAAAGCCGAGGTTGCCCGATCGACGCGTTGCCCGTGGTTTGGTAGAGAGTGGTGCCACGTGTCAGGTTGTGAAGCTTTTGCTGGTCGAAGTAGCGGCTCTGCTCGGAGACAAGAGAAGACATGCAGAGTTGGAGAGAACCAGGCACATCACTGTCTGATTCACGTTGGCTTCTTTACCTCTTTTTTTTTTTTTTGCTTATAAAGTTTGCATTTTTACCATTTCAAGTTTCAATCTTATAATTTTACAATATTATAATCAATTCCAATATAAATTCCAAAATTAATACAAAATTTTATCGGATATCATAGATAATATTACGTATAATAAAAAAAAATCTAATGATTACTTTTTGATTTTATATCCAGTTGGAATTCCGACAACATCGTGTTGATTAGCCTCTATAGAAGCAATGTTTATTCTCACATTTAATATATTGCAATTGAGTGGCTAGTTTCAATTGTTTGATAAATTAGTTCATAGGTCGTGTATATTTAATGTTCATTCAAAATAGAAATGTTTTAATTGACTAGTTCATATAGTTTGTGTATGATTAATTGCTTGCCTAAATAAATAAAAAGTACGAAAACTCTTATTAACTAATTATCAACAAAGCGCACATAAACCAAAATACTGTGAAAAACTAATTAACGATAGAAAATTATTATAGAAAAATCTTATGTTTTGGTTCTTAAAATTTTCAAAAAACAAAGTACATCGGTTCTTCAACTTCCGTCATCAAATTTGTGTTTAAACTTTCTTGAAAAACCAAGTTGATCTAATAATCAATAAAACAAAGATATAAATGTGAAGTAAAACATGGTGTATTGTGAATTATATTTGTGTTAGTATTGGTAAAATCATTAATTAATACTATGATTGCAGTATTTATTAAATAAATTTTATTTTAATATTTGAACTATATTCATATTCCGTATATACGTATCCGATTATTTGAATTACGTCTATATATCTATGTTAAATGATTTTCACTAACATAACAAAAATGCTGCTCAAATTTTATGTCTGATTTTATATACAACCAATTTATTTTATAAAGCCAATAACATGTATATATATTTTTTTTACTGAATTTAGTTT
Source organism: Carex rostrata (assembly GCF_964058835.1). Classification (NCBI taxonomy): domain Eukaryota; kingdom Viridiplantae; phylum Streptophyta; class Magnoliopsida; order Poales; family Cyperaceae; genus Carex; species Carex rostrata. Next base: position 3,806,309 of record NC_135931.1, on the reverse strand, counting down.
TTTTAAAAATTATTCACATTTTTAATGGAATTAATTCATTGTTAATGGACAAATGGTTTAAGTATTTAAGTAATAAACATCAACTTTTAACTAATAATTAAAGAATAAAACTTGCGTAAAGTATGAACTATATATGTAGTGATTTTAGTTATATGACACCAATTTGAGCGTTTGGTTGGGTATTCATATCGTATTGCTTAATTATAAATGTACTAACGACTAATTAAGTCCGCATACCACAATTCTATTTCAAAAAAAAAATGGTTTCAGACTTTGAGCATTCTTGCAAAGAATAATGGCGTGCTTAATCTTTTACATGGCCTTTCTCTTGCTCTTGTTAAGCTTAATTGGTACTCTCTTTCAACGTTGAAAGATAAAATGCACCAATGATAGATACGTAGTGCACAATGCTTAATATCAATATTATCCGTATTTTTTATTTAGCCTGATTTCTTGTTTCTAACTTCTATGATATGGTTGACTACTAACGATTCCTTTCTATGGAAAAATAAAGCACACTATCATTTTATCCTAATTTGTTTTAGAAAAGAGGTCGAGTAGATCAGGACTCAGGAGGTATGTTATAATTATAAAAGCTAATGAATGGAGAAAGTTCCAAGACACCCTTCTCATTTTTTTTCATGCTGTTTGAACCATTGAAAGTTTGAAACGGTGACGTTTATAATTAAGTTCATTCATTTAAAAAAAAATGGGTAAACACACTATACATTCTAAAGCCCACAAAAGTATAATACCTTTTGTTTTTCTTATACTATACATTCTAAAGCCCACAAAAGTATAATACCTTTTGTTTTTCTTATAAATATTTTAGAGGAGGGTAACAATTAATGATCTTATGATCATCACATTTTGAGTCAATAGATATCATTTATTGCATGTGAAGAGTTTATAGTCATAGAAAATTCATGTCGCTTGATTAATTAGGTGACAGTTAAATTTGATGTGATCAAATTAATACCTGACAAGTATTTCTATATAAATTTACCATGACCATAGTTTTTACATTTTAATCAATAGTATTTGTTCAATAAATTAGATTATATGATTCTAAGTAGTTTTGTTACTTGAATAATTAATTAACAATTAGGTATTGAGATATACAGATTAACCTGTACAAGAAAACATGTTAAGATATTTGAGAAAATCATTAAATGTACAAGAAAACAATTGGGTTCATTGTATCCACGCAACCTTTGTTAGTATCAAGCCGGTAAGAAGATACGACGCTGAAGTCGCAAGAAAGAGGAGTTGGCTTGTAAAGAAAACTAATGACAACAAGGTATATGATGTGAATGAATTATCCTTTCAATTTGCAAGTTACAATTAAGTTTAAAACTTCTTGTTAATTGCTAATTTTATTCTAATTTTTCACATCTTTGAATTAGTCAATATATTTGACTGGTCAAACTGAGTTTTTATGGGCTAATTGAGACCCTTTAATTAATACATTGCAATGGGCAATGACCGTTATTAATTTGTTGCCATTAAATTTGCTTCTCAAACGGAAAATTAAGTCTAAACCGTGTATTATATTCCTCCTGTGCTAGACTAGCTTGTTCTTCGCTTGTATCATCCTGTTGAAGAATTTTGGTAGGGTATTGGGTTTTAGACTGTGTGGGTGTAGGAGTGGAACCTAACCTTGAAGTTTAATTTGAATCAATGTGACAACTAGATTTGGCGATGTACCTTGAGAGTTCCAATCCAGTTGCCGCTCAATTTGGAATCTTCCTTCATGAAATTATAATTGCCACACAATAGTTATTAGTTTAGTATATTCTTCATAATATACCTAGCATTTTCTGATGTTTATTAATCCATTTAACTTACATATCCACTTATATAAAGTTCGGATCCATTCCGTGTTATCTACAATAAACCGCATAAATCCTCCTAAACTAGCATCCAGTTCCTCTTTAGGTTAGGTTATTTCAGCATTCAAATTTGTACCATTAATTAATTATTCATAGTCATTGCTGACGTCGAATGGGTAGGCAGAACAAAAATAATAAAAAAAAACTTTAATTACCTCTGATTTGTTCTCAACTCTCCGTTTAAGAAAAGTAAAGGAAACTTTAATTTGATTAAGTCTCTCTTTCATTTTCTAATGATTCAGCAATAGGGTAATAATTCAGCGATGGGGCAAGGGTTGGAGATACCCAAAAAACCTGAAAGGAGTGAGATGGCAACATCTTTTTCTCTTGCTACCTTATGAGAGATAATGATTCAGCGATAGGGCAAGGGTTGGAGATACCGAGAGATATTCTCAGAGCCATGCAAGCAATAACAAGAGAAGTCGGTGATCCGATGGATGCTTTTGATGAAATGACCACGACCAATGTTTATGCAGTATGTTATCCAGTCTTGGAAAAACAGCAATTGGGGGGATAAAATCTGCGTTGAAAGGAGCCTCGAGGGTTTATAGAGTTGCTGAAATTCTTGCGGGCGCGTTCAGACCTTTTAATTGTCTTGTCTCTAGTTTTCACCCTCGTTGCAGCGTCCAGTGGAAAATTTAAATACAAGATAGCTGTATCGATATTGTACACGCTCTCATTAGCACTCATGTTTGGATATGGTGTGCTAATGGTAGCTCTCGCCAATAAAATGGTAACTGACGACACGTATACTGGCAAATATGGGCGCAGAGCTATATGTGTATCTCTCATTTGGATTGTATTTTTCATTTCATTAGTAGCATTTGTTTAGTCTCTCTAGATCTCCCCTTTAGAGAATACAGAAGTAATCAATGCAATCAGTTCTTGTTTTCAGATCTCTTAATTGTTTATTATATTTCTTTTCTCATTTTTCTCTCTTGTATATGCTTAAGTTTTGTTTCTGTTTTATACCTTTGGAAATTGCAGTAACAATCAAAACTGTCTCTGTATGCTCCACTAACACTAACAAACTTTGGGAAAATCTTTCTTTTTATATGGGTTGCTATGTGAGAGGTAACGGTTGCAAATCAAATAAAGTACATCTATATTGGTTGAAGATACCACAATTCATTTAATAATTGGAATAGTGAAGATATTTGCAATGAAAATATAAAATGTGTTTCATGAAAATAATTTCAAAAATAAATAAATAAATCAGAAACATATATTGGTATGGGAGACTGACAGAAAATAAAAAACAAAAAAGTTAATACTGCATTTATATTGTCAGTCAGTAAATTGCTATGATGAAATAAATCATCCATTCACTGTTTACCCTTGACTTCTAATCCCAATAACTCTCATACATGATAAAATAAAACAAATTATCTTTGAATACCAAATAATACTCCAACTCCAATTGTAACTTGTATGAACAATTTAACCCAAGAAAATATACTCGTGTGATATTCCAAGTCAGACCCCCAGATTGTCAACAAACTTATAAAGGATTCATTGCGCCAGCTCCAACAAAATTACTCGTACGGTGGATAGTAAGAACAAGAAAGAAAATGAAATTTATGATCATTCCCAATCAATGCTTTGAACGTATTAATTCATACATATATGTAACAGATCTAATAGGCACACAAAGTAGAACTTAAGGTCAAATTCCAGTCTAATTTTCTAAGTAAATGGCACTTAATTTGTGGTCAATTCTCAATTCAGCTAACCTGTCAAAGCAGAAGAATCCTCGTCCTGTTCTTCTAAAATCTTCTCCCGGGTAAGATTCGAGAATTCGACGGAGGAAGAAGAGGGAGAGGCGGCGCCACCGTCGTCCCCTCACTCTTGCAATCCTCTGGCGAGACAGAAGGATCGGGTGATAGTGTCTGGGTTGTCTGTGCAGATCTCCGTGGCCCCACAGAAACTTAAAAAAACCATAAACTTTTGCTATTTTTAATTGATTTCTTTAATGGTTTTTAAAAAAAAAAGAACAATTAATAATTTGAATATGTTAGATAGAATATCAAACAAAATAGATAAAACATCTTATAATTTATATATACTAGAAAGACTCCGAAATATTTTTCAGACATAATTTTTTCTCAGCTGTAAAAAAAAAATCTATCTTTTTGTGTGTTATTGGAAAAAAAAAATGCTTTGGATCTAAATTATTGATCTCGGTTCAAAAGTCATTTCTAGGTAAATAAAGAAATTATCGTGATCCTTTTAATACATTCAAATTATAAGATACTCCATCTATTTCTATTTTTGAAAAAAAAAATTCTTTTGTAATGATGGCATGGAACTTGTTTTTTTTCAAAATAGAAGGAGTATCTTATAATTTGAATGTACTAGAAGGATTACAATAATTTCTTTATTTACTAGAAGTGACTTTTGAACCGGGATCAATAATTCATATGCAAAGTATTTTTTTTTCAGTGACACACCAAGAAATAGTTTAATTTCTTATACAGTTAGGAAAAATCCTCCCTGAAAAATGTTTTGGAGTCCTTCTAGTACATCTAAATTATAAGATTTTTTATCTATTTTGTTTGATGTTCTTTCTAACATATTCAAATTATTATTTTTTTCTATTTTACAAAATCATTAAAGAATTCAATTAAAAACATTAAATGTTTGGGTTTTTTTGGGTCGCAACTACATATGGCGGCATCCAAGATAGAACTGCCAATTGTCATTGCAATCCGGACATTTTTTGAATTCTCCAGAATTAGAAAAAAAAATTAGAAGGGTATTAATAAAAATTTCAACAATATCAGCACCCGCACCCATAAGGAAGCTATTTCAGGGAGAAGTACTGCTAAAAAAATTTAGGTAATAGATCAAAACCCAAAATCTTCTAATGTCTAGTAGGAAAAATAATTTTTAGTTTCTTTAACAAAATAATCCGTTGCCTAATGTACACGAACGAATGTATCCATCTAATATCTTCTTTTCAATAAAAAAAAAAAATATCTTCTTTTCAAAATCGAATTCATTTTACTGTTACAAGGCTAGTACGAGTTCTTATCATGTTAAAATATTCAATTTATCTCTCTAAGATCCATTCAACAATACAATCTTATATTTCCATACAAGAAAGATTGTATAGTCCCCTTTATATATATATAGGTCACGCAAATTAAAAAGAATTGTAAAAAAAAAAAAAAAACTAGAATTATGGTGCCAATGTTGTTGTTTGTTCTTGGAATGTTAGTTTCCTTCGTTTTACTTCAATGAAAAATGCAAGCACGATTTGGGGAGGGGTTTTTCTTTTTCTAACAGAAAAAAATTATCTACTCCATCCGATTAGCTCCGGGTTTGAGTCCCGGGCAACCCAATAAAAGAATTTAAGAAGAAATGTTTCTTTTTTGATTCTTAACTTAATTTTACTTAAAATAATAAAAAATATTAGAATATTTCATATTAATATTTATATTTTAGCATTGGTTTACATTTGTGTTCTACTTTTAGTTAACAAGCCTTTTACCACTTAACTCATCTCTGATAAGTGTAGTTATTACTTATTTTTTAGCATTGGTTGCTATTAATAGTTGACATTAATATAAAAATATGTTATACTGGTAATTAACAAGCCTTATACCAGTTAACTAATCTCTATGAATTCTAGTTATATATATAGCTTAAAAATATATTATGGCTCGGCACTAACGAAGACTTTGCTAATTGCTCTACTTTGTCGGAGTGTCTATTAACGTTTGACGTGTCTATGAATTTTTTCTGATTTCATACAAATATTGACGCGCTATTTTGTTCTGTCTTAATTTCCTCATTATTATCCCTAAGGCTAACTGTGTAGCGGATAGACAAAAAATTGATTCAAAGGTTTAACAAAATCTGCTTCATTAAAAGTAGGCCTGCTAATGAGCGGTAACTCGCTCAAAACTCGGCTCAGCTCAAATTTGAAGAGTAAAGCCCGACTCGGTTCGGTCCATTAGACTCTTTAGACTCGGTCCATTGAACTCTTTAGGCTCAGTCTGAACTTGGCTCAAACCCAAAACTCAGCTCAAACTCAATAATTGTAATATATTTCAAAGGCATGTACTAAAATTAGCTTGCTGTACTAGTTCAGTAACATAATTATTTTAAAATTAGGCCGAAAAGATACTCTGTTTGATTAACTGATGTTGATGTTCGTGCTTGCTGTCCCTGTACCGAATAAATTTCTGAGCTAAATGTCTCTTGTAAAGTATATGTATTTTTTTGTGGCTTTTGAAACTGAAATTTTGTATAATATTTTTTTTTGTAAATGTTTAAATCTTTTGGACTCTTTTCAAACATAAATTCCACAAACTTTATTTTCATGCATAACTGTAGCAAAATTAATTGAGTTTAAATGAAACAAGAGGTAGATTTAAAGAAAAAAAAAATTCTATAATATTACAAATCAAAGTTTTCAGAGATGCGAGAAATCCAAAAACAACAAATAAGTTGAAATTATAACAGTAAACTAAATAATCCATAAATTCAAAAACAACAAATAACCAGAATTCAAAAACAACAAACAATCCATGAATTAGAGACAGCTTCCTCTCCAATTCACTTGTGTACTTTATCTTTCTTTCTTTTGACCGAGCAGCTGACAGTCTATTTGCAAGAATCCTAAAAATACAGCCAAGTTAGATAAGGCACAGACACCTACTGCCATAAAACCAGTCACGACATATTTATAAAACATCCCCCTCTTTCTCTCTCTCTCATTTATTTTGAAAGATCCCACAGTACCATGCCACCTCGTGTTTCTATATTATACATTGATTGGGAACAGAAAGGAGCAATTGCTGCAACTTCTAAGAAATTTACATAAAGCAACAATTGGTGCGATTTAGAGGGGCATATCATATCTGTTGGATTTAATTTTATGCAGAACCGTATTGCATATATAAACCCTAGATATGCCACGATCCTCTAGTGAATCATAATCTGAAATTTAAAGTTACCTTGATCGGTAGCCATGGTCTTCCAGGGATGCACAATCACCGTTGATCACCGGAAGCCTTTAGATTTCCTAGCAATCCCTCTCAAGTCCGATGGAGAGATCGAGAGAGGCGGCAGTAGCAACGTTCCGTTCTTCACAAGGAGAGATACCCAATACCCGATTCAAGTTCTGAACTTAAACTCCTCTTCTTAATCACTCTATATTAATCTCTTTTCAGTTTCCTTTAGAGAGAGAGAGTAGAGAGAGAAAGGCAGAGACGTGACCGATTCAAATTAAAAAAAAGGATACAGACCCTTTTCATTGATTCGATCTTTCAATAGGCGCCATAAAATTATTAAACAGGATATAGGCGCCTTTAGCCTTTATTTATTTAATTAATTAATTAATTAAATCTTATTGGATCCTTAGTGGGTCTGAATTCAGAACTTGCCTTATTGGGTATTTTCTTATTTACGGAACATTGCCATATTTGATTGTGTTCCCCAGGGACCAATAGCATAAATGTATTATTACCAAACTTTATATAATTTAGACCATCACTAAATCATAAAGTTATTAATACGCATTCTACACATTAAATGCCCCATTTCTCATGACACATATTGAACTCGATAAATAATACTTAATTTGATCACTTCATAACGGGTCTAATTTTGACAGTCTATTATTCAATATATATTTATATTACATATAAGCCCACATATGTTGTAATTAATTGAAATTAATTCCAACAATCTCCCACTTGGGCTATATGTATATCCGAATAATATATATTGATAAAACCGAATTGAGTACTCAAACTTTGCTGTCATAGCCTTTTATGTCATCAACCAATTCCGTCCATCAATCATATTCACAAGGACTTAAGCAGTATTCGTCTCATGAATCGAAACTAAACCAACATAAATCACAGTGCAAACATAACCGAATGACATGAATCATGAAGGGGATGTGTAGTTTGGAAATTACATGCAATGTGATCCACATGTCTATCTCCAATTTGGTCACTTTATCTTAATCTGATTTTGAGGTCAATCATAAATTCAGAGTGCATAATAAACTGAATTACTGAAAACTGAATAACTGAAGTCTGAATAACTGCATGATACATACAAATAACAGAATATCATATAAAAGTTAACTGCATGATATCTGTAAAAGTATATCATATAAAACATAAAACATGAGACATAAAATACAAACTCCCACTAAATCTGACAATCCTCTTTAACATAGATACCCATATGAGCGACATGCTCGTGAAACTGTTTGGGTACTAATCCCTTAGTCAGTGGATCTGCCAGCATAGAAGCTGTACCAATATGCTCAATACTAATAAGTCCACTCTGAACTCTTTCCTTTTGTTACGTTAAAAAAAAAAAAAAAAAAAAAAAAAAAAATCCTAAAACGTTATAACGTTTTAAAACGTTATGTAACGTTTTTCACTGTAAAACTTGATGAAAAATGGCAATTTTATGAAGGCTGAATTCAATTAAATCGTTATAACGTTTTCAGAAAACGTTATAACGTTTTATACACCAAATTATGCGTTTTACATGTTATTTCTTGCGTTTCTCACCAGCTAAATCGTTATAACGATTTACCAAAACGTTATAACGTTTTATCCCACAAAATAAGGGTATATTAGTAAAATTTCTGTGTCTCTTTCTCTCCCACTCCGTCCCTTCCCCTTTCTCTTGTGTGTTCCACCAAAGGAAGAAGAAAAAGAGAGAGAGAGCTCCCTCTCCCTCTCAAACCACCGAACCTCCCAAGAAAGTGAAGAAGGAAGCGAGAAGCCGGCCGAGCATCTCTCCTAACTCTCCCATTGGTACTCATTTCTATTCTCTCCCCCTCTCAAAACCCAAATTTCCGCCATTGTTACGATTCTTGCTTAAACCCGAAATTGGTGCATCATTTGTGAGTAATCCCTCTCCTTTGAGCTTCTTCGTTGTTTATTTGTCGATTATTCTCTCGATTTCATCTCAATTTCATATTTCCATTTTAGGGTTTTGAACCACATCCGAATTTTGGAAAAAATGTGTGAATTGTTTAGTCCAATCCAACCCAATTAGAGGTGTTAATTGGTAAGATTCCTTTCTCTCTTGCCAAATCCGAAATTATTTTGGTTTCAAATTGATTTAAGGCTAGTATCTTGGATAAATCGTTGGGTTACCTCTCAAACCCTATATATGTACAACCAACCAAATCGTTATGAAAACTTAATTAGTAAGATGAGAAATGATTAAACGGGTATTCTTGCAAAAGGTTGCATAATTAGAATTATATATGGTTTAGAGGACCCAAACGTAAACGGGATGAATTTTATAGGTGTGAGTAATAAAGACGAATGACAATGGTATATGGATTTCGTTAAGAAAAAGTATAAAGCAACTCATATAACTCAAATAAGGGTATCAATTGTCGAACAATGATTAAAATCAAGTATATATGTAATATAGGTGTAGGCTCGGTTGAGCAAGACGTTGCGGGACCATTCGAGACGTCCGAACCGTAAGCGCGATATACGCTCGTCGTAAACAGGTGCGGGATTCTTGGACTTGTTTGATATTTCATTTTCAGGAATTAAACTGTTTATTCGTTTGTCATGTTGAATGCTTAATTGTTGCATACTTTGAAATTCATGCTGCATATTGGTCCGTGCATAAATGAGAATGATTGAATCGTTCGGTTAAGGTAAATTGGCATGTTGGTATGGTTATTATTTGATTAGTTCTATTAATTGTTCTTGATGTGAATGGATCTGCCAGGCCGACCTGTTTAGGTGGCTGGATTCAGGTGACGCTGCTGACTTATGCGTTGATCTGTTCGAATTTGCCAGACCGACCTGTTTAGGTGGCTGGATTCAGGTGACGCTGCTGACTTATGCGTCGATCTGTTTCTGAATTTGCCAGACCGACCTGTTTAGGTGGCTGGATCAGGTGACGGTGACCTATCCGTTGATCTGTTTAATGAATTTTGCAAGGCTGGTAGCCGACTTTGGTTCTCTTTGAATGAAATTGCAAGGTCGAGCAGTATGGCTGACTTTGATTCCGTGTGATTGCATTTGTGTCAAGTTGACCTGTATAGGTGACTTGTAACCAGACCTTAGGATATGGTTAAGCCAAACAGCTACATATGGGTGTCAGATAAAGGGTCCAGCTTGGTTGGCCATCTGTAGGCGTCTGTAACCCTACAGATGTGGGTTTGATAAAGGTCCAGCTCGAAAGAACATCTGTAGTTGTTACAAGCCCTAATGTGTCGAGTTAAGCCAAATATATATATTGTGTTTGAAATTCACCTTGGAAATTCCGTGAACCGTGATCCGGTTTTATTATTTGTTGTCGAGCATGCGCATTCCTTTTTATAATTATGAATATGAATTGATTTGAATTGCTATGGTTTGGGTTTCATTTTTGAATATGGAGCTTGATTGCAAGTCCAATAATCTAACTGTGGCAAATTCGCACTGAGAATTTATTCTCACCCCCACCCTTTGGGTTATTTTACAGGTTCTGGTGCGACTGATCCTGGGGAGGCACGCAAGTAGTAGGCCTTTGGTAGTATACCCTTATATGACCCTAGATATATATATATTTTGTTGTATAGTTCTAGGCTAGGCCTTGTGGTTGGTATCCGGATGAGATATCTTTGATGTATTATATCCTGACCAGACTGTGTACTCTGATTTAGATCTATAAACTTCTGCTATATTATTTATTGTCTCGATTGTCTGAATGGAAATGTTAATTGCCTTGTAAGCATACACGGCATTGTATGCTTACGGCGGGGTTCTGTTGCATCCCGTGGCCGCGGGGTGTGACACCTTTACAACAAGAAACTTAATGTCGATATGTTTGGATTTCGACGAGCTTCTGTTGTTGTTGGAATACAGTACTGCTGAATTATTGTCACAATATATCTTGAGTGGTAACTTAATAGTATCCACAATACGCAGCCCAGTGACAAAATTCCTTAGCCATATTCCATGGTTCGATGCCTCGAAACACGCAATGAATTCGGCTGCCATGGTGGAAGAAGCAATCATAGTCTGCTTTGCACTCTTCCAAAAAATAGCTCCTCCAGCCAACATAAAAATATAACCAGATGTTGACTTCATGCTATCCACACAGCCCGCAAAATCGGAATCAGTATATCCAATGACCTCAAGCTTGTCTGATCTCCGATATGTCAACATATGATCCTTTGTTCTTTGCAAGTACCTAAGTACCCTTTTGGCTGCTCTCCAGTGATCCATACCAGGATTACTGAGATACCGGCCTAACATCCCTGTGATGTACGCAATATCCGGACGCGTACACACCTGAGCATACATCAGACTTCCAACTACCGAAGCATATGGAATCTGATGCATTTCTGATTTTTCGAGTTCTGTCTTTGGACACTGATTGAGACTTAATTTGTCTCCTTTAGCAACAGGGGTATTTCCTAGTTTACAGTGTTCCATGCTATATCGCTTGAGAATTCTTTCGATATATGCCTTTTGTGAAAGCTCCAAAATACCCTTATTTCGATCTCTTTGTATTTTAAGGCCTAACACATATGATGCTTCACCAAGATCTTTCATATCAAAATGCCTGAAAAGAAATCTCTTAGTTTCATGCATCATGTTTATATCGTTACTGGCAAGCAATATGTCATCAACATATAAAACCAAAAATATAAACTTGCTCCCACTGAACTTGTGATATATGCATTCATCCACCAAATTAGGCTCAAATCCAAATGAGACAATGACTTGATGAAATTTGAAATACCACTGTCGAGACGCTTGCTTGAGTCCATAGATGGATTTCTTTAATTTGCAAACCATTTGCTTTGGGTCATCAGACTCAAAGTTAGGTGGTTGCACCATATAAATGTTTTCATCAATGTCGCCATTGAGAAACGCAGTCTTAACATCCATCTGGTGTAACTCAAGATCAAAATGTGCCACTAATGCCATGATGATTCTGAAGGAATCTTTCATAGACACAGGTGAGAAAGTTTTCGTAAAGTCAATGCCTTCTTTCTGTGTAAATCCCTTAGCAACAAGCCGTGCTTTATATCTTTCCACATTACCTTCTGAATCCCTCTTGGTCTTAAATATCCATTTGCAACCAACAAGCTTCACACCTTCAGGTAATGGGACGATGTCCTAGACTTTGTTGTCATACATTGACTTCATTTCCTCATTCATGGCCTCGATTCATTTCTGAGAATTGACACTTTCCAAAGCCTGACGTAGACTGAGAGGGTCATCCTCCATCATGCCAATGTCGAATTCATGTTCTTGAAGAAATGCAACATAATCCTTAGATATTGCACTTCTTCTTTCTCTGGTGGACCGCCTTAAAGGCACTATTTCTTGAAGTTCTTGAGGTGGTATAGGTTCCTCTTCAACATCAACATTGTCTTGAACCGGATTCTCTTCTATTTCTAGATGTTCATTTACTGCAGGTTCATTCACAGTACGATCCTGAACCAATGAGTCTCCAGATATTCTTATTACAATTGGTACCATTGTTGGCGCCTCTTGTATAGGAGAATCTTGTTTCTCTTCAAAGACAATTTGATTTGTATTTCCCCCTTGAACCATAACATCCTCAAAGAACTTAACTGTATTTGTCTCGAAAATTGTTCTGTTAGTGGGATCATAAAACTTATACCCCCGGGACCTTTCCGCATATCCGACAAAATAACAGCTAACTGTCCTTTCGTCCAGCTTTTTCTCTTGTGGCCTATAAGGCCGAGCTTCAGCAGGACAACCCCAGATTCTTAAGTGTTGGAGACTAGGCTTTCGCCCGGTCCACATTTCATATGGAGTTTTGTTCGCTGCCTTAGTCGGTACCCGATTCAGAATATATGCTGCTGCCTTAAGTGCTTCTCCCCAGAGGTTCAATGGAAGTGAAGTATGAGAAATCATACTTCTCACCATCTCCATTAATGTTCGATTGCGCCTTTCAGCCACTCCATTCATTGCGGGCGAACCTGGCATTGTATACTGTGGCACAATCCCATTTTTCTCTAGAAATTTAGCAAAAGGCCCTGGACGTTGTTCTCTTGAACCGTTATACCGACCATAGTATTCACCACCACGATCCGATCTGACGCTTTTAATCCTTTTGTTGAGTTGTAACTCAACTTCAGCCTTGAAGGATTTAAACGTGTCCAAAGCTTGAGCCTTTTCTTTAATTAAAAATATATAACCATATCTAGAATAATCATCAATGAAACTGATAAAATATACATGCCCATTCCTAGTAGCTGTAGGGAATGGCCCACATATGTCCGTGTGTATCAGTTCAAGGACGTCATTCATACGATTGGTTGTATATTTACTCATGCTTGTTTGTTTGCCCTTCGCACATTCAATGCACGGACCCAGATCCGACATGTCTAAGGGTCTCAGAATATCACTTTGAATAAGACGTGTAATTCTCTGTTGAGAAATATGACCTAAACGCTTATGCCAAAGTGCAGCTGAATCCTGATGTGTTAATTTCTGTCTAACGTTTCGAGTTTCATTGTTCAGGGTTTCATTATATGAAGCAACAGTATCCAAAGCATAAAGATTATCCAAAACAGATAGAAAACCAGAAGCAACCAAATTGGAGTTTTGATACAAACCAAACTTTCTATCTCCAAATGAACAAGTAAAACCTAATTTGTCCAATGCAGAAATAGAAATTAAGTTTCGCCTAAAAGACAGTACAACAAAAGTATCAAACAGATCCAAATAAAATCCAGTTTTCAAAAGTAATCTAAAATGCCCTATAGCTTCAACTTCTGCCTTGTTTCCATCACCCACATAGATGTATCTTTCACCATCATTTGGCTTCCGGTAACTTCGGCAACCCTGCATAGACACAGAAATGTGAGTAGTTGCACCTGAATCTATCCACCATGTGTCTATGGAAACTGAAACTGCATTAACTTCTGTACAAACAAAAGAAAAATTAGTACCCTTTTTAACACGCCATGCGTGATAATTGGCACAATCTTTCTTTACATGCCCTTCAGATCCACAGAAGAAACAACCCTTTTTCTTTTCCTTATTCGGCTCCGATCCGGTAACCGGCTTCTTGTCCTTATTGGGCTTCTTCTGCGAACTTGTAGTTGCAGCATCTGAATTTGCCTTACGTTTCCTTTTCCCTTTCTCCTTAGAGGTAGAAGCAATGTTTGCGCTTTCGCTCCTGTCCAACTTCAACCTCTCTTCCTCCTGAACACAGTGCGAGATGAGTTCATTAACTGTCCATGAGTCCTTCTGACAGTTATAACTCACCTTGTACTGTCCAAATGAGACAGGAAGAGAGTTAAGGGCCAAATAAACTAGCATATCATCCGATATATCTAGCTTATGTCCCTTCAGTTTTGAAGTGGTATGCATCATTTCAAGAATGTGCTCCCTGACATTGCTTTTACCATTGTATTTCATTGTGCAGAGTTTGTTTAAAAGAATGCCTATTTCAGCCTTCTCATTCCGAACAAACCTCTGCTCAATTTCCTTAAGATAGTCTTTAGCAAGAGTGGAATCAGAAACTGGTCCCCTAAAACTTTCAGGAATGGTCTTTTGCATGACCCAGAGACACAAGCGATTTGACCTCATCCACCGTGCATATGCAGTTTGTTCCTTTTCAGAACTAGTCGCAACAGGCACGGTAGGTTTGGCCTCCTGCAACGCTATATCCAGGTCAAGGCACCCAAGGATAATCTCAAGATTATCTTTCCAATCCTTGTAATTAGAACCCGTCAGCATCGGAATGCTATTGATGCCGGCTGTAAGATCAGTAATTTTTGCTGAAAATTTTCACAAAGAACGAATCAAATAACCGAATAGTAATAAAAAATCAAAATAAGGCATATTCCATCAACTAAGTATCCTCGAACAATAAGTGCTCTTTGGAGTCAGTTATTATTCTAAGATAAATAGGTGTAGTAATCGAATATAACAGTCTATTTGATGTCAATTAGTCAACCTTCCTTTGGGCCGATTCACTAATTACATCTAAAACTTAATAACTATTACCTATTCATTACCACAAGAATACACATACAACACTTAATTATTGTCTTTCCTTTGGGCCAGTCCAATAACCAAGCATCATATGTATATTTACTGTGTATAAATTGGCAAATGATTAATGCCAGTATGAGAGCTTACTTTGGCAAGATGATACCTTTATTAATCATTTTCCAAAATATATCTTAATCTGAAGCCTTCATGATGATTTAATATTATCCGAAGAAAATTTATCAAAGTTTGGCTTAACCGAAGTAGGCTTAAATAATCATTTGGGTATCATTTGGCCTAATCGTATGATGTCTGTTGACTGTATCTGATGGCTTAACCGAATTATCAATTTTATTGCACATTCTGTTTTGGTTGAAAATTATTGCAGCGGAATACCAAAACAATGGTTTAACCGAATGATCCAAACTTTGATAAAAATATAAAAATAATGGATTGCACCATTATTAAATCATTTCACCATAAAATACTTGATAATAAAACTTGACCATAATTGATTAATAAAAGAAAACTATACAGAAGCGTTAGATGAATCAATTTTGGTCAAAGGAATTAATTTTGGTTACCAATCAATCTTGGTAATACGAATAAAACAAAAAATCGGCAAAACAGAGTTACGCCATCAGAAAACCAGAATAGCGCAGTTTTGCAGAAAACCAAAATTTCCGAAAATTCCAAATAAAATTTATTTCTGAAATCTTATGCGGAAATTAACCGGTTCAACTAGAGTAGGCTCTGATACTACTTGTTGGATTTAATTTTATGCAGAATCGTATTACATATATAAACCCTAGATATGCCACGATCCTCTAGTGAACCATAATCTGAAATTTAAAGTTACCTTAATCGGTAGCCATGGTCTTCCAGAGATGCACAATCACCGTTGATCACCGGAAGCCTTTAGATTTACTAGCAATCCCTCTCAAGTCCGATGGAGAGATCGAGAGAGGCGGCAGTAGCAACGTTCCGTTCTTCACAAGGAGAGATACCCAATACCCGATTCAAGTTCTGAACTTAAACTCCTCTTCTTAATCACTCTATATTAATCTCTTTTCAGTTTTCTTTAGAGAGAGAGAGTAGAGAGAGAAAGGCAGAGTCTCCTTCAATAGGCGCCATAAAATTATTAAACAGGATATAGGCGCCTTTAGCCTTTATTTAATTAATTAATTAATTAATTAAATCTTATTGGATCCTTAGTGGGTCTGAATTCAGAACTTGCCTTATTGAGTATTTTCTTATTTACGGAACATTGCCATATTTGATTGTGTTCCCCAGGGACCAATAGCATAAATGTATTATTACCAAACTTTATATAATTTAGACCATCACTAAATCATAAAGTTATTAATACGCATTCTACACATTAAAGGCCCCATTTCTCATGACACATATTGAACCCGATAAATAATACTTAATTTGATCACTTCATAACGGGTCTAATTTTGACAGTCTATTATTCAATATATATTTATATTACATATAAGCCCACATATGTTGTAATTAATTGAAATTAATTCCAACAATATCTTCTCCCTTTGCAGGCTATAGATGATACTTCAAATTTTTCATATGAGTCAAACATGAAACTGTTCCCAACAATGACGAAGGAGACATTATGTTTAGATGACTTACTTTGCCTAGTGTCGAGACTTTGTGCATGTTTCCTTCTGCATTTCTGATCTGAAGTATTATTTCTCAAAACAGCTTCCAGTACAGTGCTCTTATGTAGCTCTCTAACCTGTTTTAATAAATTGGAAAAATATTATATGTCTGCCAAGACATACTGGTACCATTTCCTGCTGGTATCAGTATGCATTACCACTGCTCCACTATTCTGGTAAGGGTCAACTGCCTTGAGATTCACGCAGTGGATTTATATTACAAGCAATCTAAGCCATTCAATTGGCCTCGAGATTCACGCGGTAGATTTATATTATTAACTGTCCCATTAATCTAAACCGAACACACAAATTTCGATGCTGATCGAATGGCTTGGACCCGGCACCAGACCAAATTGCCCATCAAAACCCCTTGCACATGGCAATGTGAATGATAAAATACATGAGACCTATAGGCTTTACCATCAGTTATCTATACCACTGTACCGGTAATTTAACATTGGTATGATAAAATACATGAGACCTATAGGCTTTACTATCAGTTATATATACCTCTGTACCTAAACATTGAAGAATGTGTGTGGGTGCATTGCAATTTTTATTGCCATGCAAATACCAAAATAGTATCAGCAGGTTACTGTAATGTGCCATACTACCTAAAGTACAATTTTGGAAATTTGAAAGTCAAAACAATCTAATAGATTGAGTACATTTCTTCAGATGAAATTAGAATAGTCTTATAAAGATTGTGCATATGCAACACGTTTACAAGCAACTAAAGATGTAACTAAACGTATGCATGCTCGGCTACAAATGCATGCTCTTTTTTTTCATTTTTCTTTTGAGA
Source organism: Carex rostrata (assembly GCF_964058835.1). Taxonomy (NCBI): domain Eukaryota; kingdom Viridiplantae; phylum Streptophyta; class Magnoliopsida; order Poales; family Cyperaceae; genus Carex; species Carex rostrata. The sequence continues at coordinate 3,788,959 of NC_135931.1, read as the reverse complement.
CCATTGTAACTAAACATAATGAATATAATAGATTTATATTTTATTAATTATAGTATTAACTAAAGTGTGCAATACATGCTCGCTACCAATAATGAATTGTTTAAGACGAATAAATGCGAGGTTTTGGACCTAGTCTTTCAGGCATGTTATAACATTTCCGCGTAGAAGCACAATGCACTGGATAATTTATTTATTTTTATTCTCAAGATCAAATTAATCAATATTTGAAAATGTAGTATTAATATTTTTATTGAACTTTTGACCCAATACTTTTTGTTGTCAATAGTTTGTTAGCTTAAGAAAATAATAAAAGAAAAATAATGGACTCTGGAACCCAAAAAGCTAATGCATGCAAATTAATTATTGTCATACGGAAAAAATATAAGATTTTTAAGTATGTCCATTTTGTAAATAAAATATGTACATAAAAATTCCAAAAAAATAAAATAACGGACGCTGGAACCGATAAAATTAATGCATGCAAATTAATTATTGTGTTACGAGAAAAAGATAAGGTTTTTAAGTATGTCCATTTTGTACATAAAATATTCACATAAAAAATCCCAAGGAAAAAAAAAAGGAATACTGCAAGATTAGATTTGAATTATTTTATTACTCTACGTACCCCCTAGAAGCTTCTTCAATTACATAGACATCAAGATATTTGTAAACACAAACTATTTGATTGATTTCGATGCATTATTTTCCATGCTTTATGTCCATCAAAATAAACCCGAGAGATATCACAAGCTTTTAAAAGCGAGCAGTTAAATAATATCCAGCGATTGTGCTTTTTTGAAAAATTTATTTTGATTGTTGAGTGAGGCAATGGTACTTTGCAATGTGCGGATCGTTTAGTGCATTGGATTCATATTTTATTTTTTTAAGTCTAAATAATCGATCTGAACCACTTAATACTATTATCATATGAAAAAATATTTGGAGACCAAATTTTATATTTTTTGAAATTGTTTTACTATTTTTTTTGTGAGAAAAACACTACTTTCATATGGTTCAGAATTTTTAGATCAAGTGATTTTCTAATTGTCTAAAAGAAAAAGAAAAAGTTTTCAAAAAATATAAAATTTGATCTCTAAAAATATATTTATATGATAATAATGTTGAGCAGTTCAAATTAACTATTTAGATTTTAAAAATAAAGATATGAATTCAATGCACAATCCACAAATTGCAAATTACCATAGCCTCACTCTTGATTGTTCTATTAGTTTTCAAAAAGTAAAGGTAAAACAGGCACAAAAGACATTCGAAAGCACCGCAACAAAGATACACAAAAAGTATATTAAGATACAACCAATTGTTATTCTTTATTTGTGGGCTAACTTTGCGTAACAAAAGCGTCCACTTGATAAGAGATATAATAAAATGATTACGGTACTTCAATTCGAAGTCATGATAACTTGACAAAACCGATAATTGTTGAATGATTCTTTCAGAAAAATAATTGTAGACATACTTTATTCCAAGCAATTAAAATACATCATCTAATTAAAACACTAGCAGCAGTATCAAGATACAGCAAATAGAAACAGAATCAAATTTCCCCTTGTTTGACCAAAGTAGAATTAAAATATAATTCGACAAATCAACAAAACGAAGATACGATCATACGAAACTATTATTCAACAGCTACATTTAGTTGTCAGTAAAAAACAAACTCCAAAACTTTCAAGTTATCTTGGCCACGTTCAGAGACTTAAACTGCTAGTTTCAGAACTTCTTTGACATAGATGCATAATTGCATATGCCAATTCTCAAATCGTGTTAACCATTTACACACAAACCAATTAGAACAATGGGCATCAAACTTACTTTTGGGCCCGATGCGCTTTTAAGATTAGTTCGCGCCCGCTCTAAGTTTCATGCGCTCGAATTTTAAAGCGAATCGGACAGCTCTGGTACCCATCGAACCCAAAAGTACGACCGATGTCCATCGGAGCTCATAAAAAATAAGAAGACCTACAAGAAAATACGGAAAGATGACAAAAGCTGGATGACAAAAGCTGGAAAAATATGAGAAAAGGAACCCTAAAAGACAATTGAATCCAAATGCCAAAATTCAAATATGAGAAAAGGAACCCTAAAAGACAATTGAATCCAAATGCCAAAATCCAAATGCAAGATTGCAACGTATCATCTAATACATTAGTCGTAGCATTTCAGTACAAATCCAACTAAAGTTTGACAAAACCTGTCTTTTAATCATCACAGTAACACACTTATGTACAAATTAAGAAAAAAAGAACCACCATGTTCTTATCCTCCAAACAACAGCCATAAATTGGTAGTTACCATACATTTCTAAAAATAATCAACCAAGCACAAATAAAAATTGCATCTTGGTTCCAACAGGAAATTAAAAAAAAAAATCAAAATTAATTTTACAATTCTTCTCTATACTCTTTTCTTTTTTACTTTTTTTTTGGTAAATTTAACAAATAGGACTCTAAGATAAGCAACAACCAGGGCATCGTACAAGACCGTTCTCATTACAGCTCTCACATCGACGCCATCGACCCTCCAATTCTTCCTCGCAAAAGATTTTCCGGCTTCCACTGCAGACCCTGCAAGGCACGAAGCGGTCCCCACCACAACTGCTACAGACATAGGCCGGGTCTTGACCAGCTGCACCTTCTAGAACCTTCTGGAGCTCTCCAGTTTCATGCAAGTGTTTCACCTCGTCAGCACCACCTATCAGTTTGCCATCCACAAATAGTTGAGGTAGGGAGACGGGCCTGTGATGAGATGAATTGAATAAGTTTCAAGTTAGAAACAGTTTATTAGACCTTTTCAAACTAATAAGATAATAAAATTGCACAGTGAAAGTTCTTAATGAGATATATTTGAAGCACTTCAAATTGCCAAAGATCAAAACTAATTTCAAACTGAGTATTCTATTGATGATCAACTCCAGAGAAGCAAATTAAAGCATAAACACCAAGCTTCAGCTTACTTGAAGCATAAATGTCACTCAGACATCAATTTTTCGTGAGAGTAAGAAAGCTCCTAGAATGAGAACTTGAATTCTACCAGCAATTCTAATATCTTATATTTCTGATCTCATTATACAGTGTCACTTCCTGATTAAATGAACCTTTGTAAAGAATTGCCCTTATTTTTTAAATTCGATCATTTGAGGCTAATTCCATCAAAAAGCAGAAATTTTATTCCAATTCAATTCATGAAAAAGGAAATCGATGAAATATTACACAAAAGAAAAGAATCATCTTACCGGCCGTACGATCTAAGGAGGTTCTGAAGCTCAGTTCGGAAGGAAGAATCCATGGAGAGGTCCTTTTCATCGACCGCTACGCGAAAACCACGCAAAATCGCTCTGACAGCGCGACAATCCTCAAAAGTACGTCTAATTCCTCGTAGAGAGGTGAAGTACAGCACGACGGGCTGAGGCTTGCGCTGACGTGGCGGTTCGTCGGCCAGAAGCCGCCGCCAGGTGGGCTTTCCAGCGGTGGCGCTCGTGGAGCGGTGATGATACGTCAGCGATCGCGCCATGTGAGGCTGGTGATTGTTGTAATTGTGATGGTGGTGGTAGTATTGCGGTTTCTTCCCGCTGCTCGATTCCATGGAAATTAGCTACAAGTTAGCTGATCAAAGATGTTTAATTGAAAAATAAAATTGATCGGATATGGTATGAAACTATGAATTGCGTAGCTTGATTGGGAGGTAAGGAGAGATGGAGGAGGAAGGAACCGAAAGGGGAAGAAACGAGTAAAAAAAAAAGAAGCTCGGGGTACACCGTACACGGGATATGAATTTGGTTAAACCGTGAGAGACGAAACGAGAAGAAAGAGAAAAAGTTGTGGTGCTTTTAGTGCTGTTATATTTTTGGAAAACCACAATTCATGTACCTTAGGTAACTCAAATTTTGAATTTGGATCTCGACCGTTGGATCTGCTATGGCACGAACATTAAAGGGGTTCACACAGTCCGTATCCAAACTCAAAATTTGAGTTACCACAGAGACTTTAGAGAGTCGGTTTTAATTTCGCTCTCAGCACGCCAAGGGGACCGATGACGCATGTTTGGCGTCGCACCAGTGCAATGACACGAATTCTCGCTTACAAAGCATAGCGATTAATGCCTCCGATCCACGCTGCGTTGCACGAATCTTAATGCGAACTATTCACGGATCACGGTGACTCAGGACATCATTGGGCCTGAGGTAGGCTCAAGCTTGTACGGGTTCGGTATTTGGATTTTGGGCCTAGGAGGAGGTATTATTGCAGATTTTGGGCCTAGAGAGTAAAATTTGAATTTTCAATTACAACAACATGAATTTGAGGCAGACCTAAAGAGTCCTTGATGTGCCTGTCTATGGTTTAATTAATATTGGGGATTGACTGGTTTGATCCCATGACCATAGATTGGAAATAGAGAAGCATGACGATGAAGTATAAGGGTGATCCTTTAATCTTACAGTAGAGGAGGTTACAGCTCCTAGAGAGAGAAAATAAAAGGAAGTTAAGTGATAATAGCCCATCTATTCAACCTTGAAGGATAGGTAAAACAAGAAGATGAGGTCAGTAATTCTCTTTTACAGCAAATTTTAAGTACCAAGAACTGTTTGAGGAACCTACCGAGCTACCTTCACAGGCTACCTTTACAAGATTACGCAAAAACCTGTGAATTTAAGGCCCTATAGATCTTCCTATTTTCAGAGGTTAGAAATTGAGAAAATTGTCAATGAATTACTCAAAAATTATCTTATTCAACTCTACAAGCCTATGCATAGCAGCTCAATGGACAATGGTGATGCATGGATTGAAGGATTGTTAAAACAAATCAAGGATGACAAGTTGACAACTCAAATACTGAAGATCATAGCATCTCAACCACAATTTATCAAAGCACCAAGGAATCATCAGATATAAAGGTCGAACTATAAAGCTTGGGAGGCGGTTGCCCCCCTGGATTTTGAATTTTTATGGTTATTTGCCGGTTTCGACCGACTTTGCTCCTCACTGGAATTCTTTTTGCACCCCTCTAGAATTTTAATTTGTATTTTGGATTAAATTTAGAGCTAAAATTAAAATAATTAAATTATGATTGATAATTATAATTATAAGTTAGAGAATCACAAGTAAGAGCATTGAAAATTATAAGTTAAAGTATTATTTTTTATCTAGTATTCAATTAGTTAATGAGTTTGAATCCAATTAGCTATTTAAATCCAATTCACTAGTTTTTTACCTCCCTGACAAAAATCCCAATGTCCCCGATCTCTCGCGCTGCACACAATTTCCACTTGCTGCCTCCTCTGGCTACTGGACACTTTTTACCAGCACGTTCCTTCAGATACAGTCGTTCAAGGCGTCCGTTTCCCGGATGCTGTTTTTCAGCATATCCATGCTACTTTCTGAGATCTAAATTTTGTTTTAAATGTTGCAAAAAAAAAAAAAAAAAAAAAAAAATCGGACGTTCGTCACCTGCTAGGAGATACAAATAACATGGCCTCACTAGGGTTGTAATTAATGCCCAACCATTATCAATTGTCATTTTTATTTACCAAAACAAATTACACCATGGTTACTTTTACCCAGCTTGGTTTCTGCACAATTCTTCGCAATCACCACATATATTCTTGACCACCAAAACCTCAGACATTATGAAAACAGAACTAGTACAAGATGTAAATGAGAAACTATTTTCTGAAGAACTGTTTATATATTGAATATAAAAAAGTAGTTACATGTAATGAACAATGTTGTTGATTTTAATGAGTACAAGTAGTGCCTAAAACCAGAAAATGGCTCTTCCACTTTGTATAGATATTACTGAGCTAACTTGACAAAACTTGCAATTATTTCTTCTGTCTCCAACATAATTCAGACGAAGCTATTCAGTGTCTGCACCATCATTTAACCACCATCCAACATGACAGTGCACCAGATCATATGCCAGTACATGATCTTTCAAAGGAACAGGTACGCTTGAACTAAATTCAGATCAGTAAGAACCTCGGTTCCCTTCAGCAATTAAAAATGCAGATTGCTCTCTATAACAGGGGGCCCTGTACTGGATTAAATCGGCCTTGATGCATTCTCTTGGGCCTTTCATTGCCGAGCCTCGGTCGCTCTGCAGATGGGGCCCACCCCAGTATACCAGCCGAGTTGCTAGGCTCTGGTATTCTACTCCCATTATTCATAGCAACTGACGGGTAAACCAAATTCAACGGTGGTTGCAGCGCATTTGAATCCATTAATGAGTCCGATCTTCTTCGCCTCTTCCAGGCCTCTGACACACCAGCATTTTGGTTTTGATTCCTCTGGAAAGCACCATCTGTCATTGCCGCTGAATTCTGGTTGAACTGACGTTTCCTCCTATTAAAAGTCTGGAACTGAGTTCCATCGCCGTTATAATGGGATGGGCCAGCCCCTCCTTCAGCTTGATCCTCCTTGACCTTGGAATAGATGTCATGCAGCCTTTCTCCAGTTAAGTTAGAGTATAACGAGACATAGTTCCACAATCTCGTTGTCATCCCTAAGGTGTATTAATAAAATAAATCAAGAGATTTCCAAACAAAAGTCCATCAAACAGAGACTTTGATTTTGTCGTGCCAGTCTGGTCTTGTCCCAGTAAAGGAGTACAAACAAACATGTTGAGGAGAATTTCCTGGTTGATTAGAGCATTTGTACAATAATTTTTCTATTTAATGCTTGGTTTTTCATCAGATTGAACAGAGGCTAAAAACCCTTGACATAAACCTGGATCTCAGGATGCCAATGAGAGTAAATATACTGAACGGTTCATTGAACCCTCAAAAAGTTGATTTCAAGCCATTGTAACCCCCTCACCAAGGGACTAACTTCTGTTATAAGCAATCAATATTTTTAACAGTACAAGAAGAAACAGTAAATATATTGTTCAGCAAATGGAAATAATTGTGTTGAACTCACTGTTTTGCTTGTAGGATGCCCCGTGTTGCTGCACAACACTATCAATCTTTGTCCCAATAAGCTGTATGTACTTTCTAATCCTAGAAAGAACCTAGATGTACCAAAATGAACAAAGACAGACCAATGTAAGACATTAAACCACATTAATTACCAAATGAATACACGCAAGTCCAGGAAAAAAAAATTAATAGACCAAACCTTTTCCTTGGGGAGATCTACACTAGTAGTCTGTAACCTCTCGAGGCGCTTCAGTGTTTCTTCTTCGTCCGCCATTACATCAGCACACCATTCCCTCCATTTATCCTCTTTATTCTGGCGATACCTGACCTCAGGTTCAGAATCCGATATCTCACCTTCCTCTTTCACCTCTGGCTCTTCTGACTCATGTTTATTGTTCTCGTTATTGTTTAACCTAGAACTCCTCCTAGACGATTCAGGTTTTAAGCTCTCCTTGAGTCGCCCATTTGAAACCCTTGATGAATTCATGGTTTCAGCCTTAGCCCCTTTGCGAGAACCACCCTTTGCTTTATCCTTACTATTGTTATTGGTAGTTTTTGCAAATTCCTGAAAAAGTTTGCTTCATGACTAAAAGTTGAATACTCCATTTATAAAGGAAAGAGAAATTCAGTGTAATAAGAGCTAATAAACAGAAGACACAACACCAAAGGGAAAAAAAACACTAGCACACACTTTGAAAATAAAGTTGTAATTAATGAGGAAGAGCTATAATCTCCATGCATAGTAGATATAACAAAATTAACTAGTACAGAAAGAGGCAATATTCGTAAACAGAACTGAGAATGCAAAAGAAAGGCAAAAAGGAGTAAGTATATTACTATTTTATATTAGAGGAGGGTTAAAATGCACCCTCCCTTTTGTGCTCCTAACGTGCACCCTCTCCTCATATCTTCATTTTCAAAGTTCAAATAGTCGATTCGAAACATCCAACGTGTTCTTGATATTAAAATGTGCTTGGAGACCAAATTTTACATTTTTTGGAATTTTTTTACTATTTTTTCAGAATTTTTGAAAATCATCACTTTGCTGAATTTTTTATTATTGTTTAGTTTAATCAAAAATTCTGAAAAAATAGTAAAAAATTTCCAAAAAATGTAAAATTTGGTCTCCAAACACATTTTAATATCAAGAACACGTTGGAAGGTTCAAATCGACTATTTGAACTTTGAAAATGAAGATATGAGGGGAGGGTGCACATTAGGAGCACAAAAGTGAGGGTGCATTTTAACCTTGTTATAACAAAAGGGAGGGTGCATTTTAATTATTACTATTACTGCAACTATTGTAATTTTAATATGGTGTCATTTCAATCCTTGTTATAACATACTATATTATCTGTGTTCTCTGTTATTGATAAAAAATGGAAAATAACAAAAAATCATTGATATCCATACCCTCTTATTATTAACATTAACATTTATATTTAAATTATTGCTACTGTGATTATTATTATTATTTGTTATTCTAAGATTTTTTTATTGTCTCCTCCAGGTGCCAACATTGCTCAAAATCATCCACTTACAATTAGAATTTGATTTTACTTAACAATTACTATCCGGTTTTAAAAAAAAAAAAAAATTTACTTAACAATAATTACTTATTTTAAGGTTGTGACACATAGTAGTTAGCTAGCATTTTCATAATTCTACAATAAGAGAATCTTCTCTACACGAATTGAGATGAAAAAAAAGAACAAAATACCTTCAGGAGGAGAGCACTGGCACGGTTATCTAAGTTAGGAGCGCGAGGCAAAAATGTCTCACGGTCTCCTAGTGTTGCTGGAGCAATTTTCTTCGTCAACTTGAGCCGGGAATCCAGCCTTATCTTCTCCCAATTTCCATATCCATGATAATGTATGCCCAAGAGCAACCTAGCATCATCAACTACAATTGTTTTTTCAATAATAAGTACTAGAACAGCAAAGTACCAGAATGGGAATTGACAATAATTTCTTCAGCACTTCAATTAAATTCAAAATCCCACTCTAAGGGTGCTATTTAGGCCAGTCAGGTCCGGGAAGCCATAATCAGACTTAGACCAGCCAAGTACACTTTCCCTAAAGTGAAACCTCTGAATTTCTGAGTTGCTATTAAATTGGCAATAACAAATTTCGAACTATAGTGAAATAAGGGTTTAATCCATTTTTACTTGCAAAATCAAGTAGTTTGGACATTGTTAATATACTTCTGATGAAAAACACTGGGGTAGGTAGTTTGGACATTGTTAATATACTTCTGATGAAAAACACTGGGGTAGGAGAAGTAGCAGCTCTATCAAAGAATTCCAGTCTTAATACCCTCCTAGATAAATATTGATATGGCTTAATGGAATGGTCAAAACTATACTGTATAGACAAAATAGTGTTTTGAATATTGAGAATATACATTTTTCAATTTCATCTGCAAGTACCAGAAAAATAATTGGTAATGCAGAACAATACTAAAAAAATCAAGGGTGATTCAAAAAGGAAGTGGTGACAGCACTTACTTGAGGTCCACCCACAACTTTTTGACCATTGGGGAGTTTTGTGTTGTATCATCAACCTGAACTGGGTGACTGGATCTTTATACCGAGCAACACGCTTTGCCAAAAGCTGAAGCTCCTCCAATCGGACTAGCATTTCGTAGGCTTTGACAGGGACACCAAAGAAATCCAACAAAGTTCCCTGCATAACAAAAATATCAAGGAGATTTGTAAGAACAAGCAATCAAAACACTTGAAAGAAAGCTGATAATGGATTGAGACAGACTTGAGGCCAGCAAGATAATTAGATAGTTCCGTCCTACAAGAAATCTCAACCTGGACACCTCCCTTGAGTACCAATTAGTCTCTTGAGTCAACTAATAGATCAAAACAATGAGGCACATTAACAGACATCATACAGCAGCAGCATAGGTAATAGGGTCAAGTTCAAACCTGTTGAACTAAACCCGACTTGCTAGCACATCAAATCAGTCAAAACTAGGTGGGGTTGGGTCAACATTGTTTCCTACACAAAGGCATTAAAATGTCAACTAGAATTGAGAAATATGCATACCTTTACATCTGTATTTTCTTTGGTTGCTTCTTGGCAACCATCAATAAGCAAGTCCAATAGTTCAATCTGAGCCTCTGGAGGGGCAGTTTCGACTACACCCCCAGCTTCAGCCACAATTAAGTCTATTTGACTTGGATTGCCAAATTTCTTGACCTGCATGCATACTACAAATAAGAACTCTGAAAAATTAAAGAAAAATAAGAAACAAATAAAACAAAGAAGCATGGGGCCAGCAGACAGGCCACGGTTATAAACATGATTAGTTGAACTTTTCTGTAAAATGATAAAGAAAGCTACTGACAGATAAATGAAAAAAGATACATGATTTTAAGCTGGTTAAAATAGTACAGTACAACATTTTGAAATGGGCAGCCTGGAAAATTCTGAAGTGAGTCTGATATTCTAGAATACTCATGGTTTAAAATGGGCAGTCCGGGAAATCCAAACCACTGAACACACTGCTAGAATTTAAGGGGGTGCGGCAGTTTCTTTATTCACAATCAACAGCCCAGAGGATGCACACGAATGAATGACTCTAGTGGATGTGAAGTTACAAAAGCAACAACCGATAGAATAAAGCAATTACACATTTCAAAAAAAAAAGTTAAGAGGCATTACTGCGCGAACAAAGTGGGATGCATCTTTCTTTGTCAGGTTGCCAAAAGACCAATCCCTCACGTGTGCAGAAGCTCCCTCAATAAAAGGCGCAGATGAAAACGAAGCATCAGCAACCCTGGCAGATCGCCTCTTTGGCTTCTCTCTAAATTCGCTATTCTTACTCTTCCTGCCAGTGGGTTTTTCAGGTGGGTCATTTTCAACATAACTTCGGTTGTTTCTTGCAGCTCGAGGCGCCAAAATTTCCTGAAGCATCAATGCGAAAAGCAGTCAGAAAGGGTACTTACCTTGAATGACACCTTAGATAGAACCATTCTTAACTTCAGTTGAGAGTTGGAGGACAAAGCAAAACGGTTTGGAAAAACAGTGGTAGAGGACCTGGCAGTAAAACACTTTTGTGATCCTTCATTTTAGGTATAGGATCCAGCAAATACAATTACAGTACATAATAAAAGATCAAATATTTCAAGTCATAGTTTCAGCACAATTTTTTTTCTTTTTTTCTTTTCCCTGTCTTGAATTTCAGCACAAGCTTAAGAAATGGGATCCAACATAATTCATTTGCGTCTTTTCTTAATTAACACTTTAGGCTTCAGCACAATTTCAGTACATACATTTTTCTTAATTTCAGTACATAGTAACTCAGACCAAATATATGCCTCGTTTAGCAATTTAAAGAGCTGTACTTCATCCTAAAACAAGACAATAGTAGTTATATGTAGAAGCCAGTAATATGAGGTCCTGGATATGGCAGTACCAGTATGGCACAGCTCCCAGGTATCTATAAGTACTCTCATTTGACAACAATTTACAATTATTTTGGCTTAATTCTTACATCAGCATGCTCAACAGGTCCTGGTTGTATCAACCTACTCCAGAATGTGGCATCATCTTCAGCACTGCAAAAGTTGGCAACCTAAAACCAAACAAAAAGAATCTGACACTTTATTCTTATCTGTTACAAAGTAAGATTATCCCATTTGACAAAAAAAAAGTTTACTAAGATTATCCATTGAGGGAATTATCCTGCAGTGAAGAAACTTTATTCATGTCTGTTACTTAAGAGTTCCTCAATTAACATACAATAAAGCTTCACATTAGAGATGTTTGTGTGGAAATTAGAAAGACATTTGGTCCTGATCAGGTGGTACCTGTGATTCTCAAAAAAAAGTGTTATATAAAATTTGCATAGTGAAGGTTGAAAACACTACTTGCCTTGAAAGCACTTAGCAGTTCACTTCCAGCCTCCCCTTCAGCACTTTTTGTTTCAATCTTTTCAGCCCTCTCAAGAATTTCATCAATATCCATGCTTTCCAGTTGTTTCTTACTGTCCTCATCATTCTTCTCCTCCTTAAACAACTCCTCAGCTCCAAACCTCAAAATTGCAGAAAGTTCATTCTGCATTCAGAAAGTCAGCAAGAAATCTAAAAGCTTACAAAGATGGTTGTTAAGCTTATCAGCTCAGGTATTCAACCAAGTTAATTCATGATGTAATGATTGCAAATGCAAAACAAACTGATTAAAATAAGTTGACCAAGCATGACTGTTGAATCTATTGAGTAATCTTGTTGATTTAAGTTCATTTACTTCACCCGCGATGAGACAATTTTCTCCTGAACTGCTTATCCAATCGCCAGACAATATAAACCATAGGATGATAGGTTTTGCTTGTCAAAATGGTACCAGATGCTCATGTCAAGCAGGCAATTATTTTAACAAAGGACTAAGCCATTCGTGCTCTAGTATAACCTGAACCAGTTCATATCTAACAACTTAGCTAGCTTGATCTTCACAATGGCTTTGGATCTCTTTTAGCAAATGTTTGCAAGTATAAATTGATGAGGATGTAAACGAAAGAAACACTGGAGCTCAACTTGCCTTATCAAACATCGAGTTGCCTTTTTTATTCTCCTTCTTCTCAAGCCTACCCTCAGCATTAAGCTTCTGAATTACTAGGTGATCAAGAACCTTCAACCGGAAAAAAAAAAAAAAGGACTTTAAAAAAAAAATTCTGCTAATAAAGTTGTTGTAATGCATAAAGGGAAGCCTTGCCATTTTCTGCTTAGCACGCTCCAAGATATCTTCTTCAACGCTCTTGCTAGTCACAAAACGATAGATGTTTACAGTATCTTGCTGACCAATCCTATGTGCCCTACTCATTGCCTATGAGACATTAAAGAGATTACAAAAAGCTCAAATACTTAATTCTTGCAATTTGTATGGGTTGGAATGGAAGGCTCAAGGGTAGATCAGGTGCTCTTCTTTTAGATATTAACCATGACATTAAGCACCAATGAGGTGGCTACCTAACAAAACTAATTTAGTTGATTAAAAAGAGAATACACAGATGGTCCCAACAAAAGACTCTTGATTTAACTTCAGAGAAGATCAGGTGCTCTTCTTTTAGATATTAACCATGAGCACCGATGAGGTGGCTACCTAACAAAACTAATTTAGTTGATTAAAAAGAGAATACACAGATGGTCCCAACAAAAGACTCTTGATTTAACTTCAGAGAAACAAAGCATTTTCAATGCATACTGATAGGCCAAGAACAATGACATCAAAGCAAAACATAAAGAGACAGCACAATTGTTTGGTATATGCTTACTGCTTATTCGCCCTAAAATCTGAACTACCAATATCATACAAGCATAAATATTTCAGTTTCTCAGGCCATGACTAGATCACCTGAGCAGGCTGGTAGATGATATCACAGAGTTAAAAGCAAATATTACCACGGTAGCAACTGCCAAGCTTGGCTATCAATTAAAAACTAAGGAGACACAGAACAAATGCAGAAATCAACACCTGTAAGTCATTCTGGGGATTCCAGTCAGAGTCGAAAATAATGACAGTATCTGCAGTTGCGAGATTGATGCCAAGTCCACCAGCGCGCGTGGAGAGGAGGAAGCAAAAGTCTTCACTACCTGGTGCATTGAAGTGCTCCATGGCCTGGTGCCGAAGATCGGCCCTAGTACTACCATCCAGCCTCTGGAACTGGAAACCCCTTAGGGATAAGTACTCTGCTAATATGTCCAGCATCCTAACCATCTGTTGTACCAAGAAATAATTGCAGTTAAACAACAATAAACAGAAGATAAAAATATTTACAGTGTAGTTGGATGACCGAGAACTATCAAATTCCAAACTGGCACCAAAAATATATTATAATTCCCCCCAAAAAAAGAGATTTCTCACTCTAATTGTTGTGAAAAACCTCATGATAATTATGTCAACAAATGCCACAAAATAACCAAACATCGTCATATGACAATTTACTTATAAAAGCATTGGCATAACTAACCTCGTATAACCAACCCCACCAAAAATGCATAAGCTATGCAGATACCAAAGAAACCAACCTGAGAAAATACAAGTACACGATGCTTCGTTTCGCGCAATCGAACGAGCAGTTTATCAAGTAAAACAAGTTTCCCACTGCTAAGAACCATACGCTCAATCTTGTTACTATCGCTGGTACTTATGTCTCCGCCATAACCATGGTCAGCGCTCTCAAACAAGAAAGGATGGTTGCAGCATTTTTTTAACTCGACAACAACATTCAAGAGTGACACCTACATAATGGAAGAGTTGAGAAATTATCATATCTACATTAAAGTTACCTCTCACAGTTTAAAAGGTCCTCCATTTTTTGGTTCGACTTGGGTTTATTTGGGATGCTAATTAAATTATCATATCCACACCATGTTACAGCATTCAACGAATTGATAAAAAATCAGCAACAGTATCACTAGTAACAATCAAGTAGATACATAAAATTGCCAAATTGTTCACCTGATTGCCACGAACACCCTTGTTCAGGTTCTGGAAATTACGCTCCAAAATCCATTTGTAATACCTTGTACACAACAAATAAATATCAAAAAACGAAAGAAAAATACAATAATTGCATATATAATTGAGAAAATGATAGGTACTGTTTCTGTAGAGGAGACATTTCAACTCTGAGAATGCGTTCAATTTTTGGAGGCAAAGATTTCTCTACATCCTTTATGACTCTTCTAAGGATGTGAGGCCTCAATTCTCTGTGCAGATTTGCAAGCTAAAAGGAAAAACAAGGGAGTCAAAGAGCTTTGCCCAAGTTCAAGAGAAATGAAACATTGAATAGCTATTAGTAGACAGCCTAATACCTCAATTTCATCAAAAGAGCTCAGGTTCTTGTATCTCTCAACAAATTCCTCTTTACTTCGAAATTTGTTATGATCAAGGAAATGGAGAAGAGCCCTACCGAAAATCAGACAAGAGAAGGAAACAGAATAAGATGAGAAAAATAAACCATTAGGGTTGATAATATAAAATGAGGGTAGAAGCAGAAAACAGTATTGCTAAATACTAGCACAAAGAGGAACATGAAGAGGTATGTACCATAACTCTTCAACACTATTCTGCAATGGCGTGCCAGTTATAAGCAGCTTGTTTTTTGTGCTGAATTCCTGCAACACCAACTAACAACATTAAAACCTCAAACATTCATCTAAAATTTAAATAAAATCATAGTATGTGATGAGCATCACCATAAGATTTATGTAGAGTGATGCTTCACAATTCTTGAGTCTGTGGGCTTCATCAACCATAAGATAGTTCCACCGTATCTTTGACAAAACAGCTTTATCCTTCAGTATGACCTCATATGTAGTTATTAATGTATCAAACTTTGTCTGTCGACCACTCTTCTTGGTTGTATAAAACTCATATTGCTGGCACATCTGCAAGACCCAAAAATTATTAGTCAAATAGAATGGAGTAACCAGATTTATAGGTAAATTATCTTAAAGCTAAACAAAAACAAGTCAAAAGTAGAAAAAAAAAAAAAGGATTTAGAATTAAACTTCAAATATAAGGGTCTTGGAGCAAACAATGTTTCTAGTTAAGCAAAGAACACGTTCTGCACTTGCCAATTTGAGTAGATAAAGGTATGAACAATATGTACATACCTCTCTGCTAGCACGATTTCCAACATAAACTACCACATTCATTTCAGGTAGCCACTTCCTGAACTCCTTGGCCCAATTTGTAAGTGTGGACAATGGCACCACAACAAGAAATGGTCCTTGAATTTCTTGGGAATTCTGCAAGAACCAAGATGGAGAATGTTAAAAAGGAAGTGCAGAGTGAAAAGTGAACGAAGATATTATAATATTCACATAACAATAGGAATTTACCTGAAGGAACCCCACCATTGAAACTGACTGAACAGTCTTTCCTAGACCCATTTCATCAGCTAGTATCACATTAGTGTCATTTCTCCAGCTGTATCAGAAAGCACAAAATTCAACAACACAGGAACAAAAAGCTAAATATAGCAACAGCATATAATTAGCGAAAACAAATTAAAGAAAAAAAAACTCAAGTTACCTGTTAACAAGAAAGTTCAATCCCTCAAGCTGATAATCACGGAGTTGTCCTCCTTTAAGCCATCCAGGTTGTTCATCAAGCTTTCGCAAACTAGCTGAGAAGCAAACACATGATCTTATTACCAAATCAGAACAAATAAAAACTCAGTATGGAAAGCAAACACAGCAGATGTAATTGCTGATCTTATGTGACATTGATAAATTCCCTTTGGAATGAATTCACAGAACTTATTGGCATTTTTTTTCTATTAAATAAGATTCGCTCCGGCATTCATTTCTTTTTATATGCCTTTTGCGGGAATTGAACCTGCATTCCTCTGCAGAGAGGCAAGGCCCATCACCATCTGTGTTAGACCTAGGGTTCTGGATTTATTGGGTTCTAATACTTTGATAAGCTCTGTACTCCACTAACCTTTTGTCGGCGGACTAAATTGACTACAAAGATTAAGTCAACAAACAGCAGATGAAATTAGGAAAATCAAGGAAGAACACCAAAAAAATTACCTTTGATCTTCTTTCTCTGCGAATCAACTGTCTTTCCTTGCACGGCCAAGGCATCCTCACGCATCTTATATTTTTGAAAGGAAATGGAACATATATCAGTCCAGGAATTTGCAGCAAATTCATTTGATCTACTAAAAAAATCAACAGTTTTCTTTTTTAGAAAATCATATCGTAAATTTCTATTTCACACCATCCCAAAGAGAAGTAGGGAAAAACCATCTCAAGTGACCAATAAATAACCATCAACTACCAATATCAAACATATGACAAAATAATTAAATCTCAAGACAAGCATGGCCAACTGGGGCCTCAAAAATTTATATACTTATGAGCTGAGCTCATCTTCATGTACCTTGTGCTCATCAATTGCATCTTGAGCAAAAGCAATATCAGTATCCTTTTCCCTGAAACAAAAGATACGAAAAACTCAGCTAGTAATCCCAGCTATTTGAAAGCCAAATTTGAAAAATTATTAGACTGGTCAACTCCAAGTAAATGTATAAAGAGTATATATGCCAACTAGTGAACAAACGTAAATAATATAAGGTTTCATTTTGTGCCTGTGTTGAAAGAAATGGCCAACAGTTAGCTCATCAATGGAGAACAAATGAGATAAATCATGCATTAACTCATGCTATATCCTATATTCAAAAATCTGGATAATGCAAGCCGGACTGAAATTTAACTTTTGAAAGCACTGCTCTATTATATTATTTCAAAAAAAGTCTAATAAAGGCTTAATAATATTTTTGTATAATAATTACTGTTGTACTTTCCTATATGATTCTGACGAACAATTTAGAAGACTTTACCAGGTTGACTCTGCATAAGGAAGCCCTTGCCACTTAACTAAATACTCCGCAACCATTTCATCCCCAGCTCTACTGATTCTATCTGCAAATATTCTTTCCACCTGAATATTGTTTGGTCATTAAAATGGAGAAACCAGTAAAATAACAGGAAAAAGGTGCAGCTCATGAAACCATGAAATAAAGGGAAAAACAATAACCTGGCTATATTTGTTGAGAAGATCTAACTCCATTTCCTTGCCTACATCATGAACCTCAGCCTAGAAGGCCAAAAAAAGGGTACACAATGTCAATTTCAGACAACATGTAACAAAAACTTAGTTAAAGCCCTTCAATTTTTCCAATAAATTGGCAACAAATCAATAAAAGCTCTTAATTATTTAAATGAAATGGCAACATATCGATAAAAGCTCTTTAGAACAAGTACTTCACACAACAAGTGAAACTAACACAATGGTTATTACCTCCTCACGTGACAAGGTCCTTTTGTACCTTCTTTCTTCACCAACTCTCTTCATGTAGTTCAAAACTTTCTTGAATCCGCTAAGCTGTCATTTTAAATTAGTTTTCAAAAAATGAATAGGAACGAACAACAGTACTTTGCAAGCTCTAGGTAAAAATTTGATTGCAGTACCTACATCATGTTTCAGTCAGCTCATGTCATATACCATAAACAATAACATGCCTGTTCGAGTACCACTAACCAAATATTTCATGAACTGTTCTGATTCAGTTAATTTTATACATGAGGACGGACTTGGTCTTGAGCCTTAAGACCAGGAGAATAAAACCAAGCAGCTCTAGGTACTGCTCTTAAGGAGTAATGGTACTTTTGAGTACAGAAAATGGACTTACAGTTTGAAGTTCAGCATATGATTTCCATTGACAGTGAAGGTAGGACTGGCCTTTTAATTTAATGTAGAATTCAACTTCCTCCCAGTCAAGGTCAGAGTCAGCAAAAGTGCTCAGAACAGTAGGCTGAGTTGGTCGGTTGTTCCGGATAGCCTCCTCAGCAGTGCCTCTTGGCTGATGCCATAGAACCCTTTCAATAGTTTCTCCATCATCCTCTTCAGGTTCCTCTTTCTGAACATTATGGAACATTTATGAACAAAGGAACATAAACTTTTACATTATATTATAATGTATTGCATTTTGTATTATATTATATGGTGATAAATTGTATCATACATTATTATATTGAAATTTGTTTTAATCCATTTTGGTTTTGTTTTGTTCATCTTTTCTTTTCTTTGAAGGGATGGGTTCTAATTCCAAACCATTGTTGATATTCTACAACTACATGACAGCTAAAATAGAGTAAACCAACACTAACAGAGCTTGACTTAGTCTAGTGCTGAACCGCTCTAATATGAATCAGGACTGGTGTTGTTACTGGTAAACCCGCTATGCCAAAAAAAAGTAGAAGGTTGTCATAAATCTTCGTTATTTGGGGTTTCGAATGTTAAAGGGCATCCATAAACATTCTAATTTATTAGATGTCACTTCCAATACAAAATATGCAAATTTTTCCAGTCAAATCCATTACCTAGCCTACCGCCATCAATGTACTCGTAAACAGGTAATACAGTTCTTAGTCATCATTTATATGAAACAAAATTAATCATTTCTAGGTGAACAGGGGGGACCTTTTGAGCCTTTTTTAACTTCTCTTCACTACTGTCGTCACTTTCTTCACTTTCTACGTATGAGATCTTCTTTGAAGCTCGAGCTGCTCTACTAGACATTCTTGGAACATCACTCGAAACAACTGGTCGGCTCACAGTTTTCTTGGGGAAGTGGAGGGGTTTCTTCAAGCTGTGACCACGATCATGATCACTCTGATCATCCGAGTATTCCTCATCTGATATATACATCCCCCGCCTTTTCTGATTACGCACAGGCTGTTTTTTCTCCCTTTTCTTTGTAGACTTGGAAAGCTTGCGCCGCTTGGTCGCAATAAAATCATCTTCATCATCTGAAATATCAATTTCTTCATCTTCTTCTCCTTCTTCTCCTTCTTCGTCATTAATGAAATCATCATCACTCGAGAGTTTATCCTATGGAAAATGCATAATCCCATGAGCATAGGAAAAGTAAAAATAAAACTGCATTAAATGCTGAATGCTAATTTGTGAGCACCAGAAGGATTCCAAGAGACAAATTAATAGGCTCTAAAAATTAAGTAGAATATTTAATATTGTAAAGGGAAGCAGAAAAAATGTTGAGCTGTTGAATTATGTTCCATTGTGAGCTGATAACTAAGATCATGTTGGAACCACACCAATTTCAAACAACTAAAACATGATTTTTTTAAATAAAAAATTCTGAGAATTCAAATATGCCCAAAATAGCCATGTGATGTTGAATCCACACGTAATGATCAATTCCTCGAATATATATATGCCGTTGACAATTCAGAAACTTCAAAGCGTACAAAAAAGTCCAGGGCATGAAATGAGTAGAAAAAAACAACCTTAGTTGCACCTTTGGCTGTCTCAGTAGAATCTGGCTCAAAGTCAGCATCATCTGGATCATCCTCTGAAAATAAAAAGTTGAGCTGTGTATTAATTGAGTGGATAAATCGACAATGTTACTGCAATGCTCGAGGATAACTATCCAGGATATCAGTTAAATCAATTAAAACCATCAAAAAACCCAGGCAGTTACGGCTAACTTTGGATACATGTCGGGTCAGTACATACAGCCACTGTAACTGTACTGAAAAGATTCACTATCTTTTAGTATCTATAAATGTACCATCTACTTCATCCTCATAATCATCGTCATCTTCATACTCGCTATACTTCTTAGATGGCCTAGACCTCTTTGAGGGATTTTGTCGAGACGCTGACTTAGGCGGCAGCCTTGAGCCAGAGGTACTAGGTGCGTTCGGTCCAGCACGGTACAAGTCACTCAGCTCTTCGCCATCCTGTTCATAGTAGTCGTCGGAGAGCATATCATCAGCTGGCAGAGCCGAATGGCCTGTACCTCCATCCATATCTTCTTCCCTTGAACTGACCATGGGCGAAGATTCCTTCCAGAAGGTGGAACCCCAATTGTCAGAGGGCCCTGCTTTACTCGAGGGGTCAAGAACAGCATTCTCTCCATTGCCATCATTCAAGTACGTATTGTCAGCTTTCTCATTTAGGTTCCATTCTCTAGAATTGGCATCTAAATCAGTGTCCACTAGAGGTTCTTCATCTGCCTTCTCATTTAAGTTGTAATCAGAATCCATCCTACTACCTGAGTTCTTGTAGAACGCCATTCCACATCAATATGAGGACCCCCTGATCAAATTGTAAATAAAGGGAATATCAGTTCAAGCTTGATTGTGCAGTTAATCACTGAAGAACAGAGCTCAGTTAAGCTATCCATCACTGAAGAACAGAGCATGAAGTAAAATCTATGACAGGCCAAAAAGCAATTAAACATAGCCTGAGATCAAAAAAAAAAAAGAGAGAGGAAGAAAAGGTGCCATATCAAAGAACACAAGGAAAATTTGAGTGTGTAATTTGCTGTTGATAAGCTTGATAAGATCAATTACAATTAACATAAGGCGTTTATCAAAAGTCAAAACCAAATTCAGTCCATAGGACCTTAAAAAAATTAGTTTGTTATCAAGCTGTTCAAATGGCCGGATCAAGCTGAAATACCATGGATCTATGAAAGAAGATGCGAATGGACACAACGACAGGCAACGAGAATCAGAATCCACACCCTAGAATTATAAACGACTAGTGAAGACAAAATCACGCAAGTAGAACAAAAGAATGGCACAGTCTTTTGCTAAGAAATGATCAAGTAGCTGTTTATTGGCAGAGAAACCCACCTAAAAGCACCGATTAGAAGGAGATTCAGCCGTTGGATTTATACAAAACAAGATTTTTGTATGGTGCGAAAAACTCGAACTAGACAAAGATACGGTTGTAGTTTGGAGGGAGATACGTTGATTTGAATTATGTGTGTGTGTTTTCCCCTTTTTTCCGTGATAGTTTGGGGATTTTGAGGAAAGGTAAACCAACAGGTGCAGATGCACTGATCGAAAACGGTTAGGTGATTCGATTCGCCGAATCGGCGAGGTGGAGGCGATTAGGAGGTGGATGTCGGCGCTTTGGATTAGCGGGTCGACGGCCAAAGAGAGATAGGAGAGGAGGTTATCGAAAACAAGCCGAAAGAAAATAAAAGGTTGATTAGAGGCGAAGGGTTTTTTTTTTTTTTTTGCCCTTTCTAAAGATACGCACTTGGGTTCTAATAGGAAGGGTTTGTTTTCAGTACGGGCAGCCTATTTTTTCTCGGACGCAACCAATGGTGTCGTGACACGCAAGCAGGCGGAAGCGAAGCGGTGCAAACAAAATAGTCTGTCGTGGTATATCAAGATGCTAGCTCAAAATTTGGAATTAACCCATATGGGGTACTATTGTCAGTGGAACGTGTTTGATATGTCACGTCTTTGTCGGAGATTTTTATGTCGAGGGAAACCGGAGACGGTGTTTTTTCAGTCTAAACTTGGTCTGGCTTTGCGGTAAGTTGTCCCGCAGAATCTTAATAGTGCACCCAGTTCGAATTTGATGTCTTCGGGTGAAGCAAGACGAAATTCGAAAGCCGCCGCCGCATTAACTATTATGGTAGTCCAGTGGTCCGTAGGAACATCCTACGAAGGTATTGCTTCGTGTCTCCAATTTGGTAACCCAGTATATTTTTAGATTGGAGCTAAAAAATATTTTTGGTAGCAATACACAGCTAAATGGATAATGCAGTATAAATGATTTGAAACATGCATTATATTATACAAGTATTGTGTCTGTTCATTACAACCGGACATATTATAAGAAAACAAAAATAATCAATAAATTAGAAATTAATTGCACCAGTGTAATTATCATAATTTAGTGCAATTTTTTTTTACTTATCTTAAATCATCTTCACTTGTACATTTATTTATATTTCAATATGTGAGATTCATTAAATATATTCCTTTTTTAAATGTATCTCGCATTAAAAATAAAAATAAAGTCAACTATTTTAAATTATAATCTAAAATTTGTAATAGAGATTTAAAGGGTATATTGTAGTATTACCGAACCGTTCAATCACATTGAATTATGATACTAAGTTTAGAATTAGAAAATAATTTGACAGTGTTCGAAATTTCTAATTGATATAATATATATAATTCAAAAATAATTAGTTTTTTAATAATTCGAATAATATATATGAACATATTGATGTTTTGGTACAAAATAAATTGAAAGCGTCATATATAAATTTTATTAATCATATGAGATAAGTATTGCGCCAAATTTAAAAAAAAAACAATACAGATTTTATTCGAAATTTTTGTTATTGTGAATACAAGTATTCAAAACGTTTGCATTTCAAAAATCCGATCGACTGAACTGGAGGAGTGTGAACTAAATAAAGATAAAGGTTCTTCATTTGTCGTTACAGATTTTAAGAATGAAGCTGTCATTTGTCATTGCGGATCTTATAATAGATTCATTTTTTTATGTCTGCTTAATTTAAAATGGGTCCGCAATGATAAATGGAGAATTCATTTTTTAAATCTGCAACGACAAATGGTGAACGTGTTGATTCTAGAATTCTCATAATTCAGTAGGATTTTTTTTATGAGAGTATTTTTAAAATTTTCGGCTCAACGTGCATAGTCTAAGTAATTATCTACGACTTACGACTTGGGTTATGACCTGAGACTCACGACTCGGGGTGTTTTTAGGATTATCTAAAAAGAAAAAATTAATTATTAACTATAGCATAACGTATCAAACAAAAGACATATCAATTGGAAAAAAATAATTTGATATATCGGAGTAGAACTAGGGTGTTCTTAAGCTCACCAAAGTATTTGGTGAACTTAACTCCAAAACTCATCAAATCGATTTCAAATGACAAATCCGAACCGTTGAAATCTGCCTACCTTACGAGTGATACGTTTACATGTAAAAATTTTAAACATTCGAATTAATTTAGTATAAAGTCAAGCGGTCAAAAAACATTCAAAAAATGAATGCACTAAAATTAATTTATTAACCTTCTAATTTTGACCAATTGACTTTATACTAAATTAATTCGAATGTTTAAAATTTTCACATGTAGACCCATCACTCATAAGGTAGGCGGGTTCCAACAGTTCAGATTCGTCATTTGAAACTGATTTGATGAGTTTTGGAGTTAAGCTCACCGAATACTTTGATATGCTTAAGAACACCCTAGTTCTATTCATATTATGCGTCACTCCTAGTACTATATTGTAGTACATGCTTGTATTGTTCATTTATTGTTTTTCATACATTATGAACTTGGGATGTGATAATAGCCCTCTAATATCATTCTCCCGTCAAATCTCTTCAACTAATAACTTTTAATCGGAACTATTTTCTAAAAGGTCGTTAGCATTTACAATATTAAATATCGAGGTGTCTTTACAATTTGTGTGTAGATACGTCGGTACAAGTCTTTATATATCAGTTAACAGCGTTAAATAGTACTCGTCCCAAGTCTTTGTACCTACAAAATAATCTATTAAATTTTAAACTCTTCACATAAGTATGTCTTAACAGTTAAATTTAATAAAATTGAAGTTTTTATACTTAAAATATGAAACAATAAAATTACAAAGTCCTAACTTTATAGTTTTGTTAAATTTTAAAAGGTAAAAAAAGTCAATATATCTAACAAATAAAAAAAATTATACCTAGCATATCAAGTTTTTATATTTATCAAATAATCTATCAAAGTTTTAAAAAATAAAGCTGTACGGAAAATAAAGTTAAAAAAAGGTAAAAAAAAAAAGGAAGCGTCTAATTGTCCACAGCTTTGACTTGCGCAAATACTGTAAAATTACTTCTACATGCTGTATAATTATACAATATATCATATAAAATATATCAGTTAATCACAAAACATCCAGCAACTATTTGAAGTGGTCTCATGATAGTTAGAAAAAGATTGCAACTTGCACAACATGACAAAATAAATATACTTTCAAACTGTACTTTTGAAAATTACAGTTATAGAAAGTTATTGGTAGTTAGAATTAGTTATTAGCAGTTATTGGCAGTTAGAGTTAATTATTAGCGTCCGCACTGGGTTGAATCTTGTATACTGTAAAATTGAATCTTGTATACTGTAAAATTTTCAAATAATACTGTAAATTTTCAATTGAATCTTGTATACTGTAAAATTTTCACATAATACTGTAAATTTTCAATTGAATCTTCTATACTGTAAAATTTCTAAAACTAAACCATAAAATAATACAATCTATATTGTAAGATAAAATGTAACAAATGCTACATTTCAGTTTAAACTACAACCTACAAAGAATCGTGTATACTGTAAAATTGCAAAATATAAACCATAAAATAATATCATGTATACTCTAAAATTGCTAAATCTATACATACATCCATCATCACACAAAAAATATGTTCATCACAAAACAACATATGTTCACCACAAACAACATCTGTTCAACACAAGATAAAAATATTCACCGCAACATTCAGAATAGCATAATAGCAACAAAAAAACTATGGACAAATATCTTTTACATTAAAAATCTCTTGTGTTCATTGTTCAGATGAGTAAGAAGTCTCTCTATCATCTCTTTCCTCCAGATTTTCACAAGATGAATACTGTAAAATTATAGGATGAATACTGTAAAATTACAAGATAAATACTGTAAAATTAACAAATCAATACTCCATATCGCCTTTTTATCATCTCTTTCCTTCAGATTTCCACAAGATGAATACTGTAAAATGACAAGATGAATACTGTAAAATTAACGGGGCAATACTATAACATTAACATATCAATACTCCATATCGCCTCTCTATCATCTCTTTCTTCCAGATTTTCACAAGATGAATACTGTAAAATGACAAGATAAATACTGTAAAATTAACAGATTAATACTCCACATCGCCTCTTTATCATCTATTTCCTCCAGATTTTCACAAGATGAATACTGTAAAATAACAAGATGAATACTGTAAAATTAACAGGACAATACAGTAAAATTAACATATCAATACTCTATAATTAACGGTGCCAAGTACCATAGCAATTTATATTTAGAGCTGTCATGGATCTCTAACATCTTTATTCGATAGAGTAGATGAGTAAGGGGATCAATAATTAAAAGAAAGTGGATAATGTTTGACAAAAATGTCAGATGGAAACACATGGGTCAAACGACCACATGTACACTTAGATTTACCCGTATAGGCAGGTGCATGTCTAGTTACTCTAGTACCTATACATTTGGTATTAGAATTCTTTGCTTTGAAATTATTGCAAGTACTTGGAGTTCAGGATGAAACATGAAACTTAAGAAACTCAGAAGTACTTACTTGTGTCTAATTTTCCACCCAGCTAGTTACGCAAATAATTTGAACTTGCTGGCAAAGGATTTGTCAGTGATTGTGACGACTTTGGGTCAAATGGCCATGTGTGGAGGCAAGAGAAAATTGCTCCAGTACTTCGACCGGCATGGGTTCCTTTCGTAGTCATACGCTCGTACTCCGGCGCTGCCACCCGTTTGGCGCCGCTATGACCTTGCTTGAAAAGGATCGGTGTCATATGTAGAGAGATAAAGGGGTTAGCGAGACTGGCAGAGAGAGAACTCCGATCAGTGGTGCCGGGTCCGATCAGTGGTGCTGCGGCCGATTGAGATGATCTGATCTGATCGGGAAGGAAGATAATCTGTTAAAAAGTTGATCTGATCGAGAAGGAAGAGGATCTGATCTGATCGGAAGGAAGTTTATCAATTATTAATTTTGTGAGAATATCTATGGTGCTTTTTTTATCTATGGTAGATGAAAATCACGGAAGAAAAGAGATCACCAAATATGCAGAGGGGAGAGAGAAAGATTAGAAACAACGCTAATACTGGAAAAAACGGAGGGAGGAGAGAGATCAATAGTGATAATAAGAAATTTATTTATATACGCGTATTTCAGTTATGTAGGAACCAGAGTCGTTAAAACAAGTTAAATAGGAGTTGGATAGGGTTGTGGACAAATGGTGGACAAAACTCAGTGGACAGAAACCTTTTCTCAAAAAAAAAAATAAAGTTACAGAAATTGTTAATGACTTTGATTGGACTTGAAAATTAGACGGAGGATTGAGACTTAGAAGGCTAAATAATTTTGGTGTGTTTAAAGATATTTGCGAACACCTCCTTTAGCCTCCTTAAAACTTAATACTAATGCAGATTAAGAGGTGTTGCCGAACAACACCAGCTTATTTTTTGGAAGGTGGATGTCAAAAAAAATTTAACGATCGTCAGGATTTAAGGAGGTGTTGTCGAACAACACCAGATTAAGAGGGTTTAGGGTTTAGGGTTTGTCAAAAAAAAAAAAAAATATATATATATA
This sequence comes from Carex rostrata, assembly GCF_964058835.1. Lineage (NCBI taxonomy): Eukaryota > Viridiplantae > Streptophyta > Magnoliopsida > Poales > Cyperaceae > Carex > Carex rostrata. The sequence goes on along the minus strand of NC_135931.1, from coordinate 3,762,262 downwards.
TATATATATATATATATAAAAGATCGTCGGGATTAAATCGGAAGGTGGATGTTGACTATTGTTCACGTCCAGTGCAGGTTCGCTATTTTTTGCTATAAAATTCGTACAGAGTTTACTCTACCAATATACAAATATACATGCTTCGTTCTTTTTTGTGTTTTTAGAACCCTATTTCTGACCAGAAATATAATTAACTTTGCACCGAACGAATTTAACGATTTTCAAGAGCGAGAAATTAGTATCCAAATAGAAATATTATATATAACTTTAGTTCAAGCATATAATTGGCATATTTGTTATAGTCATCCTAAATTTAGAGCATTATATTATTTTTCGAGACCTACTATGATTAATGGTGGATCTAAAGAGAGTCAGGTAGGCAAGTGTCTATTTCTAAATTTGAAAAAAAAATTAGACCATTTATATTTGTGTTCTATCTCTAGATTGAAATAACGCCTACCTTTTAATTTAATTTATGATCCAATGGAAGAAAATTGTGAGGAAAAGAAAGTTAGATCAGACTGATTCGCGTAAAAGGAAGAAATAAAAAGACGCGATTTAATTTGCTGCTCCATTCAGAAAATTTGTTGATTCACTATGAGAAAAAATAGGTCCGCTACTAGAAATCTAAATATATATCATAGTCACGTTGTGCTAGCTCAAAAATAATTGTTCGATTAAAGCATCAACGAGCTTGATTTTACACGGAAAGAAAGTAATAAAATGATTTTAAAATTCAAAAGAGCTCTTATTTATAAAAAGTATACAATCATGTTTGCTTTTTTCGAGACCTACGACGATGCTTTAGAATTGAAATTGTGCGGGTTTTTGCCTAAATTTATCGTTACATCTTACTTTTTGAAAACTCCAGAGCAGAATATATCCGAAGTTCTAAATAAAATTTTCAGTGTTCATTATTGCGTCAAGGTCGTTGTTAATTAACATAAAAAATTGAAGTCATGATGATGCAGCTATTATCGCATTTTATCTTTTTAAAGGCACATTTATATTATTCTACCATGAACAATTTTATGAATAAAGTTATGGTGTGATGTGCTTATTAAGAATGATTGATGAACACAGCTTCAAAAGTTTATCTAATTAGTTTCAAACAACTAATTCAAATTGGTGTAAAATTTTGAAAATTTCAAATTCAAACTGATGAGTACAACGAATTCAAAACTTATTAGCTTCAAACAACAAATTCAAACTAATGAGTACAAGTAAAATTTTAAAAATTTCGAATTCATCTAGTAAATGTCAAGCGGTAAAAAAATTATAAAAAATTAATACATAAAACAATTTATGACATGACTTATAAAATGTTCATTTTTTTTACCTCTTGACTCTATGCTAAATGAATTCGAAATTTAAAAAAAAAATTATTATGTAGAGGCATTACTCATGAGGTGGATGAGTTTTAATAATTTGAATTCGTTGTTTGAAACCAATTCAATAAATTTTTGAAGTTGCGCTTACCAACCTCTCTTGATAAGCACATCATACCCTAACTTCTGTTAGTGTAATAATATAGAAGTCAATAATACGATAATTTATCATAAAGCTTTGTTCATGAATTGGATGATTAATATCATTTTGTTGCCTTGAGTATTATTGAATTTATGGATCATTTCGAGTTCATGACTGAAATTGTGAAACTCCATAATATAGATAATATATACTCTTAAAAAGTCACTGACCAAGGTAATTAGCAGGAACACTAATTACCGCGATAAGGTTAGTATGTGGATTAAAAGATGGTTAAGTTTTACAAACTACCTGACACGAGATGTCATTTTAATCACATAGATACATGTTCTAGGAACATGGTATTTGATAGACCCCGAATGAAACATTAAATAGAATTGTGTTCGTGTCATTAATGTTTTCATTCAGTGTTAAGTTCTAAAGTATGAGGTATTCATCTTTCCTACTAAGAAATGTATATGTGTGATTGTTATCAAATGCTGTCGGTAAAATGCAGTTATAACGGTAGCTCTTCGGTATACATGGCTTAGGTGAGGTAGTGATGGTTTACCAAGAATACTATTTGTCCCTCGTATCTCTATACGAGCTATAGCATCACTGGGCCCCTTGATAGAGTAAGATTATCTGCTAGCGGTATAATTACAAGAGTAATTATATTTGATAATCTGCTCAAGATCAAGAAAAGATTCAGTTAGCAAGGATGACACACATCTACCTTGAAACTAATCTGATAGCTATGAGACAGAAGAACAGACACAAGTAAATTATTTACTGGATCGTGATATTGTACTGTACAGCATCATCTGTGTAATTGGATGGTCATGATGTGTTGCCAGATGCCGCTCATGATTATAGAAGTTAAAATAGTTTTAACTCTATTTACCAACATAACACAGATCCTATTGGGTCACACCATATAGGAGTTAATCGGAGAATCTTATTGTGATTGATTATAAATTGGTTATGATCAATAGTAAGATGGTTATAATTAAATTATAAATGTTATGTAAAAATAACAAGCAAAAACATTGGTTAATTTATAAACGTGTGTGACACGTTGTATAAAAGTTAACCGGTTAATTTATAAATGTGCATGACACATTTTTTGGGGTTCACCCGGTGCTAACCGGAAACCCGTTTAGGCTTAAGGTGCGAAATGACCGTAGAACAAAAATTTCTACGGCCAACTTAAGCTCAGGATTAAACGGGGTATGTCAGGAAACTTTCCAAGGCGGTCCACCTTCAGTATTCCTTTGGCATCAAAACCCAATTTAATCCTTTTACAGATCTACTCCATGATTGATTTCTAAAACTTTAATCTACTTACCAATTAAATAGATTAATATAACATATTTATACCTTGTTTCCAAATCACAGTTGGAATGCAGACCGAGCGAGTAGAGCCTCACCAGGGAAGGAATCGACTCGGAGTATCACACGTGTGATACCTGTTCGCTTACAAAAGTAGGCTACAAAGTCTCAGGTATAGCAAGCTATACCAGTTTAAACCTTGAATCTACTCTCGTCTAGGGTTGCAAGTGCACAACCCTATCCGTATAGTATATTAAGGTATCGATCCTCAGGGACGGTTTAATTCGATTCTAAATCACCACTTATCCAAGCTAGGTACTAGAAGTGCGAAGAGTTGGGTTTGATTTATTTATATTTCCTAATTTCAAATGAAGATTCAATTAACAGTAATGAAAGCAGTTAAAGGTTTTAGTTTTGAATCAAAGATAAAAGGCGTTCCTAGGGTTTCAGGTTTCATCCCAAACTTTGCCTTCTCTGGACCTATCATGCGACTCGCATCATCTCTGATGCGACTCGCATCATCTCTGATGCGACTCGCATCATCTCTGATGCGGGTCGCATGGCCCTCGAGCAGAGCTGACATGTGTTCGTATCTAAGTTGATTTCTTGTGCGAGGCTTCAACCTGTGGCTCTCGCCTACTGGTATCTAACCTAAATTGATTGTCTGGTTAACTAGAGGTATCTACAACCTTTCGATAATAGAAATTTCACCTCTCGGCTACTATTGATCTTAGATCTACCTCAAATGCTCAATCACAATTACAAGATACATCAAGGCCAAATTACTAGAAGAGATGCTATAGACATCTAACAGTAGACAATCAAGAATCAATCAAGAAATCACAATCAAGCAAACAATGAATACTCAAACAACAATCACACAAGTTCAAACTTAGATCAAAACATCATTCAACTCAAAGACAAGGTTTAGAGACTACATCCTAACCCTAAGAACTAGAGATCTACTCAAGCATAGCAAAAGAAAGCATAAAAGAGAGAGAGAATAGGCAGATCATGATGAAGCTCAAAGATCCAAGGTGGATTGGAGAGGATCTTGCAATCTTCTCTTCTTCTCCAAGCGATCTCCAATCTCTCTCTTCTCTCTTGATCTTTTCTCTCTTCTTGAGGCTTTGAATCTTTAAATTTCGGAACTCCCTCTCTGGTAGTAGGGGTGGCCTATTTATAGGCTTTTTAAAACGAGTGCTTCAATTCTGGGCCTTTGCTGTCTGCTCTGGAAACTCGCGATGCGACCTGCATCAGGTCTGATGCAACCTGCATCGACTCTGATGAGGGTCGCATCGACTCTGATGAGGGTCGCATCGGCTCTGATGAGGGTCGCATCGGATGTGATGAGGGTCGCATCAGATGTCTCAGATTTCAGTAACTTCCCTGATTTTGCCCGTTTTCGCCTGATTCCTGCAAAGTAAGAACCAAAACATAGCAGTACCACATTCTATGGATATTCAATGTAAAAGGCACCATTTGTTGGTTCAAAACATAGATTTTTGTATGGAAACAAGTCGAAATAATAGGTCTAATAAAGTGATATCAAATTCCCCCAAGCTTAACCTTTGCTTGTACTCAAGCAGAGATCTGTTCTTTGTTACCGGGCTGGACTCTAAATGCAAGTTAAGTTCCTAAATGTGAAAATTTACATGAGTTGCTTAAATCAAGAACCTCGAGAATCTTTATGGTGTGATTTGGACTTTCCTTGATCAATTTTGATTCACCTCACAAATTGACTAATCAAACTTCAAGTTCTAGAATGTTTTAATACTTGCAAAGCTGAATACTCGAATTGATCAATCTATCATTCTTTTACTAAAATCAAGCTCTCATTTATGGAGATTTTCCCTTTTTCTCCCCCAAGCTTGGAACAAGCTTAGGTTAGCAAGTCGCGGACTTCGTGTGTTGATATATGCAAAAGTTATTCTTCTTTTCTAAATTTGGGAGACGAGCTCAAAGGCGCCCAACAGGACTTATTGCCAGTACTCTTATTTTCTCCATCTTTTCTTTCTTTTTCTTTTTTTTTTTAATTTGGGAGACGAGCTCAAAGGCGCCCAATAGGACTTATTGCCAGTACTCTTATTTTCTCCATCTTTTTATTATTTTTTTATTCTTTTGCTTTTGCACATACCATGAATACACACATCCATTGGTATTCATTCATACCAATGAATATCCAAATTTTTCTTTATTTAAAATCCCCATTGTCCTATTTAAAAGGCACAGTTCAGTTTAAAAAAAAATTGATTTTTGATACAATTCAAGTTTTCATCCTTTCAAGTTCTCAAAACATCCCTTCCTAATCAGTTCTTTGATCAATTATGAGGTTAGTTCTAATTTTTCAAAATCATCCAAATCACAACCAAAATTGTTCAAACAAGTCCTTAACCCAAGCAATCACACAAATTTATCACCTAAAAATGCAAATTTTGGAAAAATAAACATGACCTAAATGCAGATACAGTTTTCTTCTATTCACCCCCCCAAGCTTGAATGAAGCATTGTCCTCAATGCTTAAATTCACACAAGAAAAAGTAAATAGAATAAAATATGGAAACTAACCAGACATGGAGTAAGGGGTGAGGCGGGGGCGCCTCACTGGTTGATGGAAGGTGGATCAGGCGGTTCTGGGCGGAGTGCCCACTTCGGAGGTGTACAGACCGTGTGCTGGTTTGCTGGTAAAGTCCTGAGCTTGCATGTGGCTGGATGAGTGCTTATCACCTTCTTGATCAAGTCCTCAATCACAGTTTGCTGAGCTTTCAAATCCTCCAAGAATCTGAGGATGCGAGCTGGGTCGAGGTCTGCATTGAAAATCATAGGACAAGAGTTATTTGGGTCTGAGAACTCATACCTGAGGTTAGCTGGAAAAGGCTTGAGCTCAGGAGTCGGCGGCTCTGTGTGGACCTTGACGCGGTCCGCGTCAGGTTCACTCGGATCGTGTGAAGACCTCGCGTCAGCTTCATCAGATCCTCGTTCTCTGTTTTCCAGGCCTTCGAACTGTGGCACGCGACCCGCGTGGGATTCATCCGGTCTGTATTGCCTACGAGATTGTTCTTTGGCCAATTGATCGACCACACCAAGCCAGCAGCATGTTTCTGTTTCAGAGGGGCACTTCATAGCTCGGTTGAGATTAAATTCCACTTTCTCATCTCCAATCCGCAGAGTCAGAGTTCGGTTCTCCACATCAATGAGTGTTCGAGTCGTCTTCAAGAATGGCCGTCCCAGAATGATGGGAATTTCTTTGTCCTCCTCCATCTCCATCACCACAAAATCAGCAGGGACATAGAACTTTCCGACTAGAACTGGCACATCCTCCACTATGCCGAGTGGTACCCTGACAGATGAATCAGCAAGCTGTAGAGTCATGCGCGTGGGTCTGAGCTCGCCTACTCCCATGCGCTCAAAGATGGTGCGTGGCATGAGACTCACGCTGGCCCCTAGGTCACACAGGGCTCGCTTGATGGTAGCTTTCCCAATTTTGCAAGGAATTGAGAATTTACCAGGGTCTCCCAGTTTGGGTGGTAGCTCCCTGTTCAGAATGGCGCTGCACTGCTCCGTTAGTTTCACCCTCTCATGCCCCCCCAAGCTTCGCTTGTTGGATAGAATGTCCTTCAAGAACTTGGCATAAGTAGGCATTTGAGTCAGAGCTTCGGTGAACGGAATCATGATGTGCAGGCCTTTGATCACCTCAGTGAATTTAGCGAATTGTGCGTTCAACTTGTTCTCAGCTAATCGTCGGGGAAAGGGCACAGGTGGTCTGTAAGGTACAGGTTTCTCAACCCCTTTTCCTTTCTCTTTGTCAGACCCTTTTGATGCGGGTCACATGGTACCATTGCGGGTCGCATGGTACCATTGCGGGTCGCGTCCACAGGTTCTTCAGGTGGTGTTGCTGGTCGCATTGGCTCGATGCGACCAGGATTCACAGGTTCCTCCGAGGTTGATGCGGGTCGCATGGTTGTGGTGCAGGTCGCATCAGTTGGAATCTGATCAGTTGGGAAGGCTGGTTCATCGTACTGGGTCCTGTTAGTTTGTAATAATCTAGAAGTCAATAATACGATAAGTTAATCATAAAGCTTTGTTCATGAATTGAATGTTTATTTATATATCATTTTGTTGCCTTGAGTATTATTGCATTTGTGGATCATTTCGAGTTCATGACTGAAATTGTGAAACTCCATAATATAGATAATATATACTCTTAAAAGGTCACTGACCAAGGTAATTAGCAGGAACACTAATTACCGCTATAAGGTTAGTATGTGGATTAAAAGATGGTTAAGTTTTACAAACCACCTGACACGAGATGTCATTTTAATCACATAGATACATGTTCTAGGAACATGGTATTTGACAGACCCCGAATGAAACATTAAATAGAATTGTGTTCGTGTCATTTATGTTTTTCATTCAGTGTCAAAGTTCTACAGTATGAGGTATTTATCGTTCCCACTAAGAAATATATATGAGTAAGTGTTATCTAACGCTGTCCGTAAAAAGCAGTCATAACGGTAGCATTTCCATATATATAACTTAGTTGAGGAAGTGATAGTCTGCCAAGAATACTATTTGTCCCTCGTATCTCTATACGAGCTATAGCATCACTGGGCCCCTTGATAGAGTTAGATTATCTGCATGCAGTATAATTACAAGAGTAATTATATTTGATAATCTACTCAAGATCAAGAAAAGATACAGTTAACAAGGATGACACATATCTACCTTAAAACTGATCTGATAGCTATGAGACAGAAGAACTGACACAAGTAAATTGTTTACTGGATCGTGATATTGTACAGTACAGCATCATCTGTGTAATTGGATGGTCATGATGTGTTGCCAGATGCCACCCATGACTAACAGAAGTTAAAACAGTTTTAACTCTGTTTACCAACATAACACAGATCCTATTGGGTCACACCATATAGGAGCTACTCGGAGAATCTTACTGATTAATTATAAATTGATTATAATTAATATTAAGATGGTTATAATTAATTATACGTGATATAATTAAATTATAAATGTCATTTAGAATGACAAGCAGAAACAACGGTTAATTTATAAACGTACACGTTACGTTGTATAAAAGTTACCGAACAATAACCGAAAAGAAATATAATTGTACATGACAATTATATATATATGATTTGGAATTTTAATTGTTAATTATGGATTTGAATTATGGGTTTAAAAGCCCAAAATAATCAAAGCCTTAATTAAAATTAAAGGCCCAAAGTCAAAGCCCAAAATCAAAGCCTTTTACTATTCATGCCTTAATGGGCCAAGGGCAAAATGGTCATTTCACACCTATGCCACCTTGCATGACACCTTAGGGGTGTAGAAACATGGAGAAGAGTGTGGAAGGGTGTGGAAGGGGTATTTTTGGTCTTTTCACATATTAAAGGATGAGGTGTCAAGGGCTTTTGGTAAATAGATTTGTTTTGAGGGGTATTTTGGTCTTTTGCGAACCTCCTCAAAACACTATAAATAGAGGGGTGAGGGTAGAGAGAAAATTTGCTAATTCACATGTTAATCTGATTACTTTGTTAATCGGTTTTTCTCTCTTCCCTGATTTCGGTTATTACGAGATTCGGAAAAATATATTTTTGCAAACTCTGCGGTATTTCGTGTTTTGCTTTTTAAGTGAAACTGAATAACTTGGAGTCTTAAATATATTTAATCTGTCCCTATTTCGGTGAATAGTGTTTCTGCAGAATTCCGCGGTTTACGGTATTTCTGGCAGAAGAAGTAAATCGCTCTCCGGTTAGTCCTGGTGGATAACCAATAGAGGTATCACACGTGTGATACTGCGAGTCGATTCCATCCCTGGTGAGGCTCTACTCGCTCGGTCTGCATTCCAACTGAGATTTGGAATCAAGGTATAAATTGTTATATTAATCTATTTAATTTGTAAATAGATTTAATGCTTTAGGAAATCAATTATGGAGTAGATCTGTAAATAGGATTAAACGAATCTTCTTGATTCATTTAATCCGTAGCTTAAGTTAGATGTAAAAATTTTTGTTTTACTCTTTCCGCAGCTTAAGCTAATTAAATGGGTTTGAACCGTTCACGAAAACCCAACAGTGGTATCAGAGCTCAAGGCTCTCCCGCTGATTGATTTTCTAAAGTTATAACTTATGCAAATAAGGTGCATATACCGCGTATTGGTTTAAATTCTTACATTTGCAGCACAAGTCCAAAACCGATTAGAAATGAGATTTTCTTGGTTCGGTTTTACCGACTAAGAAAGTTAAATTAGATTTAAGCTTTCTTTATGCTTTCTTTATGCTTTCTTATGAAATGTAAATGTTTACATTTCTTGGATCGGTTTTCCGACCGAGAAAGATAAAATAGGATTTTATGCTTTCTTTATGTTTTCGTTTTTCAAAACTTTTGATTGCGTTAAAGTTCATCGAAGAATGTGATGAAGCAATAAAGTACCTTAGTAAGAGCTGTCATTTCCACACCGTAAAAGAGATGGTTCTGTCTAGGAAAGATTGAGTCTAAGCGGTCCTCGTGACCCCGATCTTTCCTGGGAGCCCCTTTTACACGTCCTAATGGCTGGCCGAAAAGGAACTTTGTCACGTTACCAAATTGCTTTAACGCTTTTGAAATGGCAAAATTTAGTGTAAATCTTTCGCCTTTTCGAAAACCTTCGGAAAAATAAAGTTCATCGAAGAATGTGATGAAGCAATAAAGTACCTTAGTAAGAACTGTCATTTCCACACCGTAAAAGAGATGGTTCTGTCTAGGAAAGATTGAGTCTAAGCGGTCCTCGTGACCCCAATCTTTCCTGGGGGCCCCTTTTACATGTCCTAATGACTGGCCCAAAAGGAACTTTGTCACGTTACCAAATTGCTTTATGGACCGAAAAGAATATATGTTTTAAAACATGTAAACTGTTTATATGCTTTAAACGGTATAGAATAAAGAACTGAGCATAGCTGCAAAATAAAGAATTAGGAACTGATAAATAATATACCTGACTTGCTCCCGTATATTGATAAATAATATACCTGACTTGCTCCCGTATATAAGTAAATTAGATTTACTACTTTAATATGAATTGAATAAATTAGATTTATTGCTTTCAAAGGAACCGTGAAAGAACGTGATGTCAAAGAAAGATTTGTGAAGGAACTCACCGTTGTCTTTCTGGCAGACGACTTTCACGTGTCCGTAAGTCAGTTACAAGAACTGACTGCTTAACAAAGCTAAGCATATCAAAGAGATATTAATAAAGAACAAAAACTAATGGAGATCACATTTCGTATTCAAGACTTCCTTTCCACGACTGCTTAATGAAGCATATGAAAGAGGTCGTTATAAAGATACGAATAAAATCACATTTAGTCATTCTTACATATGCAAAGAAAGGAAAGTAATGGGGATCATATTCGATATTTAGACTTCCTTTCCACGACTGCTTAATGAAGCATATGAAAGAGGTCGCTATAAAAATACGAATAGAATCACATTAGTTGTTCTTTCTGACATAAGCTAAGAAAAGAAATGGAGATCACATTCCGTATCCAAGACTTCCTTTCTATAATTGCTTAATGAAGCATATGAAAGAAGTCGCTATAAAGATACGAATAGAATCACATTAGTTGTTCTTTCTGACATACCCCTTTGAAGATTGCTGGCACTGTTAAGCATAAACACCAACCCATTAATATTAAGTAGTATGCCCTTCCTACTCTATCCTCCTCACATCGTTGTTCATTGGTTGATGATTGAAACCTACTCAGTAGGCATCGCCTTTTACCTTTGGTGGTCGAGGGTTATGTGAGACATAACAAAACAAAGTAGAGTGAGGTTACTTATCGATGATTTCTAAAAGAGTTTTAGGCTCGGGGCAAAGTCTTCGTTAAATACACGTGATGTCTTAACGAAACCAAGAATCATAAAGAGATGTGATTAGCAAAGTTTGCTTACCTAAGATAACTGATAGCCATGATATGCATACACTGCCTTGGTTATTGGTGAAAACATGGATCTTGGTCCTACTGCAAAACGGGAATAAAACAAATTTGCAGTGGGAGTTTTATCATTAGAATAAAACATTACATGAACAAAGCTAAAATCTTTACTTTTAACGTTGTAGTAATATGGCTAAAGAAACGTCCTTCTCTCTACGCTCCCTGCTCGAAAAACAAACACGTGAGAAAAGGGAATATATCCGAAATACACCGGTCCCTGCTGAAATAGTAGAGAGCAGCTCTGTCAGTACTCACACGCTTCGTATGACAAGCGATGATGAGAAACTGAAGAAGCTTAACTATCCGTGGAGCCACGAGTTGGCCATGAAAGTTATCCTGAACTCTTTTCCTCCCAGCTATTCGGAGTTCATTGTGAACTCCCATAAGCAAGAGTTGGATAAGAGCTTGCAGGAGCCCCAAGGGATGCTGAGGATCACTGATAAAGACATTGAGAATAGCTCTCATGTCCTCATGATCCAAGAAGGTGGGAGGAAGATAAAGAAAGCCCCAAAGAAGGTGGCTCCGAAGTACAAAGGCAAAGGGAAGTTGGTTCTAGGAACGAACTCTCCCAAGATAAAAGTTTCTACTAACTTTGACTGCTATTTCAGCAATAACAAAAGTCATTGGAAGAGAGACTGCCTGAAGGATCTGGAAGTTCTGAAATCTGGGCGAGTCTCAGAAATTTCAGTTTCTGGTATCAATGTTATTGAAGTTAACGTTGCAACCTCTATTAATGATTGGGTACTGGATACCGGATCATGTGCTCATATTTGTTCAAATGTACAAGCACTGAAAAATAGGAGGATGCTACATAACAAGGAGATACAACTCCAAGTTGGAAACGGAGCACGAGTTGCAGCCGTAACAGCTGGTAATATAGAGTTGTGTCTACCCAGCGGGCTTGTAATGGAACTAGAAAATGTATATTTTGTTCCTAGCATTTCCAGAAACATCATTTCAATCTCATGTTTAGAGATGAATGGTTTCTCTTTTGTGATAAAGGACAATAGATGTTCTATATACAAAGATGAATTATATTATGGATCTTCTTATATGATAAATGGTCTTTATATACTGGAAATGAATAAACCCGTGTTTAACATAAATAACAAACGACTCAAAGCATCACATGAAAGCATGACTTACATGTGGCATTGTCGCCTTGGTCATATAAATGAGAAACGCATCAAGAAGTTACATAAAAATGGACTTCTTGGTAAATTTGATCTGGAATCAATTGACACATGCGAATCTTGTTTACGAGGTAAAATGACCAAAGCGCCTTTCTCCAAAAAGGGCGAAAGGGCAAGTGACTTGTTAAGTCTTATACACACGGATGTATGTGGACCTATGAGTACTTGTACAAGAAATGGTTTTTCTTACTTTATCACGTTTACTGATGATTACAGTAGATACGGTTATGTCTACTTGATGAGACATAAGTCTGAATCCTTTGACAAGTTCAAAGAATTCAAGACTGAAGTAGAAAATCAATTAAACAAAAGTATTAAGGCTCTACGATCTGATCGTGGAGGCGAATACTTGAGTTTTGAGTTTAAAGAGTACTTAAAGGAATGTGGGATAGTCTCACAGCTCACACCTCCAGGGACACCACAATGGAATGGTGTTTCTGAGAGACGGAATCGAACTCTACTGGATATGGTTCGATCCATGATGAGTAAAGCCACACTGCCGAAATCCTTCTGGGGACACGCACTAGAAACTGCTGCACGAACAATAAACATGGTTCCATCCAAGTCAGTAGAAAAGACTCCATACGAGTTATGGTTTGGGAAACTCCCAAATATGTCTTATCTTAAAATATGGGGTTGCGAAGTATTTGTCAAACGCCCGATGTCTGGCAAACTTGATCCCAAGGCTGACAAGTGCTTCTTCGTAGGGTATCCTAAGGAAACGAAAGGATATTACTTTTATCACCAATCCGAGAACAAAATAGTTGTTGCTCGAGATGGTAGATTTTTGGAGAACGAGTTTCTCGCAAAAGGAAGTAGTGGGAGTAATGTAATTCTTGAAGAAATTCAAGATACATCACACAATACAATATCTGAACCAGATCAGATTAACCCACCTCTTGATTTTTCGGCTGATGAGCATCTGGAACTACCAAACCCACAAGTAGTTGTGGATGAGGTTCTAGTCCCAAGCTCAAGTACTTCAACGCAAGTTGAAGAAGAACTAGATCCGCAGACCGTTGTAGATCAAGTTCAACAGCCTGAAGAACAAGTGCTACGTAGGTCAACAAGAGTAGTCCATGCACCTGAGAGGTACTTGGGACTGCACGAGATCTCAGCCTATGAGACTGAAGATCCTTTGACCTATGCGGAAGCAATGGATAGGCCCGACTCTGATAAATGGCTGGAGGCCATGAGATCCGAAATACAATCCATGTATGACAACACGGTCTGGAACCTAGTTGTACCACCTGATGGGGTAAAACCCATAGCTAACAAGTGGGTTTTTAAAATAAAAACAGATATGGATGGTAAGATGACTATATACAAAGCACGGCTAGTAGCGAAAGGTTTCAAACAGATTCTCGGTGTAGATTATGATGAAACTTTTTCGCCCGTGGCTATGTTTAAGTCAATTCGGATACTCCTAGCAATTGCCGCATTTCATGATTATGAAATATGGCAAATGGATGTCAAAACCGTCTTCTTAAATGGAAATTTAGAAGAGGATGTGTACATGACACAGCCTGAGGGTTTTGAGGATTCAAAGAATGCTGGGAAGGTGTGCAAGCTTCTTAAATCCATTTATGGACTGAAGCAAGCATCACGGAGTTGGAATCTTCGATTTGACGAAGAAGTCAAAAAGTTTGACTTCGTCAGATGCGAAGAAGAACCATGTGTGTACAGAAAGACTAGTGGGAGTGCCATCGCTTTTCTTGTCCTATATGTAGATGACATACTACTAATAGGAAATGATATTCTTTTTTTGCAACAAGCCAAGTCTTCGTTAAAGAAAGTCTTTTCAATGAAGGACTTGGGCGAGGCTGTCTATATACTAGGCATAAAGATCTACCGAGATAGATCAAATAGACTTATAGGTTTAAGTCAAAGCACGTACATTGACAAAGTGCTGAATCGGTTCAGCATGCAGGATTCTAAGAGAGGATTCCTGCCAATGTCGCATAGTGTTCAGCTAAGCAAGACTCAGTGTCCTTCGACAACTGATGAGCGAAGCATTATGAGTAGAGTACCATACGCTTCGGCTATTGGCTCTATCATGTACGCCATGTTGTGCACTCGCCCTGATGTCTCGTACGCTTTGAGTGTGACGAGTAGATATCAGGCTAATCCAGGCAAAGAGCACTGGATTGCTGCAAAGAATATCCTTAAGTACTTGAGAAGAACTAAGGATATGTTTCTCGTCTACGGTGGTGATTCCGAGCTTGTAATAAATGGTTACACTGATGCCAGTTTCCAAACTGACCATGATGACTCGAGATCACAGTCTGGGTATGTGTTTATACTCAATGGTGGTGCTGTGAGCTGGAAGAGTTCAAAGCAAGAGACTACAGCAGACTCAACCACCGAAGCAGAGTACATAGCTGCATCCGAGGCAGCTAAAGAAGGTTTCTTGATCAAGAAGTTCCTTAGCGAACTTGGAGTGGTTCCCAGTGTTCAAGGCCCTGTGGACCTCTACTGTGACAACAATGGAGCTATAGCTCAGGCCAAAGAACCAAGATCGCACTCGAAATCCAAGCATGTTCTACGGCGTTTTCACCTGATACGAGAGATCGTAAATAGAGGTGATGTAAAGATATGTAGAGTTGACACAGTCAGCAACACAGCTGATCCACTCACAAAACCTCTTCCTCAAGCCAAGCACCAGATGCATATTGCCTCTATGGGTCTGAGACACATAGGAGACTGGCTATGAGTTTTTCTTTAGATCTACGAGATTTTTTGAATACTAGAGATTTGTGTAACTAGGGCCTACGATGATTGGCTCCTAGCTTAAGTGGGAGATTGTTAGTTTGTAATAATCTAGAAGTCAATAATACGATAAGTTAATCATAAAGCTTTGTTCATGAATTGAATGTTTATTTATATATCATTTTGTTGCCTTGAGTATTATTGCATTTGTGGATCATTTCGAGTTCATGACTGAAATTGTGAAACTCCATAATATAGATAATATATACTCTTAAAAGGTCACTGACCAAGGTAATTAGCAGGAACACTAATTACCGCTATAAGGTTAGTATTTGGATTAAAAGATGGTTAAGTTTTACAAACCACCTGACACGAGATGTCATTTTAATCACATAGATACATGTTCTAGGAACATGGTATTTGACAGACCCCGAATGAAACATTAAATAGAATTGTGTTCGTGTCATTTATGTTTTTCATTCAGTGTCAAAGTTCTACAGTATGAGGTATTTATCGTTCCCACTAAGAAATATATATGAGTAAGTGTTATCTAACGCTGTCCGTAAAAAGCAGTCATAACGGTAGCATTTCCATATATATAACTTAGTTGAGGAAGTGATAGTCTGCCAAGAATACTATTTGTCCCTCGTATCTCTATACGAGCTATAGCATCACTGGGCCCCTTGATAGAGTTAGATTATCTGCATGCAGTATAATTACAAGAGTAATTATATTTGATAATCTACTCAAGATCAAGAAAAGATACAGTTAACAAGGATGACACATATCTACCTTAAAACTGATCTGATAGCTATGAGACAGAAGAACTGACACAAGTAAATTGTTTACTGGATCGTGATATTGTACAGTACAGCATCATCTGTGTAATTGGATGGTCATGATGTGTTGCCAGATGCCACCCATGACTAACAGAAGTTAAAACAGTTTTAACTCTGTTTACCAACATAACACAGATCCTATTGGGTCACACCATATAGGAGCTACTCGGAGAATCTTACTGATTAATTATAAATTGATTATAATTAATATTAAGATGGTTATAATTAATTATACGTGATATAATTAAATTATAAATGTCATTTAGAATGACAAGCAGAAACAACGGTTAATTTATAAACGTACACGTTACGTTGTATAAAAGTTACCGAACAATAACCGAAAAGAAATATAATTGTACATGACAATTATATATATATGATTTGGAATTTTAATTGTTAATTATGGATTTGAATTATGGGTTTAAAAGCCCAAAATAATCAAAGCCTTAATTAAAATTAAAGGCCCAAAGTCAAAGCCCAAAATCAAAGCCTTTTACTATTCATGCCTTAATGGGCCAAGGGCAAAATGGTCATTTCACACCTATGCCACCTTGCATGACACCTTAGGGGTGTAGAAACATGGAGAAGAGTGTGGAAGGGTGTGGAAGGGGTATTTTTGGTCTTTTCACATATTAAAGGATGAGGTGTCAAGGGCTTTTGGTAAATAGATTTGTTTTGAGGGGTATTTTGGTCTTTTGCGAACCTCCTCAAAACACTATAAATAGAGGGGTGAGGGTAGAGAGAAAATTTGCTAATTCACATGTTAATCTGATTACTTTGTTAATCGGTTTTTCTCTCTTCCCTGATTTCGGTTATTACGAGATTCGGAAAAATATATTTTTGCAAACTCTGCGGTATTTCGTGTTTTGCTTTTTAAGTGAAACTGAATAACTTGGAGTCTTAAATATATTTAATCTGTCCCTATTTCGGTGAATAGTGTTTCTGCAGAATTCCGCGGTTTACGGTATTTCTGGCAGAAGAAGTAAATCGCTCTCCGGTTAGTCCTGGTGGATAACCAATAGAGGTATCACACGTGTGATACTGCGAGTCGATTCCATCCCTGGTGAGGCTCTACTCGCTCGGTCTGCATTCCAACTGAGATTTGGAATCAAGGTATAAATTGTTATATTAATCTATTTAATTTGTAAATAGATTTAATGCTTTAGGAAATCAATTATGGAGTAGATCTGTAAATAGGATTAAACGAATCTTCTTGATTCATTTAATCCGTAGCTTAAGTTAGATGTAAAAATTTTTGTTTTACTCTTTCCGCAGCTTAAGCTAATTAAATGGGTTTGAACCGTTCACGAAAACCCAACAGGTCCCACTCCTCAGTGTGATCGCCTTAGCTTCTCCTCTGGGGTTTGGTTCTGGCTGCGCGGGCAGCTTTCCAAGTTGTGGTTGGCTTGGTGCGGTTTGGTGACCCATTTTCTCCATCATCAACTTGTTTTGGGCATCTATTTGCTCCATCAGCAACTTATTCTGAGCAGCCATTTGATTCATTTGCTCAAACATCATCTGGTTCATCTTTCCTTGCTCATATATGAAATTACTCACAGCGGGAGCAATATATGGCTCAGAAGGACTGGATTGAGGTGCTCGATGGTTCTGATTGGGGAAGGAAGCATTCTGGTAGAAGTTCCTGTTGTTGTTGCTAGAAGGGTTGTTGAAGGAGTTGGTGAAGGAGGGATTGTTGAATTGGGGTCTCAGAAAGTGGGATGATTCATTATGGAGATAGTTTACTTGCTCGAGTTCCTCATCCCTTTGCACTAGTGGGCAGTGCTCATAAGGGTGCCTTTCATCTCCACACATGACACAGACTTGTGGCAGATGTTCGACTGCCTTCACACTCAACTTGTCCATTGCCCTCTGCATGGCATCCAACTTGGTGATTAGAGTGGTGATTTGATCAACTTCGTACTTGCCTCCACCTCCAGGTCGGGTGTTGTCACGGCAAGACCACTGTTGATTCTGTGCCATGTTGTCAATCAGGTTCATGGCCTCCAGAGGTTTCCTTGACATTAACGCCCCACCTGCAACTGCATCAACAGAAGTGCGAGTGCTCTCAGTTAGACCATCATAGAATGTTTGAATCAACAACTAATCAGGAATACCATGATGGGGACAAGAGTATTGCAATTCCCTAAACCTTTCCCATGCCTCATTGAGGGGTTCATCGGACCTCTGCCTAAAACTGGTCAGTTGGTTCCTTACCTTGGCAGTTCTTTTGTGGGGGAAAAACCTAGTGAGAAACAACTTAGACATCTCCTTCCAATTGGTAATAGAATCCCTTGGTAACGACCCTAACCATTTCTTAGCCTTGTCCCTAAGAGTAAAAGGAAATAAAGCAAGTTTGGTGTAATCAGCTGTCGCCCCATTGGTCTTGATGGTTGTGATGCACTCGAGGAAGGTTTGGAGATGAGCATGTGGATCCTCGTGATCCATGCCATTGAAGACATTCTGCTGAACCATGTTTACAACTCCTGGGTTGAAGTTCGGTTGTTGCCCAGGTATCCTTGGTAGTCTGATTGCACCTCTGACATCCCCAGCCCTTGGTACATTGAACTCCCGTAAGGTCCTTGGCATGAAGACATCCATTTCATCGTCAGATTGGTCGGTCAGGACTTCCCTTTCTCTAGCATCTGCTTCCCTATCTTCCCTGCTTGGATGCTCTGACATTGTCTCTGTCACACAAGTTGCGTCAATAGTGATGCCACCAGCGTCAGCTCTGATGCCACCAGCGTCAGCTCTGATGCCACCCGCGTCAGCTCTGATGAGGGTTGCGTCGACTTCGATGCTGGTTGCGTCAGTTGATGACTGAGCAGGAACTATGTCGTCTGGAGGAGTGTCGTCAAAAAGCGGTCCTCTGCTCCTTAGTTGGTAAGTCAGCCAGAATTTACCTGCAGGAGGGGGTATGAAAGCCAGTTTTTAGTAATAAGGAAGTAAAGAAAAAGAAAAGATACAAATTTAAAATCTAGATTAACTAAGATAAGCAAAAATCTAGAAAAGAATTGATAGCCGTCCCCGGCAACGGCGCCAAAAACTTGTTCGCTTACAAAAGTAGGCTACAAAGTCTCAGGTATAGCAAGCTATACCAGTTTAAACCTTGAATCTACTCTCGTCTAGGGTTGCAAGTGCACAACCCTATCCGTATAGTATATTAAGGTATCGATCCTCAGGGACGGTTTAATTCGATTCTAAATCACCACTTATCCAAGCTAGGTACTAGAAGTGCGAAGAGTTGGGTTTGATTTATTTATATTTCCTAATTTCAAATGAAGATTCAATTAACAGTAATGAAAGCAGTTAAAGGTTTTAGTTTTGAATCAAAGATAAAAGGCGTTCCTAGGGTTTCAGGTTTCATCCCAAACTTTGCCTTCTCTGGACCTATCATGCGACTCGCATCATCTCTGATGCGACTCGCATCATCTCTGATGCGGGTCGCATGGCCCTCGAGCAGAGCTGACATGTGTTCGTATCTAAGTTGATTTCTTGTGCGAGGCTTCAACCTGTGGCTCTCGCCTACTGGTATCTAACCTAAATTGATTGTCTGGTTAACTAGAGGTATCTACAACCTTTCGATAATAGAAATTTCACCTCTCGGCTACTATTGATCTTAGATCTACCTCAAATGCTCAATCAGAATTACAAGATACATCAAGGCCAAATTACTAGAAGAGATGTGATCGCGTAAAAGCGCAACGCAAGTTTCGGTACGCTTGGGGGCGTACCTTTTAAAACCGCGGTTACACCTTCCGATTAGGGTTGCAAGTGTACAACCCTATCGAGGAGTATAATCGGGTATCGATCCACAGGGACGGTTTCTTTATCTAGATATTTACTTATCTCGACTAAAGACTAGAAGTGAGAAAAAGGGGTTTTGGTGTTTAATTTTCCTAAGGAATCAACTCAAGCAATCACACAATGATATAGAATAGTAAATGTGCAAGAAAAGGTATAAACTGTGTTTTGATTTGGGATAAAAGGTGTTTCAAGGGTTTCAGACTTCATCTCTGATTTGCCTCTAGTGGTACGGCCCTTACCAAGTTGGTACGGCCAGGCCGCACCAACCTGGTATGACCAAGCCGTATGGGGCTTGGTACGGGTAGGCCGCACCACTCTTGTAAGGGCCGTACTAGTTTACCAGAACAGAGCTTACAAGTTCGAGTTGATGCATTTCTTGCTGGTACCTCGTATTAAACTCTTGATAAAGGTTCAATTGACCATACCTAAGGTTCCTAAACCTCAACTCTCGTTTGTTGGTTCAAGATCTAAGTTTTGGATTCAATTCTTCACCTTCTAGGGTTTCTAAACCTCAACTCTCGTGTTTTGGTCCAGATCCTCTAGTTGATTGATTGGAGATCTAAGGTAACCTCTAATCTGTCGATTAGAGGAGAATTCAACCTTTCGGCTTCAATTCGATCAAGTCTACCTAAAGGGATTGGTTTGGTTGAGAGAAGGCAATGGTCACATGACCTTGTTAGGGTTGATCTACCACTATAGGCACACCACATGCAATCACAGCAACACAAAGCAATCAAGACAAGCAAATTCACAATCAAATCAATCACAAGAGTTCATACAAGATCCAAATCAAGAAAAGCAACACAAATCAAGAAAATCCATCTACAAACCCTAGAAACGAAAGTCTACTACTCACAAGTCATGGATCTGTCCAGATATACAAGAAAAGAGATAGAGAAAGTCATGAAAGAACTAGATTGAAGATCGGGAATGGAGAAGGTGTAGATCCGTCGATTCTCGCCTCTTCCTCTTCCTTGATCTTCTCTTCTTGCTCCTTTGCTCTCTTTCTCTCTTTCACTGAGCTCTCAATCTGGAATGAAGTGGAATCCTCGAAAATGGAGAGATCCCTCGCTTTAAATAGCCTCTGCCAAGATTTGAATTCTGTCAGGCGGCATCTATGTACGGCCCGTACCAAGGTGGTACGGCCAGGCCGTACAAGATGGGAAAGAGGCTGGATCGGCTAAGTCTGGTAAGGGCCGTACCAAATCTGGTAAGGGCCGTACCAAGTCTGGTAAGGGCCGTACCAAATCTGGTAAGGGCCGTACCAAATCTGGTAAGGGCCGTACCAAATATGGTAAGGGCTGTACCAAGCCTGGTAAGGGTAGTACCAGGGAGTCCAAAAATGCCGTTTCTTCGTGTATTTTGCTCCAATCCTGCAGAAAACAAACAAACTCTCAGCAGTACCAAATTCTAAGGATATATCAATGAAATGCACATGATTTTGACAATTTAGAACGTGAATTTGGTACGAAATCAAGTCAAATATAGGCTAAATATGCGAGGTATCAAGATGCTATAGACATCTAACAGTAGACAATCAAGAATCAATCAAGAAATCACAATCAAGCAAACAATGAATACTCAAACAACAATCACACAAGTTCAAACTTAGATCAAAACATCATTCAACTCAAAGACAAGGTTTAGAGACTACATCCTAACCCTAAGAACTAGAGATCTACTCAAGCATAGCAAAAGAAAGCATAAAAGAGAGAGAGAATAGGCAGATCATGATGAAGCTCAAAGATCCAAGGTGGATTGGAGAGGATCTTGCAATCTTCTCTTCTTCTCCAAGCGATCTCCAATCTCTCTCTTCTCTCTTGATCTTTTCTCTCTCCTTGAGGCTTTGAATCTTTAAATTTCGGAACTCCCTCTCTGGTAGCAGGGGTGGCCTATTTATAGGCTTTTTAAAACGAGTGCTTCAATTCTGGGCCTTTGCTGTCTGCTCTGGAAACTCGCGATGCGACCTGCATCAGGTCTGATGCAACCTGCATCGACTCTGATGAGGGTCGCATCGACTCTGATGAGGGTCGCATCGGCTCTGATGAGGGTCGCATCGGATGTGATGAGGGTCGCATCAGATGTCTCAGATTTCAGTAACTTCCCTGATTTTGCCCGTTTTCGCCTGATTCCTGCAAAGTAAGAACCAAAACATAGCAGTACCACATTCTATGGATATTCAATGTAAAAGGCACCATTTGTTGGTTCAAAACATAGATTTTTGTATGGAAACAAGTCAAAATAATAGGTCTAATAAAGTGATATCAATACCTCTATCGGTTATCCACCAGGACTAACCAGAGAGCGGTTTGTTTCTTCTGCCAGAAATACCGTAAACCGCGAAATTCTGCAAAAACACTATTCACGAGAAAAAGATGAAAACCCGTAAACACGAATTTTCGGTTGCTCAGTTTCATCAATATGCAAAACTGACATACCGCTAAATTTGGTAAAACACTATTCATCGATCCCGTAAATATACTCCACAACAACCTGCAAGATTATACGTCAAGTACGTATAACTTTCTTTTCTCAACCGAAACACTATTTGGGAGAGAAACCGAGAAAGAGAGAAAATACCGATCCGTTTCAACACGAAACCGGTACGAATGAATTAGTTATTTCTCTCTACCCCTCCACCCCTATTTATAGGGTTTAGGGTCGGTTGCCAAAAAAATATTCCCTCGAATAGTGTTTAGTTGACAACATTATATTGGAGGTGATAGGTTTAACCTTACATGATTATAATTAATAGAATAATTTCCCTTTCGATTTGAGATGTAACTGATGGAAATAAATTTTTTTGCAAATATTTTCAGAAAAAATGACACGAATGTCCAAGCTTGTATCTTATCTACTAGTATCGTGCCCGTGCGTTGCAACGGAAACATATTACTGGATTGAATAGAATGTGAAGAGAAAATCTAATATAAAGCTAATTTATTGCAACTACTATTGTAAAATATACATACAAATAAAAAGTTTGATAAAAAGGTTGTCTTACCATGCAACAACTCGGTAGCTTCATGAGAAGCTGATGAAGCTAATCTATTTGCAGTGGAGTCTTTGAAACTAATAAAACATTTGTCCTCGCAAGAGCATCCAGTATTGGATTATTACCACTGCATGAGTTGCTTATTTGCACATTTTTTTTCATTAGAAGAGTTTGCTTCTTTTCCCAACTCATTTCTTGATATGCTCTATTGTACCTTCTCTAATCAAAGTAGCTAGCGCATTTCTTAACAATTGAGAATTTGTCTTTAGTTTAGTGGCAAAAACACATGGTTCCTTGTGGGAGATCATGGATTCAAAACCCACAATGTGGGAAAATCTTCTGTATTGATACAAATGTATTTGAAATATATTTTATGGCTTGACCTCCAACCCATATTTAAAAAAAAAAAATATTTCTCAACAATTTTGTACATAACATGAGGCTTAAATCATATGATCAAGTCTCTGGGATGTATTTGTGTATTTTTACAAATTCTCCGAAGTTCTTAGACATTCATTTCATAATAATAAATGAAACAATAATAAATGAAAAAAAAAATCAAATATAATATGAAAAAAATTCTCTCCAGATCAATAAATATATGAAACCTCCGTTGTTAATTGAAAGGTAGCAAAAAGAACAAACAAAATAGTGAAAGACATGTAACAAAACGAACTGGAAAGGTTCGTAACATAAACACAAAAAGGAGAATCATGACATAAATTGAAAAGTTGAGGCATATAACAAAACTAACTGAAAAAGCCCGAAACGCAAAATAAAATAAAAAAGGCAAACATGACATAGATTGAGAAGGTGTTAAATTATTACTTACAAGTGTATCAATTCAGGAAAATAAGTTTTTATATAGGCAGGGAATTTTGCCGCGGAGATTGTTGAAGTTCAAAATTTCAAATCTCTCTCAAATGCAAGCAACGGATTAAGAAATTGTGAAAGCATATTAATAGCTCTCATAAAGATTATTTATCCTCTTCACACATAAATGTAGCATTTCATAAAAATTGATTTTCTCTATAAATTTGGAAAGATTGAATAATTTTTATTGTCAAAAATATAGAGGAATAATTGAATTGCAAAGAATTGGAGAAATAAGGAAGGGTTCGGAATTTGTCCGATGCCATTTGTACCAGAGCTCGTCCAAAGGGCTCTTTACACTGTCCGATTGAGTGATTAGATAAAAATAGAAAATTATTCTTTCGCCTCCGGCTTGGTAACTTTTTGTTTCTTATTTGAAGACTAAGTTGAATATTGAACATCAAACAAATGGAGGTTTCCATTACTTCTTAAGATCACATTTCTTATTAAACGCTATTTATTAACAATTTTGTTCAAAAGTAAATTAAAAAAAATATAGAGTTAGAGATAACAAATCAAAATTTCACTTGTGCTTTTTCTTATTCTTTTAGTAGTAATCTATGTTCAATATTATATATATATATATATATATATATATATGAGGAGGGTTCAAATGCCTCCATGTTTTTGTGCCTCCATCATGCCTCAATCTCTCTCCATCATTTTCAAAGTTCAAACAGTCGATCCGAACCGCTCAATCTAACCTCCATACTAAAATATGTTTGGAGGCCAAATTTTATATTTTTAGGAATTTTTTTACTATTTTTTTAGATAGGTACAAAAATACTGTTTTTAGATGGTTCAGATTTACTGATTTTGTACCTATCTAAAAAAATAGTAAAAAAATTCCTAAAAATATAAAATTTGGTCTCCAAACATATTTTAGTATGGAGGTTAGATTGAGCGGTTCGGATCGACTGTTTGAACTTTGAAAATGATAGAGAGAGATGGAGGCATGATGAAGGCACAAAAACATGGAGGCATTTGAACCCTCCTCTCTCTCTATATATATATATGTGTGTGTGTGTGTGTGTGTTATTTTAATTCTATATCAACCAACAAAAAAGCATAAATTAATTAATTTAGAAGTTCTTGCTTTATAACTAAAGTTGATTCTTAGTTGATTGTTAAAAAATTTGACCTCTCATTCTTAATTTCATTTATTCAACAAAGCTTAATATTAATTACATTTGTAATTTCCTAGTTATTTGTTATTTTCTATATATTTGTTTTTGTCACAAAAAAAAATCTAGAATCAATGTTAATTTAAGTGACACTCAATTATGAATTATATATTGAAGAAAGATCGGATAATATTATTTTTTCTTGAGATCGAATTTCTTTAATCTGAATGAAAATATAGCTTTCAAGAAAACTAATTCAAAACATTATGAACAAATATTGTTGCTATTCAGATATATTTTTTCTTTATTATAATTTGGGTTTTTAATTTTTTTGTGCTCATATTAGTTTACGCATTAAAAAAAGCTAATGATAAAGATTAGTAATTTAAAGAGTTAATGGAGGTACCATTTGTTTTATTCTATTATTTAATGGAGAAGAACAAAATATTTGTATATTTCTTTTCAAAATAACTAAAGATCTATTTCACAATCATAAATATTATTCCAATCCAATGAAGCAGAAAACCTTTGGACATAATATGGTTCAAAGGCCATTGGACAAATTCCGGACCCAATAAGGAAATAATTGAATTACGGGAATTAAATATAGCTGTAAAGAGAAATAAGAAAATGGATCGTTAGGGATACATTCAATTTTAATTGCGACAACTATGTAACAGTCTGTGTGGTGAGTATGTTTTTAACTAAATTTAGGCTTATATATATAAAACATATGTATTTAATCAAAAAAGACAAATTATATAATTGGAGGGCTGATATTTAATCTGAAAATTCATCTTTCAATCTTAGCTGATATCACATTATTAGACCTATTATTTCGACTTATTTCCATACGAAAATCTATGTTTTGAACCAACAAATGGTACCTTTTACATTGAATATCCATAGAATGTGGTACTGCTATGTTTTGGTTCTTACTTTGCAGGAATCAAGCGAAATCGGGTCAAATCAGGCAAATGGCAGACTTCAGGAAGATCTGATGCGAGTCGCATCACCCATGATGCTGGTCGCATCAAAGCCCAAAGCGACCTCCGATGCGACCCTCACTCCTCTCTTGAAGACCATATGATGCGAGTCGCATCCACCTGATACGAGTCGCATCAACTGTTGCCGCCCAATTCAAATTCAACCCGATAAGCCCCAAGTCAGATCCGTTGCCTATATAAGCAGGTCCTATGCCAAAATTTCGGGAGCTTTTTCCCCCTTTACATTCCAGAACACTTAGAGAGCAGAGATCAAGAGAAAAGAGCAGAGATCAAGAGAAAAGAGGTCCTATAAGCAGGTCCTAGGGTTAGGATGTAGTCTCTAAACTTTGTCTTTGAGTTGCATGTTGTTTTGATCTAAGTTTGAACTTGTGTGATTCTTTGTTTGAGTATTCATTGATTGCTTGATTGATTCTTGATTGTCTACTGTTAGGTGTCTATAGCATCTCTTCTAGTAATTTGGCATTGATGTTTCTTGCAATTGAGATTTAGTATTTGAAGTAGATTTATGATCAATAGTAGCCGAGAGGTGAACTTTCCATTATCGAAAGGTTGTGGATACTTCTAGCAAACCAGACAATCAATTTAGGTTAGATACCAGTAGGTGAGAGCTACAGGTTGAAGCATCGCACAAGAAATCAACTTAGATACGAACACATGTCAGCTCTGCTCGAGGGCCATGCGACCCGCATCAGAGATGATGCGAGTCGCATCATACGGGTCGCATCAGAGATGATGCGAGTCGCATGATAGGTCCAGAGAAGGCAAAGTTTGGGATGAAACCTGAAACCCTGGGAGCGCCTTTTATCATTGTTCAAAACCAAAACCTTTAATTGCTTTCATTTACTGTTAATTGAATTGTCATTTGAAATTAGGAAATAGAAACAAACCAAACCCAACTTTTCACACTTCTAGTACCTAGCTCGGATAAGTGGTGATTTAGAATAGAAAAGAACCGTCCCTGTGGATCGATACCTGATTTTACTATACGAGCAGGGCTGTGCACTTGCAGTCTTAATCGAGAGTAACTCAAGGTTTTAAAAGGTACAGTTAATCATTGTACTGAAACTTTGTAGCATACTTTTGTAAGCGAACATTAGCCTTGACGGATCAGGACAACTACGTACATAATATAAGAATGGAGATATAATTCTCATCCAAATTTCTCTGTCACAAACTTACAACAACCACTGAAGTAAACAAGAGAAAAGAAATGATTTAGACCTTAATTATATGAAAAAGTATTGTGGAAGTTTTAAGATCTTAATCAATATGAATTTTGGGAATTTGTCATCACTATTAATTATTTGAACTCTGAAAATAGAGATATAGAATGTGAAGCACAACGAGACATGAGACATTTGCACCCTCTTTAAAAATTAATATTTTTGTAAGTATTAATGTCTTTTAAATAAAATAAAATAAAATAACGCTATGGGTGTGTTTGGACGAAGGCTTGAGTTAGAATAGTTAGCTAATTCAAATTTGAGACAGTGACCTAAACAATTTCTTGTTGGGTTAGTAAAATAGCATGCTAACCCACAAAAGACAAATAAAGAATAATCTATTTCTGTTAATTCAAACACATTCAAACATAGAATATATTATGCCGTGAGGACAAATAATGGGTCCGACCCATTAACTCATTTCATGGAAATGAATTTCCAGTTGGAAATTAAAAGTGGAGACAGAGCGAGATTGAGTTCAGGGCGATTAGTCTCCAAGTCGTGTCTTCTCCAAGTTGCTCATCCTAGAGTTTCTTGCTCTCTTGATTCAATCCACCTTAACACACTAGAAACTCTCAAAGTGTATGAAATCAAAAGAGAGTGTTAATGGCTTGAGTATCTCCCTGTATTAGACTCTTTGATATAGTACATTTGCGCTGTGTGCAGTGCGCTTCCGTGATTTTCTCCCGAAAGGGTTTCCACGTAAAATCATGTGTCTCTCTTTTATTTTTCTGATGCTTAATTGCTTCTTTGAGTTAATTTCATTTTTGACTTTTATATTTCTCCGTTTGATTAGATATTGGTATATATCTGTAAGGTATTCGACGAAATTACTCCTTAAATATTTTCACATATAATCCAACTAAATAATAATTCAAAATAATTGTTAATCCAAATTAACATTATTTTTTATTTCATCCAATCGCACTCTAATAATTTATCATGGCTCTGCAAGTTCAATTTTTTAATCTCGCCCGAGCCACCTCTGCACAAACACATATACGAGCTTTGATTCTTTGAACTTTTACTCTCACAGTTATCACCCGCAGGGGCGGATCTAAGGTCATTCAAAAGGCGGCTAAGTCACTCCTGTGATTTTAATTAAAATTTTAGTTATGTGTACTAAGATTTATTTGAATTTATTTATTTTTAAATATTTTATATAGAGCTAGCCTTCTCATAAATATCACATATGTACTTATAATCTAGTCATTAGAGCTTAATTTGTGTTGGTAAAGAATTTGAATTCAATTTTCATCAACTATAATTTATGCATTTTAACCCCTTCTATTGAGATTTTATAGTTCCACCCCTGATCATCCGTTTTGTCATGCTGCAAGATTTATTACGGGAATCCACCGCATGCATTAGAGGTCCAATGCGTGCAGGGTGCGCCATAATAAAGCATCCATTTACCAAAAACATGTAACATTGTCAAATTCAGCGACAATGATCATCAAGCGAACGAAGGAAACATGTTCAGGTAGCAAATACGCGACACGTGTCACATTTTAAGAACTCCAAGACACGGGAAGAGAATATGATGCACGTGATAGGATAACTATATACATATATACATGGATTAAGAAAACAAATATTCTCTGTAAAAATTAAGGAAGTCTCAGAACCCCGATTGTTTTATTAATTAATAGAAAACACAAAATATCAAAATGAAATTATAATATATCACTATGTAAGAAAAACGCCACAAATTATATATGTCATTCAGGCCTGGACACCATAATTTATGGAGTCCATTCAGCAATAACAAGTTTACAACAACAAAAAAGTTTCTAAATGTCTTAGTCTCTATATATCGTTTAAATAAAATTTAACAAAATTCTTCAAATAAAGAAGCACCGGTGAATGTAATTTATAAAAAGAGATTCATCGAAGCAACGGTTCGGTGGAAGCAAAAAATATATTTATCCACCGCATTACTGATTTGGTGAATCAAATTTTGAACCCAACCAAATTAGAAACCACAAAAAAATCCCACCCAAGAGGTCCACTGAATCGTTGCTTAGGTGGACTTCTTATTTGAAAAAAAGTTATCAGATCCCTCTCTCCTTCTTCTTCCCTTTCTATCGGATCCAGTGAAATAGAGGTTCACTGAACTATTGATCAGATGGAAGAAATTTGGCGTAACATTGTACTTATGGCTGGATTAAAAAATCGGTCCACCAAAGTATTATTTTTGGTGGACAAAATTCTCCGCTTTCTCTACCGTACCATTGATAAGGTTGAATTGTTTTTTAAAAAAAAATTTGAATCCTGTTGGTTAATTTTATTTAAAAAAATATTCACGTTCCGTTCATTTTTCTTTTTTCAAACAACGAAAGTTATCTATATCTACACAACATGACTTCGATGTTATTGAGAAAGATCTAACTATGAATTAAGATATGATAACCAATAATTTACAACTTCTAAATTAAAAAACAAACTGGAAAAAAAAGAACTTAATAATATACCTTCACGATCGCTCGCTGGAACAGTGAAAAGTTAAAAAGGTAAAGAATTTTTTTTGAGTAGTTTTATATTTTTTATAAATAAACAATATGAATTTTGGGAAATGATATATTTAATAGTGATGACAAGTTCCCAAAATTCATATTAATTTAGATCTTAAAACTACGAAACAAGAGAAAAGAAATGATGCTTTAGACTTTAATTGTATGAAAAAGTAATCGTGAATAAATAGTGGTGGAAGTTTTAAGATCTCAATCAATATGAATTTTGGAACTTGTTATCACTATTAATATGATGACAATAAATGCCATGGAACGATCGGACAGGCATAAAACATGTTTGCACGGATTTTAATGCAGATAATATAATCTAGTTAGATATTGAATCGAATTTGATCTGATACTCATCAGACCGCTCCCACTTATTTAGAAAGATGTTTGAAAAGAAGTTGAATTGGTTAGCTTGAATATTTGTAAATATATTGGAGATGGTATGATTTTTTAATATCATTATAACATGATCAATGAGTAATTAAAGAGATAGATGTCTTTAGCGTTTCTCTATCGAGAGCTACATTTACATTGTATTTCTTCCAATTTGACTATTTAGAAGTTCAAAGAAGAAAAGATGGCACAATTAGTTAGAAAAAAAATCTTGAAACATACTGTACATAAAGGTTGAAAATTTGATTCTCCCTTACAAGTTCGCAGCTTTTACAGTTTAACACAAAAATATACTATTTAGAAGTCCAAAACTACGCATAATTATGCAGTGTCATTCACCTAGCTTCTCAATGGTGCATTGAGGAGTCGTTTAATACACATTTTCTATAAAATATAGATCACAGTGCAATACCTGACCATGTAGAATAAAGCACGAGTCGTCTCGATTTTATTTTTTGAATTTTTTTAGTTTTACAAAAAAATTACAAAATATAGCTTTGTCTTTGAATACTGGATACTCATTAATTATCTATCTGGTCAGTGGTGAAACTCAAGCCAAACCAAAAGTGGCTAAGTCACCTCTATGAATTTAAAATTTAAAATTTTTAGTATTTACAAAAATTATTACAATTAGCTCCCTCTCGTAAAACGGAATTACATCACACATATTCATCTAGCTCCCCTATCTCAATTTTCTAATAGATATACCTGTGCATCTAGAGTGGGAGATGTTAATCATATTATATGGATATGGTGTAATGGCATGTTACTTGTAAATCAAGCATTGCCAACTCCTATAGAATAATTTCCATTACTATATGTTCTTTTCTTATTTTATTTTCTTATTTTGTACGCTCTGTTGCTATTTGTCACTTTGTAAAAAATAATGAAGAGTTATATCTGGGATATGTCATGGTACAATTTTTATTTTGAAACTTCTATTATTGCAGTGAAAAAAAAAGGAACTAAATGGCATAAAACAATTTGGGCCAAAAGGCCCAAAACTCTTCTTTTGGGCCAGAGCTTTTATTTTCCTTTATTTGGACTTCGGCTTTTTTACTTGTTTACTTTAGTTCTAGTGTTTCTCCCTTCTCCGAGACATCCATATGTTGATTTGTTCTTGTAATATCTTCGTCTATCGTTTTACTTATTTATCTAAATTTTCTTTCATTTAGTTTGGATTTAGCGTTATTTTATTTCAATCAGGAGTGATCTAAGAAAATTATTTGATGATCACATACAATTTCTAAAGAAAATACAGTGTATTCTAATGAGACAAAGCAAGCAATTATTTGAAATAGTTTTGTTTATTTCATCTCTTTTTATTTTAGGAATAGAGTGGATAAATTAAAATCCCAATTTATTACAAATTCCTCCATCAGCATGCTAATTCCATCAAATTCTTCATATTTTTTTGAAACCTTGACAGTGGCTGTCAAGTATAATTTTTATTAATTAAAACGTAAAATACATCCATCATTCTACATCCAAAACATCATTCAAACCACATCAACATCTAAAAAACATCAACATCTAACAACACAAAAAACTAAAACAACAAAAGAAACAAATCACATCCTTTAGTGGTAGATCATGACTAATAGGAGTAGGCGACATATAGACAATTTTATTGTCAAATTCTTTTATAATTTTCTTAATTACAGAGGGATCAATAGATCCTTGAATGCTCAAATTTGGAACTGTAAAGTCCGTTCAAGTTGACATGACAAATTTAACAAAAACAAATGAGGTTTACACTTGTCTTTGTTCATTTATCTCGAAGGAATAAATATGCAGATCACTTAATTTCTTCGTTGTAAACTCACCTCATGATGATGTATAAATATTTACGTGACGAATAATTCGAAAATACTTTGTCATGAATTTCATTTGAAAGAAAAAATTGCATAGAAGATATTTGTGGTTTTAGATTTGCAAAAATTCTCTTAGATCGTCAGAAATATAAGCGAGATTGAATGAAGCAAAGAAAATTCACATCTAAAAGCATGTGAAAGATGGATGGGCGATGAGAGAGAGAAAGAAAAAGAGTTGATAATTTGATATGCCCACTTTATTCAGAAATACTTGATATATTAAGTATAAATACTTGAAATAATGCATGAAAATTAAGGTTATAAATCAATCTCTTATATTAGAGTATATTTTATTAGCACCTTATTTCACATCAACGTATGAGAGATGTTTTCTTCCTCCAATTTTTTCACTTCCGGCTTTTTTCTTGTCTGAAAACTCATACACATCTCTTCTCTCTATTTCACGCGGCATTCCACAATGTTTGTTTCTTCTCTTCCGTATGTGCAACACTGACTCAACCCAGTATGGTTTGTCCATCCAAGTTAAGGTATTATTATTTCTTGCTATTTCTTTCTCTTTTGTGTGCTAGAATTTTGATCCAATGATAAATTGGAGACATCATGTAATATGGAGATTCGAGGAGGACTTGTCCGAAAATAAAAAAGGAGGACTTGTACGAGAAAAATCAACCTTAGGACGTACTAGTGATGATTATTGTTGCATGTTTTAATTTTTTTTATTTATTTAGAGAAAGATGGAGGTTTTGACTTTCTAAATTTTAATATTTACGAGCGATTTTTCTTTCAAACTTTAAATATGCAACCTTCCATACAAAAGATACTGTTTTACCACTAGGTTAAGATTAGAAGGTGGTCCTTGATAACTGGATGATTTAAATTAATATTGTGTATTTTTAAATCCTAAAGGATTATTTTTTGGTTCCAAAATACATGACCAGAATACGGAGGAGAAATTGTTTAGTTTGTGAACTGGTTATTTTTCGTGTCCCTTCGACAACAGCCCCGTAAATGTAAACTCTGAGTGTTCTTTTTGAAAATCACAGACGTTCAAATACGTATTGCACGAATCTCAAAGCACAAATAAAACTGGCCCTCGCATTTTCCCCGAGCATGCACCGTATACGTCGGTCGCGCACTCGAAAGAAGGGACTAGGTAGTAAAAAAATAAGAAAGAAGGGGTCTTAAAGAAAAAAACGACCCGCCTTCGTGGCGAAGTTACCGTCAGATCACCTAAAGGAACTCAAATTTTGAGATTAGATCTTGACCGTCAGATCTGTTTTAGCACGACTTTTAAAGGAGAACAGTTCTCGAACTCGAGTTCATCTCCATTTATCACAAACCGGATCATTAATTTATCCCGAAATACTGGAGAGATCCTTTTGACCGTATTTTCTCCTCCCCTTGTTCCCTTTTAATTTCCTTCCCTCTGCTCCTCTCGATCGGATCCGGTCTTTCTTTCTCACTAGCCATCTAACCATGGCGAAGAGGTATGGATTTGACGGTGATGTCCCAACTATGGTGGTGGTGAGCACGCCAAGTCAGGATCTTGCACTCACAAATCTCGCGTATTGCTCCTTTGGCGATCTGAGAAGGTTCATGCTCCCTGGTACAAAGCTTGCTTATGCCTTGGTCGGAGATGCAGCCGTTCTCAGCCTCAGATATCCTTTGTTCAATCTCTTTTAGTTAGATATTTTACTTCGTTGATTTCCTGCATTTAAATTTTAAGATGCTTTACCACTACGAAGGGACTTGTATGAGAAGCTTTAATTTTGAATCTCGTTTAAAATTATATGAACGATCAACTGCGTTTTCATATGTCAAATGTACCATAAGTGAGAATTGTCTAGGAAAAAACAACCAGTTACTGAATCTGATATTATTGGATCAATGGTTAAAATTGAAACCTTTAGTTCACACATCAAGTTACATAACCAGGGTTACAATTGAGCATAGTGCTCTGTACCTTACTATTTGAATTAATTAGCTGTTGTACCCTCAAATATGTGAGCCTTAACTAAGGGATACGGCTCATGAGGCTATCAGGGATGGTCAGATAGCATTAAATGCCATTCAACGGCGCCAAGCTAAAGTCTCAGCTGGCGATTCTGTTTCTGTTACCAGGTAATACACCTTTTATACACCATTCTACATGCATTAGTATTTTCTTCATTTTTCAACTGTCTTAATCTTTATTTCTTTTAGTTTTGTTCCTCCTGAGAATTTCAACCTCGCTGTTCTTACCTTAGAGCTTGAGTTTGTTAAGAAGGGCAACCGAAATGAAGAAGTAAGTTTGTTCTCTCTCGTTGAATTTTTTTTTATTCATTTATTTGTTGAATTAATTAATGATATTAAGTTATTAAATGTATCTCTACTTGGCTTTGTAGTTAGATGCTGTTGTACTTGCACAACTCATTCGGAAAAGGTTCATTGACCAGGTAAGTAGAGGAAGTTGCTGGATTTTTTTTTTCACTAAGGATGTTAAAGTTTTTGCTGATCCATGTACAAGATCTACCAAGACAAAGATATTCCAACCTTGCTATTAAGCGCTAATCTAGCACACCCACTCAGCCAACAAAAATGGGCTATTAGTCACCCTCAATGAATTCATCGAAGGAAAAAAAATGGGGAGGTTGGGGTTGGTCCACAGCACACACACTCACACCATCACCACAGCTAAAAAGGAAAATTAGAAGAAAAAAATTGCAACAAATGCACTCATGCCGATGCTTTCAGCTAGGACCCCTATTGTCACGAAACCAGGCCCAGTTAACCCCCCATCTCTCTGTCTTCGAAAGGCACTTTTATTGTACCTTTACAGTGGAAACCTTATCATGGAATGACAAAGACTGTTGACATCTTTGTTTCTCTTAACTTGTAAAACAACCTAAAAGCAGTTCCTTTGTGAAATTCAAAAAAAGAAAAATAAAATAGGGCATTGAAATTGGGGAAGGGAGAAATGGAATAGGCAACCACTAAGGGAGAGTCTCCCCAAAGTTTGTGGTGAAATGCCATAGGAGTATAACTGTTAACATTTTTGTATTTTGTTTGTAGGTTATGACAACCGGTCAAAGAGCTTCATTCGAATTTCAAGGAACAAATTATATATTCACTGTAAATCAAGCTTTACTTGAAGGCCAAGAAAGTGCCACCCCTTTGGATCGAGGGCTCCTAACAAAAGAAACCTACTTTATTTTTGAGGCTACCCCAAACTCAGGAATTAAGGTTAGCTAACACCAAATCTGTCAGCTGTTGTTGTACATGAGTGTTACAGTGTGCCGTGAATATATTTTACCTGCATTGGTCTTATATTGTACATTCAGCACTCATGTCTTCAATTCCAGTGGTTCGTGGTCAAGTGTGATTTATATTGACCTTAATTGTCAATTTATACCCCAAAAGGCAGTCTCAATATAATCTAGTACTGATTTGAGAATGCTGCCTCCTTATTCACTTAAGGCTTTCTTTTTTCTTTTCTTTTTTGTGTTTCTTATGTTTAGTTCAGGTTGGTGATGTGTTTGCTTTGAACCTTATTTGTAAGATAGCATTAACATTGTGGTCTTTTTGGTCAAAATATTAAAGGTGGTAAATCAAAGGGAGGCGGCAAGTAGCAAGCTTTTCAAGCATAAAGAATTTAATTTAGAAAAGCTCGGTATTGGAGGTCTGGGCTCTGAATTCACCGATATCTTTCGAAGGGCTTTTGCCTCTAGGGTTTTCCCTCCCCATGTTGTTAATCGGTAATGAAATGACACAAAAAATAGTTACAGACTGTTAATTTTGTGTGTTCCTTTAAAGCATAATACATGCCGGCAAAATGGGAACTATGTAAAACATGAGAATTACAATGTCCCACGAAACCTGGAAAATATTTTTATATATCCACACTTTCCTCACTATTTCCCTGAAGATAAAAAAGGCTAAATGAGGGCTGTTTATACTTTTCGTGTTTTAGGTTTGATACTAGTTTTGCAGGGGTATACATTTTTGAGCTTTAGCACAAACATAACCTTAAACCTACAAATATATTATTGATTTGTAGGTTCAAGTTATACTGTTTGGTCTTTAATACTTTTCTTCTTAATGCTATTTTGGTTGGTTGTTTTTTGGTAGGTTGGGTATTAAGCATGTGAAAGGCATATTGCTCTATGGGCCTCCTGGTACAGGGAAGACTCTCATGGCTCGTCAGATAGGAAAATTGTTGAATGGAAAAGACCCAAAGGTACTAATTTTTCCACAGTTCTTGATTGATCTTTCTAAATATTGAAAGCTTGCTGATTACTTTGAAAATCATTTAGATTGTAAATGGGCCTGAAGTGCTCAGCAAATTTGTTGGAGAGACAGAAAAAAATGTGAGAGATTTGTTTGCTGATGCTGAAAATGACCAGAGGGCTAAAGGTATTTGCCATTTTGTCCATCTAAACCTTTTTTATGGTTTCCATTAGTCATGAAACTTTGATTCATTGTATGCCTTTTTTTCAGGTGATCAAAGTGAGCTCCATGTCATAATTTTTGATGAAATTGATGCTATTTGCAAGGTAGAGATGTCTTCTATATTCTCTCTTTCTCTAGGTTAATTTAAAGGGCAACTAGAAATACTTAACTCATGCTCATATCATGTTGTAATAATGTAGTCTAGAGGTTCAACAAGAGATGGCACAGGAGTACACGATAGCATAGTCAATCAGCTTCTAACAAAGGTACACCACAATCTCCCTCAGAAGGCTATATACTGAATGAAATTCTTTTTAACTGCATTTGGCTGAAAGTCTGAAACTGATCCAAGCTATTACATTTACTAGATAGATGGTGTCGAGTCACTGAACAATGTATTGCTTATTGGAATGACCAATAGGAAAGATCTTCTTGATGAAGCCTTACTCAGGTTACCTTTCTCTTTTTCACACACACACACTCTACTTTCTCCTGAATAAGGTTTGACTTTCACCTATTAGTATCTTTTCCATTATTTTGCTTGTTTATTAATCACTTACCCAGGCTCCATATATCTGGTTGTTTAAAGGCCAGGAAGGTTGGAGGTGCATATAGAGATAAATCTCCCAGATGAAAATGGTCGATTGCAAATTCTACAAATACATACCAACAAGATGAAAGAGAACTCCTTTCTTGCCCCTGATGTCAGTCTCCCTGAGCTTGGTACGTTATTGTTATTAAACCATGCGTCTTAATTCAAGGATCCTACTATTGACCTTTAGTACTGTTTTTGGTCCCCAGTTTTAGCTGTGTTACACCCAGAAATAAGTTGATGTTGCTCAGCACCAAATAAGTTATCTTAATTTTAACAACAACAACATAACTATATTTGTTTATTGAGTAGAACTAGGGTGTTCTTAAGCTCACCAAAGTGTTTGGTGAGCTTAACTCCAAAACCCATCAAATCTGTTTCAAATGACGAATCCGAACCGTTGAAACCCGCCTACCTTACGAGTGATGAGTCTACATGTGAAAATTTTAAACATTCGAATTAATTTAATATAAAGTCAAGCGGTCAAAAAAAGTTCAAAAAATGAATGCACTAAAATTAATTTATTAACCTTCTAATTTTGACCGATTGACTTTATACTAAACTAATTCGAATGTTTAAAAATTTCACATGTAGACGCATCACACGTAAGATAGGCAGGTTCCAACGGTTTGGATTCGTCATTTGAAATCGATTTGATGGGTTTTGGAGTTAAGTTCACCAAACACTTTGGTGAGCTTAAGAACACCCTAGTTCTACTCTTGTTTATTTATATTCTTCAGTTGCCTCTTGCTTCGTTGAGGCTTTACTGAGGGCTCAACTGATCAGTTTAAAAATCATCTTCATATGAATTTGAGTATGCTGAAATTGAGTTGTCCTTTTCAACTTTAGCGGCACGTACAAAGAACTACAGTGGAGCAGAACTGGAGGGAGTGGTCAAGAGCGCAGTGTCATATGCCCTAAATCGTCAGATCAGCATGGATGACCTCACCAAGCCATTGGATGAAGAGAGCATCAAGGTCACCATGGAGGATTTCTTAAATGCCCTTCACGAGATTCCTCCTGCCTTTGGTGCCTCCACAGGTGACCTTGAGAGATGCAGGTACACTTTTATCCTTGAGAGCTTTATTTTACAATGATGCCTGGGGTATGTGAAGTTGGATATTGAGTTGCGTGGCTTTGCAATGATTTACAATTTTCAGACTGAATGGCATAGTAGATTGCGGAGATAGGCATAAACACATATATGAGAGAGCCATGCTCCTGGTGGAGCAGGTTAGAGTCAGTAAGGGGAGCCCACTTGTCACTTGTCTATTGGAGGGCCCGTCTGGAAGTGGAAAATCGGCGATGGCTGGTACAATCGGCATCAATAGTGATTTCCCTTATGTTAAGATTGTGAGTTTTATGTTCCATACTTTTACTTAAATTGCAAAAGACAACATATTTGTTGTTGTTTAGTACTCATGTTTGGATCCATCTGGTTATAGATATCAGCTGAAACTATGATTGGCCTCAGCGAAGGTAGCAAGTGTGCACAAATTGTCAAGGTTTGAGACCATTCTCCTATTTTTAGAACTTTTTATTGCTTTATTTACCTTTTCTTCAATAAATACCCAAATACTAAGAGGTTAATATGGTTTATTCTGATGAATTATACAGGTCTTTGAGGATGCTTACAGATCCCAGCTTAGCATTATCATTCTTGACGACATTGAGAGGTAAGCTCACAAACACTTGAAAATTCCTTTATAATCTTTTTACATGCTCAAATGCTCTTTATAAGTTTCTCCATTTTTATTCAATGGTCTTTTGTATGGTTATTGCTTTTAGGTTGATTGAATATGTTGCTATTGGCCCTCGTTTCTCGAACTTGATTTCACAAACACTGTTGGTTCTTCTCAAGAGGCTTCCACCCAAAGTTAGTAAACACTACACCATGACCCACAAATTGATTGATTAATAATACATTCATGGTATGTATTTTATTTGTTAGTCTGTTATCTTATTACAATGTATTGTTTTTTTGTTCAGGGAAAGAATTTGTTTGTTATTGGTACAACCAGTGAGGTTGGCTTCCTGGAGTCCCTTGGTATTTGTGATGCATTTGCTATCACTTATCATGTTCCCAAGCTACGTCAAGCTGATGCCAAAAAGGTAAAAAGAGAAAGAAAAAGGAAGAAAAGTTAACTGAATAGATTACAAACCTAGTTAGACTGTATGTTGTTGTAATACTAAATTATCTCTTATAGGTATTGAAGCATCTCAACGTCTTTGCTGATTATGACATCGACGCTGCAGCTGAAGCAATCGATGATGTAAGTACCCTTTTCTGTTTTCGTATCTTCAGTGACCTTTTAAATGCTCCTTGTTCTCTAATGTCTGGTAATATGTTGTAGATGCCTATAAAGAAGGTATACATGCTAATTGAGATGGCAGCACAAGGATCACATCCGGGAGGTGCGGAAGCCATCTACTCCGGAGAGGCCAAAATTGATATCAATCGTTTCTTTGATATCTTGGGTGATGTTGTGTCCCTCCGTGTTTGAGAATACTAATCCGTACAGTTTTCAAGAGACGTATAGTTTGCTTTTGCTTTACATTATTTTTGTTGTGTTATCGAAATTATTCTTCCCAGCTCTTTTGATTTACACCTTGCAGTTTGATTAAGGTATAGGAGAGCTTATAAGCGATGTAGCAAGATGTGGTTTTATTGTCAGACCATGTTAGCTTTTTTTTTTATTATTTGTGAATTTTCAGGTAGTTGTTTCTTTAGTGATATGTTGATTTGATACTACGATTAAAGTAACTTGGTGTTATGAAAAAAAACTTGTTTATTTCTGAAACTAGACGATAAAGCAAATGAATTTTATGTACACCCTTTAGGTAACAATTGATCAGTTGCATAAAAATTAACAACAGGCTGCTAAAAAATGGTCTTTTGAATACCCTTCCTGAGGCCTTCAATAGAAATTGGAAACCGAAATTAGAAAGTGTTGGATTAGACAAGAAATGATTGTGCAACTCTCAAAACGGCTTATGGAATTTTGCAAATACATACACATGGCATGGGAGCCAAATGGAAAAAAGTAAATAACAATTAACTGAAAATAAAAGTGTAAAATCTAAATTCAAATAGCAGGATTCAAAAGAAATAAAATAACAAAAAGATACATACGGAGAACATTTTCTACTTTTTCTTTCCAGCTTTGCCTTCCTTCTTTCTCACAACCTCATCAGCATACCTTATTCCCTTCCCCTTGTAAGGCTCTGGAGGTCTCCATTTCCTTATTTTTGCTGCAAACTCTCCGATATGTTGTTTGTTGTATCCGCTCACAATAACCCTTGTGCTCTCTTCCACCTTCACTTGGAGGCCTTCTGGAACAGGCATTCTGACAGCATGAGAGAACCCAAGAAAAAGAACCAGATCATTGCCCTCCATCTGTGCACGGTACCCCACCCCAACAAGGAGAAGACGTTTTTCGAATCCCTTTGATACCCCCACCACCATGTTATCTATCAATGTCCTACATTTAGCAACAGAGTTTGATGATTGTGTGAATTTGGAGTTGGTCTAATGTTTTGCATTTTATTTGCCTCATCTAAATGATGACCAAAAAGGCCCTTCAGTTTCAGCATTGTACCAGTAAAACTGGAATATGGTCACTGCCAATGATTCGGTCTCTGACATTTTTATGGCATGTTTATGGTATTAGGTATATGACCTTGACACTACTTCTGATCTTTTTCCTCATTTACTTTCATTTAATCCTTTGCAATTGACCTATGCTTATTTGCAATAACCACTTATCGGCAAGTACCTACATAGGCATCACTGTCTAAATCAATTGCCAGTTGTCATCCAACATAAACATAAATGTCATAAACCAATATAAAAGACTACATCTACAGAAGATACAAATCTACAGAAGATACAATGCTAGTGAAAAAATAATAATTTTATCATTACACCTGAAAAGTCCATGCATCTCGTTTGCGCGTCTTGTCTCTACAGCTTTACGAATCCTCAGAACAGAATCATTTCTCTCTATTAAGAGATCGTTGGGATACGTCCTTGACAGCTCCCCAAGCGGGCCCTTGACACTAATGAACTGCCCATCAATTGTCAAGTTGACACTAGATGGGACTTGAATTGGCTTCTTACCAACCCTTGACTCTTTGCATTCGACTTTCGTTCTGAAGTAGCCGAATTTAGAAACGGATCTACGCGGCAAACAAATACCAGTCTGCAAGCTGTTTTCAGAAAAAAAAAAATTATTATTTGTTACATTTGATTACATATGACATACCAGAAGAATGCCATTTTCGATATATCATTTAGAGACAAAAGAGATTAATTTTTTTTTAGGAGGAAAATATTGACAATTATCATTGTTGTACCAAAATCTTGGTTTGGCAATTTAATCTAAGGTTGATAATACCGACAGGAACTCCAATTGCATTTTGAAAAAAAACAACTTTCCATCAAAATTTTCAATTCATATTACCAGAAAATTACTCCTGGTACAACATATATGCTGTTAACGACAGCACAGAATAAAAAGAAAGGAAGGAGTTTCCATGGAGTTAACCCAAATCCACCTCCGCGAAAGGAAAAACAAAACTGCGTATAGAAAGCTCAGTTGCAAATCCAGCGTATATAATAAGGAGGCGTACCCGGAGGGATTGATCGAGAGAGAGAGAGACGCCATGGCCTTTACAAACGCTGCTCCCGGTGGCCAAGAGAGCTAGAGTGCTCCCTTTATCTTTATTTTATCCTCAAAGTGTGAAGCTTCGTAGATTTGATGTCACTAGACAAAGAGGTGATAGTTGATACGGCCCATTTAGACACGGCCCAATTTGTCTATTCATTAGGCTGCACGGATTTGGGCCCATTAAAACATACGTGTAATCTCCCGAATTTATCTATTTATTTTGTTGTCGCAGATGGTAGGAAGTCTCAAAATTTGTTTGCAATTTTTAATAAGAAGAAGGGTAAATTTTTCTGGAGGTCATTAAATTTTTTCTTTTGTCCTGAATTATTTATTTAACTTTGATTTTTTTTCATTTGCAAAAAAAAATGTTTTTCTATAGCTACTAAATTTTTTATTCATTCTAATAAAGTCATCATATAACTTTTTCGTTTAAAATTTTAACGGAACATTCTCATTTCATTTAAAATACTAACGGAAAAGTTATATTTTATTAATTTTTTGAATGGAAAAATTATAGAGTGATTTAATTGGAACGAAATAAAAGTTCAATAACAATGAAAATACAAATCAAACTTGAATAACCAATATGTGAAAAGGAACAAAATTCACCCTAAGAAATAATATGGTAGGAAGTCTCAAGGGCTGTATCACTTACATATTACTTGGCTATGCTGAATTTTTTTTTAGTTAGCATTTCCAAAAATAAGAAATTCAGAGTTAATCTAACATGGACAAAAATTTCAATTTTAACAGGAACGCATACATTGTATACACACATATGCCAATATTTAATTGGGGGTAAGGTTTGGGTGCTATGGATAATATAAGGTTATTCGTGTTACGGTCTCAAATATCTATCGTATAAATTTCAAATTTCGATCAAAGTATCTTAGTAAATTGATTATATAGTAAACTCTTGTAGAATACTAATTTTTTTTTATTATTTGTTATGATTTATGAAAGATGGCAAAAAAATGACTTAAAAAAAAAGAAAATTGTCAATATTTCATATTATTTTTTGTCATCTTTCATAAATTATAAAAAATAGTAAAAATAATATAAAAAATAAAAATTGGTATTCTACAAGTTCATTTATAACTTATTTACTGAGTTACTTAAATCGAAGTTTAAAGTTTATACGATAGATTTTTTAGACCGTATCCTATCCATAGCGCCCAAACCTTACTCCATGCATTATATGCACAACATTTAATTGGTGTCACTGGGGGTGTTCATTGGATCCGGTTTATTCGGTTTTGAACCGAATCAAATTAGTTCGGTTCAAACGGTTCGGTTTTTTTGGTTTAATGATTCGGTCTGGTACTTTTTAAAACTGAATTATAATTTCGGTTCGGTTCGGTTTAAAAATTTTCAAAACCGAAATAATCGAACCGACCGAACTTTTATATATTATGAATTTGATCTGAACCGTCTCGGTTCCTTTCTTAATACTCAGGTATATTTCTTAATCAATTGCTCTAAATACTTCGGTTTATTTCTTAATACCCCGGTTTGTTTCTTAATATACTTCGGTTTATTATAAATCAATTGTTTTAAATAAACAAATTAATATATTTCGGTTTGAACCGAACAAACCGAAATGAAATTTTGGTTCGGTTGCAATGCTAATTCGGTTCGGTTCTATTTTTAAAACCGAATTATAACTTTAGTTTGTCTAGTTCGGTTCAGTTTCAACCGAACCGAACCGATGAACACCCCCAGTCGAAATGAAATCTGCTGAAATTCTCAATCCAACCATTTAAGTCTTTTCATACACGAATCTCAAAGCAGACATAATTGTATGCACAAATCACGAAATATATAGATGGTTGGATTGAGAATTTCAGGTTCCTGAAATCCCCATGAATTCCAGCAGATTTGAACTCCCCCTAGTCACACCTAGTATGCGTTCCCAATTAAATGGTGCTCTGGTCACCACCGCGTAGCGCAGATGGTAAAGACACTCCACTCTCTTTTGAGAGATGTGGGTTCGATCTCAGCCAAAGGCTGGAAGATGTGTGAGTGTGTGGGGCCTACGGACATATCTCAAAAAAAAAATTAAATGGTGCTCTGACATGGTTTGCATAGCCCTTTTTCTTCTTTTTTTTTTTTTTGGTACAAAAAAATAGTTAAACTTGGATGCTAAAGGCATCGAACTGCATGCTTGCTTGGTGGGTCGAACTTGGGAAGACTATGCAAATTTCTGTCTTACTCTCATAGTCTCATTATCTACTGACTATATTTCAAAAAACGAGCATGGGAGAAACAAAAATCTCGAGTAAATATGCAAAAAAAAAAAAAAAAAAAATTACATATGGATGCTCTGACACTGACATAGTCTAAATGGGGCTCCAACACAGAGACGTGTTCAAACTTGTCTCCATTTTTGTTTGAAGAAGACAATACACTTCCTCTCCATTTATTCGGTCAGAGAATTTTTACTTATAAAATATTTTAAAATAATATAGAATAATAGATGAATTGTCTTGAAGTTTTGATCTCATAGAAGAAAAAAAAATAGTTCCTTTAAACATTTTGTGGTATCAGATGGGTGATACGCTACGCTGAATCTTAAAAAGAAGGAAAAAAAGAAATTTCAGTTCCTTCATAATTGCTTAAAGATAATAAATTCATTTATTATTCTATATTATTTTTATAAAAAAGTTATAAATAAAGATTATTGCTGGGTGACAGGTAAGATTGTCCCAGAATGTATTTATTGAATGGCTCGATTTGAAAAGGATGCTTGATTATTGGCGCAAGCAAAGCTGGAAGTACAGAATCAATGCCATTTTCATAGATAAAATGGACCACATCTATTTTCTTTCGAGCAGGATGAGGTGTACACCGGTACACGTCGCTTTTGAGTTGCCAAAACAAAAAGGTTAACATTTAATGATCTCTGTTCTTTTGGGAGAGAGCGTTTTTTTTAGAAAAACCGTATCAATTGATAAAATTACTGTAATAGTTGAAGTTCTCTGCCAAGTTTTTGTCTTTTCAAAATGATAAAATTGCTATAGAAGTTTGAAAAGTAAAATTGCATTTAATCTATGAAAGTGGCATTTATTCCATACTAATCAATTGATCAAATTACTATAATAGTTGAAGTTCTCTACCAAGTTTTTCTTTTCTTTTAAAAAAAAAGATAAAATTGCTATAAAAGTTTGAAAAGTTTGAAAAAGATACCTGATTACGAAATCGTATCCTCTGCATTAAGTTAATGAATTTGGACCGTCCGATATGATTTAAATTCTGTGCTAATTAGATCCATACTAATATTAAAGGGCTCCTAAATTATAAGTTG
Source organism: Carex rostrata (assembly GCF_964058835.1). Taxonomy (NCBI): domain Eukaryota; kingdom Viridiplantae; phylum Streptophyta; class Magnoliopsida; order Poales; family Cyperaceae; genus Carex; species Carex rostrata. Next base: position 3,717,961 of record NC_135931.1, on the reverse strand, counting down.
TGACCGGATTGACTATGTTTAAAATCAGACGGCCGAGATGGGTTAACTCAAAATATGCTCTTTTGAGTTAATGCAGACGATGCGGATTACTGGGGATCCGGATCCCCTAAAGTAATATAATCTTTGGGTTTTGGATCGAGATTGTCTAATTCAAATTCGTTTCTTGAGATTATTTTCCAATTCGAATTTATCTCTCAGGATGTGCGCGCTCCACTTCAAATAAATTATTACTTATTCAAATCGGACAGTCCTAATTTAAAACTCAAAGATTAAGTTACTTCACTGAATCTGAACTCAATTACTGGCCCAAGCAAAGCTGGAAGCACAGCTAGTATGGAACAACACGTCTCTTTTGATTTGCCAAAACGAAAAGTTTAACATTTAATAATCTCTTTTCTTTTGAGAGAGCGTTTTTTTTTTAGAAAAACCGTGTCAGTTGATAAAATTACCATAATAGTTGAAGTTCTCTACCAATTTTTTTCCCTTTTCAAAAAGATAAAATTGCTATAAAAGTTTAAAAAGTAAAATTAAAAATAGAAGATAGAATAGACTACGGTACTTTGCAATATGCACATAAGTGCTATAGATTTTTATTTTTATTTTTAAAATTCAAATAGCTGATTTAAGTCGTTTAATACGATCTTCGTATGAAAATTTAATAGAAGTCTAAATTATATATTTTTTTTATATAAATAGAAAAATACTTGATATAAAAAAAATTGAACTATCCTAACTCCTAAGGTAATGATTTTTTACTTATTTTAAAAAATGGTAAAAATATTATAAAAATGACAAATTTGATCGGTTAGTATATTTTTATATGAATATCACATTAAACGGTTCAGATCGATTGTTTCAATTTTATAAACTTAATTCCCAACACTACACATTTCAAAGTACCGTAGCCACACCGTAATAAATATAATATTTATAATTTAAATCAGGTGCTTAGGCACAATTCAGAGGTGGAGGTAGTAGTGTAGAATGAGATCGATTGACCTCCAATTTTTTTTTTTCAAAAACTAGTAATGAATTAGACTTTTGTTCTATAATTTATAATAAAATACTACAAGTACAAGAAATTGACCCCTATATTTTTTTTTGAAATTTTATACTATTAGTCGCCATTTTTTTTTAAAAAAAATTGTGTATAATTTGAAATATTTCTAACATTTTAAAATTTTTTAAATTAAAAAAAAAAACAAAAACTCACATGTAACATTTTTTATTTTATATTATCTCTTTTCACTCACCATTCTTATTAAAAAATATTTTTATCCCCTTTCAAAAAATTATTTAATCATTAAGTTCGAACCGTTGATATTCAAATCTATGACCATGACCGACTAAAAACAGCTTGTTTAAAATTTAACATATAATTCCAATTTACTGTCCACCTGTCGCCGTTGAATTCTATCAGCAACATGAGTTCGTATCCTCTGCATTAACTCAAAAAGGAATCTTTTGAGTTAATGTTTATGGACCGTCAGATTAGCTTTAAGATTCGTGTAGATTAAATACGCACTAATATTAAAGACCCCTACATTACAGGCCGGAGCCGGATGGGCTCCATTTACAATCAGACGGCCCAAATATATTAACTCAAAATTTTGAGTTAATGCAGACGATGTGGACTCGAGCAACATGGCCAAAACACGTCTCTTTTGATGTCTTGCCAAAAACGCTAAATATCTCCTGCTGCTCATTCCTTCCTTCCTCTCTCTCTCTCTCTCTCTCTCTCTCTCTCTCTCTCTGCTCTGCTCTGTCGCATCTCCTCTTCAGTCGCTGCGACAGAAAGTCAGTCAAGTCAGGTCAGGTCTCTTGGAGGTTTGTTTATTCAATTCTTTGCTGAGAAATTAGTTGAGCACCAAGTGGATTTAGATTTTAAGAATTCGCAAGTTTGACACCTCACTCACAGCCTCAATTTATTTTCTCCCAAACCGCAGTTGATGCAATTTTGGTAATTGCGTGATGTTCGAACCATTTTTGAGAGCATGATTGCCAGAGTTACAGAGACCATGGAATTTAGCAATACTGAGTTAAGGGAATGGTGCCGTGAACTTCCCAAAGTGGAGCTTCACACTCATCTCAATGGCTCTATCAGAGACTCTACACTCCTGTGAGTCCTCTCTCTCTCTCTCTCTCGTATGCGTGCGAAGGGTTGATTTTGTAATATCTTCCATGCAAAGGATATTCAATAGAATTTTAAAGGAAAATCAACTGTGATCGCAGTGCTATAACTGAAAATTTGAAATTGTAGATTTAATTCAAAACATTTAATTTTTACTTGTTCAATTTATCCACAATTTCTGGTTAGCACGAACTGTATGACCGGTATTGATGAACTGTTAAGAAATGTGAACCTATTCACAAGAAATTATAGTATCTCGAGTTGAATATATAGTGCAAATAGGAAGTTGAAGTCTTCTATTTATTTGAAGTTACCTGTGATTTTTTTAGCAAAGAGTTTTTTGCACAATTCTTATTTGTTCTGTCAATTTTATTTTCAGCGAACTTGTGAAAAATCATGGAGATAATGGAATTATTGTTTCTAAAGATGTTGAGCACATGATTTTAGAAAGTACGCCATGTCTGATATTCACCTACTCATCATAATCATCTTTTATCTTTAATTATCTTATCAAGTGCAATAATATTTTCTGGATTCATATAAGGAACAGCCATAGCAATCATGTTATTATTACCATGAATGAGGCTATGGTAATATGCATAGATATTGGTCCCTACTATGGATCAATATCTCCATTTCCAAAATCTAAACAGTTTATCTAAACCGTTTGACATGATCTCCACATTAAAATGCATTTGCAATTTGCAGACTAAAATTTTGAGAATTCTTTTACTACTTTTTCCAAATAGATAGAAAATCACTACTTCTGAACGGTTTAGAATCTTTAGACCAAATGATTTTCTACCTATTTAAAAAATAGTAAAAAAAATTCTAAAATATGTAAAATTTGATCTACGAGTACATCTTTAGAGGGAGATCATGTTGAACGATTCAAATCGATTGTTTGAACTTTGAAATAGAGATATTGATCCATAGTACGGACCAACATGCGCTATACATTGTACCATGGCCTCATTCTTATTACCATTTTCTTGTTTTGATATAGAGGGTACGTCCTTGAGAAAGTGCTTTGATCTTTTTGCTGTGTACCATGTGCTCACCACTGATCATGAAACGGTGAAAAGAATCACCAAGGAGGTATGCTCCGCAACTCCTCAAGTCTCATAACTAACTTCCATTGCGCTTTTTTAAGTTAACTGCCTTGATTTGATACTCTAAGCAGGTCGTTGAGGACTTTGCTGCTGATAATTGTATTTATCTAGAGCTCAGGACTACTCCTAAGGTACTATTAAATATTAATTTCTAATACCAATTATAGCTGGTACAATACTTTTTTAGAAGAGGCATGATATGTACCACCAAACTAAGCTGCACCAAGACCCTCAACAAGTCAAAGGTATAGTGGAGAAAAAAGGGCATAACAATGTGGGTCAAAAAGGTATATTATATCAACATTTGTACACTAACAGGATATAAAGAGGGGTTAGAATAAAAAAGATTTCAATAAACAGTTTACCATCTTTTATGTGGCATAAATCAGTTCTTCTAAACTTAACATCACACTTCACAAAGGTGATTGTTTTCCAGAACAATTCAGGTATCTGCTACTGCATGCCAATGTTTTATATTTTTTTGTCAATCTGATATCGAGTTATATATTCAATAACAAGGTTTTGGCGTCACATTGAGACAGCTTGATGGTTGCAACCTTATATGTCCTGATATGAGACATGACGCATGACTTGGAATTTAGTGGTTTGGCGATGGAAAATTTTGAGTGGAATTTGTGTAAATTGAGTTCAATTGTATTAAGGGTAAATCGGGATACTTTATCTTAAGCAACACGCACTTCTAAAATATGTAAGGGAAAAATTAATTGATAAAGAGATAAATTAGTTCTTGGATTCATTTCTATTCTTTTTTCTTACATCCACTAAAAGGGGTATTTACGAGAGCAAGCGAAGACATACGCTAAAAATTTGAACAATACTATTCGTTCTCCTAACTATCAGATAGTAATACAAATAAGTTTTCTGTTCTTGTACCATCATTCATCTTCAATTTATTCGCTAAATTTATTTGTTTAGGTCATTGCACAACCTCAGTCTTTCCTCTATTTCTCCATCACTATGGTATCAAGTATTAACCTGTTGGTAATTTTCTTGGTCATGTAGAATAATGAAGCTAAAGGGATGACAAAGCGATCATACATGCAAGCTGTAATTGATGGGTTAAAAGCAGTTGATATAGTAGATGTTGACTTATGGGGCTGTGGATTGAACAATGAGGAAAGTGGAGATACCAGGCGAAAGAAAATATTCGTGAGGCTTCTCTTGAGTATTAACCGCAGCGAAGCAACTTCATCGGCCATAGACACGGTATGTGCTGTTGCATTCAGTCTATGACAGTACATACCAGGTAAAACTTAACAGGTTGTTCTGACAAAATGGTATATCTTGTTGCATTCGGCTTATGCCAGTAAATGCCAGGTATTAAATTTAACGGATACTATTCTGACAGATGTGGTTCACGTTAGGTGGTTCTTCATTGTTTCAGTACTAAGATGACAAAGAAACTCACTTATTAAATATATGATTTCTCTTTAACCAAGCAGTGAGTACAGGACAAAATTTGTATGCAAGACTAAAATCTATATAATCACAAGTTCACAACTATAATTACTTTGCTTTATTTACCATCTTGTTGCTAACTGTAACAGCAGTGCTGGAAAATCATATGCCATAGTTCAAATTTCTTTTTGTTGGTTTGTTTCAATATTTTGTATTAACTTTAGTGTTGAGATGGTATTGCACAAATGCAATTGTTTCAATGAACTTTTTGGAAGGTGTGAGGGGTTTCTTTATGTGTTTGCAATGGTGTGGTGCGCGTGTGCACACGTGCCAGGGGGATTTGATTGGGATCCAGTTAATAAACCAAACAACATAAAGATTTTAAATTCTAACTGTTCCAGCGTCAAACTTTTGTAGGTTAATTTGGCAATGGAAATGAAGGACGTGGGGGTAGTTGGAATTGACTTGTCTGGTGACCCTACTGTTGGCCAGTGGTAAATGGAGAGACTTGTATGATTAGCCTAAAATGTTAGCTTATTATTATTACTTGAACAATATTTATTCTCTCTCCTTTTGAAGGGAGACAGTACTACCAGCACTAAAACTTGCCAGAGAACTGGGCCTTTCTGTTACTCTTCATTGCGGCGAGGTCAGTATACAAATTTTGTGATCATCTTTTTTTGTTTGATATTTCTTAAATTTTCTGTTTTTTGTTTATTTATCTCTTTTATTGATCTGTGCTTATACAGTGTTCTAGTATCAACTGCACGTTAAATTCATTCCCAGTCTCTTCAGGGCCTTTTTATATACAGCTATCTGAATCCCTTTGATTTTAATATACAATTTTTAAAATTTCTTTTTGCTACTATCTTGAGGTTTTACCTGTTTACAAATAAACCAACACTTCTCTCATTCGCAAGTACAATGTACTTTGGGATTTTTACAGATACTATCTTATCTCAAACAATACTTCAGTAAGAAAATGACTAAATTTCTCTTTATCTTTTCATTCACTGAATCATCTTAATCATATTGCATCTAAGCTAATAAGTAAGAACCAAAAGCTGAGTCCTCCTGGTTCGGTTTTATTTCCATACTTACGAGCGCAAAGGTTGTTTTATAGTGGTAACGTTATAAATTATTAATGAAAATAAAAGCATTTATGTCTCTTTGAGTTTACTTGGCGGTATTATAATAGAAATATGGGCAGTTGGGCACTGCTTGCAAAAGTTAGCACTACTGGGTTTTTCTTTTCCAGTACAGTGAAATATCGGATCTGGTTTTCTTAAAAGGATACAGCCATTGTTTTTAAAGTGTTTATTGAAAAATTTCACAGATTAGCATATCGCTAAAGTCTAGTGATAATAGGTACGTAATAGCAAGGAGATCCAAGCCATGCTCGACTTCAATCCTGAAAGGTTAGGCCATGTATGTCTCCTTGCAGATGAAGAATGGGATAGGCTTAAATCTCTAGTGATCCCGGTAAGCATCTCTTTTGGCTATCTTCCGAGCCACCCAAACAATTTTAAGTCAAGCGAAAAGTGACTAAATTGATTTGATTTTCTTAATATTAATTCGGGCAAATTCATTCATAAGTAGTTCGTATGAGCTGGGAATCCTAATCGAAGTCAATAGAGATACAACAAATTTCCATCTATTTAAATTTGACATTTGCATGCTACTATCAGCTATACAATGGATAATAAGTTCAATATTAAGGGTGCTTTCTGCAATAATGGTGAAATATTGGTATTCTTTGCATGAACCAATTTTTCTAGGCTCATAAATACTTTATGCTTTTTGTAGGTGGAAATATGCTTGACATCAAATATTATGACACAGACCATTCCTTCGATTGAGTTGCATCATTTTGGTTAGACCTATTCTTTACTATCTTTTAGTTTGTTCTCTTTATGAGATGAATTTTCATCTAATTATTTCCAGTCATCAAGTGACAAACTGACAATTCATATTCCTCAAAAAGTCAACTCCAACAACTATCAAGAATGCCCCTCAATAAAAATACCCCTTTGTTAAAGTTCCGCTAAAATTAGACAGGACATTGTTCTTTGAGCTTGAAAATAAAGGTGAACTATCTAACACTTCAATTTTCTTACTTCTAATTCACTACAGCTGACCTTTACAAATCAGAACATCCAATGTCTTTATGCACTGATGATACTGGTCTTTTCTCTACAACCCTGTCAAATGAGTACTACAAAGCTGCATTGTCATTTGGTAGGTTTTTACTTCTTGACAGACATATCAGTTTTACAATAAGGTGTTGGTGGTAACAGTCCGATACCTGCTGTAAACTTTTTTTCTTGATGATATGGAATTATGGATAAGGCTCAATGTCCTTGCAGAATTTCTTTGCCAATGGAAATCTGAACCTTGTGGTCCCGTCCTGCAAGGGGTGGAACTAGAAAATTTTTATTGGGAGGGGTCTGAAACGTAAAATGCACAATATGTGAAAGTGGGATTTGAATCCAAGTCTCCACAACTAAGCTACAAGTACACATTTAGCATTTTATGAGGGCTGAACCATTTAAAAACTTAAAAAAGATAAAATTCAATTAAATATCAATATACGTAATTAAAAAAATAATAGGAGTGCTATTGGCTTTTTTTGGTTGGAGTATAATTACTTGGGGTTTTTGACTCAATTTTGCTGGGGTTTTTAGAAATTCCTGAGCAGCACTCCATGTAAGAAGTTCAAACTTTGTGGTAACATTTTGAATTTTGTATGAAATTAGGTCTGGGCAAGGAAGAAATGTTTAAACTGGCTCAAGAGGCGGTTAACTTTGTGTTTGCAGATGAAAGTGTGAAGCAGCATCTGACGCAGAAATTTGAGGAAGCAAAGGGACAAATGTTATAGTTAGATTAAATACACTAGCCTAGTTATTGATTATAGATAGTTAATTTACATGTATCCTTAAAAAAAACTATGGTCAATTGATTTGACCGAAACACCATTATCATTTATAAGCAATTTAAATGGCCGATTTGATGGGGTCAAATTTCCCGCTGATTGTAGAATTGATATGTTTAAGGAGCAATGTATTTATTTTCCAATTTATAATTTTTCCATATTTTGTGTAAAAATAATTAAAAATAATCGTAATGTATATAAAAAAAATAAGTATAGTATTTAATCTGGCGGAGCATTTTATAGTGACATTCTGATTTTCAGCAAACTAATTTAATATAAAAAAAAATTTAATGGCACTTAAAATTTACCAAAATTAATTATCGGAAGTGTAGCGACAGAAAAGCTGCATGGAACAAACTCTTGGAAGATTAATAATATGGTGGAAGAACCTGGCGTTGCCATTATTCTTTTTAGTGTACTGTCCACTAATGTATAATTCGCATCCTCTGATATCTCATATTTTGCGTGACTTTTTGGAAAATATCGACCGTTCAGAAACGCTCTGCACGAATCTCAAAACTCAACCCCCTGCCTATCTCCGAATCTCGAAACGCTCTGTGCGAATCTCGAAACTCAAATAAGCCCCCGTGCGCTATCTCTGAAAAGGCACCGGACGCGTCGGTCACGCAAATTAAAGAGTATGGCTAATATAACATTAGTGTCATTTCAGTCTATATAACATCAACTCCAAAACCTATCAAATCGAGTTCAAATGGTGAATCCAAACCGTTCAAATCAATTTACTTTATGAGTGATGTATTTACATGCAAACTTTTTATATTTTGAAGTTATTTTAGTATCAAATCAAGCGGCAAAAAAATTGAAAAATAAATATATTAAAATTAACTTAAAAACTCAAACATTTAACCGCTTGACTTGATATAAAATAATGAAGTAGATCAGTTTGAATTCACTATTTGAAATTAATTTGATAGATTTTAGAATTAGTGTTATATAGACTAAAATAACAGTCTGATGTTATAGAGCCCATACTCCAAATTAAATATGAGATATCTCAGAGGATAACAGTCTGATGTTATAGAGCCCATACTCCAAATTAAATATGAGATATCTCAGAGGATGCGCACTCAGAATATAAAAAAAATTGTCTAAGCCCGGGTTCGAACCGGGGACCTTTCGCGTGTGAGGCGAACGTGATAACCAACTACACCACCCAGACTTTGTTGAAGTAGCTGTTTTCTTTCTGTAAATGAATGAAATTATAATCTTTTTTTATTTTTTATTTTTTTATTTTTTTATTTTTATTTATTTATCATGTGCGATTGCTTTTGAAAACACAGACATAGAAACAAATATCGTTACAAAATAACAAAATTCCACCTATTTTATTTATTCATTATAAATTTTCATGCATATTATTTTATGGACCGCATACGAAAAACTTGCGAATCGTGTATTCAGAGTATCTATTTTTATCCATTTCGATATTCAGTATTGCAGGACGATATATTTATTTTTTCAAGATTTAAACGATGCATTACAAATATATCACCAAACTAATGTAGATTACCTCAATTTAGAAATTCAAATCTTGACGGGCACACGTATTTGTCCGAGAAATATGGTATTTGATCGCGAGAGGTTAGTATATACACATATATGTATATTTAATTTGCTTGTCGTGCAAAATAAAATAGTACAAAAAAGTTTAGAGTACTGGTATGCATTTTATTTTATATATATGAATTAAAACTACACCATAAATGAATAAACAAATTTCATTAAATATCTTTAATCCCTCATTCGATTCATTTTATTCGTCAGATCGATTGTCAATGATCCTGATCAAATTAGGTCGTGTTAGAAATTAAGACACAAGTTTATACTAATTTATGTTTTTCCATGTTACTCTGTGCATAGGATTCTCAATAGTCAATACTGATGTGCTGTCCCTTGATAAGTCACGGTGTGACTTAGATCACGTGTCGTGTCATGACCAAATTAAATTTGAAATGATAATCACGACATGTTAGTTATGTTGTGATTATACGTGATGTCCAAATGTAACTGATCATGTTAGTTACGTTTGATCACATTTAACAATATATTTCATAATTTAAGTCAATTTACTGATGATTCATCATTCAATTAAGATATAACTGTCACAATAACACGCGACTTATGCGACCATGCATCATGCTGTGATCGGATCTTTCATGTGACATGTGTGTTATGTCACATTTTTAAAAGATAATCACATCACACAAATGATCACGACATGAGATACATGAATTACGGTACGTAACCAATACACAAATCGTATGTACAACTATAAGAAGAGAAAATTGCCAAAAACAAATATTTTTAATTTTATGTATTATGTATATATATATTTTCTAATTTTTAATGCAATCTCACGGGCGGATAGCCGGATAGGCCCTGGTTTTGCTTAGCGGGCAAGTAAAACTTTACCCTACGATATCTCCCAACCCGAATTCATTTCACTCAAGTACTTTACCCTTTCAATTTGAATCAGATCCGCTCATTATCCACTGACACGATCTCAAAGTGCTCCTGCATTGCAGTTCCGGAACGGAAAACGGATTGATCCGATTCTGATCGGACGGTCATGATTTAAAATCAACCGATGAGGTAATGCAGAGGATCAGGACTGCTTCCAAGTTCCGACGAATTCGCATGCTCTGAGATATCTTATATTTTGCGTGACTTTCTGGGAAATCTCAACCGTTGAAATACGTTCTGCACGAATCTCGAAGCTCTAATAATACTGGGCCGCGCGCTATCCCCGAATAGGCACCGGACACGTCGGTCACGCAAAATAAGAGATATCTCAGAGGATACGCACTCAGTTCCAACCCTCCCCGGACCCAATCAATCCCGAATGCGTACTCTGAGATATCTCAACTTTTGTTTGACCGACGTGCACGGTGCCTATATGCTTTAGATTCGTGCAGGACGTATCTTAACGGTTGTGATTTTCCGGAAAAACACTCAAAAGTTTGAGGCATCTCAGAGGATGCGAATTCATCAATCCCCGTGCGCACGTTTCTAAAGCCCATTGGGCCAACTCGAAGATCATAAATCAAGCGCCGCCTCTCTTCTCTTTTTCTTTCCTCGCGGCTTGCGCAAACCCCTCGTCGCAGTTCTTCGTTTTTCCTCATCCCTGCTCTCTACTGGAGAAGAAAGAGAGGGAAAATCGAGAAAGAAGCAAGACGAGATTGTTTTTAGTTCATTTCATGTCTTCTCCTTGCCCGCTCCTTTATCTTCTGGGCCCAATTTCGCTTTAACGTTGACTCCGCTTCACGGTTGGGCAGGATGAGTGATAATAAGGTAATATAGAAGGGTTTATAATTTTCTTAGCCCTTTACGCTTCATCTCTTCAGAACTTGTATAATTTATGTGCCTTTATCTATATTTTCGCTGAAATTGAGAAGATTGATGATATTTGCTGTCGATTGGTGGTTTTAGGAGGCGGTAAACTTGTTTTATGCTAGGTTTATTCTTCTTAATTGTTATCAGGTGTACCACTTGAAGATTTGCATTGGCAAGTGATCTCTGAGGATCTCTGAATTTTTTCTTTATATGGTGTTTGTTGTTGTCAAACTCTCTTGCAGATAGCAATGTTTTTGTTTTCCTGAATTTTGTACTAATAGTCTTTGGATTATTACTTCTAGAAGAAACAAGGTCTTTTGAAACCCTTGAGGTTTTTAAGTTTTCTAATAACTGCAACTGCTTTAGGGTTTTGATATATACAAAATGTTGGTTTCCTATAGTAGGCATTGTATTTCTCATCCTAACGTTGTAATCTGTGTAAAAGAGATTCCAGGAGTTGTTGCATATTTTCAGAGGGCCCATTAACAAATGTAATTTGACAAATCCTTCCTAAAGGCAACTGTGCTGTCATCAAATTGCAGGAATGTAACCTATATTGTTGCTTACAGTTTTGATATAATACTTGGTATATGCTTTGGGTTTTAACAATATGAAGTGCCTTCTGACAATTATTCTTTCTATTTCTGTAGGTGGTGCTTTTTGGTGATTTCACTGAGGCTGAAACCAAAATTTTTCAAGGGCAACCAAGCAGTACACCTGTTGCTCCTACAAAGAATGAAGGCTTCAGATTTGGCTCTCTGGACTTCCCTTCAATAGGCTTACTGGAGAGCCCCTTTGTAAACAAGCAATCTATTTCACCTGTCCAATCAGGTGGTAATGAAAACAATACTATCAAGACGGAGATGCTATTTAGTAATAACTTATCACCTGATACTATTGTCCATGCAAATGGGACCTCCAAAAGCTCCATATCGTCAGCTAATGGTTCCTCTAGTAAGTTAGAGAAATCAGTGAAGAAAAATGAAGTTAAAGAGGTTTTACCAAAGGTGCAAACCAATGGGGTTCAAAGTGTGAATGGTGGTGCCCCCTTTTATATATCGAAACTTGTTGTGACCCCAAAAAATGAGAAGAAGGAATCAAAGGATCTATCGACTAAAAGGCAGGAGAATGGGGTCAAAGTTCAAAGTGCGGCCATTAATTATGATCCTACTGTTGATGTGGTGCTGAAAAATGAGAAGAAACCTCATTCAACTACTCTAGTACCACGTGGCTTGGTAAATACTGGGAATACATGCTTCTTAAATGCTTCTTTGCAAGCGTTACTCTCTTGTTCACCCTTCGTGGAGTTCTTGCAAGGCTTGCGTGATCGTGCTTTACCAAAGGTCTGTACCTGGTACCTACTAAATTCAATTTTTTTTTGTACTTACAGTTGATTGTCTGGCTTTGTCTGGTTTTGAGTTGAACTATTGAGGATTACTTGTCAATTCCAGTTGACAATTGCATGCTGGAATCTGAATTCATGTAAGGTTGAGGTTTTGTTATTAATATGCCAAATCAAATCTTGATTTGATTGAATTTATTCTAAGTCTATTGAGGTTAGAAAGCAATGGATTTGAGCTACATCTGATGCTGATTTGTTATAAAAAATAAACTGGTATTTAAATTTCTTAAAGGAGGTCATCTTTTTTTTTATCTGTTTGGATTTCAATTTGTTTGTTAAAATATGGATTTTATTTGTAGTTTCTAGGCCGCTTCATTTGCCCAAGTTTATTAAATATCCAACAAGATCTGTATTCAACAAGTGATGATCTATTAAGGAACTTCCATTATTTCTCTTTTAGGAATTCCCCTGAGGCCCTCTTTATTTATCTCTTTCTCATGCTAAAATCAAAACCTGATCCTCTGAATTGCTGTTTGCATCAGTTGTTATAAGCTTTGAACATTAAATTGCAGCTCAGTTTGGTACTTGAGATATGATATGGTGTTCCTTATATTCAGTCCTCTCATTTCTTTTAGTGATAACATTTTGTTCTCACTTGTCATTGTGCCTTATGAGCAGCACAAGAAATGGCCTCCCTAGAGCAATCCCAAAACTAAAAACTATATAAAAAGTGTATGCTGCATATCCAGAGGAGAATTGATTTACTGTATCAGAAACATGTACACGACGATACATGTGCCTGTAATCAAGAAGAATACTGCATGGGCAGTATGCTCATTTCTCGGGCTTTCTTATTGGCAGTCTAAGTCAATTTATTTTTGTTGCTTATCTCTAGTAGATAATATTTTAATTGAAAGTTGTTGTCCAGGTTGCTTATCCCACATTGGGTGCATTTGTTGATTTCATCTCCAACTTTGACATGCCTGAAGACTCTAGCACCAAGTTAAACGGCAAAGGAGGAATCGAGTGTGCAAAATCTCTGTGCCCAGTCATGTTTGATCCAGTTTTGCGAAGCTTCAATCCCAACCTGCCTACTGGGGTCTCTGCTCACCCAAGGTTTGAAGTTTGTTATAATAATAGGATTGGTATGCCAGATATCTGCATGCCACATGATTGGTTAGACAGTAGAAGTGTACCTCACTGTTAAATTTTATGAAGTGCCACATGATTGAATATACAAATTGAACAGATTTCTGAATTATTTGCAAATTTTACGAATTGTTCCCATTTTTTTGCAAATTATTTGCATAATTTGTTTTCTTTCTTATAATTCCAAAAAATTGATATATTTTTGTGTATTTAATTAAAATGGACTAATCCCTTTGGTTTTTCTTGACATTTAAAACCTTGTTTCTTTTTACCAGTTATAATGCTGTAATTGGTTTTCATCTAATCTTTTAGACAAGAAGATGCTCAGGAGTTTTTGAGCTTCCTCATGGACCAAATGCACAATGAGCTGTTGAAGCTGAACTCTGGCTCTCCAAATTCAAAAGAAGGGAAGCTGTCTCTTCTCTCTTTATCAGAAGATGATGAAGGCTGGGAAACAGTGGGGCCAAAGAACAAGTCGGCAGTTACAAGAACTCAGATCTTTGTCCCTTCTGAGCTGAGTGCAATCTTTGGCGGTCAACTAAGAAGTGTTGTAAAGGCTGCTGGTATGTTTTGATGTCATTTTCGTTTGCAGATTTATTTATGTTGCCTTATCATGAATGTTTGAATATTATAATTGTGCCTGCAAAAAAATGATCATCAGGATCTTGTAATATCGACTTGTTCTGCTCCACTGTTTCCCAGCCTTCATCATCTTCTGATATATGAAAATAAGGGCCTTTACGGTAAGAAAGTGAAATTTGTTCAATTAGAATAATCTTAATAATCTTCAAGAAATGCAGGAAAGGTCAAAATGATCATCAGGATCTTGTAATATTGTTGCAGTAGAACAGCTCAATTAGTCATTGTAGTCCCTATTATATTATGTATTTTTATTGTTACATCAAAACATATGTTGAGTAATCTTGCTAAGGTTGATCTTTGGTAAAATAAAATGATTTAGTAATTGAAAAATGACATTAGTCGGGAATGCACATTGAATGCTGAGAACACATTGAAATTTTGGGTAGTAAGTCCATATTCATAGTCCAAAAAGCCACTGTCCTTGTATGATACGAAATGAAACAGAAGGTACGGTACCAGTAGCATGGTGATTGCATTAGGCCGATTCAATGCTAGATGCATAGGTAAATATACTGATTTGAGCATTGTTAGTTGCCAACAATACCAGTTGCTGATGCAACATCCTCCTTGGCTGCATTTTCTATATCTTTGATGACCCGAGTTATATAAAAAAGAACAAAGTGGACCAATCCTTGAGAGACTAATAATCTGCAGTCTTACAATTTCGGAAAAATGAATAGCGCCATAGGTACTGTCTTGATAGCTGAATTAGGGTAGCACATATCTGATTAGACTTTTAGGATCTAATTACAACTTGTAATCAGGCTGCTAACAAGTTTTAATGTTGCATGTTGGTGCAGGGAACAAAGCATCGGCAACTGTACAGCCTTTCCTGTTGCTGCATCTTGACATCTTCCCTGATGCTGTTCACACAATCGAAGATGCTTTGCGTTTTTTCTCCGCTCCAGAAACCCTAGAAGGATACAGAACAGCTTCTGGCAAGGTAGTTTTGTGCTTTCATAGGCTGAAATTCAGGTGCTATACTGTTTGTTTGAACTACTTGCATGCTATTGAACTGATCAACTCTATCTAGGCAAATGCAGCCTCAGTGACATCACAATGAATTGCATAGCCCTCAATTAAACCCTAGCCTCTTTTTTTTTAACTATTGTTTTCATAAGAATCCTCTTAATTCTGCTAGGACCTGAATAGTATAATATAGGCTCAATCACTCTGATTTGCAATTGAATACCTGCACTAGCTATGGTTGGAAGTACTGCTGGTAAGTTATAATGTTAATAAAGCTAAGAATTTGTAAACAATAACGTGGTTTCTTTGCACTGAATTTCACAATGTTTTGTCGCTGAATAGTTATTTAATGAGATCAATTTTATTTTATAGGCGGGTGTGGTGGCTGCTCGCAAAGCTGTGAATATACAAACACTTCCTGCCATAATGATTTTACACCTAATGAGGTTTAGTTATGGTGGTCATGGGAGCAATAAGCTTCACAAACCAGTGCAGTACCCTCTTGAGCTGGTTCTTGGCCGTGACCTGGTGATCTCCCCATCAGAGGTGAATCTTTTTAACTCCTTTTCTTTTTCCTGTCTTGCTGCTTACTAGTTGTGATGATTAGAAGTCAAGGATGGCTTGAAGCTAACTACAAGCATTAGTTTTGTTTGTTTAATAGTTCAATTGGGTACTATTTTCTTGTCAAGAAAAAGTCCGGCACTGTCTTGAAATGTATCTTTGTTGAATTGCTTTTGTTCTTACTTTGTTATGTCGCGGATACTTATATTAGTTATATAAAAATAATGAGCTGTATATCAAACTATGCTCTTAGGATCTTTGTTTTATCATAATTTGCGCTATTCAGATACACTTGCAACTAGCAAGCCTTATCTGACAAGACATCTCTGAGTAAGTATTGTCTAATGTTTTTGCATGCTCTGACACATTCTCGTGTCATGCAGAGGAGAAGATACGAGCTTGTGGCAACCGTCACACATCATGGTAGGGATCCATCAAAGGGACACTATACAGCTGATACCAGGTATTCAAATGGTCAATGGCTAAGGTATGACGATGCATCTGTCACAGTTATCAACACAAAAGACGTCTTGCACGAACAAGCTTATATCTTATTCTACAAGCAAGTATAGGCTGGATTCTGCTGTGCTACTACTCCATAGTTATCGAGTGATTGACATGGCAGTTTAGGTTGGGTAGTAAAAGGGTGTCAGAAACATGAAGAAAAGTGCTGGTGATGGTAAATTGAGGATTAGGATTTTGCATGATTGAGGCCTTGTAAATTTTCTGTGCTTTTGTTCTGGCAAAGAATGATGCTGGCTCTGTCACACTTATTTTATTTTAGGTTGATAGTCAACTTTTCCTCTTTTATCTTCGGTTCTTTTAATCCCGGTTTCATGTTTATGTTTTCTTAGATTTAAATTACATCAGTGGTCCTAATATTTTCATTTTTATTCATTTATTTTTATAAATCAGCAAGAATTTAATATTACCACAAGGGCCGAAAATACTCGTTGCCTGGGTCATTTGTTTGGTTATTTTGTGATAATAACTTATGCTGTGTTGTATAATGGTGTGTGGTACGTTTGAGTTGAAATGATTTTTGGAAAATATTTCACTTAGCCTACAAATCTTGATGAAAATTTCACAAATCTGTTCTTAGAAAAAATAAATTCTTCATAAAACCTTGAAATGGCTGTTTAACTGAGAAATAAATTCAATTTTATTTTATAAAAAGTTTCATATTACTCTTTTAACCTGTAGTATATCTAAAGTGCACGTTATATTATGTTAGGCACAAATATTTGGTGATTTTTTAGTAGGTCCAAGGATCATATGGGATAAATATTTGCTGATTTTCTACAATGGTTGGGTATTAACCTTTACATAACAATTTTTTTACTGTTTGGATTTGTCAATATTAACATAATCAAATTTCTGAAGTGCAACACTGATATAGATCAATTATAACTGTTTGGATTTGTCGATACAATAGGTTTCGGAGTTGCACTTGGTGAACTTTTGTTTCATATTGTTATGGAAAAACAGACTGATATTTTTATTTTCTGACAATGGAAAATATTAATTATGTAATGGCTTATCTAATTATCTTATAATTCTAGAATAGGCAAAGGTGGTGGTTTTGTTTAAGGGTAAATTTCATTGGAGGTTACTGAACTTTGTCTTTTGTAATGAATTGATAATTGAAGTTTAATTTGTTTCAATTAAGTTATTGAACTTTTTATTTGTTCTAATTAAATCACTCTATATTTTTTTTGTCCAAAATACTAATGAAATATACTTATTGCATCCAAAATGTTATCAAAATATGCTCATTCTATCTAAAATACTAACAGAATGATTATATTATTTTCAAATACTAACGGAATGAGAATATTCCGTTAGCATTTTAGACAGAAAAATTATAGAATGACTTGATAGACAAATAAAAAATTCAATAACTTGAAACAAATCAAACTTGAGTAATTAGTTCGTGACAAAAAGTTCAGTGACCTCCCACAAAATTTACTTTTATTTTATATCGATCGGATGATTCGTGGTAGATATGATATTTATGCATCTCAGCCAACCGAGCCACCAACTAAAAAATAAAGTCTATACTATACAGAGTTCCTTTTTTAAATATTTAAACACGTATTAAATCTCCAACTTTGAAGAGTAAGACTATTATTTTCGGAAGTAATATCAATGTGAGAAAACATTAATGTGTACAGTTTAAATTTAATTACTAAAAAATATAGCATACTTAAATTTTTGGGGAATTTCACATATACCGGTAAAAAAAAGATAAAAGATGAGTTCGGCTACTGTGACATTGATAGTATTTGCCACTAACTTCAAAACTTATTGTATATGATTCAAATGATGAATCCAAACCGTTTAAACAAACCTACTTTGTGAGTGATGTTTTATAATTTACATGCAAAATTTATAATCTGCCGAATTATTTTAATACTAAGTTATCCAATAATAAAATAATAATAAATAAATGCATTAAAATTAACTTAAAATCTCACTTATGAACACTTGACTTGATACTAAATAACTTCAAAAATTATAAATTTTACATATAATCACACCAATCATGAAATATATATGTTTGAATGGTTTGAATTCGTTATTTTTTAGCCGATTCATTTTGAAACTGGTAGTATTAGAAAGAGATACTACCGATGTAACAATAGCCAGACTCTAAAAGCACAAAATAATTAACTAAAAACTGAAGAATTTCAGTCAAGTTGTGCACAAGAGATGTGGGCTTACATAGAGACTGTCACAATCGGCATGCTATGAAAGAATCAATGTTGAGAGAGGATAGGATCAGTACTATGCAGTGAAACATATTGCACACTACTAACTAATAAGAAAAAAGGGACATCAATGCTTTTTAATTAATTTGGCTCGGGATGCTGCCATAAAATTTGTTCTAAACTTCATCAAAACTACAACAATCAATACAAAACTTGCATCCACCATGTGTAATTGTACGCAAGATGTCTAAACTACAACCAAAATCAGGCCAAAACATACAGTGAACATGACTACTATATCAAAACTTACTTGTAGGAAACAATTTTGCATCACTTCTTCCTGCTTTTATCATTCCTGGCCTTCTTCACCCTTTTATCCTTCTTAAGGGATGGAGTTCTTTTTCCCTTTTTGTGTGTTTTTTTCTTAGGTAAACTTTTCAGAGGCTTCTTTTTCACAGCCAAGCTAGGATTCTTCTCAACACTATAAACTGGATTAGGGTTTCCATGTTTTCGACCGATATCAGCATCAACTTGTGAGATCTCGCTGGTCGTGACTATAACCTTTGTAGAACTATCTTCATATGTCCTTGTTTCTGCACGATAATACAAGAGATGCATCCATTGCATTTTATCAAAAACTTAGTGGAAGGAGCCTTTTCGCCAAAAGAGTAAAATAACTTCATATTACTACACATCATCCAGCTGTTTAACCCAGCTATAAAATATTACTGTCGTATCAGTTTGTTAATCCCAAATGTCAAATGAAATTTTTCACCATTGGTAATCAACCACCTAAAACATATATAACCTGACATCTAAGTTCGACATATTACATTAGACAGTACTTACCAGCCATGATTGTTGGTAAATCAGGTTCTTCTTCCTCTTTTTCTCCCTCATTATTACCAGCATCATCAGAGAGGACTTTACCATACAGAGCCATTTCTTTTTCTGCCTTTCTCTGAACAAAAATTTATGCAAAAAGCAAAGTACAAAAGTGCTTATAAGTAAACTATACAGGCTATTAAAAATAGTTGCAAAGCAATCAGCATAAACAATACTTTCAACTGTTGTTTTTCTTTCTTTTTGGTACTACACAGTGAACTGTATTTTCAACATATAGCCAACATATATGTAGTGGCAACTATGAAAACTGTCGTTTGGGGGTGGGTAGGTGGGGTGTGTGGGGAGGGGGTCTCTACTCTCTACCCTAAAAGATCAAGATATACCAGGTCATGATCTCAGCTACATTTGTGTGGAAATCCCACGAGTCAGTTAAGTACGGGGTATGTCTGGTTACTCTGGTATAATAGTACACAAACCAAGTGGAAACCCACCTTCTTACGGGCAGCAATTCTCTTCAGTCTTGCCTTCTCTTCTATCTGCTTGTTAGCCTCCTTTCTTCTCTTCTTCTTTCTCTTGTGAAACCCAGTCACATAATCTCTTCAAAAGCAAAAATAAAAAACAAAAGTGAAGAATGTAAGACTGAATCAGAATTTAGTTAAAGCACTTTTAGTGATTCAAAGGCACATTCATACCAAAATCGATAAAAAACCTTTCAGACTATTAAATTGTATTAATAAGGGAATAGATTATGCACACACAATATTCCATTTTTTAACAAAAATTGCAATGATAACTTGTTTCAATAAATGATTGGATTATGGCCAGATGATACCTTCTTCAAATAAAAAAAATCTTTTTTATTTAAATTTCCTGCTGCTATTCAGAATTCTTTAATGGATAAAGAGGAATTGATAAAGAGAAGGGTTAGAAGAGCAAACCTGAGGGTTTTTTCGTCGAAAGAGACAGAGAGGGCCTTATCTTTGAGAGACCTCTTCTTGATATGACGCGGCACCATGACCATCGTCATCTGCCCAACCACCACTGGTTCTTCATCGCTGTAGTCGCCCATCTCCTCTCCCGTTTCCAGATCAATCTCTTCTTCTGGAATCACTTTTGTTTTATCGCGATTTCTCCAGGAAGGGTTTTGAGCAGCGCAAAGGGGTTTGCCGGCTGGGGAAGGGGATCGAATTCGCATCCTCTGAGATATCTCATATTTTGCGTTACTTTTTACAAAATCTTAACCGTTCAAATACGTTCGACACGAATATCAAAGCTAAAATACTACTCGTCTGGATTTAAAATAAAAAATTGGGTTACTTCAGGAGGTCCAAACTCCTGAAGGAATCGATCCAGTCGAGTTAGGGATGTAGACGGTCGGATACGGATTGGATAGTAGTCAAATCGTATTCGTATCCGTTATAATTTTTTGAATACGGATACAGATCGGATATTAAACGGATACGGATCGAATTTCGAAAGGATACAGATATAAATATTAATAAAATTCGGATAATTAAAAATAAAATACTAATGTATATTCTAGTAAAAAGTAACATTTAATATAACTTTTTTATTTAAATTAGATTTAATATTTTTATAAGTTTGTTGGCTACAAAAGATATATCATGTTAACAAAATAATAGGTACTAATTATGTCATATTGTTCATCAAAATATACACATCTAAGCTGAATAACATTCTTTCAACCATATAAGGTAAACAAAAACAAAAACAAAAACAAAAAATTATGCAGAGTAAAATCTCATATATATATATAAGATGGGCTACGGTGAGTTGCGAAGTAAAACGCGTTTCTACTTCACGCCGTATTTTTATTTTGAAAGTCCAAACAACCGATCCGAACCGTTAGTATTGAAATGTGCTTGGAGACCAAATTTTACATTTTTTGGAATTTTTTTACTATTTATTAAGCATTTTTTTTAAATTGCTGTTTTGCTGTGAATAGTAAAAAACAGTAAAATTTTCTGGACCATCAGATCAGCGACTTTCAAAATTGCTTAATAAATAGTAAAAAAAAATCCAAAAAATGTAAAATTTGGTCTCCAAGAACATTTCAATATGAAGAACAAGATGAACGGTTCGGATCGACCTTTTGCACTTTAAAATCACAAAATATGAGCGTGAAGTAAAATAGTCGCTTTACTTCGCAACTCACCGTAGCCCATCTCTCTCTCTCTATATATATATTTAATGAACGGTAGGTAACTTTATAAACTGAGTTTAATATAAAAACCAATAAATTAGATAAATTTGTGAGTTTTCTAAAGTTTTTTTCAGTAAATACTACGAATTTTAGAAGTGGCAATACGTAATTTTAAGGTTTTCGAAGGGTATGTATGAAATTCCCTCTTTATATAAATTACTAAATTATAATAAAGATATCGAAGTAGGGCAAATGGGGCATTCCGACGGGAATCGTATCGAATATGATTCAATGTTTGATCTTAAATTATTCGAGATTTATATAATTATATCTTGATTTAGATTTATGGGATGATTTATAATATAAATCGATCGTACAAATTTTGATGTGGATCGAATGGTGCAGAGCAAACATAAAAAATGCCCCACTCCGATCATAGTGTATAGATTTGATCAAAATTTAAATCTCTTTCTATATTTGTTAAGATTTTGTAATCAATACAGTCAAGGGCAGATTCAGGATTTCGATTAGGAGTAGACACAAAATGCTAAACAAAGTAGAAATTTCGTCCAAAATAATTAAAGTTATAATAAATCTTATTTATATATTAGTACAATATTAAAATTTTGTCGAGGAAGAATCCGCACTATTCCTGTCAGTATAATTTTAAAATTTCATTTTTAACTCCGGCAAATAATTACTATTTAACTTGAAAATCATAGCGCCTATCAAGTGTGTATATTTGAGGCTTTGAGAGGAAACGTGCTATGCATTAATTTTTATTAAATTCATTTGCTTAAGATAGTAATAAATATATTAAGCGCAACATATTTAGTAGAAGTTTTGCAAGAAAAAAATTACCTTTGGTGATTTTTTTCTAAAGAGGCGTTCAGATTTCCATTCAAGCATATAACTTTTTAGAAGAAGAAAATTTAATTTTGTAAACGGGAAATCATGTTTAAAACCGCCTGTGTTTGTAATTCATAATTAGATTGGCATGTCAAAATATTAAAACATAATTTCGTTAGTTCCATTATTAAATTTCAGTTGCTCTTTAGAAATTTTGTAATCACGTCTTATTTCTTTTAGTTTTAAGAAAAGTTTGTTTTTATCCTGGGAAGCAGATCACCTGCCCCCCGGGGTGCAGGATTTTTCTGCCCCCTCAGTCACTGCGGGATGGGTGGAGCCGGATTTAGGGTTTAAAGTTTAGGGGGCCCACTAACAGTGACTCTGGAGGCAGGAGATTCGACCCCTTTTATCCTGAGCTATCATATTACGTTTGCACGTTTGTAATCAAGTCCTATCTCTCAATGCTCTCCATTGCTTAGTTTAATACTGTTTGTACTCTCTCTTTATTAGTTATTCACAGAGCAGCCACAGGGAACCACTTCTCTCAGTCTTAATTACACAGAGAAGCGCTCTCTTTTCTTGAAAAAAGCGAATGAGCATCTTCCTTTCTTCTTCTTCAGGGCCTTGGCGCTAGGCTGTGTATTTCTTCCTTCTACCGGGCCCTATAAATCCAGGGGCAGGCACAAATAAATAATTCTGCTGGACCTTAAAAAAATTCAGAATTCAGGGGTAGACACTTTCCTATCCCGGGCCTATTTGGGTCCGCCCCTGAATACAATATACTTGATTAATTTTCATTAATACATCTGAATCATTAATTGTTTTCTAAAAAAAAAAAATTAAAAAACAAAGATTTGAAACATGGAATCTGAAAAATGGATCTAGCTTTTTCAATAGGCGGGTGTTATTTTCAGAGCAAAAATTTGATTATTGAGAGCTTAGAAAAATTTGTTTCTCTTTATATTCAATTTGTTCTTCAATTTTTTTCTCCTCCTATTTTGTCCATTAGCGGAGAAGTTGAGTTGGGGGAGAAGATGAAGTGTTTCTTCTTTTTCTTTTTTATTCAATTCAATACTGTTGTAAATTTAAGGGATATCTCCATTTAAAATAGAAGGATAAATTTATCAATTCAAATTTTAAATTAATTAAATAAATTTTTTTATAAATAAAAGGGAATAGAAGAAACAAATTTAAGTTTTTATGGAGATATTGGATATTTTAGTGTTTTCATGGGTGACTATTTTAAAAGTTTATATGGGCACACTAGAAATTTAAACTTTTTTAAATTGTTTACTATTGCTTTAGAATTTTTGAAAATCAATGTTTTTCAATGGTCCATAATTGTCTAAGCACAATATGTTTGTACACATCTTTCAAAAAATATAAAATTTGGTCTCCAAGCACAATATGTTTGTACATGTTGAAGGGTTCAGAATTTCAGATCGATTGTTTAGATTTTGAAATTGTACAATTAACTTATAAACATATGGTATCAAGATGTGTCTCCTCTATCACTTTTGAACTCTCAATTTTATCTAAACTGATTAAAGAAAACTATCGCCAAATATTGCAAGTAACCCATCCCACCTTAAATTACGGGAAACTGTCATTCCTCTTTGGACTTTGCATTCCATTAACCCACCCACCAACTTGCATTTGCTCTCTATGTATTTGTAACAAAGTTTATCCACAGGTTGGTGTTTGCAAAAAGAGAAAACAAAACAAAAATTCCATAAAAAAAAATTTTAGGAGAAAAAAATATTCCACAATTTACTAAAGCCCAAATATAGAAAGCATTCTGTTATGGTAAGTTGAGAACTAACAGCTGAGCAGTGAGCAACAGCATCTTAGAGGATGTTTCAAGCTCCAACAATCTGGAAAAGAAAAGAAAATAAAGCTTCTGGTCGAAAGCAACTGCATGTCAAGTATCATGTCTAGCAATACAAAGGTCAGGAGGTTTTTTCAGCAAAAGATAAAACTAATTACATATTGGCATGTCATCTTCAAGATAACAAAAGTGGATGCAATGCATAAAATAGGACATTGATCTCCAGTCAGGCACGGCCAATGACGCTGCATATTTTCTGGAAGAACATTGGGCACATGTCAATGTTGAAAAAAATTTCCTCCTTCATCCATTTTGATGCTATGTTTTCCAATGTACCAAGTGATGATACATGATACACCAACTCATCCTCATCTATTGACCATGTCAAGGTGAAAGCATAACCTGCAACCATTTCAGAAATTAAATTAAGCCAGCAGCGTACAAACCTCCATGCAAAATAATGTCAAGCGTTTTGCAAAATATCTCAACATTTCATCACATTTGCAGTTACTGAATATTTAACCAGGTAATTTATAGTATTTAGGGTAATTATAAAATGACTTGACTGCCCTTTGACCTTTTTACACATTAGCTTTAGAGTGGTGAGCACAAGTTGAGCATCTCCCGAAAAGGTTATTAATCTTAAAATGTAATATGATAATTACTGGGTCTTTGAGGGAAAAAGTAATGTTTTAGCACTGCAATAATACATTGAATAATATCAGACTTGGTTCATAACTGGGTCAGGTCACATCAAGTTTCCCTAATAGAATTTTGTTCATTTGGCTCTTATTTGAACCGCATACAAAAATTAAGTGTGGTCTATTTTAATTAGCTTACCAAAACTGAAAAAAAAAATAATAAGACAAGACAAAAATATGGACCCAGACTGATCTAAACCTGATCATTATCATCAATGTGTTATATGCAAAAATGGTAAAATAGCAATTTAACAAGATAATAACACAAGGAACAATACCGCTCTTTTCATGAACAACTTCTGCTGATTGCTGGCCAAAGGAAATATTCATGCCATGTATACTCTCAACTAAAGTAAGTAGTTTATCAGAAATAGAATCTCTCATGACTTGATCACCTAAAACATAAGAATTTGAAGTCCATGTTAGTTGGAGTGGTGATATCATGGCAGCCCTAGGATAACAAGAAATTCCAAGGCAGGCAACAAATATACTAAAAAAGCTCTATATCACATTACTTCAGATATGCCCAAAGTTTCCCTCATTATATAGTATTCTAACCATATAATAGAAAATTATCAGTACCTGTAGGCCACATTTACCATTCTTAGAGGGGCCAGGATATTCCTCATGTGTCAGGGTTATATATGATCTTTTAATGTTATGGAAAATTTCATATGCAAAGCTACTGTAGAGTAGCAGAACAGCTAGGTTTAAGGCATGAAAACAGAAAATTGCTATACTGTTATCTAATTTTGGCGATTATTCAATCAACCAGCATAAAACAAAGTTCACAGTCATTGAAGGTCTTTCAAGCATTGACAACAAAAGATTATTTTTGAAGGTCAGCAACAACAGATTTAGGTCTCAAATTGTTTTTGAGCCCACCATTGTTTCTGGAAGCGAAGAATTCTGTTTGAGAACTTCATTTCTTTATTTAGTTGTATTCATGCAATCAAACAATTTTGAGCTTTATTTTGGCATTAGACAAAAAGAAGTAATCATAACCAAACACTGGTTAAATAAAAAGTTTGTTAATTTACTTATTTTAAACCTACCATGATCATCAGTAGTGCATCTGCGACAGGATTGCTGGAGTCCCAAAAGCTATGCAACATACAAAAAAAGTAAAAATGGCAAAGACTGCATAAGACCAATTTGATTTAATATTTACAACACTAAATTGGAACCTCACATCTTGGTAACATGACACCAGTGCGAAAACAAAGAGAGCCCTTTTCCTTGTTTTTTCTTCTTCTCGGGTTTGTGATTTCAAAGTAGAGTTTGAGGCCCTTGAACAAGTTGAACAAACTTCAACAAAAAAAGTGCTGATACCGCCACCTTTAGTTCCAATTCATGCAATTTATAAATTACGGATTCCATATCTTGCAGTGGCCTAGTGTTTCTCACGTAGACTTAACTCCGTTGCATGTAACAGTACAAAGGGTCATATTGTGTCGGTTTAAATAGACTTATCATCAACATTTATCTTATCTTTTACATGCACTTTCTTTTTTTTATTATCATTAGGGAAAGGAAAAAAAGGAGCTCCTTACATTGACAGGTTCTTTTTGAGAGGCATTATCCTCTTCAGAAACTTCTGCCGTTGGAGGCTGTCTTCTCATCATTTCTATATTAATCGTAGCTTCATTCTTCTGCAACACCAAGTCTTGAAGCCTCGTAACTTCACTAGAGAGGTTTTTCACTGGAAAGAGAGTAATTACACAAATTCAACTCCATAAAGATAAACAAATCAAAGATTTCAGTCCTGTCATTCAAAGTACCATATGTGGCAGCTAATTCCGCAACTAGGTTATTACCCAAACTAATAACGAGGGCTAGGTCAAGCCTAATTCATCTGGAACCAGAGGTGAAACCCAGTATCAGTCCCACAAAAAGTGGACGAAAGAGGGGACCTACTGTTGCCGATCGCCATCCAGTATATAGTTGTATTACCAGTACCACATTGTGACCATACAATACAAGTACTATCATAAGAAAATTCAATTTCTTACTCCTTTTAGTCTGCTCAAGCTCAAGTTGTTCTTTTTCAGCAAGCTTATCGTGCCAAAACAACCTGACATTAGATAATATTATACTTTTATTTCACCTAGATAATCAGAAAATACACAAATTCTTAAAGATAAGCAGCTTCCTATTAGATTTAAGATGCACACTTACAGCTTTTCAAACATGTGATCACTTTTCTTTCCTTCATGTCTCAGCATATCTTCAGTAGCTGAAACTGTGGGTTAATATTTATGATTAGTGCAGGACTTCAGTATATATAAACTGAAAGATTGTATGAGCATGTGCATGATGACACAGATTTTTGTGGTCAAGTCTAGGCTAGTAGGAACTCAAACCAATTACCACAACCACAAAAAAATCTTGACATTCAACCTCATTTTTGGACATCTTCAATATTAAAAAAAAAAAAAAAAAAACAGAATAGGCCATTAAACTTTCATTGACCACTTATATCAAACAAACTGAACATGGTTTGCACCCCCCAAGTCTCTCCATTTTCTCATACTAATCTCACTCATTTCTCACTGTGTATAATTTGTTCCCACTTTGGGTCTCTAATATGGCTTTTGAACTGTGAATCAGTTCTATTTCCCAGCATCTTTCACCAACTCTTCTAATTGTCAAACTCTCTCATGATAATACAGTCTCCATCTATTACATTGCAAAGGCGGTGGTGCCTCACCAGGCCCAACTATGCATTGCAAAACTGATCCTTTGATGGGTCATATGTAGCGTATACAAACAGGTTTCAACTGAGGAGATTGTGCTGGGTCCCATGAGGTAAGTCTATCAGAATTCTAACAACACAAATTGGATCTGAACAAATTAAAACTACATCCTACCCACCAGGCAATGTAATGTGGGCTTCTGCAGAAGCAAGAGTTATTTGATGCAACATGTGACAAGGCAATGATATGCTCATCTAGGCAGGACCTAAGACGTGACTCCACACCAACCACCAGAAATAGATTTAAAAAGTGTTTATAGAGAGAAATGAGAGAATACTACAGGGATGGGAAAAACACCTCATGTCGGAACGTTGCCTGGGTAAGGAGATATGAGAGAGAAGGGGGGTAGTTGGAGAGTGTTTGACTTGGAAATAATAATTGCTAGTGGTTAAACCTAAAATTTAGGACTACATCACTTGCTGTGAAGAGGGCTGATTTGATTAAGCAAAAATTACAATAACCAAGTTGAGTCTTTTGGTGAAGTTTAGAACTAATAAATTGAAGTACGAGATATGTAGCTAAAAGTATCTCCTGATAGGTTCTAAAAGGAAAAATACCTAGCTCATAGACTTTCTTCTCTAACTCGCTATTCCGATCCAGCTGGATAAGCTTTCTTTTCTGAGAAAAGCAAAATGAAATCTCAAATAAGCAGAGAGAACTCGAATTCATAAGAGATTATGATAGTCTGTGATCAATTTTATAAACAAAAAAATGGGCCGGAACAGTGAGAGCAATGACAAAAGGGACATAGGTAGAATCATATACACACTTAGCCCTGGAGAATGACACCAAATGAAGACCAAAGTGAGTTTTCAATACCATACCTTCAAATCATTATACTTCTTTTGCAAATCTCCATTGAACTTATCCATCCTCACGGTAAGAGAACTTCAACTGAACCAAGACCTTCAGATCTGCACACAACCACTTGTACATTAGCTATTCACAGAGTTATTACACAAAAATATGTGAAAGCAAAAAGGATCTTTCTGCAATCACTTAATTACCAAGGCAGTGAGAACAAGAAGAAAAGGAGAAAACCCTTGTTCCCAATACTACCTTTATAAGGGGTTTCCAGAAATTTGTGAAACTCTATACTAGCCCATTATTACTGGAATATTTGTTTTTCAGTCTAAAATTTCCAGAAAGTGCTTTATTGTACGGGTTTGCCTAATAATGGAGCTACTGTGACTAAACAAGAGAATAAATTCAGAAAAAGAAAAACAGAACTATGAGAAAATCCTCCTAAAAACTAGGGTTTCTCAGATCCAAAAGAAACTTAAAAGAAAATACAAGAAGTACAAATACTGAGGGAGGAGGAGATACTCTGTGGCGAGGAGTCGATTTTAAGAAGAGAAGAGGCGGGGGCGAGGCGAAAGTTCAAATAATACTTTGCGTGATTTCAAGAAATAGAGGGAATGGCGACTCGTAACTGGACTGAGTAGAAATGGAATTCGCATCCTCTGAGATATCTCATATTTTGCGTGATTTCAAGAAAATCTCAACAGTTTAAATACGTTCTGCACGAATCTCAAAGTTCAAATAATACTGAACTCTTGCGCCATCCCCGAATAGGCACCGGATATGTCGGTCACGCAAAATATGAGATATTTCAGAGGATACGCACTCGTAGATAGGGGTGAGTAAATCGCTCATAACTCGTGAGCCGCTCATAACTCGCTCATTAAAAGCTCGCTTAAACTCGCTCATTTATCCGCTCATTTAAACTCGCTCATTAACAACTCGCTCATTTACATAATGAGCGAGCATGAGCATGACTCAACTCGCTCATAACTCGCTCATTAAGAATTTGCCACATCTAATCCCTGTCACATTTAATCATGTGTAATTCTGTGTAACATCAACCTTGCCTCATTAAGATTGATAGATAGTGAGTATAGTTTCATATTTAATCCTGTGTAATATAGTGAGCACAATGTAACATTTAATCTTGTGTAATATACTAATATTCATGATTTCATATTCATTTTTTTTGTAAATCGACAGAACCAAGGTTGCTTGTTTAAGATGAAGGTTTAATTCTAAACTAGCAATTTAAAATCTCAACTGCTTGTTGCTTGTTTAAGATGAATTTTCATTATTGTTTTCATAATACAAATTTGTAGGTATGTGACAAGGAAATATCTATTTGTATGTCACAAGTACGACCGTCAAAATCGACAAGACGATAGCTTTTGAATTTTTATTAGTTTCTGTTGTTAGTTTCTGTTGGATTATTCTATTTTTGTAATATAATTATATTTTTGCTGAATTTTTATTATATTTTATTTTAAATAAATAATGACAATTTGTTATGATGACTTTTAACAAATTTTGTTATGCGTGGACACACTATATAATTTTGTTATGAGTCATAAGTCATAACTCGTGAGCCGCTCATAACTCGCTCATTAAAAACTCGCTCATTTACAACTCGCTCATTTATCCGCTCATTTAAACTCGCTCATTAACAACTTGCTCATTTACTTAATGAGCGAGCATGAGCATACCCTAACTCGCTCATGCTCGCTCATTAATCACCCCTACTCGTAGAAATGCAAGTCCTGATTAATTCAGATCCAGTGTAATACCGGATTGAGTAGAATGAGATAAGAGTCATCAGTTTTAATCTGATATGAATTTTAAAACATATCTTTATATCTAAATGACTAAATATATATCGAATTCTAATTGCACGACTGGAAGCTTATTCTACCGAGTGTGGTACCTGAGAGGATGCATATTCAGTTCGGCTCGAGATGCAATGTGCATATTTTCTTTAATACCGTGCCTTATAGTGTATTTATACTCGGGCGGGTACGGGTACCCCGGGTATATCCGGGACGGGTACGGGTACGTCTCGGGTACGGGTATACTCGGGTACAAGGATATACGGGTACGGGTATGGCGGGTATAATTTTCAAAAACCATACCCTACCCGTCCTATACCCTTACCCGTGTACCCTTGACGGGTAAGGCGGGTACGGGTACGGGTAGGGCGGGTACGGGTTTTTTTTTTTTTTTTGCTGTTTTTTTTTCTGGTTTTTGTTTTTTTGTTTGTTTTTTTCTAGTTTTTTCTGATTTTTTCTGGTTTTTTCTGATTTTTTTGGGGGGGAAAAAATACAAATTTTGAATTTTGAAATGGCATGAACAGTGGTCGGGTATACGGGTACGGATACTTGGGTAGTCGGGTACGGGTTTAGTCGGGTACGGGTATAGTCGGGTAGGGTATGGTCGGGTATTGATAAAAAAAACCGGGTCCAGTCATATTTTTGCCCTTACCCGCGTACCCGAGTACCCGACCCATACCCGGGCTCGGGCACGGGCGGGTAGGGTAGGGTATACCCGTTAAGGGTATTGTTAATACTCTACTGCCTTACAGACTATCCATTTATTATACCAATTGCTTTTGAATTAGTCTGAACTTTAGCATCTGTTTAAATCAAACTATAGTTTTTTTAAATCAATATTGCAAAACGAATTTGCCTTTTTTTTGTGGGGAAAGAATTTTCTAAACATATCTTCATTCAATAATTTTCTTCCTTCAAATACAACAAAGATGTTAAACAATAAATTTCATGCAGAAATTCTAATATAAATGCTCAACCGTTTTTCCTCAACATCAATTATAATGGGACTAATAAAAGTAGCGACTCCTTTGTTGTCGCTGGCCACTACCCTCTATTATCTTGGTGGGGTTTCTAAAATTTATTGGATTGAATCACCATCTGTTTATCTATTTAGGGTTTATAGAAAAAGAAGGAAACTCCTGCTTTGAGCAAAAGCAATCAAAGGAAACTAAGAACATTGGAGGTTTGTTTGTTCTTGATTTTTTTATTAGTAAAGCTTTTGACATAGGATTTGCAATTGTTTGCTTATTCTACATTTTATATTTGGATTGAACCACCATCTGTTTATGTTTATCTATTCAGGATTTAAAGAGAAAGAAAGTGGCTTCTGTGAGCAATAACAAAGAAAATTGAAGGTCTGTTTGTGCTTCATATTGTATTAGTAAAGCTTTTGGTTCAATGTCTTTGTTTAGGTATTCCGTTTGATGAGTCTTTTGTTTAATTATTTCTTTCCTTTTTTTTTTTTTAAGAGAAGCAACAAGAACTGTAGGATGCTAAGAAACCAAAAGAGGGTGAGAAGGCAAGCAGAAAAGATGATAAAAAGGTGGTCACCGGACAAGATGGGAAAAGCAAGGAGAGCATTGCCAACAAGGACATTGAGAAAAATATCATCCAAAGAAGAACAACTATAGGTAACTATTTTATTCTCGCTTATACTATTCCGGATTCAAGAATAAATTGTATGTTCTTAATTCATTGACAAACTTGGAAAATTATCAATAGTAGGGGAACAAATGGAAATTGTGTTGATTTTCATTCGTTAAACCTAATTGATTCAAAGGGTATTAGGGACTTAAATCCAACTAAATTGATTCAAAGAGTATTAGGTACTTGATATTAGCATTGTTATATTAGTGTATGATGTATAAATATAAAATTGCTTTACTTGAGAAATCATTTTATTACAATTTACTATTTTCTTCAGAAAATGAGAATTAATTGAGAAATAAAATGATTTCTTATTTTCTGAAGCTCCGAAAAAAGCACACCACAACATTCAATCCACATTTGTTACTCATTATTATATTGGTTCAGTTTTGAAAGGCTTCTGCTACATTGTCGTTAGGCACAAAATGTAGTCTAAATAATACAATTAAGCCTCAACTATGCGATTTTTTTTTTCTTTTCTAATTTCAATTGTGTGCTTGATTGCAATTGAATTTTTGAAATCATTTTTAGTTTGGTCAGATTGGGCCTCAAATCATGTCAGCAAATCACTTTCAAGTTTGATATACGGGTTTATATACACTGAATTTGTTTGCTATTGTATACAAGTTAATACACTAAATTTGTATTTTTTTCAAGTTTGCTATTAAAACAAACTGATGTATATTCAAATTTCTGCAGCAGTGACGACGATACAGCAAAAAAATAAAAAGGAGCAACTGCGCCATCCCGTCAAAACATAGTCCCCATCTGAACAATACTTCCAACTGTACAATTTTTGTCAATCAAGTGCTAATCAAACTTATATATTGTTTTTGTTTCATATTTATAGTTCATACAAATATTTAAAAATCATATCCAATATGATCTACATGTATATACACTGTTTTGGTTTTGTTTCCCTCACATTATATATATCAACTACTTATTTTGTTTGTACTACATTGCCTTAATTGTCACCGCCGAAGCAAAGCGAGGCTTTCAACTAGTTCCATCCAAATCCGGGTGAGTATTTCCCGAAATTTTTATCAATACCAATTCAAAAAAATAAATAAACCAAAACACTTCTGAAATTGGAGAATTCGGAAAATACCAGAGCCTCTAATTCAAGTTGCAGCTCCATTCTTGGAAGCCGCAGATTGAATTAGAGGTCTCCCAAAAACCTAAATATTAATCAGTGTATTTTTGAATTTTTATGAGGTCTCTAATTCAATTTGTGAATTGACGATCCTGATATTTTTGAAATTCCACAGAAAATGTGGATTCTGATATATATATATATTTTGGAATATGATATAAATAAAAATTTCGAAGTATTTCCTGCAATACCTTACCACAGAGAATAACTCTCAGCCGAGTCTAGACCATTTTGGTACCTACATAGGATATAGGAGGTCCGTTTTAAGATTTGTACAAGTTAAAATGAACAATGCATATCTCATTCTATACTAGATGTGAATTCACCAAACCCTCTCTCTCGCTCTTTGAGTTGTACTCTTCAGCGTCTGTTTTTTTCTTCCTCTCTTCAACCATGCATTGTATATTATAGTAGAGTAGGGTTCAAATGCCTCCATTTTTTTGTGCCTCCATCATGCCTCTATTTTTAAAAATTTTAATAATTCAAAATTTAAAACTTAAAAGTCAAAATAAAACCGTTGGATATGATCTACGTCATTTTATTTATGCATCTGTAAAAAATTATGGCATTTCAATTTTATTTTGATTGTCATCAAGAACTTGTAAAAAACACATTAATGTGGATAATTTCTAGACGTTGATTTTTGAACTTATTGATTCACATAAAAACAAAATTGAAATGTGATGATTTTTTATGAGCACATAGAGAAAATAACATAGGTCACATCTAACGGTTTTATTTTGACTTTTAAGTTTTAAATTTTGAGTTATTAAAGTTTTAAAAAGTGGAGACATAGTGAAGACACAAAAAATGAAGGCATTTGAACCCTCCTCATTATAGTATTTACTATACCTTTTTGTTGTCGGAGGGTCGGACATTGTATATTACAGCGTCCAATTTGTTTCCTTTTGTTTGGATGCAAAACGTTGTAGTATGTGACATCTATCTCGTATGTTATAAGCTACAACATCCTTTATACGAAGTGAGATTTTGAGGCACACACACACATATATATATATAAAAAATTTAGTTGTTTAATTCAATTTAAAAAAAGAGGGTTGTGCCTAAAAATTAGGAAAAATGAAACGCCACTATGATGAAGGGAAACATGGAACGAACGGTTGCAATCACGAATGGAACTAGAAAAATTTATATTAGAGATTGAACTTAAAATGCATAGTATATGGTTTGAATTAGAACTCAAGTCTTCAAAATCTTTAAATTGAAATTCTACTTAGCTACAGGCACGCACGTAACATTTTATGAAAGGAGTTGAACCATATAAGAACTTCAAAAAAATAAAAATAAAGTTCAATATGAATAATTTAAAATTTAAAATTGATGAATAGCTAAGCTACTTTTGGGTTGGTTATAAGTAAATATTTTAATAGTGTTTATCGCGTTATAGCAAAACAACTAAAAAAATGACGCTATTGTCATATTGCGTCGCTATATATAGCATGCTATAGTGTCAATGACATCATAGCTTTTATTGTTCAAAAACACTATAGCACGTTATTAAGAACTCTTGACTATAAAGGCTTGTTCGGTGGATTGATTCCCATGGTTATTATTTTGGGAATTGCTTCTGTAGGAATATTTCCTAGTATCCGTTCGGCATACAAGTTTTATTTCCTATTTCACAATTTTATATGGATATTTTTCCCTTGTTCTCTTCAACTTTTTGTGGGAAAAATACATTCACTTGGAGCTCTGTTTTTTTTTCCCTTGATGGTGTGCCTCTTGATTAAAATATATAATAACTTCTGTTCCTAGTTAACCGTTCAAAGATGTTTAAAATTTAAATAATAACTTTTGTTCATTAATTAAAATATATATTTAATTGTTTAATTAATTAAAAGAGGAATTATACTAAATAATACTTGTATAATTAATTAAACTGAATTAACTTGTACAATCAAGCACTCAATTAAACAAACACAATTTAATAATACAAAGGTTTAAAATTAATTAAACAAGTACAATTTAATAATACAAGAAATTATTAAACATGCATAATTAAACTACCAACACTTAATTTTACAAGTACAAGAAATTATTACAAGCATAATTAAACTAGTCAATTCACCCATTAATCACTTTGCAGTGTGTGGTCAGTTCACTCTGATATCACTTTGCATTGTATAGTCAATTCACTCATAAACTTTTCTAGAATTTGATATATACAGTTATATTGATCATAATCAGTGATTAGTATTAATACACTTAATATAGTTTAATATTATTATTACATCTTCTATAAAAAGAAAAACAAACAAACATCCTAATAAATTTTCCATGCTTTTGCCGAACACCTACATTTACAAATTTCCTATGAGTTAAATAACTTTAGTTTTGACAAATTGAAATTCTCATTCCCATATTAAAAATTTCCATTCCCACAAAATTCTCATGCTACCGAACAGGTCCTAAGAGTTGGATTGCGATGAAGAAAAGACACTCCTATATAATTTTAATTTTAGTGTTAGAGATGTTCAAAACTGATACATGTTCAATTTATACCTTTGCTTTTGATTTATTACAGTAGGCTCTTCTGATTCGGATACGCAAATGACTCGCCACACCACTAGATACAAATTGGGGAGCTGTTTCAATCAGATAAGCTTGTAGCCGTCTGATTTTTTCAGTACACTTGATTAGGATTAAAATATTAATTAAAATTAAGACCCAGTTCGGCCCATATCTAAATTAAAATCGTAATTAAAATGATTAAGAGGCCCACACCTAAATTGGTCCGTTGGATCTTGAATTAGTAGTAAAGGAGACCTAAAAATCTAAAAGGTCGAGTGCCAGAACTAGAACTGTTCTTTTCGGAAATTTTTTATTCATAGAAATTAAGAAAAAAGGTAAGGAGAGAAACAGAAAAAGTACAGAGTTTGTAATATTAATAGGAGTAGAACTAGGGTGCTATTAAGCTCACCAAAGTTTTGGTGAGCTTAACTCTAAAACTCATCAAATCGATTTCAAATGACGAATTCGAACCATTGAAACCCGCCTACCTTACGTGTGATGCATCTACATGTGAAATTTTTAAACATTCAAATTAATTTAGTATAAAGTCAAGCGGTCAAAATTAGAAGGTTAATAAATTAATTTTAGTGCATTCATTTTTTAAACGTTTTTTGACTGCTTGACTTTATACTAAATTAATTCGAATGTTTAAAAATTTCACATGTAGATGCATCACACGTATGGTAGGCGGGTTTCAACGGTTCGAATTCGTCATTTAAAATCGATTTGATGAGTTTTAAAGTTAAGTTCACCAAAACTTTGGTGAGCTTAAGAGCACCCTAGTTCTACTCTATTAATAGAATGACCGGTATAGATTTTACTGATTTTAACAATCAAAACAGTTAAGATAGGTAGAATTTGCACCGTTCCTAACTCCAGAAATATGTTTTGATCGCAATATATATATATATTAAAATGTTTTTATCGGTAGAATATTTACCCATACAAACTATAGAAATATTTTAATATAACAAATATTTAGATAGATAGAAATCTTACCTATCCTAACTCCATTTCATACAGAATTGTAACGAATTCATGTTGTTACGGACAGTTGGAGAAATAGATTTAGAAATGGTACAAATTTTATGTATCTTAACTTTTTTTATTATTAAAATCTGTATCAATCTTTCTATCAATATTACAAACTCTGTACTCTCTCTCAACTTTTTTCTTAATTTCTA
Source organism: Carex rostrata (assembly GCF_964058835.1). NCBI lineage: Eukaryota > Viridiplantae > Streptophyta > Magnoliopsida > Poales > Cyperaceae > Carex > Carex rostrata. The sequence continues at coordinate 3,681,346 of NC_135931.1, read as the reverse complement.
TGAATAAAAAATTTCCGTTCTTTTCAGATATTTGAAAACTAGCCGTTATATCGGGAGACCAGATCTACTAAAATCTGCTGCCTCCAACGTTCGACGAAATAAAAAGGGAATCTCCATCGCTATTTAATATCAAACAGCCTCCACCCTCTATCGCTCTCTCATTCTCCCCACTCTCTCTCTCTCTCTCTCTCTCTCTCTCTCTCTCTCTCAATCTTCCTTTGAATCAAAGGAAGAATAAGAGAAACGCAACCGAATTACACAAACCAAAGAAAGAAGGAAAGAGAAAATGCCTAGGGAAAACCAAGATCTCCAAGATTTCCATGGCAATGTTCCAGCCACCATTGCCACGACATCAGCCAAGCACACTAATCTAGCGTTAAAAGGCCCTGATCGTCAATCTGTGCTGAAAAGGTTCGATCCCTTTTTTCATACAAAACTGTTGAGATCTGCTTTTCTTGTGGTGTGGATAATTGAGATCGAATGGTCTTGTACTCTTGTTGCAAGTTGAGCTGTCGGGATTTTTTATGGTTTTTGAGGAAATGGTTCTCCCCCAATTTGGCATGAAACTGGAGATGGTCTATATAACCTTAATGGTGGTTATGTATTTTTAGAAGTTCTGTTTGGGAAAGCACCTTTGGTGTTTGTAGAAATGACAATATGGTGTCCAATTGGTCTATTTTTATAATACAATTTTCTTTGCCCAGCAAGAAAAACCAGAACTTATTTTCAATCAAAACCCTATTATTTTTTATTTTACCTTCCCCAAAGATATCCTAACAATTTCATTTTTTTTCCCTCTTCCTTTAAAACAGGCTCCAGACTGAGCTTATGGCGTTGATGGTAAGTTGATCTGAAAATTCAGTTGTAATATGTAATTCACCCAAGTTTACTTTGTGATTGCCCAAGTTTAACCCAAGTTGAAAATTCAGAATGGTTACTTGTGATTGCCCAAGTTACCTTTTAGATTGACACAAAAACTCAATCAAGTTTGTAGGAGGTTTGAACCTGTTTACTGGCACTGTCATGGTTACATGGGTTTGAGTCTGCGCACTTTCTATTTGGCATGGGACACAAAATTTGACTTAATGGGGGGATTTATTCAGATGTCAGGTGATCCAGGAATTTCGGCATTTCCAGAGGGCGATGACATATTTCACTGGAGAGGGACCATAAATGGAAGCACCGGGACAGTCTATGCGGGCATGGTTTACAAACTATCTCTATCATTCAACACCGACTACCCCTTCAAGCCTCCGAAGGTCAAGTTTGAGAGCCCCTGCTTCCACCCCAACGTGGACCTTCATGGCAACATTTGTCTTGACATCCTTCAGGTATTTATTAATTGTAACAATTTATTCATGATACTTCTTTTAATTTACGCATGATATGATATGTACTCGAGATGTTTTTAAATAAAAAGTTAACAACTCATTGTGGTACTGTGGCCACAAGAGTGTTTCCTATTTCAGTAATTTGGCCCTCTAGTGCAATCAGTAGCTTATTGTGAAATTCAAAACAAAAATCAAGCCAAGCAGATTGGTTCTGTGTTGTTTAACTTATGGTGCATCTGTGATGATGTTTACAGGATAAGTGGTCTTCTGCTTATGATGTGAGAACAATCCTTCTGTCAATTCAGAGCCTTCTGGGAGGTAAAAATTTCTCAAACTATTTTCAGTATCGTACCATTAATATCTCATAACAGTCAGGCATCATGCCAGTAGTCTCTAGCCAAAAGATATTGGTTCATTCTGAGTTGCATTTAGTTTGCTATATATCCTTCTGTCAATTCAGAGCCTTCTGGGAGGTAAAAATTCTCAAACTATTTTCAGTATCGTACCATTAATCTCATAACAGTCAGGCATCATGCCAGTAGTCTCTAGCCAAAAGATATTGGTTCATTCTGGGTTGCATTTAGTTTGCTATTCTTATAGGAAGTACTAATTAATGATTATTTAAAACTAATGCTATGGTGATGTTGTTGCAGAACCTAACAATGATTCCCCACTTAACACTCAAGCAGCTGCATTATGGTCAAATCAAGAAGGTACAATAATTGCTTAGTATTCTCTATTCTCCATAAAATGGCATTCTTGCTATCTAAAAATCACATGTATTTGTGATGAAGTTTTTCACATAACCAACAATATAAATTAAATAAAGGAGACTTGTAAACTAATTTGTGTTTTCTCGCATGCAGAATTTAGGAAAATGGTCGAGAAGCACTACAGACCTACTTAAGTAGTGAAGGCTTCCTAGCTTAGTATCTTATTTTTATTTGGAAGTATGCGAAGTCTATTGTTGTTGGGTTCATATTCTCTGAAATTGAGCTCTTTTCACTTTATTTCAAATAGTCAATTCAATTTCTCACAGCAAATATCAAGTATGTTCTCTGTTTTTTTATCACCTTTATCTGAAATTCTCGTTTGTGTTCCATTGTAATCATCTTTATAAATGGTAAAACTTAAATTTTCATCAATTTTAATGTATAAAATATATAGATCTCCACCTGAATTATCTCAAACATGTCAGGAAATTTGACAAACCACCCGTCAAATTTCCTCAAAATCTGGCAAATTAAGACTGTAAAAAACTGTGTCGTGTTTCAAGCACCTGTCAGAGAAGCAGAATCAAAGGACCGTGATTTTTCTTTGACATCTGGGCTATATAAAATCTGGAACCGAATCTGTGGGATCATGACACAAAATTCTGACTCCCTGAATCTATCTCAAATTCATGTTTAGATTCATTCTGAGATTGTATACTTTTAATTAAAAGATAGAGATGGAAAATGTTCATTAAAAAGACTAGTATCATACCCGTGCCTGAATCTATCTCAAATTCATGTTTAGATTCATTCTGAGATTGTATACTTTTAATTAAAAGATAGAGATGGAAAATGTTCATTAAAAAGACTAGTATCATACCCGTGCATTGCAACGGGACATACTATAAGAAAAAAAATATCAATGAAAATAATAATTATTATCCAAAAATTAAGATACATGTTAATAGAAAATTTATATGATTATGTATTTTTAATTAACTTTAATCGTGATTTTTGATAACAATTTGATAATGTGATGATTATTTATTTTTAAGTACCAATGATATCAAATAATGACTCGATTCGAATCTAATATCAAATATCGTACAACAATTTAATATGACATATAATATGATATCAAAAAACATAAATAGAAAGTGTTATCATATGTATGTATATGACACACACACACATTATAAGAGAAATATATATTCACACACACACATTGATATATTATATATTGAAAATATATTCTAAATTGCTCACAACAATATGTATAGAAACAAAGAAAGAGAAATAAGGAAATAAAAAAAAATTGATTTTCATTGTGATCCGTATATAAATGAATAAGAAGTAAGGAAACAAATAAATAATAAAATGGAATGTGGAGCCTTCTCAATTGAAGATGAGAAATATGAAAATAAAGAAATAAGAAAACAAATAAATATATTGCTAAATTTCGGAGTTTGTTCAATTTTAATTGTAACATATCGTGTGACAGCACATGCGGTGAGTATGTTTCTAACTAAATTTAGGCTTTTATACATAAAACATGCATTTAATCAAAAGAAGACAAATTATGTAATTAGAGGGCTGAGATCAAATCTGAAGTTTCATCTTTCAATCGTAGCCATTGGTGGATCGGATACTCAACGTGCTTAATAATAGAATGGAGATATTCCGTCAACAATGTCAATCTGTCAATCCATTCATAACAACACAATTGAAATATGGAAAGTATTGGATTTTGAAAACTCATACTTCATTTGTTACCGTTCAGGTCATAGATGAATAGATAGATTGACATTGTTGGCAGGATTTTTTTCATAAAATCTCAACCCTTCAAAACATAAAAATATAAAAATCCGACCTAAGTGATAATTTAATTTTTTTTTCTCGTTTATGTTTGAAAAAAATGAAAAAAATGATTAGGACTAAAATTTCGATTCTGCTTTTATATTTTCTAGATATTTAAATAATGTTTTCCTAATGATGTAATTTAAAATTCGGCTAATATTCATTTAGTAACATGATATATTATAATATTCGTCACTAATTTAGCAATCATAAAACCGAATGCAAAAGGTCGTCAAATAATGAAAAAAAATCTGTAGAATTATTAGCTGTTACCCGGTAGATTCTTAAATTGTTTGATGGTTCCACCAACTTTTTTTATTTGATGAAAACTGTAGAATTGTTTGATGGTTGACTAATTGATTCACAATGTCCGCAAGAAACTAAGCTAATTCGTTTATGCGCTTATGGATCCTCCCAATGAAAGCTGAATTATGAAAGTTGCTCCATTTTTGTAAACTCAACTCTAAAATCTATCGAATTAACTTCAAACGATGAATCTAAACTGTTAAAATAGTGAATTAACTTCAAACGATGAATCTAAACTGTTAAAATAGTGATGCGTTTACATGTGAAAATTTTAAAATTTCGAATTAATTTAGTATAAAATTAAGTAGTCAAAATTAAAAGATTTATAAATTAATTTTAATACATTCATTTTTTGAATGTCTTTTGACCACTTGACTCTACACAAAATTAATTTAAAATTTTAAAATTTTTGCATGTAACACATCACTCGTAGAGTAGAAAGATTTCAATAGTTTGAATTCGTTATTTGAGAGCACACTAAGTATAACTTGAAAGCAAATTTCTTTGTTTTTTTTAAGTATAACAGTTTGTACGCTGCTCTTTCTTATTCATATCTATCACTCTTACCCATTTTCTCCACATCCTATTTAGCATCGGTAACTATAAATAAGACTTACAAATCTAAAGCTGCATTTTTTTGTCTTCAGTGCTATACAAAGAAGCAAATTGCTAAAAGAAAAAAGAAAACTAAAGGTTAAACAGCAACACACAGGATGTGGCGATTTCATCTTACAACTTGGCACAATCCTGAATCACGGGTCACTTTCTCTAGCGTGGCTGGTGAATAATACCACGGGCTCCACACTTGGGGCTCACATGCTGCACCGGCTTCTCGGGATACCTGGCTGGTACGAAGGGCTTGGCCACTCCATTTCTTGGTGAATTCAAATTCAGGCTCCGAAGAACTGCCTCAGTATCATTTCTAAAACCTGTCAGGAAAGCAGACCAAAAGGGTAAAAAAATGAAAACACATTTTTCAATATGAGTCTAGAATTACAGAACATACAAGAATCTGACTTACCCAGCTTCAAATTGTCCACTTTGAAGACACCATTAGACAGTATTTCTCTCTCTGTTGCAGCCGCCTCTGCCTCAAAAAGGTACATGTCATCAGCTATGTCGAGGTCGATTGAGTCAGGCAGGAGGTTTTCAATATCCTCTTCCCCATAAGAGGTGTCAAAGGCCTCTTGGTGCTGATTTTCATGAAACCAGTAGTCACGAAACCACCCTGTAGTCTGCACCAGCTCCCACCACTCCGGTGAAAAATCCTCCACTTGCTTGAATGCCGCAGGAACAAAGATTGGGGCATTTGGATTTAGAGAAGACCGCAGTGCTGATTCAGTTGATACTGCCATTGCAGTTGCTTTTTTATCTGAGAAAAAGAAGGGGAAAACAATCAACCAATTGGAAGTCAAGCCTCAAGCTTGAGAAATGAAAAAGGAAGATAAATAGCAGCTTTGCTTTTGTATCTTTATGAGCTCATGCTTGATTTCAAGTAGGACAAATGAAACAATAACATAGAAGCTAAAGCCAGTCAAATTATTAAATTTATTTTGACCGAAGTCACTTAACATAATTGCGCCAGCTCTATAATTTGCTTATTAAAATAGTCAAAAGAGAAAAAAAAAAAAAAAAAAACAATCATTGACAATTTGAGGCATCACCATTCAAAATTAGTTTAAACAAGTTTAACAAACACCTGCTGAAAATCATTTTTTTTTTTTTTTTGCAATCACTGAAAATCACTATCGACAAGGAAGAACGACCTATTCCCTTCAATTGAACTGACACAATCTGTAATGATCAACAAATTCTACAACCTAATAGCGAGAAAATTCTACATTCTAGTATCAGATCAGATTATTTTAAAACTATTAAAAGGTCTAAGATGCACGGATTTCGCCAGATCTGATCTAAACCTTATCCAATTCTACATGAATCGCTTCAAACAGAAACTGATCTGTTCAGATCTCGCTGATTTTACGCGAAAGAGTAAACGTGGATCAAATTGACTTTCAGATTTAGAAATTTTGTACCGAAAAAGGAAATACCAATAGTACCTTGGAAGCGAGATATTTCTGTGAGCTTGAATGTATCTGATTCTGACGAGAGTAGAATGATGGAAGGACATGGGTATTTAATAGAGTAGGAGACGGGCTAGTCCTGGGCTAGTGTTGTAATATATCATCTCCATTTACAGAAAGGAATGGAGGCGTCGTGCTCATAATTAGCCATTCAGAATCAGAAATCAGAACTGCCGATCACGCCAATTACCCACACAAAGAGAGAAGTTGACTCGATGATGTGAGCCTGGTTCACCGAAACTACTCTGGTTTAGCTGGTAGCCTGGAATAGCGGAACCTCGAAGCTTCCCAAATCCCCAGTCCCCACTATGTCATTGACCTGCTGGTCCACTATGACGCGTCCATTGATTTTTGGATTTTCTGAGAATTGCTTTAGAAAATATCTGCGTGTGGCGATTAGAGAGAAGGATTCCTCAATGTAATCAAATGTTGTTGACTCGTTACACTAATTACTAATACTAGGTAATATTACAGAGAATCTAGACCAGGCGCAGTGGGTCAAAGAGGATGTGAGAAATCAAAGTGGCTGTTCGGCAACGCACCTTGAGATTTTATAAACTTATTTTGTACTCTTTAAAAACTTAATTCGTCTCAACAATTTTAGGATTAGTTTGTCTAAATTTCTAAGTTTAAATTCGCACTATTTTTTTTAAATTAAGTCTCTTTAACATCTTTTTTGTCTACTTATTTATTTTTAATCCGATTTTACCGAACAAGTGTTCCTACCTCTTTAAAATTTTAAATTTAATCCGACTATCTTGCATCCGTGCCAAAGCCACCGACGCGCCATATAGTTACAAAGTTTGAATTAAAGACAAAAAAAGGAAAAGGAAAAGAATTCAAAAGAGAAAAGAAAATTCCTAAAATCCTTGCATTGAGCCTTTGAGCGACATATTTGAACATTATTCTCTTCTTATAAATTCAATAAGTAACGTCCAGAAGAATTCAAAAAAACACGATACATCTATTTTTTCTGGTTTTAAATAAAGAACAATGCAACTTTATTTGTTGGACATTCTTTTAATTTTCAATTAGTTATAGTAGTTTCAATCATGCGTAGCGGTTAATTGATTAAAGTAGAAAGAAACAAATTATACTTAATCGTTTGCATTAATTTGTTAAGAAGGAGATGTGTGCTAATAATACCCAAAAAAAAAAAAAAAAATCGTTCAAATCTATCCCATTATGTGTTTTAGTAGTAATAATCAGTTGTCCCTTTGCATTTTAAAAACGGAGAAAGCATGTCAAAATCCCACCCCACATGCTGATTCCCACATCAAGGTCTAATGTCCAATTCTTTATACTTCCAATGTGAACTATCTATGCATATACTAATAGACAGGGGAGGAATTAGAAATTTTAGATAGGAGTGACTGGAAAATAAAATGTAAAAATATATATTGTTGGAAGGTGAGATTTAAATTCAAGATTTCTCACAACCCAATAAGCAACTTTAATTACTAGATTACAAGTAAATACATGTTAATTTACGAAGAGAACTAAGCTATATAAAAACTTAAAAAAAAAAAATATTCAATTAAATTTTAATATACATAATTAAAAATATTAGAATTATAGGGGTGCATTAGCCACTTTTCAAGTGCACTAAGATCCACTCCTACTAATAGGTGACCTACAATGCGAGCTATTTAATTTATGCATGCACGAAAGAGAGAGAAAATAGAAGCGAGGATGGAATAAGGGAGGACGAGTATCCTCTCAGGTATTGGACGGTGGAGTTTACTACTTTACAGTTTCATATTAACTCAAAAATATTGCCTATTCAGAATAGCACAGAGCCAATATTATTTGTGTTATGAGATTAATGCTAAGTTAAAAGAACGGCCCGGATCTACTAAAAGATTCCCTTTTACAGTATTTGAGAGGATCTGAATTCATAAGAGGACGAAGTCCTAGGAAGTAAAATTATTGGGTACGGCCGTACGGGTATAGGTAAAGTTTTTTTTCGTTATTTAAACGGGTAAGAGTACAGGTAAAGTCTATTTCGTACCCATTATCCGATCGGGTAATTATAAACAAAATTATACACACACAAATCGTTTAACATGATGGATATATTAAAAATGTGTTTGCTAATCAAATTTTACATTTCTTTTATCTTTATAAATAGTAAAAAATAAATAAAAAATTATAAAATTTGATCTGCAAGCACATTCTAATATATTATTCATGTTGAAGGGTTTGAATCGACTATTTAGACTCGAAAAAGATAGGGTGTAATCCAGTGTCACTAAAAAAGAGTGTAAGTTGATCCCTTCTTTAAGTAAAATTATGTACAAATTGAATGTGAAATATATGAAAGGCATGAATATTTTTTCTTGGAAAAAAAAAAAGCGTGTACTGGAAAATCTATTAGATTATCCAGCCGAATGAAATACAAACAAAAACATTAGTATTCAGATGGTGCTTGCCTAGTATGGAACGTGGTACGCACAACTTGTACTTTGTATTTATAATTCAAAAATCTAAATCTAAATTTCTTAGATAGCTTATCTTGTTTTTTGTTGTGCGGTGCATTTAGGTTAAGAAATATAAAAGTTTGCGTTCACTTTATACAAAATTTGCAGGCTCAAAAATTCAATAGAAGTGCTATACTGAGACTTTTATTCTAATTTTGAGAGCGAAAAAGAACTGTTTTGTTCTTAATACCTATTTTATCCTTCTACTTTCTCTCTCTGACTCATTAATTAAACTAATTAATAAAGAAAATAACTTGAAAGAAAGTTTCCTCCTTCCGTGAGAAAAGCCATTCTAGATTTCTGATCAATTCTTGTATCTTCTTTCTCCTCCAAACTTCTGTTAATTCGAAATTGTTCTTCATTGTACCCAAGAATAGAAATGTATCAAACCATAGCTTCTATTCTGATAGTATTGTTGGCTTTAATTTGTCACAAAAAATAATTTTTCTTTCACAACATTTTTTTTTTGAAAAAGTGGGTGAAACCCACCGATTTCATTAGAAACCATAACAGTTAAATGTTAAATAAATTTTCTTTCACAACATGAGATACTGGTAGTATTGTTCCAGTCAAGAATCATAGTCATGTAAGATCATGAGTTACCACGGTACCAAACCAATAATATGTTAAACTACTGAAGCACGGTACTGGTAATTGATACTACTTACCAGCAACACTTGTCAGTAATACATTTATCTAACGACTATTTTTCGTGAGTCAAATTCTACCCAAAAATCATCCATGGAATAAAACATCATCCTTTAAATGACGACTTATGATCCTATAAGTTACTGTGAGGCTCAGGCAATATTTGCATTTTTTATGTGATCTTGAATTCTTATGTTGTCAGTTCACCAGCAGGTTTATATAAGATGTATTATTTTTTATGTAGAGGAGGGTTCAAATGCCTCCATGTTTTTGTGCCTCCGTCATGTCTCCATCTCTCTCCATCATTTTCAAAGTTCAAACAGTCGATCCGAACCGCTCAACCTAACCTCCATACTAAAATATGTTTGGAGACCAAATTTTATATTTTTAGGAATTTTTTTACTATTTTTTTAGATAGGTACAAAATCAGTAAATCTGAACCATCTAAAAACAATATTTTTGTACCTATCTAAAAAAATTCCTAAAAATATAAAATTGGGTCTCCAAACATATTTTAGTATGGAGGTTAGGTTGAGCGGTTCAGATCGATTGTTTGAACTTTGAAAATGATGGAGAGAGATGAAGGCACAAAAACATGGAGGCATTTGAACCCTCCTCTTTTATGTAATACATCAATAATTTTTATTGACTGTGGCATAATAATCACAAATTATTTTTCAAAGGTGTATTATTTTTTAGTGAAAAAAAACAATGATACACCGAGTTATATAAGATTAATCTTTCTTGTTAACTTATATTAAAACAGTTATAAGAAAAGAATAATGAGTCTGACTAGTCTGACATCAGTATCATTTCGGCCTATATAACACCAACTCTAAAACCTATCGAATTGACTTTAAATGATGAATCCAAACCGTTCAAACCAATCTATTTCATTAGTTGCCCGTTTACATGTCAAATTTATAATGTTTCGAATTTATTTAGTATCAAATCAAGCGGTCAAATGTGAGAGTTTTTAAATTAATTTTAATGCATTCATTTTTCAACATTTTTGACCGCTTGATTTGATACTAAATAACTAGAAAATATAAAAAAAAATTGCATGTAAATGCATCACTCATAAAGTAAATCGGTTTGAACGGTTTGGATTAGTCGTTTGAAGTCTATCCAATCAATTTTATAGCTGGTATCATATGACACCGATGTCATACTAACCGGACTCAAGAATAATGATTATAGGAAGTTCTACAATAGAAGCAATAGAGTTGAGTGAATGTGTAAAATCAATAGAATCAATTGTCTTTCATTGATTGAATCAAATTTTCAAAAACTTTGAAAAGTTTACAAAAGAGGAGAAATTTGATGGAATCTGTATTCCAAATATTTTGCAACTCCAGCTCTTGCAATTGTCAGTAGGATGATCTCACTGGTGTGTCTTTTATTTCCAGAGGAGTGTGTTTCTTTTTTTATTTTCATCTATTTATCGTTTTGTTTTTTTGTACTTTAGATGGCATGTGTTGTACTGGTAACCATCATGTTTAATCAAATAAGTGCTTAAGGGCTTCAATAAGAAAAGAAAAAGAAAGAAAAGGAATAACAAAAAAGGAAAGGAAAGATTTTTAGTTGTTTATAGAAGGAAACTTTTCTTTAAATTTATTTCCTTTTTCGTTTATTTAATTAACGAGTCAAAGAGAGAAAGTAGAAGAACAAAATTAATATTTAGAAGAAAAAAAGTTCACTTAGCTCCCAAAATTAGAAATGAAGGAATAATATTTAGAAGAAAAAAAGTTCTCTTAGCTCCCAAAATTAGAAATGAAGGAATTTGGGAGCTGAACTCCCACATTTTGTATCTATATATTCCTTGCAGTTTTATTTCTTGATTCATATGCACGAATTGCCTGACTGTCTCAAGACACCGAAATTTTTATTAATAGAAAATTAATTAATTAAATATCAATAATGGAAAACGAATCTGAGTTTTTTCAAGATATAGAGAAAACGTGATAGTTTATAACGTTCTCTGAATGTTATAGACTATCACGGCCTGGAAACCAGTGTCAGTTCCTGGCCAAAATAGTATCAATTCCTATCAAAATAGTGTCTGTTCCTAGCAGAAACAGAGGCCGAAACAGGCTGTTCCTATCCATGATGTCTATAACGTCCCGAGGACATTATAAACTATCACGTTCTCAAATCTGTTCTCCATTATCAATATTTATTTAAATAATTTTCTATTAATAAAAATTTCGGCTCAAGACTTCCTTTATTTGTCATCTCTCTAACCTTGTGTAGATTCTTCAATATAATCCAATTATATTTTGAGATCACTTCAAAAAGTTTTTTCTTGTTCCGGATTCCGGAATCATTTCTTCTTCTTCTTCTTCTTCTTTTGTATTTGGAATTTTTAAATTTGTACATTACTCTGTAGACCTTTATTTTTATCAAAGGGAAAGCAATCAAATGTCAATATATATTTTTTTATTAATTTTCATAAATATTTTTTTAGGTTTCCCGGTTGTTAACTAAGTATAGTTATCAATATATTTCTTTCCAAAATCATTATGACTTTTTATTTGGATGTCAATAAACTTGATCTCTTTAGATATATCAAAATTAAAGGGGATACAATGACAATTATTTTTATTTGAAAAACATTACATTTCAATATAAATGGTTTTAATACAAAACCAATGATGCATTTTAACTATACTCTTAGTTAGTATATCAAATATAACAAAGATTGATTTAATGCATATAAAATGAAAAACAAACTCACTATATAATTTCGATCTGATTCTAACATGTTAATCAACACGAGATCTAGATTTTTTTTTTTTTTCGTTTTAAAACACTTGCCATTTTGTTTTTTGAACATAAAAAAATTAATCCTTAAGTTTGTTAAAAATAAACTTTTGAAATTAATCCTTAAGTTTGTTAAAAAATTAATCCTTAAGTTAGACTGTGGACTTTCATATAAATATACTAAGTCGACTTTTGAAATTTAAAAAAAAAAAACTTAAAAAACAAAATAAAAAATATTTACACCACGTGTATTACCTGCATGCCTGTTATTAAAAAATAAAATAAAAAATATTTACAGATCGTCAAATTATAAATTATTAAAGATGGTCGATAACATTTAATTTATTTTCTACGGATACATTAATTTTTCCGAAATTTTTATTAATAGGAAAAATTATCGAAAATAGTGAAAGAATTCGTTAGATTTTGAGATGTAAGAAAACCGCTATAGTTCATAATATCCAGTGGACGTTATTAACTATAACGTCTAGATTATAATTATAATTAACCTCTAATTAACTTAATGAAAAAATAAAATCGAGACAGTACTGTCTGTAACGTCCAGCGATCATAAAAAAACAATCTATTTCCAAATCTACAACACATAACGTCTTCTATTATTTTTTTTTATGGTGTCTCGACATTATTGAATTCAACGTACTTTTTTTTTTTATGTTTCATGAACTAGTGAGTTAGATTTTGTTAATCAGAATCAGTGTTCTAAATAGCTAGTTATAGCTTTTTCGGATCCTAAAAGCTATGACGCTATAGACGATATATAGCTAGCTACTTAATGCAATCGTTTATTCTTTTTTAACCGTCCCACTATACCACTATAATCGCTATTTAAATCATTTATTAGAATGTTATGGTTTATAACGCTGAAGAACGAACATTGTAATGACGTTTTTCTTATATTCAAATTCTAACAAATCCTTTCACTATTGCCATTTTTTTTTATTCTTATAAATTAAAATTTCGGTTAATTTTTCCGTGTTAGAAAATTTACTGTGTGTGAAATTATACATTTGTTAAAACTTAAAACTATAATGTCTCAGGCTCTCACTCAGCCATTCCAGTTTCTGCTCCGATCACCAGTTCACCACCATGATGTAGATGTACCCAACCTCTGAGGTCCTAATCTCCTACTAACCAAGCTACTACCAAAGCTAACGCAATTCCTCCCCATTTCACCTCCAAAAATGTCTCACACTCCATTGGCATCCCCTCCTGCCCCCATCTCTCCTCCCGACACATCATCTCCACCACTGGATTACGGCTCCCCTGACGCTCTACCTCAGATCCGCTCCATCACCGACGTAGGCACGCTAAACCGCCTTCTACACGAATGCATCGCCTTCCAGCGCTCTCTTGATCTCTCCTTAGAATCCCTTCTCTCCCGCCGCCCCGATCTAGATCGCCAGTTAACCTCCCTCCTTCGTTCCTCCCCTCCTTTACTTGATCTTGCAATCTCTGAGGCATCAAATCTTCTTACGTCAGCTGAATCTTCTGCTTCTCTCGCATCATCGCTTTCCTCCCATGTGCGCCACCTAGATCTTGCTCAGTCCCGAGTTGACTCGACGCTATCTAGGGTTCTTGCCTCACTTGACAGGTCCCGCGCTCTAGAATCGGCTCAGCGTGCTCTCGCATCAGATTCGCCTGATCTCGAATCTGCTGCACAGGCTGTTCACTCGTTCCTTCAGATCGATTTGAATTATCCATCCGAGGAAGATGAACTTAGGCGTGACATGTTTGATCTGAAGCGTCGGCTGGAGTCTCTCATTAGACGGCATCTGACAACTGCCATTGACTCCCGGGACCACCCGTCAGTTCTGCGCCTCATCCGTCTCTTCCCACTGTTATCTCTTTCCAAGGAGGGGCTTCAGACCTATGTTTCCTACCTTAAAAAGGTGGTCTCTGTGAGATCCCGACTTGACTTTGAGCATTTGTGCGAAGTTGCAGACTCATCTGAGCAACCTGACTTTGTGGGTTGCCTCACTGCCTTGTTTAAAGACATTGTTCTTGCAATAGAGCAGAATGATGGTGTTTTAAGAGAGCTGTCAGGTGAGGAGGGGGTTGCATTTGCTGTCTGTGAGCTCCAAGAAGAGTGTGACTTGCGTGGAACTCAAATTCTGAAGAAGTACACTGATTACCGCAAGCTTAGTAGACTTGCAGCTGATATTAACTCGTATAGTAAAAACAACCTCCTCTCTGTGACAACTGTCATGACAACTGGTGTGCAGCTATCAGGTCCTGACCCAAGAGAACTCGAGACCTACTTGGAGGAAATCTTGGCCTTGACACAGCTTGGCGAGGATTATGCTGAGTTTATGGTTTCAAAACTTAGGGGGCTGGGAAACTCCGGTTCAGATGCCGGATCCAAAGGGATAAAGGCGGTTAAATTTGGTAACTTCAGCAAGATGGTGCAGGATTTGACAGGGTTTTATGTGATTTTCGAGGAGTTCTTTATGGTGGAGAATGTGAGGAAGGCGATAAGGATAGATGAGATTGTGCCCGATGAGCTTACCACCTCCATGGTTGATGATGTGTTCTTTGTGTTGCAAAGCTGTAGCAGGTATAGGCAGATATAACTTTTATTTTTGGTCTTGTTTCCCATTACATGAACAATTCCCAAGATTTCTGTAATGACTAAAGATAAACTTTAGGAACACATCATGCATCTGGAAACCCCAAACACGAAAGAAAGGTATTATTATATTTAAAGAATAACCAGCAAGCACCTGTATTTCATAACAGTTATCAGTTGGAAAATGAGACCCGGCAAGTACATGCACTTCATCTATTAAGCAGAAGTCTTTTAAACAATTGGTTGGTTAATACCAAAACTGCAGCAGATCTCCCTGATTTATGTATGATATAAGTTTCCCCAGTAATTTTTATCTGCATTACTTGTTGAAGCACATAGACATTTGAGCGCATGTATTAAGAGTAAATCATTGTAAAGCTGTCTCTGTCCCATTAGCTGAAGCTTTGGAGAAGCTAGTTAACAAACAGGAACCACTAAGAAATGACAACATTCCACTGCAGGAGGGCAATATCAACTGGGAGCATAAACTCGGTACTGGCTGTGCTTGGTGGAGCTACCAGCCTTCTGGGCAATGAGTACCAGGATGCTTTACAACAGCGGATGCGGGAGCCCAATCTTGGCTCCAAGCTTTTCCTGGGCGGTACTGTTGTGCAAAAAACTGGGACTGAGATTGCCACTGCTCTTAACAACATAGATGTCAGCTCTGAGTATGTTCTCAAACTCCGCCATGAGATTGAAGATACTTGCACAGAGGTAAAATACATATTTATTTCTGGTTTTATTCTTTGAAATTAGTTCCACACTAAGTTTTTTTTTCTTTTTCAAATGTCAATGTTTTTTGGTTGGGTACAAGGATTGAAGTTCCTGCAATTACCGGCAGCTGCTACTAGGCTGGTATTTACTATGTAGGAGTGCTAGAACTGATTAGTACTTTGCATAACTCCTATTATCTGTTGGGTCTTTTGCAAGTTGCTTGATACCGATTATTTTAGGACGTTTCTGACTAGCTCATTACCATTATCCATCTGAAATCTTGATCAGTACCTTTTCCGCACTTGCTGATTCTTCATGCATTTTCATGAGAGTTATGCACGAGAGTTTGGCAACTGATTAAAAGAATACATCTGAAGCTGGTTCATTGTCAATCAGGTCCTAATACTGGTTTGTCTTTGCCTTAAATTTGGAAAAGTCAATAAGGCCTCTAGTAAGCACCGAGTAACTTGAAAGCTTGGCAACTGCTAGAAGCACCGAGTTTCAAAATGAATCTTCCTCTTCTCTTTTGTGCAGAACCTTCTTTTGTTCAATCAAGTCCTTGTGTTAGTTAATTTAAGCTGGTGTTGACATTCCAAGTGGTTGCTAAACTGCTGAGGTCTTAGTAGTATAAGATAAAGTTAATGAGAATATATTAAGTAAAAAAATAAACAACTGTCAGGCCTCTTATAGTGCGATTCCAGCCGCAAAGAATCCCATCTTCCATTTCAACATTGCTAAACTGAGTCTGATAGGAGGGTTTAATTGAACTCATCCGATAGACTTCAGTATATGGTTTAACAGAGTAGCTGTTCAAGGGCCACTTCGGACAGCACCAGTGTTCATGGGCCATATCAGTGCTTCTAATGTCACTATACTTTATTGTGTGAGTTTCATATGGCATGCACCAAAGCGTCTGATTGCAACTTAACATTATAGTTAGGCACTCATCATATCTTAATTTTGTTTTCAATGCAACCAGGCTTTCCCTGCAACGGCTGACAGAGAGAAGGTGAAGTCATGCCTGTCTGAATTAGGCGATATAAGCAGCATGTTCAAACGGCTCCTCAATTCTGGCTTGGAGCAACTCCTTTCATCTATTGCCCCACGCATCCGTCCAGTTCTGGACACAGTTGCAACAGTCAGCTATGAGCTAACGGATGCAGAATATGCAGAGAATGAGGTGAATGACCCCTGGGCCCAGAATCTCCTCCATACAATCGACTCCACTCTATCATGGCTCCAGCCTTACATGACCACCTCTAACTATGACTCACTCATACACCTTGTGATCGATTTTGTGGTGAAGAGATTAGAGGTAATTATGATGCAGAAACGGTTCAGTCAGTTGGGTGGGTTGCAGTTGGACAAGGAGGTGCGGGGCTTAATTAACCATTTCTCTGAGATGTCGCAACGGCCGGTGCGGGACAAGTTCTCGCGGCTGTCTCAGGTCGCCACAATTTTGAATTTTGAGAAGGTGTCTGAGATTTTGGATTTCTGGGGGGATAATGCGGGTCACCTCACATGGTTGCTCACACCTGCAGAGGTCCGGCGTGTTCTTGGCCTCAGGGTTGACTTTCGGCCTGAGGCAATTGCTGCTCTTCGGCTATAAATTCATTTCATTATTTTATGTCTTTTTTCATAGTTTTTTTACCATTTTTTATGTTACCCTTTTTCTATTATTTAAAACGTCATTCATGTTGAAAGAGGAAAATATTGGTTGAATTTTTACAGGTAAATTTGGGTGTAGTTATATAAAATTATACTTCCTTTTAGTGATGATATGATTTTAGAGAAGCCTCATTGTACTTGTGGAAAGATGTTGTGAAAATTCATCTCATCGAGTCTGGTACTTTAAATAGCTTTGCTGAAGTGAGTCCAAAATGACATAATTTATACAGATGGCCTGCAAGTATCACGATTATTCCATTTCTTCAAAAAAAAAAAATCACGATTATTCCAACCAAGTAAAAATAATTTTAGAACTATACAGATAATGGTTCACTCGGTCAGGAGGGGAGAACAATGGCATTGCACTCATCGTCTTTGAAATAAACACACAATTTGCTTTATGTTAAGTACGAGAGTAAACTACAAGGAACAATATAATTCGGGATATATAATGACATTCTCTTTATGTACAATTATATCCTTCTTTTTGAAGGAGAAAAAACGAGTCCGCATTGTCTAAATTAACCCAAAAGAGCATCTTTTGAGTTATGCATCTTCGTTGTCTGATTATAAATGAAGTTTATTCGATCTCTATCCATAACAAATAGGATCTTTAATATTAGCGTGAATCTAATCTGCATAAATTTTAAAACTGATCGGACGATCCATATACATTAACTCAAATATTCCTTTTTGAGTTAATGCAGAGGATACGAATTCCAAAAGAATCGAAATTCATATCACTAACAGAATGTTGAGGTGAGATCCGGACAAGCTTCGGCACAAATATTAAGAAAATTTCACTTAAGTCAGATTTGTATGGATTCTGATCGGACGGTCCGGATCTAAACTCAAATATTTTGTTACCCCAAAAGATGCAAACTAAAATTATCGTGGAGCTAAGCATGCAAAAGAATCGGAACAGTCCGATGAACATCAGATGAAATTCAATCCGATGTCCAATAAAAATTGTCTGATCCACATTAAAATTTATACAAATAATTTTAAAATTTATGCGAATCAAATACACATAAAAATCAATACTGACCGGACGATTCCAACATAACAATAGGACTGAATTTGACTCGACAAAAAAGCATTTACCACCCACAAGGTAGAATACAGATTAGACCAGAACCGCAAGTAAAAATTAATTGCGTATAGAATTCAGTACAATAATTCATTTGATTGTCACCATGCACGATAAAAACAAAACTGTCAAAAAAAAATTTATAAAAGCCCGACCGTTCAACAATAGCTTTTTCATTCGCCATTTTTAGAAGTTTTAAACCAAACTCCCGCTCATTTTAGCACCCTAATAATTTCGAGCTTTGCTCAATAAAGAATCGATTATTCGCTCCCAACTACCATCAACTGCTACAATTGCTCGTAGTGCATTTAATTACTGCAGTTCATTGCAAACAGTCTGAAATAGAAAACATCCATCAGATATTGGGTTTGCATAAAATCCGAGACTAGAGATTCAGTAATTTTTTAATACATTACTCCCATAGAAAGATTGTAGAAACAAAAATACTTGACATTACATAAATATGAAATTGGGGAGAAGCACCAATAGGAGCAAAATTCAGAGCTACAGCTAGGTCACTCTATCACAAATAAACTAACACTACTCCACAATCTTACTCTTCTTTTTCTTCTTCGATTCAGTGCCCATTTTCACATCGCCATTTTCATCCTTCCCTTGCTTCTTTTTCTTGCTCTTTGGGGTCACGTTTTGATCATCGCCATTAGCAACCTCCATGGCAGTGTCCTCATCGAGCTTGTACTTCTTTTTCTTTTTCTTCTCTGTTCCTAGATCAGCCGATACATCCACATCCATCACCTCAACATCATCGGCCTTGGATTTCTTTTTCTTGCTCTTCTTTGCAGGGGTCTCTTCATTCTTTTTGTCACCTTCAAGCAAAAATTAAATCACATTAGACTAAGTACCTGAATAGGCATAGAATAAAATGGAACTGTTGCTTAGGTACAGCACTTACCATCATCGGTAGTCATGCTCTCCAGTGCGGATTTCATCACATCCAAATTCTTACGAGGTGCCACGCCCTTGTCGTAGAAATCCAACCTCTCCTCAACTTGCTCTCTTAGCTTTTCACCAAAGACAGTAGTACTCGTCTCTAAAAAAAAAACAGAGTTCGAAAGAATTTTCAGTATGGAAGAATAAATTAAAAAAAAAAAAACATTCCAGTATTGCAGTGTTCTTTTCATGCTATTCGTTCCTAATGCGGCTCCAAACTTAAAAATGTCATGAACCAAAACACAACATGCCTAGGCAAAAAGAAAACAAAACCTAAACAATACAGGTCCATTACTGAGTAGTGAAATCTACACAACACAGCATGAAAGCAGTGGACCACAGAGGCCAGTATCAATATCTAACAGTACATTCATCAAAATGTAGATTAAATTTTTGTATATACCAGAGAAGCAGTCTATCCTAGAGGCAATGGAGCACTTGTTCGCAAGGTAGCGAGCCATCCGGCCCTTGTTACGACTAGATGCACGCCCAATGAAAGAAGAGTGGAATATGAGACCATACTTCGGAGTGTTTCCTTTGGTCTTCAATGCTCTAAAATAAAATAAAAAATAAGTGAGAAAAACTACAAAAACAAGCAAAGAGTAGAGAATATATTATTCATATAGGTTTTTCAAAAAGATACGGCAACCACACCTAACACATGCAGATTGACATTGACTATTTTAATAAGCTAAAAGCTTTCAACCCACACATCACCAATACCGCACCAAACACGTGCAGATGAATTTGATGTCATGCTTATATAATAATCATACATTCAGATGAATTTGGGACAAGACAACTAACCTGAAGAGAGCCTTCTCAGCACCAAGTATCTGAAGAGTAGAAGCAGGGCACTTCGCCAGATTTGTAAGGCTACCCGCATGAGAAATCAAACGTGCACCAACCACCTCACCAATCAGAGAAGCTAGATTCGGTGCAATATCGTTCATCTTGGTAACTAGATAGTCATACAACTTTTTCCTATATTCAGATAGATTAATGACCCTCTGAGCAAATTGTTGCACATTAATCAGGTCAATTGGAGAAATGTCTTGTCCTGAAAAAATTAAATACAAATTTCAGTTTATAACCACGTTACCAACATAAATGAACCCACCACGGGCCCCGTGTTATTTCAGATTCTGCCATACCACAACAGAAAATACCAGGTGATAATAACAATCAAACACACTGAAATATCTCAAAAAACCTATTTTGTTGTCCCAAAAACACAACAAAGAATAACTACAAATTCTAACTTAGATGAATAAATCAGACTATTAACTAATTGGTAACACTTCATATGTATTAGATCGATAAAAGATGTATAGATATGGAAAGCAAGAAGGTACCCATGGATGCTTTGGCTGCTTCGACAATCTCTTTTGCCTTATCCTCATCTCCCACAATATCTTCCAGTGCTGGTAACTGAGCCTCGGATAACTCAGACTTGTTCTCAACAAACTTGGCAATCTTTGCATAGAGATAATTGTCATTTACGATTTTCATAAGCTCGGGGAAATGATAGCCATACCACTCTCTGCATTTGTGAAGGGAAAGGTTACAAACACCTAGTTTGAGTGTCAAGTGACAAAGATGTGAATAGAGTAATTTGACTATTCCAACAAGCTTGCCTGCTACTTGATGGAGATATATGTAGCATATTATTCATAGGCAACCAGTTTAGCATGAAAGTGTTAACATAGCAAAAGCGCTATCTGTGAAAGCATCACAATTTTTTTTATGTATCAATGGGAAGACCAAAAGCAAGTAAATTGCAAGTCGAATACTGAGGACCTAATCATCTATTAAAGTTAACAACAATTAGGAGGTGGACTTCTATCATATTACACAATATGAATCTCGTCAATATGAAGTAGTGAAATACAAGTATAAGGAACTAAAACTGCATCCGATTGCACAAGGGAACTTTCAAAATATACAATGAAAGAAATAAATGCCTCAAAATATAAAACTACAAACCTGACTCTCATAGAGAAAGAATTGATGTCCTTGTCAAGTGTGTCCAGTAAGAAAATGGCCTGAATAACCATGTTATCAACTCGGTTCACGTTGAACTTGACCTTTGCTCTGCTGTAACTGTGGCCCAGACCAAGCTGTGCTTTATCCAAGTCTGTGGGCTGCAACAAACATAAAACAGACATTTCATTCTCCATTTTACAAACCAAGTTCCATAAATTAAAACTATTAAAGCAATGTCACGATGGGGATTTGCGTGCAAAAGTATAAATAATGAACACCAAAACACGACCTATTTTGTACCTTCAGCTCCACTCTGTGTGCTAATAATTTTCCAATAGACTACCCAATAGCAAAATACAGAAAAGAAATGTTCTAACAAAATGATATATGAAAATCCTTGATTAGTCAAGTAGATAACAGAAAAAAAAGTTATACAATGGGAAGCACCAAACCTTCAAATCTTTAATGAACTTGTCAAAGTGCAGCCTGACCCCTCGAAGAATCTCGAGCACAAACTCATTGCTCTGACAGGGTATCTTAGTAACTTCACTGATCTGAGAGCCTACTTTGGGCTCGGCAACTCCGAGACTAAATTTTGCCTTCTTTCCTTCCTTCACTTTTGGCAGGTTCAGTTCCAGAAAGTTTCTCAATTCATCGGTCATTATTCCTGCAAAATAACAAAAATGCTACTAATATGTTTATGTTCTCATCATGCATATGCTCATAATATCTTAAATGAATATCAGTGGGATACAATGCATCAATTTTTTAAAGAAAGTTAGGTTGGTCTCTGTGTCAATATTCTCTCCAAATTTTTTCATAAAAAAGATTTATGTGGCTTATAAAAATGCTCGTACTTAAAATAAGTGTTTTGTAAAAATGCTCGTAATTTACAATTGTGTATATAGAATAAGTGTTTTGTAAATAAACTTCTTATTATTATCAATGAAATCGTCAGAGGGTTATCACATTGACCTTCAGAAAAAAAAATGCTCGTACTTAAAATTGTTTTAAACTAATTTTTACCTTCAGAGACGGCGTTACACTGATTAAGAGCATCCATCGCAGAGGAAAAGGGTGAGAAGGCGACGAGCTTGACGACTTGACCAAAGCGATTTAGGTCAACGACTGAGTCTCGTACTGCCTGGGTATTCTGCGCTATCTCGTCCATACCGTACGCATGGAATAGAGCATAGCCAGAGGCCGACTCGAATAACACGTACAGCGCCATGGGAGAGCTCCGATCTAGAGATACGGGGTTTCTCACCCTCTAGGGTTTAGAGGGTTTGGGTTGGGGTAGAAAGAAGAGGAAGGAAATGGGGGGCAGCGCGAGCTCAACTAAAAGCAAGTTAGGGTTTTAGAGGGGTAGTTAAGTTAGGGTTTTGCGATGATCCGGGCCGTTGGATCGAATTTGCAAAAAAGGTGCAACTGTCTAAGCGAAAGGTGTTGAGTAGTCCAGTAAAGCCCATATCTGGCCCAGAATTTACGGGTCTGAGAAAAAAGAGGGGGGCGGGGTAATCCTCTCTCAATCTCAAATTCTCAGTTTTATTTAAAGTCAAACTTTTCAGTGCCTATTCAGAGTAAAGTGGTCAATATTATTGTGCTTTGAAATTCGTGCATAAAAGATTTGAACGGTCTGGATTTTTCACAGATCAACTCAGAGTTTGAGATATATCAGGGGATGCGAATTTTGTTTTTTTAAAGAAAAGAAAAGTAGGTTGAGAAAATTCAAGAAAATAAATTGTTTCCGAAAACTTTATCTTTCGGCCGAAAAGAGCAATTTTGAGTTAATGCATTTGGCTGTCTGATTTAAATGGAGTCAACATGGCCACGGAATATAATTTAGGGGCTCTATTATATTAGTGTAGATCTAGTTTGCATGGATTTTAAAGCTGATCGGACATCTAATACATTAACTCAAAAGATTATTTTTTTTTTAGTTAATTGAGAGGATACGAATTCCTTACATGGGTTGATGTATCTTTCCGGATTATTTAAGAATTAAAAATGTGTTTCTATCTTTTGAATGTACTTGCGATAGCAGTTGTTTTCATTACTTGCCACGTCACCGATATATATAGAAACCAAACATTACTTGTACCAATCCACGTGAATTACTACCAAAGCTGAGTGATCCAGATATGGTACTGCAGCTCTATCTAAAATACAGTACAATCTCTTTAAGGTATATTGAGATGAATGAGCAAATAAAATTTAACATAATAAAATAAATCATTCTATTTATGAAATCATCACACATCCTTGAAAATACAAATAGATTGCCATCTAAAATTCAAACATGAAATAAAATTTATCAATGTAGACATTTCATAGCAGAAGTCTTCAAATTGAAAAATAAAAGAATGATGATATGTTTCATATGAAATTTTATGGCTCAGTATACACTGGAGCCTGGAGGCCTAATTATTCCGCATACAAATTTCATATTTGATTAACTACTAATATAGTTTTGACCAGAATAATTCAATAGTTATGAAACAAATAAGCTCTGGAGCATTTCATTACAGGTGACAGTTGCACAACTTCACATATTATCACGCAGAAACTTCTACTCGATAAAAAAAAAATGCATTGACAATCTATAGATTTCCACCAATAATCATCTATAACAAATGTCTAATCCTTTAAAAACAACAGTACCAAAATAAATACACATGTTTGAGAAGCAGAGTTAATCTCCTCCAGTTCAACTAGATTCTGCATATCATAGAAATAGAACATTTGATTTTCAGTACAAGTACCACACTGTCAAATTATGTACTGTTTTCTCAGCGCAGTTTACCAAGAGGTACGTAATTGATTCCATGTAATAGCAAACATATACCTATTTATCGATTTTTATTTGGTCATTGGTTTATTGTCCTCCAGGCCTTGTATAAAACCGTCATAAGAGAAAATTGAACATGATGCTCTTACTTAGAGAACACAGTGTAGACTTGAAAATTTTGCTACTGTACAAGTTGGTTCTGGTATTGCCATACTTGGCAAATACTAATAAGGTGCTCCATTGCCATTAACTAATCCTTTTAGTCCTTATCAGCAGCAATTTCTAGTGTTTAATATATATCCTGGGAAACGCATATGCATGCAAACCAACATGTACCAAAAGAAACATATCAAGGGGTAATTGGGTAATTTTCAAAGTACGGTAAAAGGACAGTGTTCTGTATGTTACATTTACCCAAGTTTTGAAGGAAGTGTGAGATATTTT
The DNA here is from genome assembly GCF_964058835.1 of Carex rostrata. Classification (NCBI taxonomy): domain Eukaryota; kingdom Viridiplantae; phylum Streptophyta; class Magnoliopsida; order Poales; family Cyperaceae; genus Carex; species Carex rostrata. The sequence goes on along the minus strand of NC_135931.1, from coordinate 3,656,936 downwards.
CTTATTTTGCAGCACTAAAGTCATAACTCAAAGCTAAAGAAATACATATGAAGTAATCGTAATTATTCATGCATTTATTTTGTATTTTTATAGATGTCTGTTTCAAGTTCAGAAACTCAACTACCATGTCTTGCTATGAATCACATCCGGCAATATAACATACCGATATGAACAACTCCAAATCAAGCATGCCTACCTTTTGAACCTGCAAGTTTTGAATCTGCTTCATTTAGTGCACGGATGAGGTGAGCAATACGATACTTGAGTTTCTCGTTCTCAGCTGTGAGTTTTTGAATCTCTTTCGAAGCCTGCATAAGTGCATATGATCGGCAACATGCAAGATGTTTATGAAAAAAATAAGTACCAGTCTATTTAAAAAAAGTATCAATAATTTTTTTATGTTCTTTGTTCATAAAATGGATTCTACTATATTTTGAATCTCGGTCTCGGAATTACCAAGACAGGTTAAACTTGTTAGTAGGAAGCCATGCGAGTCTTATACTAGAGCAGTGTATGTTCCTTCTGTTATAGGATTACTTCCATATTTGTTTGAATCCTCTACATGCGTTGCGGTTTTAGCACCATTCTTCGAAGTTTTGACTGAAGCTTAAAAATGAAATACTTGAACCTGCATGCTAATTTGTGGCTATCTATTTAAATTAAGATGCAACTAAGCTTCTATTTTGACCATGCTCTTTCTTCTTTGAAAAACTCTAAGAGACCATCCTGCCTGACCAATACTGTATGAATACACAAGGTACCGTTTAGGCCAAAAGCCAACCTGCGGAGCTAGTTATGCAATCATCATAATACAGCCGGATAATTAAAGAAAAATCAACACAAGAGGAGTAACCTTTTCTCTTTCTGATATAATCTCTGCATCAGCAATATTAAGCTTCAACTGAAATTCTTCTACTATAGACGACACCTTAGTGTCATTCTCTGAATCACCTAGTATTGTGAAATAACCGTAACTTTGTGATTTACTAACAGAGAGAAAAGAACAAAACACTTGTAAAGAGGGGAGGAGAAACAGAATGCTGAAAACTACCTTTTTTAATGAGCAATTCTTCCAGCTTTGCTAATCTATCCTGCAATTAGACAGTTCCTATCAATACCAAACTTTACCACCATTTAAAAATTAAGTTGACTTTGAAAAAAAATAAATAAAAGAGCTTATTTGATGGTAATTCTCCTCAGGTAATGTATGTTCTTTACATAACCTAGTAATATGTTAGCATATAAAAACAAGAGGGTTCAAATGCCTCCATTTTTAAGAATCTTAATAACTCAAAATTTAAAACTTAAAAGTCAAAATAAAACCGTTGGATATGATCTACATCATTTTATCTATGCACGCGTAAAAAATTATGACATTTCAACTTTGTTTTGGTTGTTATCAAGAGATTATAAAAACGTACTAATGTGGATAATTTCTAGACGTTGATTTTTCAAATAATTGATTCGCATAAAAACAAAATCGAAATGTGATATTTTTTTTACGAGCACATAGAGAATAGATCACATTTAACGGTTTTATTTTGATGTTTACGATTTAAATTTTGATTTATTAACACTTTTAAAAATGGAGGCATGATGAGCATTTGAACCCTCCTCTAAAAACAATAATCTAGTTACTTTTTACCTTCATAAAAATTATAAGATGAGGACTAACTTCACTGTGTGCTCATTCCATTTTTCCAATTACAAACTGTACTAATTTGCAATATAAGTTACTATTTTACAGAGAACAAGTCAGGGAAGCACAAAAGCAAAAAATCAACCACTGTAGCTATCCATAATAAACTGCTGATGACCTGAAATCCTATACCTTAAGCCCTAAACTTTCTCAAATTACATTGAAAGCAAAAGTTGACTGAGAAATTCTGGTAGAAATTGTACAAAATTTGTGAGTGTTTGAGAATGGAAGGGGAGAGGAGAGGGGAAGTACCTCGGCCTCTGTAGCTCTATCGTAGAAAGGTTTGAGTGTTTGCTCCAAGTCTCTCTCGCCTGACTCCGCCTTCGCCGCCATATTTTATCTCGCGTGCGTGTGCTTGATGGATGCTCTCTTCTTCCGTTTCTCGCCGCTATCGACAGAAAGAGGAATAGTCAGAGAGCAACATTTTATTGGCTCTGGAAAACTTGTTTCGAAACCCCTCCATTAACAAATATTCCCAAAACAGTACTGTTTCGTAATTTTGCATCAGAAGTCCTCTTTTAAGACTACTAGTATCGTGTCCGTATGTTGTAACGAAAATTTATTATAAGAGAAAAATAAAATTCTCATACAAATGATATATTTTTATAAAAAAAATTAACTAATGAAAAAATAGACTAATTATATCTTGTATTGTTCAATCAAGTATTTGTCAATTTGCTATTGATGTTTCATCCATATGATCAAAGTAGTTATTCACAATAATTATGCAATTTCACTCGGATTATTGATATCACAAACAGATTTATTCTCAATTTTCAAGGAAATTTTAAACCTAGAATGTGTGATTCTTTTTCTTGACATGTTATTTGTTGCTAATCTTTACGGAGCATTTTATATTAAAACACATTTTAAATTTACTTTGAATTTATAAAGTACCCATTTATTATTATTAAATAATAAAAAATATGTAGTTTGTTTAAAAAAACTGTCAGTCTTATAATTTGTCGATTTCTGAAGGCAAATGGTTCATATCTCTACTTTTGATGTTTACAAAAGCGTATACATATATGTTACTCTGTATGCTTTAGAGGTAGAGAAATAAACTATTTTCACTCTAAAACTGACTGCATAGAAACCTAATAGTAAAGGTTAAAATTGATACTTTATAAATCTACAATATTTTGAACAAAAAAATGTAATAAAATGAGTAAATTTATAATTTTTTTTAAAATTAGAAGGATAAATATGATATTATGAACTTTAGAAGAGGAAGGAATACTTAATTTTCAAAGTTCTGAGGGGTATACATGAAATGCCTTAAATAAATATTTCAAACAAGTAATGTGAATAATTGACATTGGTTAAGTTCAATAGAATAACGCAAAATTAGAATACAATTTATACCCAATCAATAATTAAAAAAAAATCAGTGATTAATAATCGATCAAGCGGTATTATATTTTTGTTTATTATATAACGTACTTTATATTTTATTACTTTTTACAGTTATAATAAATACTAACCTTTAAAATTAATTAAAATCATTTATCCAATGAAAAAAAAATCAAAAGATACATAAAATAAAATAAAAAGCGATAGACTATTTGATTGAAGGGCTGATAGTTATTTCAAAAATTTATCTTTTAATTATAGACATTAACGGATCATAATATTTAATATAAGAATGGAGATACTACGATGTCTATTCTGACATGCGTTATCATGCGAATGAATGCGATTGAAATTGTATTAAAGATAAAACATATCATATTAAGGATATCGATGTCCAAATATTTGCAAGAGAAAAATATATGAATATAATTATGATATAAGCAGATGCAGATGCACATGTAGATATGATTTTAAATTTTAAGAGCAAATATGGTATGTTTGTATTTTCTCGTACCGTGAGCATCCGATGAAGGTGTATATGTAGATACGATTTTAAAATTATGAAGGTGTATATATAGATGTGATTTTAAATTTTAAGAGCAAGTATGGTATGTTTGTATTTTTCTCGTACCGTGAATATTTGATGAAAAGAATGCATGATGTATGACTAACACCATTTTATACAAGGTTCTAGATAGTGCACTATAGCAATATTATAGTATTGTTTTAGCGTTTTAGGACCATAAAATATACAGCGCTATAGCGCGCTATTTCACGCTATGGTAGCACTATATGAACATAGCGCTATTTTTTTAGCCGTTCCTCTATGACGCGATAAATGCTATTTAAATCTCTGATTCTACGTAAATTATATATTATTGTTCGACATTACAGTCTGATGCATAATATAGATACAAGGAATTATCACTTGGCAATATAGTTCGATGCATAAAGAAAAAAAAGTTAGTAGATTATTTAATTGGAAAGTTGATATTTAATTCAAAATTGTAATCTTTTAGTTACAGTTGTTGATAAATTATATGACATCTACGTACTTAAGTATAAAAATAAAAATATCGTGATGACAAGTTCTATTTCGAAACATGTCATCGTGTGAATGAATGGGATTGAATCATATTAAAAGTAAAACATATCATGTTGAGTCTCGTGTTGTATCTGATTATAAGGTCATGAAAATTACAAGCGATAATTAAGTCATGGAGGGGTTCTCAATTTGGAGTGTCTTTCAACGGATAAGAGAGGTATTCTCACGTTGGGGCAGAGGACTGCAACTCTGCAAGTTTAATAGATGCGTTCAATTTTAAAAACCGAAATTTTTATTAATATCATTTGAAAAAAAAAAAATCAAAATATTTTTGAAATTGGAGAATTCGAAAAATACAAAGGCCTTTGATTCAATTTATGGCCCCATTCGTGGAGGGCCACATATTAAATTGGAGACCCTCAAAACCTAAATATCAGTATATTATGGTGAATTTTTTAGTTTTTAGGTGACCTCCAATTCAATCTGCAGCTCTCAAATTAAGAGAAGAGTTATGGAATATAAAGATTTACTTCTCAACCTTATATTAAGAGAAGTTAAATGCATTTGAACAAATCATACCAGTGGAACAGAAGCTAGCAGAGGTGGAGAGCGTGCATCGCAATGGAGGGAGTAGCAGCAGTGCGGCTGAAAAGATGAATTTTATTTATCTTAAATTATTTATTTAAGTGTTTTACAATTCCAAAAAAATCATTTAAGTGTTTTTGTAAAAATTGATTTTTTAACTGGTCACAATAAGATTTTATTTAATCTTTTCACTGTTTTCAGCTTTTAACAGAAATTTTCAGGGTAGCATTTTTTGAAGTTAATATCTTTTTGTGGGATTATTGGATTGGTATGAAACAAGTTAGAGAAGAGGCTCTGCAGATTATTCTATAAGGAAAAATAATTTTGGGGATTTAATTTGAGACCTAAGGAATTTTATTAATTTTTTAAACAACAAGATGGTTCAGTTTTTCTGAAAACAAGCACCATACCAGCTTGGTGTTTGGACTGGTAAGCTAGTACCAGAACTTGGTACAAGGATTTTAAACGCTGGTAGAGTACACCTAGAGACTGGTACAGGGTCCACAAAGGACTAGTGCTTTCTAAAAAAGTTCGGTTGTAAGAATAAAGAATGCAAAACTTGAAATTAAGTCCTTGACTTTATTCAATATCAAACTTTTAGTTTAGTAGTATTTAACTTGAATACTTGAATTTTTAGGTTTTGCAAATTTTTGTGCAGGTAACTTGAATGCTTGGAACTAGGGCTGGCAAACAAATTCGAGGTTCGTGATTCGATTCGGGTTTGATTCGAGTTTAATTCGATTTGAAATGGGTTCGAATTGAAACGAACCAAATCAGGTTCGGTTCGAAATTAATTCAAACCAAACTCAAACCTAGCCTGGTTCGATCGAAATAGGTTCGTGATTTTTTTGTGGTTCGAATCTCATAAAATTACCGTCCATCCATTTACCTGATAAAATTAAAATCCAAGATAGAGAGTCATAATTTAACTTAGCCGACACTCCCTCGCTCTCAAATCTCAATAACCTAGTTCTCTCTCCACCTCTCCCTAACTCACTCTCCCTCTAGCTCTAAAATCTAGCTGACGCTCTCGGCGACTGGCTGTCTCTCCGGCTGTCACTCCTCTCTCCGGCCTAGATGACTATCTCTTCTCTTTCTTCGGTCGTCTCTCATAGTTCATACCAGGAAAGCCGTCTCTGATGTATTTTTTCATGAACAATTTTTCAACTTAAAAACACTTATTTCATAGTTCATACCGGTAAAAGGAAGCCATGTGAATTTTGTCCCGCGAGAAAAAATTAATGTATAAACTACCGGTATAACTAGGGCTGCTAAAAAATAATTTAGTTCGTGATTCAATTCGGGTTTGATTCGAAAAATGTGTAGTTTGCAATTAATTCGATTCGAAATGGGTTCAGTTCGAAACGAATCAAACCATGTTCGGTTCGAAATGAATTCAAACCAAACTCAAACCTAAAGTAAGTTCGGTTCGGTTCGTTGCCACCCCTACTTGGAAAGCAGAAAAGCCGATTTTATTCTCAATCCCATCATCCTCCAACAACGCAGAAAATCCGCGCCCCGCACGCATAGTTCATAATTTAACTCCACCATTTGCCTAAAGCAGAGCAATTAATGTTTGAACCGATACAATAATCAAACGGTATACAAGTTCATCTTCAATTAAGTGTTGATTTTACACAATTAAATTATGAACTATGGGTGCTATTTAATTACTGCATGTTCTATACAAAACTATTTCTGTTACTTGATTATGATTTGGAACTCTTCATCAAATGGCAACCAAAAAATTAGCGTCGGCACAAGTTATTTCCCAGCATAATGAACTTTTATCATTTGTAACTAAGAAACAAATAATCACCGAATTGGTCTCATTTGATATTTTACAACGTTGCTTAAAAGTAACCTTCGAATGGTACGAATATCTTTTCTTTAACGCTAAAAGTTCATCTATTTCATTTTCAGCTCTAAGAAAAAATAGTTCGATTTAAATTTCTATCACGATCAGCTAAAATCTCTCTTGCTTCTTCTACTCAACGGGTACAACACTTTTTTTATCGTACAAAATATTACAAAACAGTTATACTTTGCAGTATAACATAAAATGATTCTAAATAGGCTGAAGCAATAAGTGGCTTCACAAGAAATACATTTAATATCATAAAGACACAAATTTTAGCATCCAAGCAGGCATATCCAGGCTTGTGTTACTTGCTGATTACTCGGAAGCAATTCATGCCCCCAAGCAAATCTCAATATTATTTTCGCACTTGTAGGATCATCAGGTGGCAGTGTTTAAACCAAAAAAACTTCAGTACCAGATAGCCTTGAGCTTATGCTAGAATGCTCATTTCTTCTTTTTGGGTTCTTTCACTTCTTTGGTGAGCATTCTAGGAGCAATTGCCATAGCCATGAGCTCCTGGAACAGAAGCTTGCATGCATACGGTATATACACCTACAGAAAACAAAGCAAAACAAAAGGTCAAACAAAAATCTTTACCTTAAAAGGAAACATAAGGTCCACATGGGGGTAGAGAAAAAATTTCGGCTAATGGTTGCAACAAGTAGCAAAACTAGAGAAAGAACCAAAAAAAATAAAAATAATGTAAATTAACATAGTTACTTGGTTATGACCTCAACCAAAAGATATTGACGACACAAGGCAGTGCCGTACCAAAAGTATTAGTATAGTTATCTAACCTGGACAATGTCAGTCTTGTTCTTGCATCCTCTGCATTCGAAGGAATGTTTCTTGAGATTTGCAATGGCAATCAAGCCACACTTCTCACAGACATGCACTCTATATGCATCACTCTGGTCGAACAACCTCTCTTTCAGAAAAAATGCAGCTCCATGTGCAATCATACAATCACGCTCCATCTCTCCAAACCTCAGACCACCATCCCGGGACCGCCCCTCTGACGGCTGACGTGTCAGGATCTGCACGGGTCCACGCCCCCTCGAGTGGATCTTGTCATCAACCATGTGCTTCAAGCGTTGGTAGTATGTGGGGCCTAGGAATATCATGGCTGTCAACCTACGGCCTGTATGACCATTGTACATGGTCTCAAACCCACGCATCTGGTAACCACACTTGTGCAGGGCCTTACTGATGTTGTCCACCTTTGGGTGATACCAAAACAAAGGTTAGTTGAGAGTTTATAAAATAGGAGTTTGAACTTAAATGACAACTCACATTATTTCAAAATCTACCACCCAAGCAAGCAAACACACACAGACAGACAGACAGCTTAGTAGCAAACTTTTGTAAAATTTTCAAACTCCCTTATTGTTGCTAACTTGGGAAGGCTACTTTAAGCCGTTTCTTTAACAATATTACAATTCTCCTCACCAGTGAGAAAATTAGAAACTGAACACCATCAATCTAGGTAACTTTGCTAAAGTGTGAATGTAATTAGTTCACTAATTTAACTAGACAAAACCATGACTTAGATTATGAACATATTTCAACATGACCTTCTCCAATAGATAGGGTAAATAGTGCCTTCTGCGAATTCACAAGGAGAAAGGGCTTCTCGCAATTGTTTCCATTATTAGGAGTAAGTTGATCACTGCATTTTGCTAGTATTACAATAATAAACTTACAGTGACATCAGTAAAAGGTGTGGCATCACCCTCTTTCCCCATATGAGCTGCGACTTTTCCCATAATACACTCGATAAGTTGACCGATAGTCATACGAGATGGAATGGCATGTGGGTTCACAATAATATCAGGTGTGATGCCTTCGATAGTCCAAGGCATGTCCTCTTGGGTATATGTCATGCCAACAGTTCCCTTCTGACCATGCCGACTACTGAACTTGTCTCCAATCTGAGGTATACGTACCGACCTCATTCGCACCTTCACAAACCTCAGACCATCAGCATTTGTTGTCAGTAGAACCTGTACATATCACACGATGAATGAGAACACAAAAGCAGAAAACCTCAAATTAAGAACAGAACCAGTAAAAAGTTACATCACAGGAAGGACAAAAACATAACCTGATCAATCATCCCAGTTTCGCTGTGGCGCATAGAAGTGCTGTGATCCCGCCGTGTGTACCTCGCTGATTGGCCCTGGGCATCATCTTGGGCAAGTGGAGATGTTTTTCCAATAATAACATCTTCACCAGAAACCCTAGTACCCTAATTAACAAAAAGAAGGAAAGAAAGATCATAAACAGTATTTGTAGAGAAGTCGACAATTTCATAAACCAAGATTAGTAAAAACTCACTGGAGGAGCTAGGCCATCATCATCTAATTTGTCATAGGATCCATGCCGCATACCCTTAAAAAAGAATGCTTTGGGTTAAAAACCATTACCTCTTGACCAAACAGAAAAGAAGATCCTTTCAAATGTTACCAACTTACCATAGTGTTCTCCCTATTTGGACGGCCGAAATCTTCCTTGATAAGAGTTCCCATCTTTTTTTCCTCATCTCTACAAATGTGAAACCACTTAAATAAATTTTAGTGACTACACAAAAACCACAATACAAAATATGAGAAATTATACAGATATAATACCTATACGAGCGGAAAAATAATGATCGGAAGAAACCACGGTCAATTGATGATTGGTTCATAATGACAGAATCTTCTTGATTGTATCCCGAATAGCACGCAATAGCAACAATAGCATTCTATCCAATAAAAATATAAATTATTAACAAAATTTATTTTCAAAATAATCAAGTAAATTTCTCGAGCATGTATAAAGATCAATGTTCCTTACAATGCCAGCTGGCAACTGCCTGAAGTGTAGATGCTCCATAGCACGAGTGGTGACAAGAGGCTTCTGTGGGTAATAGAGAACATATGCCAATGTATCCTGAGAAATGGCAGAAGCACAATTACGCAGATGGAAACACGGAAAAAACTATACATGTAATTATGACCACAATTATCTTCTACAATCTGCCATGTATAAGCGGTTCATCATGGCTGGCTTCCACAGATGTTGAGCTTTCACGGCCTTCTTATTGGATGTAAATGCAACTTGATAGCTTAGCTAAATTTCGTATTTCATAAAAGAACCTTCTAAACAGACCCATAAAAATTAAAAACCAAAAGATTCAAGTCCTCACCATGCGCAGCTGATAATTTGTGACGTAAATCCCCATGGCTTGCTTTCCCATAGCTGACTGGTATGTATTACGGGGTGACTGAAAGACAATAAAGACATCCTATAAGCCAAGCAGATACAAATGTAGTATAGAACAAGAGATTTCAAGAGAGATCAATAACCTGGTTGTGGTCAGGAAAAGGAATGATTGAAGCACAAACACCCAGGATGAGTGACGGATGAATTTCGCAGTGAGTATAAGTCTCAGAATATGCCTCTTCTGGATTCATCCTTGCATTGTTAAGATCCTGGAATTTTTGTGTAGCATAAGGTAGTCATCATATGTCTCTACATGATAGCCATTAACTAATTATCAGAACCAATCTAAGATTCCAGGCACTAACATTAATAGTCATTGATATCATCGTAGTTTCTTCTTCCTCAGTATCTATGTACTCAATAAATCCCTTGGCAACCAGATCATGCCAGCCACTTTCTTCTGGGGTCTCCTGATATACATTAAAAGAAACAATTTCAGCTAAAGAAAATAGGTCACTAATAAATTGGCTAACAGTAAATAGAAACTAAAAGAAGGCCAGACCCTTTGTTGCAAGGCACGGATATCTTTTTTCTTAATCAGTAGCCTCTGATTTTCAACTATAAACAATGGACGACTGCAACGGCCATAGTCAGTATACAATCGGAGTTCCTTCAGACGAATATCACGTACCACACCAACCTCAGTATTCACGTCGATCTGAATAAAAAAGCAGCACACCATTAGTTGGAGATGAACAGCTTAAAAATTTTAAGTCATTGTAAATAAAGCAGTCAAAGTAATAATTGCAACAGAAATTATATTGCGAGAAGAAAAAAATTATACCATGTCTGTATGGTTTTACATTAAGATGTGTGCTCTTTGAGATTAAATTAACCACAATTCGCATAACAAACATTAATTAATTGTTCCCAATCACCATCTCTTGTGCTCTTCCTCTCTCACGGGTCTTCTACTGTGCTCTTTCCAGTCAGAAAGGCACAAAAGATGCAAATGAGCGTTTTTTGGGGAGGCAGAAAAACTAGAAGGGGCTTCATGACATAGACATTTAACAATTTTAGTGGGTCTGGACATGCTAACCCGAATAACAAATCGAGTCAAATCATACGAGTCAATATGTGAATCATAATAAGATTTTAACTGTGTTGCCTTTTCTATTTATTCCAAAAATCAGGTTCTATCAGGACTCAAAAAGGCATTCTATACCTAATGGCTCATGCTCTCAAATATTCAACAAGCCATAATGCCCAGCAACACATTCAATGTTAAATGGAGAGGAAAATAGATTACCTGTCTTCTCAAACGCCTCAAAGTTCTAACCAAGAGCTCAGGGTTTCGGTGAATTCCAACCCAGCAGCCATTAACAAAGATTTTTGCTGCTTGAGGAATGACAGCAGGTGATATTTCCTGAAAATGTCACAGCACAAATTCTGAGTTCTAAGTACAGAGAAGAATAGATCCAGGTTCAACTGTTAAATCTAATTAGAGTACCTCAAAGTTCTCAGTACCCCATTCCTCCAGAAATTCCAAAATTGGATGAGCAGCTGAACCAACAGTAATGTACACCATAAGTGCAAGATTTTTCACCAGCCCACAAGCCTGAAGCCCCACAAAAACTGTTATAATCTATCCTCGAGCTCTTTTAAATTGACCTGAACATTCCCTATGTATAAGTAAGTACCTGACCCTCCGGTGTTTCAGCTGGACACATCATTCCCCAGTGAGAATTATGCAGTTGACGTGGTTTTGCCAATTTCCCTGATAAATTCAAGGTTGTGATCAGCCAACAGGTATGATACTATAATCTGCCCTTCCTTCTGGTAAAGTACAAAACTTACCTTCACGCCCAATAGGAGAGTTCAGCCTCCTCAAATGAGATAATGTCGAAGCGTATGTGAGACGATTCAGCACCTAAATGAAGAGTAAGAGCGTATTAAAGGCATATTAATCTTACTAATACAGGTTTGAAACAATGAAGATAACATAACTTCATGTACCTGTGATACTCCAGCTCTTGTACCAGCTTGATTTGCTTGGCCCCAGTTTCCAGTAGCAAGGGAGTACTTGAGACCACTCGTTACGGTCTTAGCTTTAATAGCGAATTGCAAGTTGACCTCTTTTCCATTGTCCACACACTGCTCAACAAGAGAAGCTCCAAAATTAGTACAGGACAACATTAAATAAGCTCAAAATGCCAGAGAGTTATTCTTAAAGAGGCACCTTTTGAACATAAGATCTCACATCCCTCGTCAGTTTTCTAAACAGCTGCAGTTAAATAAATCAGATAGTAAGTAGCAGTGCAAAGATAAAACAAATCAACAATTCTGATCTCAATGAAAACGAACCATCCTAAAGAGCCCGCCTAGTAAGGGACCTGCAAGGTCAAGCCTTTTGTTGCCATAATGGTCCCTGTCATCTTCAGGCCTCCGACCAAGAGCACATAACAGCAGCCGGTGAATGATGTACCTTTAACAAAGAAAACAGGATTTGTGGTCAACATCTCTGATGGTCATGTAGACAAAAATGAGAATTTTCATTGATGGTAAAAGGACACACCCAAAGTAGTATGCTTTTTTGGTCTCACAGAATTCCCCCACACCAACATGAGGAAGCATCTCTTTCTGGAGAATATCTCTAGCGTACTTAATTCTCTTCTCACGAGTCACTCCTACTGTTGCACCACGCTTTCCAATATAATCCAAAGCCACCTAATAAACAAACAATACGTTAACAATAGCAATGCAAGTATTGTCAAAAAAGAATGTGGATCACCTTCCATTAGATAAGCACGAGGATTATACAAAGGAGACTTAAATTACCTGTTGATTTTGTATAACAAATGCCTCCTCAAGGGATGGCCGTAGCAGTTCCATCATTTGTGTGTCAGAGAAATCATAACAAATATGTTCAAGAATATCTTTGTCTGCAACAAAACCGAGTGCTCGGAACACAATGATAATTGGAATATCCGCGCGGATATATGGAAGGGTAGCCCGAATATATTGCCCTGAAGAACCCTGTATAAATAAAAAATTGTAAAATAAGAATCCAACCATTAATTACAAGGAAGCTAAGGGTAGAAACATATATCATAAGCTAGAAGCAAATACTAACCCCTTTGGCACTTGTACGAGAGAGCATCCTGACAAACATGCTACTAGCTGGCCTGTTCTGGTTCTCAGCCATGGACCGCACCTCGCCCACAAAAGAAAACTTATTGGGCTGCCTCTTCTTGAAAACATACACATGATTTGTGCTCATTTTTTCTTGTGCAATAAGCACCTTCTCGCTGCCATTAATTATAAAATAGCCGCCTTGGTCATAGGGACACTCGCCAAGCTCAGTAAGGTCCTTCTCTGATTGTTGGTATAGAGTGCAATAGCTGGATCTTAGCATGATTGGCACCTTGCCAATGAAAACCTTTGGGTATTCCTGGGTTTCTGTCACCTCCTCGCAGTCGTGTCCCTTTTTAATCACTCGATATGTTACGTCGACATATAATGGGGCTGAGTAAGTAAGATTCCTAAGCCGAGCTGCTTTTGGAAAGAGCGTGGCCGTCTCACCATCAGATTCTGTCATCATTGGCCTACTCAGGTATATCTGACCAAAGCTGATTTTGTGCAAAGTCTGCATTGATTAACAAAATTACCCCTATCAAGGCTATAAAATAGGAACACTAAAGCATGGTTTCAGTTTGCATTTAACAATGACTTAGTTCTGTAAAAACACAAGCACGTCACATGCAAAAAGAACAGACACCATGAATTATCAAATATTAACAGAAAGCGGAGGTAAAAAGAACAGAAATAGATGTTCAAAGACAACACAGATGGAAGGCTGCAGCACATTGTATATTCCTGATTTTGTTTTTCATTTGGCATTAGTTTCCTATCTGCGCATAATTATGGCAAATTCTAAGTTTTATGTTTTTCCCTTGTGACAATTGTTTTTTTTTTCTTTATTTTTGCCCTTTTTCTGATTCATTAGTTGATCAGAGCGTAGCTCAATAATGCCTGTAATTAATGGGACTCTGGTATTTGATCAGAGCATAGCTAGAAGCAAATACCAACCCCTTTTGCAAGAGTTTCAGAATGCTACAACACGAATGGAAGGCTACAACTGTTGCAGTACTGGTATCATGTACCATGACCCTCATTTCAGGATGCTTAATCAGAAAAAAAAACAAAAAAAAAAAACAGGATGAAAAGGACAGTGACCTCAGAGAACTCAGACTGGCGACCAGGGTTGTGCTGGGACTCCGGTCGGATATCTATATCTGCCGATTCATCCACTATTTCTTGCATTGTGTTCTGGATGAACTCGTCGAAAGAGTCAAGCTGCTGGCGCACAAGCCCCTTCTCCTCGAAATATGCGCTGATAACAGCCCAGGCATCCTCCTGTGTTATCTCCTCTTCCTCGTCCACCTCTTCCATCGGCTCCGTCTCCATTTCACCAGGATACTCATCCACCATCATCTTGAAAACAACTCTATTATTAGGGTTCTGATTTTGTAACTCGAGACTGAAAGTCAATCGCAATACCAACAACTCCTCTGTACCAACAACTAGGGCAGCCCTAAACAAGGACGAAGTGAGAGGATAGCAGAGAAGGAAGGAAGGAAGGAAGCGAGAGCCTTTTCTCTATCTCTCAGTTCTAAACAAGGACGAATTGGAGACGAAGAGGAGAGAGGCGGGCCAGGCGGAGCGACGGAGACGGAGAGGGAAGAGATCACGGGCCAGGCGGCGCGACGGAGAGGGAGAGAGGCGGGTCCGTGAGGCGTGAGAGAGGGGAAGAGACGAAGAGTCGGTGTTAGGTTCGATTGTTCGTGTTCGAACAGGAATCGATCGGATCTGAATTTGAACTGTTAAACGGGTTGTCCAAAGGCCCTTCAAGCTCGGTCCGGTTCAACTGATCCGAACTTAACTTCGGGCCTGATTGATTTCATCCGATTAGCGGGCCTAAATACTGTTAAAATACTGTCCAATTATTATTCGGCCTGTTTGTCTATAGACAAATCTGTCCAATTAGCAGCCTATTGAGAACCAATATTTAATCTAGTAGCAAAGTAATGTCTGTGTGCAAGAAGTTGCAGGTTCAAAAATATTTAATTTAGAGAGTGGATCATGATGCATTGTAATGTATAGTCTCTTTTGTACATTGGATTATAAATTACCGGATTCAAAGTTTAAATTATCGATCTAAACCGTTCATCTTGTTCTTCATATTATTATATGTTTGGAGATCAAATTTTACATCTTTTGAAATTTTTTTATTATTTTTTTAGATTTATTGAAAATCGTTGTTTTCAGTCAAATCTGGACCATAAAAAAACAGCAATTTGCAATAAATCTAAAAAATAGTAAAAAAATTCCAAAAAATGTAAAATTTGGTCTCCGAATACATTTAATATGGAGAACAAGATGAACGGTTTGGATCGATGATTTGGACTTTGAATCCAGTGATTTATAGTCCAATGTACAAAAGATGCTATACATTGCAATGCACCATAACCCAACTCTCTCTCTCTCTCTCTCTCTATATATATATATATATATATTAAGAGAAGGGTTCAAATGCCTCCATTTTTTGTGCCTCCACCGTGCCTCTATTTTTCAAAACTTTAATAACTCAAAATTTAAAACTTAAAAGTCAAAATAAAACAGTTAGATGCAATCTATTTTATTTTCTCCATGTGCTCATAAAAAATTATGACATTTCAATTTTGTTTTCATGTGAATCAATAAAGTGAAAAATCAACGTCTAGAAATTATCCAAATTAGCACGTTTTTACAAGCTTTTGATAACAACCAAAACAAAATTGAAATGTCATAATTTTTTTATACATGAATAAATAAAATGATGTAGATCATATCCAATTTTTTTATTTTGAATTTTAAGACTTAAATTTTGAGTTTTTAAAATTTTGAAAAATGAAAGCATGATGGAGATACAAAAAATGGAGGCATTTGAACCGTCCTCATATATTAAATAGGAAGTTTGCGCATTTCTATATAGGCAAATGCCCTTTGTGCAGGAAGTTTCCGTATTTGATGAAGCAATTTTTGAAAAATTCTTTGGTTTTCAATCGGATTTCACCGTATAAATCTACCCCTCAAAATCATGCCTAATCAATTCTACTATCATTTCTCTCTTCCGATCGTTAGATTTCCGTGTAACTCCATTTCCGAATTGCGTTTGAGGAAAATTCTCAGCTTTTTGTGATAAAGCGTCCCCAATATTGCTATCATGGTTTTTTATTTTCCTTTCTTTCCTTTAATGCAAAGATATGATTAGTGAAGTAAATTTGTGACATATCGTGTCGTGATTTTGATCGGGTGTCATGTTGTGTAGTGTTAAAGTTAATTTTTTACATATTGTGTTAACTATGACTAAAATGATAGAGATAGTTACATCATGCAAGTGGTCATAGTACGTTAGTCTCAAATCAAACCATAACTAAGTATGTTGTAAGCTGTAACTGGTCATATTTAGTTACATTTAACTATTTTTTTCTTAATTTAAGTTAGTTTATTGAAAAACAAGTTAAAAAAAAAGATGCGTCATGATCAAGTTAGTTTGCGTGTTGTATATATTTGTGTAATTATTTTTGAAAGGTGGCTACAACACGTGAATAAATACTAAAGAGTAAAGGCACGAGTTAAAAAACAGTATATCGCCGGCGTCTGTCCTAACTGGACGGTCA
The DNA here is from genome assembly GCF_964058835.1 of Carex rostrata. Classification (NCBI taxonomy): domain Eukaryota; kingdom Viridiplantae; phylum Streptophyta; class Magnoliopsida; order Poales; family Cyperaceae; genus Carex; species Carex rostrata. Next base: position 3,640,464 of record NC_135931.1, on the reverse strand, counting down.
CGACACACTTCTTTTTCTCCCACAATATGACTAGAATTCGAAGGATTTTTTTTTCCGTTATCTAACTACTAACTACTGTGTTGACAAAATAAAAATAAAACGAAACAAAAAAACAAAAACCAAAGTAATGCCATTATACTTGAGGTGATCAGAAGATTAATTTCAATTATCTATGTAAGAGCTCTTGTTGAACACTTGAACTCAGCTGTCGAAAGTATAACGATTTCGATTTCAGTGAGATTTTGTAGAAGCTTTAGAGGGGTTCTCAGTGAGATTTCGATTTCGATTTCAGAAGATTAATTGCAATTATTTTCTCGTGTTGTATCTGATTATAAGGTCAAGAAAATTACAAGCGATAATTGAGTCGAGTTATGGAGGGGTTTTCAGTTTGGAGCGTCTTTCAACGTATAAGAGAGGTATTCTCACGTTGGTGCAGAGGACTGCAACTCTGCAAGTTTAATAGATGCCTTCATTTTTAAAAACCAAATTTTTTATTAATATCATTTGAAAAAATAAATAAAAATATTTCTAAAATTGGAGAATTCGAAAAATACGAGGATTTTTTATTCAATTTGTGGCCCCATTCTTGGAGGGCCATAAATTAAATTGGAGGCCCTCAAAACCTAAATATCAGTATATTATGGTGCATTTTTTAGTTTTTAAGTGACCTCCAATTCAATCTACAGCTGTTGGAGTTGAGACTGCATATTGAATTGGCAACCCTGATATTTTTCGAATTCTACATAAAATGTGATTTTTTGGTTTTTTTTTTTTTTTGAAATATGATATAAATAAAAATTTCGGTTTAAAAAAGAAGGAGAAGAATATGCATTTTGAGTTCATAACAGAACCAAATGATAGTTTAAACTAAAAAATAAACAATGCAGGGTGCAAACGAGGAAGTATTTTAAGATAGAGCGGAAAAATTAGCATTTTGAATATCTCGAGAGGGAAATTAGAAAATTTATAATATTTTAATTAGAATACCAACGATTATCTCCTTTTTCATACGCCAAAGCGAAAATAAAAAGAGGAATTATAATTTAGAAAACAAAAAGAGGAATTATAATTTAGAAAGCGAAGATAAAAGGAGAAATGACAATTATCTCTTTTTTCTATACGCCTCAGCGGCTATTTACAAATTAAGGCAACTGAAGACAAGCTCCTTAATGCATATTAAAATTTAATTATACTATTGTTAGACGACGCTATAATTTAAAACAAAAATTAGTTTCGCTGTCTGTTTTTCTGCCGAAATTTTTATAAATACCCAAAAAGAAATCGAAATTACGAAATCTATCCAGTTTCTGAATGGATTTCGATTTATGCCCCTTCCAGTTACCAAATAATCGGATTTGGAATAACTTTCTGGTTACCCAATTCCTGGACATGGACAAAAGGTCCGGTTACTTGCTAAGCGGAAAGAAGAGAATTTCCGGATTTTACTTCTTTTTTTTTCTTTTTTCTTTTTTTTACAAAACATAATTTTTTTTTTGTATTGAAATATTAGAAATATTGAATATATTTATTTGAAAATAGATGGAATATAATATAATTTGATTTATTAGAAATACTGCAACAAATAGTTCGGATCAACATTTTTCAGGCCGGATTTGTCGCGGCTGTAAGAAAAATTAATATATTTCTTTATGTGTTATTGGAAAAAAATAAAAATGCTTAGATTCCTGTTATCACATTATTAGACCTATCATTTCGACTTGTTTCCATACGAAAATCTATGTTTTGAACCAACAAAGGGTGCATTTTACATTGAACATCCATAGAATGTGGTACTGCTAAGTTTTGGTTCTTACTTTGCAGGAATCAGGCGAAATTGGGCAAAATCAGGCAATTGGCAGACTTCAGGAAGCTCTGATGCGAGTCGCATTCATCTGGTGCGAGTCGCATCCAAGCCCAAAGCGACCTGCGATGCGACCCTCACTGCTCTCTTTTGAAGACCATCTGATGCGAGTCGCATCCACTTGATGCGAGTCGCATCAACTGTTGCCGCCCAGTTCAAATTAAATCTGACAAGCCCAAAGTCAACTCTGTTGCCTATATAAGGAGGTCCTATGCCAGAATTCGAGGAGCTTTTTCCCCCTCTACATTCCAGAACACAAAAGGAGCGAAGATCAAGAGAGAAGAAGGAGATTGGAGCTTGATTGAAGAAGAAGAGAAAGGGAAGATTTCAAGATCCTCTCCAATCTACTTTGGATCTTCGAGCTCCATCATGATTTGCTTATTCTCTCTCTCTTTCATGTTTACTTTTGTTATGCTTGAGTAGATCCTTGTTTCTTAGGGTTAAGATGTAATCTCCAAACCTTTTCTTTGAGTTGAATGATGTTTTGATCTAATGTTGAACTTGTGTGATTGTTGTTTGAGTATTCATTGTTTGCTTGATTGTGATTTCTTGATTGATTCTTGATTGTCTACTGTTAGATGTCTATAACATCTCTTCTAGTAATTAGGCCTTGATGTATCTTGTAATTGTAATTGAGCACTTGAAGTAGATCTAAGATCAATAGTAACCGAGAGGTGAAATTTCTATTATCGAGAGGTTATAGATACTTCTAGTTAACCAGACAATCAATCTAGGTTAGATACCAGTAGGTGAGAGCCACAGGTCGAAGCCTCGCACAAGAAATCAACTTAGATACGAACTCATGTCAGCTCTGCTCGAGGGCCATGCGACCCGCATCAGAGATGATGCGAGTCGCATCACACAGGTCGCATCAGAGATGATGCGAGTTGTATGATAGGTCCAGAGAAGGAAAAGTTTGGAGATGAAGTCTGAAACCCTAAGAACACCTTTTATAATTGATTCAAAACCAAACCTTTTAATCACTTTCATTTACCTTTAATTGAATTGTCTTTTGAAATTTAGAAATTGAAACAAATCAAACCCAATTCTTCAAACTTCTAGTACCTAACTTGGATTTGTGGAAGTCTAGAATTGAGTTTAACCGTCCCTGAGGATCGATACCTTATTTTACTACACGGATAGGATTGTACACTTGCAATCCTAGACGTGAGTGGATTCAAGGTTTAAAACAAGTACAATTAGTTGTATTTGGAACTTTGTAAGCACACTCTGAGAAGCGAACAATTCCGACTTATTGATCCTGGTTCAAAAGTCACTTCTAGGTAAATACAGAAAATATTGCCATCCTTCTGGTACATTTAATTTCTAAAAAGTTGTATCTATTTTGAGAATTCTTTTTGAATATCAATCATTAAATAATTTAAAGTTTTTGTTTTTTTCAAAAATAGATACAACTTTTTAGAAATTAAATGTACCAGAAGGATGGCAATATTTTATGTATTTATCTAGAAGTGACTTTTGAACTGGGATCAATAACTCGGAATCTAAGCATTTTTATTTTTTTCCAATAACACATAAAGAAATATATTAATTTTTCTTACAGCCACGACAAATTCGGCCTGAAAAATGTTGATCCGAACTATTTGTTGCAGTATTTCTAATAAATCAAATTATATTGTATTTCATCTATTTTCAAAGAAATATATTCAATATTTCTAATATTTCAATACAAAAAAAATCAAAATCCGGAAATTCTCTTCTTTCTACTTAGCAAGTAACTGGAACTTTTGTCCATGTCCGGGAATTGGATAACCGGAAAGTTATTCCAAATCCGGTTATTTGGTAACCGGAAGGGGCATAAATCGAAATTCATTTAGAAACTGGGTAGATTTCGTAATTTCGATTTCTTTTTGGGTATTTATAAAAATTTCGGGTTTTTCTGCTTACAATTTTGTAATAATCAAATTTAAAAAACACTTTCATGTCTCAAAAAAAATATCATTTAGTGTCTCAAAACTTGAGTTGAAGCTTGCTTCTCGACATATATATATTTTTCTTTTATATCAAATATAAACAATCCGTTTGAGAGAATTTAACGTGACAGTAGCTAACATCCTAAAAATTTTTAGTACTAATATTTCATTTTTCTTAAAAATTACATGTCTATTGTTCGGTACCAAACGCCACTTAAATAAAAAATTCAAAATATTGTATTACGAAAAAGAAAATTAAAATACACGACTGTACACCAGTTATACCTAGTATGCTTATCGTGACATGCCAACTAAGTCTGCACATCACTTAAGTGACACACATACTAAGTCTACGCCGACTTAGTCGCATGCCGCTTCTAAAGTCTTGTGCATACTAGATATGCATTCATGCTAAGATCCAAAATTTGATAAATGAGCCAATTGCTGTATAAGGGTGTGCTCTAGAGAGGGAGAGAAACCCTTCATTAAAGAGAAGGAAGGTAACACGCGCTTAGACTGGAGCAACGTTCACCCGCTCCAGAAGCGAGGAGATCAGAGAGGAAAAGGAAAGGAAACAACACTGTGCAAAGGAAAACTCAATATACAAAAGTTCTGAAATCTGTCCCCTCTGATTTAGAATGTAAAGGGAGTAACACGCACTCGTGTTCCTTCCTTCTCCCATTCCTCTGCTCACATTCTCCAAGAGCATAGGTTCGATTTATATATAAGCAGGAATTAGAGAGTAGTTGTGTGCTTCCTGCTTACGGCTGTAATAATTTTATTTATTTTTATAAATTACAGACGAGCTCTGATTTTTTTTAGTTTTTAAGGCGCTAACTAAAAAAAAAAAAATTAGGAAAAATAAAATGCGTTTAACCTGGAATTCATGTCCCCTAACGTACCTCATTTTCTGATTTTGAATCTGATCCGTTCACTGTGTACTAAGATCGAATTCAACCGGATTCTGATCGGACGGTCCGGATTGAAGCTCGGCGCATCACCTCAGATCCGGACTCTGCTTCCTCAGCGGCTTAGCGCATGTTAGCACTTAGCATCCCGTCTCATTTTTTTTCCAGCGTCTCAGCGCATGTTAGCACGGGTAAATATTTTAACAGAGACGTTTCAGCTTCACGAAGCGCACGAAACCGTATGCAGCTATGTTATAATTCTATAGCTAGTGCGCTGCATGAAGGTAAAAATGCTCTGTTAAAATATTTACCCAACAGCACCGTCTCACTTTCCTTCTTACTTTCCCTCTCTCCTCGCCATGCCTCTGTATCCCCCCGCCTTCCCTACCTCTCCTTCTACGCCTTCAAAATTATCTCTGTTCCCCCACGTGCTTCTCTCGTGCCGCTATTTTATCATCCCTTTCTCGTTTCTATCATCTCCCCTCACTAGCGCTACAATTTATAAGCTACCCGAGTTTGGTTCGTAGATTTTCTTCTCTATCTCTTGAAACCCTAAACCTAACCCCCTATCGCTAATGGACGCGCGTCGGCAGCACCAAGCTAACGGCGGCCTTTCTTACTCCAATCTCTTCAATCTCGAGGTTTGTTTGTCATATTTCTCTCCCTCTCGTGGCTCCTCTCGGTGATATATTTCCAAAATTGCCAGGCGGCGTAAATTATGGTGTTTCTTTTACTGGAAACTGATAGTTTCTTTAGTTGGTTGGATTCTCGTGGAAACTGATGTTTTTTTTTTTGTATTTATTTACTTGAGTGCAACGAGTTGTTAATCCTAGATCATATACTGCTCATCCATTATATCTGTACTTGTTTCATATTACTCAATTAAGTACAACATTAAAGAAAACGTCTTGAATTTAGGTTAAACGAGTATCTTGCTAGTGCACATTGCAATTGTTTGGGTTTGCGCTAGCTCGTTGACATTGATTGGTTAAGTTCTTTTGTGAATCTTGCATCTCCATGTCAATGTATTATTTGTTGTAATTTCCTCCCCTCTTTTTTTTTGTAGTCTTTGGTGAATTTTCAAGTTCCTTTGCCTGATGATATTGACCAATATGGAAGTAGTAGTCCTGATGGAAGTGAAGGTAATTTTCTGTGTTCTCATCTTTAGCTCTTTCTGTTACCCCCCTCTTTGCTTAAGTTCCATTTTTTTTTTCTTTCATAATCTTAATTTTTAGTTCCTGCAGAGCAGAACTTCATTCCTGGTTTAAACATTTTTAGCAGGATCTGTATTTCACAATACGCATATATTTAGATATTATGACATAGAAAGAAAATGAAGTTTGTCAGTAGGTTTTATATTCAGATGCATAGAAAAAAAGTGCACATTTATATGTCCTGAAGTCCTAAGGTACATCAGTACATACATGACCTCAAAAAGTAGGTACAGCTCAAATAAAATTGTTTTGTTTCCTTCTACTTGCTTCCATCTTTTTCATATTAAATTTCGTGATGTTTAATTCAGGTCCAGGATCTTTGTCAAATACATACAATGGTGCCTCGAACAGTTTTACTGGTTCAACCAAACGACGCAAGAGAAACTCGTTTGAGCCAGAAAATAATGGCGACTCATCAGATGACTACAATTATGGAATCACCGAGGATCACTACCGATCCATGCTTACAGAGCATGTGCAGACCTACCGAAGGTCTCGGACTGTGGAATCTGTTACTAATTCAGATAAAGGTCGGACCATGCCAACCCGAAAGCCCGTTCCGAAGAAATCCAGGTTCTCCAATGATAAGGAAAAGGGGTCGCGGTTGCACCCTGATTATTTATTAGCTACGAGGCTTGCCTCTTCCCTTGACTCACCCTACCTCGATTTAGGTGAAGGAATAACATACAGGGTACCACCGACCTACGACAGGCTTGCAGCAGAACTCAAGCTGCCCAGTTACTCTGACATACGCGTGGAGGAATTTTTTCTGAAGGGGTCTTTGGATCTGCGCTCGATTGCTGCAATGGTTGCAAGTGACAAGAGAGCTGAGGCTGGAAATCGGCGTGGACTGGGCCAGCCTCAGACCCAATATGGGTCGCTTCAGGCTCGGGCCAAGGCCGAGAAGTTTAGTCTGCAAGTGAACCTGGATTCGTTTGCGATTCCAGAGGGAGCTGCAGGTCGGATCCGGCGGTTTATATTGACTGAAAATGGCACCTTGCAGGCTTACTATGTTAAAGTGTTGGAGAAAGGAGATACATACGAGGCAAGTTTAGTTTACAATATCTATACTAACTGTTTAAATATCTTCTAATATTTATTTAAAGTTTAGTTTGCAATATCTACTATAACTGTTTATTTTTATTAGTTTTTATTATGGATAAGTTTGCAATGATTGCTAGATATCAGATTTGTAGTTATTCAGCGCTTGGAAAATACCATTCACACCCCCCCCCCCCCCCCCCCCCCGGGAACTATAATATCCTCAATACATCAAATTTCATTCAAATGATGCCCCTAACTTTTCATCAGCACTGTGCTTCCATGGAGCAAGTGAGTATATGCATTTTGTAGATTGGAAAGGTTGGGATATAGTTTGGGTATCTTCAGTAGGAGGTTATTACGGGGTTTATTTGGATTTTGGACCAATACAAGAAGGGTATTAGTTGAAATTTTTTATTTGATACCTGTTGGCTCTGAAGCTGTATGATGCTTGGGATGATTTGATTCCTTTTCTTGATAATCTTTTTTTTTTGGATGAACATTCTTCTATAGATAATAGAGCGCAGTTTGCCTAAAAAGCCAATAATAAAGAAAGATCCTTCTGTTATTGAGAGAGAAGAGAGAGAGAAGATGTTGAAATGTTGGGCTGCAATTGCACGAAGGGATATTCCTCGCCATCAAAGGATATTTACAAACCTGCATAAGAAGCAGATGCTAGATGCAAAGCGATTTGCCGAGGCCTCCCAGAGAGAGGTTTGGATTATTATTTTGTTTTTATATGTATCATAAGCTTCAACTTGTATCTAAATAACTTACTGGTTGATGATTTTGATGTTGTAATCTAGGTGAAATTGAAGGTGAGCAGATCTTTGAAATTGATGAGAAGTGCCCCAATACGTACCAGGAAGCTAGCTAGGGATATGTTGATATTCTGGAAAAGAGTTGATAAAGAACAGGTTAGTATTACTTAGTTTTATTTCTGCCACGCCAGCTGGCCATTTCTATACTCGTTAATTTAATTTGAACACATAGTTCTAAATAAAGGAGAAATCACTTGTAGATGTTGATTTATGATGACGACATGTTGTGAAACTTCTCCTGTAGTGAATTCCAGTAGTTCAATACTAATGTTTGGATTTTGATTTGCTTCAACTGTCTATTATTGACATGTTTTCAGGCCGAAATTAAAAAGAAAGAGGAGAAAGAGGCAGCCGAGGCACTGAAGCGCGAAGAAGAGCTACGTGAAGCAAGGAGACAGCAACAGAGGCTTAATTTTCTACTCTCACAAACTGAGCTGTACAGTCATTTCATGCAAAACAAGGCAAATCTGCAACCAGGTGGTGAAGGGGAACCTTTTGCAATGGACGGAGATGGAGAAGCTGAGACTGGAGAAGAAGAAGACACAGAGGAGTCCGAGTTAAAAAAAGAGGCTTTGCGTGCAGCCCAACTTGCTGTCTCCCAGCAGAAGAAGATAACTGATGCTTTTGACACAGAATGTTCAAAGCTACGGCAGGCTTCAGAGCTGGCCGGTACGGCCATTGATCCTGCCATTGCGGAGTCTAACATGGACTTGCTAAATCCGTAAGATTCACAAGCTTTTATGTTTTTCCTATTTGTTATCATGGCTATGTTTTGAAACTCCCCTTGTCTTTGTGTATCCTTATTTACACTTAGAGGGTCTTGACGAGCTTACTGAATTGACTGAAACTGTACCAGTTGGAGTCTATAGCTGTAGATGTGGGCTAGTATTTTGTCATTCTGGTACACTGGGTGTACACTGGTGTTAGATGGAAAGTGAAAGTGTGCGATGCTGAAGGATTTTGATCTTTTAGCATTATACAAGGATCATCTCATGTTGACTATCTTTGCTACATTTTTTCAGATCAACAATGCCTGTAAAATCAACTGTTCAGTCCCCTGAGCTGTTTAAGGGCACTTTGAAAGAATATCAGTTGAAGGGCTTGCAGTGGCTAGTCAACTGCTATGAGCAGGTATTCGGCCAAAATTCCTTGCTCTTTTCCAATTGCAAGTCTGGATTCTTCTTCAAGCTGTTAATTAGGTAACTTTTTGGGTAAAAATGCAGGGCCTTAATGGAATACTTGCTGATGAAATGGGTCTCGGGAAGACTATTCAGGCAATGGCCTTTTTGGCTCATTTGGCTGAGGTTAGTTTTTGGCATTTCTATAAGTTTAGGTCTGTCATTACTATTTACTTTTACTTTCTGGCAGTTTCACCTGTACAATCATTGTGTTTTTTTTTTGTTAAATCTATTAACAGGAGAAAAATATATGGGGCCCTTTTCTAGTGGTTGCCCCTTCATCTGTGCTGAACAACTGGGCGGATGAAGTCAGCCGTTTCTGCCCTGACCTGAAGACACTTCCGTACTGGGGCGGTCTTCCAGAGCGGACTGTTCTCAGAAAAAATATTAACCCAAAGCGTCTTTATAGGAGGTAAGAGTACCGTGTAATGAAGCTGAACTTCAGTTTGATCCAGTGTATCTTTTAAATGTTGGTGTTAACTCTTTTCTGGTCTTGAATGCTTTGGGTTATAGGGATTCTGGATTTCACATCTTAATTACCAGCTACCAGCTGCTTGTATCGGATGAGAAATATCTAAGGCGTGTGAAGTGGCAGTACATGGTCCTGGATGAAGCCCAAGCTATTAAAAGCTCAAACAGGTAGGACAAAAATCTATTTTATTTCATTCTTTTTGCATTTTGTTATTCTAAATTGTGTGTTTGAAAACTTCAATAGTAGTTCATACGAGCTTTTAATAGCAGCTTGTACAGTGAAGTGCTGGTACAAGCTGTGGCAGTTTCTGTTGTACAGATTCTAAAGCCCTTCAAAATTTAGCTTTTTTTAAGTGTGTGATCCTTTTTGTATTTATTCTGTGCAAGGCACTTCAATTTAAGTCTATTCATTGTTTGATCTTTTTGCAGCATTCGGTGGAAGACTTTGCTCAGCTTTAACTGCAGGAACCGCTTGCTTCTTACTGGGACACCTATACAAAACAACATGGCGGAGTTGTGGGCTCTACTTCATTTTATCATGCCAACCTTGTTTGACAGTCACGAACAGTTCAATGAGTGGTTTTCCAAGGGGTACCACATCCTGAACTCGAAATATCTTCCTTTCTTTTAATTCTTATATCAATTTATCTGCTTATTGTTTTTACTTTTCTATCCTCTTCTAGCATTGAGAGTCATGCAGAACATGGAGGCACTCTGAATGAGCATCAGCTAACTAGATTGGTAAGGATGCTCGTTTCCCTGCTTTATAATCTGTCTGTGCAAATTAATTTACTGTAGCACATATTTTGTCTGGGGTCCTATATTCTTGTCTTCTTAATTAAAAGTAAATATAAATAAATAATTTTCCTGAAACAATACCAAAACTTCTCTGTTTAATTGAAGATGTTTCAAATCTTAAAATAAGCACTTTCATCAGATATGACAAAATAGTGCACTTCTGTTTCCATTTTTAGATAAATAGACCTTAAAGAAACATGAAAGGACATTAATTCTTGTTTGGGGTATATTTCTGATTATTACTGTATACTTCTCTTTCTTTTTTCTTTTTGCAGCATGCTGTTTTAAAACCATTCATGTTGCGCCGTGTGAAGAAAGATGTAATAACTGAAATGACTGGAAAGATAGAAATCACTGTTCATTGTAAATTGAGCTCTCGCCAGCAGGCCTTTTACCAGGCTATAAAGAACAAGATATCTCTTGCAGAGCTATTCGATGGAACTCGCGGTCATTTGAATGAGAAGAAGATGATCAATTTAATGAATATTGTTATGCAGTTGAGGAAGGTACAGATTCTTATTTTCTTTGCGTTTGTTTCTTTCTTAAATTGTGTTTCCCACTCTTTAACAAATAAAAGTTGAGGATAATCCTCAAATATACTTTATTTGAGGATACATGTCAATCCCCCCTCGCCCCACCCCACCACCAAGTGAGTATCCCCTCAGGTACATGAGGGAGTAGAGTACTCCCAGCCGAGCCAAAGTCAATTCACTACCTATTTGGAATATTGGGGGGGGGGGGGGGCGTTTTGAGATTTGTGTCAGACTGAAACTGACAACTCAGATCTCATCCTACTATTGCACTGGATCTGAATTCCCTGCTACCTCCCACTCGTACACACAGAAAAAGGAGAAAAAGTAATTTTAGTATTTCTCATATCCTCCCTCGTTATCGCAAGATTCCACTAGCTGCCCATCCTTTACACAAGCACGATAAAAGAAGTGTGAGCGTGCCATCTCTGGAGCAGCTTCAAATTATTAGTGAATGGGAGCTGTACTTTTCTTTAGTTATTGTTGACACCTTAAATTTGACCAATCAACTAAAAAAAAGCCCATAAAAGATATAAGAAATTGAAAATTAATTGCTTGTGCATTACAATAAATATATGTATCTGAAAAAAAATGTTCAGATCACTTTAGCACCTTTTTCAGTATGTTTTGTTTCATATCAAAGTAAAATAATAAAGGGATGTTTGGTGCAAGCTAATTTTGTTTTTAATCTCCTGCTCGTTGGTATTTTCTCTACCTTTGTCAAACATTTCTAAGAGGTACTACCAATTGGGCAATCCAGCAAACCAACTTTTATCCAGGAGACCTTCTCCTCTAGCCAACCTGTCCACGAAATTTGCCCCTCTGATGAGACCCCTCCCTCCTGTGAACCCTTCCTCTTTGGTTACTCAGATGGACCCCCTTTCTAGCGAACCATTTCTCTGTGGTTATCTATCCCTCAAGTAAGACCCCATTCATCTGGCAATCTACATGCACCGCAACTTTTTTTTGTGACTGGCTCTGATGAAATTCTCAACATTCTTTTTTGACATATTGCTTTATTAATAGCATTATATAAAATAAAATTTAATTACATGGCATCATTTCAGGAATATATCCAAAACTAGCATAGATGGGATGATTCATCCCAGCCAGTTTTTTTTTTCCTTATCTGGATGCGAGGGGTAGTTGCACCCTTGATCTGGATAGGACATTCTGAATCTTACCCTTTTGAGATATGCGTTATTGAGGAGGAAATATGATAGGAACTTTGGCTGTTGTCTTCCCTACTGTCCTTGCTACATTTCTTCCTCCCGCCCTTTTGCTGTTGTCTTCCCTACTGTCCTTGCTACATTTCAACATTTTACGGGATTGGTGATAGTGATTTAATTCTTTTCTTTTTAAGTGCTGTGAATAAAGAGCATTGGCCTTTTTATGTTGTTGGAAAAAGATAAAAATGTATTTTTTTTATAAAAAAAATATATATTTTTTTTATTCAATTAAAATGATACTGGATAAACAAAATCAGCAGTGGGTGTGGACCCCCTTTCTAGCGAACCATTTCTCTGTGGTTATCTATCCCTCAAGTAAGACCCCATTCATCTGGCAATCTACATGCACCGCAACTTTTTTTTGTGACTGGCTCTGATGAAATTCTCAACATTCTTTTTTGACATATTGCTTTATTAATAGCATTATATAAAATAAAATTTAATTACATGGCATCGTTTCAGGAATATATCCAAAACTAGCATAGATGGGATGATTCATCCCAGCCAGTTTTTTTTTTTTTCCTTATCTGGACGTGAGGGGTAGTTGCACCCTTGATCTGGATGGGACATTCTGAATCATACCCTTTTAAGATATGCGTTATTGAGGAGGAAATATGATAGGAACTTTGGCTGTTGTCTTCCCTACTGTCCTTGCTACATTTCAACATTTTACGGGATTGGTGATAGTGATTTAATTCTTTTCTTTTTAAGTGCTGTGAATAAAGAGCATTGGCCTTTTTATGTTGTTGGAAAAAGATAAAAATGTATTTTTTTTATAAAAAAAATATATATTTTTTTTATTCAATTAAAATGATACTGGATAAACAAAATCAGCAGTGGGTGTGGACCCCCTTTCTAGCGAACCATTTCTCTGTGGTTATCTATCCCTCAAGTAAGACCCCATTCATCTGGCAATCTACATGCACCACAACTTTTTTTTGTGACTGGCTCTGATGAAATTCTCAACATTCTTTTTTGACATATTGCTTTATTAATAGCATTATATAAAATAAAATTTAATTACATGGCATCGTTTCAGGAATATATCCAAAACTAGCATAGATGGGATGATTCATCCCAGCCAGTTTTTTTTTTTTCCTTATCTGGACGCGAGGGGTAGTTGCACCCTTGATCTGGATGGGACATTCTGAATCATACCCTTTTAAGATATGCGTTATTGAGGAGGAAATATGATAGGAACTTTGGCTGTTGTCTTCCCTACTGTCCTTGCTACATTTCAACATTTTACGGGATTGGTGATAGTGATTTAATTCTTTTCTTTTTAAGTGCTATGAATAAAGAGCATTGGCCTTTTTATGTTGTTGGAAAAAGATAAAAATGTATTTTTTTTATAAAAAAAAATATTTTTTTTATTCAATTAAAATGATACTGGATAAACAAAATCAGCAGTGGGTGTTCCCTTATCGTTGCTTGTTTTTTGTAAATTACAAATACTCTCCTGTTTTTTAATTGTAGGTTTGCAATCATCCAGAGTTATTTGAGCGAAATGAAGGAAGTTCTTATTTCCACTTTGCTGATGTCTCAAATTCTCTTCCTTCACCTCCTTTTGGGGAACTCGAAGATGTGCATTATGCAGGAGCGCACAATCCAGTTATCTACAAGGTAATATATTTCATTTTTCTTCTTTTTTATAGTAATATTGTTTTAAATGCAAAATTTTGCCTGTACAGCTATAAAATTTCGAACATCATGCAATTACTGAAAATGAGAAATATCTTGAGTAATATAAAATTTAAAATAAAGAAATTATGTGAATAAAAAACATTAAGCATATTCTCTTCATTGTTTTCCATTTTCTGGATTAGACGATTGGTTTTGTACAATAAATTTGGTGTGGAGAGATGTAGACGATGTTCTTATTATTTGAAGTATATGAGATATTTCTTGTATCAGAATTATATCTGACATCTTGAAGCTTTGCAGTTCATCAAGTAATTTTACTTTTATTCTGATAAATTATTACTTCTACAATGACTTAAATGCTGTATAATTTTTAACAGATACCCAAGCTTGTGTATGAGGAGATAATACATGACAAAGTGCTGCCATGTTCATTTTCTAATCAAGGGATACAACGCGAGTCTTATACGAGACTTCTCAATATATTCTCTCCTGACAAAATATACTATTCGACATTGCCTCTATCTGATTGCTCGAGTCATGAATGTCTTGAGTCTGGAACCTTTGGTTTTACTCGTCTAGTGGACTTATCCCCTACTGAGGTTTCGTTCCTGGCAAATTCTTCTTTACTCGAAAGGCTTAGTTTCTCTATAATTAGATGGGACAGGCACATTGTTGATGAGACCGTAGAAGCATTTATAGAAGCTGAGGGGGATCATCTTGAATGTTCGTATGCTTTGGAGAAGGGGAAGGTTCGAGCTGTTGCAAGGATGTTGTTGATACCAACTAAGTCCGATGCAGGTTTTCTCCGAGCCAAACTCTCTACTGGGTTACTTGATGAGCCATTTAAGGCATTGGCAGTTTCACATCAAGAGAGGCTGTCATCTAACATAAGACTCCTGCGTGCGGCTTATGCTTTCATTCCTACAGTTAGAGCTCCACCGGTGAGTATGATTTATTTTTTTTCTATGAAGATTTATTTGTTTTTTAATGGAACTTCTTTCATTCTGCTCCGCGGCTTATGATTTGTCTGTCATATTGGTGTGGTTCCTGGGTTGTCTGCCTCTTGGGAATTTGGACGCTGTATATCATAAGAAAAGAGGGAGAGGGGTGTATATGAAAATCCATTTATGAAGCTGCTAATATTTTATCCTAGCATATCTTTATTGGGCTGGATGAGTTTAGGCAGAACCAGAAGTGCTGATTATTTGGGACCTTAGTGCCTTTATCTTGTTATTATATACTGAAATTGATGGTTGCCTGAAGATGGAACCAATGTTCCAAATGAAGGACTAAAACTAGTATGACAGTAATTTGTACCTGCCAGTATGCGCCAGTTTATGGTGAGGTTCCGATTATTTGTATATTTCTATGTGCGTTCATGTAAATTTCTTTGTTACTATTGCAGATAAATGCATGGTGCTCAAATAGGAATTGGGCATACCAAATAACAGAAGAGCTACATCACCCCTGGACTAAAAAGCTATATCTTGGATTTGCACGTACATCTGAGTGCAACGGCCCTAAAGAACCAACCAAGCCACATTATTTGATACAAGAATTGGATTTGAAACTACCAGACAGTGGGCCCCTTCTCAAACTACCTTATAGGATCTTTGGTTCATGTCCTCCTGTACAAAATTTTGACCCGGCCAAAATGCTCACGGTATCATTTTTATCCCAGCTTACATGTATTTTAGTTTTATACTTCTAAAATATAAGCTGATAGAAAGAGCCCCTCCAATACTATTTCCAGCAAGCTGTGTAGTATATTATGGAGAAACTGAGTAAAATGACCCTACTTTTAGTCTTGAACTCCATTAAATTTCTGATGATGTCATTCTTAATGTCAGTGGCAAATTTATTTTGTATAGTTGTAGGCCCTTATTAGCAAAGTTTTGAAGTGCCTAATTAGACATGATTTTCTCAACGTGCATACGATTGACGTTCAATAATCATTTTGGTCATTGCATCCTTTTTAATCCCTTTATCAGCATAATACACTAGTATGTTTAAGACTGATGGTATGATGTCTTACGAGAGCTTCTCAGAATAATAGATAGATCATTTTTGAAAATTCTTGATAATAGGGTGTGCTTCACAATTCCTGAAGCAATAGAAGGCATCATAAACTAAATCTTTAATCTTTGTTTTTGGATTTATAGGATTCAGGGAAGTTACAGACACTGGATATATTACTAAGACGCCTTCGGGCTAATAACCATCGCGTGCTTCTGTTCGCTCAGATGACAAAAATGTTGGATATTCTTGAGGTAATTCATTTTTCTTTTTTTGGAAATTTTTGCATTCTTCTTGCATCTTGTCATCATATGAATAATTAACAAAGAACCAGCAATTTTCCAGTAAATAGTAAATTGTTAATACCTTATGAATAGTGCAATTGCAGATTTCAACATTCCATTGGTTTGCATGTATTACCTACTCTTTGATATAGCATATGAACCAAGTTTCATTTCACTGATTTGGGACTGAAAAGCTTTGCTTGTGTTGCAGGATTACATGAATTTTAGGAAATATAAGTACTTGAGGCTCGATGGATCTTCAGCCATAAACGATCGACGTGACATGGTCAGGGATTTCCAGACCAGGTATGAAATTTGTATATCCTGGGGTTTCTTGTAGGCCTGAAATTGATATTTCATTCCCTGCCAGTCTGGTCCGCTGCTGTTGTGCTGATTATACTGGTTTGGTTTATTCGACCATTTAGTGTAGTTGTGCACGGTTCAGCACTCGTCTTTACCAGAATTTATTCCTTGTGGAAAAAATTTACACATCAAAGTCAAGTAAATTTTCATTTAGCGGGGTGTTTATATACATCAAACAGGTGGTCTGGCATAATCTTGAAAAATTATCTTCCTTTATTACCTTAGATGCATCTGTACATACATAATGTATATACATCTGCACTCTGTTGCAGAAATGATATTTTTGTGTTTCTACTGAGCACTCGTGCTGGAGGTCTGGGTATCAACCTGACGGCAGCTGACACAGTTATCTTTTACGAAATTGATTGGAATCCAACTTTGGATATGCAAGCTATGGATAGAGCACACCGGCTTGGTCAAACAAAGGAGGCAAGTAAAGCTCATGATAGTGAGCCAATTTTTTTATTTTCTGTGGTTTTTCTTATAGGAAATAATTTGGGCTAATTTCTGATAAGTTGTACCTTTTGCAGGTAACCGTGTATAGATTAATCTGTAAGGAGACAGTAGAAGAGAAAATATTACAGAGAGCAAACCAGAAAAACACTGTGCAGCAGTTAGTTATGACAGGTAAACATGTGCAAGGAGATCTCTTAAAACAAGAGGATGTTGTTTCCTTACTCCTTGATGACAGCCAGCTGGAACAGAAGCTCAAAGAGATATCCATTCAGGTGGTTCTTTTATTCTAAAATTTGGTCATTCTTCTTTCTTCCATTATTCAATTATATTATATTGCATGTACGTGGGTATATATTTTCATATCACCAAGCCATTTCATTATAACTGATTGATCTGTTTTACTTGTTGCTATTTTGAAAAATAATATATTACAATCGAGTAACCTGTTTCCGTTGATTAAACAGGAACAAATACTGAATGAAGAATTGTCCTCTCATCTTATTGTTTCATTATTTTTTACTCTAGGCCAAGGATCGGCAAAAGAAGAAACGTGAGAGAGCACAAAAAGGAATTAGGATCGATGAACATGGTGAAAATGTCACCCTAGAGGATTTCAATAACAATGCTGGAGCAGATGTACCAGAGCAAGAGAAAGATAATCAACCTAATAAGAAGGTATCTTGTACTTCTGAGATGATATTGGTTTTGACTGCATCTCTACCCATGTTCATTTTTTTATTTTGTTGTCCACTTTTCTTATTTTAGAGAAGACAAAGTACCCAGAAGAAAGCTCCAAAATCACGAGATTCTGATGATTTGGAACCAGTTCCAGCCGATGATGTAACAAATCCTGAGACTCTGAATGAAGAACATTACAGCATTGCTCTTCAGAGGCCAAAAAGACTAAAGAAACCAAACAGGAATGTCGTCGAGGAAGCTGGCACCAGCTCTACCACACATGATTACAGTGGAGGCGATAACGCAGCGGGAGCCTAATTTTGATCATTTTGATTGAATGGGCAGAATATAGCTGTATATTTTAATTTTTCGGTGAATAGCTGACAAGCAGCTCAGACTTTTTGATTGGCTGTATATTTAGGAGAACCGTAGCGTATAGTACGTGGCTCAAATAGTCAATATTGTTCTTGAAAGGGCTATTGCATCATCAAGTAGCACATCTGAAACTTGAAGAGGTGAAATCATATTTATTCCGTTGTCAGATGGAATAATGAAGGCTGCTTTTGTATATATTGTCTCGATGTTGGTTTCAATTGTTCTACTTCAACCCGAAACAGTATCTAATTTAATTTTTCAATCCTTATTAGCATTTGAAATTTTTTCTGCACTCCTTGTGCATCTTAATTGCTTTTAGACTTGGAAGTTAGTGCGCAGAAGAAGTCTTTAATAGTATATTTTGTAAGAGATGTAGACAATCTGGAACACAGCCCTGATCGAATATATTGGGCTTTAAATAAGGATTGTAAACTCAAGCCGTCGTACTTGTTTAATTGTACTGTCATAAGCAACTACTGTTTTTTTTTTAATTAATTTTATAAAATTGAAAATTCAGACGAAAAATTATTGGTTTTAGATTTTAAGAGATGTCCAAGATTAAGAGATTTAACAATTAAACGCTCTAAAATTAATCTAATGTGGTTACAATAATCTATTTATTTATAAGTTGTTGATCTTTAATAAAACGTAACTTAAAAAATTATATATTATTTTAGATGGATGCATCTCTCACATCCCCTCTGGTTATCTGAGTACAATTTAAACGGACGGTTCAGAGTCGTTCTTTTAATTTGACACGAATCTCAAAACACAAATAATATTGGCTCTCAGTGCCATCCAGAATAGGCACTGACTGAGAGTAAATATGGACCGTCTGTTTCAATTGTGTTGAGTCATGTACCCGAAAAGATACGAATCTGATACCGGTTGCATGGAGTGAGTACTGCAGGGATAAAATATTCAGTGTTATAAATAACAATATGCGGTTATCCGACGGATAGGGTGTTGCCAAGTAATTAATCGAAAATAATCGGCCGATTAATCGAGAAAACCCGTGACAGTTTGATTACCGTCAACGACTAATCGGCCGATTAATCAGCCTAAACAGACGTTTTTTACAACACTCAAAATATTCGCAACCGAGTCGAAATCATTTCAGAACTTATAGGAAAGTGGGGGGGGGGGGGGGGGGGTTTCCGTTTTGAGATTCGTGTCAGGTTAAAACGGACGATTCACATCTCATTCTACACGGTTAGGTATTGCACTGTATCTGAACTCCCTTGACTTGAGTGGTACTGTGCTAGGTTGAGGTTGATGTGTAGCCATGTAGGTTTGTATTGTACGATGTGGTTTACCCACATTTGACTTTTAAGAGTTCTGATTAACTCGTTTAAGCATTGTATTTTATCTTTGAAGTCTTCTTGACTTTCGAAAATCTATTTGAGTGCGATTCTTTATGCCGCATGCGATTAGGATAAAAATATAAAAAAATAACGAGGAATATGAAAATTGAGAAAAATGAGGTTGGTTTTATGGTCAACTGTAAATCAAATAATGCATAAACTTATTGCTTATCAGTTATCACTAATATCGATAACTCTAGAGAACAAAAAAAAAGAGCATTTACTTTTCATTTTGAAATGATAAAATAAAAAAAGAGCATTCACAGAACAATTTACGCAAATGTGTCCTCCCAAAAAAAATTGAAACGTTTTTCTTGTGAATGTTTGACTCAAAAAAAATGTTATTTATGTTGTCTATCCATCACAAAATATTATAGTAGTGCATTCAATACTCGGAATGCATGAATGCAGATCCGAAATGCATGAACTGTTGTGTACCAAGTCATAAATAGTCTCGTTCTACAAAAAGATAGTTGAAAAATGCTATTTTGAAACATGGCTTAATTTTTAATTTAATCAAAGCAGTATTCATAATATGTATACTTAGTATCGTGCCCGTACGTTGTAACGGAAACATATTATAAGAGAACAAAAAAAATCACACAAAATGTCATATTTTTATAAAAAAATTAGACTATATAACAAATAAAATTTCTTAAATGGCATCTACAAATAATGTTTCTTAATGACATATTAAATGACATATATGATTTTTTATCCTTTTGACATACTTTCATAAAAAAAAATCTCATACCAAATAACATATTAAATGACAAATAACATTATTTAAGTGATATAAAAAATAGAAAGAAATGAAGACATGACCAATCAATTAAAAAGTTCCTTAAATGATATTTAAAAAATTGAAAGAAATAAAGATCAATCAGAAAGATAATACAATTTGCATATGACCAGCACATGTCTAATTAAATTTGGACTTCTACACGTAAAAAAAATAAAAAAAATACATAGAATAAAAAAATACAGATTATTTGATTAGAGGGCTGATATTCAATCTAAAATTTTATCTCTTATCACAATCGTTGGCGAATCATGACATTTACATGCTTATTATAAAAACTAGTATTGTGCTCGTGCGTTGCAATAGGAACATATATATTATTATAAGAGAACAAAAAAATATTCATACAAAATAACATACTTTCATAAAAAAAATGACCAATGAAAAAAAGGACCGAGGAAAATTAAACTTTTATTTTTTAATACTGCGAATATTATTTAAATAAATAATATTCAAGTACATCCCTTCATTGTTTAATATTTGCAGATTGCTTGAAAAACAATTATAATCAAGAGCAAAACTAGGGTGTGATGCAGGGGCCGACCCAGGATTTTCATTAGGGGGACAAAAAAATATCGAATCGGATTTAAATAGCTTATCGGATTTAAACCCATTAACTAATTGAGTACTCAATAAAAAAACAATATTTTGACTTATATTTTCCAATACCCTGCATTATAATTTATGATCCTATAACTTATAATTAATATTACCAATCATAATTTGAAAATTTTATTTTGATTTTAACACTAAATTTAATCCGAATTTCAATTCAAACATCCAGAAGCCCCCTGTGCTACAGTAGATCCGCCCCTAGTGTGATGTGTTCACCAAGAGGGGTTGGTGAACACACATTCAAAAGACTATTGGATTAGCTTCAAATGACGAATCCAAACCGTTAAAATACATCTACTTCGTGAGTGATGCATGTACATACAAAATTTTTAAAATTTCGAATTCATTTAGTACATGGTCAAGCAGTAAAAAAATGAACATTTTATAAGTTATTTTTTAATTAGAAACTTTAAATTTTTTGCATGTACAAGCATCACTCACGAAATACATAGATTTCAACGTTTGAATTCGTAGTTCGAAATCGATCTGATAACCTTTTGAAAGTGTTCATCAACCTCTCTTGGTGAGCACATCACACCCTAGTTTTGATCTATAATCAATGTTATTTACGTGCACTTTTGATTATATGGGCATAGCTGGTATAATAATTGTTTGTTTATCTATACATTCATGATTTACAAGCCTCAGAAAGTTCCATTTCTGATCACATTTTAACACTGATCAAAATTATTTTCATACTAAAATTGAAAAAAAAATTGGGCATTAATACAGATACATAACTAAGCATACTTTTGACAATAAAAACCTGAACCATATTGGAATGAGCAGAAACTAATTAATATGTGATGAATTGCTAAATATTCTCTAATCTGATGTTTAATCTCGGCAAAAAATACTTACCTTTATATTCTAACGAGTTGCATAAAAAAATGTTTCATCTTTCAAGGCCATATTAAGTTGACACGTTTGCATTACTTCCAAAATTCTATATTTTAAAATCTGAAGTTTATTGTATATATCGTCAAATTCAATGTTAATTGATGATAAAGTTTTCAGCAAAAGGCGTATATTTATATCTTGGGACTTGTTTATAAATGTCAGTGTGAAACTTCTAATTCCGAATTTGTTAATAAATTATGTCATCTTTTGTTCACTGGATGCAAACTATTTTTAGGGTCAAAGCGGTCAACGGAATTTTTTGCCTTAGAGATAGAAATTCCCTCCTACACTTAAGTTTAAACTTTTGAATTAATTCTTGAAATTAAGTGAACTAACGGCTACTTCAACCCCAATCCTATAAAAGTTCTCTTGCATCTTATTGATACACTAGGATTTACATATCAGTATCACAGTGAGTCGGATCACTTGGTTGGCACGAGCAGGGGCAGATTCAGGATTTTTATCGGGGGCATAAAAATATTGAATCGAATTTAAACCCGTTAACTAATTAGGTACTCGATAAATAATAATAATTTAAGTAATACTTTTCAATACTCTGACTTGTAATTTCTGATTCTCTAATCTATAATTCTAATTATTAACCATAATTCAAGAAATTTATTTTAATTTTAACTCTAAATTTAACCCGAATTACAAATCAAATTTTCAGAGAGGGAAACAAATTTAAGAGGGAGAAGTCGATTGGAACGTCCAAATCTCCACTAAAATTCAAAATCCAGGGGAAGGGGAGCGGCAGCAACCCCCCCGGACTACATGGGTCCGCCCCTGTGCACAAATCGGATCGATATTGGCAGCAAGCAACAAATACATGTATAAAATTGTTAGATCACTCTGATCCTAAATTTCTAATTCAGTTTTTCAGACATCTACTTTTAAAATTATGTCTCTGAATTAGCTAATGTTTTAATCATCATATCATAAATAAATAAAAAAAGCATGTTATGAAAATAGTAAGCCAGGAACAGTTGTTGGAAAGATGATAATTTTTCTCGAAATTCGACCGTTACAGCTTACAAATAGTACTCGTATAAACCAAAAGTACATCACACCATGCATTCATTCTCTATTTCACCTAATGCCATCAATCGATCTGAACCGTCCGTGTTGAGCAGTATAATAGACGCTGGAGACCATACCGTGCATGTGAACCTCCTTGATTTACTTCTATTCTTTTGCTTAGGTTGTTCCGCCGGGCCATCAATACCAAGGTGCCTCTACCCTCTTAACTTCCCACATTTGATCTATGCCTGGTCCATGCTCGGTTACTTGTAGACCATACAGGGTGATGGATAATCTCTTACAAGTACATAAACAATTAGATAATACCGCTTGGTACCTGCCAGAAAAAACTTTTTTGGTTACAAGGTACGTTTAATTTGGTGGTCCCTAAGTGGGAAATTTTATTGTAATTTGGTAAAAAAATGTTATCTTATCTGCAACTATATAATAACTTGATTGTGGTTCAAAATAATTGATGTGCTTATTTTGGATTCATATACGTGTAAAATTAAGAATTAATATTTGTTAAATTATTGAATTATTCAACTACAATATAACAACAACAGTAATAATAACAACAACCGCAACAATAATTAAGTCTTTAATCCCAAATAAGTGGATCCGTATCCTCCCAAGTACCTGACTCAACACAATTGAAATGGACGACCCATATTTAATTTCATTCGGTGGGTGATCCGAACTGCAATAGGGGCATTATTATATGTGCTTTGAGATGCGTGCCAAGTTAAAAATTCTATTTTTAGACCGTTCGATTCAATTCTACTCAGTCAGGTAACCTGAGGGGATACGAATTTCAAATAAGTTGGGCACTATATATTCAAACTACAATAATCTAACTAAATTATTTTCTTGTAATAAGTTGTCATAAAGAAATATGTTTATTACACTATATTTAATTATTTAGTATTCAAGCTACAATAATGTGTGTACACTGTGTTCAAGTAGATCCGAAGACAACTTCATTTTCTATCCTAAGCAATGGTGCCAATCCGTTTCTAAAGTTTCAAATTAATTTAGTATAAAGTTAATTGGTC
Source organism: Carex rostrata (assembly GCF_964058835.1). Lineage (NCBI taxonomy): Eukaryota > Viridiplantae > Streptophyta > Magnoliopsida > Poales > Cyperaceae > Carex > Carex rostrata. Next base: position 3,616,907 of record NC_135931.1, on the reverse strand, counting down.
AAAATAAAATGCTTATAAATTAATTTTAATATATTTATTTTTAGAACATTTTTTGACCACTTGACTCTAAAAAAATAAATTTTAAATTTTAAATTTTTTACATGTAAAGGCATTGCTCCTAAGTTAAATGAGTTTCAATAGTTTGGATTCGTCTTTTAAAGCAAATCAAATAAATTTTAAAATTTTATTCATAAAGAGATTTGGTAAACTTAAGAACACTCTAGTTCTACTCTTAAAATACACTACATTGTGTTATTGAGGACGAGAAAAGTAAATCTTGGGTTTTCGTATTTTGTATATATATAGGGTTTATGTGCAAAATTAACTATTCCCGAGACCCGAGAGCACTCAGGCTGAAATCAAGTCCTTTCTTTGTTTTTCCGCCGGAAAGTCCGTAAAAATCAACTCCTGTCAGTTGTTTGTTTACAAGCGGTGTACAGTTAGTACAAAAATGCAACAAGTCCAACCAAATTTCATCATTCAATGACCCTCTGGCTTAGTTTCCCGCGGTAGGGTTTTTTTGTGTAATGAACTTACACTTCTTGTATAAAACGAGTTGAACGAGGGTATCGATATTCGAATCTTCGAGACATTCATCGAATTCATTACACAATATTCTCCTGTAAATATTATACAGAAGATCAAAGAGCACGTTTTTCTTTTTCTCGCCAAACGGCTGAAACCAACATCGTATTTAATTCTCCTCGCATTTTTCACCGAAACTGCCTTCCCTTCAGAAACGAAATTGGGGAAAAGCGAAGAGGGGGTGAGAGCCGAGAAACAGAGAAAATGCGTGTTCTATCCCCTCTTTCAACTGAAATTTTGTTTTAGTTCGATCGCGCATTCAATTGAATTTAGATCTAGTTCTCCTTTCGCACCTCTCCCTTTTCCCAAACCCTAGAAAATAATATATTTTCTTTTATTAGATTTTTTCTTCGAATTTATTCTCCCTTTAAGGGGGAATGGACCTTGTAGGAAAACCAATAAGGAAAAAATTCCCTCGTTTTGGCGTTTACAAAGGAGTAGTAGATTCGTTTGATCCCGAGGCAGGTTATTTTAAGGTCTCTTACGAGGACAGCGATTCTGAGGAACTTGACTTACAGGAAGTTCGATCAATGCTGGCTGAGACCAAGGAGGAGGTAATTTCAGGGGTTTCTGAGGATTTGGTGGTGGGAAATGGCGGTTCTGATGCAAATCAGAATGGACATGTAGACAGTAACTCGGGGATAGGAGGAGATTCTGAGAAAAAGTTGAGAAAAAGGCGCCGATCTTGTGAAGGGGGAAATGAAAGCCCAGTTACTCCTCTGAGAAGAAGTACCCGTCAAGCTGCCTATGCTGCCAAAGCAGCAATTTTATCTACTCCCGATCCTGATGAAAGTACCTGTGAAATATCAGAGAGAAAACCCAAATTGGGATCCTATTCAAATTCCCGCAAAAGTGCATCTAGAAAGAAATGCTTGGAAGTTCCTGATCTGGGTCCTAAGGTAGAGTTACCCCCTTCTTCCACGAATCTCGATTTGGAGGGGCTTCCTGCTCTCGATTTTTTTACAGTTTATGCTTTTCTGAGATCAATGAGCAAGCAATTCTTTCTGAGGCCTTTTCACCCAGAGACCTTTTTGGCAGCCTTGCAGTGCACCTTTGTGAATCCTTTGATTGATTCTGTGCACTTTACGTTGCTGCATGCTTTGAAGGGGCATTTGGAGGTTTTGTCAGAGGAAGGATCTCCATCAGCTGCTCATTGTATCAGGTATTTCCTGTTAAAATTGCAATACTGTTTTAATCTGGTCATGTTATGTAAGTCGATCCAGTAAAGATAAATTATATTTATGGTTGCTCAAGTATGTCCAAATTTTAATTTACCAGTTGAACGCTCAAATTTTAATAAATGTGTATTTCATATTCAAGCAACTTCTTATTTGGTTCCAATCAAGCAATTACATTGACATGTTTCCTGCATTGCGATGTACAATATATTTATATAGGAACCTAAACTGGGAGCTCTTGGATCTATTCACGTGGCCGGTATTTCTTGCTGAGTATTTGTTGATTCATGGCTCTGAAACCAAACCCACTATCAAGCTACCACAGTTGAGCCTCTTAAGTACGGAGTATTACAAGCAGTCTGTGGAGGTAAAACTTGAGCTCCTTCGTTGCCTATGTGATGATGTCATGGATGTCGGATCAATTCGTGCCGAACTTGAACAAAGAGAGATGAAAGCTGAGTCAGAACCAACTGAAGAGATTAGTCAGCCCAAGAAAAGAGGCAGAAAAAGAAAATTCATTTCATCAAATGCTGAGGCTGGTTCTGTTGAGGATAGAAATAGTGACGAGTGTTACCTTTGCGGGATCGATGGTAGTTTGATATGCTGTGACGGGTGCCCAAAGGCGTTCCACTCCAAATGTATTGGTGTTGTGAAGGATTTATTGCCAGATGGAGATTGGTATTGTCCTGAGTGCTCTGTGAGGACAAATGAAGGAGATGCAAAACCGCCAACAAAGCTTTCAAGGGGTGGAGAGATTGTGGGAATTGATCCACATGGACGCGCATATTTCTGGAGCTGCAATTATCTGCTTGTGTATGTCATATGTCTTTCCTTTGTCTTTCATCTTATGTGGTATCATGCAATCAATTTTATAATCAGTGCATCATTAAGGATCTTTGCATCTTCTGACTTACAGATGACATGAGCATTTTTAGGTCATTGAACAACTAGATTTGTTTGCATGAATGCTAGGCAATAAATCTTCTATTAGTAGTTTATTGACTAGGATATCCCGCTAACTTCTATTGCGGCAAAAATGGTATATTTAATTATTTGTCCAAATTAGTCACCTCGTATGATATTAACTTAAATAGTGCTTGAGACTACTATTAGTAGTTTATTGACTAGTAATGCAACTGGGTCCCGCTAACTTCCATTGTGGCAAATAACATATTTAATAAAATTGACCAAATTAGTTGCTGCTGAGGATATTTACAAAACTGTGCTTGTTTTTCATATTATGCACTGTTGTTAAAAAACACTTATATGCACACATAATCAGACTTTGGTCCATCAGTATATTTATGGCTACTGATATACCTTTTTCTGACCCAAAGATGTTCATTTACTGCTTTATTTTCACAACATCTACTAGGAAGTGCAATAAAGTTGAGCTGTTTCAAATATTTAATTAGGGAAGGTAGTTGCCAATCGTGTATGTTCCCTGATGTATGCTATGGTTCAAATTCTTGGTATGTTCCCTGCATAAATATGGGCTATATATTAAGGGTTTTAAACTTCCAACAGCTTCCATAGTAGGTTGTATTTGTAGATGTCTATCTATGAACTTACATTTGAAATAGTTCTATTTCTCCTTTTCTTAATTTTATTTCTAAAAATTAATTCATTGTTCTTGCAATTCAGCGCCGAGTCATACGAGACGGATAGTTCTTGCCGCTATTACTGTAAAAAAGACCTTCCTTCTGTTCTCAGAATGTTGAGTTCATTTCACCCTTCGTACTGCACAATTGTTGGTGCAATTTCGGCCCTTTCTGGTGCTTCTTCTGGATTATCTCATATTGATTATGTTGATCATTCTACCCTGAATTCATCACATAAGCAACGTTTATCCAAATCCTTGGATTTGGAAGCCACTTCTTCAGAAAACGGTACTATTGCAAACTCTGAGGGTGATAAAATTGTGGTTGATCCTGGTTGGGACAGTACTGCTACATCAGTTAATGAAAGAAAGAAAGGAGGTAACGCTCAACTGCATACAGATGTGATCTGCTACACCAATTCTTATAGTTTTGGTCGACTAGCGTCCGCGATTTCAGTTGAGTTTATGCATATATTGGCCGAAAACAAAGAGCTTAAGAAGCCTACTGAGGATCTTCGGCCCCTACAGATGAAAGCCATCACTAATAATGCACCTTCCTTTTGTTGGTACACATACCAGAAGCTGCCTCTTGCCGTACAAAAGGAAAGTTGTGGCTGGTGCCACCTTTGCCGGGCTTCAGATGGTGAATCAGATAATACTGACTGTGTGTTCAGAACTGGATTGAATAACACACAAGCAAAGAGTTTGGGCAAGAAATGCATCGGGCTTAGGTCTGAGAAGAACAGGAGTCATATATTATCGGCTATTCAACAGATTCTTTCATTGGAGGAGCGTGTGCGGGGCCTACTTTCAGGTCCTTGGGAGGATCCGCAATACAATGAGTCTTGGCGTAAGGCTGTATTGACCGCTTCAAATGTGGCATCTCTGGGCAAATCTCTTTTGGAGGTAACTTGTCAGTTGTGCCTTAACATTAGTTTTAGGAAAGTTCTCTAGCAACCTATAATCCTATATGCTTCTATTCTAAGAAAAACTTCTGCTTAAGTGAATTTCTCTAAGCAAACATAATAATAAAAATCAACTTATTTTATTATTTACTTTTTAGAAATTTGGATGGTATACTCTGGAGTAGAGCTAGGATGTTCTTAAGCTCACCAAAGGATTGGTAAGTGTAATTTCAAAAACCTATCGGAATGACTTCAAATGACGAAGACAAACCGTTGAATCAATCTATTTCACGAGTGATGCAATTACATGTCAAATTTATAAATTTTTGAATTTAATTTAGCATAAAGTCAAGTCGTCAACAAAAGAAAGTTTATAAGTTAATTTTAATACGTTCAATTTTCATTTTTTATACAGCTCGACTATATAGTTTAGACTAAGTTAGTTTGAAAATCTATAAATTTGACATGACATGTAAACGCTTCACTTGTGAAGTAGATCGGCTTCAACTGTTTGGATTCGTCATTTGAAGTTAATCCGATGGGTTTTAGAGTTAAGCTCACCTAAGGACTTGGTGAGCTTAAGAACACCCTAGTTCTACTCTATATTTTGATAGCTTTATGTTTGGAAAAATTCCTTGTCTGAGAACTTTTTTCCAAAATTGACATTTTATTTGGTTAGAGGAATTATAGTTGGAACTTGAGTAGTTTATATTTGTCCCAGTAGGTGGCATTGTGACTCTTTATGTTTTCATTATTTGGTACCTCATATAACTTCTAGCTGGAGAGCAGCTTACGCCGTGTTGCTCTGTTGGCTGAATGGACACGGCCAGTGGATTCTACCGCAGTCGTTGGATCGGCAGTTCACATCTCAATTCGACCAGTAAATAACATATCTAAAGGCATGGTTGGTGGAAGAAAGGCGGGGAGACCGAGTAGGAAATCTATTACCAGGATTCAATCTAATGGTGAATCAGCTGTTGGTATAAATTGGTGGAGAGGTGGAAGGCTGTCACGTGAAGTCTTTCACTGGAAGATGTTACCTCAAACACTTGCATCCAAGGCTGCTCGACAAGGTTTGCACAATATCTAACTCATTGCATTGTTACTTATTTATAATGGTAAAAGAGGGGCATGACCCCTATCTCTTTCCTAAAAAAAAAAATAATGGTAAAAGAGTATCAATTTCATTACTGGTAGTCCAGTACCATGAAAATCTTTCCACTCAGCCAAAAAGATACGTTTGTTTCAGAAAGTATGCACAGTAGAGGTGCCTGTATATGAATTTCGGAGTGGCTTTGAGATTAATTAAGCTTCAATTGTAGACTTATGCGTAAGTATATGTTCAAAATTTTGCTTCAGCTGGACGGAAGAGAATTCCAACTGTGGTATACCCTGATGGTTCAGACATCATTGCCAGGAGGCTCAAGTGTGTTGCTTGGCGTGCAACTGTTGAAATGTCCAAAACTGTTTCTCAACTTATATTTCTGGTAAGATCAAGTAAAGACTATTATAATGCATCTCAAAGCAAACTTCATTTATATTGTATTTTATATATGTTTTTCTATTGTGTACTGCAACTGGCATCATATAATAAAACACGAGTTATGGAGCATTATCAAGAAATAAATGGTTTTTTTAGTAGAAGACCTCCACATAATATTGAAAATTCTTACTATATATATGTATATAATTTTTTCTTTTCAGATCAAAGAATTAGAATTTTACATCAAGTGGGCTGAGATTTCAACTGCTGAACCATTTTCTCCTGTGACCAAAGAAACCAAGAAAACTGCAAAGCAGTTTAAGAAGGTCATAGTTCGCAGAAAGGAAATGGATGGGACAAACACAAAGTACCTCCTTGACTTTGGGAAGAGGAAAAAGGAGCAAATACCACCTATTGTTGTGAGATATGGAACGAAGCATGAAGAACCCACCAGTGAGAGAGTCAAGTATTGGTTGGGTGAAAACCATGTCCCTCTCAACCTTGTAAGAGCTTTTGAGGAAAGAAAACTCATCCGGCAGCTCAAAAAGAAAGATGGTTCCCCTTCAAGCAAGCAATCTGAATCCAAACCGAAGAAACGAGCTGCTGCTTTAGACAAACTGATCGAGCCAAGCCCAAAGAAAAGGAGGCAGTCTGATGTTCTTGACTACTTATTTGAAAAGGCACAGAATATGAAGGAGTGTAGCCACTGCAATCAGGACGTACTTGTCAGGTACTACCAATAATAATTATGGTCGGTGCATGGGTGCATTGCACATGGCAGGTTCAGTAGCAGTTTCATACCATAGTTGTTTTATGTAATATATTTCCAATGATGCGTTGGGTTGTTGCAAAAAAATGGGGTTTGATAGGAGATATCCTGTTGCCACCCATATTTTCTTCCCCATATCTGGTGGCTGAGATTACTAACATTTTATGTTGGCTAGTGTTTTCCTTTTGTGCCCTATTTACTGGTTGGTGCCAGATCTAACTGGGATGTACTGAAATTCTAAGACTTGAATAAAACCATCCAGAAATAAGGTTACTTATGCAGTTTTGTTGTTATTTAATCATGTTAGTGCCCTTATTTTCCATTATTTTTTCTGCAGTGAAGCCGTGAACTGCCAACTGTGCAAAGGTATGCTGCTAAAAACTTGACCAGTTTTTTATCTTTCGTATGTGTTCGAATTTTAATCCATCTCAATTGCAATTGTGAGTGCGTTCTTATTAGTTTTATACGTTTTTGAGTAACACCCTTAATTTACTTTTCATGCTCGACCTTCTTATGGTTGTCCTGATCTTTTCCCTTTTTGGCTAAGCCAGGAATAATCTATATACATTTAAGCTTTGTCCAGTTCTGTTGCAAAATCATCCTGTTTCAGTTACCAAATTGACCAAAAGGTGGTGGTACGTAATTAGGACATAAACCACTCTGATGAAAGAGTTCTATGGCGGGCGATAAGAGTCAGTTTTTTTTCTCAAAAGTATCAATTCCTTATTTCTATCTATATGTATGAGATCCACTCCTATACTTCCGCACTTCAGATCAACTGAATGAAGCAAATTCTACTCCTTTCCATCCAGATTACCCAAAGAAAAGCACTAATATTCTATTCTGAGACATCAGTGGAAATTTACCTTTAGTCCCTCATTCATATTAAAACAATCAAAATTACCATTATGAAATTGAAAGAACCAGTCCCACCCATAGAGCAAGTAAAAAGACAAGTGCTGATGAGAAAAACACAAATCGACCTGGGAGTCGAAGCAGAAATACCAAAATCGAAGATGTTTGCATAAAGCATGTTTCCCAGATGACTAGTCAAGTGCCCACGCCTTGTGGTGGAGAGACCAAACTATAGTAAATGACATAATCATTTAGTTGTTATTCTCTCCTAACACAGACTAATCACAAAGTAACCAAGTTACTGTCTATAGCGGCACTATAATATCAGATTACGGAATGAACTTATTAATCCACCCGTATCTTTTCATACTGAGTTAATTACAAAGTCAATTTAGCTACATAACAGACAGCCTTGTGAAAAGGAGACAAAAGGATAAAGTTCCATACAGAGGTAGATAATGTAAGTTTTAAATCAAATCCCTGAACAATCAGCTTGAACCTCTAAACAATAACGAGAAGAGAGAAAAAGAACCGTGCATGACGCCCAATGTATCACGCTATACCGGGACATCTTTTGGTAGTGGCATGCTATGCTGTGACCATTAGGGTCGAACTATTCTTCGTTCTGTTCCTTTACAATTTATTTTCTTCCAATCCCCCTCGGTTCATGCAAAGAAAAAAGTAAACAACCCAATCCAATCTTAAATCATAGACATCAGTTCTTATTTCTTAATTAACAAGGAATGCACCTGGGTAAAAGCTTTTGATTTGGATTTGCACCTTACCATGGACATTTCTGCAAACTTCCTTGTCTTTTCTGTTGTGCCAATTCTCCAATTTCTTTCACAAGAAATCTAAAATCTCAGATAAGATGCGGAAAACATTAAAATAATTGTTTTTTTTTTTTAAATAGTTGACAGTGGCATCATTAAAATAATTGCCAAATTACCGTTCAGGTGGTAAGAGAATTTTTGTGAATTTGGCACATCCAGTATTTGTTGATTATGTCCTACAAAATCAGCTTTCCAAACCATAAATGCACGACATATTCAACTCCTGAGAGTTAAAAGTTATTTGTCAATAACTGATAATAAACCAATGCACTATGTAATGTTTTTTCCAATAATGATTGAATATTAGAATCATCAACTTTTACTGATTTAAAGAAAATGAAAATTTAAAATTAAATGAACTTACCTTTGCTCAAAATATTAGAATCATCAACTCTTTCTTACCATTTTCTTAGCACAAAATTATCATAGCAAACTATGAAACAAGTTAGATGAGCTAAATTTGACAAGCAAAATCTTGTCGTGACATTGATCACCTAGTTTGATAATCACGCAACTTGGTAACTTTTTTTACACCACAAACTGTTCAAATCTCAGATATCTGTTATCCTACTAGTATCATGACTGCAACTAATACATGAAACTAGTCCTTCCTTGAACTCTCCTCCTAACCTGAATTTAGCTCTAGATAAACCTTTTCTTTAAAGAGTTGAAGAAATCTTTATATAATGAATGGGTCTTGCATAAGAATATTACTATTGTCTAGCCTTTTAATTATCTGATTTCCTCTATTTCTGAACAGGTTTTTTCCACCGCAAGCATTTCAGAGTGCCCAAAAGTGCCACTACAGCAGTCTTCACCTGTGCCAAATGCAAGGATGATGCTGCTAAATCAAAGAAGGCTAGCCCACTGAAGAAAAAACCAAAAGCTTCCCCGCAGAAGAAAAAGAAGAAAGGAGTCAACCTCAAGAAAAAGGTTGAATTGAGAAGAAGTGAGAGGCTGCTTTCCTTGAGACCTCAGCCAAAGAAATCTAAGAAGAAATATAAGAAGAAAACAAGAAGTCCAAAAAAGGCTGTAGCAAAACCTAAAAAAGAGAAGTCAAAGGGCTCGGCTGAATCTGTAACTGACCTGACATGGCCCAAGAGGAAACGGACTATTTCCCCACATTCCTACTGGCTCAATGGTCTTCAATGGACAAGAAAACCAGATGGTGAATTGGGAAATGATTTTAGGAGGTCAAAAGTCATCTTACAGGCTCAAAACTTAGAGGAGGGTGCTTCACGTCCAGTGTGTTCTCTCTGCTTCAAAGATACAGCTGATCATCTTTACATTGGCTGTGACAAGTGTGGGGGTAAGGAAGACTGAATCCCTTTTGTTGATTTTTCAGTATATCACAATGGTGAGTTCTGTTCACTTATTATATATATATTTTTTGGCTTTACAGAGTGGTTTCATGGAGATGCCTATCAGGTAACACCTGAGAACATTCACATGTTGATAGGTTTCAAGTGTCACAAATGCCGCAAGAGAGGTACTCTAGCATGTCCGCATACGGAGTTGCCTCAAGCAGACTTGAATGGAGATGTGCCAACCAGTAGTTTTCTCAAGGGGCTACTGGTAGCTGGCTCTATAACTGGGACAGTTGATGGATTTTCTGAGGTTGATGGTCTGATGGATGTAGATGTGGTCCTAACAACCTCTTCATCTGAGCCAGCTGAGACTTTCTCTGGTGAGGTGCAAACAGGCCTGAATGGACAAATTGACTCGACTGATGACCATCTCAACATGGCACAGAAGGACATAGAAGGATTTTTGAAAGCCCTTACCGGAGATAGCAGCCCGAAAGAGACACACTGTGGTACTTCTGTTGATACAGAGCGGAGAGGTGATGACAATACTGTCTTGTTTGAAAATGAGCTGCTTGTACCTGTATTTGAAATTGGGCTGTCAGATAATAGATGCACAGAAATAGCGTGTCTTCAGGCTGCTGCTACAGTTGGTGTTGGTACTGATGATTTTATGCATGAGGAGCAAGGAGATGGCACGTCAACTAGAACCAACCAATTGAATGAGCAGATGAATTCTGAGGTGGTTGACAGGTTTGCAGTTGGCCTGTCTCTGGGTCACGTTGAAGAGAATTTGAACTCTTCCTATCAGGCTGCTGCTACAGTTGGTGTTGGTACTGATGATTTTATGCATGAGGAGCAAGGAGATGGCACATCAACTAGAAGCGAACAATTGAATGAGCAAATGAATTCTGAGGTGGTTGACAGGTTTGCAGTTAACCCGTCTCTGGGTCACCTTGAAGATAATTTGGACTCTTCCTATCAGGCTGCTGCTACAGTTGGTGTTGGGACTGACGATTTTATTCATGAGCAAGGAGATGGCACATCAACTAGAAGCAAACAATTGAATGAGCACCTTGAAGAGAATTTGGATTCTTCCGATGGAGGAGAAGAGGTAGTTCGAAATTAGAGGGGTTGGGCTGAGAGTGAAATTTTCTTGGGTCTTTTGTAGGTCAGGCTTGAATTGACATCGACCTCATGTCAAATTCAATTATTTTAGGTCTTACTTTTCTTTGCATTGTTCTGCTATAGGCATTTCTACATCAATGTTGCAGCTGGATGGCTATTGCTTATTAAGGTGTTTTCAGATATTAGGTTGCCGACATTGTGTTAAAGGTTCTTTTTAGTTCTGTATAGATTTATAAGACTCAATTTGAACTTTAGACTCTCAAGTTCACTGATGGAAATAACCTCCCGGAATTCAATCGTACTGAAGAGGTGTTTAAATTGACTTATTAATAGACCAGAAATCAATTTTCCTATTTGTTCAGGGAAAATAGATGAGGAGCCCACATTTGGAGCTTGTACAACTAATAATCTGGTTTTTTAATACAATTTTACTGACTCAAGCTTTGCATTGTGTTCTATTTTGATTATGCAATCTTAATGTAATGTCATCAGCCATTCATTCACGAACTAAAATTAACTTTAACTTTTTTTTTTTTCGACTGCTTGATTTTATACTTTAATTTTAAAATTTTGTATAGACATTACTCGTGAAGTATATTGGTTATGGTTTGAATCCATCGTTTGTATGATCTACAGTATCAAAATTGAGTTACTGTAAAAATAATTATAACCATCCGATCCGTATGGACACAAATATCAAAGAAACTTCATAAAATTAAAAATTCTGATTGAACAGTCCGGATTTAAAACTCAAATTTGAACTACTTGCGGAGGATGCGGGCTCTCATTACACCATATGTAGGTTGTGCATCAGATTTGAAATAGGTGAATGGGGAGTAAAAAAAGAAAGTCCATATCCTCAGTCCTCATTTGAGTTTTTTTTTCATAATAGTTGGTGCCTTGGTGGACTCTATCCATCCATTTCGTTTTTGCATATCAGAACTCTTGTGCTTATGTAGGAGAATTCATTTCATACCACTACCAAGTACCAACTACACTAAGGACTGATGACTCTAAGAATACACAGCCTATCTACCAGAGGTGACATGAATTGGAACATTAACGTGACTTCTGAATTGAAAATTTGTTTTTTTTTTTTTCTTTTCAAAATTTAAAATTCTCTGAATTTAAAAAGTAGTAACAGTTGAACCTCTTTTGTCTCCTCCTCTGTTTTTCTCTTTCTACCAGAACTCTCTCTACCTAACTCCGAGAGAGCAGACACTTAACACTTTACAGTTGTCGTAAATACATTTGGATTTGGGACACTGCATAAACCCTAATTTCCCTTTATATAAATCACCCTGCCCCCCTATCTAGTCCCCTAATTTCATCTTCCTTTTTCTTCTTTCATCCCAAAGTCGTACGATATAATTCTCTATTCAGGTGACAACTGCTGCTTTCGTTCCAGAACATAACAAATTTTAAGGTAATATTTGCTTGTTTCTTTGCTTCTTGTCTTTGAGTTACTATCTTAAGTCTCAACAAAAGATTTGGATCCTAATTCAAAGAAAAAATTCATTCAATAAGTTCCCTTTGTTCGGCACTCGAAAAGGAATCCATGGGATTTGGGGTTGGGGTGGATTTTGGGCCGATTGGAATCCGGCAACATTTTCTCGCATCTGGAGGAAATTGAATTTGAACTCTTTATTGTGCCTTGCATATATTTGCTTGTCTCCTACAAAAGAGTATCGCAATCAATTTCCACGAAGCATGCAATATTTGCATGTATCTGCAAGGTCTATCAATGTTTGGTAGTTTGGTTCTATAGCTTTTGTGAATCGTCTCCTTATGTCATGTCATGTTGTAGTTTTAAGAAGTTCATTGACCTACATGCTCCTTCAGTTTACCATAGGTTACCAGAGGTCGAGATTGTGCTTTTATTCCTATGATCTATTTGTCTGTTCCTTCAGGTTACCATATTCGACTCCATGCATGGCAATGCAAATGCATAAGCCATCTTCAAAGTTTATGAAAAATTTATTTTCCCATAACTTAAAACTCATATTCCTATGATCTATTTTTTCTTTCATTTCTTTTCTAATTTTAGAGTTCATGACTATGTTTATTCATTATTGATGCGACAAATGTCACAAAGCAATGCCATTCGAGAAAATTTACCAATAGAGGACAATTCTGAAATTTTATAATTTTCTCAAAGTAATTTCTGTATCCATTACCAAAAATTTATAGAACATATTCAGAAGTGTTTGATGGCATGCAAGAGGTCATTAATTTGATTACTAATGAAGTGGAAATATTTTTTGTAAGCATACAAAGAGTATTAAATTTGATCCATTGGTAGGTGCAGCTAATCATTATACATGTTTTTTTTTTTTTAATTTGCTCATAGAATTAAATTTAGCCAATATTAATATATATTTTAAATAAGATTTTGTTTGTCAAATATCTATTCCAGCATGTAAATTAAGTTTGTTGTTGGTTCCGTGCAGGAGGGTTTAAAAGGCACCATGACATCTGACTAATTGTTATTTTTTCTTTTGTTAGGTCATATCTGGACTGGGACATGTTAGTGTTTACAAATTAGAGTTTCACAACTCTACCCAAATGGTCTCATCTTTCCAAATTCTCGAATGCCCCATATGGATCTTCCAAACAGGTTTGCCACCAAACTCACCTTGCAAAGTTTATAGGATATATAATTACATGTAATGTTTTCATTTTCTGGAGGACGATTAACCATGAACTGTTTTGCAATATTTTCAGGGTTAATGGGGACCATGATGAGAAAGGGGAGGTAGCACAATTGGCTAGAAAAATGTCCTAGAGTTGTTATATTCAAAGGTTGAGAGTTTGATTCCCCCTCACGAACCTTGGTAGCTACTACCAAGTTTTCAAAAAAAAAATGGGGACCATGATTTCCAACTTAGCCTTCGTCTTCAGAAACATAATTTCGAAAGAAAAGGTTAATGGCAGAATGCCATCTCTGACATCGGGCCTAATTTTGTATGGTAAGCACTATAATGAATTGACTTTTATCTTGTTGCAAGATTTCTTGTATATATATATATATATATATATATATTTTCCATAGTTAACTGGTAATTTGTAATGTTCTGTTGGTTTTAGGGTTGTTTCCTTGAGATTTGATTGGACCAGTTGTTTTTTTTTCTTGTGCCTTATTCTGTACAGGTTGTTTTTGAGCTAGTAAGTAGCATTGTCAATGCCATAAATTAAGAAAGACTTGGATTTAAGAAAGACACAAGTTTTGTTTACATTTCCAATCTATTAAATGCATGTCTAATATGCACAATAACACAAATTACTCGTGCGGTATTATCTTGCAGATGAGTGGTCAGAGCATGTTTTACCACCTCTATAAACAAGTGCCATACATGATATTGGACGAGATATCGCTACTGAAGACGAAGAATGGATGGATCGAAGACGAAGAACAATTTAATTAGTTGATCAATAAGGGTGTATACTGAGACAGTAGAATCGGATAGAATCGGTCAGAGTGACCTTGCAAATCCTTTTGTATATAAACTTTTTTATTAATACAATTTGTTAGTGGTGTCAAGCCATCTAAACTTAAAAAAAAGGGGTGTATATATACTGAGATGATTCATTTGTAAGTTCATTTGTACTCGATTGTTTCCTTTTGGAGGTTGGTTTTGATAAGCTTTGAGCATATGAACGGTTTAATTAGTTCTCTCATGTTCTATTTAATTAGTTTTACGGAACTCAAATAAAAGCTTAATGCGGTGAAGTGCTGGATTGACTTTAAAAATGGGGAGAAATTAACTTGTAGGCCATATCTATAACTAAGAAAATTAATCATTTTACGCTTTAGTTATGATAAATTTTGCAAATTATCATATAAGCAAGAATTTTTTTGACATCCAAGTCCTAAGAAATTTTTTTTTTTTTTTTTTTTTTTTTTTTTTTGGTTTCTTACACGACCCGTAGGTCTACATTCCATTTTCTATTTCTACCCTTCTATTCTTCTATTCCTATGCTGATCTTGAAATGTTGCTTGGAGATGTTTCTTCAGTATGTAATGCTTCCATATCCTCTCCTTCCATGTTGCATTCTGTAATTCTCCCTTGATTTGCCAAATTGTGTGCAATTTTGATCCCTTGATCTTCTCTGCTTCTATACTCAACCTTGAAATTTCTTTCTTCCCGAGATTGCAGCAGCCATGCACTCCAAATGTGGTCATATGACCTCCAGTCATGTACCCTTGGTGAGCTATGTGACAGAGAGTCAACAGTTTCTATGCAATCTGAGTATACAATTCCATGTGTGCACCTGAGGCTCTGCATTAGTGTATAAGCTTCTAAGATTCCCCTTGCTTCCGCCTGAGTAGGTCCCAGTGCCTGTATTGACTTAAAAAGCCATTTTATCCCAATGCCATGCCTTGTCAGATATAGTCCAACTCCCGCCTTACCATCTTCTGACCAAGAGCCATCTACATAGCATTCATACTCTGCTCTCTCATCCCTTCGTGTTTGCTGCACTTGTTGAACCGTGTTAACAGTCCTTACCTTGCCGGTGTTTCCTGTTGAGGCTAGTGTATTGCATGCTTGCTCAGTGTCAGAGTAATATCTGTTGCATAGAGGCAAATTTTGCAGTTTACCCCCCATAACTGCATCATTTCGCGATCTCCATATTGCCCATGTGATACACACAAATTGTGTGACCTCCTTATCAGACATTACTTCTATCATTGCCTGGATTGTGGATCGACAGTCTCCTTGGAAGCTGTCAGATCTTATCCCCAAGTTAGATGACCACCAAAATGCTCTTGCAAAATCACATTCAAAGAGGGCATGCATGACTGTTTCAGGCTTGTTTTTGCAAATTGGGCAAGTCGGATCAATTGCTGAAATTCTAGCACTTAGAATTGCTCTAACAGGTAGGGCATTCTTTACACATCGCCAAATGAACAGCTTCAGTTTCGGAATGAGTCCCCCATTTTTCCAAACCCATGTCCAGAAAACTTTGTCAGCTGCATTCCCAATGTCTCCTCTTAGTAACTGGTAGGCTTTGGTAACCGTGAACTTGCCGTTTCTAGCAAAGGTAAAGATTAGGGTATCTGGGGCTTCCTCAGGGCCTAGCTTGAGTTCTTCTGACATGGATATGTTTAGTGCTTCTTGGAATCCGAAGAGTGCTTGTAAAGCTTCGAAATCCAAGGTTCTTGTTTGCTGCTGGATCAGGTCTGATACCCGTATCTCCCTTTGCCGGTTTGAGGATGCCCTGTGCTGAGTCCAATTGGGGAACCATGGCTGAGAAAAGGCTTTTATTCCCTCTCCACTACCCACCTTCCATGTCATACTGAACTGCAAGACTGGTTTGATATGCACAATATCACGCCAGAGCTTTGAGCAGTTATATGTTCTATTAGTATTCCAGAAAGTTGATCTTGGAAAATACTTTGCCCTTAGTGCCTGAACCCACAAGGCTTCCACTTCATTTGCAACCCTCCACACTGTTTTAAGTACCAGGGCTTTGTTCATCTCAGTCAGACTTCTCAAGCCAAGGCCTCCCATTCCTTTTGGAGTTGTGATTGTATCCCATGCCACATACGGCAACTTTCTCTTTTCAGCGTTCCCACCCCAAAAGAAATTCCTCATTATGGTAGTTAATTTTTTGATCACCTTAGCTGGAAGGATGACAGTTCCCATCGCATAGACGGGCATGCTTTCCAACACAGCTTTTAGTAAAATCAGTCTACCAGCATGAGTAAGGAATTTGGCCTTCCATGAGTTTAGCCGATTTTCAAACTTCTGGATGAGATAGTCGAACGATCCATTACCCGTTATGGCAACCGGGCAGCCGAGGTAGTTTTCATCTGCTGCCGCTGGCTGAACATCAAATTGTTGGTAGAAAACTGATTGTTCCTGCACATGAACAGCGTTAGAAAACCATACCTTGGATTTGGAGTTGTTGATTCTCATTCCGGATACTTGACAGAATGATTGAATTGTGTCTGCAACGGTCTCCACCTCACTATCAGTGAGCTTTCCCATCAATAGCAAGTCATCGGCAAACATGGAGCAAGAGATTGGTTGTGAGGTTGGTGCCACTTTGAGTCCTTTGAGAGCTCCTTGTTTGATTCTTAGGTTGAGCCATCTTGCCAACGGGTCCATCGCAAGGATAAACAGGTAAGGGGACATTGCACAGCCCTGTTTTAGTCCTCTTGTCGGCCTTATAAACCCATCCCCGCTTCCATTAAAAAGTATTGTGAACTTTGCTGATCTGATGCAAGCTTCTATCCATCTGCACATGTTCGGTGGGAAGCCATAAACTGGCAGTAGAGCAAACAGATAGTCCCATCGTAGCATATCAAAAGCCTTTGCCAGATCTGCCTTTAATACGAACTGTTTTTCCACCCTATTCGGCTGCTTGAAGGTGTGTATGATTTCTCGCAGGAGTATGATATTTTCTGAAATTTCACGGCCCGGTACGAAGGCAGTTTGGTTCTGAGCTATGATCCCATTCATCCAGGGTTGCATTCTCTTTGCTATAATCTTTGAGATCACTTTATACATGAAGTTGCAGATGCTAATGGGTCGGAACTCCGACACCATTGTTGGTGCTTTCACTTTGGGAATAAGTACAAGATTTGTGTTGCCAGCACTCTCATTCAGCACCCCTGTTTGGAAAAAGTTTAGAACCTCCCTGCTAACCACCGGCCCAAATACCGCCCAGTTTTCCTGAATTAATGATGCTGTTATTCCATCAGGCCCGGGTGCCTTTGTGGGCCCCAAAGCAAAAACTGCCCATTTAATTTCAGCTTCTGTCGGCATTTGCTCAAGACCCATTATAGCCTCATTTGGGATTTGGGCTATCTCTGTGAGAATTTCTTCAGGTAGATGAAAATCACTAGCGGGTTCCGATTGGTTTTGGGTAAATATCCCTTTGAAATGGTTTATAAATTCCATTCGTATCTCCTTCTCCTCTACTGCCCATCCTCCAGCTTGATTGAGGATTGCACTCACCCTATTTCTTCTCCACCTGACCATCGTAGTAGTGTGAAAGAACCGCGTGTTTTGGTCTCCCATCAGGCTCCAGTTCAGTCTAGATCTCTGGAGCCAGTAAGTTTCCTGCGCAGCTATATACTTTTGGTATTCACTTTGCAGAGTAGCGATTCTATCTCTTACTTGCTGGTTTTGCGGAGCCATTACTAGCTTTTCCATTTCTTTTTCTATCTTTTTTAGTTCCCAGTTGGGATCTTTATTTCCTTCTGACCAATTTTTTATCTCTTTTCTGAGTGCAGCATAAGAGGCCTGCCATGATTGCTGCCCTTCCTGCACTGATTTTTCACAAATCAGCTTGAAATGGGGGTGCTGATACCACCACTGCTCTATTCTGAATGGCCTAACACCTTTCCTTGGACGCGGTTCTGTTCTGAGTAAAACCGGTAGATGATCACTGGAGTAATTTGGGAGATGGAATATTTTTGTGTTTGGAAAGATGCCTAGCCAGTCAGCTGTACAGAGCCCTCGGTCCAGCCGCTCAAGGATGAGGTTTCTCTCTTGCTGATTATTTGCCCAAGTGTAGGCAGGTCCCGAGTGTCCTAGATCGATGAGTCCTGATCTTTGGACAAAAGCTCGGAATTTTTTGTGCTTGGTTTTGAGGTTTTGATTCCCCCCGGCCTTCTCACTGATGTCTGATATGCAATTGAAATCTCCAATTGTACATACCGGTAGCGCTTGATCGGTTGCATAGTATTCAATCCGATCCCAGATGAAGCTGTTTACTCTATCCTCGCAGTCGCCGTAAACTGCGAAGAGGATCCAAGCAGGAGAGCTTGGGTTTATTTGAATTTTTGCGACTATGAAAAACTGAGAAGACTCTAAGATTGAAACTGAGACACTGTCAGACCATAGTAACCAAAGGCCCCCTCCTCTGCCTCTGGAGGGGACAATCTCAAAATTCGGTAGCTGTAATTTCGAAATTCTATTTACAGATTTCTCTTTCGAACACTTTGTCTCGGAGATGAACGCCAAATCTGCCCCGGTGCTTTGTAGGTAGCGCCGGAGCGTTGGAATTGTCGAGAGACCTCCGCTCCCTCGACAATTCCAGGAGAGAAGACTCATATCGGTCCCGGCAGCGAGGCTGAGCTCGCCGCCGATTTGATTCTTTTGTAAGGGATTTCACCTTGGTGCTGATCATCAGGAATTGGGAAGAAAGGATTCGGTTCTGTGCTATCTGTGGAGTTGTGTGGGTGAGAGAGGAAATGAGTTGATTCTGGGTTTTCTGTGGGATTTTGTACACGGGAGGGTAGGTGGCTGCCATGGCTAATCTCTTGGGACGGCGAGTGGTAATTTGAGGGGAAGTATGGTGCTTGTGAATTTGGGATGACTCTATTGCTTTTGGAGGCTGATGTTGCGTGGCTGTTGACAGCACCCTTTTGTGGTGTTGTTCGTGTATATCTTTTAATTTTTGGGTCACCGTTTTGATTTCTTTGATCTGTAGACAAGATTGTGAGAGCATAATCTATGAATTCCAGGGGCCTTTTTAGGCCCGATTTTTCTTTCGAGCCCGTTTCATGAGGCCCGCTAGATACTTCTTCTTGTGTCTGTTTTTCTTCCTGGCTGTTTCCTTTTGGAATCATAGTTGGGCTTAGAATCCAAGGCCCAAGAGTTGGGTTCAAAATGTTTTTTAGATCTTCTCGACCCTGGTTTTCTAGTGCGTTTTTGAGCCTAGTCAGAGCAATCCGATCTGGGCAGTTATCCATCTCATGACCCAGGAGGCTGCAAAATCGACACACCCGACCAACTTTTTCATACACAGTGTAGACCGTGACATCTCCCAGATTTGGATGCGCAACAACGAATTTATCTTTCAGTGGGTTTTTTAATTGGATTTGCATTTTAATTTTGAAAAAATGCTTACTATTGATGAAGCCTGTTATAGGATCCGATATGGGGATTCCTATTTGATCCGTTAATGTTTTCAGCCCTTCTTCCGTAAGCTCATCATAAGGTATGTTATGGTATTGCACCCAGAGTTCTCCTTTTGTGATTTCGGTAGTCGCAGCTTCAGGTGAGGCACACTGCTCTATTGCTACAAGATCCTGTCTATAGATCCACGGTCCACCATTGAGCACTCTTGAATACTCCTCCTTATCAACCAGCTCTATGAGATATACACCTTTTGCTGTCTGCTTGAAAACAGTCTCTGGTTGCACATCCCACAGCTTGCGCATTTGGTTCTCAAACTGGTTTGAGAAGACCATTTTGTCTGTATGAACTGTCACCTTGAGACACAGATTCCAATTCTTTGATTTAGCTCCACTTGCCGAGATTATGACCTTGTTTGATTTAGTTTGCAGTTGAGAGAACTTGCGAATAAGAGCTTCATCTGCCGGGTCCATGGTTTCTTTTTTGGATATATGAGAGGTACTGAATGTTGTTTTTTGTTTGTGTTGTGTAGGTGAATTATGTAGAGGCACGGTTATGTGGAGGGCAGGGTTTATATGGAGGTTTGGATTAAGGTATGGGCCAAGGATTGAGGCCTGGTGTTTGGATTGGGCCGGTGCACATTGAGCGTGTGCAGTGAGGTGCTTGATTTTTTTGTTTGGGAGCGGAATGATTTTAGGGTTTGGTTTTTTTGCCTCATTTCGGGTTATAGGATAGAAGGTTCCTCTGATTTTCTTTCCTGTAAGACAAAGGACAGGTGGCAGGATGTCCTTTTTTGCAGGAGGCCATGCAAATTGGCGTTGCATTCTCAGAGATAGTTGTAGGATACATCGTGGCAGTTTTGATGAGTTGTCTTTGCGTATAGCTATTTTGGGCATGCTTTTGAGGAAACACATAGTTGGCAACATAGTGTTGGGTTTGGTTTTAATACTGCCTTTTTGATGAGCTGCTTTTCCCGTTGGTACGCTGTGGATTGTCAGTTTGGCTGAGGTGTGGTTTTGTTTTTGGTGTGAATTTGTTGATAGATTTGGTTCATGGGAATGGGCTATGGGCCTTGGCAATTGATTACCAATGTTTAGGGTTAGGTTTGGCTGCTCCGGTGCTCCCCTGTCCGGCCGCCCAGTAAGAGCCGAGTGGAAACTGTGTAGATCGTTTCTAAGCGCTAGGTCTGGCTGGGGCTGGTAGTGAGGGACTTGTGTTGTCCAGTCTACTTCAGTTTGGTGCCCTCCCATTGACGGTCCTTGGTAGTCAGGTGGTAGATTGCCACCATTGTAAGCCCACCCCAGCATGCTGACCTTGCAAGTAGTCCACTTTGAGTCATGGATAATCAAGACAGTACGTGGAATTAGACTTGGATCAATGCATTCTATTGTTATTCTCAGCGAGGAGCGATCTGATTTTCTGAGATTTGCCTCATCTACATAAAGTGATTCTCCAAAGCCGGAGGTCAGGAGGTGGAAGTAGTGCGGGTGCCATAGAAATGTGGGGTAGTGGTGGAATTTGAGATAAACTCGGTAAGTAGACGGGGAGTTGCGCCAGCTATTATCTTCTCCCCAAGGCCAGAGTGATAGGTGATTGTCTACATTCCACGTGAGCATCTCAGCATCGTGAAGCACCTGATGGCGATTGAGGTGCTCTGGCAGCCTTAGCAGGTACATAGTTGTGGATAATCGGTAGAGGGGGTAGTGGGTTAAAACCCCCTCATACTTTTGCACAAGCTTGTTCTGGACTATTATTGGGTTGAGATTTGTCGCTGATCGCTGGTAGCATATGAGCAGGGTTTGTTGGTTGTCATGGTGGAGCAAGGTGCTGTGTGAGGTCACTGGAAAGTAGACCTGTGTGGGTGGGTGGTCGTCAGCCATGATTGGTTGGGTGGAGTAAGGAAATTGGTTTGCCATGATTATGGAATCATTGGCTAAGGGCAGGAGAGGAGAGGAGGAGAGGAGAGGAGGAGAGGAAAAGGAGAGGAGAGGAGGAGAGGAGAGGAGAGGAGAGGAGAGGAGAGGAGGAAATGTAAAGGAATTTAGTTCTCAATCCTAAGAAAATTTCATTAATCCATAAAATAAAGGAAAACATAAATGAAGTTACACGATCCAAAATATCATTCCAAATCTTATAGATTTACTCGCGTATTTACCTTCTTCTCCGTTTCTTTTGTTAACTGGATACGTCCATTACCTCATATTTTCATCAGAAAAAAAATTGACAAAAAAGCGAGTCGAACGAGTCATGACCGAACCAACCTACGATACTCAATTCAAGGAGTTCTATTGCAGGACTGTGTTTAGAGTCCGCAAAAACATCTTTTGAGTTAACGCATTTTAGCCGTCTGATTTTAAACGAAACTAATTCAGTCACAATCTATAATTCATAAGATATTTAATATTAGTATGGATCTAGTCCACACGAATTTTAAAGCGGATGCATTAATTCAAAAGATTTTTTATTTTTTTAGTTAATACAGAGGATACGAATTCCTGTGTTTATGTTGATAGGTCTGTGTCCTAGCAACTTTTTACGAGTTATGAAAATTTGCTCTAACTTGTGTGAAATTTATTAGAAAGCTATCCATTCATATCCGGACATAGAATGAAGGGGCATAGTGTTTTTTGAGTGAAAATATTGACAAACACTGATTTGAATTTATGCAGTACACGAGTTATATTATTTAACTTTACTGTTTTTAACTGTGCACTGTATAAAATCAAAACAACGTTATCAATATCTTTATCCCACTTTCAATTAAATAGTTTTAGCACATGACGCTCGCAAGAAGTACAAGTAAGAGATTTATAAGTAACAAATTAAAGCAAGACATCAATATATGTTATGCCGTGTCAAACAAATTTGATGTGCATTCTGACACGGCAAGTTACGTGTCAAAGCACGATTCAACATGACATGTGTTAGTATATTAATTTTATGTTTTATAACTGGAAAAGAAAATTCGAAAGAATCGAAAAAAAAATAGAAAATAGAAAATAGAAAAAAAATTGTAGGAACTATTTGCAATGATTATTCCATAAATATCGAATTTAGTTGCAAAGTTTCC
Organism: Carex rostrata; assembly: GCF_964058835.1. NCBI lineage: Eukaryota > Viridiplantae > Streptophyta > Magnoliopsida > Poales > Cyperaceae > Carex > Carex rostrata. The sequence goes on along the minus strand of NC_135931.1, from coordinate 3,594,324 downwards.
AAATTTTTAAATATTTATTTAAATAATTTAAATACAAAATAATGAGAAAAGAATAGTTAAGAAATATAAAAAATTATACGCGAATAAAACGTATTATACGTTTTTTTGCGTTTAATTCGGAATTCGGTTCGAAAACATCAAAAAATGAATAAAAAATGAATTATTCGCGAATTTATCGCGTATTATGTTACTATGGTGATTATAACACACAAACTGCTCTGGTTACAACAAAGTGTGGCACGGCACATTATCAAAACAATGTAAAATCTAAATTATTATTTATCCAAACAACAATTCAAATTCCGAACTCTAAATATATTTTATCCACATAAATTTTTTTAACACATTGTTTCTATATTTTATAACTTTTATAATTTTGCAATATTTTTTTGTTATTTTTTTTCTCAGACAAACTCAAAATTCATAGAAAGATATAGTTCAACAGATCAAATATAATATACACGATCATACTTGATAATTTATGTCACATTTAATCATTGATAATTTGACGAAGATGCAACTAATATGTCATTGATGAGATTCAGTATCTCATGTCTTTCATACATCATCATACCTCATATTTTGTATATTTATTTTTAAAGTTCAATGTAATGATTCGAACCACTTAGTAATACTAAGTTAGTATGATATTCATACTAAAATATGCTAGGTGATAAAAATTTATAATATTTGAAAAAAAATTTACTATTTTTTTAGATAAGCAAAAAATCACTATTTTTGAACGGTCTAGATACAGTAATTTTGTACCTATCTTAAAAAATTTATAAAATTTCATTCCAAAGAATATTTTAGTATGAATATCACGTTGAGCGATTCAGATCGACAGTTTGGACTTTAAAAACGAACATATATAATATAAAATAAAATGAAGTATGAAAAACACGAGGTATTAAAACTCTCCTATATTTTCATGATCATTTCTATAATTTTAACCACAACACATCATAATTTAACTTGATTACGTTATAATACGACACAAGATCCTAATGTAACCTTAGTGACAAGACTCATGAGAAATTTGCGTTTTATTCATGTATAATTCGTTTTTTTTTACGTTACCGAACTGAATTCCGAATAAAGCAAAAAAAAAACGTATAATACATTTTATTTGCAAATAAAACCCGAATATTACCGAATTATTTTCAAATTATACCTGAAACACAAATTTTTTATTTGCCAATGGAATCCGAACTCCTCAATAGTTCGTCACTTTGAATGTAACTAGTAACCGTATTACACAAAGTTACATTTCCGAGTTGGATTTTTCGTGATTCCCTTGTTAAGAGAAAAGATACGATTTTTTTTTTCCTTCCAGGTATATATAGGCTCTTTCCGCTCCAGCGCCTCCTCTCTCTGAGGCTAGGGTTTTCAGTACCTGATCTAGGGTTTTCCGAGTATCTGTAAATCCTTCACTTCTTTCTCTATATTTCTCCAATGGCAGCTGTGTTTACCGATCTCCATACCGAATCTGGCCTCAAATGCCTCGAGAAGGCCCTCTCCGGAAAGACCTACATCTCTGGGTATTGTAATTTTCACCGATTTGGTTCATCTCTAAGGATTGAATTTGTCTAGTGTGCAGTATTGAATGCTTAACTCGAAGATTTGCACATTTTTTCATTGCATATGGGTCGATTAACTACAATTCCGATTCTTATTCTGCATCTATAAGTGAAATAACTTAAAACTAGTAGCTTATTTCTTCACTGCTTGTATCCAGAACAACGTTGATTATGATAATTATATCATATCATAGCATATGCTGGTTCAATCAGATAGTATAATCTTGGATCCCATTAGTTGACAAAATCTTCCCAGGTTTACAATTATGTAGTTCTTTTTGAATTCATGAAAAATATAAGCCTACAAGACAAGATTATTTGTACTAAATATATTTTACTTTAGTGATGTGATCTCCAAGGATGATGTTAAGGTGTTTGGTGCTGTTCCAACAAAGCCTGGATCTGAATTCCAAAATGTAAGCTGCTGGTATGAGAGCATTTCTGCTGTGCTTGCTTCCAGGTTTGTTCTCCGTTTTTTCTCATCAATTCTGGTAGCTAATTTAATTGATGAGATGTTGGTGATTGTCAATTACAATACATTCTTATAAAGAAAATGCATGTAGTATTGCCTACTTTGTAATTAGTTGGAAATTTGATCAATATCAATGCCATTAGACAGAAATCTTTCAACTAGTTTGTGATAATTTGAAATTATTTTAAGATTATGTGATTTTTATCCTTTTTATATTGACTAAAATTATATTTTCTGACCTTGTTATATATATAACAACTATGCAGATTTCCTGGTAAAGCTGTTGGAGTGAAATTCGGTAGCCCAGCTGCTGCTCCTGCTCCTGCTGAGCCTGCAAAGGTTTATTTCTCAATAAAGTATTTTTTATTTCTTTTCAGAGAAATTGTTATTTGTTGAGATTTGTGTTCAGAAATCTGGATGGTGCACTTTTTTTTGTCAAAGGATATCTCCAGTTTATGTAGGGAGTCAGTGACTGGAGAAATCTGTGTTAATTTCTGTACATGTTTTTAATTCTCCTTAATTGATCAACACAGGAAGCTGCCGATGATGATGATGATGACTTGGACCTCTTTGGTGATGAGACAGAGGAGGACAAGAAGGTAGCTGCTGAAAGAGAGGCTGCTAAAGCTTCTACCAAGAAGAAAGAGAGTAAGTCAAAATTTACAATTTTGTTATTACAATATTCGCATCGATCTCCATTGAACCTCTGATACTCATAGCAAATTGTAAATATCATGCACATCTGCGGCACAGGATTGAAAGTGTGCATATTGACTATGCAATTGAAGAAATTGGGAATGGTTCTGGTATTTTGCTCCCATGTCTCATCACTTGTGTTTTTCTAGGGTTACTGATTATCCCTTTTGCTATTCAGTAGTGACATGTTTATTACAAGTATTTTGTAACTTCGTAGTAGTTAATCACGAGCAAATATGATTTAGGTGGGAAATCATCGGTGCTCTTGGATATCAAGCCGTGGGATGATGAAACTGACATGAAGAAGCTCGAGGAGGCTGTGCGTTCTATTGAGATGCCTGGTCTTCACTGGGGTGCATGTAATAAATCTTATTCTTTAAATTTCACCTCTTTTTCCTATTATTTAGAACATTTGCAATGAGAGTAAAAAACAGTACTCTTATTTATATGTTCACTGATCCTGTGCAACAAGTCTTGTCGTCCCTCTCTTGGTCCTAAAAACCTGCATTTGTTTATGGGTGATACTATTTCGGTCACTTGTGTTTGTTGGATTACAAGTTTACAATAGGATAGGTGAAACAATCTTAATGAACTGGTGGTTAGACCCTACTTCTTGTTAGTTTCTAATAGGCCAACTCCTTTTACAAATATTAAGCTGGAGACACTTCTCTTCTGCCTTCATTTTGTTTCACCACCAAAATACCTTTCTCAACTGCAAGCAATTGCTCGTTAAAAGAGCAATTTCCTCTGACATATCTCTTGTGTTTAATCTCCTGCTTTTATGGATAAATTTTTACAGCTAAGCTTGTACCGGTGGGTTATGGTATCAAAAAGCTTCAAATCATGATGACAATTGTAGACGATCTTGTGTCAGTTGACACACTTATCGAGGAGCGTCTTACTGTTGAGCCAATCAACGAGTTTGTCCAGAGCTGTGACATCGCTGCCTTCAACAAGATCTAATTTTCTAGAGGCAAATTCACTAGTCTTTGGTGTTTTAGTGGGCTTTTCTCGAAGAAAAGCCTTCTAGTGTGTTTTTTGTTAGACTTATTTAATGTTTGGTGTTGGGGAAAGAGTTTGATTTTTGTTGTAATGAGTTGTTACTGCATGTCTGATAAACATTAAATTTCTTCACCTTAATTAATTACCTCCGTTATAGGATTTAAAAAAAATCTTAACTGGCCGTGGCTAATACTGGCAACAAACAAAGATTATGTTCCAATTGTATTACATGAATGGTTTAACTGTGCAGGTCCGATGGATATCTTCGAATTGTATTACATGAATGGTTGAACTGTGCATGTCCATATAGTGACATCGAATAATGCCATGAGATCTTCTGGGGAGAGAATTTAAAAAAATCTTAATTAATTACCTCCGTTATAGGATTTAAAAAAAATCTTAACTGGCCGTGGCTAATACTGGCAACAAACAAAGATTATGTTCCAATTGTATTACATGAATGGTTTAACTGTGCAGGTCCGATGGATATCTTCGAATTGTATTACATGAATGGTTGAACTGTGCATGTCCATATAGTGACATCGAATAATGCCATGAGATCTTCTGGGGAGAGAATTTCCTGCTACACAAATTGCTTCAGCTACAGCCTACAAACGAGAAAAAATGACTGTCGCTTTAGTTGCGAATTTTATGAATTGCATTTTACTTGGCTAAGCTTGCAAATTATTTACTCCTTAGAGAGCCAATTGCAGTACTTTATACTGGCGCGTTCACGCACCTAATCTATTGGCTTTGGTTATTTTTTTGCAAACGTTTGACAATTTTTAACAAGCCAAGTTACAAGGAATTTAGATCTGAAAGTCATGAAATTGAAACCAAAAGGCAAATAATGAAATGACATCTTTTTTATAACAAGAGAGCTGCTTGATATTACATTTACGTCAGCAGCGGTTGATATGATATTGTTTTCAATCTTTTTGTGAATGTATGAACTTGTAAACATAAACTTGAAACACTTTTATTTTGTAAAAGAGACGGCGTTGAATTCATCATTTGTTGTTGTTATAGTAAAAAAAAAAATGCAAAATCCGTGTCAACGGTTATATGTTGAACTTGACAAATCTAATTAATTTAATGCATACCTACAAATTTTTAAAGTTTTTACGACTATTTTAAATTTTAGTGTGCAATGCATTTACGAATATTGCGAATTAAATATGTTCCTACTGTGAACATATTTGTTCCTAATATTGTTTTCCGTTTGGTTTGCATTCACACTTCATACTGCAATTCACACTTTTCAGTTTGGTTCCTATATTGTCACAATCACCTTCTGTCTTCATTTTAAGTACAAAGAAACTATTTGAATTCACAAAAATATATATGAGAAAACTAGAACTTGGTTCCTACAACTGTAGTTCCACAATTATTCTACACATTTTTTAAAAATCAACCACATAATATGATAAAACCTTACAAACTTTACCATGATTTACCTCTTACAGGCGCACATGAAATGGTATTTGTACTAAAGAAGAAATGTAAGCCAATAATATTCTGCAAGTCTTCGTGATTACCATCTGTAACCATTATGTATCAGAACAAACTGCAAAAGGATAATAGTATGCAATACTTTTAACCCATTCGAGAGCACACAATAATTCTAAAAACACAATCATTATGTATACAAGCTAAAAACTAGGTTTCCTCTGCCAACAGAATTGCAGTACTGATATTCAGGCAGGTGCCTGAACTACTGACTGACTGGCATGTAGTACTTAGTACTCAATAGTCAATACACTACCAATACTAGTTCAGACAAATCAACTATCCAATTTTGGGTGTTCTTAGTTATTCTTACTATCAGTACAAAATCAGAAATTTCCAATACCTACTACCTGATACTGAATCAAATAAAAATGAAATAATGAAATTTGTTATATTTATAAATGGAGTTGAAAATTAAAATAATGTAAAAACCTTTACATACTCTGATTAGTTGAAAGACCATTAAACGGCAATCCTATTTTGGGAATACAAAAGGTAGCTTGTTTACATGGCAAATATTTGATGCCAGTCACATCCATGCTGGTCTCAAGGCTACAACTTTTACATAACTGCTCCAGTTCATCTTCCTAAATTAAACAAGAGGGAACAGATATCAGCATCAAAATTCACCGAAATAGAAAAACTAAGTTACAGGAGTCCTTCAAAATTTGTATAGACCATCTATCGAAATATGATCCAATTTGATTTTGGTTGCCAAATCCAAATCCAATGCCAATAAATCTAAATTATTAATTTTTCAAATTGCCCAATTGATGATCAATTAATTTTGAAATTGCACCAATTTCAAAAACCACCTAAATTTCTAATTTTGACGAATTCTGTGTTGGTTGTCAATGATTGAACTGGCAAAATCTGACTGAACACAAGGCTTCTCAAACCAAAATTTTTTTTTGATAAAAAACTTATAAAACACCACAATTCAACTAGAGCAGACCCAAATCTGAATCAACCAACAATTGGTATAATTCTAAGCCAACCTGACCATAGCCTGAACAACCAAAAACCTGCCAAACCTAGAATATGAGTGGGCAGTTATAATCTGAAGCTACCTGAAAACTCAAAACTCTCAAACTACAAAAGAGAAACTGGTCTAATATCAAGAAAAGCTCAAAAACAACTCCAAACAAATTCAGTGTGCATTAACCTGTAGACCAAACCCAGAATTGAACCAATATAAACCAGTACCCAAAGATCCAGACCTGAACTGGTACAAACCCGAAAATAACTCACCCACATGATCTGAAAATGGCATCCAAACTGAATCAAGCAACAATTGGCACCCAAGATGACTGAACTGAAGATGGCACCGACTCAAATTTACCTAAGAGGCTGAATGACCAAGATAGTAATTGAAATAAATGTATAATGACCAGAACACACATTGACCGAACCCTGCTACTTTAAGACCTCAATCAACAACTATCTGTAAAATAGTGAGTGCAATTTACAAAAGAACGTCAACCGTTACTCACCCAAGTTATATTAAAGACGCTATAAAAAGGAGAAAAAGGATATGCATACCTTTACCATAAGAAGTTCAGACAAGTGCCTAAGTGGAAAAGGCTGAAGCTTGTAACAGCTCTGATTGAATTGCACTATTGCTCTTGCACGAACCTTTACAAAAGGAAAGAAAACAATCAAGTCTCAACTGGATAATTATATCGCAACAAGCAGGGAAGTAGAGAAATTCAAGAAGTACATAGGAGCAAAATTTAGTTGTAGACTAGAACCTCATCAAGGAAAGGTTCTATAAGGCTGACTTGCAGATTAGTCAAGTCCATTGCTACTGTGCTAAAGAATAGTTTAAAATTTCCCATCTCAGCATACCTACAACAAAATTAAAAAATGAGAAGAAAAAGAGAAATTAAGAAATATATAAGGCTATTAGAGAACTGATATAATTGTACTATCTTTTATGGGAACAATAATTACACCATTTTGAGTTATCTTTTTGTACTTTTGGTAGGAGTATCCCCACCTGAGGAGATCCCAGCCGAGCAATTTTTTTTTTTCGGGCCTGCCTTAGATTAACAGGGGTCTTTGAGATTCATGCCAGATTAAAATAAACGGTCCAGATCTCATTCTACCAGGTCAGGTACGCGACTGGATCTGAATACCTTCAGGTAGTATGCTTAACAATAAGTTACATGACACTTACAAAATGAGTCTTACACACCAATGCTAAGTCTTTACATATGACTCTTTATACCTTATTAAAATATGGATGGTGCCTCGTTATGATTTGGTAAATTTGTTCTCTCATGTTGTAGAAACCTTTATTAATAAATAGGACTAACTATGTTAAATTCAATTATGCACTTATCAAATATTGCAAGGGTTCTTGTCATTTTTTATCTAGACTCGAGCAGCAAATAATATAAAAATAATTCACAAACAAACCTCAATATTTTTTTAGCAACTCGTACTTCCTTTGTCATATGAACTGAATAAGCTAATTGGCGGTACCAAAGTGAGAGTGTTTCTCCCTAATAAATAAAATATATAAAGGTTAAATGAATAATAAGTATAATTACAGTAACCACTTAAAGGTCAAGCCCTTGCTGGTATAATACTAGAAGTAAATAAAGGCAAAATCAAATAAGTTTACTTCAAACCTCTAAACTAGGCTAAAACAAACGAATTTGCATCCTCTGAGATATCTCAACTTTTGCGTGTTTTTCTAAAAAATCTCAACCGTTCAAATATGTTATGCCTGAATCTTAAAGCAAAAATAATACTGGCTCCCTGCGCTATCGCGAATAGGCACTGTACATGTCGGTCACGCAAAAGTTGAGATATCTCAGAGGATACGCACTCAAAACAGACCCCTCAATTCCACAATTTAAGTTTTCAATTCAACTTTATTTAACTCGATCATCCCTAGCTTTCACTATGTTGCATCATTCAATACTCCTAATCCTTCTCCACAAGTTGTGCAATTAAACACATTTCAGTCATGCAAAATCATAAAACAAACAAAGTATGCTAAAAGTTAACCATAAAAAACAGATTCATGGTGTACCAAATCCAATATTTTAATAGGATAACACAAAACAGGACAAGGACATACCATATTAGGCAAACTATTGCCCAAATGAAGAAGCACAAAAAGCGAATAAAATTCAGCTTCATTATCGCTTATACCTTTTCCTTTTCCAATTAATCGATAAATGTCATACAAGGAGAGCAAGCATTTGATCAATTGCTCTACATTTAGATGACAAAGTGAAGATATTTCAGGCCTTTCCCGACACTTGGCGAGTTTTCGATGAGATATTATATGAAACTTTACCTAAAAATGATTCCACATGCATTAGGTTAAGAAAAGTTTGAAGTCTCTTGAATTACAAAAAAAAGAAAAAAAAAAAAAAAAAAAAACACTACAGCTAGTGTTTCGCAAACAAAGGAAAAATAAAATCAAAATAAGTACAAGTACAAAGCCATTGTTTAGTTATTTGCAAATGATGCACAACATTTCTGATGTTTCAAGTTAGAACCACCATTTGACATGTTAGGTCTTCTCCACATTGGCAATAAAAATACTTAGTGGAACTTGCAAATAAACCCCCCCAGAGAATTTTGATAGACACAGATTAAACCTAACAAAAAGGGCTTCTATAGAACAATATCGAATATTGTAGAACCATAACAAATATTGTCCTAGAAACCTTAGGTGCTCCATTAATCTGATCATATAAAACAAAACAGTTTTAAGTAATAAAAATCAAGCAAGATAAAATTAATAATAAGGATGTAAACAAAAGGAAAAAACCATACAATATCCTCATAAATTTGAGCTGCTTCTAAACTGACTAGGTTTTGCCGAGTCAAGTCCTGCCTGATTGATCGAGTACGATCAAATATGAAATCATGAAGGGTTTCAAATGGAAATTTTGTCGAATCCAACAGCTTCATCAAATAGTCCAGTGTCTGTTTCAAGACTGGAAGGGGCCGTATATCTGCCAGATTTAAATCAGCACTGGAAATTGTTCTGCAAAACTAGCTTCCAGGGAAAAAAAAATACAGATAAATTCTTCATATATCAAGGATTCACATGTATTATCTTTACTTACCATATGGTACAGTTATTATCCTTCAGCATGTAGTTTCCTAATTCCTGAGGTACGTGCAAAAATGAAAAGGTGAATTATTTGTGAGCACCTTTTTAACAGCCAGAGCAGCAGAGGTTTTAGAAGCATCTCCATTTAGCCTTTCTAAGATGGACAGGTCTCTTAGCCGCTCCCTCTGAGCTCTCTCTTTTGCTGAAATAAGACATGGTTAACTTTGTTAGTGCAAAATATAGCTAAAGTGCTGCAGCAAGTCGATTCCGAGTTTTCTATTTTACTTCTTTATTGGTTGCTTCTTCAGTGCAAAATACAGCCATATATATAATCTGTGGCTGAATGGTGTTATGCCAGACCAGTGTTTTCCTTGAACCTCAATCTCTGCTTAACTCTACTATCTTGATTTGATGAGATACAGTAGGAACTAACTAAAGTAAAATTATCCTAATACAACCCAAATATCACATGATTTACACTAAATAATGTATATATTATTCCTCAAGTCGTCCCAATTTGATTCCGAGTAGTAGGATCAAACGAGAATTAGTACCTGGACACATGTCAGGGCAGGTTCCAACTAGGTTTTGGGGATTTGTAGGAGAATCGGAGGCGGAAGCAGGTGAAGAATTAGAAGAGGAAGAGGCAACCTCTTTAAATCGGTTATGGCGGTTGTAATAAGGTTCATCTTTCCTTTCTCTTCCAAAGCTTCTCTCGCTTCTTCCCTTTTTCATCCTCTCCATTCCCTCTCCCACCCTCTCTCGGCCTCAGATCCTCGGAAACGATAGCCGATTTCGAATCAAGTTCAAGTGATTTTTTTGTTGAATAGCGATTGCCCGAAGACCATTTGGAAGTTCATTTATCACGAATAAACAACATTTTCCGAATCAAGTTAAAAAGATACAATTAAAAACATTTCAACTATTTTGTGAAATAAGTGAATTGTGGTTGAACTCAAATTTTGAGCAAATATTTTTAAAATTAAATTCGCAATCAAAGTTAGATTTAAATCGGACATGAGCAAATCATAAACAATTAAGAGTATGCTTCCGAATTTTGAATATTGAAGAATGAAGATGAATGGAAACAAGAGAGAAGCAAGAGAAAAATGAAATTCACCATGTCAAAAGGAGTTTAATTATACATGATGAAATAAGGCTTGATCTTTGTATACTTTCTTACTGTTTTTTAAAATAAATAAAAATAAATGAGCAAAGTTAAGGTATGATATGCTCATTAAGAAGATTTTGTAAACATAACTCCAAAAAATTATTGAATTGTCTCTAAAGGACAAATTCAAACCGTTGAAATCTATCTATTTCATAAGTCATACAAAATTTTGAAAGATTCGAATTAATTTAGTACATTATCAAGCAGTCAAAAAATAATAAAGAACAAATACATAAAACAACTTATAAAATAACCTATTAAATGTTCAATTTTTTTACCACTTGATTTTATAGTAAATGAATTCAAAAATTTCAAAAAGTTGTATGTACATACGTTACTCGTGAAGTAGATGAATTTTAACAACTTGAATTAGTCGCTTAATGACATTTTGATAAACTTTTAGAGTTGTGCTCATTAATCTTTCTTGGTGAGCACATCACACGGTAACTTTGATCAAAATAGATAGTATCATTATTTTTAAAAAAAATGAGATGAAAAGAGGTAAATAAAAAAATAGATAGAATGCTTAAATTTATTTCTAATAAAATATTTTTTTCTAGTTTAAGAAATTTTATATCTTATTGGCTTTTTTTTTAATGTTTTCTTCTTTTCTCTTTCTCTATTATGGAACAAATTCCGAGTTAAACTTTCAGTCCTGATTCATCCACGTCAGCTTGTTGGATTTGATAACTTCATGAACCATCCTCTAGCAATCTAGTTGCTTTCTCGATGTAGATTTTAAAACTGTATTTCAAAATTGTACTGCTGAGAAACAATGAACGAAAGAAAAAAAAAATAACCACCGTTGAATTACTATCCACATTTCGATTTGAATATAACCACTCCAATTTGAATGTGATCAACATCGCTGAAAACTACCGATCTTTGTCAGTACCAGGGGCGGAGCCGCGGAGGCAAATGAATACAATGGGGGGTTAATTCACCCCCATTTTTTTTTCAAAATCAGACAGATATGGAAAAGTCGTGTAGTTTAGAGTAACTGCTATGAGTAATCTAAATTTGACTCCCATATATTTGTTAACATTTTGCATGCTTGACCTCCATTATTTTTTAAGAAAATAACTGATTATTGTTCTATGTATGTAACTTGGGGACTCAGAGAATTTTTTCTGAAAAAGAATGAGCAACTGACCAATTATTCACGTGGGACTCTCTCCCACTCTCAACTTCTCTATCCCAGCAAATATACCTCAATTTCCTTCTCTTCCAGCGATAGATACAGTACATTTCTCACTTCCATTCTTCAATTTTCTTACTGCACTTAATCTTATATTATATACTTTTTAAAAATATATTAGTAAATTGTACAAGTGGTATTTTATGGATTTTCAAAATTGTTAATGTAAATAAAAAAAAAATTGTTATTGAATTTTTTTAGTATGTATAGTATGTATTTGACCCCCATTTAGTTTAGGGTTTAGGATTCTGATGCATATTATGGGTTGGTTCGTAATACGGATTAATATTTTTGTTCTTAAAATTTTAATGGTGGATCCGAACCGTTCAACATAATCTCCATGTAAATATGTATTTGCAAACCGAATTTTATATTTTTTTTTAGAATTTCTTTTACTACTTTTTAAGCTAGATAGAAAATCACTCGATCTAAAAATTTGAGACCATCTAAAAACAATGATTTTTTTTACTTATCTTAAAAAACAGTAAAAAAATGTAAAAATATAAAATTCTTTCATATGAATATAATGTTGAACAGTTCAAATCAACTGATATAATTTTAAAAATAAAAATATTAATCCGTATTATACATCAAATCGTAATATGCATATTCACGTTTATTTCCTTCCGCTTTCCTTGCTTTTTCTCCGATTTCTCTCTGATGAAGCAAATGAACGGATCCGATCTTACCACTTCGTTTCCTTCCTCTTTCCTTGCTTAATTAACATTCTACGCTATCTGACAATCTATCTCGCATGGGATGCTTCGCTTACCCCATACCATAAGTTATAATTTAGTCCGTTTGATTATGACATGGACGGTAATTAGTTACTCCCACTTACTTTGCTTACTAGTAGTTGCTCTGGAATTATTAATAATTAAAATATTAAACTTGTTATGAATATAGTGGATGGTCCATTCATTTGTAACTCCCAATATTAATCCCCACTACCCCACTACCATTGGAATTTATATCCCACTACTATTTAGAATTCATTTTCATATTTATTATTATAATGGCTTTTCATTTACAATTGGTAGCCTATAAATAGAGGCATTGCAATCTTGTATTGTACACATGAGAAATATATGAATAAGAGATAGTCATTCTTTACATTATCTCCTTCTTGTTTATTCTTGTTTATGCTTGTTTATCTTTATTTCATAACACGTTATCAGCACGAGAGCTCTACTAGTTAAAGATTTGAGGTAATTTTAATAACTTTTATTTTAATTTCATTTATATAAATAATACTTCCTAGTAATTGCTAAATGAAATAAGTTATCAATTTATTTATATTTATTTTGAGATGTTTAGTATGATTCATAGAATTTTATATGAAGTGCATTTTTTTTAATCTTCCCGAAGAAGATTTAAAAGAAAAATCTTCTTGAAGAACATTTATATGATGTATAAATATTGTATAGTGGTTCATATTTTTTTTCTTCAATAATTGAATCTTCTTGAAGAGGATTTCAAGAGATATTACGAAAATTCTCAATTTTATAAAATGCACCGAGCAATTGGCCCGAAGCCATTGTAGCCAATTTATCAACTTTTTCAATTCATATTATTGGCCCGAAGCCAATTCACCTCTAAGGAATTCAATTTAATTGATATCATATTTTTGAATTTTAACATTTATTGAAAATTGGCCCAAAGCCATTCTATCATAGTATTGATTTCAATTTTAAATTGATTAATAAGAAATTGAATTTATTAAAAATTGGCCCGAAGCCATTCTGTCACCATAATTCAACTTTTAAATGTTCATATAATTTTCAATAATTCAATTTTCCGGAAGAAGATTTTAAGAACAATTCTATAATTTTGATCTTCCCGAATAAGATTTTAAGAAATTTTCCTGAAGAAAATTAAAATAAAAGTTCATGTGATGTTCATATTTTTTTTAAAATTTTAATCTTTATGAAGAAGATTTCAAGAAATATAATTGTTCAGGAAGATTTTAAGAAATTTTCCTGAAGAAAATTTCAAGGAATAAGATTTTAGAAAAAAAAAATTTCAAGTAATCTTCCTGAAGAAGATTTATGTGACTAAAAAAAAAATATGAGAAGATTTCAATAAAGTTTATATGATGATGTAATCTTTCCGAAGAAGATTCAAGAAATATTCCGAGTTCATATACTATCTTTTACATTACATTATGTTAATAAAATGGCCCGAAGCCATCTAATTATATTGTTAATGGCCCGAAGCCATATGAATATAAATTATTGTTATATAGACATGGTAATGAAGAAAAAAAACGCATCATTCCACTAGAAGTGAAAAAAATAATCAACAAAATGTATTACCACCAGAAGTGAAAAATAATATGATGGATAACTAGTCATGTGGACAAAATTGAGATTATTATCATGGTGATTATTCCAAAAATACATATTTTCACCAGAAGTGGAAAAATAATGATGAAAATAAAAAGAATATGAGAAAAAGAAAAGTGATGAAATAGCAAACAAGAGAATTCATGCTATCATTGGTCACGTACTTGTCGTACGTCAACGTACCTGTAATACATCAAAAAATAAAAATAAAAATAAAATCATGTTGATCTTTATCAAGGATCATTAAAATTAATCTTCTTTCAGATTATCTTTTTATCTCCTCTGAGTCAAATTGCTTTCAAAGGTCATGTAATTTTTTTTAACCATCTCTCTTTATTAAAAGGATACCACTTATATATACTTATTTGGAAAGATAATTGATCTATCTTTAATTATTAGTTTTATGAATATGTGGGTACTTTTGAAAAAAAAAATCAGTTATATGAGGCCATCAAAAGACACGTATTGTTATACACCCTATAAATGCTAGTTCCATATCATCACACACAAATAACACAATTGTTATTATTATTATACAACATATATTACCATGCTATGTATGCCACATAGATACTTTTCATGAAGCATAAAAAAAATACTCAAATTGATACTAGAATACTACTCTTACAAATTAATTTTGTTAAATTTTGTTGTTCTTCGAAAGATTTGATAATAATTTTTAGTAATAACTCATTTAAAGTCATCAGTTTTCAAACATGATGTACATTAAAATGCACACATTATACTTGACAAGGTCATTTTAATTTTTTTTTTCTTTCTAAATTTATTCCTTAAAAATTAATGAGGGTAAGAATAAAGAAAAGGTAATTACAATTGTTATTATTATTTTTGTAATATTGATTGAAACTTCCAGAAGAGCTATTTTGTTGTTACATGGAGGAATACAAATTTATATTTATGATGTATTATATTATTGTAAGTCTCAAAGAAATTTATTAAGATTTAAGAATATCCGCTGAAATGGAAATTATGCTGAGACAAATAAAGTTGAATATATGCTTATTGAAAACAAATTGCATATCTTTTCCTCTGACTTGTACTACACATATATTAGTGCAATTGAAACACATGTTATTGTAAACCAGAAGTTTACATACAAGAATATATTTATAGTTTGGCATGACCGGTTGGACCATTCCGGATCAATAGTGATGCGAAAAATAATAGAACATTCATCAAAGAACTAGAAGATTCTTTAATCTGATGATTTTTTTTTATGTTGGTTTTATTTCTAGAACGTATACAATATGATATTTGTGGAACATTATATCCAACATGTGAACCATTTGAAAATATTATGATTTTAATTGATGCATCAACAAGATGGTCACATGTATATTTATTATCAAATCGCAACCTGGCGTTTGCGAAATTACTTGCTCAATAGATTTGATTAAAGAGCATAATTTTATGATTATTCAATTATGAAAATACGTCTAGACAATATCGAAATTAATGTTGAACATCCTGTAGATGTTCGTATATAAAAAGAAGATATAATATTTTACATACAACAAAATTAATTCGCATCATGCCAACTAGCTATTATAAAGCTTTCCCTTATAATTGGTTTTTGGTCACATACCTAATATTTTCCATATAAGAATTTTTGAATGTGCGGTATATGTTATAATTGCTCCACCACAATGCACTAAAATGGGATATCAAAGAAAGTTGGGAATTTATATTGAATTTGAATCTCCATATATAATAGAGTATCTAGAACCATTGATGGGAGATTAATTAATGGCTAATTTTGCCGGTTGTGATTTTAATGAATAAAAATTCCCAACCTTAGGGGGAGAAAACTATCAGCTGAAAAAAATATATTAGTATGAATTATTATTGTTTTATTTTGATCCTCGTACTAAAGAATGTGAACTAAATGTTCAAAGATAATTCATTTGAAAATGTTAGTGAATCAATTGCCAGACACATTCACAGACTCAAAGAAAGTGACCAAATCACATGTACCAGCTGCTAATGCTCCAATTAAAGTTGGTGTCCCTGTTGGACAGACTAATTATAACACGCATAAAGCGTGGAAAAGCAATCGGTTCCAAAGATTAAAAATATAAAAATCCTCGAAAAATAAAAGGAGCAAAGAATGAAAATGGTTAAGTCGAGGATATGATAATTTCAAATAAAACTCCAGAAGAGAATAAAATTATAAGTAATATTGGAGTTCCAGCAGAAACTCAAGTATCTGAAATTCATGAAAATAATGAGATCTCGATAAATTATATCATGAATGAAATAAGATGGAACCGAGATGAAATTGATATCAATAATATTTTTGTATATAATATAGCGCTAAACATAATAAATATTGAGGATCATGACTAGAAATCTATTAAAGAATGTCGACAAAGAAATGATTGGCCACAAATATAATGGTGCAATTGAGGTAGAGTTAAACTCTCTTGAAAAATGAAAATTTTTTGGACATGTAGTCCTTGTACCTCAAGGTATAAAACTAGTAGGATATAAATGAATATTTATGAGAAAATAAAATGGAAAAGGTGAAATTTTGAGATATACTCACCTGTGGTGGATGCAACAACTTTTTGATATATAATTAGTCTGGCAGTCCATGAAGGACTTAATTTGCACCTAATGGATGTTGTTACAGCCTATTTAAATGGCTCGCTTGATAATGATATTTAT
Organism: Carex rostrata; assembly: GCF_964058835.1. Lineage (NCBI taxonomy): Eukaryota > Viridiplantae > Streptophyta > Magnoliopsida > Poales > Cyperaceae > Carex > Carex rostrata. The sequence continues at coordinate 3,577,582 of NC_135931.1, read as the reverse complement.
ATGAAAATCTCTGAAAGATTTAAGATGCCTGAAGCATGTAATTTAGGTTCTCGAGAACATTATTTAGTTAAATTGAATAAATATTTATATCGATTAAAGCAATATGGACGCATATGCTATAATCGTTTAAGTGAATATTTATTGAAACATGGATATAAGAATGATACGACCTATCCATGTATTTTCTTAAAAAGATATAGAAATTATTTTGTTATAATTGCAGTTTATGTTGACGATCTAAGTATCATTGGAACTCCTGAAGAGCTTCCAAAATAATAAATTATTTAAATGAAGAATTTGAGATGAAAGATCTAGGAAGAACAAAATTTTGCATTGGATTGCAAATTGAACATTTAAAAATGATATTTTTATGCATCAAGAAAATTATATTGCAAGAGTGCTGAAATAATTTTATATGGATAAATAACATTCATTAAGCACTATGATGGTTGTAAGATCATTAGATGTGAATAAAGATCATTTAGACCTCGAGAAAATGATGAAGAACTATTTAGTCCTGAAGTACCATATCTTAGTGCAATATGAGCACTTATCTTGATGGGCATACAATACATGATATATCATTTATAGCAAATTTATTAGCAAGATATATTTCTTCTATCACACAAAGATATTGACATATAAATAAAAATATATTTCGCTACCTATGAGAAAATTTAGCAATACACAAAAGCAAGTCAAGTATGTGTTTGGTTAAGATCTGTGATTCAACACATTCGTCAGACATGTAGATTGTCTTTTAAAGAAATGATCCCGAAGATCATATATGAATATAATATTATATGTATTGCTCAATGAAAGGAATGATACATTAAAGGAGATAGAACGAAACATATTTCATCAAAATTCTTTTTCACATATGATCTCCAAAAGGAAAATACTATTAATGTTCAGCAAACCCGTTCAAGTGAAAATCTAGCAGATTTATTCACTAAGGCGCTCCCTACTACAATATTCAAAAAACTAGTTCATAATATTGGAGTTCGCCGACTTAAAGATCTTGTCATGAGGGGGAGTTAATACGCATTAAAAGAATAATGTACTCTTTTTCCTTCACTAGGTTTTTATCCCATAGGGTTTTTCCTAGTAAGGTTTTAATGAGGCATATTCTTATGTAATGGACATCTAAGGGGGAGTGTTATGAATATAGTGGATAGTCCATTCATTTGTAACTCCTAATATTAATCCCCACTACCCCACTACCATTGGAATTTATATCCCACTACTATTTAGAATTCATTTTCATATTTATTATTGTAATGACTTTTCATTTACAATTAGTAGCCTATAAATAGAGACATTGCAATATTGTATTGTACACATGAGAAATATATGAATAAGAGATAGTCATTCTTTACATTATATCCTTCTTATTTATTCTTGTTTATCTTTATTTCATAACAAAACTAAATCTATCCCCAATTTTCAGTTCCTCTCAGTCACGGCTAAATCATTAAACAACGAATTTGTGTCCTCTGAGTAAACTGTAGGACCCACTCAAGTCAATTATTATATATGGAAATAAATCATATAAAACCTTATCAGATCCAGTTTTTATCTCTCCTCTAACCAGCCTCCTCCTCCTCTCTCTCTCTTCCTCCTCAACCAAGGCATCTCCCATCCCAACTCAAGTAATCTTTCTTAAAATTAATTCAGCTTCTATTCTTTAATTTTTCATTTTTAATTGGGTTCAGATGCGTTTTATTAATTGGTTATTTGGAGGGGGGGGGGGTGGTTCTTATTTTATTCTCTTTTAGAAAGATTCGAGATTTGAATCAGAGAATAGTTGGATCATTTGGAGATTTCTGTTTCCTTATTGAAAGAGCTCGTATTTTGGTTTTGGAATATTTCAGGATTTTTGCTTTCTGTTAATTTAGCTAAATAAAGTTCGTTAGTGAGGTATGCTAGTAGTAGATTTTGCTTCTAATTTGAGCTACCTAGTTTGGTTAATCGGGATTTTTTTATCTGATGACTTAATTAAGTTATTTTGGTAGTTCACAGTTTATTTATGCCTTGGAAGATTACAACTGGATCCCTACAATTCATGAATATAAGCAACCGAGATTCTTTTTAAATGTTAGCAAATTATTAATCCCTAGTTCCCTACCAGGACAGTTTAATAATCGATCTTTGTTTTTCATTTTAAATAAAAAAATTATAGGATAAACATTTCACTTAAAAACTACTGCGGTATCAGTGCTGACACGTGATTGTACCAGTACCTTACCAGACAGTATCTTCTCTCATGATACTTGATGACTAATTATGGCTTTTCTTGGTTAAAATAAGGTATATGCTTATATACTAAATCAAAATGGAAAAGTCAAATAAAGTAGGTAGAAGAAATCCATTAGCAACATACAACCTGGTATGTGGTACCTGACCAAACTGACAATTGTGTTTCAGTTTTTTTGTAATAGAAACTGAAACCTATAAGAAAATGAATCAATTGCCTAAACAGCAAATGAAATCAATCATCATTACTGGTTCAACGTCTGGATACTACTGAGTATATTTCAATGCTTTGTAATATACTATTTTTTTTTATATGCAGATTGGGATAAAACACATCCTGTATTTGGAACAAAAAATAAATTGGAGAGAGAAACAATCAAATTTCAAAATAACTTACTATGTCAATCATCAATCAGTCCCACTGGTGCTACCAGTGTCGACAACGTGTTCGGCCACGTGGCCGTGACATGGTGTGCCCAAACTGTGACTCTGGCTTCATTCTTGAGCTGGATGACATCGACTCTGTCATGGGCCGTTTTGTTGGTGCGGGTATGGATCCTGATTTCCATCTTGACCCACGTTTGGGCCTGATGGAGGCCATCTCCACCATGATGCGCCAGGGGGGCATGATTGGTATTTCCCGTGAGACTGATCTCAGAACCCGACCCAGAATCTTCTCAGACTTGGAGATGGAGTTTGGGTCTGGCCCATGGCTCCTCTTTCGGGGCCAGCTCCCTCGCCACATTCCCGATTCTCATTGGATGCAGCGAGCCGACATAGCTGATTATTTTGTGGGGCCTGGGTTGGATGACCTCATTGAACAGCTGTCGCAAAGTGATAGACGTGGCCCACCCCCAGCCTCAGAATCTTCAATTCAAGCAATGCCATGTGTGAAAATAAATCGGATGCACTTAAATGGGGATTCGCATTGTCCTGTTTGTAAAGAGAAATTTGAACTGGAGATGGAAGCAAGAGAGATGCCATGTAAGCATATGTACCATTCGGAGTGTATTGTGCCTTGGCTGGAACAGCACAACTCATGCCCAGTCTGCAGATTTGAATTACCAGTTCAGGGATCAGTTGCATCGGCCAGTTGTTCGAGGACAGAGGGTAGTGGAAGGAGTAATAGTAGCAGTGGTCGAACAAGGCGCAGGAATCTGTTGTCTTACCTGTGGCCTTTTCGTTCGTCCAGATCAAATAGATCACGTTGAATTTGATGGTATAATGAAGGGGCATCATGGCATGACATGTTTGTTTTCGTGTAGTTTTCTCAGGGTACTTTTTTTGGTTCAGCTCTTATTATCAGTGAATTAAGGTGGTAATTTCTATAATGCTGCATAAAATTACTGTTGATATTACTATGATAACTATATATATTGCTGTTGGTGTAGCTGATTGGCAGGTTGCTTTATTCTTATTGAAAATCTCTAGTTAAAGAGTTCCATATTATTTCAGTTAATATTATCTTGCCTCAAGTTTTGGCAAATGACAACAATATAGAACTTGGTGTTAAAATCATTTTATCCCATGCTTGCCAGTATTTACTTACCTGGAACTGAAAGCATTGGATTTTGCAGTATTTCCTTTTCAAATATTTTAATGTGGGAGCACTCTTATGTGATTTTTATCCGATGCTGGTTGCGCTATATACTTTCAGCTATCTTATTTTTTTTGGTGAGAGACAGAATTCTGAACTTTTAAAATTTCAATATCTTTAAAAAACTCTGATTCAGATTTTAAAAATGCGACCTCCTACACAGAAAAAAACATTATCCTTTGCTACTAGAACATAGGTCGATTTTTGTAAATTTCATATCTTTAATTAATAATACTTGGATAGATGAATTCACCTATTTTTGTGTAATAAAATGTGAATTCATAAATAGTTTCATGCAGGGGCAGGGATAGAATTTTTTTGAATGGGGGTCATTTTTTTTTAAAATAAGAATGGTGAGTGAGAGAGAAATAATATAAAATAAGAAGTGTCACATGCGATCTTCTGATTTTTTTTAATTAAAAAAATTTAATTAAAAAAGTTCTAAAATAAAGAAATCTCTCAAATTATACACAAATCATTCTTTTTTATAAAAATGGAGATCGATAGTATAAAATTTCACAAAAAAAAAAATATGAGGGTCAATTTCTTGTACATGTAGCATTTTACTATAAATTACAGAACAAAAATCTACTTTATTACTAGTTTTTGAAAAAAAAAAAATGGGGGTCAAGCAGTGCCCGTGTTAAGGATAAGAAAAATAGAAATATACATTCCTTAAAAATGAAAGTAGAAAATATGCTTGAACTTCGTAACACAATTGCGGATATTTATGCATAAAACACAGGTAAACCTGTAGATGTTATACAGAAGGATCTGAAAAGAGACTATTTTATGTCGGCAACAAAAGCTCAAGATCATGGTATTATTGATTGCATAATAAAATCCAAAAAAGAAAATGAAATAAAACCTAAGTGATATGAGTAATGAAATCTATTTCAAAATTTCTTTTTTGAATATGGAGTATTCCATATTCATAATTGACCACATTCCACACTACTACCTCTGCCTCTAATTTCATGCATGACAAATTAAATTCACATGTGACACTACATTTAATGCTCATTAGTTTCTATATTTATTAAAAAAAAAAGAGGATGGTACAAATAAATTGTCTGGAATCTGGATGGTTTAGTCGATAGCTTCATACAGAAAAGACTCAAGCATGAGTCACAATGTCACATTACCCATGCATACTTCCTTCGTATCTTTTTGTATCTTCCTATTTTCAAATACTATTCCTCTTTTCTAGTTCATCCAACTAATGGATCTGTCCATGCAAGTTCATTTAAAAACTTCCAGATGAAAAAATATCGGATCAGGTTATATAAATCATAATCTGATTCAACCTGACTTATTTCGGATTATACATTTATACTAGATCTTTATGTGACCCATTTGTCTATCGAGTCAGGTCGGTCGGATTGATCCGTCAAAGAAGGATAGAGAGAAATAGGAAGAAAGGAAAGAGGATGTAGTACAGTTGATTATAAAATTATTTTAAAATTGTAGATTATGCAAAGATTGAGAGTTCGATTTTTTTTTACGACTTCACAACTTCTGCAAAAATTTTAAAAAAAAAATGAAATAGGAAGAAAGGGACAGCCCCCCAATAATTTTTTGTTTTATTTTATTGTCCTTACTAAATAAAATTACAAAATACTTATTTATTTAACCTTTTCAATATCAATATTCTAGTTCCACCTCTATCGTTAGGTCAGGTCAGCCTTTGTTATCCCTAAATTAATAGAAAATAATGATTTTCAAAAGATGTTGGATTGAGCTCCAACAAACATAATATAATAATAAAGGAGTAGACCTGTAGAACTAAGGTGTTTCTAAGTTCATTAAATTTCTTTGTAAACTCAACTTAAAATTTATCGGATTGATTTTAAATAACGAATCTGAATCGTTGAAATTCATCTATATCTTACGAGTGATGCGTTACATACCAAAAAAAAAAAAAAAAATTCAAATTAATTTTCAAAAATCTGAATCGGTAATTTTGTTTCATATTGTGTACTTTTGGAGATATATATATATATATACAGCAAGTGGCATAGCTGATTGCTTGCTTTTCGTTACGTCCTTTGAATAGGTTAGCAACTTAGCATTAATGGTTTGAACTTTAAAGAGAATAATAGCACATGGAGTCCCCATGTGTGATGTGGCCATGTGGCATGTGCATGTCAGTTAATCCAGGTATCGATTTAGCATTTCAGCATTTCCTAAAATGTACAAAAAAATCAATTAACGCATTATGGATTCTTTTAATATCGTGCAGCTGAGATTCTTTTTGTTTGGGAAATTCCGAAACCCAAAGATTTTAAGAACTTTCCTCGATTGGTAGCCATTAGAATGTTGTCATGTGTGTCATTTTACCGTTTCATAAGTGAATTACCAGTTGATCTGATCTGACTTGTGAGTAGTTTGGGAGGAATTTGCTTTCTTTTGAATTAGCTTAATTCAGCGTTTCAGTTTTTGCTGTTTGGATTGATAGTGATTAGTGTGTGCATGGTGATGCTGATAGGCGTGCTCCTATGGAGTTGTAAATATTCTGATTATTCTGTTTCAGTACATATCTGGAAGCAGCTGCCATCATTTCTAAAAAAAAAAAAAAAAAAAAGATGGACTTGATGGTAAAAACTGTTGGATCTTAATCTAATATTGAACATATATGTAATATAATTATGAATTGTATGTTGTCATACATGATTGTCACAATTAAGTTATTAGACAATCAATGTATTTAATAGAGTGTGATTCATGAATGTGTAGAATAATTTAGACAAATTTTAAATTATTGATAGACTGATTCTGAAATTTGAAATTCAGAAAAGTACATTTTCAGATGTTAGAAAACTGCCTTTGTAGAGGACTATGCAAACCACACGGATATCAATGTGATCGCACAGCTTTTGATGCGATAACACGATTCTTGATGTGATAGCACATTATATCTTTTTTCAATTGGCAGACAACCATAAATGTTATTCTATATAGGGATTGGCCGCTACATTTTGACAACCAGATTTACTCACCGTCATGCTCTGATCAAGATAAAAACTCTATGTTTCGAACTCCGACTAAGTCTGATCGAGATGTGTTTTTGGAATTAAGTTAGATAACTCGTTGAACTAATACACTTCAAATTACACTATGTCCATGACTTGTCAACGGCTCTTCTCACATTTTGTCTTTAATTTTCAAAAAAAATCATTAGAGAACTAAAGAACTTTATCTTTCCAATTTTGTTTTTTTTTTTTATGGTTGAAGATAATTTACCGACAATAGATATATTGATACAAAAAAAATTAATTACAAACGCCTAAAATACTACAACATGCTCAACTCTCCTATTTATACAATGAGGTTAGTATCTCTTAGAACATAAAACAATAAACCTGGATTTGTCTGATTTCGTTTAACAATTGGCTCTCCAAGACTCAATTTCTAATGTGTATCAATTTGAGACGATGAACCGGTCTCCTTTTATTAGAGAAAAATATTTTGTTCCTCTCCTATCAAATAACGTTCCAGAGGATCTCATTTTGAGGTCATTAGTCTTCCTGTTTCCAGCCACACCTGTTATATATGCTTCCCACCGCACCTAGAGATGTTGTAATGTACCAACAAGTCCCATCAAAATCTGACCGAATACATCCCACATAATATGATCCCTTGTCTCTATTAGATCGGTCTCGCATAAATGACATCCTGTTTGTATTGTACCACCTCTTGTTAGCAATGTCTGTTTAGTCAGGATTTTTTCGTCCAACATTAACCACATAAAAACCCTCACTTTTTGTGGTACCTTAATTTTTCAGAGATGCTTTTGAGTGAGAGAAAATACCACCATTATGCATCATCCTGTATGGCGATGCACATGAGCTAGAAATCACCTGACAGTGTCCATCTTCATTTCTTTTGTCCGTTCACCATCTCTACTGAGCATTGATAGAAGGAACGGTTAATGGCCAAATTGTTAACGAAGAATAAGGATGTTTCGGCTCTTCTCTGTTCAACTGACCAGCCAAGGTTAGCCCATACAACGACCTTATAGCCATTGCCCATAAGCACTGTGATATGTTTTCAAGTGCCCATATCCATTTGGTCAAGAGTGCATCATTCTCACATGTCAAGTCAATTATTCTCAATCCTCCATTCGACTTTAATGTACACACTCTCTCTTAGTTAACCAAATAATGAATTGCTTTACATATTTGTTCCCCTTCCACAGAAAATTCCTCTTCATTTTGTGCAAGACTTACTTGGATTCAAAACAAATGCCTTGTGATTCGCACCGTATAATTAAAGAGGGGACGATATATTTGCCCAAGGTGCGAACTTTGAGAACAGACAAGCAGATAACCCCATACGTGAGAACGCTAATATATCTCTAGAACAATCGACGACTTTGACTGCATAGCATACTAAAATTCAATTTTTCTCATACTTGATTTACTCATCTATAATGCAATTTATTTTAATTTGATTTTTTAGAATTTTAACTTGTAAAATTCTGCTCATTTGAAAGACCGTCAATGGTAATTCAAAATATTAGTTTCAGCCAAATGATTCAAAGAGAGCCATGAATTTGGTAGCACCCCAATTAGGTGTAGAATCAGTGTTGTAAATAACGGTATGCGGTCGTCGAACGGACATGATACCGCCAGGTGTTTAATCGAAAATAATCAGTCATAATAAAAAATAATTGGTCGATTAGTCAGAAAAATCCGTGACAGTTTGATTATCATAAACGATTAATTAGTCTAAACAGATGTTTTTTACAACACTGTGCAGTACAATAAACTCAATTACTCAACAAGATTGATAGGCCAACATGATAATTCTTGAAAACAAAAACACCAAACATCATTAGTCATTGATTATACCACATTGACAAGAAAAGTCTTTTTGTCAATGAGTTTAAAGATGCATTCATCTCTTTTTTTTAGCCCGTTTTCTATCGAAAAAACACGCCATCCCACAGTTAATATTCCCAGAGCTAACAGTCCAGCATTTCGCCTAATCATGAATTTCACTCGCCATTTCTTTCCCTTGGAGTTCTTGAGAAACATTGTTCGTTCCGACACAAGGCCATTCTCCATGCAAAACCTCTTTGGAATATACTGCACATAGCTCCCAAAGTTAAATAACTTAAAAAGAAGACGACCCCTTTTAAGTACTATTCAATTGGAATTAATGGATGGGAATTTGCATTAGGTACTGGATATATCGGTTCCCTTTGGAACCGGATCACTTGCTCCCTGGTAGGCAGGAAATTCCTGTTTCTAAAGCCACTGATATGTGGGTCTGGGTTGGATTTTGACATAAAGATGCATATAGTTTCCAAAATATATATTTGATTACTGATGCCCACAAGTAATAGCAGAAAGTTTTGGCAAGTTATTCCAGTTTCTTGTACGAGTTAAAAAAGATGTGTAATTACCAGTCTGTTGTTAGTTGTGCTGGTGCAACCAAGTGTCTTCTCAAACTGTGGAGCTGTGGGCATTTTAAGGCTATTTTTCTGGGTCAGTTTTTTCTGGACCCTGTTTTTTATAATAGGCTTTTCCTCTTCGCTGTCTTCCTCGCCAACTAACTGAGCTTTGCCTGTAGCATTATTTCTTTTTCTACCAGAAGCAACTGGAGTTTGTATCTCACCTTATGATTAAAAAAACAAACAACACGGTTTCAGTAGATTTACCAGATATGCTCTTAAAAATTTAATAAGGGATCAACAAAAGAGCTCACCCTCTGATTTTACTTGTACATCAGACGTCAGATCGACACACTTTGAAGACTCAAATTTAAAGTTTGGGGGTTTGCAAGGTGATAAAGAATAATTCTTGAGACAACTAGTAGTATCAAACACTTCCACATTAAAAACCATCTTTCCCTCGTAGCGAAATACTGCAAGATATCCTATTTGCAAATGGTGTGCCTTTGCAAATTCAGGCCAGCCTCTGCTGAAGCATATGATGCCTTCTTCATTTTGACACACATCTACCCTCCAAAATTTGTCAGTTTGGGTTACAAGAGATGCCTGTTTGGGAGGTGATGCTGGAAGATGCTTGTAAAACTTCTTTGGAATGCTCTGAGCCATGAAAAAAAAAATGAACAAATAAGAAGAAGTAACTAATTAGATGAGAGAATCTCATATATGGTGCATCTAGCTTTGCATTAGATAGGTTCTCTATACACCACACCACAACACAGCACCAATACTGCAACACACACAAAGAAAGAGAGAGGGAGACAGACCAGGTTGGCGAAGGGATCGGGGAAGAGAAACTTGAAGAAATGGGGCTTATGGTTAGAGGTGGAAGAGCTCGTTTTTGGTTGCTCCATTTGCTTCATCGATCAAAATGAAATGAGTACCTGACAGCCTGACTACCTGAGTGATGGGTTGGTCGAAATTTACGAATTTGGAGCAAGTAATAAAGCTTGTGCAGGTAAATGTCATAAATTGGTTGACTGCGTGTACAACACGTCTTCCGTAGTAGATATTAATTGAGTGTGATTCGTTCAGAAGAAATCAAAGAGATCATACGGATTTTCACTCTGCTGCAGACAAGACAAGGCTATTCAGCTTATGAAGAAAAGAAAAAAAAACAATTTCGGAATTAAAAATTATTTATAACAAAGAGGTTGATGACAGACGAGTGCGTATCCTCTGAGATATCTCAACTTTTGCGTGACCGACGTGTCCGGTGCCTATTCGGGACGTTGTAGGGGTCAGCATTATGGGTGCTTTGAGATTCGTGCAGAGCGCATTTAAATGGTTGAGATTTTCCATAAAATCACGCAAAGTTTGAGATATCTCAGAGGATACGAATTCATGACAGACGGGGACGGCTTTATCAAAATGATAAATAAATTGGGCGGATTCAAGATTTTTGTGAGATGGGACAAAATTGTCGAATGAGATTCAAATAGTTAAACATATTTAAATTTATTAATTAATTAGATACTCGAGAAAAGAATAATATTTTGATTTATACTTTCTAATATTCTAACTTGTAAATTTATGTTGCTCTAACTTATAATTATAATTATCAATCATAATTTAAGAAATTTATTTTGATTTTAACTCTAAATTAACTTGAATTACAAATCAAACATCCACAGGGGACAAAAAAAAATTCAAAGAGGGGTCAAATCGATCGGAACCAAGCTTCTAAATAGCTAGCTATAGCGCCGCTATAGCGGTTTTGGACCCAGAAAGCTAAGCTACGGGCTAAAACTGCGCTAATCAAGCTACGACCGCTATAGCGGTAATAGCGATCCGCTATGCTAAATGGGTTATGATTTTGCAATTTTTTTTTTTCTGAAAACATGATTTTGCAATTTTAATGGGCCTTAATATCTAGATTGATTTTTTTTTAACTTTATTAAGCTATATCAATACAATGGAACATGTGCGGGCTATACCGCTATATCAATTAAATTTTGTATCATGCATTAATATATGGTAGTGGTATATTTTGAATATAAAATATATCGATAGTTTTTGAATTAGGGATATTTTGAATGACAATTTGAACTTTGTATTGGTTTAATATGAATAATATTAGAACTTCTTAATTAATTTGATATTTTTTTTCTTGATGAGACATTTTTACTAGGCAAAGCCTTCTATGGACATAAGGACCTATTTGTAAAATGAACATATTTTTATTTTTAAAGTTCAAACAGTCGATCCGAACCGTTCATCTTGTTCTCCATATTAATATGTGCTTGGAGACCAAATTTTACATTTTTTTGATTTTTTTTACTATTTATTAAGATGGGTACAAAATTCAATGGTCTGAATTTGATAATTTTTATACCCATCTTAATAAATAGTAAAAAAAATCAAAAAAATGTAAAATTTGGTCTCCAAGCACATATTAATATGGAGAACAAGATGAACGGTTCGGATCGGCTGTTTGAACTTTGAAAATAAAAATATATTCATTTTACAAATAGACCCTTATGTCCATAGAAGCATCACTCTTTTTACTATTAGTAGAAATATAAAATATAATTTTTGAAATAAAAAAACGCTATTTATAATAGCTTTCGCTATAGCTCCGCTATTCGCTAAAGCTTTTTTTTTTGGTCTCCCCGCTACACCGCTATAAACGCTATTTAGAAGCTTGATCGGAACTGATAGATCACCACTAAAACTCAAAATTAAGGAGGGTGGCTACCCCCTGAAACCATGTATGTCCACTCCTATAAGTACCGATTTTTGAGTTTTAGATCAGGACCGTCTGATTCAAATTTGTCGCTCGGGATTGTCTAGTGATTTAAATATGTCGCTCAAGATGTGTGCGCTCCATTTCAGAATGAATTATCGCAAATTCGAATCGGATGGTCCCGAACTAAAACCCAAAATTGTGTTCACTAGATCTGAATTCGTGGGGATCTGATATATGTGTATCTCATTCATCTGGTTGTACATAAGGTTACACAGTTTGTAAAAAATGTGGAATCAAATATCCGATACGCACCTGTAAAAAATAAATAAAAATATTCTGTAGAACACCTGAGAAAATATTATGTACACAAGGCTACATTTTTTCTAAAAAAAAAAATTCTATACTACACCTGGAAATAATAAAATAAAAAAGGAGATGCATGTACCGAATCTTATGTAGTAAATTTTTTGTTTTGATTTGTTTTCGCGTGAAAGGAGAGATACCGGACCAAAGATTTGGTACACCTAGCTAGGAGGTACCGATTTTTTTAGTTATTTTTGTAAAATTGTCTGTGATCAATCTCTTTTGTTATTATTATTAATTTTAATTACCAAAATAAATAAATAAATCCTGATAGTTTTTTGCCACATTGTTATGTCATTGTCTGTAGTCAGACCCCTGAAACATAGTAAAACTTTGAATTCTCTTTCCATCCCGGGTTTATATAAAGTGCAAGCCCTAATATTCATGTTTTCTGAAGAACACCAACTAGAAGTACAACATGATTCTATATTTTTTTTATGGAAAGTTAATTTTGCTTTAATAAAACTTTTTGTCTCGTTTTTAAATTATTAGTAAAATACAATTAATTTAAAATGTTTGACCTATGCAGCTATGCTAGCTAATTCTCAAACGCAGTGACCGTTGAATTTTTTTTTTGAAGAAGTTTCCAAATACATAACAAGCAGCTTAAATGTAGATATTGAATGTATGTGTTTAGAAGTGGAGTCCGACTTTCAAACTATAAAAGTCAAATAAATATATGAAAACTAACTATATTAAAAAAAATTCCACGAAGAATGAAGGTCAATTTTACCGTTTTATGATATTTTGTTCTAAATTATATACAAAATTATACATAAATAAAAAATTAAAATAAGAGAGTGATTAACCCCATACTGTCTTCTTCCGTTTTTGTAATTTGTTCATGTTCACAATTTAATATAAAAACTTGTGTTCAATCCACTGCATTCACTTTACTCTACTGTATTCTGTACTTACTACTTAATTTTTTGAAGTACCATGTTTAGCCATTTGAATGTATTAATAGATATAGATTTGTCAGACATCTTAATTAAATTAGGGATATTTTCGTTAAAGATTTTAAAAAAAAAATGGATGTATGTATGTATGTATGTATGTTTTTTCTTACATTTGTCAGACAACTTGGATGCATATATGTATGTTTTTTCTTAGGCATGGCTGCTTGTGTGTATGAAGAAGGAGAGGGGATAGTGTGCTCTGTTTGTAAAAGGTTGAGTATTTGTGATTTTTGTAAAGATATTTTGTTGGGTTGAGAGACAAATTGGTATGGGAGCAGAGAGTTTAGATAGCTGGACGTACAATTATGCTGTGTAGAGATGTTGGTATGATTATATCGTTTGGTAAGGTGCGAGCTTTGAAAACAGAAGCAGATAAGAATGCTATTCTATCTCTAGAACAATCAACGACTTGACTGCATAGCATACTAAATTCAATTTTTCTCATACTTAATTCACTCATCTATAATGCAATTTATTTTAATTTGTTTTTTTAGAATTTTAACTCGTAAAATTCTGCTCATTTGAAAGACCGTCAATGGTAATTTTTCTTTTCTAAAAGAGGCTGAAAGCCCATTTTATTTTAAATTGTAAAATTCTGCTCATTTGAAAGACCGTCAATGGTGATTCAAAATGTTATTTTTTTTTTCTAAAAGAGACTGAAAGTTCATTTCATTTCTGAAACAATTAAATACAGATACCAGTTGGCAACCACGGAAACAACTCCCTGGTGTGTTTCTCACAAAAGCATAGAAAGCATTAACAAAATAATTCAAAATATTAGTTTCAGCTAAATGATTCAAAGAGAGCAATGAATTTGGTAGTACCCTAATTAGGTGCAGAACAAGATTGATAGGCCGAGATAATTCTTGAAAACAACAACACCAAACATCATTAGTCATTGATTATACCACATTGACAAGAAAAGTCTTTTTGTCAATGAGCTTAAAGATGCATTTATCTCCTTTTCTTAGCCTATTTTCTGTCGAAAAAACACGCCATCCCACAGTTAACATTCTATCCTTTCGCCTAATCGTGAATTTCACTCGCCATTTCTTTCCCTTGGAGTTCTTGAGAAACATTGTTCGTTCCGACACAAGGCCATTCTCCACGCAAAACCTCTTTGGCATATACTGCACATAGCTCCCAAAGTTAAATAATTTAAAAAGGAGACAAGAATACGACGCCTTTTAAGTACTATTCAATTGGAACTAATGGACGGGAATTTGCATTAGGTATTGGATATATCTACTTCTTTAGAGAACCGCATCACCTGCTTCTCTGTAGACAAAAATCTCTGAAGTCATTGACACGTGACCCTAAACCCCATAAAGATGCCTATACTTTCCAAAATATATATTTGATCGGAAATAAATCTGCTGCGATCCTATAGAATCGCAGGGTCCCTGCTATTTCAAATCAAACCGTTAACTTTTTGGAATGCACGAATCCCCAAACCAATGCACGGTTTGATTTGGAATAGCAGGGACCCAATCGCAGCAGATTTATTTCCATATTTGATCACTGATGCCCACAAGTAATAGCATAAAGTTTTGGCAAGTTGTATCAGTTTCTTGTACTAGTTAAAAAAAAAGATGTGTAATTACCAGAAGTTGTCTGTGGTTAGTTGCGCTGGTGCAACCAAGTTTCTTCTCAAACTGTGGAACTGTGGGCATTTTAAGCCTACTTTTCTGGGTCAGTTTTTTTGGTACCCTGTTTTTTATAATAGGCTTTTCCTCTATGCTGTCTTCCTCGCCAACTAACTGAGCTCTGCCTGTAGCATTGTTTCTTTTTCTACCAGAAGCAACTGGAATTTGTATCTCACCTTATGATTAAAAAAACAAACAACACGGTTTCAGTAGATTTACCAGATATGCTCCTAAAAATTTAATAAGGGATCAACAAAAGAGCTTACCCTCTGATTTTACTTGTACATCAGACGTCAGATCGACAAACTTTGAAGACTCAAATTTAAAGTTTGGGGGTTTGCAAGGTGTTAAAGAATAGTTCTTGAGACAACTAGTAGTATCAAACACTTCAACACTAAAAACCATCTTTCCCTCGTAGCGAAATACTACAAGATATCCTATTTGCAAATGGTGCGCCTTGGCAAATTCAGGCCAGCCTCTGCTGAAGCATATGCCTTCTTCGTTATGACACACATCTACCCTCCAAAATTTGTCAGTTTGGGTTACAAGACATGCCTGTTTGGGAGGTGATGCCGGGAGATGCTTGTAAAACTTCTTTGGAATACGCTGCGCCATGATAAAAAAAAAAAAAAATGAAAAAGGAAAAAGAAGTTTAGATGAGAGAATCTCATATATGGCGCATCTAGCTTTGCATTAGATAGGTTCTCTATCACTTGTAAACTGTTACAGTACACCACAACACAACACCAATACTTTATGCAACACACACAAAGAAAGAGAGAGGGAGAGTCGGAGAGAGACCAGGTTGGCGAAGGGATCAGGGAAGAGAAACTTGAAGAAATGGGGCTTATGGTTGGGGGTGGAAGAGCTCGTTTTTGGTTGCTCCATTTGCTTCATCGATCGCATGATTTCTCTCCTTCTCCCGCTTGCTTAAGATGAAAATGAGTAGCTGACAGCCTCACTACCTGAGTGAATGGGTTGGTAGAAGTTTACGAATTCGGAGCAAGTAATAAAGCTTGTGCAGGTAAATGTCATAAATTGGCTTACTGCGTGTCTTCCGTAGTAAATATTAATTGAGTGTGATTCGTTCAGAAGAAATCAAAGAGATCATATGGATTTTCACTCTGCTGCTGCAGACAAGGCTATCCAATTCCAGCTTATATATAAAAAAAGATATTTCGGAATTAAAAATATTTATGACAAAGAGGTTGATGACAGACGGCTTTATTAAAATGACAAGTACCGAGTGGGGATTCGGTATATATCTCTTTAATCCGGCTGTAATGTCATCGGATGGACAGGGTGAGTCGAGTTCAAGTACAATTAAGTAACTTAAAGATTGGATTTTAAATCGGGACCGTTCATGAATCTGAAATAATCTATCCGAAGCAGTGTTGTAAATAACGGTATGCGGTCTTCGGACGGATATGGTACCGTGAAGCGATTAATCGGAATTATGCGGACATTTTAATGTTTTTATTAAATTTATGTATATATATCATAATTTATTAAAAATAATTTATTTAACTCATTAAACTTATCAAATAAACTTAATTTAACTTAATTTTTGACGCTATACTTATTTTTTCTTAACACATAAGCACTTTACATGTATCAATAACACATTTATTTAATGAAAAAAATAAATTCAAGAGTTAATTTTTTTTCAAATACTAATAACATATTATGTGAAAGAAATGAAATATTCCAACATAAAATCACTAAATTTAGTTTATAATAATAACTTATTTTCATAAATGAATATGTCATACTAATTGAAAAAATTACATCAATAATTAGTAAGAAAAATATATGATAAATAAATAGAATAAGAATTAATCAATTTTAAAGTAAGTAAGAAGGAAAAACATATATAAAAAATATTGAATGTATGTCTAAGTACAAACAAAATTGCAATACATGATTTATGAAACTTATTATCACACACTATCACATAAAATTAAAAAAAGTCAATGTGCAAAAAATATTTACTGAAATAAATTGAAATAAACGGGAATAAATTAACGATTAAACAGTAAAATGGCCGATTAATTGGAAAAATCCGCAAAAAATTATCTGTTAAGTGTATTCGTAATAGATTAAACGGCCGTTAAGGCCGTTTTTTCTAACACTGATCCAAAGTGGAGCGCACACATCCTGAGAGATGAATTTGAAAAGGACAGTACCAAAGTGGAGCGCATACAATCTCGAGTGACGGATTCGAATTGGACAGTTCCGATATAAAACCAAAAGATTGGATTGCTTTAGGGGCCGGATCTGGACTCGGGTGACTCCGCATCGTCTGCATTAATTTAAAAGTACATTTTTTGAGTTAATACATATCGGCCGTCCGATTATAAACGCAGTTCATCTAACTTCCATTTAAAACATATGTCTTTAATATTAGTACGGATTTAATACACAGTTTATAAAAAAAAATGTGGAATCAAAGTTCCGCTACGCACCTGTAAAAAATAAATAAAAAATCTGTAGAACACCTGAAAAAAATTTATGTACACAAGCCTACACTTTTTTTCTAAAAAGAAAAAATTCTATACTACACCTGGAAATAAAAAAATAAAAAAGGAGATGTACCGAATTTTGTTTTGATTTGTTTTGGCGTGAAAGGAGAGTTCCGGACCAATTTTACCGTTTTGTAACATTTCATTTTAAATTATATACAAAATTATACATAAATAATTTTTAAAAAAAAATAGAAATCAATTAACCTCATATTGTCTTCTTACATCCGCTTTTGTAATGTGTTCACGTTTATAGTTCAATATAAAAACTTTTTAGTGTTCAATCCACTGCATTCACTTCACTCTACTGTATTCTGTACTTAGTTTTTTGAAGTACCATCTTTAGCCATTTGAATGTATGAATAGATGTAGATTTGTCAGACATCTTAAATTAGGAATATTTTCGTCAAAGATTTAGAAAAAAAATGGGACGGGATAAGAATTCATTTTGTTTTTTCTACAAGCTCGGGAGGTAGCAATCTTCTTGGTAATCCTAATTTAAGGGCTCGGAGTCGTTTGGCAATAAAGAATTAAGAGCTTAAAGGACGCTAAGAGACCGATGTTCGGTTGTCTTAATCTTTAAGTAAAAGCTAAAGAAGAGATATGCATGGGTGCCTTAAAGTCCAGACAAAGGATTAAGATCCGGGTAAAAGAAAATTAAAGGAGGTGTTTCAATCCACACTAAGGAACCGATATTCAGTAGAATTAAACAGTTAAGGAAGCTAAAGAAAGCAGATTAAGTCTTAATCCTTTGTTGCCGAACAGCCGGAAAAAAATAAAGACCCATTTAAGTTTCCGAGACGGTGAGTGATGTAAAAGTTGAGCCAAACAGTACTCTGTACGCAGTAACAACTAACAACTACCGTGCATTCATGACGGATTTTAAGCTCAGATCAATGTTTTGTTATCGAGGCGGCCTTACCACCTGAATTCGCATCCCTTGAGTCTTGAGATATCTCAAACTTTTGAGGTATACCTTGATCTGTAGAGGAAATAAATCTGCTGTGATTCTTTTGAGAATCAGCTTTTCCAAATCCACCCCTCTATTTTTTTTAATGCACAAATCTCAAAACAAATGAATGGATAGATTTGAAAAGGCAGGTCCTGTGATTCTCAAGAATCACAGCAGATTTGTTTCCGATCTGTAGAACATCCGGGCCGTTCATATTCTCTCTGTACAGTGGGCCAACTTTGGCAAATTTTTTATTCATAAAATTATTAAAAAATAATAGAAAAACAGAAAGAGTTACTTAAATTGTTAAATATATAAAAAGATCGAAGACAAAGATTTCAATTTAAATTTTAAATCGGAATCATACCGATTCAAAATACAATCATACCTCTGTGTGGGCCCTCCACATCTCCTTTGAAAGCTTGTTGATTACAATTTTTTATTGGAAGATGTTAACATTTCTAGCGGAACCCACATACTACACAGAGTAAAAAAATGACAATTTTGTTAGCTAAGTGGATTTGGACTCGGACCCACATACATACATGGACAAGCATAGTAAATAAAAGTTATCATTTTGGTGGGGTCCACCATAAACGGTTTATAAATAAGAGAGAAGAAATGAGGTCTGTACAGGAAATTAGAAAACTAAAAACGGAAAAATACACATTAGATCGGTAGCGTTGTTTTGTAATTAGAAATAATGACATGTATAACAATTCAAGTATTCTTTATGTTTTCTCTCTATAATTTTTTAAATAATTTCTATGAATAAAAAAATTCTTCCATTTTTGCTAGCATGGACGTCACATGTGATCCATTGCATTCATGCATGGTGATGTGATGGCCCGTAATTAGAGTTGGTAACGAGCTGGCTCGTTACGAGTTCGGTTCAACTTGAACTCATTACGAGTTGACTCGTCCGAGTCACAAGCGAGCTAACTTTAGCGGTCCGAGTTGAAATAAAAAATTCATTGCATTCTTTTTATTTTTCTCTATTATTTTTTAATAATTTCTATGATACAAAATTCTCCCATTTTGCTAGCATGGACGTTGCATGTGATCCATTGCATTCATGGTGATGTGATGGCCCGTAACTAGGGGTGGTAACAAGCTGGCTCGTTACAAGTTGGGTTCAACTTGAACTCATTACGAGTTGGCTCGTCCGAGTCACAAACGAGCTAACTTTAGAGGTTCGAGTTAAAATCAAAGCTTGAAATCATTATGAGCTAGACTGAGTTAGCTTGCGAGCTAGCTTGTTGAATTTGGTTGGATCTTGGTTTATAAAGAAAATAAATTTTACAAATTTTTTGGACCGAGCATAACCCACTTGTTTTCACAAATATTGCAAATTTTACAAATAAATTTTAAAAGGAATTATTAAGTTTAAATGTACAATATAAAATGTATACAAATTCATAAAAATTTACAAATTGATGCCTACTCGAACTAGCTTACGAACTGACAAACAAGTTAAATTCTAATTTGAACTCGTTAATTCTGAACCGAATTAGTGGCGAACTAACTAGGCTCCAGCTCGGTTTAATAACAAGCGAACTGTTAACAAACGAATAAGCTGCGAATTACAATCGAGCAACAAGCTTTTTTGCCAACCTATCCAGAACCTTTCGACTTTTACATTGACGGATTTAAATGAGATAAAAAATTCTCTCCTAATATTATGTATATGTAGGGCTGTCAAAAAAGCTCGCGGCTCGTGGCTCGCTCGTGGCTCGCCTCTAGCTCGCTAGCTAACAGCTCGCTCGGTAGTGGACCGAGCTGTTAACAAGCCAGCTCGGCTTAGGCTCGGGCCAAAATAAACGAGCTGAGCCAGGGGTCAGCTCGGACCGGACCAGCTCGGCTCGTTAAGCTACAGTGAATTTAGGGTTTAGTCCCGTATAATTTTAAGTCCAGTCCCATTTTTAAAGGCGCAATTATGCAAAATTGATGTATTTTCGGTTTGGGAAGAAAGAATATGGCTTTAGTTGCTTGAAGATGTGTCTGCTGGACAATTTCTTAAATTTTTTGAATGTGATTTCTTATTTTTTTATTTTTGAATTTGTATAATAACAGCCCAATAAAGCCCAATGAGCCAGCTCGTCAGCTCGCGAGCTAGCTCGGGCTGGCTTGTCACAAGCTGAGCCAGGGGTTTTGGCTCGGGTGACCTAAGTCCAGCTCGCTCGGTCCAGGCTCGGGCCAAAATAAACGAGCTGAGCTGAGGCCCAGCTCGTTTACAGCCCTTCAGTATATGTGTTAGCAGTCAACTTGAACTATTTAAACTTAATTGAACGGTCTCAGTTGAATTACAACGTTCTCCACCGCAAAAATAACAAAATGGACTCGCTAACATATGTGACCATGTGGGAGTCATTATGTTGAACTTCATTTATCTCCACAGAGAAGTTCTTGTTATAAATTTATTCAATTAGCAAAATGAAATTAGGACAACGACAGGCTCTCTTTATTTTTATGCTGGAGAAATGAAAAGCATCATGCAAAGATTCATTGGCCCACTAATAAATGAGATCAATATGAGATAATTAACAGCGGATGCACGCTATAAGTGGATGAGGTGCATATATACCTATGAAAGATGACAATTTAATTATGATTATTATAGGTGCAGTTTTGTGGACTTAGTGGATGCTTGGGATAGGGCATTCGATGGCGGACAGGTTTGAAGATGCAGATGAAGGCCTAAGAAGTTGAAGGCAAGAAACTTTTGTGATTTTTACTAATGCAGGGGCCTTTTTGCTAAAGTGTGTCATATATGGTAGTGGTAGTAGATGTTCCTATTAGTCTATATGTTTTCTTTGCAGGTTATTTTCGTTGGTATTGTCTTAATGCCGTGTTTTGTTGATCTTTATTTTGTTTGTAATATTGTTGTGGTACCAATGTTGGTACCGGTTCGCAAATACATTGTAATGTGGTTTTCGTTTTATTAATGAAAATCGGTGGGATTTTACCCACTTCTTTCAAAAAAAAAAAAGTGGATGAGGTGAAAACATAAAATATTATTTATTATTTTACCCAGGTTTGGACCCTGCTAAAATTTAGGGAAAATTTAACCCCATCTCTGATTGAAGAACCGGCCTAACCAGTCTTTTAATTACCTTGATAGCTGTAGCACCAGAAATAAGTTAGCCAGTCATAAGATGATAAGAAATTCAATATGCGTCAGGTTTGGTTAGCCATCTACCATCTACAAACACAAATTTCTTCTAACAACGGTAAGTTCCTGGACATTGTTTTAAACAGGTTGCACCAGTTGAAAAATAGTTATCAGGACTGTCAGAAGCAGTTGACAAAAAAAAATTACTGCCACAATATTAAAAAAGGAGACTCCATGCTCAGAACTTTTAAACTTACTAAAGAACACTTGACCTCATCAAAAGCTGATATATATTCTATAACCAAGTTTGAAACTTGTCAATTTATTGACGCAAAAACTTGCATAATACAGCCCCAAAATAGCTAACTCGTAACATCCATGATAGCCGTAACTAGATCACCATTTGCTGCCTTGAGTGCCTTGACAGCTTTAGCCCTAGACACAGCCGCCTGAGTCATGACGAGCTCAATGTCCTTTGGCTCGACACCAGTCTCATCAACTTCCTCATCATCCTCCTCAATTGTGGCAAGAGGCTCAGGCTGTGCAGAAATGTGGCTATGGTCACGTGCCTTGAACTGCTCAGCAGCCTGTGTTTGGAGCTGGGAACTAAGATCCTCCATCTTTGCCTCACCAAAGATTATGTAAGTTTCTGAGTTTGGGCTCTTAAACACATCTGGTTTAGAGATGGCAAATAACATCTGCCAGTGAAAGAAGAGTGTCAGGCTGAGAGTACATATGACAAAGAGTAGAAAAAGAAAACAAGCCAACCATGCCTTCAGTACATAAATCAACATGGTAAGTGCTCATAGTGCACCTGTCCCGCACTGGTACAGTAACTACTCATAATGCCATCATGCATTCATACCCGGTGCTGACCTAGTGTGTAGCTCTGTGTATGTAGCTGTGTACTAGGTTGGTAGCCTTAGTTGTAACTATTAAGCCATCCTGGCTTTACTAGTGACAATCCTAAAGCAAAATGGTACATTGCCATGGAATTAGATTGAAAACAGCAACAGCAAGCTTTTTTGCAAATCAATATTTCACTGGAACTTAACATTTGGTTGCAATGAACCTCAGACAGTAAAATAGAACGATCCAAGATAAACTAAAACAATAAAGAAATTGGAAATAGAGGCATATCGGTAACCAAGCCAATACGGGCTCTGCACAGGCTGGCTCATAACAGTACACCAGTGCAGCACTGACCTTACCAGTAGAGTATCAGCCCTTTCACACAATACTTTTATGTCATGTATAATTTACACTCAAATAATAGTGTATCAGACATACTCAAAATAAAACAAAATAAGAAAGACAAGTGCAGGTAGCTAACATTTTTGCTTTTCTTAATAGTCACCCTGTTGACACCAGTAATGGGTTTCATCCCAAGCTTCAACATCGCTTTGCGGCTTTTCTTCTCACTTCTGCTTTGTTTTGATCTTCCATTGCCATCACCTAGTTCCCCTGTAACTATAATATATTACAAAATGTTTGGGCAAGTAACTCTGGTATATGCAAGCTGAAGAGTCATGAAATTCAAAGCTTCCAGTAAAGAAATTTTGGATCAAAACTTAGGGTTTCATAGGAGATAAATAATCACTAATAGGGAAAGCAGTAGAGAGATCACATAGCACGACAATAATCCATAGAATACATCTTTTGAAGAAGATAACACCGAGAGTTTTGTGCTGTCAGAGATATAACATTCAAAACATTCTACAACGTAGCTTGATGCATCATTAAATGCACCAGTACACATGAAAGTTCATATTTTAGCAGCAAAGTTAACCTTAAATTAACCCTAGCATGCTAAAACTGATCACCAAAGACCCCAAAAAATAAAAATGACAAACATATTAAGATAACTTTGAGTTCATAGCTCTATTACTTTGAAGATCAAGGGTTCTGATAGTAGGAATAAAACGCTCAATTGTTGTGTGGTATGTATCTGTTGTTGAGCCAATTCCTGACTCATCAGTTGATACCGGTAAAGTTGTAAAGAGGTCAGAGGTGTGCTGGGTTCAGTAGCTGGGATCCATCTGTGATGTGCTCTGTGTTGTATTTTCTGGCTGAGATAAGGAGCTACAGGACCGGCATTAATTATCTTTTCTATACATACATTTGTTGAGTCTTTTGATTTTTTTGATTTTTGTAGGGAACTAGACAACATATATATGGATGCTTTGTTTAAATGGAAACAGGTTAAAGGCTTTCTTTTCAAAGAGGAAAAAAAAACTCGAGTTATTACTCCCCATGGCCCATGGGTTCTCTATTCTAACTGGTACGTGCCAGTAAAGCAACCAGTCTACAAACAAAAATCTGAAGACTAACCATCTACATCATTCTCTTCTTTGTCATCATCCTCATCCTCTTCTTCGTCATCTTCGTCATCCTCTATCACAGGTGCCTCGTTCTATAATTAAATGTAAATACCTCAATAATCACAATTTGGAAACAAATTAAAATAGATACCTTAGATTATGGTATCAATCTACAACTTCTCATCTTCAAATAATCTTTTTTTTTAAAAGAAGTGGAATAATCCACTGATTTCCATTAAAATGAAAACTCATACATTGTTCACTGGTACCAAGCCTCAAAACATAGTATTCCTAAAGGTATTGAGCAATACCTAAAATCACAACTAATAACACCATAACAACCTGATACACAAACATCTCATCTTCAAATAATCAAATTGCAGACATAGAGGACCGGAGATTGTGTTCGGACTAAGCAAGGATGAGAAGGCAAACTAATACATAAAAGATCTTCGTAACTTGGTAAATGTTACATATGTTAATATCTTCTAAGCAAAATTTACAGGTTAACATAAACTCAATATTTCTAAAAATGTTTATCAAATTTTAACAAACTAATTTATCGCTCACATTAGATTTTAACCTCCATAAGATAAAACGCAAAACCTTCAAGGAATAAGACGATCGACAAAAACTCTATCCATTCTAAATTCTAATATGCTTGAACCCTTGTTATACAAAGGGCAAAAAAATAAAAAAAATAAAAAAAATAAAAAATAAGATGAAGAATCAGAATGGACCGACATCGATCTTTTGTTGTTCGATTTGTTGAGCGAGGAGCTCCTCTTGCGTTGCGATCGTCATGGGTGTTCGATCGGATCCGATATAGATAGACCTTAGTAGGCGGAGAAGCGAAGAGAGAATGAAACCCTGGAGAAAACCTTCGATATGGAAACATATAACGCCGGCGCAACAATGCTGATACCAATTTTGTGAGATGGAATTCCCAAATTGCCCTTGGGATGTGGAATTTTTTTTAAAACAATAAGGGTGTTTGGTTGTAAAATAAGAATAAGTTAGAATATTTTTTTTTCTATTTGTTTTATTAAAATAGTTAAATTTAATATTTTGTAAGAATAAACTATTCTAATAAGAAAAAATAATTGAATGTGAATTCTAGTTATTCAACTCTATCCAAACAAAAAACAAGCTATCCTGAATAGTCTTGTTCTAAGAATAACTTATTCTTATTCCAATCAAACATACTCTAAATAAATAAAAAGATTTTATCAAATTGTTTTGGTTTTTAAAATAATTATATGATCTGAGATGTCATTTTGGTCTGAAGATTTTTTTTTTCTTCTCGTACTGAATTGTCATTTCGCTCCAAGGTATTTTCACAGGTTTTACACCAACAACTACATCAAATTTTTTTTCCCAAAATCTATGAAAATAACTCGGACCGAAATGACAATTCGGTCTCAAAAAAACCTTTACGAACCAAAATGACATCTCAGTTCTTATGTTTTTTATGAAAAACAAATAACTGAGTTAGTTTAATAAATTATTTTTACTTATTTATGGTTTCTAAAAAAAATTATGGGACGTGTTCTATTTTTCTTTTTCTTTTTTATTACTTTTTAGAAAAACTTGGAAGATATCCATCAAATCAGAAACTGAGTCCGTCTTAGTATATCAGTGCTGACATCAATTCTAAAATCTAACTAATTTTTTTTTTTTAAAAGGTCATCATCCGATCAAAGGCTATAGTGGATCTGGACTGTATGGGCCCGTTATCTATTCACCTTCGATCTCATAATCTTGCATCTGCGATGCGAGTTAAATTTTGTCTTCACTTTTTACTTTATCATTGATCTCAATGTTTATTTATTGTTCGTACTTTGTATTTGATTTAAATTTTGTCTGTGAGTTTCATGCAATGCGGGAAAATATAGAAAATGCCAAATTCCAATAATTTCTGTTTGATCGTCAGAAAAGTCGATTTTTTTTTAAATACCATGATAAAAAAAAAATAACCGAAACACCTCCATTTTGGAGGAATTTCATGTGACTCTGCGGCCCAATCAATGGGGGTCGCACAGACAATCTACAACCCAAAGTTCACACGCCTAGGTTTGATTGGAAATTTTTTACTATTTTTTAGATAGGTAGAAAATCAAATATCTGAATGATGCAGAATTTTTTAGATCAAATAATTTTCTATCTATCTAAAAAAATAGTAAATTTTTTTCAAAAAATGTAAAATTGGTCTCCAAACACATTAATATGGAGAACAAGATGAATGGTTCGGATCGACTGTTAGAATTTTAAAAACTTGTATATTGAGTCATAGCACCGTAACCCTCTATGCAACCCATAGCAACGTAGCCTTACTCTTTTGTATATTGCGAATTTGTTGAAATTGTTAACTCAGCATACGTTGTCTGATTTTTAATGAGTTTCAATTTGTTTCCTTTCATTATATATCTGATTTTGCATAGTGATCAAAATACGTTATCTCATTTCTGTGTGGTATTGTATGTAGCATAGATATAACTAACTAAATTTAAATTTCTACATGTTTGATAACATGAAACAGATGTATAAAATCAAACTTTGTTAATTAAAGGCTGAGATTGAGATATGTTTTGATGAGTGGTTGAGATTTATAGAATCAACGGCTCAGATCTTCTCGGACAAATAGAGGGTTGGGTTCTAAAAAAATATGCATGTTATTAGTAGTCCTGATTAAATGGTTAATATTATAATAACGTTAATACGGTGTTTAAAAAAATTTAAGTAATCAGTGAAATAAGTAGCTCTTAAGCTTCTACAAAATCTCACTGAAATCATTATACTTTCGACAGCTGAGTTCAAGTGTTCAACAAAAGCTCTTACATCGATAATTGCAATTAATCTCCTCATCACCTCAAGTATAATGGCATTACTTTGTTTTTTGTTTCTTTTTATTTTTATTTTGTCAACACAGTAGTGAGTAGTTGGATAACGGAAAAAAATCATTCAAACTCTAATCATATCGTGGGAGGAAAAGAAGTGCGCCACAACCTCCCACACAGAGAGCATTGTCTTTGCCACTATATTAAATGTTGGTTCTCGTGCCTTCAATTGAAGTAGCAGTGTTCCAGCATTAAGGGTATGTTTGGTTGAATTGAGAATAAATTATTCTTGAAATTTGGCTATTCGAAATAACCTATTCGGTGTTTGTTTGTTTGTTTTATTAGAATAAGTTATTTCTAAGGGTTTTGAGATTTAGCTATTCTAATAAGACAAACACTATTTTTAATTTGGCTATTATAACTATTCCTATTTAATTTACAGTCAAACATACCCTAAAACTGTTGAGGAAGAGTCAATTAGTAGCTTTGATTTAGTACGATGGTTTAGATTTAAGAAGCTATTTAAATTTATTAAATTTTAAATATATTTATATAATTCGAACACATAATAGGCAGTTAGATTCGGCTTTGGATGAGATTTTATTCAAAATCCAATTCCAAATATAATGGGTAACCCAATTAAGACAGTTAACTAGCCCATCTAGCGTTGAAAATTCCTATTACAAGCTACAACAAAACAACAATTAATGTCTAATATTTATTAAACCAAACCAAGCTGTGATCGTTTTTAGTTAACTAAATTTATGTTTTCTTTTTCTCGAATCTCGACCCCATAGTCCAGACAATTGAGTTTTAATTAGATATATTAATATGAAGATCATTTTATATATTTATATATATTTAGAACACTGTCAAATTCTATATTTGAACCTGAGAAATTTACCAACTTGTTAATAATAACAAATTGCCACCATGAGACGGTTAGCTTAATTAATAGTGTAATTTAAGAAAAAACAAGCGACAACGAACAAAAGTTGAACCTCCGCCGTACCATATTGTCATTGAATTATTTTGTGCTCCTCTTGGTTGGTAAAATTCAGGTGCGTTAATCTAGCCGATCATTTATCAGTTTCTGAAACCCCAATCTCGTTACCCAATTAATGAATCTGCAGTAATCATTAATTTTGTGAAACTTTAGAAGAACAATTAATGATCATGTCTATATGTATCTCTTGGGTCTTATCTTTGTATTTATTTTTATTTTTAGGGTATAAGACATGAGAATAAATTATGTTTGGGAGAAATAAAATGATTATCAACATTAAGTTTGAAATTGTATATATATATTCTCTACAATATGAATTAGCTGTGTATTAAATTAAATTTTCTAAAGCTTCTAAAGATCAGTTGCCCGCCGCCAAATGAATGGTTAGGTTGTATTAATAGTTCATTGTTGACTAAATTTCAAATTATATTAAGTTCCTTGAAAGACCGATCTAAATGATAAAAAAAATAGCTATCATTTTAAATTTTGGACGAGACATTTTGATATTAATTGGTTATTCAAATCGTAACGTTGTTGGCATGCATTTAATTGTGAAGGCATGCGTTTAAAGATTCATATACTTGTTCTTTGATTTTGTGCTTAAAAAGTTTGTCAACATTTTGTAACTATCTAAATGAACGTGTTTAATTAAAATCACTAAATACATACATTCCGGAATTAGATAGTTCTATCAAATTTTTAAAATCAGAATAATTATGCATTTTTTTATTTTACGGAATAAGAAAAGCAAACTCCTCTTTGTCAAAAAAGAAAAGCAAACTCTTGTATAACCTTCAAATATTTCAAAATTATATATTCTCTTCTACACAATTTCATTTATTCTTCTAATTTCAAAACGCTCTCATCTATCCAATTCATTATTATCTCTATTAAAAATCACTTCACATGTATAACATTACGATTTACCTTCTATTAAGAAAATGAAATGTAAGTAACTCGTGTACAAAAACTATTTAGTCTTCTATGACTTGGTGCGTTCTAACCTCAAAACATATGAAGATGCGCACTTTATGGTATGCTTATAAGGTTGACCAGTAGGTATAAGATACAACAATCTTAAATTCAAATAGAGAGATAGACGTAATTGCTGATCTCTTGTGATTTGAACTTCAGTTAGAAATCTATTGGAATATAGATTTGTAGATGGATGTCACGTTCTATAAATTGATAGTGGAGTAATTTTAATTGTTATTATTATGAAAGTCATATAGGAATGATGTAATTGTGAACTTGAACCTTTCTAGTCTTAATAGTTGAGACTTATCATTAATCTTTATGCGATTGCTTAGGGTTAGGATAAGATATCACCCCCTTATCAGTCCTACTCAATTAGGATGTTATAGCATAATATTAACTAACATTGGAACATGATTAGCAACTCTCAGATTGCATTTGATACCAGTATAAGGCGTGCACGATTCTGATCAAACCGTGTGCGATTCCGACTGAAGTGAAAACCAGCCGTATACGATTTACGCAGTAGCATGCGAATGGTGACAGAATCGCATGCGATTGATTAACTTTACTTGACAAGTTTACGCAGTAGCATGCGGATGATGACAAAACCCTGTGCAATTGCTAACTTAACCATAACCTAGATTACATGAGTTTGAATGATATAATGTCTGAATCCCTAGAAGTCTCATTTTCTAAACACTAATCAATTACTTACTGCATTGTTGTAACTGAACATTACAACTAAACAACCAACCAACCAACCAACCAACCAATTAATTAAACAAATAACCAAAGCAATCTAAAAGAAGCGATAACCTAGACTTGATTTGCGATTAGATCTCTCAATACACTATCCATGTAGATCGACATCTCGATCTATACTATACGAATTGATTCATGCGCTTGCGAATTAATAAGTAGAGTAAACAATTAGAATTATAAATATTATTAATTCTGATTTTGACCCATCAACCTACTCTTGATTTTTTCACTGTAAAATTCATATCAATATTTTGGAGCCTCAACGAAAAAAAAGGAGAAATGATCATAACTTCAAATGATCTAGAAAAGAGAAAATGATACGTCAGCAAAGTGTCACGTTAATATTTATATTAATTAAAAAATAAGGCAATTGGGAAGAAGGAAATGAAGAGGGAAGAATTATGAAGGCTATAATTGACAATTAGATATTTTATTAATATTAATATGATCTTTTTAGTGAAAAAAAAATCAAGAATGTATATTACTAAAATAGTTATTTCTACGTGAAGAAATAATTAATTTTCAATTTTGAATGGAAAAATATCTAATTAAACGAGTTAAAATGGACATATATATAAATTTATAAATAAAATATACCATTGTGAATTTAAATTAAATACTTAATATTATGTTTTCGAAGGTTATACATAAAATTCGCCAAAGAAAAAAAAATTCTTACTAGAGGTGAAAACGGAGCGACGGATAGTGGTAAAACTATATCCACATTTTTTTTTTATCTTTCGGATATAGATACGGAGCGGATATCAGATATATAATTAGATGGATACAGGTATAAAAATTCCAAACAACAATATTATTTTGCGATTTTTTTTGCACTATAAATGCCTCGTTTCTCTCTCCTCTCTCTCAAACTCACTAGAATTCAAAGAGAGAGAGGAAGAGAAAGAGAAAAAAGAAGGTGAATTCTGAGGCGGAAACGAGGCACTATAAATGCCTCGTTTCTCTCTCCTCTCTCTCAAACTCACTAGAATTCAAAGAGAGAGAGGATTAGACTTTAGAGGCGATTTTCAGGTAATTTTTTAAATTATTTTTTAATTATTAGAAATTGTTAGGAAGTGTTACAAACTGCTCCAGACAAATTGTTATTAATTTTATGAATTGTTTAGAATTAATACCCAATGTCTAATCCATCACTGTCATTTAAAACACTAGTTTTAACCATGTCACAGGAAGAAGAAAAAAAAAAGAGATTATTAACAAATTTTGGAATGGTAAAGCCCTCTCGAGAAGGAGAATGCAACATATGTTTTCACCCAAAAATTTCAAATAATTTCTGAGCACTGTTGATCCGTCAATTAGAGAAATGCTTGACGAAGGCTGGGCAGATAGGAACCCTCCAACTGGATGGAGACATTGTCTCTTATGTCAGGTGAAGGGAGATATGGTGGATATGTTTTTTTTTTTGTGGCATAGTTGTTCACCCCAATTGCATGGATAAGAATGCAGATCTGGTGAATGACGCTCGTCTCACTAAGTGGGAGTGTCTTTTCGTGCATACGCCGGGCTTCAGACAAGAAGAAAACAAGTCTCCCATCTCGTAAACCATAGGTTGGATTTTTATTGTATCGTTGGATTTTATGAACTCTATTGTCTTGTATAATTTTATGTTTGAATTCTACTGGTTTGTAGTATATGGATTTTATGTTATATTATTTTATAAACTCTATTGTACTGTATTATTTTATGTTTTATCTGTGTTGTAGTATTTTATGTTGAATATAGATTGTAATTGAGAGGTTTGTAACTTAGATTAGACTTTTTCAATGGAATTGCTAAGTTCTCAAACATGCAACTAATAAAAATAGTTTCTAACACACAAGTGATCAAATAAAAGTTCTCAAACATGCATCTTAAAAATAGTTCTCAACACATACAAATAAAATTCGTATAAATTTCAAATAGAAATAGTTCGCAAATCTACATCAAATTAAATAAGTTCTCAAACATCATACAAGTTAATTTCTACTACGCCTAAAATGAATTCCGAAGAACCGACCAGTTCCTATTGATGGTCTACTAAATGTACCTGATTGCTTTGCTTGCGCCTGGCTGGGTTCTGTACTGCCTTTCCTCCCTCCACGGCCTCTAGTTGACCACCTTCGCTAGGTACCAGATGGTTTTGCTTACATCCCAACTATGTCTCCTCCTGCTATGTTAGCTAGTTCTCCTATTGCTTCTGCAAACATTTGATTAAAATTTTTCATGGCATGTATGGCTTATAGCTATGCTTCGCTGCGGCCCTCGCGAGCCACTTGCCTTTGCCATAACTCTCTCATTTTCTGCTGCATTATGAGCCTCTGCAGTGCATTTGTTAGTTAGTAAGCTATTCAAAATTAGAATGAAATATAATTTTTTATGAATATTACATACCTCTTCGGTGCCTGTCAGAAGTGGAACTGCGAGGACGGTGCCCCATTCGCCTACCTTACAGTTCATCCATGGTCATTACATGACAAATGTATTTTCTCCTCCCAAACCTAACCCTAGCTCTGGCAGGAAGAATTCTAGAATTATTGGTCCTAGGCCATTCACTCATATTGCCATAAGGAACCAACATGGTAATAAACTACAAATTGGATCTTTGGAGTAATGAATCTCTTACTGGTCAATCATAAACTTTCCTTCAAAATGTAATGAAATGAGAACAAACATGGCCAATAAACTACATTGGTAAATGGTAACCATTTGTCAGTTTACTGATTTCAATTGTGACAGTTGCAGCGAAAAAATTAATTATAAAATTTAATTATAAAATTATTAAAAAAGAAAAATTTACCTGAAAATTGCCTCTGAAGTCGTCCTTTTTTCTTTTAGAAATCGCTTTCTCTTCCTCTCTCTCTTTGAATTCTGGTGATTTTGAGGAGGAGGAGAGAGACATAGAGTATTTATAGTGAAAAAAAAATTATTCCAAACCGCAATATTATTTTGCGATTTGAGTATTTAAAAAAAAGTTAGATGTTGGATATAAGTGGATATTTATATTATAAGTTAGATATTAATAAAAAGAATAATTATATGAAACCCCCCACTCCCATCCCTCCATTTTTCCCGCACTCTCTCTCTCTTCCTTAACTGCCATATATCCCCCCCACTAATTTCGTTAAAAGTTTTCTTTTATCCCCGCATTAAATTAGACTGTCATTTAATACCAATCCCCGCATTAATTATGCCTTCCTCTAATAAAAATTCTTGCATTAAATTATTCATTTAAAAACAATCTCCGCATTAATTATACTGTTATCTAATAACAATCCCCGTTAATAAATACTTATCTGTTAATTGATGTTCAAAAAAGTATTTATCATTATTTCTGAGAAGCATTTACCCTTGTAACATAGAGTATTTATCATTATGTCTGAGAGTATTTATCATTGATGTTTTACTGGAAGTTGCAAGTATGCCTGAGAAGTATTTATCCATGTAACATAAAGTATTTATCCATATAATGTAAAGTATTTACCTATGTAACATAAAATATTTATCATTATGTCTCAGAGTATTTATCATTAGGTGAGGAGATTGTTTATTTAATGGTCTCCAGTTGTGCGGGGACGATTAAAAAAAAAAGAAAATTTTGTGCGGGGACAATTAATGGATTGATTTATTCTTTCATAAATAGAGATCATTGCATAGGGTTTAATACCTGACAAATTCAAGTTAAATACTTTGATGGTTCAAGTTAAATATCCGCAGTTTTTTAAACGCTCATTAATGATTGAGCAGTCCCCCCATGTTTAATGATCCCTAGTTGTGCGGGGACGATTCAAATAAAAGGAAATTTTGTGTGGGGACAATTAATGGATTGATTTATTCTTTCATAAATAGAGATCATTGCATAGGGTTTAATACCTGACAAATTCAAGGTAAATACTTTGATGCTTCAAGTTAAATACCCGCAGTTTTTTAAACGCTCATTAATGATTGAGCGGTCCCCCCGTGTTTTTTTTACAGTATTTGCGGCGATAAATGCAGGGTGGAGGCTGCGAAAATTGTTATCAGCGTCCTAATAAAAATGTTGGGGTGCTGATACTAACACAATAACTTTTTATTTTAACACAACAATTTTAAATTTTCAAATTTTATAGACAATTTTGCCCTATATATATATTATCTTTTAAATGTTATTTTTGATCTCCCGTGATTATGCAATCTTTTATCACAAGGGCCATTTATTAGATACTATATATACTTCATTGTTAGATCTTTATTTAATTTGAAATAATAACAAAAAAGGAACAACCAACACATCAAAGGTTATACATCAATGATTTTAACTTTTGTTACATATGTATTTCGGTCCTCTTTTGTTTCAAAATATTTAGTTTGTATGAAAAATATAAAAATAAATTTTACTATATAATATATCATTTTTTGTTTAACAAATTTAACTTGCTTAGTTTATTTTATAGTAACCGCATATACAAATTCAATCTAACCACCACTTGAAAAAAAAAGTTGCAATAAAAGAATAAAATTATTAGTGCTAACCAAATATTATGCTTTAATAACATAGGAAGAATAAATTATAATTTATGTTTTTCAACTCAACAATGAAGCTTAATTTCAAAATAATGTTGAGACTTGAGAGAACTCGTAGGATGAACTATTTAATTCATTAATTTATGAATAGGTACGTAAAGGATTAATTATTCTAATATGAACACAAGTTTATTAATTTGACGTATTCTTTTATATTATCTTGAAGCATTAATATTCATATGATATTTTGATATGGTCATATATTATGTTGTCATATAATTTAATAATTGATTTTATTTGTCTCAAAAAATCAAGACGGATAATAACTTAATATTGCATAAAAAAGATTTAGATTAATTTCTATCAAAATAAAAAATCGCATTGAAATACATATTTATTTTGATGAACTAAACATGCGAGAAAATAAAGATAAACAATAATTAATGTAAGAAATTGTGAAAGTAGATAGTAAAGAAGGAGCAAATTGTATAGGGATGGTTAGCCAATTAGATAAATATATTTTTATTTATTCATATTAGTGGCTATATGTTATTTATTTTCATAACTTAAACTTACCTCTAAAATATTTTAGTTTTAAAGAATATAAAATAATAAATTAAAAAATTCATTCTTTACAAATGTAAAAAATATTTTGTTAAACAACTCTGTTAGATAATACTTTTGTATCAGTGCGAAGTGTATTTACAATTAATAGAGTTTCTAGTATTTTTTTTTTGTTGAATTATGATAATATATATGAATGTAGTCTGTACTCTTTTTTCAAAACTCAATAATGTAAAGTTTTTAAGCAATCACTTCAATAAAAGTGAGAAAAAACCAAACAAACTGCGATGCATGAAATGAAATATTTAATGATATAAATTCGACTAAAAAGTCACTAAAAAGAAAGTTTATTTTTCTCTATTCTTTTTTGCTGCAAAAAATGATTGCTTAAATTTTTGTTATTATACTTCATAAATTTGAAAAATGAAACATATCATAAAAATTTTAGAGTAATTATATTGTCCCCCCAGCTCCCGTCCCCTAAGTGTGCCCCTGTTTCTAACTAACAAAAGTAGTTAGCAATCATTGACAATAATTAAGAATCAGTTATCTTGGACTAACTGTCATTATGGACTGGCGGCGCCAGTTCATTTATTAACCTTTCTTTTTTTGAAATTTTGAAATTTCCTTTTCCTCCGAGCTTTCCTTCTCGAGGCGATTTCATTGCGCGCTCCACTGGCGATCCATCGCGCGCTCCTCTGTCGATCCGAGGTGATTTCTCAGGCGATCCATCGCGCGCTCCTCTGTCGATCCATCGCGCGCTCCTCTCTCGATCCATCGCGTGATCCTCTCTCTGGCGACATCATTCATTGATCTCTCCGACGTTGTTGTACATGACTCAGGCGGTCTTGCACATGTTTTCTCAGGAGGCTATTGGAAGCGTTTTCCATTGATATCAAATAAATCAATTAAGACGTTTTGAATTGTCAGGTAATGTTTTTGTTTTTTTTTTCCAATTTTGCTGTATTGTGCGATTTGTGTTTGATTTAGGTTATTAAATTCATTTCTGAATACTTTATGGTAATTCTATTGTTACTCTGAATACTTGTTCATTCATTGTTAATAATGATAATAGTAACAGTTTTATATGTTTACCAGTGAATTTGTTTATATGTGTATATGTCAAATGTTTTCAATTAATATTTGTTATTGTTTATATGAATACTTCATGAGGTATTTTTAATCCCATTGTAGTTTTTATGTTATATGAACATTTAACCCTTGTACAGTGTTCGTTTATTAATACTTGAATAGTTTGATATGAATACTTGTTGTTATTGTTTCTTTATATGAATATTGTACATTGCACAATTTTAAATATGTAGGTACATAGATATGAATACTTTATATTATTGTGTATGTATACTTTCAAATAATAAGTATTCTTTTATGAATACTGTACATATACATGTTACTATTCATTTATTAATACTTGAATAGTATTAATTGATCCTGACTTTGTCCAATTAACTGAGAAAGTTCCATTGCCGAGAAAAATGTGGGAGTATGAAAACAGGGATTTGGTGAGTGATACAGTGAGTAATATCTTGGACAATTGGGTGGTTCGATATTTTAAAGAAAGTATTATGGATGATGACTATCCTTTTAGGAACAATGCTGCTGACTTGTTTATGCTTCCAGATCATTTCAAAGATTTGTTGTTCTCCTGCAACGATATTGGTCCTGAGGTATGCATTTCCTTTTTAAGGTTTGTTTTGAAGGATTGTGTACTACATTTATACCAATATTTTAGATGATTTATATGAATACTTTTATAGTTTAGTTAATTAGGGTTTTTTATTATTAATAACTATTTTGGTAATACTTAGTTATGAATATTTATACAAGTACAAATGATTTAAAATTCTTTCATATGATATTCCTTTATATATATATTAATATTTTGACATGATAGATTTCAATACTTAGGTATGAAAAAAAATAGTATAGTGTCTTCATAAGAATAGTTGTTACAACAAATATGAATACATAACTTGTTATTAATATGTACGTATTTAACATTACAGGTTGTCGAGATTGCTGCATTTCTCCTTCAAAGGGACACACCTGTCAAAAATGATGAGGAATGGTTTTATTTGACTGGAAAAGCATTGGTAAATTGTTTATAATTTTTTTTAAATTTTTTACTATGATCATATGAATATTTTTGAAATCATTACGGATTGTTTCTATAATTTTTGTAGGATATTGGACCTGTAAATCCAATGATGAAGCTATTTCCTGCACAGAGGAATTTATTTTCTAAGCAATTTGAAAGGGCAAAGTGGTTGTTTGTCCCATTGTGTGCACAAAAACATTGGATTCTTGCAGCCATTGATCTGCCTAACAAAAAGATTTTTCTGTACAACTCATTGAAAGATTAGAGTTTAAATCAGTATTACTTTGGTCCACACAGAAATACAATGCATTGGGTCAAATATTTCTTGTCTTGGAGGCTAGGTACTTCATTTTTCTCGTATGAATTTTAATCTTTCTCTCTATGAATACTTCATCATTCTCATAGGATTTGTGTTTTTTTTTTTTTGTTGTTAATCAGGAGATGAAGAGTGGAATAATGTGGATTATACTTGGGTGGATTGTCCAACTCAAAAAGATTCAAATGACTGTGCAATTTTTTTGATTCGAATAATGGACTGCCTTAGCAGAAATGTGCCTTTTGATTTTGATCAGGTTTATTTTTGTTCCCTTTACCTTTTCAGATAATTATATGATTTCATTCTGTTTAATTTTTTTTTTATACTAATTACATGTTTATGTCAAAAAATTTAGGCCATGATATGCAAAGAGCGTCTACTACTAGCGTTTCGTATTCTTGTTGATGATAGGAATGATTTAAAATTTGTTCCAAATATGTGAGTTGTAAACTGTCTGTTATTTTTGTCTGATGATGGGTTAAGCTGACTTTTGTTTTGTGGTTAACTTGTAGCAAATTGTTAATTTTTGGTTAACTGGTACTAAGACTTGTGTTTTGTGTTTACTTTGTGGCAATCGTTTGGTAGAAAAAGTTCAGATGTGTAAAGCAAATTGTTTAGTTTAAAAAGATTTTTCATGTGTAATGAAATTTGATATTTTGTGGCTATATATTTCTGTTTCTTTATATGAATACTGTACATTGCACAATTTGAAATATGTAGGTACATAGATATGAATACTTTATAAGATTGTGTATGTATACTTTCAAATAATAAGTATTCTTTTATATAGTTAACACTATAGGAATACATAATTTGTTAGATATGAATACTTCTAACCTTAAAATAATATATGTGTACTTCCTCAGTTAACTTTTGAAATTCCTTGTATATTGTCTAAATATGAATAAATAACTGATTAGGGATGAATACTTCATGTTTATATGAATACCCACACATTAGGTTATCAATATTTATATTGTTGGATATGAATACTTAAAGTATATTGACAGCATATGAATATTTCATGAGATACATATGAATGCTTCATATGTACTTTCAATATATGATAATTCATTTATATTGACTATTTATTCCTATTGATGTTAACTTTTAACATATTAACTATTCATATATCATTAGGTAGAAATGAATATTTTCATACATAAATATGCATATCTATAGAAGTATTCATATCTGTACAATTATTAATATTTTCTAAATATGGATGTAGATTTTAGTAGCAGATCATATATCAGTAGGTACAAGTGAATATTATATGGATTAGATATGAATACTTAACAATTAGTATATGCATTCGCTTTCAAAAAACGTCACTTTCAAAAAAAGTTGCTTTCAAAATTAGCAATTTCCGAAAACGTCGCTTTCAAAAAACGGTTACAGATCCAGCCTGTGTTTGTCCCCAGCAGCCTGTGTTGGTCCCCAACAGTTATTGTTTATGTTTGACCAATAATATTGATAAAAAACAATACTTAATTCCATTGGTATGAATACTATACCTGTCAACACATAATATAATCATAATCAGCCCTGCTGGTTGCCAGTTGTCCAAGTCAGTTAGTGTCTCTGTCACAACTTTTTTGTCTGTTAGTAGGGGGGACGTTTAGGGGACTGATATAGGGGGACTGTTAGTCGATCCCAAAATTTTACTAGGTGTTTAGTTATGGAAATAAAAATAAATAATAAGTGACCTTTATATATTAAAGAAAGCACTATCTTAGAAAAAGATATGGTATCTAGAGAAAATTTTAGGTAAGGATAAATTTTTCCATACAAGTAAAAAAAATCTGAACTTGTTGTGTTAATAAAATAAATTTTTGTGTCAATATCATCACCCAAAATGTCGGCCTAATTCTTACTCATTCGTGTCACTGAAATTAATTAAAATTTAAAAGACAGGTGGAAACCAAGTACATCGGACTACTGTTGATATTTATATTATAAGTTAGATATTAAAATAGAAATGTCGGCCTAATTCTTACTCATTCGTGTCACTGAAATTAATTAAAATTTAAAAGACAGCTGGAAACCAAGTACATTAATTGTACTACTAGTCTACTACTGTCTTCTTCTCTACTCTCTCCCTCTCGCGTCGCTCAGAGAGAATCTCGACTGAAACCCTAGCTCTCAATCGTCATCTCATCTATTCTCCCTCTATTGCAATGCTTGCATTTTCTAGATGTTATTTGCATTGATCAGATCCTCTTTCCTCAATGGGGAAGGGAGATGAGGAACAATTACCAGATTCCTTACGCGAACCGCCAGATTCCGGTCCGGGATATGCCGCATCAGCTGCCTTTGGCCGGTTTCTTAGGCCACGTTGTATCCTCACACTGGTTTTCGGTGTAGCCGTGCTGGTCTCTACTTTGTTTTGGCTTCCTCCTTTTTTGAGACACCAGAGAAATCTGGATGAGAGTGTGTCTGGTGAGTGGAAGTAATTGCTGGATCTGATATCAATAGATTAATCTCTAGTCTATATTAGGTTGATTTGTTGTTTTTTACTGGTTAAATTCATGCATCCCATGTAAAGAAAAATGCAGGTTGTGTTATTACTTGCTTTTTTTGGTCTCTTGGAGTAATTCGTGTAACGTGTTCAATTTGAACTTTTTCAAAGCAGATCAACCATATTTTGATCCAACTGGAATGCAATTTAGGGAACTTCGGAGCTGAATTAGGAGACAGGCTCTTTATTTGAAGTAAATCTAATTTTAATGCAACTGAAAGAATCAAATCTTAAATTGCTACTGAATGGATATGTTAACTGCATTAGGGCACTTAAAATTGTAACTGAAAGTAAATTGAATCTTGTTGAGGTTCAGCAATCCATATCAGTATATAGAAAAGAAAAGAAAAAAAGTTAAAGCATCCGTGCTTCGAGTTATGTTTGTTCTAACAATTCCTTTTTTAAGACTTCTTTTGAAAGTATTTACACAATAATTCTATTTCAGTTAGGGTTTGTAGCTACGTTGCTCATTCATAGTAAGTATTGCTTGATTTAGTATGCACTGATATTTCTAATTTAAGTACTTCTACTTTGGAGCAGCTAACATAGTTGCAAGCTTCAGACTGCAAAGGGCAGTTTCTCAGCTGAGTGAAAACCTAACAAAACTCGAATCTGACATTTTTGATGAGATCGGCTATCCGGATACTGTGGTAATTTGCTACAAACTCTTGAACAATTGCTACTATAGCTGAAATGCAGTACTAATACAGGAGAGAAGGAAATTAGGACTATCGGACTCAGTGTTGGTATACAACCATGAACCACTGTTACTGTAGGTTGTCCCATTAATGGTAAAGCTGATAAGTACAATTTACGAATCCATATATTACCGTTTGGTGTGTTAGCTATGCTTGATGTGCAGTTGAGGTTAATTTTGCTATAGTTGTACAAACTAGGGTCTAATTGTGGTTCTAGTAGAACTTTCAAGCTTCCTGAAGGTTTA
This sequence comes from Carex rostrata, assembly GCF_964058835.1. NCBI lineage: Eukaryota > Viridiplantae > Streptophyta > Magnoliopsida > Poales > Cyperaceae > Carex > Carex rostrata. Next base: position 3,537,164 of record NC_135931.1, on the reverse strand, counting down.
ATTGCACAATTGAGGTTTAACTGAGGCTAGTTAACTAAGTAGCCTACAATTATGTTTTAATTTTACATGCTCAAATTAACTTCTACATATCTTCCAAATCAGGTGGTAGTAAGTTCGCTCGATCCAGTTCCCAACTCCAACTGGACCACTGTAGTATTCAGCATTTGGCCTTATCCCAGCAACTCAACCTTATCCCGTACCTGTGTCAGCATCTTGCGTTCTTCCTTAACATCTCTAGTCATACAACAATCGACACTCCATTTAACACCATCTTTATTCGGCAACTCGAGCTTCTTCCAAATTCAAAACTTCCCAGGAGGGATAACGATCACACCTCAACAAAATGTATATCCTTTGCAAAGCCCTGATGCGGTATTTAACTTCTCGTTGAACTTTTCCATCTGCAGTTTGCAGGAGAGGTTTGACGAGTTAAAGTACCAGATGCGGCGAGGGCTACATCTCACTTCATATGAGGTTTGTGAATCCAAGGTTTTGGATATCTATTACTTGTAACTTTTTGAAGAAATTGTGGTTCTTGAATCTAGTATGGTTTTATAGGAAAATTGACCAACTAGCATTGATGGTTTATGAATTATGATAATGTTGCATATAGGCACATGCCTTGAATTGAAAGACTTAGTTGAGAATGATTTAAAGTATGCAAGTCTGGAAAAAAGAAGAAGATATCTTTACTTAAAGCAGTATCTACATCATGTGATCATAACCTGTAACAAGGTAGCTGACTTGATTTCGACCTTTATTAGTTTTCCAAGAGATAGGGTTGGTAATGTAAATTAGATGGCCACAGTTCGCTACTGTGGTTCAAGACTTGAGTATTTAACAAGTGACAACAGTTACTTTAGAAGCACTGTTTTCTAAACCCTTTTTTATCAAATTCCTATTCTGTACAAGTTGAATGTATTTTTGTTTATGAGATACACAGAATTTGTATGTGAAGTTGACAAATCTGGAAGGCTCCACAGTCGCACCTCCAACCATTGTCCAGACCTCAATCATCCTTGCAGTTGGAAGCAACCAACCTCGGATGAAGCAGCTTGCACAAACAATTAGTAACTCATCTGACGGCAGTAACCTAGGGTTAAATAACACAGTATTTGGCAAAGTAAAGCAGGTCCAGCTCTCTTCCTTTCTCCAACATTCTCTTGGTACTGGCACAGGAGCCCCCTCACCTGCCCCCGTCCCTGAACCTAATCTTAATCACCACCACCACCCCCACCACCACCATCACCACCACCACCACCACCACCACCATCATGATCATCGTCATCATGGACATCATCAGAAGCATGTGAGTCCTTCACCCGTGTCCATAGGTGTTGCCCCTTCTATAAACAGGAATGCACCGGCACCTTTGTCTACAGGGGTTTTGGTTTCACCACCATTGCGAGCTGTGGTTTTCGGTAGTGCACAACCTCCAGTTGATAGCATGGCAGGTGGTGTGGCCTCACATGGAGTTCCACCAATTTCGCCAGCTCCTTTTCCTTGTAAGTGATTGTAAATTGCCAAAATTTAATCTCCTATGATTAGGTTTCCTCCGTCTAAAGTCCTTTATTAAGAAACCTGGGGGAAGAATGTATGGTTTTGGGGAAGTTGTTGATTTATAATTTTTGGTTATAAGGTGTCTGGTTTTTTAGGTTTTGCCTATACTTCAAGTAATTCCGATCTGTGGATTCAGGAGTACTTTGGGCCACAATGGAAAAAAATTTGAGAAATTGAATCAAGTAGATGTGTGATGTGTCCAGTTGTTTAATGCTGTAATAGTACTTTAGTATGGATAATTCACATTGATCGTTTTAACTATCTAACATTGTATGTTTTTTCCTTCACCTTTGCAGCAGCTGCAGTGAGTCGGTATAATTTATCAGTTCTGTGGCCTCTTGTGCTGCTCTTGCATCTGTGTAGGGCCTTACTGTAATTTGACTTCATTGGAGTAAGATTTTGTTTTCTGTACCTGAAATATATGTAATAGGTAGCAGAGATATAGAGCAACTAAAAAAGTTGAAGAGCATATAAATGTAAATATGAAGAATATAAAGCTGGGGTGCTATTGTGCTAAAGGTCAAAGCCGGAAGTTGGTGGCGGGCCTTTATTAGCATTTTTAGGCCTCCTTGTTAAGTGTATCATGCTGTGCTTAAAATATTAATAGAAAATATTTTTTTGCCTCCTTTTGTTCATTTGGTGCCCCTCCATTTACGGATCAATTGGAAAGAATCCCATCAAAACCTTTTTTTTTTTAGTTGCAAATTATAATCCATCTAACGTTAGACACAATATGGAAATCAATTGTCAGTCTCTTTCTACTATTTTGAAGTTAAACTGCGGAGGAAAAACCTATACAATCAATGAAGGAATCGCTCGCCTTGTCAATTGTCTGTTGATCTCTCACTCGTTGCTTTCTGAAGTTTTTCTATTGTCGCAATCATTATAGTTATTCTCTCCTTCTGAAGTTTTTCTATTGTCGCCATCATTATAGTTATTCTCTCCCCATGTTATGTAGTCAGTCTCATGTAATCAAACTTTCTTGTCTATCTCTTATTCCGTCAGAAGCTCACGCAAATTTGTCAAAAAAAAAAAAAAAAGTACGGAGGGGAAAATCTTGTCGTACTTTTTTTTTTTTTAAGTTAAGACCCTTGGGCAATCTTGTCCTACTTGCTCTCTCGCTTGGGGAAGCAAATCCTTTCAAGTTTTTTGATTCAGTTAAAAGTTTCAGTTATTGCAAGGAGTCTAGCTAGTATGATATTGGTGTCATACGACACTAACTTTAAAATTGATTGAATAGACTTCAAATAATTAATTAAAATCGTTCAAACCAATTTACTTTATGAGTGATGCGTTTGCATGCAATTTTTTTTTTATGTTTTCGAGTTATTTTAGTATCAAATTAAGCGGTAAAAATGTTGAAAAATAAATGTATTAAAATTAACTTTAAAACTCATTCATTTGACCGCTAGATTTGATACTTAATAAATTTGAAATTTTCTAAATTTGCATATAAACGCACAACTAATGAAATAGATTGGTTTGAACAGTTTGAATTTACCATTTGAAATCGATTCAATAAGTTTTGAAATTGGTGTTATGTAAACTAAATAACATTGATGTTATACTAGCCGACTCTATTTGCAAGAGGTCAACTTCTGGCGGAGTCATGTTGTTTTGTTATACATCTTATTCCCATAAACTAGTGTTGTGCTCTCGGGTAAACCCGGGACGGGTAACAGGTAGGGTGGGTACGGTTAGGTCGGGTACGGGTAGGATGGGTAATTTTTAAAAAAACTGTACCCTACCCGTTTCATACCCGTGCCCGTCTCGGGTAATGGGTACGGGTATTTTTTGTTTTTTGTTTTTTTTATTTTCTATTTCATAGAAACGGATGGCCCAGATTTACTCTCAGGTGCCTATTCGGGAGGAAATAAAAGGTTGGATTTGGAATTGGAGGGACCCTACAATCCCTTAGGATGGTAGCAGATTTATTTCCCTATTCGGGAATCGGGATAGCGCAGGGGCTAGTGTTATTTGTGCTTTGAGATTTGTGCCAAGTTAAAAGAATGATCCTTGACCATCTGTTTCAATTGTACTCAGTCAGTTAACCTGAGGGGATCTGAATTCGGTAGGGGGGGAGGGGGAATTTGAAAAAATTTGAATTTCAAATTTTAAACAGGTAACGGGTATGGGTTAAATGGGTAAAGGGGTGCGGGTACAACGGGTTAAGGGGAGCGGGTTCGGGTACACGGGTGCGGGCACGGGTACAAGTAGGCGGGTTTCGGGCACGGGTACGGCGGGTACGGGTTCGGCGGGTTTTTTTTTCCAAAATGAGCTGTCCGGTCCGTCTCAAACCCGTACCCGTCTACCCGCTTGTACCCGGGCACGGGTACGGATACCTCGGGTAACGAGTACGAGCCGGGCAAAACGGGTAGTACCCGTTCGGGTTTTAGCATAACTCTACCATAAACATACGACTTCAAGCACTGTAGTTTTGCTTTCCCAAATTTTTTTTTTGCGCGAAACCATCGATATAGAGACAAAAAACTAGTGTTGCTAAAATAATTTTGAAAAATAATACGTTTCGTTTCATTTCAAATAAATTGGTCCAGTTGCTAACAATTCATTGTTTACCCATTATAAATATTTGACTTTCAGAACGTAATGTTTTTCTTTCCAATTTACTAGAGATATATAGCTCTTGAGCTCCCAAAAGCTACCGAGGCAGAGGTGGAGTTATAGTGGCCTATTTATAACATTGGCACAACTAGAACGCACCAAATGCATGATTCGTCCATGTTGCATTTGCATCACAAACACCAATTTAATTGTTGACTATAGAGAGAGATCGTTGATCAAACTTGGCCTTGTAGGTGTGATATATCCTTCAAAAGTTCTGAAAATATAACGAGCAAAGCTGCTCCCATTATGAACGTGAGAGTTAATTTGCCTCCTGGAACCAATGTGGGAACATTTAAGCGTTGTGATCCCGTTGAGTATCTCTCTGACCAAGACATGGCGGCAGGGAGAACTCCAAATAGCACCAGAACTGCAGATTAAAATAAAATTCATAATATTTCAGCAATGAAAAATTGATATAAGAAAGATGATATGAATATATTAGCAATTACTTTTGCTATTAAGTTGAGCAAAGCGGTAATCTGCTTGCTTTTGTCTGATAAAACAAAGCGGTATACTTACTTTTGCTATTAAGTTGAGCAAAGCGGTATACGACCATTTTTTTGACAATCTATGGGGAAGAGGTTATACATTTTTTTCAAAGTGTTTTAATAAAAGAGCAAAAAGCACAAGGACAGCATACTACAGCTCGTATACTGAGTCCTTCAATTGAACATACAAATTGACTGACATCTCAAGTGCAAGATTTATTCCCAGTTATTGAAAAAACAATGCAAAAACAAAAGACATCTCAACAAAATCTGGCAGTGGCAGGTAATTGACAGCCCTTACCTCCATAGGTTCCAGCAAAATCCAAGGCCTTAAAAAATATCTCAGGATCAAGCAATGATAGCACCAGTGGTGGCAACAATGTCAGAAGATATGGCAGAGGCTTGTTTTGGCCAGTTGGCAGCTTAAGCACTGGAAGTATAATCCACAAGAGATAAGATAAAGGTTAGTTTTATGGTAATAACAAATAGGTTGTTTTGGAATGATATTTAGGAACCTTCTATGTAAATTTATACTGTGCTATAACTGAAAATAATCCTTTGCAAAAGAATAATTCGACCTCTATATAGGCACTTACAATCTGAAATAAAGTCAGATAATCCAAGAACAAAACCGATGTACGACGTGCCAATTGCCAGAAACGAGAAAATCTCTACAATAGGCTACAAATTCAACAAAAAAAAAAAATCAATTATTCCCACATATAATTTACCTTCAAGAGATTTAATAACATTAATAAAGAAAGATGGCCTCACTCCGACTATTCCATTGTTAGATCTCAGCTGCTGAATTGGGTCAACAATGCTAGCATTACTAGCACCAAGAGTGGGGATGGTTCCAAGAATAACAGCATCCCAGATAAGGAACAGAATGAAAGGAATAGCTGTGCCATATACAACAGCCGTCCTGAAACATCAAACATTCTCTTTTTGGTACTCACAATAGAAAACCTACCAGTATGTTTAGACTTCCTAGGGGAAAGCTCAAATGCATTCAAATTTACCTTCTTTTTTCCGAATTACATTAAAATTTACCTTATTTTGGGTAGGTCACCTTCAAGGTCAGTACATATGACAGGAACTACATTCTGTAAATTCAACAAAAACAAATCCATCAAAATATATTACAAATTCTTTAGAATAATGTATAAAATGTTGTCGATATAGGATTTTAGATTAAGCTAACCTGATAAACAAAGGAAAGTGCAATAATAGGTACACTTTTTGGGACAGCCTCGACATGTGCCTGAAGAAGGGAACTCCATTCTAGATTCCCACTTGCCACCACCTGTCATTATAGCGTTGGTTGACCTAATAGTTTCATCTATATAGCTTCTTTCCTATAGCAAACGTACATAATATGCAAGAAAATTTTAACAGTGTAAGGTTCACAATTTTCTACCATGAATCCAACAGGCAACAGGTTTGCGGGCCAGGATTCACAAGGCCAGGCCAGATCTGGTCTAGGTCGGCAGGTTATGACTTAAACGAAAGAGACCTAGAAGCACTAGCTTAAATTTTTTTGTTAAAGAAAAAAAGTTGCACCATCTCACAGCTAGCCCCAGTTATTTTTCTCATCCAAAGGTCCCTACAAAATTGAGAATATTTTATGATGCGTCTCTAGAAACGCTATCTGAACCATATCTGGCAAGTTAACATGCGCAAACTGTCAGGACAACCTGTAACATAGCATTGACTAAAGCATGAAATCTTAGTTGCCTGTAAACATAACATTGTCTAACGAATGAAATCTTAGTTTCCATTTTCTCAACTGCTGGCAGGTTGGATCTCATTACCCATTTTTCTTGTCTTTCGAAACATTTTATACTACAGAAAAATTAATATAGCATAGGTAGTTACCACGAGAGATGTAAAAGAGACAAGGATGCCAAAAACCAAAAAGCCATTAATTGCACCTATTATCCTCTGGCTGCAAATAACAAGCCGATTACTATTCACATTCCAACTTATAGGCCTCTATGATTTTTGAAAAACCAGATAGAAAATTACTAAATCAATATCCTTACCTGCCAAAGTAGCATATACCTCCAAATATAAATGAAAACAGGGCAGCGCTCTCCCATCTGTAACATAAATTTTGAAAGCCTGTATCAAGCCACTTATTTTATTGAACTGGACAGACCCAGTATAGTGCAGTAAAGAAGTAGATTATGTATAAAATTCTTCAGAGGTTCATACAGCGGGATGCCGAAGGAGTTGGTCAGTATCTCAGAAGAACGTGCCACATATGCAACAAGAAGTGCATAATGTATAAACAAATATGACCAGCTGCATGTCCAAGATCAAGGAATGGCAAAAATAAATACAATGAGGATTAAAATCATGATAAAAACTGTTGAATTGAATGTAAACTGTAGCAGTCCTGGGAATCTTCATATTAAATTATGCTAAAATCATACATGTACAGGATTAGGCATTCATACTATATTCCAGGACTAGGGTTAGTATGGTAGGTCCATAAAGGTTCATTTTCAGAAACACCAAAACAGAAAAAAGAAACAAATAAAAGGGGAAAAAAGGAATAGACAAACTGAATCTGGCTGGTGCAGGCTGATACGCAGTGGTATATTACTTGATTGGTGCATTATTGAAATCAAATGTCATAGTTCTTATTTGTAAGTGCAAATACAATGGCGGAAGTATTGGGGAAAGGGGGCTAAGTGCCCCCCTATGAATTGATTTTTTTTTTTTTGTCTTTTAAATTTTTTAAATTATTACTATTAGCCCCCCTAATAAATGAAATTACATGACACTTATTCATCTAGCCACCCTAACCTCAATTTTCAGTTTCCACCCCAGGCCGCATACAGTGATAACTTATAAAAACGAAAGAAGACTTGGTTACTGTAATAATATGGCTTAAGAAGTTTTCTTCAAGAATTGAATAAAGGAATATCTGTCTTATTCCTAAAAAGTATTTCACAGTTCCTCTAAAGTATGGTATATAATACAGATACCCATGTTCTCACAGTATCATTTGAAATATCTAATCTATCCCTCTTTCCTTCTTGAGTGCCTTTCTGAAGTAAATCAGGAAGGGTACCACACAGTATTTTTCTTATTTGTAGCAGAACAAGTGATGTTTCTTCTGTATTGTTGTAGGCTTTCGTTAATTTCTCGTTTTGTATATATACAATTGATGACATTATGTACATATACATGACCAGTCAAGTTGCAAAGCTCTGAAAAATAAAACGGCTGTAGGAATTGCAATGTTGGCCTCTGACATACCAAGCAACTTGTACTCCAAACTTCCCAAGAGTTCGCATGGCCATAGATACCTGAATTAAGATATTAATTAAACAAAGTGATTCTTTGCTATTGTTGATAAAACTGTCTATACACTAGCAAGTGTAAGTATTTACTGTCACCATTTATGGTTCCATGCTGTCAGAGACCGTAATTACTGGCAAAATATGCGTTTGTAAATCTTTTCACTTAATTTACTTTATTGGATTGATCATAAACCATAAGCCTTGAATCCTCAAGCTGTGCATTAGTGCATATAACGAGGGAAACATTAAAAAACAAAAGATTGGAAATAAAAAAGGAAAGGTGAAAGAAAAAACTAAGATCTGTGCAGGTCCAAGAGGCCCATACTGGAAAATTGAGGTAAAATCAAGAAAAGATATTGTGAAATTACCAACGAGACACCTCCAGAGCCTAGCTCACACATGGTGTTTACATTTACTTCTGCGACCAGTAAACCTGTCACAACCTGCAATTCGAAATTGCGAGAACTCAATTGGCACTGTATTGACAAATCCATCCAATCCTATTTTTTTTATTATCATGCATATCATTTTAAAACTGAAAATATTTTTATAACCATATAAATCCAGCAAAGCGTACACGTCACTGCCGAAGCCAGAAAACCGGCGTCTTGTGTGACAGCTGGAATAGCAAGGATTCCTGCACCTACCTATAAATAAGGCAATTTAAGCATTTTATTTGAGAGACAGAGAAGGAGGGATATCATTTACTATAGCAAAAATTGTACCGTTGTGCCAGCAACCAGAAAAATCGCACTGGTTACACTTCCTGTATAAGACCAAAATGACAACAACTTAACAGAGAGTGTGAAATACACAAAATAGCTTTTGCATTGTCAGACGACATGAGATTTCAATGCTACAGAGATCCAGTCCATTACCCCAATCCGAAGGTCTATACTGATAATGCAGATCCAAGTAAAAACCCAAAAAATAATACCAAGGGTCAAATACTCATATTTATTGGTCGCTATACATTTGTATTTGACAATATTTCCCCCAATTAAGTGGGATATTGCCACGGCATCAGTACCGATGAAAAGGCACTCGGTTTGAGCAATATTGGCATTAAGGAAGTGGATCCAATTAGTAGACCACACCCAACGGAAAAGCACTGTAATCAATGAGCATTAGAAACAAGCAACTATAATGTATAACTGTAAGTTGAGCTCACCGGGCTGGTGCTTCATAGTGACCTGGTTGACATTGGAGAAGAGGCGCTCCAACTGTTCGGTGGATTGCTTCTGAGAAAAACATCTAAATGCTTTTGAAGAAACCCTCGAAAGGGAGAGAGGTTGTGGAGCTAAACGACTTGTTTTCATCACAGCGGTTCTACATTCTTTAAAATGCCTTGTTGATTGAGCGGAGAGTGGTAAGAGTACGAAGGAGTGTGGAGAGATCAACGCCATTTCCCTCACCTTCCCTCCTCAGAGCAGCGGTCGTCGAAGTATAGCAGTGTATGGGGACTAGTACTGTGGCCTGTGGGTCGGATATGAAACGGAACAAGTATCCAGCTACTGTAAAAGATTCTCCTCACTTTACGGTTTGAGGTAAGTAGGTAACAGAATATTTCTGGTTGAATCGTTTGCTTTAATAGTCGTGCGGATTCTGATTGGACGGTCCAGATTCAAACAGAAATATTCTGTTACCTTAGGTGATAATACGAATTAGGTTTACGATCTATGTGTATTTGTCAGTGATCAGCCACGTATAATCGTTTCTGCCACAGGATATCGGATTTTTATAGTTAACTATGGGTGGTCGTTCGTCATTCGAGAAACACATGGTCTTTGCCTAAGGCTGTGCTCTGAAATCATGATCCTGCATAATTAAAGATCTAATAAAAGCTCGGCAGTAGTGCACACATGTTCGCATTTATATCTGTCCTGTTTTATTTTTTTCTTTAGCATGGCTTGTGTGCTATTATAAACCGATTTTTTAAAAAATACCCATTAAAAAAAATTAATTTAATAGAAATAACCAGATCTGAACTGAAATTTTAAAAATATCCAAATCGCGGATTTTTTCCGCGACCCGGAATTTTTATTCCGGGCCGCGGATATTTTCCGCGGCCCGGATTTTTAAATTTTTTTTTTTTTTTCGAATTTGGAGAAAGAAAATATTGTTTTTTGGGCCCAACTTTGCACCTCTGGTTAACATATCAAAACACCTTCAAAAATCATGAAAATTTACCGATATGCATTCTTGACTTCATAGAATAAGACTGTAAAGTTTCATACAAAATTTCAAAACAGATCGTGAGATATCGGCTCTCAAAAATTGCCCGAACTGCTGAAGGAGTGCTTCTGAGCCCAAATTTGCACCTCTGATTAACATATCAAAACACCTTCAAAAATCATGAAAATTTACCGACATGCAATGTTGACTTCATAGAATAAGACTGTGAAGTTTCATACAAAATCTCAAAACATATCGTGAGATATCGGCTCTCAAAAATTGCCCGAACTGCTGAAGGAGTGCTTCTGAGCCTAAATTTGCACCTCTGATTAACATATCAAAACACCTTCAAAAATCATGAAAATTTACCAACATGCAATTTTGACTTCATAGAATAAGACTGTGAAGTTTCATACAAAATCTCAAAACAGATCATGAGATATCGGCTCTCAAAAATTGTCCGAACTGCTGAAGGAGTGCTTCTGAGCCCAACTTTGCACCTCTGATTAACATACCAAAACACCTTCAAAAATCATGAAAATTTACCAACATACATTCTTGACTTTATAAAATAAGACTGTGAAGTTTCATACAAAATCTCAAAACAGATCGTGAGATACCGGCTCTCAAAAATTACCCGAACTGCTGAACTTGTTTTTTTGGCCCAACTTTGCACCTCTGATTAACATATCAAAAACCTTCAAAAATCATGATAATTTACTGACATGCATTCTTGACTTCATAGAATAATACTGTGAAGTTTCATACAAAATCTCAAAACAGATCGTGAGATATCAGCTCTCAAAAATTGCCCGAACTGCTGAAGGAGTGCTTCATTAATGGTTAAAGCCATTATTTGCATTATTTGAGATTCGAATCTAAAAAGTTCACGAATCAATTTTGAACAAACTATATATACCCAGTTTGAGTTTGAATAAGATTCAAAACGAATTGGTTTGATTTGTTTCATAACAAACTAATTTCAAATTGAATTAATTACAAACTTTTTTTGAATCAAACTCAAATCAAATCACGAACTACAAACTTTTTGTGCCGCCTTACATGAGAGCAAAGAGAACGGAACACGAGAGATTTCTTTATTTAGAATGACTGAATGACGATAGAAAGGTAACTAAATTGGAAAGTTTGTTATGAAATATTTCTTAGATCAATAGCTTTTTTCTCGTATGTTAATCAGAGGTGCAAAGTTGGGCTGAGAAACACTCCTTCAGCAGTTCGGGTAATTTTTGAGAGCCGATATCTCACGATATGTTTTGAGATTTTGTATGAAACTTTACAGTCTTATTCTATGAAGTCAAGAATGAATGTCGGTAAATTTTCATGATTTTTGAAGGTTTTTTGATATGTTAACCAGAGGTGCAAAGTTGGGCTGAGAAGCACTCCTTCAACAGTTCGGGCAATTTTTGAGAGCCGATATCTCACGATCTGTTTTGAGATTTTTTATGAAACTTTACAGTCTTATTCTATGAAGTCAAGAATGCATGTCAGTAAATTTTCATGATTTGTGAAGGTTTTTTGATATGTTAACCAGAGGTGCAAAGTTGGGCTGAGAAGCACTCCTTCAGCAGTTCGGGCAATGTTTGAGAGCCAATATCTCACGATCTGTTTTGAGATTTTGTATGAAACTTTACAGACTTGTTCTATGAAGTTAAGAATGCATGTCGGTAAATTTTCATAATTTTTGAAGGTGTTTTGATATGTTAATCAGAGGTGCAAATTTAGGCTCAGAAGCACTCCTTCAGCAGTTCGGGCAATTTTTGAGAGCCGATATCTCACGATATGTTTTGAGATTTTGTATGAAACTTCACAGTCTTATTCTATGAAGTCAACATTGCATGTCGGTAAATTTTCATGATTTTTGAAGGTGTTTTGATATGTTAATCAGAGGTGCAAATTTGGGCTCAGAAGCACTCCTTCAGCAGTTCGGGCAATTTTTGAGAGCCGATATCTCACGATCTGTTTTGAAATTTTGTATGAAACTTTATAGCCTTATTCTATGAAGTAAAGAATGCATATCGGTAAATTTTCATGATTTTTGAAGGTGTTTTGATATGTTAACCAGAGGTGCAAAGTTGGGCCCAAAAAACAATATTTTCTTTCTCCAAACTCTAAAAAAAAAAAAAAAAAATTATTTAAAAATCCGGGCCGCGGAAAATATCCGCGCCCGGAATAAAAAAAAAAAAAAATTTCGGAGCGCGAATTTTTTCCGCGGCTCGGAATAAAAATTCTGGGTCGCGGAAAAAATCCGCGATTTGAGTATTTTTAAAATTTCAATTCAGATCTGGTTATTTTTATTAAATTAATTTTTTTAATGGGTATTTTTAAAAAAATCGGATTATAAACAACCCAAATATAGTAAAAGAATTCAGATATATTGGCTATAAATTATTAGAGAAATTTGGATTTATACCCATCACAACTTCTTTAATTAGATATTTACTCATCCAAAATTAAAAATTAGATATTTTTCCATCTAAACATGACCTATTTATTAATATATCCATTACCAACTTTTTTCACTAAAAAATGTAAATCAATATTAATAAAATATTTAAAAGACTTTTTTGCCCTTCAAAAAAAGTTGAGCACCCCTTTTCTTCTTTTGACGGTACTTTTGATTGAAGAAAAACGAAGGTCTATTACATTTCGCTACTAAAAAATTATCAAAGCAAGAAACCAACAAAATTAAATCAGTGAAAACCAAAATAATTCCAACCTTTACTCTAAACATGGAATTGCATATCTCTGGGTGCCGCACCTTTTTCTTTCTATAATACCCAACCAGCTAGGGGCCAAAGTGCAAAAATATCAGTTCTTCATTTCTGACAATGTTACATTCCGAAATTTTAAAACATGATTAAATGGATAAAACGATCATTTGACTTAAATAAAAAGTTTAATTAACTTAACGATCGTTCAGAAATTGTCTGACCGACTAAAATGAAACTAAAATTTCGTAATATAAAGAGTGTATGAAATTAAGTATAATAAAATTTAGAGGGTTAAAACATAAAATAAATAGTTGTATTGAGTTCTAATTAGGAGAATAAATATACAAAATTATTGTACCAATAAGATTAATATAAAACTTATGAATTTCATTCAATTATGAATTTTAGATATTTGATTTGATATATATATATATATATATTGTTTGATAATGCATTATTTAGATTTTAAATTGACAAATAAAGGTCCGAAATATACATACGAATTTAATTGTAAAATTTTACGAAAATTCGATTTGAATTTATGAAAGAAACGGAATTAAAACCAATTAAAAGAAACCATAATGAAATGCTGAATTATTGGGACCATCCGATTAAATCTAACACGGATCTTAAAGATTGTAATTTAAAATTTGAAATTTATATCAACCCTTGGATTCCACACAGCACGAATCTCAAAGCAACCCCACTTAATAGCCCCTCTCCCTTCTCTCTTTCTCTCCTCTCCCCCCCTCTACGTGACCAAACAGAACCCCCCCTCTCCATCCGACCCCTTCCCTCTGTCTACGCCAAAACCCAAGAGGGGGCTCCGCCCCCCTCCGCCCTCCCCTCTCCCGTCGCCGGCGAAACCACCAAACCCGCCCCCCTTGCTCTCCTCTCTTCCTCTCTGCCGTGACAGCCCCAAACCCGCCCCCTCTCCTCCCTTTTTTCCGCCAAAAACAGGGCCCCGCCCCTCCCCTTCCGCTGCTGCCACGGCCAGCAGCCGCTGCCCCCACTCTCTCCTCTCTGTCCTTCTCGGTCTGACCCGCCAGACCCACCAGAGCCCGCCCCTCTCACTCTTTCTCGCTTCTCCTTCTCTCCCATGAAACCCTAGCTTTTAGGGTTGCGGTGTGAGTCATCTCGGTTTGATTGGTGCTGTCTCGGTGCTTGATTGGTGCCATTATGATGCTTGATAGTGCTCGAGTGAGGTGGCCGCAAGGCGAGAAGAAACCCTCGGACCCGATCAATTTCTTCCGACATTTTTCTCCTTCGGTTAATTTCTAAAATTCGTGAATTATGTATTGATGAATTGATTAATGTCGTAGGATGTGAATTGACTAATTATCGAAGTACGGGTTGTTGATTTTCCCGACTCGATCGAATTGCTCGAATAAATTAAGTATAAGGGGTTATATTGTAAGAAATGATTAATTGTAGGAAGTGATTTGTATAAATTAAAGGGGCTAAAATGTAAGAAAGGATTAATTGTAGGAAGTGATTTGTATTAAATAAAGGGAATTGTAGTTAATTTCACCTTTGCTCGGGTTGTTGATTTTCCCGGTAAATGGTGCTGATTTTGTGTGTGTACCAGTCCTTGACTTGACAGGGACCAAAAATGTAAATAAATTAAACTGAAGGTTGTTTTGTGCAAAATACAAGCCTTGGGGATCTTTATAAAAATAAGGGGTATGAATTATAAAATATAAAGCCTATGTGAGTTGTATAAATATAAGGGACCAATTTGTAAGATGTAAATTGTTTGAGGCTATGGCCGGCCATGCATGTGAAGTATTATAATTTGAGCCATATGTAAATTTAAATAATTGTAAAGAGGACTGAAATTGAAATGTTATAAATGGACTTTGAGTAAATGGTGAATTGTTAATTAGGGGCTTAAACCTTTACTAAATTATGGGTCTTTAATTAAATTGAATTGGAATAAAATAATTGATACGTCCAATGGACCAAAGTGTAATAAGGTGAAAGTTTATATAAGGGCCGACCATATATATATAATTTTGAAATTGGACTTGAATTAAAATGACTATAAATGAGCCGAAAGGTATAAGAGAATTGACGAATTGAAAGACGACTTTTGAAATTTAAGTTTTGAGAATGTAACCGAACTAAACCAAGTAATCGTATAATATAGGTGTAGGCTCAGTCGAGCCAGATTTCGCGAGGCAATTCGAGACGCCTGATCTTTAAATTAAGCGGTACGCTCGTCATAATAAGGTGCGGGATTCTTGGACTTGTTTGATACTTTATTTTCAGGAATTAAACTGTGTTTTCGTTTGTCATGTTGAATATCATTGATTGCATCACTGAATTGCGTAGAGCATTTGCATAGCCCAATCAAATTAAACTCGAATTGATCTGAATTGAATGATTTGCATACTGGTATGGTTATAGGTTATGTCGATCTATTGTGATCTGATTTTGATTTAAAGTCACCACGAGTGGAATTGATATGTGTGTGAATGGATTTACGAAGTTAAGCACTTGGATCCAATTAATTTGCCAAGTCCGGCTGTATGCTGACTTGGATTCCCAGGATCCTAAATGGCCTTAGGTGAACGGCCCTCGATATTCCCAGTACCGGTTGGGACGAGGGAGGGTGATTATGTTATGAGATGTGTGATTGGAAATCGTGGTTGACTTGTGTAACGTCTATGGCTCGGTAGCATTTTCCTACGTGTTAATGCATTTGAACGATCGATTGAACGTGACGAATATTGAAAACGATTCTAAAGTGGATTTTCTTTATATGATTCGAACCAGACCTTAATAAACTGTTAAGCCAAGCGATTGCAGATGGGTGTCAGATAAAGGGTCCAGCGGTTGGCCATCTGTAGGTGTCAGTAACCCTACAGATGTGGGTTTGATAATGGTTCAGCTCGAAAGAACATCTGTAATTGCTACAAGCCCTACTGAGGATTCATTCTAAACTGTGGCAAATTTCGCACTGAGGATTCATTCTCACCCCCTCCCTCCCAATTATTTTCAGGTTATTTTATGCGGACGCAGCGAGTGAGGATATTGGTAATGCATATAAAAGATCCACTGCCTTGCGTGTATATGTGACGCCTGATTTATACACGCGGCAGGCTGTCAGACCCGGTGGATTTGGGGTGTGACAGACAACTTCTCCCACACCTTACCAGTATCCGAATGAGCTTACTAAATGCTGGTATGAGACCATCCTTGCACTCGTCATTCTTCGCTTGTGTAAAATTTCCTATTGGTTACTCTGTACCAAATGCTGGTATGAGACCATTACATGTGTTCTCTTTCTCACCGACTTCAACTTCTTACAAGCTGTTGCGTTTTGGTTGCTCAAAACATTGTTGGACTGATCAGTATTAGAATTGATAATCAACGAAGAACAGGGGCGGACGCAGGATTTTTGTCAGGGCAGGGCAATAATCGGATGCAAATAGCTTATCGGGTTCAAACCCAATAGCTTATCGGGTACAGTTTAACATAACAAAAAAATACCAATCAATATAATAAAAATCCTAAATTACTTGAAAAAAATTCAACATTTATAGGGAATTTGAAATCAACATTTTGGTTCAACTTGGCAGCCTCTGCCTTTGAATTAAAAAAAAATAAAAATAAAAACATTTTGGTTCAACTAATTTTCGCTATTTGGGATCAGCGCCTATTTGGGCTCTGCTAATTTGTTTCACTCAGAGTTTATATGGGCTCCGTTCTGTCTATTAAAATTCCAAAATGGGCTACAGGGGGCAATTTGAATTCCAGGGAGGGGCAGAGGTCCGAAAAGCAGATTTTTAGCACTATTTTTGAAAATCCAGCGGGGGGCAGCTGACCCCCCCTGTGCTACAGTAGATCCGCCCCTGACGAAGAAAATGGATCAATACTGTTCCAATCTTCCTCCATTGCAAACAATTTTTTTGTGAGAGGAAGAAGAAAGGGTAAAATTGGACGGAATGTGAAGGCTTGCCTCTAATGGAGGAGGGTCGCGAGGGTGGAAGAGAAAGGGTGAGGCAAGATGGAGAATTGCATGAGATGAAGGAGGGTTTGCGTGGGATGGAGGGCTGCACTGGGAGAGGATGGGTTGATCAGAAGAATAGCGGGAGATGGAAAGTGAAGCAAGTTTTTAGTGCTCAATTTTTTGAAGGGCAAATAGTCTCTTAAATATTTTATTAATATTGATTTACTTTTTTTATTGAGAAAAATTGAAAATGAGTATATTAATAAATAGATGATGTTTAGATGGGGAAATATCTAATTTTTAATTTTAGATGGGTAAATATCTAATTAAAGAAGTTGTGATGGGTATATATCCAAATTTCTCAAATTATTATTACCCTCAACTTTAAAACAGTGTTACGCGGAGGGAGAGAGAGTGAAATTTACTATGCGAATGAGGGACAAATTTCAAATCGCTCGGTCAGACCAAATCCAATTACTCCAGAAGAGAGAAAGCGGAGGGAAACACAATTACTGTTTGAAGGAGGGACACGGTGAGCACCGTATACGTTTTGGTCAAATTCTTCACTCCGAATCAAAGTATAAGTTCACTGTTCGGAGGAGAGACCCATTTACGAAACTCTTCCTTTCATTTTCATTAATGAGCTTTTACCTAAGGCTTCTCGTAAAAAAAAAAAAAAAAAAAAAAAAAAAAAAAAAAAAAACGTGCTGGAGTACAGATTTTCTGTGGAATTAACTCGTGTACGTATATAGTGCAGTAAAAAACATGTCGTCTCCTGTTAGTCTGTCACGGAGTAAATTCAGAATTAAAATATAATTTGATATGGTCTAAATTCGCAATCTAAAATATAATATTGATATAATTAGAAAATAATATGTTTTATAATTCAATAATATAATTTGTGCAAAACTAATTAGAAAATAATATGTTTTATAATTTGTGCAAAACTAATTAGAAAATAATATGTTTTATAATTTGTGCAAAACTAATAAATTTTTGTATATTTCGTTCCGAGCTACTATTTTTCGTTTGGTGTGCTTGAATGAGCAAATATAGACTGTTATTTGTTTGTTTTTTGTGGGTTTTCTTACTATTCTACTAACTCAATAAAATGTTGAATTAGGAACTATTTTCAATTTTAGAGTTAGATCTATTCTTTTTCTATTTCTGATTTCATCAAAACGTCCAGCAGTTATTTCACTATGTCGAATGGAGGTGAGATTATATTTATGCGTATTCCATAAGTATTTTAGCCGGGATAAATAACTCAGGTCTACAACATTTTTTTTTCAATAACACACAAAGAAATATTTTACTTAATTTTTCTTATAGCCACAAAATATCCGGCCTAAAAAATATTGATATGAGTAATTTGTCACAGTTTTTCCAATAAATTCAATTATATAATATTCTTTCTATTTTCAAAGAAATATAAAAATATTTCGAATATTTCAATACAAAAAATAAATAAATCATAATATTTTTTATTTAATTAAAAAAAACCAACACCGGAGAATTATTTCTCAGAAAGAGACCCTTTAAATTTGGAGAATTATTTCCGGAAAAAAGATGCTGAATCTGAAAAATAACTCTCAGGTTTGGACAAATATGAAAATAAGTTGAAAATGGGTGCATATTTTGAAATTTTGAAATTTTTTTATATTAATAAATTTTTGGATAATGTCTGTATGTGTTATTTAACGGGTTCGGATTATTTGACAATAAATATTATAATTTGGGCAATATAATTCTTAATTAAAATTTGAAAATTAAAAAAGAATTATATATAAAATGTTGTTGGAATTTCATGCAATTTTAGTGTCATTTGATATTCCATCAAAAACCATGAAATATAAATAGTTACAAGAGCTGTTTAACAAACATTAAAACCCGCATCAAATATTATCAATTTTTTATATGCATCATATAAGTATAGTATAAATTACATTTTAAAAAGGAAGCAGCTAACAGTCCACCAAAAATTCCCGGAATAATTCTGTAAACATTAATACCAAATCCTGTAAACATCAATACTAAAATCCTGTAAACTAATTCAACAAATCCTGTCAACATAAAATTTTTAATTATGTGTGGTCCCCAATAACTTCCACTTTAACTATCACTTTAACCACCACTTTAACCACTTTAACTACTTTGACTGGAACCACTTCTAGACCTTTGACTAGGACCACATTTAGAAGATCTCTAACAGTTTTTCAAAACTAAAAACTAACTATGACTACATTAAAACTTTGTAAACAGAAATATGTAAAAAATATTCGAGTTTTTTTTTTTCAAATTTTTTTCAAATTTTTTTTTTCAATTTTTTTTTTCAAAACTTTATTTTCGAAATTTTTATTTTCCAAAATTTATTTTCGAAATTTTTATTTTCCAAAATTTATTTTCGAAATTTTTATTCAAAATTTTTTTTCAAAATTTTTTTTCAAATTTTTTTTCAAATTCTAGATACTACTTTTAATTATTTTGAATTATGTACCTTACTACATAACTCTGTAAATAGTTTCGTTTAATCCTATAAACCGGTAAAAAAAAATTCAATTTTTAAAATTTTTCAGTATTTTATTTTATTTTTCAAATTTTATTTTTTTAAAATGTAAAAAAGAATTCAAATTTTGTTTTCAACTAATTCTGTAAACATCAATACTAAATCCTGTAAACATCAATACTAAATCCTGTAAACTAATTCAACAAATCCTGTCAACATAAAACTTTCAATTTTGCAAACATCAATACTGTAAACATCAATACTAAATCATGTAAACTAGTTCAACTAATTATGTAAACATCAATACTAAATTATGTAAACTAATTCAACAAATCTTGTAAACATAAAACTTTCAATTCTGTAAACATCAATACTGTAAACATCAATACTAAATCATGTAAACTAATTCAACTAATTATGTAAACATCAATACTAAATCCTGTAAACTAATTCAACTAGATACTACTTTTAATTATTTTAAATTCTGTAAACCTTACTACATAACTCTGTAAATAGTTTCGTTTAATCCTATAAACTGGTAAAAAAAAAAATTAATTTTTCAATTTTTCAATATTTTATTTTATTTTTCAAACTTTATTTTTTTAAAATGTAAAAAAGAATTTGAAAATTTTTTTTTCAAATCTCCTTTTAGATACTACTGCTAATTTTTTTTAATTTTGTAAACCTTATCACATAACTCTGTAAATAGTTTCGTTTAATCATCAATACTAATATAACCACAAAAACTATGACAATTAGCAGCTTGTGCAAAATTGACCTTTAGCATGATGACATCATTTCCTTGTTCTTACTTATCAGTACCTAATAGAAAAATTTCTCATGATTGAAATCTAAACTGATCTCTTTCAAATATCCTTCTAAATGCTACTTTCAATTATTTTAAATTCTGTAAACCTTATCACGTAACTCTATAGATAGTTTCGTTGAATCATGTAAACCGGTAACAAATAAATACTAATAAGTTATGAAACAACTATAATATTTTTGCTGATTTAGATCTTTCTACATTATTATGACAGAAGATACAAATGCAGAATAAATTAGCAGCCCTAGCTCTACTGTTCAAATAGTATACCAATTTTTTTTATAGTAAAGACAATTTTTTTTATAACAACATTAAATATTCAACAACAAATGATTCAACAAAAGGTTCAAATAGAAATACATTAGAAGATAAAAACAACCCCTCCTTACAGTACCAGTGGCCTCCAAAACTACTTTTTTTTCACATCCTTTTTTGCCAACATATACTGGTATACCAGTGGCCTCCAAAACTACAGATTTCTTCAACTTGTCTGAAAAAAAGAGTCAATTTTAATGAATTATAGGAAATACTCATAATTTTGCCAAATTTAATAATGATCTATACTAATAGCAATACCAATAGCAACAGTTGTATTAACAAGTATACAGTGACAACATCAGTAGCAATGCAATAAGGAATATATAATTCTGTCATGATTATATTATTTTTCATAGGAAAGGGTCATCAGAAATGCGTATTATGCTTGATTATTTTTTGGCTGTACATTCATTTATATTTAATGCAAATTCAAAAAATAAAGTTTTTCATAGGAAAGGGTCATCAGAAATGCGTATTATACCCGATTATTTTTTGGCTGTACATTCATTTATATTTAATGCAAATTCCTTTTCTAGCCATCAAAGCATGAACTGAATAGTAGAAAATAAAAGAACTTATAAAACTGACCTAGGGGCAAAATGGACCAAAACACTAAAAAAATTACTAAATAAAAATGACTTGGAATCTGGACTTGAAGCTTATACAACAGGTAAAGGACATCTCAAACACTTAATTATGAATTTGACACAATTTTAGGACTAAAAGATTAATTAGAAATTGCAAAACAAATCAGGTCTGTAAAATAAAATAAAGCAGTGAGAAAGTCAAATCATTTTGAGAGTTTACTACATTGATATATGCTTCTGGTACAAGCAGGCATGATACATGCATTCTAATTGATGTGACCATTAATAACACACATGCTGGTATTAGACCTAACTATATGCTAGAAATTTCCAAATAACTATATGCTGGTATTGGCAACTTCAATGTTGGTGTTGGCAAAAGAAAACAGAAAACTTCATTATACAACAAATTATTTGGTTGTTTTGAGAAAAAGATGGGAGATCAAAGCCTTCAAATTTTATTAATTGGAATTATTTACTAGATCACTGTATTGTGATTGGTAAAACATAAAACAGTGCAAAAAAAAGCAAAAAGAAAAAAAAAATAAAAAAAAGAAGAACATAAACCCAATTACATCAGTTCTATTGTTATATGCTGGATACGTCTCACTACAAATGCTGATTATAAAAGTTTGGCCTTGTACATAAAGGACTACACTATGTTTAGTTCAAAGAAGAAGAAAAATGAACTAATAAATCATGGAGGTCATTGGGTGTATAGAATAAAACTAATAATCATCAAGATAACAAGACACCAACAAAATAACTATATGCTGGTATTAGACCATTAATAACGCACGTGCTTCTGGTACAAGAAGGAGCATTGGTGGTACCGTACTAGTCGGTAAATTGTAGCATTTGTGGTACCATGCCGGTAACCGTAGTTGCAGCATTGATGTGTACAAGCTAATTAACACGCCAATACACACAAGTAGCAGGGTTGTATTAAGATAAAAAAAAAAGAGATTGAAATCGTTGATATCCATATTGTAATGTTTCTTTGAGACATTTTATCAAGCAACTTACGTGCACACCCAAATTACACATAATTCGTCTGAAATTACACAGATCCAAGGGGAAATCCCAAATTTTACTCCAATTACAATTAACATTCACTCACCTAAAGAAATAGCTCATGTAACCACAATTTCTGAATATATCGACAATTAGAGATAATGCACATTTTGTTCAGAACATTTGCTTTATAATTTTCTCAAGCAACAATTTCCAAATCAAAATTTAGGAACAATAAACAGCTCACTGTACGTGACCTAAGTAATTAGCAAAGTTACCCACTCGATTACACTTCCACAAAGAAGAAAGAGAGATAATGAAGTTATAACAGGGGTAGATCTTGAGAAGCGGGACCTACCTGGAAGTGAATGTCGGAAGCAAGGTGCATTTTTCACATAGCAGCAATAAGGCTTCTTGCTGACATGGCGTCGAACTGCGGGGGAGAAGAAGGCGAAGACGCAACCTCTATGCTGATGCCTCCAGTGGGAACACAACAGCTTCTCCGGTCAGATTGGAAGCTTATAAAATGATATTGAAACCCGTAACAGCAGCTACTCCGGTGGGAACACGACCAGCTACGTCAGGTCTGAGACCGTCGAGTCAACAGTAAGGAGGAGGGTGCAGTGGCGTGACGAAGGGACAAGAAGGAGGTGGAGGCTTCACGAAGGGAGAGGAGCGATAAGAGGTGAGAGTGGTGAGAGAAGACCTCTGATCGGAGATAGTGACAGTCGATTGACTCGATTCTCAGATCCGCCATAAACGCAGACCGGGAGGGAGAGAGAGATCTGAGCACGGACTGGAAGGGAGAGAACAGATTTAGAAAGTTCATTTTTAATGAAGATTTCAATTCGAAGATTTAAATGAGAGAGAAAGAGCGCAGATTGATTTAGAAAGCTACGGTAAAGAAATTTTTTATTTCTTTTCTCTTTTAAAAATCGGATTTGAAAATTATAAATTATTTCTTTACCATTATCAAAATTATCAAGCTAATGCATTGTCAATAGAATTGCGTCCTATTTCAATGACAACTAATTAATATATAATCAATATTATTGCTTGTACTCTATATCATTCCAAGTGCATTAAATATTATAACATTTTGACTTTATTTTGATATATACTTCACAATCTACAAAAAAAAAATGACATATTTTAGTTCTTTGATTATGTGTCCTTGATTCTTGCTAAAATAAAACTGAAATAATATAAGTTGTTATTTGCAACTTGGGTAGGATGTTAACATAATTAGCAATCAATTTGTCATTTAAAATATTTAATTATTGTTAAATTTTATTAATTTGATAACTAATTATCATTTTACATTTTACAATAGCACTCATAAGTTGTAAGTTTGTAACTCATAAAGTTTTAAGAAACAATCATCCAAAACAGAATGGAACCAAACTTTCTGAAAATAAAAATCAATTATATAAAATTTTCATATTATATTTAAAAATTAATTTTATAGTATATATAATATTTTACTCTAAATTATATATAAAATCATAAAAAAAGTATAAATACAAAATTTTAAAAATAAATGGATCCGCCCTGAATTACGAGAATCTATCTCTGCTCTAAGGAGGAGTTGTTCGGTAAGCTAAAGAAATGGACAAGGGATTAAGATAGCTAAAGAAAGCTAAAGAAATGAGAGGAGGTGTCTTAAGGAAGAGATAGGATATTAGAAGATTGTCTTAATTCACGCTAAGAAATTGATACTCGGCAAGATTAAATGACTAAAGAAGCTAAATAAAATTCTCTTAGCTATAAGAAGGCTTAAGGAACCTTGCCGAACAACATCTTTGGGCTGGCTGATCAAGTTTGGAATTGCATCTGAATTCCGAGCACAGGACCATGTACAACTTCTCCTCAAGCCTCGTCCTATCTGGGCTTTATTTCATGAGGCCCGAAAAAGTTTTTATTCATATAAATTATAAAACTTAGCCGTACAAAAATAGGACGGGTATCTTATTTGTATCAAATATAATAAGATAGACTTTATTGAGTATGATTCATAGATTTATTTTTTATAAATGTGGTGGAGGGAAAAATAATAATTTATGGATTAAACTTAATGATTCTAATTCATAAAGAGATTGATTTTTTACGGTACACAATCCTTTGTATTTGTAGAAAATCAAGATTTTGTGTCGCAGAAAATCAATCCCTTTATGAATCGGAATTATTGAGTCCGTAGATATAGATAATTTTATTTCATAGAAAATCAACTCTTTTGTATTCAAATGAGTCCGATTCATAATTTTTATTTCTTTTTGCAAATTCTCTTTGTGATTTAAAAAAAAAAAAAAATTTACAGAGAGTTCAATTTTATTATATTTAATACAAATAAGGTATTCTTTCAATTTTTTTTACGTTTGAATTTTATAATTTATATGAATAATTTTTTTTTTTCAGAAATACTGACGGGGAAAATATCAACACGTTTCAATCAAATGATCAGTAGACGAGAACTCGAGAAGCAATAATGGCCGTGAAAGGCCGACCTTTTTTGGGGAGCGAAAGCTACGCTTTCTTTAGATGTCCATCTCTGAGGACCAGGATTATCTATAAACATAAATTTTCTAACAGATATCTGATTAGTGGCGGCACTACTTGTTGAAGTGACTCGCTATACCAATAGTAATTCTATACTTTCAAATAGGATCCTAAAAGGGCGGTAAGATATTAACGGGGATCCCGAGACTGACGTGACTTGAAATAGGTAACGCCAAAAACACATTAAAAGCTTGTACACCGTTGATATTACCGGGTCCCACAAACCAAATTGTGAGTCCGGCTCAGGAATATATTCTCTTTGTTTAGTTTATCTGAGAGATCTCCCAATCAATCGAATTCGCATCCTCTGAGATATCTCATATTTTGCGTGACTTTTTGGAAAATCTCAACCGCTGAAATACGTTCTGCGCGAATCTCAAAGCTCAAATAATACTGGGCCCCTACGTCACCCCCGAATAGGAACCGGACACGTCGAACAGCAAAATATGAGATATCTCAGAGGAAACGCACTCAAATCATGTCACCACCACTTTAAGTCTTTAACCCACCTCACGTTTCAGCGAAAAAAAGATAGACCAGTGCACAGTTGCACACTCTCTCTATCCCGCTCAGCAACTCACGGCTATCTAATTTCTTTCTCAATCCATCAACAGTGTGATCTCCTTCACTCTAGGCACAAAGGAGGTACTTTCTTTGATCTCAGTCTAATTTGTTAATCCCATCTTCTACGAATTCGAACACATTACATGCTTGACATTTACTTGTTTGTGTATGTCTTCTCTCTTTTCAGGTATTGTTGCAATTTGCTAATTTTAATAGGGCCAAGTTGTAAAAGTTCAGTGGTCTAATTAAAGCGAAATTTTTCAAATTTTCTAACTACGTCTACATTTAGAGATTATTTTTTTTCCAGATTTATTATTTTTTACAAAATTTCTATACTACATGACAACAATACTGGATCCCTTCATTTCGAACAATTGTTGATTATCAAGGTTCAACTGAGCTAATGTAACATCTATATTAGAAGTTCCTTGAAAATTGATAATCATTTAGCTTTTACCAGCTTGAAATTCAGTCCCAGCAATTGCCTAATTTGAATCCATATTTCAGATCAAAATCATGAGGAATTTGGGATCACTAGCCAACAAAAGATCTTCAAACTCCATAACCATCCTCTTCAAGCTCCCTTACTACACACAATGGGGTCAGCGTCTGGTCATATCAGGTTCAGACCCAGTTCTTGGTTCATGGAACCTGAAACAAGCGTTATCCATGGATCCGGTACACCAAGTAGGTGAGCTTGTGTGGTGTGCTAAAGCTAGTGTACAGGCTGGTTTTGCATGCGAGTATAGCTACTATTTGGTAGATGACTCTAGAAATGTGCTGAGGTGGGAATCTGGAAAGAAGAGAAAATTGGAGCTGCCCCAAGGGGTGAAAGAAGGGGATGTGGTTGAAATTCATGATCTGTGGCAGGTATTTTTAAATGTCTTGGTTTTTTTTTGGTTGGTATATAACGATTCTAGTTATGCAGTTCATTACAGTTTAATCTTGTTCCGCGGCTTATTTGTTTATTCTTTTACTATTCATGGCATCCAAAATTTTATGTTTGACATATTGTGTTAGCTTTGGTGATATGCACTACATCCTACCCACATTTACTTTTTTTTTTTTCACTACACACTTGCCAGACCCTGAACTATTGTCAGCTTGTGATGAATGTTTGTCAGTAGGGAACTTTGTTTAGTTGTTAATATTATATTGAAAGGGCTAATGGTTTAGTATATCAACTGACAAATACTTCAGGCTTTTAAATAGTGGTGATAAGGCTGCAATATAATGGAATTAGTAGATTTGGGATACCTATCACTGAAATGCTACAAAGTTGTTTGATTTAGCACATAATTAGAGGTTGCATTTAGCATGATATAGCATCAATAGTAGTTAACTATGCTATTGTACAGACTTTGAACAAGTATTTCTTGGTTTCTTAATATGTTGTTGTATTTGCGATAAGGTACTTACCTAAGTTGCAAATACAAAATGTAGATTTTTACAGAAGAAATATTATTTGCTCTGTGCAATGCATAGCTAGGATATTAGCATGTACTTTATTGTGGTAAAATTGATACCAGCACTAAAGCACCGGATTCCATCGGAACTCCGCAGTTAAGGTTTGGGACTAAAGGCTTGGTTGTTGTAGATGTATTATTATTGTTGTTGTTGTTGTAGATGTATTATTAATAATTTGGACTTTGTAAAACTAGGAAAATCTTAATTTATAAAACATATGGGTATTGCGGTTTATGGGCCACTATATCATGCTAAAATGCTAAAAACTATATGTTAGATGACATCCCAGCCGCAGAGGACTGGTAAACGCTATATAAATGCTTGGATTGGATTAGCCATAAATAATAATGCTTCATATTTTTAATCTCGATCAGGATGCATCAGAAGGCCTTTTCCTTAAAAGTGCATTCAAACACGTCATCTTCGGTGGAACAGATGAGTCGGAAAAAGAAACACAAGTTTTTCATATCAGTCAGAATTTGAGCAAGGATCAGCAAGGTTCTTCTTCTACAGTGCATTTTCTCTTTTTATAGGCAATTTCTCTATAGCTCTTAAAATTGTAGCATCCAAAATCCCTTACGAAGCAAACTATCCCATGGTATGCTACAACAGTAAATTAGGGCAATTTGGTCCTTTTAGAAAAAAGAAATTAATGGAGCTACATTTGATACTTCCATGCTTTATTATAGGAACTAAAATCTTTTCTGTGATTCTATAAACCAATAACCCCTTATATAAATATATATTATTAATCATTATTAATGACTTTCTTCATATATGGCAGATACTGTTGTAGTCCAGTTTGTAATTTCTTGTCCACTGATTGATGCTGGAACAAATGTGAGCCTCATAAACAGAGTTTTTATATCTTTTTGGCTAAATTTGACACAATGTCTAACTATCTTAGGTTTAAATGTATTTAATTCACTTCAATATAAAAATTTCCTCCATCCTTTGTTAGGTTTGTGTAACTGGAGGCATCTCTAATCTGGGTAACTGGAGGTGTCAGGATGGTCTTAAGCTCAGCTATACTAAAGACTCTCTATGGAAAGCTGATTGTGTCATAAGAAAAGATGAACTCCCTTTGAAATATCCTTCTCTTTTTTTTATCCTTTTTGAAATACCTTATGTCTTGGTATAACAGTAGAGATTCAACGGATTGTCTATAGAATCGATAAATTATGTCCTCTTGTTTTCTTTGTACTTTTGCATTTTCTTTAACAAAATATGTTCTTCTATATAATGCTTGAGGTTTGGCACACATATTCGTGTTTTTAGTAATCCTTAACAGCAGCTGCACATATAAATATTGCCAAATTAATGAAGGAGGGTGTGCCTTAGAGGTGGGTCCCAACAGGGAGCTGGCTATTGACTCGGGTTCAAACAATCTACCAAACTTTTTTGTCTTATCTGATGGACCATTCCGGGTATGTATCCTCAGAACTGATGATTATGTTGTAAAACAGACTAAACAGTATATTGTGCAATGTTATATTGTAAACAAGACATGGGGTGACATGTAAAAAAATCGTATTGTCAATCACAATCATTTTGTAATGCAAGTAAAGATAACTAAAAGAAGGTGAAGACCATCATTTGGTGGCACAAATCTCCAGTGAGTGCCAGCATTAATTATTTTAGGTTGAGGCCATGTTCTCGTGCTGGAATATTGGCCTCTCCACTGTGTATTGGGTTTAAAATAATGCTCTTACAGCCAGGGATGGACCTTGTAATTTCCAAAAGGAGGGGGGGGACTTATATAACTAAGCATTTGGGTGAGTTCACAATTTTTTTTTTTTCCAGATTATGATTTTAAGCAAGTACACAGATAAATATATAGCAAATATCTCACATCTTGTTTTGATTATAAACCAAATGAGTTTTTTTTTTTTTTTTAAGGTTTAACAGTTCGCATTAAACAATAAAAGCTTTACGAAGTTTCAAGAGTAATTAAAATAAAGAAAGCTACAAATTGTAAGCTGAAGTTGTAAATAAAGGATCCCTCAGCAGTTCTCCATTCATTGGCACAGTTCTATCTGAGTGTCACATATCAGCATCTCGATTTTCTTTTTCTTGTCAGAAAATACCTCGCGTTGCATTTCATGTTGACCAGCAGCCTGCAGCCCAAGTATTGTCCCATAGCTTTTGCTGTGGGTCTTACTCTCCCTTTACTGCCACCAGGCCTATAGGGTTGAACTGTATCAATGATGTAAGTGCAAAATAAAGCTTCTCAGGATCCCCACCCAAACACCCTTGGCCAGTGGGCATTACCTGAACAAGTGGTCCCTGGTCTCTACTCTATCCGAATTGCACAGTTTGCATATAGGCTGAAGTTGAAACCCCCCCCCCCCCCCCCTTTCGATTAGGTTTTCATGCATTAGGAGCCTGTCATTCATGAGCAGCCACATGAAAATTCTTATATTCTGTAGTTCCTTTAGCCTCCACAGGGTACGCTGGTAAGGCCATTTTATTCTGGTTCGTTGCAGTATCTTGTGTGCAGATGATGGTGTGAATTGGCCATGCGAAACCCATCGCCAAACTCTCCCCTGTTTCTGCCCATCAAATGAGTTAATTGGTCTTGTAGTTAAATTGTTCTTGTGGCATGTAAAAAAAAAAGAAAAATAAAGTAATATGTTAAAGTCTCATATGAAAAAGATAACAATACGGAATTATGGTTTCCAAATAGAATAGATGACTTGTTGATGGTAAATGACTAAATGTTAATGCAGCAAAGAACAATGAATTCTAAATTGCAAAACACTGGTAAATGAATTACTACACTAACTCATGTGTATTGACGACATATTAATATATATCTACTACAACCATGAGA
This sequence comes from Carex rostrata, assembly GCF_964058835.1. Classification (NCBI taxonomy): domain Eukaryota; kingdom Viridiplantae; phylum Streptophyta; class Magnoliopsida; order Poales; family Cyperaceae; genus Carex; species Carex rostrata. Next base: position 3,507,644 of record NC_135931.1, on the reverse strand, counting down.
AAATACAAGCTTAAAGGTGAGTGCCACTATTTTTAACTTTCATTTTAGAATAGACCAATGGAGGGGTCCAGGAAACTTTTAATGGAGGATTAGTCGAGTTATATGTGTTGAGAATTGTAATGCATTCTAATGGCAGGATACACCATGGAGAGGTGCAGGAGTGGCCATTCCGATGTTCTCGGTCAGATCAGATGAGGATCTCGGTGTTGGAGAGTTTCTTGACCTCAAACTCCTTGTTGACTGGGCCGTCAAGTCAGGCTTCCACTTGGTGCAGCTTCTGCCTGTGAATGACACCTCTGTGCACAAAATGTGGTGGGATTCATACCCATACAGCTCTCTCTCTGTCTTTGCACTGCATCCTCTGTACTTGAGGGTTCAGGCTCTGTCTGATGATATTCCTGAGGAGATTATGAAGGAGATATTGAGGGAAAAGGAAGCCCTTGATAAGAAGGTATAGTAGATTTAGATACAAGTTACTACTTATGTGTAGTTCTAGTCTTCTTGGGGTTGACGAGTATAGCAGGCAAAACAATAGGGCCTGGTCAGTTTTGTCTGGGTCTCTTTGGATTGCTATCAGAATCTAATTTTTGCAATTGCTTGTGGTTATGGCCCGCTATCTTAGTTTTCTAGTTGTTCCACGTTGCTTTTGATCAGTTCATATTGGTCTCTTTTCGGTTGGGATGGTTATAGTCAATTAGATTGAAATGCGGTTATGTTTGGTTTCTGAGTCGCCTTGGGCTAGAGATCGCTTGATTCAGGTTAAAAGCAAGTTCGCTAGCTTTGGGATCATTTTGTTTGGATTGTTGTGAGTTTTGCCATTATATGTCATCCGTTGTACTTGGGTTTCAGGCTTTTTAAAACAATTGTGTTAACATAGTGGCAGACAGTCAGATCAGCTTTGATTATGTTTGGGTTTGGGTTCATTTTGGACTCTTAGCTTGTCAAGATTTTGGTTATTTTGATGTTATTCAGGTTGGTTCAAGTCAAATACAACTTGGGCTCGACCTAGGATCCTGTTCAGTTGAGTTCAGGTTTCGGTTAGTTGTTGGGTTTCAGTCATTCCTAGGCAAAAGTATTCTTGTGTAATATTGAGTTCAAGTTAATTAGGTTTTGTTTTCTCTATTCAGTTTCCTCATGTTACATGAAGTTGTATTTATGCAGGATGTTGATTATGAGGCTACGATGGCTGTGAAATTATCAATTGCAAAAAAAATATTCAACTTGGAAAAGGAAAAAGTGCTTAGCTCCAGTTCCTTTCAGAAATTCTTCTCTGAGAACCAAGTAAGGCCTTTTTTCCCTTGCAATTTCCTTCTACTCAGTTATACTAAGTAGAGAAGAATTGTCATTCGATTAACTAAATGAAAGTTTTAACCTATAGGAAGGTATAAAAGGGATATGAATACCTTGTTTGGATGGAGAGTAGAGGAAGGGAGGGAACAAAAGAGAAAGAAAATTTCATGATTTATTCTTGTTTGGTTGGATATTTAAAAGGAGGGTAAGGTTACTGGAGATTATTCTTTTAACCTCCTAAAGCTTATATTTGTTACTCTCCAAATTGGGGCCTAATGAGGGGAAACAAGACGAACTGACTAAATATAATAACCTCTTTTTCCATTCCTTTTCCTCCCCTCCCCCCTTGTGCGAACCAAACAGGGTGGCCTCAAAAGAAGAAAATGGAAAAGAAAAGAACTTAGCATTGACCTCATGGCATCAAGTAGTTTGGATTGCTGCTAGCAGCCACTTCCAAAATGATCCAAGTTGCTACTTGATTGTGATATTGAGACAGTATAATATTACTATGTTCTTTAAATCTTTTAGGAATGGTTGAAGCCATATGCAGCTTTTTGTCACTTGAGAGATTTCTTTGATACGTCCGATCATAGTCAATGGGGTGTCTTTGCAAATTTTTCAAATGAGAAGGTATGACACTAACGTACCTTTAATTTAGTTATATCAAGTTTCTGTATATTTAACAGAAGTAGGTGGGCTTAGGGGTTGTTCCCCATTTCAGTTCCATTCAAACCATCTCTTCTTTCTGCAGATTAATTTTTTGAATAGATTGGTTATATTGTATAAACTGGTATTGATTTTGTACAATTCGCCTGTGGATTAGCTTGAGAAGCTCACCTCGGAGGATGCCATCCACCATGACATAATATGTTTTCACTACTACATTCAGTATCATCTATATTTGCAAGTGAGTTTTACTTGTGAAGGTTCTTACTTTAAGCTTATAGCAGAGACCACCCTCTAATACTAAATCAATCCTCATTTATAAACTGGGTTTCACTTAGCCTCAATCAACAGAATTTGCTCTTCACTTGCCCTTAACTTTGCAAAAAATGCAAACCAAGCGATTAAGTACCAAAAGAGAAATATAAAATGGAATCTCATGATGCACTATTACTGTAAAGCACAGTGCATATCTGTAGCTAACCTCAGCACAACAATATCTAGAACTTGGATTGTGCAAAATGCTGGTACCACCACCATATAACCTCAATATAAACAAGTCTTAGCCTCATTCTGAAAGTGTCATATATTTTTTGTGAACTGCTTCTGTTATTAGGATTACTACTACTATTATTATTTTATTACTATCTACTTCACCTTGTGACTACGATTAGGTTTCATTTCTAGCCTACCCCAACTTGTTTGGGACTAAAGGCTTGGTTGTTGTTGCTTCTGTTATTCTAGCTTTCCGAGGCTGCAATGTATGCAAGAAAGAACAAGGTAGTTCTTAAAGGAGATTTGCCAATTGGTGTCGACAGGAATAGTGTAGATACCTGGGTCTACCCCAACTTATTTCGCATGAACACAGCAACTGGGGCACCTCCAGACTATTTTGACAAAAATGGGCAAAACTGGGGCTTTCCAACTTACAACTGGGAGGAGATGTCGAAGGACAACTATGCCTGGTGGCGAGCTCGTCTTACCCAGGTAGTACAGATGAACTTTATCAAGTGCATTTGGAATAGAAAAGGGATATTATTATATTGAATTTATACTGTACTATCATGTGCTAAAAAATATTTCTAAAATAAATGGATTTTCTTACTTTTTTTTTTCTTTTCAACTGACATTTGCTCCTTTTATGTCAGTGATTATGAGGGTTATTGGATATGAAATTTTAGAGTCCAGTGGATGCTAGCCATGCACCAGGCTTGTGTAATTAACAAAACTTTGAGACTGGGTCATTAGCTGACTCTAAGTATGAGACCTTACAAGGCATTTCACCACTGATAACTTATGCTGTGGTGTTTGTTACATTTTAAATGAGTATCTATCAACAAAGCAAGTACTTTGTGATGACAATAAGTATCATAGTTCTTTAGGATAAGGAAGTTGTGGCATGGATTAGGTACACTACTAGTTTGAATTTTTTGGTATTTTAGCCTTAATTAATGCAGTAAAGTCTGAATAAACCTCAACTGCACAATTTGACTGTATATAGCAGGTAAAGAAGATCCTAAAAACAAAAAAGGGCTCACTTTTACACAAAGCAAGCTGGCAAAAAAAACTCAAAAACAAAAAAAGGGCTCCATATCATGCAATTCCACTCAGTTTAGCATAAATTTAAAACAAAAACCTTTTGGTATTGCAGATGGGGAAATTCTTCACTGCATATAGAATTGACCACATCCTTGGTTTCTTCAGGATCTGGGAATTGCCTGATCATGCTGCCACTGGTTTAGTTGGGAAGTTCCGCCCATCAATCGCTCTTAGTCAGGTTCTGCTAAGAAAAGATGTTGCTCTTTTTTTTTCAAGTCACCCCCATATCTTGTAATTTTTGCAAATAACAAGACAGAAGTTCTTGTTGGTTCAATTGACATGGAATGATGTAATCAGGCAAAAGATGATACTGTTTGCCTCAAGTGTTTGCTTAAACTCAAAAGCAGATATCTTCATAACTATGGCATATAAACGCAGAGCCCAAAGTATGAAACACTTATTTTTTTTTTTTTGTTTGATACGAGCTTGGGAATATTTTTGAAGTGGGACAAAGATTGCAAGAGTTTTGCCAGATTCGAATTTTTTTTTACTGGAAAAATAAAAAGAACGCCTCAGCAACATAAGCTATCCTCTCCAGTTCATATTTTTATTACACCAATTTAAAGGGACACTCCATGCATTAACATGACAGTTATGGTTACTTCCAATTTCTCAAAATATCTTGGTTTTAGTTCTGGATACAAGAAATACCAAAATATAATTTTTAAAAAGACAAAATATTCAGTGTCTATTTGGAAATACGGGAAATATTGAGAAGCCCACAGATTGTATAACAGTGGCATTGTTTCTGTTTGGCTTTTACAGGAAGAGCTTGAAAGGGAAGGGATATGGGATTTCAATCGCTTGAGCCTTCCATATATTCGTCATGACATGTTGCAGGTAGCGGAGATTATTATTATTATTATTATTATTATTTTTATAGAGTTCATTACTTGAAGTTAGGTGCTGCACTGGCATTGCACTGAATGTCCTGTTAGTTGCTCAGGGGGGAATTGCTGTGTTTTCAGTTTTTTTTATTCTGTGACTGTGTGTTGGTCTGCGTGTTTGATCCAAGATGAGGTATGGCATTAGATTTGGAGAAACAATGCACTTGAAAAGATGTTGATTGGTCAATCTTATTACCTACATGTATGCCTGGTTCTCAATTAGCAGGCCTTGTTATTATAACAACTGGTTTAGATTTCTGTTTTTGTCTTTTTTTATTTTTTATTTTTTGCTCCTACAGATTTAGCTCTTAAAGTGTAAAGAAAATAGTCTCTTTAGTATCACTATTAAATTCATGGATTATTTGTTAATTCCAGGTTAAGTTTGGATCCTTGTGGACTCTCATCACCGCCACCTTCTTAAATGAGTATCAGCCTCTCTGCTATGAGGTACTAATATTGATACTTATATGTTTGTTTGGAAAGAAAGAACCAACAAGGATAGTTTGAAGATCGCATTTAGTGGAACTGCTTTTCCAAAACAGTTGAAAAAGAAGCCCAACTTTTAATCATGATAATAATTGAATGGGATATTCTTTTTCCTGTAATAATTATCATATTACTTAAATGGGCTGGCCATTCCATGATCTTTACATGAAATTTCTGTTTGTATTTCCTTGTTGAAAGGGATTCATGGATTTAAAGGGAGGAGTTCATGTTTGAGGAGAATATCAGGTCTAAATTAATACAAACTATGTATTTGAGTTATTGATTCTGGGGGCAAGGTGGTCAATTGTAGTTTATAACACAAAGTGTTTGTGGTAACTATAGATTTCTATTAAAAATGAATTGTTTCTTTCTTTGTTCTCATACAAGCCTGTATAGACGTTACATCTTTCATTCAAGTCCCTAAACTATTCTATAATCCTTTTTACCAAAAGGACCCTACAAAATCCAAAATACTGAAAACATACATAAATCTCAACACTCTCCCTCAAGATGGGCAAAAGATATCCATCAAGCCCATCTTGTCACAAAACCTATCTAGATCTATTGAGCTAAGTCCTTTGGTGAGGCAATCAGCTACTTGATCTCCAGTAGCTACATGACTCAACTCCAATAGTCTACTTTCTAGCTTTTCCTTTATGAAGAACCTATCAATCTCCACATGCTTCGTTCTATCATGCTGCACAGGATTGTTGGCAATGCTAATTGCTGATTTGCTATCGCACCACAATTTCATTTGAGCTCCGTGATTTACCTTTAGCTCTTCCAACAACCTCTTCAGCCATACCATCTCAGCAACTCCCAATGCCATAGCCCTGTACTCGGCTTCTGCTGTCGATCTCGCAACAACTGGCTGCTTCTTGCTCTTCCAAGAGACCAAGTTGCTCCCTACAAACATGCAATAGCCAGCTGTGGACCTCCTGTCATCTTGGCAACTGGCCCAGTCAGAGTCACAATAGCCCTCAATGTTCATGTGTCCATTCTGCCTGAAAATCAAGCCCTTCCCTGGTGCACTCTTCAGGTACCTCAGAATGTGATACACTGCGTCCATATGGCCCTTCCTAGGGTCATGCATGTAGCGGCTCACCACGCTCACTGCAAATGAGATATCGGGACGTGTATGTGTCAAATAGATCAATCTGCCTACCAGTCTTTGGTACCTCTCATGATCAACCTGTTCTCCTGCTTCTGCACTTATTTTAGCCTTCACATCAATTGGAGAAACTGCAGGCTTGCAACCCAACATGCCTGTCTCTGTGAGCAAATATAGGACATACTTCCTTTGAGATAGAACAATTCCCTCTGCTCCACGAGTCACCTCAATCCCAAGAAAGCACCTAATCTGTCCCAGATCCTTCACCTCGAATTCCTTTTCCAATCTTGCCTTCAACTGTGCAATCTCTCCCTCATCATCCCCGGTAATGATCATATCATCGACATACACAGCCAGCATAGTAATGTGACCACCGTGTGATCAGCATTGATTTGCTGATAGCCCATGCCTACCATAGCCTTTCTGAACCTATCAAACCAGGCCTGAGGAGATTGTTTCAACCCATAAAGCGACTTCTTGAGCCTGCACACCTTACCCTCCGTTTGTTTTGTGCCAAAACCCGGTGGGACCTCCATGTACACCTCCTCCAACAAATCACCATGAAGGAATGCATTCTTCACATCGAGCTGGTGCAACTTCCACCCCTCATTCGCTGCTAAGGAAACAAGTGTCCGTACTGTGCTCATCTTCGCCACGGGTGCAAAGGTCTCATCATAGTCGATACCATAAGTCTGACTGTACCCTTTCGCCACCAATCGGGACTTGTACCGCTCAACCCGACCCTCTGGGCTTTGCTTCACAGTAAAGACCCACTTGCATCCAACCGCCTTCTTGCCTGGTGGTAGTGACACAAGCTTCTAGGTTTTGTTCTTAGCGAGAGCCTCAAGTTCCTCAAGCATGACAGCTTTCCACTTTGGATCCTCTTTAGCAACCTGCCAACACTTAGGAATATAGATAGTGTCTAATGATGCAATGAACGCTCTATGTACCGGTGATATGTGTGAGTAAGAGACAAACTGGGCAATCTCATTCGGAAAACCATATCGGTTAGGAGGAATGCCTGCATTCTCGCGAGAAGTCCTTCTTACTGATAGGGGAGTGGGAGGAGTAGAGAGAGGAATCATAGCACCTGTGTATTCTGAGTCTGAGGTGGATGGTGTAAGTGTCTCAGGAGTCGAATTAGGCACAGACAAGTGATGTGATTTTTACTACTACACAAGTAATAAATCCTAATTTACCCTCAATTCGGTTGCAAGTGTACAACCTTGTCAAGTAGTATTTAGGGATCGTCTCCACAGGGACAATTCGGAATATTAAACCTAACCTAACTAATTTAATTTAGTAAAAGGAAATAAAGGAATTTGTTTGTTTTCTATGATGGTTTGGTTTGTTGCTGATCAAATTGAATTAACTAAATTCTAGGTCTAAATGTGGTTTTAAACAAGAATGAGAAATTAGGGTCTCTTAGGGTTCCTATCCACTAATGTCACGATTAATTGATTTATTAAGGTTGTTCTTATAAATATGAAGGCACAGTCTAATGTTATCGGTATAAAGTGATATTTCTATGTTAATACCGTCTTTAAATTAGTATAAATGTCACCTCTCGGTACTTGGTTACACTAATCCAAAGTTATTAAGTCTTTAACTGTCCCAATTGGTATAGAAAGTTATTCGTCACCTCTCGGTACTTGGTACAATTTTCTAACCTATCGGGTTAAGCCCGTATAAGATGAGCGTCGCCTCTCGGTATTTAGCCTATCAAATACTCTTTTCTTTATGGTCAGGACTAAATATTCAATTTCTCAATTGTAAATACCGAATCCTAGGGTTTCATGCAATTTCGCTTAAGTCATCACAAACAAGTAATATAAAGAAAAGATCATACCAAGGAACAAGTAAATATAATATAAAATCAACTAATCCATGACATAAGTTTCAAGTTCTAACCCTAATCAACCCTAGAAATAACCTTAGCCAATCATGGCTGCAGCACACAAGAGAAATAACAAGTAAAAGAGTTCTAAGAGAAAGAAATCAATGTAACCGCTCGAAGAATTCGCTATCTTCTTCTCCCTTCTTTTGTCTCTCCTTTTTCTCCTTATTCTCCTGTGCTTTTCTCTCTTTCTAATGTCTAAAATTCGTCCCTAAAACAGTTCTACAAGTCCCTATTTATACCCAACTCAAAAACCTAGAAATAACCAACTAAAAATAGCAAATTCGGGCTCTGAACCGCCTTATTACGGGCCGCAATAACTTTATTGCGGGCCGCAATGTACTGTAGCAGTTAACAGACTGCGCAGAAAAATTCTGAAGAGATCCTTGCGGGCCGCAATAAAAGTCCTTGCGGGCCGCAATAAATTTCTTTTATATTCTTAGGTTGTAGATCTTCTCGTTAGCTTTCCAAAAAGTGGTCACAAGCCTTAATCGGAGTTACGAGTCAAAAGTTATAGCCGTTTTAAGTTCAGACTCTATTTTTGGCTGACTGCTACAGTGCATTGTGGGCCGCAATAAATGTATTGCGGGCCGCAATAACTGTGCTGTAAATGAAGAGGCTCTGACTTGTTTGGTTGCGGGCCGCAATAACTCCATTTCGGGCCGCAATAAATGTTGGCAGAAGCTCATTTCTTCGTGCTAACTCACCCGTTTTGCTTCGTTAAGGTCCAAACACTTGATTACCTGTAAAACAAACATAACTAGGGCAGTAACTTGAACTTTTGGACATTTCTAACCTAATTAAACCTAATTTAACCAAAACTTGGCTTAATTTACATACCTAACCCTAGGTTTAAATAGATACAATTTTGGCTTATCAACAAGGGACTTGTCACAGGTGGCACTGTAGGCACGGCTCCCTCACTCTGCTTATTCCTTCTCACATACACCTCACGGTATCTCGACTCCCCCTGAGCTTGAGTCCTACCATCTTCGGGTCCATTTCTCTCAACTTCCGGCTCACCCGCCGAATCCTCCCTTTGCGGTTCAATCCTGGCCGAATCCTCCTTTTCTGGCTCACCTCTAGCTGGATCCTCATTTTCCGGCTCAACCCTAGCCGAATCCACCAGTGGGCAAGGAATACCACCCACACTCACCATCCTCCTCTCACCATCACTACTACTCTCCCCCTCTCGCCTCATACCTCCTGTATCGAGCGAGTCTCCAAAGGGTGATGTAGTCTCTTAGGAGTAGTAAGGTTCGAGCTCGCGGAATGTAACATCCATACTCACAAACAATCTTCTCTCTACCGGACTCCAGCACACATAACCCTTTTGAGTAGCTGAGTACCCCACAAAGATACACTTCACAGCCCTCGGATTCAATTTTCCAACATTTGGTCTGTTGTCTTTCACAAAGCACAACCAAATACCTTTGGATGAGGATTACCCGCATTATCTCCTTTCAACATCACACATGGAGTCTGCCAGTCCAACACTCTAGATGACATTCTGTTGATCAATTGTGCGGCTGTCAGAACTGCTTGTCCCTACAAATATTTCGGAACATTCATCGAAATCATCATACTCCGAGTTACCTCAAGAAGATGCCTGTTCTTCCGTTCTACTACTCTATTCTGCTCTGGTGTGTATGGACACGTGGTTTGATGCTGTATCCCTTGGGATGACAAGTACTCCCCAAATGCCCTGTTGGTGTACTCTGTTCCATTGTCAGACCTCAATATATTCACAACTGCACCGTATTGAGTCTGAATCATTTTGTGAAAGTCCTTGAAACAAGCAAACACATCACTCTTGTTCTTCATTAGATAAATCCAAGTCACACGAGAAAAACAATCGATGAAGGAGACAAAATATCTGAACCCATTCACAGTAGTCGTAGGACAAGGCCCCCATACGTCTGAATGAACCAGATTAAAGGCATGAGAACTCCTACTTCCTGAGCTTACATACGAACTCCTTGTATGCTTCCCAAACTCACATCCATCACATACAAGTTTCTGTTTGTCAGCTTTCTCATACTCTGATGGATACAAACGTTCCAGTAGGCTGAAGGAAGAGTGCCCCATTCGCTGATGAATCAGAAGCAACTCATCCTCCACACTCACCCCAGATCCTCCTGCCCCCACTCTATCGACCACAGATGCCAGCGCTGTGTCCATCCCTTTTCTATCCATGTACCACAACCCATCACGCCATGTACTAGTCCCAAGTATTCGACCCGTCCCCTTCTCCTGGAAGACCATCTTCGGAATATCAAAGGTCACGATGCATTTCTGCTCACGGATAATAGCACTAATGGACACCAGGTTTACCGGAAAGGAAGGAGCATGCAACACATTGGTCAGAGTCACTGAATCGGTACATTTTACGGTACCCATACCAACTATGGGCGGAGCTGTACCATCTGTGATATGAACGCTCTCTGAGACTGCTAGGCGAGTATAGGAAGAAAACTCTCCAACAGTACCAGTCACATGGCGAGATGCACCAGAGTCGACTATCCAATCTGGTGATCTCGTGGTGGGTATAGAGGCTAGAGCAAGGGTATCATGAGTACTTGTAGCTGTGTGGGCAAGGGAAGCAAAGTTACCCCTGAATGAAGTAGAGGTTGATACATCATCTCTCACGCTCTTCATATCACCCATCAGCTTCTGCCTGTTCCTGAGTCCCTGAGAATAGGCCTCCACGAGTGCCTGATCCTCCTCTGTAAGGTCCCCACCAGCTTTTTCTTCCTCCTCTGCAATTGATCCCACTCAGATCTACGCCTCACGTATCAATCAAAGTCCGAATTCCTCCTATTACTCTCTTAGACCCGATCTTACACTGTTAAGATCGAGATCCACATCATCTCCCCCTTTCTTCTTCTCTTTCTTGACCCGATCTTGATCCCTCAAGACGAGTTCCACATTATCTCTCCCTTTCTTCTTCTTCTTCTTCTTGACTCGATCTTGTTCTATCTCATCAAGATTCGAGTTCAAAACCCGATCAAATCTCGATCCAAACCCGCTTCTCGGGTATCGTGGGGTAGAGGCCCCCCACGCCGGCCAAATCAACACAAAGAGGTTACCTTTGGTGACCGACCGACTTTAGAAAAAGAGAAAATCGAGCGGCGCGATACTGTAGCGACCCGGTTACTGTAGCGGCGCGGCACTGTAGCGGGGTTAGGTTTAGGTTTTGTAAGGCTCTGATACCATATAGTTATCTATTAAAAATGAATTGTTTCTTTCTTTGTTCTCATACAAGCCTGTATAGGCGTTACATTTTTCATTCAAGTCCCTAAACTATTCTATAATCATTTTTACCAAAAGGACCCTATAAAATTCAAAAAACTGAAAACATACATAAATCTCAACAGTAACTATGTTTTTAAAAAAGTGCAAATCATGCTGTTTGTTAATGCTTGAATTGTGGTGATCTTGTGTTTTGTTATCCTTATAGGATCACAAATAATTTCCCTACATTAGAACCCTTTTTGTCATTCTCAGTTGGCTTACTGTTAACTGCAGTTCAAAGAGGATTGCAATACTGAGAAAAAGATAATTGCTAAACTCAAATCCAGTTCTGAGAGGTCATTATGGGCTGAACAAGAAGATGAGATTAGACGTGGCCTATTTGACCTTATACAGGTAATTAGAACATTGCCTGCTGTAAAAATGTTTTTTCCTTGCTACGACATCCATTTAAATTCAATTACCAGAATGTGTTTGAATCTCTTTGCAGAATATTGTTCTTATTAGAGACCCAGAAGATCCCTGCCAATTTTACCCTCGTTTCAATCTTGAAGATACATCAAGCTTTGCAGATTTAGATGAACATAGGTAATTTCTAAAATGTTGCGTAGTAATTCTACAAATTGTTCATTTGGTGGTTAATCAGGAAGCAATCTACAAATGAAGTACAATGGCACACACAGAGGTTCCTCACATTAGCTGTAGCTGATAAGGGTCTTATTCTTGAATTGAATGAAGTAAAACCAGAAGAAAAGGAAACATGAAGGCTTGACTGATATCTATCCACAATGTCAAAGGAAATGTGTTCTTTTACACATTATACCCAACACATCAATGTAATTGCAAATAAAACCTTACATTTCTTGTACACGCACCCTTGCCCCACTGATAACTATGGTAAATTTAGCAAAAGCTGACTAATTGACCATATATTTTACTATCAACTTGTCCAAGAGAACTTTATTGTCATCTCTCTTGGAATTAAATAGCTAATTCTGCTTGGATTTACTTTTTGTCTGTTTAGGCTTTGGAAAAGAGCTCAACAGTTACTGATTTTGTCTATATTTAACAGATTAAACCTTTTCAGTAATTTTGTATTGTAATTGGAATGCAGTACATGCTTATAGTTCATTGCCTTTTTTAGTCACTCTGCTTTATATATTGCTCCAGTTAATTTAGTTTCTTTAATTCTCTTTTGTAGCAAAAATGTGCTTAGAAGACTGTACTACGATTACTACTTTGTGCGCCAAGAGAACCTCTGGCGCCAAAATGCACTCAGGACTCTGCCTGTTCTACTCAATTCTTCAGATATGATGGCATGCGGCGAAGATCTCGGCCTTATTCCTTCTTGTGTTCATCCTGTCTGTACCATTCCTTGTTCATTTTAAACGAAGTCCCAATTTGACCTTAATTAAGTCCTTTGTTTTTGCACTTAGATCCAAATCAGCCTTGATTGGGCTTCAGTTTTTATATAAATAGTTTAACAATCAGTAAACCTTCAATGAATTATCAAATGCACGAACAACAAACCAGGAGAAGATAAAAGAAAAGGAAAAAAAAATAAAACTTGATAAAGAGGTATAAATGCTGGTTTAATTAGCATTCAAAATACTCCTATACTTTACTGGCTGGTACATGTAAATATCAAACTCATCTGTAACAGCATTAACCTAGTGTGATAAGTCTATTTTATCACTGAAGATCAAAATAGTGCCTTGACATGTTTTCTTTTTTCATGAAACTTCTCTTAGTAATTAGTTCACTAATTAATGAATTGTCTAAATTTTGTTATCAGGTCATGCAAGAACTGGGTTTGATAGGATTGCGAATCCAAAGAATGCCTAGTGAACCAGACCTAGAATTCGGCATCCCATCGAAGTACAGCTATATGACGGTACAATCTTTCTTCAGAAGTCTTTTGTATCATTCCATACTGTTATGTCCCTGTACTCAAACCTTAGTGGCACAGTCACTAATTGGTGATGGGTTGGTAATTTTTTTAAGTTCTGAATTGAGATAGGCCAAGTTTATCCTGTGCCTGCAAAGCAGCAATATATCTTATATACCCTATGAAAACTGAAATTATCATGGATCCCCTTGCAAAGTAACCAATATATCAAAGAACACCGTTCTAGCACTAATGATATTTTGTAGGAACGTCTGTAATATTTTGGTGGTTTAAGAGGGTGAATATGTTCTGTAGTTTAAGAGGGACATCTGTGATGGTGGTTTGATGGGATATTTATGATAATTTCACATTTGCAGGGATATAAATGATACTTTGAGTGTAATTTGTCCAGTTCGATAGCAGTAAAGGATTTCAAAACAGAAGCCAAACAAATAAACAAAAGTATCCGACCACTGATGATCTAGGCCTGGTTGGTTACAGCTGACTAAAGAAATTTGCTAAGTACAGGCAATGTCTGGCAGTCTGGCTTTATTTTATTTATTGGAAAATTACTCCTAGTTTTTTTAGAATAAAATAGCAGTAATTTAAGATTAAAAAATATTGCTAGGTTTGTGCTCCATCTTGCCACGACTGCTCAACCCTTCGTGCATGGTGGGAGGAGGATGAGGAGAGAAGGTGCCGTTACTTTAAGACCATTGTTGGGGTCAATGATATGCCTCCACAAAAGTGCACCCCAGAAGTTGCATACTTCATTATTCAGCAGCACTTAGAGGCTCCCTCCATGTGGGCCATTTTTCCACTTCAGGTACAACCTTGGTAGTTTTTTTTTTTTTTAATATACTATTCACTATAATACTTGACATTTGTAGCATTGTAGCATTAATGAGTTGCAAATGTTTCTTTCTTGGGTCTTAGTCAAGAAGGTTCAACTGTTATCTTTAATTCACTGACTATATTGCCCTTGATTTTTTAGTGTTTAAGTCTAATCTGCAATATTGGGATTTGCAATATTTGGGATTTTCTGATCATCATAATTTATAAAACAAACCCGCAATCTTTGGGATTTGCTTTAAGTATGAGATGTTTTGTAGTATATTCATCCGCTAAGGTAAGTGTTAATTTGCTAAAATAAATGAACAACAGCATATTATTATTATAAAATGATATTATTTTTAGTAATAATAATGATATTCTTAATAATATTAAAAATGACAATAACCTTTAAGATGCTTCTTTTATTTATTCAGGACATGTTGGCACTGAAAGAAGAATATACTACCCGGCCAGCAGCTGAGGAAACAATAAACGATCCCACCAATCCGAAGCACTATTGGCGATTCCGTGAGTTCATTTACTAAATATTTGCTGTTTTTAGTTTTCCCCCTTTTAGGAGTTGTATGCAAGACTTTGATAAATTACTCTACAACATGATATCATATACCAGTACCACTAAATTTTTTTTTTTAAAACCTTGGCAGCGGCTGCCAAGTGATTGTATTAAATGAAAAGATACAGTTACATTGTTCAAAACAACTCAAATCCGAATTGCGCACATTACTAACAGCACTTCAACAAAATTATTTCAAAAGCAGACTACCCTTCTTCATATTTTATAGTGAGATATATATCACGAGGAAGGAGGATTTGTTGGGCATCATTTCAAAGTCAAAATTAAATGAGGGTACAGAGGACACTATTTTTTTTTTACCTTTTCTCCCTGCTTATTTTGGTAGAGGTATATCTGATGCATCCTGTTTTATAAGGTTATATGTTCCACCTATGTAAATATTATGTGAGTTTATCAAGAAATTAAAGTGAAATAAATTTGATATAACCATGCAGGTGTGCATGTGACAATGGAGTCTTTGCTGAACGACAAGGAACTGCAGCTTATCATGAAGGACCTTGTCCGAAGTAGTGGGAGGTCATTTCCCGGTAAAGAAATGGAGGTCAAAATTGTCGCAAGTTCTGGAGATAAAGCTGTCGAAAGTTCTGGAGATAAAGTAGTACAGTGTGCACCAGTGAATGGTAACACCATAACATGTTTAAAATGTTAGGTCTCCCTTCTCTCTCTATTCATCCAAAACCCAGCCACAGATACGTTAGTAAATAAAAATATCCTTTTCTGATGCACTTTTGGGCTGTTAAAATAAAATGACTTGTTGGTAATGTGTAATTGATGGTATCATCTTCGTTGTTGGTACAAATGTTAAATTTAGTAAAATGATTTGTACTATGCACCGAATTAGTTGGCTTCTCTTAATTCCTAGTCGTTCTAATTCATTTTCTTTTGGGATCACTTGAGCCTGCACACTGCACGAATTTGTATCCTTTGCATTAACGGAACATGCGTTAATAGATCTGGACTGTCCGATTGAGATTTGCATTATATTAAAGGGCTTTGTGCGTCATAGGCGTGGGCTGGATTGGCTCCGATTCTAATCAGACGGCTGAGATGCATTAAACTCAAAAGATGCTCTGTTTCCAAATTATCCAACACCTGCTGATAAACCTAGTGGACCAGATTTCTGTTTCCAAATCATTTTCTTTTGGTATCTGCTAATAACTCCTTTGCTGCATCAATGGCAAAACACACACACCCTTCCTTAATCCTTACCCCTTCCCACCTTTCAAAAAGAGAACATCTTCATTGGAGGACACATTGTCTATTTTGAAGTTAAATAATTTATTGATTTTTTTTTTGAGAGAAGGCCCTTAGGCATTTTATTGAATTAAAAAACATTCTACATTACATGATCTAAAATGCTAGAGGAATACATAAAAACAGAAAAGTAAATCTTACACTACATCTAGAACTATTAATTCAGAAATTTAAAAAACATCAAAAGTAAATGAAGTAAAATCCAGTTCCCTACGCAGCTCCATTTGTTGCTCACTGTCTACTTGCCATTTAATAACAAAATGCTGCATGTGCCTTCTCATCCAGTTTGCTACCATGTGAGATAGCTGTAGCCTACTGCCTACACCTTCAGGTGTATTTCACAATCACAGAGGTCCCCATTTGGTCCATCTCAGTGATGCATTTTTTCACCGTTGGTACTGCCTTCCAGGATGGTACATCTCAGATATGCACTATTCCCTAAACCCTAAACACTCTCACAAATAATTTATTGATGCAGTAAACTCAAAAGATGCTCTGTTTCCAAATTATTCAACACGTGCCGACAAACCTAGTGGACCAAATTTCTGTTTCCAAATCATTTTCTTTTGGCATCTGATAATAACTCCTTTGCTGCATCAGTGGTAAAACACACACACCCTTCCTTACCCCTTCCCACCTTTCAAGAGAACATCTTCATTGGAGGACACATTGCCTATTTTGAAGTTAATAATTTATTTTATAATTTCTTACTATTTCACGTGAGAATTATAAAAGATGGTTTTGTTAATGAATAATAAATATTGCTTACTATATTTATGTGTATTTACAAGGCAAGATTTGTTATAAGGCAAGTATGTGATGGTGTGAAATAACTAGGGCAAGAAATTTTTTTCAAATATGGCATCTTCTGGATTTATTTCTTGTTTTTAGCTATCTTGTATTAGGAAATTATCATGCTAGATATACAGAAAAATTCTTGTGATACTTTCTTATTTTACTTATGCTGATGGGTATAAAAAAAGATGCCTAGGTTGTGTAAAAAAATATATACAATGTATTAAATTCTTATGAGCAATAAAATTGGGAGGGACATAGAGATTTATGGGAGTGTGGTGTCTTTCTTCTTTTCTATTGCCTTTTATGAATTTTTATTTCATAGTATCAGAGCACAGGTTCGATTCTCTAGTTTGCTGATGGCTATGCCGAAGGTGAGCTAGTGGGTCTAGCTTGTATTTCTACCTCGTTATACCTCCTCTTACTATTCTTACTTTGGCTGTTCTGGATAATTACTTTACTTTACTTTGGCTTGAATTTTTAGTTACCAGAGCCTTGACACCCTAGTTAACTTAAAGTTAAATCTTATCTCTCTTCCTGTAACTCCCAACCATGGCCCTAGATGATGAGACCTCAACCCCGAAGTCTCCTAAAACCATTACCTTGCCTACAGATTTTCTTGATGCCTTGACCGATAAGATCACTAAGATTTTCTTGATGTGAAGAATGTTTTTTTTGCATGGTGATCTGGAAGAAGAGATATACATGGAAGCTCCTCCTGGAGTTGTGTTTCAAGGAGCAAAGGCATGCCGTTTGAAGAAAGCACTGTATGGTTTGAAGCAATCACCTCGTGCTTGGTTTGGGAAATTTTGTCATGCCATGAAACACTATGGGTTTAACAAAGGAGATTCTGACCACACACTTTTCTTTAAAAGAGATCAAGATAAACTAATTGTTTTGATTATTTATGTCGATGACATGATAATTACAGGAAATAATGCTGAAGAAATCAGGAAATTGGAGGAAAGATTATCTGAAGACTTTGAGATGAAAAATTTGGGGAGACTGAAATATTTTTTAGGTATTGAAGTAGCTCGCTCTAAACAAGGAATTGTATTGTCACAAAGAAAGTATATCTTGGATCTCTTAGGTGAAGTAGGATTATTAGATTGCAAGCCTGTAGATACCCCAATGATGCCAAACTATAAAATGGAAGAAACTCAAGACCAGGTGCCAGCTAATAAGGAGAGGTATCAACGATTGGTAGGGAAGCTGATCTACTTGTCTCATACTCGCCTAGATATAGCTTATGCAGTAAGCCAGGTCAGTCAGTTCATGCATAACCCTAGTGAGGAACATATGAGTGTTGTTGTGAGAATCTTGAAGTACTTAAAGGGAACTCCTGGTAAGGGTTTATTTTTTAAAAAATATGGGCACCTAAATATCTCAGGGTACACTGATACAGACTGGGCAGGTAATCGTAGTGATAGGAGATCCACTGGAGGCTACTTCACATTTGTAGGGGGAAATTTGGTGACTTGGAGAAGCAAGAAACAAAGTGTGGTTGCATTGTCAAGCGCTGAAGCTGAATTCCGAGCCATGGCTAAGGGAATTTGTGAGCTGTTGTGGTTAAAGAAGTTACTTACCGAACTTGGCTATCCTCCAAGACAGGCAATGAAATTATTGTGTGATAATAAGGCAGCTGTTGATATGGCGCATAATCCAGTACAACACAATAGGACGAAACATGTTGAAATTGACAGACATTTTATCAAAGAGAAAATTGAGACAGAAGTTATTGCAATTCCACATGTACGTTCTAGTGAATAGTTGGCAGATATCCTCACCAAAGCTGTGTCAGGGACCATATTTCATGACATGTTGGTCAAGTTGGGTATGTTTGACATGTACATACCAACTTGAGGGGGAGTGTTAAGGAATAATAAATATTGCTTACTATATTTATGTGTATTTACAAGGCAAGATTTGTTATAAGGCAAGTATGTGATGGTGTGAAACAACTAGGGCAAGAAATCTTTTTCAAATATGGCATCTTCTGGATTTATTTCTTGTTTTTAGCTCTCTTGTATTAGGAAATTATCATGCTAGATATACAGAAAAATTCTTGTGATACTTTCTTATTTTACCTATGCTGATGGGTATAAAAAAAGATGCCTAGGTTGTGTAAAAAATATATACAATGTACTAAATTCTTATGAGCAATAAAATTGGGAGGGACATGAAGATTTCTGGGAGTGTGGTGTCTTTCTTCTTTTCTATTGTCTTTTATGAATTTTTATTTCAGGTTTTGCATAATTATCCAGCTTTTATATTGTTTATTTAATGCTAATAATAGCCTCCCAAGAAAAAAAAAAATATCATACATTATAATTATGATCACATATTGGATGAAGTCACAAAAAATCACATTCGCTTTTCACAAATGAAACGAAGTAAATCAAAAGCATTATTTTTTTCCCTTGCATTAACTATGCACAAGAGAATAGTGCATATATGGGTCAATTATTTATTTTTTATTAATAAGACGAAGTAAATTTAAGACAGTAATTATTGAGAACAAGACTGATATTTTTTATGTTAATTCTTAACTGGACCTGTGATTCTGTGATTCTCTCTGTCTCTCTGTCTTCAAAGAGGAGGACAGAGAGGAAGAGAATCGCAGCGAATCTCAGCTCTTATTGAGGAAGAGAATCGCAGTAGATCTCAGCTCTTATTTGTTGTTAGACAACACATGTATATAACTAAACAGTTGAGGAACTAATAATGCGAACAAAAACAGCACATCAAATTCATCATTTGATAGCACGTGGAGTCACTGCTGCTTATAGCAGCTTGATAAGACACCTCACTTCTTTCTTGGAAGGGTGGGTTCGATCCCTGCTAAAGGCTGAAAATAGTATGTGTATGAGGCCTAAGGACAATTCTCCAAAAAAAAAAAAAAAAAAAACAGCACATGTGGAGAAGCGCAGAGGACCCAAATTGATAGATCGATTCAAATTGAAGAGAACGGTTGCCTGTCATATTCATACGTATGAATGTATGATTTAATAGATCGATCCGAATTGAATTTGAACAGAACAAAAGTTGATCGATCCGACTGCCCCATCGTACACGGCGTAAATTGCATTAATTTTTGTGCGGCATAATTATTATGTTTTTTTGTTTTTTATGAGAAAAACTGACAGTAGCTATCAGCTATTATTATTGTCTTTTCCTGGATACAGGATACTATATTATATTACGCATCTTTTTGAATATCTGTTCGAATCGGAACCAAATCTGCTTTTCTCCGGAAGGAATATATTTATCTTCGTCTTAACTATTTAAATATTTTTTAAAGTTCAGATTTTGAGATAAAATATATTGTTTTTCTCTTTTCTTCAAAATCTGAACGGTCCGGTTACTATTTCACTAAAAAGAACATAGAGTTGACATGAGTTAGAAAAAAAAATATTAATAGGTATGCAAATATTTATTATTTACGCATTTTCAAAAACAGAGATGGATCTTAGTACTTCAAAGAGTTCTTTAATTAAGCCACCTCTATAATTTAATTTTTTTAATTATGTGCATTGAAAATTAACTAAATTTTCTTCTTCTTTAAGTTTTTATATAATTCAGCTCTCATCATGACTGCAATGATTAAAGTTACTGTTCGTGATTCGATTCGAGTTTGATTCGAAAAAGTTTGTAAAAAAATCAATTCGAAATAGTTCGAAATTAATTCAAATCAAATTTAAACTGGAATTGGTTCGCAAACTATTCTAGTTAGAATCTCAAAGTAACGTGAACCGTTGATTTTCGTTGATGACTTAAAAGTTAAAATATAAGGTCACTCAGCCATAAGTCATAACTCGTAAGTCGTAACTCTCGCTCTCAGTTCTAAAATCCTAGACAACTTTCACCTCTCGCTTTCGGCGACTACGATCACTCTTCCTTATCATAAAAAAGTTCATAAAAGATTTGAAATTGAGTTTGTAAAAAATTCGATTCGAAATTAACTCAAACCAAACTTAGTTTGAAATTAATTCAAACAAAACTCAAACTGGAATAAGTTCAATTCGGTTCAATTTATTTGCAACCCTAATTGGAGGACTTGAATATAAATTCCACTTACTACATTATACATTTTACTTATTTTTTTAGCTTTCTATCTAAATTTTTTAGTTCTGCTCTTGCGCACGGGGAGGCACGCAAATAGTATTTGTGCTACTATTTGATAGAATTTAGTAAAATTTGATATAATTTGAAAGTGCGCAGAACCACCCCTTACAGGTGCTAAGATAATATCTCTGTACCTGATAACATTGAATTTGTTTTTTTTTTTTTTTTTTGAAATAGTAACTAAAAAATTTGGGCTTTTTTTTTTGAAATAGTAACTAAAAAATTTGGGCTCTCTCAATTCTCAAAAGAACTTTATATACTCACTATTTTTTTAATGTTTTAAAAAGAAAAGGTAAAGCAAGTGCAGAATCGTAAAATATAGGGACCTAAACCCTAAACTATAAATTTAATATAGGGGACATATAATTTAGTTTAGTTTAGCCTTTTTTTAGCGGAAAAACAAGAAATATTAATACTTCAAAACTATAAATTTAATGAAACTTTGTTCATTAAATCGTCTTCTTCTTCGCCTAAGCTGTTGCCCGAGGGAAAAAGTTATAAATAGAACTAGGTTTTATTTTTTTCAGGATTGTTAAACTTTCTTCTTTTGTAAGCGGTACAAGTCGTATGGTACCAACCAAAAAACACTATAAGATAATTTCATATGAAATCGGTCGATATAATCCACTTTATCAACCAAAACAAAATAAAAAAATCTCCTCTATTTTTTTTTTTCAAAACACAACAAGAATGAAACACTTTTTGCGAGGATAAAAAAGTGATTTTTTGCGACGGACTACCCTCATTGTTCAGCTTTTTCTTTTTGTGATGGACTACCGTCATGAATACGCTTTTTTCCTCGCAAAAAAATATTTACTTTGTTGTAGTGAAATCTGATTAAAAAATCATGATATTTAAGTTGAAAAGCTTGACTCAATATTTCATTAAAAAACACCTTTACATAAAACCGAAAAAAAAAAAAAATTTCTTATAACATTGCTATCTGTCTCCCCTGTGCGCGGCAATTAACTCCCAGGTTTAGAAAAATTAACTCAAGTTTAAAGAACTAAATAGGATTGCTGATTCATAATAGATAAGTAATAATTACTACAAATTTTAAGAACTACCCTTTGGTTTAGTGACAAAGACACATAGTCTCTGTGTAGGAGATTCATGCATATGAGTTCGAAATTCAGATAGGAGAAATATTTTATTGTAATAACAAAAGGTGTTCAGCAAATTGGATAGGCTTAAATTTTAAGCTCCACTTCCTTAAGCTTAAAATTACTTTCTTAAGCCTCTTTTTATTCACTTTCTTAAGTTTGTTCTCATTTTTAAACTGACATAACTTAAGCAATTGAGCTTGCTTAATTAAAAAGCTAAAGACTCACTTTCTTAAATTTCTCTTGCCCATCCATCTTGCCAAATATTTGGGTAGTGTTTGGCAAATTTAAAACTCAATCCCTTGGGTGAAGAAGCTCTAAAGAGGATGTGTCAAACATTATTAAAAGTATTAAATAGTTAGGTGGCTTGACCTCCAATTTTACTCAAAAAAAAAAAATACTACAAATTTTTACTCTTTTCAATTTTCAGATGTTGTTATTTTTAAACAAAGCAAAGGTCAAGAGGCACTAACAACAACTGTTTTGTTTGAATAACCGGTAGTGGAGATGTCATTATCAGCTGTATTATCTACAGAACCGATGGTGTTGTGTGGAGATGTCATAACCAGTGTTGATTAGATACTTATTTTGGATATGTTCTTAATATTGAAACTAGCCATAAATATAATTCATTCATTGACACACATAACACAACAATTGATAATAACATCACATAATATAAAGTGCACTATTTACAAACATATATACTACAAATGTACTTAATTTAAATTGTAAACATACAACAATCAATAAATAAGGATGGACAAAACTGTCTGAGTTATGACAAGATTTATGTAGACTGTTTAGATTCAAATGACCGTTTAAATTAATTCAAATTCAAATTAAGTTGTACGAATCTCAACACAAATTAGACAATTTTGTTCTGACTTGGAAGAAACAAAACTCGCTTCATTTATTGCCATAACAAGTAACATATCAACATATTGTTGAATTTATTTTAGCCTAGTCTGAATTATTTGAGAGAAGCACATCACTTATCAATTTCTGAAAATTAACAAATGAGGGCCCACCATTTTGCGTCGCCATGGCTGCACTCTCCTTCCACTTCAGTGCTCTCTCTTTCATCTTCTTCCCCTTCTCTCCCCCCATTATCTCTCTTATCATTACTTCCACCTCAATTCTTTTTACATTGTTATCAATCTCCATTCCTATCCCCCATTCAGTGCACACAAACCGGCAGTTTGTCTGTTGCTCTGCAAAGAAAGGCCAACTAACCACCGGCACCCCACCGGATATAGTCTCTAAAGTCGAGTTCCATCCGCTGTGCGTGAGGAAAGCCCCGATCGCCGGGTGTTTTAAAACTGCCTCTTGCGGGCACCAGCTTGCTAACATGCTCCTCTCTTTTATTTCTTCCAAAAATTCCTCTGGTAAAACCGCAGTGTTGCCCCTAACAAGATCTGGCCTGATTATCCACAAAAACTCGTATCCGGTATTCATTAACCCCCATGCAAACTCTATCAATTGCTGGTTCGTCATGACCGTCACACTACCGAAATTGACGTACACTATCGACCCTGCCTTCTTTCCTTCAAGCCAGTCGAGACAACCAGGTTGCAGCTTCCAAAGGTTTGAACCGAGCGACTTGAGCGAGCTCTCCTTTATTTGGTGTGAAAGCATTGAAACGGGTCCTATTTCGTATATGGGAGGCAGCATTGTTGCAATTTGGTCTAAAACTGGTTGTTCAAATTCGCGAAACGTATTAATTGCAATAGCTGATGCGGCAGATGCCTGATCCATTATGTAAAGGACATACTTGATCATAATGTCATTTGGATTGGTTGTACGAATGAAGCTCGGGAAGTCTTTCAGCCTCATGTTATTAAACCCCGGCACGAAGTCGACTGGCGTGTCGAGATATCCGTTGTTTAGCTGATCCATATCTGTAATTAAAAGAGGACTTAAAAAATATATATTAAATTTCAGAATAAATCATGAGTATATTAACAAAAATGGCTAGTTATCTATATAATCAATCATGAAGTGTGCAGTGTACATATATACCTTTCAAAGGAATGAGACCTTTCTCCAGTAGTGTCCGGTAATGGAGGTAACCGAGTAAACCACAGGCGCTGGCTGTCCATAGCAACGCACATGGGATCCCTATCTCCTTTGCTGCACCCATGGCAAAAGACATGGCGAAATCTGCGAAAACACATGTCACTTTAGGAATGACTGGATCCGACTCGTTGAGCCTACAAAGGAGGTCCCTGAAGTATGGGAGGCCTTTGTTGGTCACGATGGATTCACATAGAGACGGTACATCTTGCGTCACGTCTTCGTCTGAGAAAGGAAGCCCATCGGGTATCGCCGTGAATTGGAAGTCAGGAAGTCTGTTGAGACCAGTAGGATCACCTGAAAATAAGTCATAAAAGGGTCAGACAAATCACCCTTGTCGGCGCCTTGATTCAACGGTGGCTTAACAAAACAGTAAAATCAGCAGCTACCATTGGATCAACAATTTTGTAAAATACTTAATAAATAGTAAAAAAATTCAGAAAAATGTAAAGCACATATTAATATGGAGAACAAGATGAACAGTTTGGATCGACCGTTTGGATTTTGAAAAGTTGAATTTGGACCGTATGTATTTCAGCCCATATACATTCGAATGCACATTGGTCACTCTCTCTCTCTCTATATATATATATGTGTGTGCACCAACTTCTGGTACATGCTGTGGTGGTTAGTGATTACTAATCATTAGTATACGTACTCAAATGCTACGCATGTGTTTAAGTAAAACAGACCGAATTGCAAAAATCATGTGGAAATGGGTACAATTGCAAAAATCTTGGTGGATGCAATCGGTACCAATCACACAGGACACGATCAGACCATGGGAACTACACACTGCATCAAATTTCTAGAAAAATTTGAAACAAAATCAACACTTCATGGAGATCTCGATACAGTTCAAGGTATGTCAGGGTGCTAATGTCAGGTTTTGGAAGGACTATTGGATGATACGGCCTTTATACACAAGATACAAGCTGTTGTATGAGACAACAACTCAAAAGGATATTACAGTACAACAAGCCAGAGAAGGGGGGGCTGGAACTTGCATTACCAGAATCTATGACACAGGAAGCAACACAGGAACTGCACGCACTGCAGATGGAGCTCAATACAAGGCAACACGATCAGGTCACACAAGACAGGCCCATATAGAGATGGGAAAAGGAAGGAAATTATACAGTTGCTTCCTTTTACAGAGTAATGAACCAGGGACCACAGATAGCTAACCAAATGCATAGAATTTGGGAAATCAAGGCGCCTACAAGGGTGCAAATTTTACTTGGCTGATGCTTCACAATCGCATACTCACAATAGATAACTTGAGGGCAAAAGGATGGATAATACCCAATATGTGCTACCTGTGTAGAAAAAAAACTGTGAATCAGTAAAACATATCTTCCAATTCTGCCCTTACACGGAAAGAGTGTATCAACAAGTTAGAAGAAGGTGTGCAGGCCAATACCAGTACAACAACAATTTCAGACGAGCAATACTGCATTCAAATCATAAAAGGGTCAGACAAATCACTACTACAATATATTTCATCATATGGAGAGAGAGATGCAGAAGAGTATTCAGAGATGAGTCAAAGCCGCCGGGAATTCTAATGTCTAAAATCACACAAGAATACAACACCTGGTTTCCAGAAGTCACACACAATGCATCGGCAAGTTCACCTTCATAGAGAGAGTAAGCTCAATGTGGAGCATTTCACTGATTGTTTACTTACAGTTCACTTTCTATTTCTTTTCTTCTTTGTTTTAACTAGCTTTAGCCATATTTCTTTCTTACAGTATTCAAACATTTAAATTCTGTCAAAAAAATGTAAAACCGGACACAGCTTGTGTCATGATTAATAGAAAATGGAAGCCGGACTTCCAATTTTTCTTGTAAAAAAAAAAAAGTAAAACAGACCGAGGGAACGGAGGAGGCGGCAGTGGTTGTATTCAGTGTTGACGAAGGTGACGTGGAAGCCGGAGGAATGAAGCAACTTGGCCACTGTGAGCATAGGTGTTATGTGGCCTTGTGCTGGGTAAGGCATGCACACCGCATGGGGTTTGCTGTCAATGGGAATCGAACCCATGGCTGTCTAGTGTCTACTAATAAATTCTCTCTAGTTACTTTGTACAGAGAATTGTATGATATATCTCTCTCTTTACTCTGACGGATATGTACATTTATAGCCTGGGTCTGGCAATTTATAATTGGTCTTACGTATGAATGTACGATTTAATAGATCGATCCGAATTGAATTTGAATAAAACAAAAGTTGATCGATCACTATTGGAAAATATGGAATCAATATCGGTTATATATTAGTATCGGATTACAACCGATCCTGATGAAGGCAATACTGATACTACAATAATATGGATCGGTTGTTTAATATAACCGATCCTGATGTTATATTGGATCTAAATTTTTTTTTTTTTTTATTTGGCCAGCTTCCATATATATTTGCTGGCCAACATAAAATATATTTTTTATTTACCATTGATTTATTGAAGCTCAAAACCAATTAAGAACACAAAATAAAATTCATGAAACACAAAAAGAAGTACAATAGTTGAAGAAATTTGGTGCAATAGCAAAATAAAATGCATGAAATTTTGTAGTGTGGTGGTCCTGATAAGAGCATTACATCTCATCCTTGATGGCCGCAACAAGCTTCCTTCAACTCTTCAGCCACATGTATGGCATTCCCTCTTTTATCGTCTCCACCAGTGCAAACTTCAAAATCTGAACACATATTTATATAATTAATTGCTTGCTTGTGCATCTTTGATATACGTATTATTTAAATTGAAAGACAAGGAAAACCTAGCTAGCATACCTCAAAGTGTACCTCTTCACCGCCGATGAAATAATATCAAAAAGCCTTGCTCAAATGAAATAAATAAATAAATAAATTGAGAGGAGAGAGACAAAGATCGCTAAGTTGAGAGGCGCCGGAGACAGAGAGAGAGACAGAGGAGTTGAGAGGGGGGTTTGATTTTTGCTAAGTTGAAAATGAGAGGCGCGAAATGAAATTAAGAATCCTAGAAGAGGGAGAGACTGAGACAGAGAGAGAGACGGAGGAGTTGAGAGGCGGGTTTGATTTTCGCTAAGTTGAAAATGAGAGGCACAGAATGAAAATAAGAACCCTAGACAGGTTATATAGGGAGTTATTAGGATCGGTTAATTCGAAAAAACCGATCGTAAAAAGAATCAGGATCGGTTATTTCGAAATAACCGATCCTAAAAAGAATCAGGATCGGTTATTTCGAAATGACCGATCCTGATACTATCAGGATCGGTTAAATAAACAACTGATCCCAATACTATTAAGATTGGTTGTTTATAAAAACCGATCCTGATAGTATCAGAATTTGATATTTGAGAATTTGGTTATTTACCCGTGCCTAGTATATATAGGACTTGGCTGGGATAAAATAGTACCAAGTTCTTAGACATATGTATATGACTCGAGGCAATTTTTGTTTAAATTTACCTTTTGAAGTGAGTATTTTATCCAAGTAGCAACACCCACATGGTATCAAATTCGATTTAAACTAACATATCACAATACCACAGACATCTACATTCTAATAGTATGTTTGAATGTGTCAAGAATAAGAGATATTTTAGAATAAAAGTTATTTGGAATAACAATATATATTCAAACAACATTTTTGTTATTCAGAATAATTATAATAATTGTTATTTTTTATTCTTTGTAAATGTTGGAGTAGCTACCATTTGAAAGTTTGAAGAGAGTGAGAAAAATATTTCATTCTTAGATTTCCACTAATACAGTTCCGAAATAACAAAGTTGACACTTCTATTATTTTCACGTCATGGTAATTCGTTTGTGGCTCCACTTACCTATCTCTCATATTTAATTAGTACCTTGTTAACACTACTTTTTATAATTAATTACAGCAATATATTCACTATTCTAAATGTACAATCCGAACAATATTTTTACTAATCCGAATAGCACTATTTTTATATAAAACTAATCTTGATAGTATTTTTGAAATTTTTTTTTATTAAAAATTACATATCTAGATCAGTTTTTGAATAAGAACCGATCCAGATACATACTACCAAGATCGGTTTTTATATAAAACTGATCTTGATAATTTTTTTAAATTTTTTTTTATTAAAAATTACATATCTAGATCAGTTTTTGAATAAGAACCGATCCAGATACGCACTATCAAGATCGGTTTTTATATAAAACCGATCCTGATACTTTTTTTTTTTTTGGAATGAGGATCTGAAATCTGGATCGGTTTTTAAAAAAATAACCGATCCTAATAGTAGTAATCTGGATCGGTTGTTTAAAATAACCGATCCTGATGTTTTATTGAAGCTAAAAAAAATATTTTTATTTATTTGACCAGCTTCCATATATATTTTGCTGGCCAGCATCCTAAATATTTTTTTTGCACAGTAAGAAACAATAATCAAATATCATATACACATCATAAATTAAATATCATACACATCTTAAATTATAACAAAAAATTCATGTTCATACAAAGTTTTGTGAATCATTACATATTATAACAAGAAATTTAAATCCAAAAAAAATTAATTAACAAACATACAAGTGACTAATTGAGCTATTTCTTTAATTAACACACATTTATGCAATTAATGTAAAGCACAACAATAAAAAAAATCAATAATTACCTCTTTTGCAATCACATCACTTGAGATTAAAAAAGATCCTAAAAATAAAAACAAAGGTAACAATTAGATGGAAAAACATTTTACAATAAAAAATACAAAAAATGTGTTTTTAAAGTATAATAATGAGAAAATTAGATAAAGCTAATACCGTGATAGTTGATCGGCCGGATGATTAAGTAACTTGAGCGAGATGTCCTCAAGACTGTAAAACAATATACAAACACCATTAATTAATTTTTGAAACAATAAAAAAAATTAAAAACTGACACAATTGAGCCGGAGGTGCGAGAGGCTCGGCTTTGAGAGGAAGAGACGCAGAGAAAGAGAGAGAGAGACACGGAGGAGAGGGAGAGACGGAGACAGAGAGAGAGACACAAAGAGTACAGAGGGAGAGACGGAGACAGAGAGAGAGACGCTAAGTTGAAAATGAGAGGCGCGAAATGAAAATAAGAAGAACCCTAAGCAGGTTAAATAGGGAGTTATCATTAGGATCGGTTGTTTATAAAAAACCGATCCTAATAGTATATGGATCGGTTTTTTATAAAAAACCGATCCTGATACTAATTTTTTTTGGCGGGAGCAACTTTGAAAAAATTAGTATCAGGATCGGTTTTTTATAAAAAAACCGATCCTGATACTATTAGGATCGGTTTTTTATAAAAAAACGATCTTGATACTATTTTTTTTTCAAAGTTGGTTCTGCAAAAAAAAAAAAAAAATAATCAGGATCAGTTTTTTATAAAAAATCGATCCTGATACTATTAGGATCGGTTTTTTATAAAAAACCAACCCTAATAGTTTTTTTTTTTTGTTGCAGAACCAACTTTAAAAAAAAAAATAGTATCAAGATCGGTTTTTTATAAAAAACCGATCCTGATACTATATATAAGAAAGATCACTGAGGTAAACCCCACTCATATTGATGGTCTATCAACCATCAAACGGCTACCATTTATTTTCTTTTCTGTTTGGTAATGCATGTACACAGATAAATATTAAGAAAAATGTGAAAAATATAAAATTTATTTATTTGTGTTTGTATGGCCAAATCAACTCTACTATGATCAATTTTGTACAATTTTATTATTATTAATGGCATCAAATTGTTAAATGGAATGCAGACCGTTCATTTCTGCATGATCATCCAACGGTGGGTCTATAATTAAATGACATGTAATAATTTTTAAAATGATCAAGAT
Source organism: Carex rostrata (assembly GCF_964058835.1). Taxonomy (NCBI): domain Eukaryota; kingdom Viridiplantae; phylum Streptophyta; class Magnoliopsida; order Poales; family Cyperaceae; genus Carex; species Carex rostrata. The sequence continues at coordinate 3,477,949 of NC_135931.1, read as the reverse complement.
ATAACATGGAACATTAATAACGTAAAAGTGCCGAAGGCCCGACAACTGTAAGTTTTGATCCAACGTAAATTATTTACGGCCGTGCGATGTTGCTATATTGTTTTGCTTTGATGAACTAGTACACGAATCCCGAATTGTATCAAATTTTATAATGGTGAAATTAATATGACATTCTTTCATTTTAACGGTTCCGATCGACCAAATGCTAATATTTGTATTCGTTCCTTCACAACCCCACACAACAAGGGTTCAAGTCCTATGTATATTATTATATGACACAAGTCATTGATGCATCATGCATGATTGTATAAAAAAATTCAATAGTCAAAATGACTTCAAAATATAAAATAGTTTGTACGACAATTTCAAGATAAGTCTTGCCTCCTGTAATATGAAAAATAACATGATAAATTGTACGACAATTTCAAGATAGAAAATAGTTTTTTTTTTTTTAATTTTATAAAATCTTAAACGTATAAAAGTATGAAAGTATATGAACCATTAGATTTAAAATAAATAAGACGAAAAATATCTGCAGTCGGTTAAGAAAATGAATGATTTGGAAAGGATATATATATTTGTATAATATTTTGATTAATTTTGAGTAGTTAGGAGTTAGTAGTTAGTAGTTAGTATATAGTAAAGTAGTTAAGAATTAATCACATCAAAAGTATGCATGTCCATATCTAGCTAGAAGCTCGGCCTCAAGTTTGATCATATCTAGACGCTCGGCCTGCCATGCCCCTGTCCTACATTGCTCGCCTATTCAATTTCAACTATAAGACAAACATCCCTAAACTAATGCCGTGAGAATAAACCTCCCGGCTGCTAATCTAACATAATTACATTAAATTTGAAGTGAAATAACTATGGTATATATCCTTGATAAAGTTGTCTTTATTTAAATACTTTTATAAATTTTAATACTATATTTCTCAATATCTACTCTAAATTAATAATAATTTCTTAGTTCATATTGTTTCTTATTATGTATGTACAAATAATTTTTTATCAATTATTTACACAACTATATCTGTCCTATAAAAATAAATTAAAGCAAAGAAAACGAAAAGTAAAAACAAAAAATAACACTAGGATCAGATATTAGGATCGGTTGTTTATAAACAACCGATCCTCATAGTATTAGGATGGATATCATTTTTAAAATTATAAAAATTTTAGCGATGTTGTACCTATCTAAAAAAAATAAAAAAATTATAAAAATTATAAAATTTGGTACAATCCAAAAAATACTTCTAAATAATTACCCCATTCCATCAAATTAAAAATATATAATTTTTTTCCTTTAATGGGAGGATGAAACAAAAAGACGGATCATTAAGAGAGCACTTGACAAATTGAAACTACTCTGATCCTAACAACAACAAAAAAGAGACATCAATCAATATGAACAGGGTGCATGAAGATTTGAGACTTCTTGTTTTCAAAAGAATTTTGCAGTACAATGTCTACATTTTCGTAAAATACTTAATAAATGGTAAAAAAATTCAGAAAAATGTAAAATTTGATCTCCAAGCACATATTAAAATGGAGAACAAGATGAACGGTTCGGATCGACCGTTTGGATTTTGAAAAGTCGAATTTGGACCATTGGATTTTAACCCTCATATATATATATGAGGAGAGTTAAAATGCACACTCCATTTTGTGCTTCTAACGTGTACCCTCTCCTCATATCTTAATTTTCAAAGTTCAAGTAGTCGATTCGAATCTTCCAACGTGTTCTTCATATTAAAATATGCTTGGAGACCAAATTTTACATTTTTTTGGAATTTTTTTACTATTTTTTCAGAATTTTTGATTAAACTAAACAATAATAAAAAATTCAGTAAAGTGATGATTTTCAAAAATTCTGAAAAAATAGTAAAAAATGTAAAATTTGGTCTCCAAGCACATTTTAATATGAAGAACACGTTGGAAGGTTCGAATCGACTATTTGAACTTTGAAAATGAAGATATGAAAGAAGGCTGCACGTTAGGAGCACAAAAAGATGATGCATTTTAATCCTCCTCTACATATAGCACCAAACTTCTGGTACATGTTGTGGTGGTTAGTGATTACTGATCAAATGGTACACGTGTTTAAGCAAAACAGACCGAGGGAACGGAGGCGGCGGCGGTGGTTGTATATATTCAGTGTTAACGAAGGTGACGTGGAAGCTGGAGGAATGAAGCAACTTGGCCGCTGTGAGCATAGGTGTTATGTGGCCTTGTGCTGGGTAAGCCATAGTGTATTTATACTTGGGCGGGTACGGGTACCCCGGGTATACCCGGGACGGGTACGGGTACGTCTCGGGTACGGGTATACTCGGGTACAAGAGTATACGGGTACGGGTATGGCGGGTATAATTTTCAAAAATCATACCCTACCCGTCTTATACCCGTACCCGTGTACCCTTGACGGGTAAGGCGGGTACGGGTATTTTTTTTTTTTTTCTGGCTTTTTGCTTTTTTTTTTTTGTTGATTTTTTGTTGGGCGGGAAAAAACAGAAATTTTGAAATTTGAAATGACAATGAACAGTAGTCGGGTATACGGGTACGGGTACTCGAGTACGGGTAAAGTCGGGTACGGATAAACTCGGGTAGGGTATGGTCGGGTATTGGTCCAAAAATGTGAGTCCGGTCCTATTTTTGCCCCTACCCGCGTACCTGCGTACCCGACCCATACCCGGGCGGCGGGCACGGGCGGGTAGGGTAGGGTATACCCGTTAAGGGTATTGTTAATACTCTAGTAAGCCATGCACACCACATGGGGTTTGCTGTCTGTGGGAATCAAACCCATGGCCTGTCTGAACCTACTAATAAATTCTCTCTAGCTAGAAGTAGAGAACTGTAGGAACAATGACTCTATGATATATCTCTGTCTCTCTATATGGACATTTATAGCCTGGGTTTGGCAATTTATAATTGGTCAGGTGGATCACGAGAAGCCTAGAGGACTCAAATTGATAGATCGATTCAAATTGAAGAGAACAACTGCCCAAGGGCTTTTCATCAAAAAAAAAAAATGAATGTATTATTTAATAGATCGATCCGAATTGAATTTGAATAAAACAAAAGTTGATCGATCCAACTGCCCAATCGTACACGGCGTAAATTGCATTGATTTTGGTACGGCATGATCTTACATTACTATGTTTTTTTTTCTTTGTACTTTTCCTGGATACTATATTATATTACGCATCTTTTTGAACATCTGTTCGAATCGGAATCAAATATGCTTTTCTTCGGCAGGAATACATTTACCTTCGGCTAAGGCTACGGTGATATGGGTTACATAGAAAGGCTACCATGCTATAGTTTAATATTTAAGTTTTTAAAATTTTAACGGTCGATCAGAACTGTTCATTTTGTTCTCTATATTAATATATATTTGGAGACTAAATTTTACATTTTTTTGAAAATTTATTTTACTATTTTTTTAGATAGATAGAAAATCACTTGTTCTAAAAAATTCTGCACTATTCAAATATTTGATTTTCTATCTATCTAAAAAAATAGTAAATTTTTTTCAAAAAATGTAAAATTTGGTATCTAAACATATATTAATATGGAAAACACAATGAACGGTTCGGATCGACCGTTAGAATTTTGAAAACTCGAATATTAAGCCGTAGCACCGTAGCCCTCTATGCAACCCATAGTACCGTAGCCTTATGTTCGTCGTAAGTCTTAACTATTTAAATATTTTTTAGAAGTTCAGATTTCGAGATAAAATATATTGTTTTTCTCTTTTTTTTTCAAAATTTAAATGGTCCGATTACTATTTCATCAAAAAGAATATAGAGTTGAAATTAGTTAGAAAAAAAAAATTTCAGGTATGCAAATATTATTTATTATTTACGTATTTTCAAAAAATAGAGGTGGATCTTAGTATACTTTAAAAGGACTAAGTCACTCCTATATATATATTTTTAATTATGTGTATTAAATATTTAATTAAATTTCTTATTTATTAAGTTTTTATATAATTCAGTCCTCTCATGACTACAATAGTTATGAGAGAACTTGAGTATAAATTCCACCTACCACATTATACAAATCATGATGTTTAAGTTGAAAAACTTGACTCCATATTTCATTAAAAAAAAAAAACCTTTACATAAAACCGAATTTTTTTTTTCCTATAACATTGCTATCTGCCTTCCGTGTGCGAGGCAATTCACTCCCAAGTTTAGAAAATAATTCAATTAAAGAAATAAATAGGATTGCTGATTCATAATAGGTAAGTAATACAAATTTTAAAAACTAGCTTTTAGTGATTAGTGGTAAAGACACATGATCTCTCATAGATTCATGAGTTCGAAACTCAAATAAAGGAAATAATTGGTTATAATAACAAGAGTATTAAATAGTTTGATGGCTTGAACTCCAACTTTATTTAAAAAAAAATTCACTACAAATTTTTACTCCTTTCAATTTTCAGATGTTGTTCTTTTTAACAAACTTTACTCTTTACTCTTTACTCTTTTCAATTTTCAGATTTTGTTCTTTTTAAATAGTTGAAGAGGCACTAACAACAACTGTTTTATTTGAATAACCGGTAGTGGAGATGTCAATATCAGCTGTATTATATATATAAGAGGATGGATCGGATGACACCGTTTTTTGGTGACATCGGATGACAATGTCCATTTTCGAAGTTTCAAAGTCCAAATAGTCGATCCAAACCATTCAATATGATGGATATATTAAAATCTACTTGCAGATCAAATTTTACATTTTTTTTGAATTTTTTTTACTATTTATTAAGTATTTAACAAAATCGCTATATTCGGACCGTTGAATTTTTGTACCCATCTGAATAAATCCAAAAAAAATTCAGAAAAATGTAAAATTTGATCTGCTAGCACATTTTAACATATCCATCAAGTTGAACGGTTTGGACTTTGAAAATGGACGGTGTCATCCGATGTCACCAAAAAACGGTGTCATCCGATCCCTCCTCTATATATAATCCATGTTGTGTGGGTAAATATAATTCATTCCTTCACACACATAACACAACAATTGATAATAACAACATAATATGAAGTGCATTATTATTTACAAACATATACACTACAAATGTACTTAATTCAAATTGTAAACATACAACAATGAATAAAAAAAAAATAGTTTTGAAATTTCTCCAAGAAAAAAAGAGAGAAGAATTAAAATGCACGACTACGAAGAAACAAACAAAATTCACTTCATTTATTACTGTTGAATTTATTTAAGCCTAGTCTGAATTATTTGAGAGAAGCACATTTTTTACCAATTTCTGAAAATTAACAAATGAGGGCCCACCATTTTGCGTCGCCATGGCTGCACTCTCCTTCCACTTCAGTGCTCTCTCTTTCATCTTCTTCCCCTTCTCTCCCCCCATTATCTCTCTTATCATTACTTCCACCTCAATTCTTTTTACATTGTTATCAATCTCCATTCCTATCCCCCATTCAGTGCACACAAACCGACAGTTTGTCTGTTGCTCTGCAAAGAAAGGCCAACTAACCACCGGCACCCCACCGGATATAGTCTCTAAAGTCGAGTTCCATCCGCTGTGCGTGAGGAAAGCCCCGATTGCCGGGTGTTTTAAAACTGCCTCTTGCGGACACCAGCTTGCTAACATGCTCCTCTCTTTTATTTCTTCCAAAAATTCCTCTGGTAAAACCGCAGTGTTACCCCTAACAAGATCTGGCCTAATTATCCACAAAAACTCGTATCCGGTATTCGCTAACCCCCATGCAAACTCTATCAATTGTTGGTTCGTCATGACTGTCACACTACCGAAATTGACGTACACTATCGACCCTGCCTTCTTTCCTTCAAGCCAGTCGAGACAACCAGGTTGCATCTTCCAAAGGTTTGAACCGAGCGACTTGAGCGAGCTCTCCTTTATTTGGTGTGAAAGCATCGAAACGGGTCCTATTTCGTATATGGGAGGCAGCATTGTTGCAATCTGGTCTAAAACCGGCTGTTCAAATTCGCGAAACGTATTAATTGCGATAGCTGATGCGTCAGATGCCCGATCCATTATGTAAAGGACATACTTTATCATAATGTCATCTGGATTGGTTGTACGAATGAAGGTCGGGAAGTCTTTCAGCCTCATGTTATTAAACCCTGGCACAAAGTCGACTGGCGTGTCGAGATATCCGTTGTTTAGTTGATCCATATCTTTAATTAAAAGAGGACATAAAAAAAATTAAAATTTCAGAATGAATCATGAGTATATTAAAAAAAATCTAGTTATTAAATGGCTAGTTATCCACACACAATCAATCATGCAGTGTGCAGAGTACAAACCTTTCAAAGGAATGAGACCTTTCTCCAGTAGTGTCTGGTAATGGAGGTAACCGAGTAAACCACAGGCGCTGGCCGTCCATAGCAACGCGCATGGGATCCCTATCTCCTTTGCTGCGTCCATGGCAAAACACATGGTGAAATCTGCGAAAACACATGTCACTTTAGGAGTGACTGGATCCGACTCATTGAGCCTACGAAGGAGGTCCCTGAAGTATGGGAGGCCTTTGTTGGTCATGATGGATTCACATAGAGCTGGTACATCTTGCGTCACGTCTTCGTCCGAGTAAGGAAGCCCATCAGGTATCGCCGTGAACTGGAAGTCGGGAAGTCCGTTGAGACTGGTAGGACCTGAAAATAGGCCGACATAACGAGTGTTAATTAAGAAAAATGAAATATCAAATCAATTTAGCAAAGATATATAAAATTGATGAACGTACTTGTAAATTATAACTATTAAGAAAATTACAGAAAAGACACTAAAACTATAACACAGTAATATATATCGTTTTTGAACTTATAATTAATTTGCATTATCAGTTATTTTGAAACAATCAAATGGTACACGTTGTTAAGTAAAACAGACCAAGGGAACGGAGGAGGCGGCGGTGGTTGTATTCGGTGTTGACGAAGGTGACGTGGAAGCCGGAGGAATGAAGCAACTTGGCCACTGTGAGCATAGGTGTTATGTGGCCTTGTGCTGGATAAGGCATGCACACCACATGGGGCTTGCTGTCAGTGGGAATGGAACCCATGGCCTCCAGTCTAGTGTCTACTAATGAATTCTCTCTACTTTGTACAGAGAAGTAGAGAACTGTATGATATCTCTGTATCTCTTTACTTCGACGGATATGTACATTTATAGCCTGGATCTGGCAATTTATAATTGGTCAGGCGGATCACGTTAAGAATATATAAGTAAAAAATATCAGACATGTATGACTTCCTTTAATTTTACTGTCCACATGATGAGATCGAGGTAGGGACTAGGGATATTAATTTCCAAGCGTAACTCGCACATCAATCATATACATTTTTTTTTATAATCTTTATTAATTATGTACTGCGTCAAATCAAAATAGATGTGTCAATATTTTTATTCATAATAAGAGGTGTTTGTGCGCGCTAGCTTCCAAATTATTGTTATTACATTTTTGGAAACTTTCAATACAACCCGTTGAAAAAAATAATGTCGTGTTACAGTCATCTTTTTTAAATTTGACAGATGTGCACAGCAATGTGAAAATTATTCACAGAAAAATGAAATCCCACGACAATTAATTGTGTTTACTCAAGCTCACAAATATAATTGACAAGGTCTGAAAACATGCATTTTTAATATAGTATACGGATGCAAATTTTAGTTTGGTCGGAAACTGATACATATAAATATTTTTATTTTTTATTTTTTAGATATCTGTTTGTATGAATACATATACGAATACAGATAATTATCTATATATGTATTTTTAAATCTTTCAATATCCATGTGTTTTAAATTCATATATGATGAGAGACAGGAATATTATTTTTATTGGTATCTTTTGATTTAGATTTAAAGTATGATTATGTTGGTGATTAAATTTTATTAACGAGAGATATTTTTTTTTAATGACATAACAAGTGTGACATGACAAAATAATGATTGTATATGTGAATTATATCCATATTTTATGTTACTTTTATTTTATAATGAGACAACTAATATATTAATTTTTGTTACTAGTTAAATTAGAAATCCGAATTATATCTGTATTTGTAATTGTATTTGTTTATTATCCAATATGTATCTATATCTAAAATAAAAATAGATACATATATAATTTTAGCACTGTCATATCCATATTCAATCCATTTACACTCCTAATTCGATACCAAACCCGACAAGGACACTAGAACGTAAGCATATTTATAATCTAAGTTGCCAATAACAATTAATAGCGTTAGGTTATGATATGAGGTGATGACAATGTACACATATACCAATGGAAAATATTTTATTTGTTCATGATACTGTAATTAGCGCTACCTACTTGGCTACTTTATGGCTGCAATCATACATATTAATTATATGTACTGTGTTTAGAATAAATATTGCTTGGTTTTGAAATTTATCTACTTTTTATGAGTGAATATTGAATGTCAAGCCACCTAATTATTTAATGTCTATAAGGGTTTGTTCGGCAACAAGGAAATTTTGTAGGAATGAGAATTTTTAATATGAGAATGGAAATTTTGATTTGTCAATTCAAAACCAAAGTTATTTAACCCATTAAAAAATTTAGAATATAGGTGTTCGGCAAATGCATGGGAAATTGGTAAATGTTGGTTTTCTTGTTTCTTTTTATAGAATATGTAATACTAAAATTAAACTATATTAAGTGTATTGATACTAATTATTGATTATGATTAATATAATTAAACATATCAGACTTTAAAAAAAAAAATTGAGTGAATTGATTACACACTGCCATGTAATGTCATAGTGTACTGACTAGAAATGAGAAAATTACTAGACTAATGTGACAAGATTATGTTAGTCATCAAAATAGAAACTTAACTTAAAAATTAACCTTGTGTTTTATTCAATTAAAATTTCATGTACTTTCAAATTCTGTTTTCTTTAATAATTTTAGTTTTATGTTTGATAAATTATTATTGTACTGTTGAAATGCTATTTGAAGTTGTTATTAATTTTGTGTTTCAATTTTTATATTTATATATTTTAAACTATTTTAGCTTAATTACAATTTAATGAATTTAATAAATGGAACAAATAAGAACTTTGATTAATGAACAATATTGAGAAGGGAATAGGAACAAATTATTGCTCTATTTGCGTTTAATCACAAATGAGAATGAGAAAATAAATTATTGTTTGCAACTTTGGCTCTATTGCATTTAATTAATTTAGCTCAAGCGAAGAGATCAGAATTTGGGGAAAAAAAACGGAGGTGAAAGATCATTTTTTTTCCCATAAATAACAAGGCAAGAGATAGGAATAAAACCCACAAAGTATTACAAATGGGAATTAAAACTAGTCCACTGAACACCTTATTAGGAAAATTACCCTTAACCTCATTTTTTCCCAAAGTTCCCATGGTATTTGCTACAGTCGAACAGACCCTAAAATAAGGAATAGGAATAGGAATCAAAAGTTTTGAACTAATTTTTACTGTTCACCGTAGGAAAAAAAAAACTCCAGTCTAAGTAAATTTTTTTTTCCCACGTGAACAGTAATCTGCCGAACAGGGCCTAAGAGATTTCTCTATCTGATTTCACATCGGCAACCTCCCACATGAAAGATATTACTTTTGCTACTAGATTAAAATTTTTTATGAGTTTAACTTTAAATGATGTGCCAAAATTGTGAAAACCTCCGCATGTAATGTGTTTACTTGCAAAATTAATTTATAAATTTAAAATTTAATCTTACTGAACATTAACCTTACTGAAATTCACTTCTAAATAATAAAAGAAAGAAAAACGTTTTAGCTTATTTTTGGTTTAACATTTTCTCACTGTCTATATTCCATTAGCTAGCTTGATCCTAATCTACCATTCCATTTATTTCAAAGCGAGAAGAAATATCTTCTCTCTATATTTGTACCCGAAATTTTTAAGGGAGCATCTAGCTATCCCCCGTAACAATTCCCCATTTCATCTCCCAGTCATTAACTACTTCAATAACTACTAACTACCTAGGAGGACCACTTACTATTTGGGGACTACATAATATTTGAAAGATTTTACAACTGGGCGCGCGCAAGTATTCATCTATAATGCATCAAGTATTTATCTATAACACATCAAGTATTCATACCTAATATATCAATTATTATTTTTTTAAAAATGGACACATTTTTAGAGGTGGGATTTTTTTTTCTTCGTTCAATCTAATCAATATTTCTGACGATCGGTGAGGAATTAAGCAAATCTAAAACCACGAATGTTTTTGACATAATTTTATCTTTAAAATGAGATCCATGATGATATACTTTCGAGTTGTCCGTTGTACAAGTATTCATCCTTATCGAGAAAGTATTCATTCTCGTCGTGTAAGTGCAAATATAGAAACTGGACACATCACTCATCCATCTTTTACACGTTTTTAGAGGTGATTTTTTTTCTCCGTTCAATATAACCAATATTTCTGACGATCTATGAGGAATTTTGCAAATCTAAAACCACGAACGTTTTCTACACAATTTTATTTTTCAAATGAGATCCATGATGACATACTTTCGAGTTGTCCGTTGCACAAGTATTCATCTCTTATCGAGAAAGTATTAATCCTCATCGTGTAACTGTAAATATAAAAACTGGACACATCACTCATCCATTTTTTACATGTTTTTAGAGGTGGGTTTTTTTTCTCCGTTCAATCTAACCAATATTTCTGACGATTTGGGAAGAATTTTGCAAATCTAAAACCACAAATGTTTTCTACACAATTTTATCTTTCAAATGAGATCCATGATGACATACTTTCGAGTTGTCTGTTGCACAAGTATTAATATCTTGTCACGCAAGTATTCATACATAAGATATTAAGTATTCATTTATACATATTGAAGTATTCATATCTAAGACATCAATTATTCATTCATATATCTCTATTTTTTTTCAAAATTTGTTTTTATGTCATTTATTTAATACGCAGTGGCCTAATTCACCATTAATAAAGCTTTGTTCTTTGCAAAACTCACTACTTCATAAGGAAGGGGAACATAAACATGAAAAAGATTAATTGCATATATATATACAAAATTATTTTGATATGATCGACAGTGACTGATCTGACCCGGTAGAGACGTGCTCTAGTATTCATTCAAACACATTGAAGTATTCATTCATACACATTGAAGTATTCATTCCTGGCAGAGGCGTGCTTGATTGGGATGGAGTGACGGATGATCTCCGGCAGAACGTTCGCTAGAGCAGGAGCAGTAGGCATAGAGGGAAAAAAACCGAGGCGAAAGTGTAAGAGGGAGTGAGCTTATTGTATTTATCATTTCGAGGTGAGAGAGGGAGAGGAGTTTATCAATGGAAAAACGGAGGTGGAGGAGAAGATGGGATGCGGAGGTGGGAGAGGGAGGTAGAGGCGGAGGTGAGGTGAGGTGAGGTGAGGTGAGGTGAGGTGAAGGTGAGAGAGGAAGGTGGGAGGCGGAGGTGGGAGAAGAAGATGGAGGTGAAAGAGGAAAATAGAGGTGGAAGAGAAAGAGAGAAAGAGAAAAGAAATAAATGTTGTTAGAAATAGTAGTTATAATTATAATTAAAATAGAAAGTTAGTTGGGGGATGAAATGAGGGATGGATAGGTGGGGGATATTATAATTACCCAATTTTTAAATATACCATACCTCCAAAAAAGATAAATCAAACCACCATGGTTTTTGAAAATTTTAAACTTTGACACCATCTCCAAGGTGCGGGCACCTTTTTGCGGGCTGCATCTAGGCTAGGAGAGTTGAATTATATAGCAACTATAACTATTGTAGTCATGACTATATAGCAACTATAACTATTGTAGTCATGAGGAGAGCTGAATTATGTAAAAACTTAATAAAGAAGAAATTTAATTAAATATTTAATACACATAAATATAGAAATATATATAGGAGTGATTTAGTCCTTTTAAAGCCGAAATTTTTAAATATACCATTTTAAGAAAATAAATAAACCAAAACACCATCGGTGGCTGGATTTAATAAAAATAGCATGGCCGCTTTGGCGCGAAGCGGGTAGGCTGAATGTGGCCGCTCTGGTGGGAATCGGCCACTATATTGGGCCGGCTTTAGGCCCAGCGGGCTGGCCGCATTGGAGGGCAGCGGGCTGGCCGCTTTGGGGCATAGCAGCCACGCCTCAACCCAGGGCAGCGGCCATGGTACCATATATATTTTCCAGCGTTACGTTTTTTTGATATCAATCCTCATTCCTCATTCCATCCCTTCAAATCAGGTAATTTTCTTCTTCTTTCTAAATTTAAATTTTAGTTTAAAGTAGGAGTAGGAGTAGGAGTAGGAGTAGGAGTAGGAGTAAGGTAAATATTTAGGGTTTAGGATCAGGTAATTATGAAATTGTACCAAAATAATTATGAAATGGTATGGAAATTGATTATTGATCAAAATAATTGTAAAATTGTACCAAAATTGATTATTTGACCAAAATAATTATCGCATTGTACCAATATTGATTATTTGACCAAAATAATTATCGTATTGTACCAAAATTATGAAAATTAGTTATTGACCAAAATAATTAATACCCAAACTATAATTATTTTTTGAAATTTAATTTGAAATCTTAATAAGACCAAAATAAATACAGCATGGCATCTATGGGATCTGGACCGTCTTCTAGTAGGGATGTACCTTCTTCCAGTAGAGATGCACCAGTACCCACTCCATATGAGATGTCACAGTATGTCGATGCTCAGACTGTCGGTCAGGCGTTCGATAGAGGACAAGAGACGCTTAGGAGGCGCGCTGCAGAGCAGGCTGTCCCTACTCAGGAGCAGGCCGTCCCTACTCAGGAGCAGATCCCTACTCAGTTTTTCTCTACGCAGGTAAGTTATTTTTTTAATATATACAACTTGTGCATTTTTTTTATAAAAAATGATGCATAACTTGTTTGTAAATTTGTAGGAGGAAGGACTCGGCTTCAATATCGACCCAAACCCTAATGGTTTGTATTCTCCGAGTTATGTTCCGACCCAGACGATTCCTCCTGCATATCTATCAGGGTTCACTATGTCGCACCCCTTTCCACACTTTCCTGGCAGCTCACAGCCTACGCAGTATCCTCCCATACCGGACTTGAACCTAATCCGTTGTTTGTCACTGTGCGTATTCTTAATCTCTTTATTACAAAGAATGTGAAACTTGTAAATTGCAGCTTTCATTTCCTCATTTGAATCATAGGTTTGTCCCTCTGACAATTCATTTTCAAACTCTGCATGTCTACCAAATAAACCCACATTTGCTTCCTGAAAACCTGACAGGTCATTGAAAGCTGCAATCGGGTGCTCAACCCCGCGACCCGTTATCCGAAACCCTTTATCAACCTTGAATTTTTTTGTCTGCCCGAGCACAGGCCTCGTATCTGCTGTGTCACTGTGATCGCTCATGCAATCAGGATCAACATCCCCCCAATTTTCCTCTGCCTCTTGTATTTCCGGATCCACCGTCTCCTCAGTTTCCTCCGGATCACAAGACTGGGCTCGGGATCGATGGGAGTGCTGACTATTAGACGGTCGGTCCCTCTGAACTGGGGCTTGACTACTCTCAGGCATGTCAATCGGCAAAGGGATTCGGGACCGACGGGAGGGCCGACTAGTAGACCGTCGGCCCTCCTGAACTGGGGCATTACTACTTTCAGGCATGTCAATCTGGAAAGGGGGTTGGGACACTGGACTTGAGGAGGTTGAGGCATTAGCCCGAATAGCACCCCGGATTAACCTTGCAAGGGGGTTAGGACGCTGGACTCGGTTAATCTCCACAAAGAGTTCAATTATCTTGTATCCACCCCCAGAAAAACTAATTGTCTGGTTGTACAGTACTTGCCAGACTCCATCATTCTGAACAGGAAAAAGTTGGAACCAAGTTTGGCCTGAACCAGTGGGCATGCTAATTTTGGCCTGAATATCAAGGTCATATCGATCCTGATTCAATCCGAGGTTCTGAGAAATAATCGATTTCAGAACCAACAAATCAGTACCCGAGATTACAGGTATCACAGAAATAGGCCCGATACTGTAATAAACCCCATTAGGGCCTGTTAAAATCTCACCACCAGTGTAAATAGATACCATAACAGCCATTTGGTATGAGTATAAGAAAACCTAAAATTAAAAATTAATTAAATTAATTATAAATACTAAATTTTTTTTTAAAAGAAAGAAAATAAAATACTTACAGCTGAAGCGGCACTAGTGGCATATGACCTCTGTGCGTCAAATGAATCTCTCTCTGCTTATATAAAATGAATACCTCTCTCCTACAACTCTGTATATATATATATTATTTAAGGGTGCCCTCTACCCCAGGAAGCGGCTCTGGCCGCTACCCCCCAAAGCGGCCAGCCCGCTGGGCCTAAAGCCGGCCCAATATAGTGGCCGATTCCCACCAGAGCGGCCACGTTCAGCCTACCCGTTTCGCACCAAAACGGCCATGCTATTTTTATTAAATCCAGCCACCGATGGTGTTTTGGTTTATTTATTTTCTTAAAATGGTATATTTAAAAATTTCGGCTTTTAAAGTACACTAAGATCCACCTCTGTTTTTTGAAAATGCGTAAATAATAAATATTTGCATATCTGATAAATATATTTTTTCTAACTAATTTCAACTCTCTATATTCTTTTTGATGAAATAGTAATCGGACCGTTTAGATTTTGAAGAAAAGAGAAAAACAATATATTTTATCTCGAAATCTGAACTTCTAAAAAATATTTAAATAGTTAAGACTTAAGACGAAGATAAATATATTCCTGCTGAAGAAAAACAGATTTGATTCCGATTCAAACAGATATTCAAAAAGATGCGTAATATAATATAGTATCCAGGAAAAGTACAAAGAAAAAAGACATAATAATGTAAGATTATGCCGCACCAAAATCAATGCAATTTCTGCCGTGTACGTTTGGGCAGTTGGATCGATCAACTTTTGTTTTATTCAAATTCAATTCGGATCGATCTATTAAATCATACATTGATACGTAAGACGGTAAGACAGGCAACTGTTCTCTTCAATTTGAATCGATCTATCAATTTGAGTCCTCTAGGCTTCTCGTGATCCGCCTGACCAATTATAAATTGCCAAACCCAGGCTATAAATGTCCATATAGAGAGACAGAGATATATCATACAGTCCGATCAAAATCTGCTGCGATTCTAAAAGGAAAAGCAGGACCCTGCGATCCTTCATCTCCACCGTTAATTAAAATAGATGGTTGAGATTAAAATGAGAAAATAAAATCCCAAAACTTCTCCTCTTCTCTGCCCTTCTCCACTGTTAACTAAATAGATGGTTCAAATGCCCTTCTCTTCTCTGCCCACATTTTCTAAACCTCAATCCTCCGTTGTTTACTAAACTTCTTAAGCTCTTTTGTTTTACTGATTCGTTTTGACGGGAGCTGAAGCGATAATCTTGATTTCCCACCATTTTCCTTTCCACATTTCTCTTCCTTCTCTATTCACTCTTTGTGAAAATTTCGCAATTCCTTGTCAGACCTTGGTAAAAAGGAAATTAATTAATAATAGGAAGTCAATTGGGTTAGAAAGAACGTTTGAGGGGTATAAGATAGATAGCTAAGAGGTGTAATGTATGTACCACTGGTACTGATATGTAACGCAATTTACATTAATGCAGCCTTGGGAGCATCTTCCAAGTTTAAAAAAAAAAAAAATGGAAATTAATAGGCAGCACAACCATGTCAGAAAATGAAATTCTAATAGACTTAAGTAGGAATAGAAGCTTATGCAAGCTTATGCAAGCATTCTAATAGACTTAAGTAGGCTAGGCGGCCACCAGTTTGGTTTATCTTTTTTGGAGTTATAGTACATTTAAAAATTTCGGTATTTGTACACTTTGTCTGATAAAAATAATAGTATTCAATATCATTATCATTTATAGTGTATTATTTTCTTTGCTTCTTTTTTCTTTTTGCTCTGTGCTTTCAAAAACTACTATATAGTGTAGTGGTATGTAGTTTGTATGAATGAGTGAGAATTTTGAACTGGTTTTGATCGTCAGAAGTGTGCGTCTTTTTACTTTAGTTTTGTTTTTGATACACTAAGTTCTCATGAATTTTGTTTAAATATATCACTCGTAAAATAAATCAGCTTCAATGATTTAAAATTATCATTTGAATTCATTCAATAGATCAGTCTTTAAATTGATTATTGGGCATAATCTAAATAATAAATTTGGGAGCTGTTAGTTACAGAATGTAAATTCAGGGTCTTTGAGGCTTTATTCCTATATTTATTCTTTTCTAATAGTCTCGCGGATCACGAGTACCACCAATATGTTAATTACTCAATACTTGCTCCCATTAAATAATATTTTCTCTGCAATTGGCCCGATGAACAGCACATGACACAAGATTTTATTGCTCTTTCGGTACATTGAAATGTGTAACTTGTTAAAATAAAGACGCATCGTGAAAATTGCATAGAAAATATTGTTTTTTTTAATGTAATCTTCTAATTAGACAGTTTGATTAATATGTAAAATATATAATAATCATATTTAGCAAAAATTTTGTAGGAGTGAGTTTGTAGGTTTAAAAATATTATAATTGTAAGATTAAGTTTGAAGAATCAAGAAATCAATAAGACTTTAGGAAGATTAATATTAAAAAGTAAAGTAATTTTGAGATTGTTGATTTATGAAGTTATACGTTCGATACGGAAGCAAACTATTCCAGACAGAATATATTGATTAGCACAAAATAATTATTCTGGATAGAGAAGCGTTTCAGCACTAAATAATTATTTTGGTTGGCAATCATTTATAACAGAAAATTCTGTACCATCCAAGAACTCTCTAGATTGTGTCCGTTTCAAACGGATGCTAACCGTATTGTACACTATTCAAGTTACATAGAATTGAGATGAAATATACTATTCGTTCTGTACAAACATAAACGTACTGAATGATTAGTATATGATTAAAAAAGACTATGCATATAGAAAATAATGTAGAATATATTTAACGATTTTATTTTAACATTTAAGTTTTAAAATTTTAAAAATAGAGACATAATAAACGTAAAAAAAATAAAAATATTTAACCGTCGTTTAGAATACACATGTTTACGTTGAGTTCGAAACAGAGGAACCGAGGAACCAATCCAGTTCGAAACAGAGGAGCCAACAGATTTTTAGGAGCAAGTGGCGGACAGAACAGGAAATAAATCAGCTGAAATTCTGAAATCGGGTACTGTTCACCTTGAAATTCCTGCAATCTGAAATCCAGCCATTGATTTTTTTCGAGAACGCATCTCGAAACAGCTGATTTTTCCTTGCACATATCTCGAAAACAGTTTGACGGCTGGATTTGGATTGCAAGTATTTCAGAGTATTTGAATTGCAAGTATTTCAGGGTACAGTATTGACCTCGGATTTCAACAAATTTGGATCCGACAGAACAGCACATGCTGGGACTGTTTTTCTTCTTGTTTCATTAAATCTGCGGCCCATAAAGCAAGGGATTGCTACGTGGGTTGATCTAGATCTGTTGTTTATTATTAATATTATTAATTTTTTATTCTTATCTTATTTATTAATTTTTTCTTGATATAATTCTTAATATTTGTTGGTGTTCGTGTTATTAACTCTGTTCCCTTCCCTGGGAAGCCAATCGGCTCCTTTTCTTGAGAAAAGGAGGACCCTCCTATTTTCCAATCCGAACCGTTTAACATTGATCAAACGGCTTCAATTTCTTTTTAACATGACACAAATCTCAAAGCACAAATAAATCAGATGTAATTGAAGCTGTTTGATCGATTTTAAACGGTTCGGATTGAAGAATAGGAGAGTCCTCCTTTTCTCAAGAAAAGGAGCAGATTTCATTCCCCTTCCGTGTATCTAATTGCATTTTTTTTGAAGTAAAGAAAGGAGGTCAAGAATCCGCATCCTTCTCTAACTCAAGCAAATTATAAATAAACGGTCCATGCATATTAATTCCAAGGTCAAAGTCGATTAGTAGAGTTAAAATTAATTCGATACCTATATCTTTTTTTACTTTCGTGCCAAGTTAAAAATACTATTTTGGACTGTCCGTTTGTAATTTGCTTGAGTCAGGTGCATGGGGTGATCCGAAATCAGGAAATCAAGCTATTTAATTATATAATAATAACAACAGATTTTTTTTTTTTTTTCAGTTTTTAAACTTACGACTTCTTACAAATATTTTTTTTGTTCAAAGATTCGTGTTCAAAACTGGTTTATTTTGTGACCCCTTTTTTTGTTTCACTTGCTTACAAGGACTAATTTGGTTAATAAGAATCTTAGTTTATGAGTTATTTTTATACATCAATTATGAACGGGCCTCATTTATTTTCAAAATTTTGATACTTAAATATAAGTTTGCTATACAAATAGAATAAAATGTAATGAGTATTGCTATCTCCATGCTTAACGTGAATATAATTGACTTTTATTATGTATTTGATTTTTATAATTTGAAAGTTTGTCTTCATTCACTTACTTTCTACTATGTTTTTCTTTATTTTTCAGCCACCAAATAAATATAATAAAAGATACAATAATATATATTTTTTTGTAAACTTCTATACTGCTACTTTTTATTTATACCATAATAACAAAATAAATAAATCAAAACACTCTTATTTTGGAAGAATTTTAAATCTATTCAGACCGCTAAGCTAATCTGCAGTCTCATTCTTGAGAGGCCACAGATTGGCTTGGCGGTCTCCCGAAAAGCCCAAAATTACAGTATTATATTAAATATATTTAGATTTTGAGGGGCCTCCAAACCAACCCGTGGTACTCACAAATAGGACTGCTAATTAACTTAGCAGTCTGGGTAGATGTAAAATTTCTCATATTTTGATGTGCATGTGTGTTTTTTTTTGAAAGAGTATAAATAAAAATTTCTGTGAATGAAACATATCGCCAATATGTAATAAAAACGGCAATATTTTTAATACTTACAAAATTATATCCAACCAGTATAAATAATGGAAGCGTCTAATTGTCCACAGTTTTTTGTCCACCATTTGTCCACAGCTTTGACTTGCGCGAATACTGTAAAATTACTTCTACATGCTGTATAATTATACAATATATCACATAAAATATATTAGTTAATCACAAAACATCCAGCAACTATTTGAAGTGATCCCATGATAGTTAGAAAAAAGATTGCAACTTGCACAACATGACAAAATAAATGTAATTTCAAACTGTACTTTCAAAAATTACAGTTATATGAAGTTATTAGCAGTTAGAGTTAGTTATTAGTGGTTATTGGCAGTTAGAGTTAATTATTAGCGTCCGCACTGGGTTGAATCTTGTATATTGTAAAATTGAATCTTATATACAGTAAAATTTTCAATTGAATCTTGTATACTGTAAAATTGAATCTTCTACACAGTAAAATTTACAACTGAATCTTGTATACTGTAAAATTGAATCAGCAGAACTATAAAATTGAATCTTGTATACAGTAGAATTTTCAATTGAATCTTGTATACTGTAAAAATTAAATCTTGTATACAATAAAATTTTCAATTGAATCTTGCATACTGTAAAATTGAATCTCGTATACTGTAAAATTTTCAAATAACACTGTAAATTTTTAATTGAATCTTGTATACTGTAAAAAGACAGTTAGATGAGAGTAGATAAGGTTGTGGACAAATAGTGGACAAAATCCAGTGGACAGAAACTTTTTCTCTATATATCTTACTGCACAAAGAAATCACAATCGCATCCGAGACGTAATAACCGCTCTATTTAATTTATAGAGGATTGAGGAGCACGAATCCCCTCAATATTAAATGCACATTTATAATTGGTCCACAGTGTACGGTGTAGAATAGACTATAGACCAGGCCTGATCTTCATAATTGGAGATCCAACATGAGAGCTCAACAAATTCATCGTTTTCAACAAACAAAATTCCAACCAAAGTCGGTGCAAATTTTAATTTGATTAGTGTGTGGTTCCCTTGGTCAATTGATTCTATTAATTTTAATTTTTTTTTATATTATTTTTATATATATTTTGAATGAAATATTATAAGTAATGTAAATTGATTCTCATTTGCGGTATGAAAATTTTATATAATTGACTTCTATTTATATTTAATCTTTATAGTTTGAAAGTCTAATTTCGTCCTGACTTGTGAATTAAAAGATGGATTAAACCTCTTTACACTTAAGCAATCAAATTAGAAATAAAATAAAAATAAAAGATGAATTAATTCAAAATAAGTTATTTCATCTCTCAAAACAGATTAATTATTTCACATTTATTCTGCTTACAGAAATCCACTATCATAAACTAATATTTGTTTTTGGCAACATATTACTCCTCCAAGAAGATGAATTTTAAGCCATAAGTTAAACTGTCAAACAAAATATAAAATATGATAATTAAAATAAAACAAGAAACTTAATCCTTCTTAAAATTTAAGTATTAAATTTATAGTTCACACCTACCTCACTTTCATAATTGATTTGATATTGAATTCAAAATCTAATCATTTCGAATGCCTCTTACAGAAATTAAATTCACATCACTCTATTGGGACGCGAATCTATAATTACAAAAAAAATGTTTTATCTCTGCGTGGATAAAAATTGATTAACACTGAATACTTCCGTCAATAATGACCATATCTAATTATTTGAAATAGTATAAATAGTTTTATCTTTAAGTATATTTTGAAAAGTATATGAATATATTTGAAGTGCATGTAAAATATGCAATAATGAGTGCATTTATTTATTTTATAAAATTCATAAAACTTATTTAATTAGATTATATCTCCATCTTTCAATTTCACAAAAAAAAAAAAAAAAAAAAAAAAAAACATGTTTGTATTAATTCCTTGAACATATTGTTGTGCGAGATGGTTTTCTATCTTTATGGTTGTCTTTATTATTGAATTAGTTGTATAGCGTCTCTTATCGATATTTTTCATGCCAATTAAAGAGCGTTATGGTTGTCGTTATTATTGAATTAATTAGTTGTATAGTGTCTATTATCCATCTTTTTCATGCCAATTAAAGAGCGAGGATCGATGTTGATTTTGCATGTAATGCACTTGAACAATAACACAACACAAATATTTACAAATGCGTAAATTAAAGACTACTAATATTGTATCCGTGCGTTGCAACAAAAACATATTATAAGAGAAAAAAATTCTTAAACAAAATAATATATTTTCATAAAAAAAAATAGACCAATGATTGATAATCAATTATCAAAACATTTTTTCTTGTCATATTGCACTCTTGTTATTATTACAAGGATTATCCTCCTCAATTTTTGGATTTATACATTTATGTACTTAAATAGATAATAAAATCATGTTTACATAAATGAGATCATTAAATTACAAATAATATTTAAAAAATAATATAAAGAAAGAAAGAAATGAAGACATAACAAATCAAATATCAATCAATTAAAATATAAAATTATTTTACGTCATTACCTCACACAATTTGTAACTCGCTCATTTACAATTTGAGTTGACCAACTCGTTTAATAAATAAGCTGAGTTTGTGTTGGCCCCAACTTGCTCATTTATAACTCGAGTTACATAAATTTATATAGTATTGGTCACAACAAATCTCAAAATAATCAAGCCTGAATCTCTAGATTGTTATTTGTGCTTTGAGATTCATGCAAAATATATTTGAACTTGTGTTGTAATACTATCATTGGTTAAACGAGTTGTGAGCCAACTCGAGTTAATAACGAGTTGAGTTCGAGTTAGCTCTACAACTCGTTATTATCATCTCAACTCAAGTTGGCTCGCTCGTTTATTAAACAAGTCAAGTTCGAATTGGAGATAACTCGCTCAAATTCGACTCATTTACAGTCCTATGCCACCGCTCTAAAGCATTGACCATTGGAACAGCACAACGGGCTAGATAACAAAGAAAATTAGTCATGATAACAGTTATCAGTTTGGTAACGTCATCTAATGTGATATGACTGTTTTTCATCATAATAATATAATTTAATTAAAACTACGATAATGAAGTTATTAAAATCTATTTGTACCTGTTTACTTGAAGATTCTAAAAATTAAATATATATATCAATGGTTGTTTAGTATGCATCTCATCATGATTCATAATAAAATAAAGCTATATTTTTTTATGAAAGAATTATATATGTTAGGTTGTCAGCAATTAAGTATATATTTTAGATCTCTAAATACAATACTGTAACACTATGTAAAATACATAAATAAAATTAATAACTAATTAAGGGTGATATACAAAATGATTAAAGGTGTTTTTCAATAAAATAGATAATATTTAACGAGGAAACAAAATTTTTTGAGATCAGTAGTTAGTTTAAATTCAATCCCAAAATAAAATTAGTAATTGAAATGGACATAAGAAACACTTGAGTTCTCTGTAAAATAGAACATTTTAAAGAATTAATATCTGAAAATATCATTAAAAATAATTAGACCAATTTGAAGTTAATTATAGTTAATCAGGTTATTTGATATTGGTCCCAAAAAAAAAAAACTATCATTACTCTTCCAATTAATTTTTATTGAATTGTGAGTCTAAATTGAAAAGAGTAATTAATCGGATCCAATTAAAAATATGTGAAGAGATGTATGTAATAAAATATACTTCTAAGGTGTTATGTGAAAAAAGAAAATTTCAATAACTTAGGTGGCGCAATCTGGTTCTCTAGCTAATGAAGAAATGGTGAATAAGCATCATAGCTGTGATCTTTTATTTGATTTCATCAAACCGTTCAGACTTATATCCTCATTACCATTTTACTAGAAACTTTTTTTTTCTCTTTTTCCCCTCCGTCAAATACTCCTCTATATGAAAATGAAAGTAAAAGAAAACTAAAGTAGAAATTAAGAAAATGGTGAAAGGGTGAAATTCAGTGGAGGCGGCAAGAAGTTGTGACAAACCATGCTATCTTCTTACGTGTGTGCATGCTTGAAACTTCTTGTTTGATCTCTGAGTTGTTGTGGTATTTTTCTCTTATCCACACTTGTTCATGTATGTCTAGTTAATTTGATGGAAACAATCATTAATGGCTCTATTCTTATCATCTACTTATGTTTGGATTATGATCCGAAATAAGGAAAGTATATTTGCAAACTATTGTGATTTCCTTATGCTTCAATTTGTTCAAAAGTTAATTGAAAATTTATTGGAATCTACAAAGCCTATCGGATTTCATACAACATAATAATTGAAGTAATTTATTATAGATTTAATTTGATCATATGTAAACTGATTAGTATGCACCAGAGATTTCTAAATTAATTGATGAAAGTAGGGTGTTACATAGGTATGAGTAAAGACTTGTAATAACAAATAGAACAATATTGAAATAAAATAAAATAATGAAATATGTGTAGAAATAGATTGATGTAAATAGAACATGTATATTTTTAATTAAACATGATACATGTCAGGCGGTGAATGAAATTAATGGGTTAATGAAATAAAAAGAAAAAAAAAACTCAAGTATCATATAAGAATGGTTACTAAACAAACATATATGAAAATATATACATTGTTATGTTATATCTACTGTTATAAGTATTGATAAGGATATGTATATGTATATTACTTTGATATAGGGAAAACCAAGTAAGAAACTGACGAGACATAGTGTTCAGGAAGACAGACTACTAGTGAGCTCATCCATTGTCGATCCTACACTATCAGGTGCGAAGTTATTGGATTAGTCTGAGATTCATGATTAAGAATTAAATCGTAACTCGCTGTGCATTTTGAATATTTGATTGACTACATTAATTGAACTGTTACATCATATGCATAACCCAATACAACTGAAACTGAATTAAAGGTAAGACTGTTGATTGTCATGTTGATATGGTTTATTGATTGGTTGATTCTTATTGTAAATGATTGATTGAGACCACAGTGACTGAATTAATTGAATATGAAATACTGTAATCCTTGAACCTCCATATAGTGGAGAAAAAGAATTAATATATCGTAAAGTCTAGCTAGCTATTAGACTTTACTCCAAGACTCTTATGCGCATATGGTGAATGGCCCCAACTGAATCCAGTACCGGTTGGATAGGGGATATTGAATAAATGTGAATTGTGACTGTAAGACTAATGAACTGTGGTAACTGTCTTATCATTGATTTTCTTTCCGATAATGACAGTATTGTGATATTGATTTCGTATGGTTTCCGTTAATCAGGTGTCAGGATAGTTAGAATGGTATAAGCCCTGACACGATAGATATATCTTATAGTATCTTTCAGTGTTACCATACTAGAAATTGTAAAGTTAAGAAACCAAACATTATCAGACTTAGCGGTCCTAAAGATTAGGTCCCAAATATTATCTGTCTTTATGGTTTAAAAGATTTTGACCCAAACCATTTATTCTGATAAGATCCTTAGAGTTCTGTCGCTGTCGTCGTCGCTATCAGTCTCTCATGACCCAAACCATTTACCTGACTTTAGGTCCCAAATATTACCCAACTTAGAAATGTGTAGTAATTGATAAGTATAGAAGACTGATAGCGACGACGACGACGACAACAACGACAACGACAACAATGACATAAATATATCGAAATGATACAAGACTTTTGTATCAGTCTTCTATACTTATCAATTACTACACATTTCTAAGTTGTGTTGGAATTTGAATATGAGAACAAACTCTTAAGTCACTCATATCCATTAAATGCCGCTCCCTCCTCTACATAAAATTTGTTCAATTTTATATATGTATTGAGACCGTAGTAATTAATTGAAATAAATAGCAAATCGCGTTCCTGTCATTTTTTTTGGATGAAATTTTAATGATTGAATTGATTGAAGAAAATGACAAGTTAACTGTTATATAATATCAAATAACATGTGTCTTTAAAAGTATTTAGCTGTAAATAAACTAAAAACGTATGTGCATATGGGGATATAATTAAATTAAGTTGATCATCCTTATTTGATTATAATAATAGAAATCTAATAATTGTTTTCTCTGTGCACATAATTTGTCATGTTCATTTGATATCCATTAAATGCCTCTCACTTTCAAGTGGTAAACGGCACGCTATTTTTTGGCTAAGCTGTCCAAATTGTGATAATCTGTTCCTGTCATTCAGTGAGAAGGCCAGGAGATGAAGAAATATGTACTCCCGATAGCAATCAACAAATTAATGCTCAGTAATTTGTAAAACTGATGTCCGAATACACTCTTCTAGTTCTAGCTAAGCCTGAGACGTAGCTCTAGCAACTTGTGTATTTTTTATTTTTTATTTAAAATTGATTTGTAAGAAAAGGTTTTGAATGATATTTATGGAAAGAAAGGAGCACTTCTCACACTCTTTGCTAGAGGACCCAGGTGGCTCATGAGTCTTAAAAGTTGCTATTGTAACTTGCGACTGTATATTTTGAACCAGTTTTTGTTTAAAAGATATGCTAAAAATTATCAAATAATGTTAGTGTCACGTGTTTTATATCATACTATAGTTCATGCATTACTATAATATTGGATTTCAATTTTTAATCTTATCTTCTAATATTATCAAGATTTTAAAAATATAAATCAAACTTGCAATCTCCTTCAGGCCATGTTCGGCTGTTCTTGTGGGAAAAGAAAAATTCACTCAGAGTGAATTTTTTTTTCGCCATGTGCACAGTATTTCAGTCATTCAAATTGGATCCGTTTTCGTTCCCGTTCCCATTCCTGTTCCCTTTCCCGCCTAGCAGTCGAACATGGTCTCATTGAATTAGGTTTCTTTTGGGATGATATTATTTAATTTCTGCACGCAATTCCAGTTGCATATGTTGATTTTTACCAGTAGGCAGGAAAAGAAACTTTCGAAAGTGAAGCTTAGGATAGCTTTGCATTTGTTGATTTCAAAATTTTTTTATTTTATTTTATTTATTTATTTATTTATTTTTTTTGCGTAATCCCTAGCTTTAGCTTGGGATAGCTTTTGGGCAAAAGCCTCTTCTTTTGGTGAAGCTTCGGACGAAGCATTCCAATTGCATGATTGGTAAATACTAGTAGGCAGTAATAGCAAAAACCGATTGGAGAAATATAAATTTTCATGGGAATTGGAAACGATATGATGGGCATTGAACTAAATTCGGTCTAGATTCGGGCGACTCAAATGAACACTACTCTATTAATTTTAAAACGAATTGGACTACTCTAATTTAAAATCAAACCAAATTTAATTTGATATCCCTCATAACGGTCCCCAGTCCATTTTCATGACCCCTACTTGGTTGGACATCGTTTCAGCCCATCCATGCCTGATTTTTTCTCAAAAATAGCTTCAAAAGAATAGAGGAAAAGAAAATTTAAAGTGCGTTCGTTTACGGGCTCAAACTCGGCCTAAATCATTTTGGCATTGACCGTAATACTCGCTAGGCATATTACTGTGTTCCGTCGCTGGTCTTTAGGAATCTCTTAATTCATTATTACAACTTTTGATCGGATCAATATTTGATCGATCGAGTATTAGAGCCTTAGACTCTCTCCTCCTCTCATGATATGCATCTATTTGGTGGAGTCTGAGGCGGTCTGATGAGCATTGGTCGAAACAGTCTGATCCGCATCGAGATTTGAGTGTATTTGATCTACACAAATTTTAAAGTTGTCACACAAATCTTAATACCAATTGGATGACAATGATCAGATATCAAACTGAATTTGATCCGATACCCATCAGATCGCCCCGATTCCCTACATTAGCTATGACACTGTTTCTAGTTTCTACCCATAAAAGTGACAAATATTTTATGGGCCATGTTTTTGTGTATCGGCGCCCAATATGATAGTCAATTTTGGGCTTTCATATTTTACAAAAATTGAAAAGTTTGTGCTCCTTGGGCCATGGATAAGCCCATCAAACAACAAAGCCTTGAATTTTGACTCCTCTCCATTTGTGCAGTAGGTGGGGAATTCATATCACCTGAGATAACATAAATTTTGAGTTTAGATCCAGACGTTTAATCTGATTTGACATAAATAATAAAGAGCCCTTTGCATTTCATTTCGGATTGGAGTGGTCTGAATTCTAATTGGACAGTCCTGATCTAAACTCAAATATTCTATATTACCTTCCCGGGACTTTTAAAAGTATCCTCAGCCAAAAAGAAAATAAACAAAGAAACTACCAACTTTCCAGAATTTTATATTTACTTGGACCGCAATGTAAAATGGCGGCCTCCAAAATTAGAGCCCCGTATTTTTTTTTTAGTTTATGTGTTTTAAAAATAATAGATGTGTTGTAAAATTAATATAAAGTTGCAACAAAAGTAAGTAAATAACAAGAGAGATAAAGAGAGCAACAACAAACTTGTATTCTCCACTATTGTATATAATGTGTGTCCACCATTCTCTATTTACAAAGCCTCTATTTATAGGCTAGAAAGAGATGTTACAATAAAAGAGAAAATAAATGTCCATGGTAGTGGAGATAGTGGAGGTAGTGGATAATTAATATTGGAAGTTATAGAATGAACATCCACATAAATATATTTTATAACACTTCCCCTTGGATGTTCATCTTTCATTATACGCTGTTAATATGATACTTCAGGATCGATATTAACATGATACTTCAGGACCATGTACTGCCTCATTAAAAACCTTACCAAGAAAAACCCATTGGGATAAAAACTTGGTTAAGGGAAAAAGAGTACAGTGCGTATAATGCTTCCCCTCAATTTGATATCATTGAATATCCTTCAATCGATGTAGACCTATCTTCTTCGTGAGTTGTACAAAAACCTTTGTTGGTAAAGATTTTGTGAATAGGTCTGCAAGATTGTCAATTGATCGGACTTGGCAAACATCTATTACGCCTTCCTTTTGTAGGTCATGTGTCGAAAAGAACTTTGGTGCAATATGTTTAGTTCGGTCTCCTTTGATATATCCTTCTTTGATTTGTGCAATGCATGCTGCATTATCTTCATATAGCGGAGTAGGATTTACCTTGATGTTTTTAAGTCCGCATTCTTCTTGAATATTTTGAATCATTGACCGTAACCAAACACATTCTCGACCCGCCTCGTATAAGGCAATCAGTTCGGCGTGATTTGAAGATGTAGCTGTAAGAGTTTGTTTTGTCGATCGCCATGAAATTGCAGCTCCACAATAGGTGAATACATATCCCGATTGAGATCGTGCTTTATGTGGATCTGATAAATATCCTGCATCTGCATATCCAACTAAATTGGATTTTGTATCTTTTTGATAGTATAACCCCATATCTCTAGTTCCGCAGAGATACCGAAATACTAGTTTAATTCCATTCCAATGTCTTCTGGTTGGTTTGGAACTATATCTTGCTAACACATTTACTGCAAATGAGATATCGGGTCTCGTATTATTTGCAAGATATAATAATGCCCCGATTGCACTTAAGTATGGTACTTCAGGACCAAGCACTTTTTCATTATTTTCTTGTGGGCGAAAAGGA
Source organism: Carex rostrata (assembly GCF_964058835.1). Classification (NCBI taxonomy): domain Eukaryota; kingdom Viridiplantae; phylum Streptophyta; class Magnoliopsida; order Poales; family Cyperaceae; genus Carex; species Carex rostrata. The sequence goes on along the minus strand of NC_135931.1, from coordinate 3,449,459 downwards.
TCATTTTCTGCATTTAGCGATCGTACAACCATTGGTGTGCTCAAAGGATGAGCTTTATCCATATTGAATCTTTTTAATATTTTTTCAACATAATTTAATTGATGGATAAATATTCCATTCTTTAGATGTTCGATCTGCAGGCCGAGACAAAATTTTGTTACACCAAGGTCTTTCATCTCAAATTCATTCTTCATTAATTTTGCAGTATTCTCAATCTCTTCAGGAGATCCAATAATATTCAAATCATCAACATACACTGCAATGATTGTGAAACCTAGATTTGATCTTTTAATAAAAACACACGGACTAATTATATTATTTTTATATCCTTCTTTTAGAAGGTACTCACTCAGTCGATTATACCACATTCGACCAGATTGTTTTAGTCCGTATAAAGATCTTCTTAATTTTATAGAGTACATCTCTCTAGGTTTTGACTTATATGCTTCAGGCATTTTCAATCCTTCTGGGACTTTCATGTATATATTACTGTCAAGTGAACCATATAAATAGGCTGTTACAACATCCATAAGTCGCATTTTTAGATTTTCTGCAACTGTGAGACTTATTAGAAATCTGAGAGTTATCGCATCCACTACAGGTGAATACGTTTCTTCATAATCAACTCCAGGTATTTGTGTAAAGCCTTGTGCCACTAGCCTTGCTTTATATCTCACAATCTCATTTTTCTCATTTCTTTTTATGACAAATACCCATTTGTAACCTACAGGGCTAACATCATTGGGCGTTAGGACTACAGGTCCAAATACTTGCCGCTTGTCTAATGAACTTAATTCTGTTTGTATGGCATCTTTCCATTTAGGCCAATCATTTCTTTGTCTACACTCTTCTAGAGTTTTTGGCACATTATCTTCTTCGTTTATAACATCGCTTGCTATAGCGAATGCAAAGATTTCATCAACATGTGTTTTATTTCTATTTAATATAGTACCATTTATTACATAATTTATAGAAATCTCATATTCATTTGGTACTTGAGTTTCTTCTGGAACTTCATCAACCTCTTTTGGGTTTTTATCAACTTCTTCATGAGTTCTACCATTAATCTCTTCTGGGATTTTATATACTTCTTCAGGAGTTTTACTATCAACCTCTTCTGGGGTTTTATTGACTTCTGCAGGAGTTTTACCATCAACCTCTTCTGGGGTTGGACCAACTGCTTTATTCTGCTCTTTCCTTTTACGTGGATTTACATCCTTAGAACCAAGTGGTCTTCCATGTTTTCTACGCACATTAGATTCATTAGATATTTTTGTAATGTCAATTCGAGCGGGTGCGTTTATAGCTGGAATATGTGATTTAGTAACTCTATTCGTATTTGTGAATGCATCAGGCAATTCATTTGCAATTCTTTGCATATTTATGATCTTCTGAACTTCGAGTTCACATTGACCACTTCGGGGGTCAAGATAAGATAACGATGAATTCCAAGTTACTTGTTTATCCAGTTTTTGTTTTTCTTCCCCTAAATTTGGGAATACTGATTCATTAAAATGACAATCAGCAAATCTTGCTGTAAAAACATCTCCTGTTAATGGTTCTAAATATCTAATAATAGAAGAAGAGTTAAAACCAATATAAATTCCCAACCTTCTTTGAGGTCCCATTTTTGTGCGTTGTGGAGGAAAAATTGGAACATATACTGCACAACCAAATACCTTTAGATGAGACAAATTTGGTTCTCTTCCGGAGACCAATTGTAATGGGGAATATTTATGATAAGCAGTTGGTCTTAATCTAATTAGTGCAGCAGCATGTAATATGGCATGTCCCCATGCGGAAGACGGTAAACTAGACCTCATGAGTAATGGTCTAGCAATTAATTGTAATCTTTTAATCAACGATTCTGCCAGACCGTTTTGTGTATGAACATGGGCCACTGGATGTTCTACCGTAATTCCAATAGACATGCAATAATCATTAAAAGTTTGAGAAGTGAACTCACTTGCATTATCAAGCCGGATTCTTCTGATTTGATAATCCGGAAAATTAGCTCTCAATTGGATAATTTGTGCTAATAGTCTAGCAAATGCAACATTTCTTGTTGCTAACAAACTCACATGTGACCAGCGTGTTGATGCATCAATTAACACCATAAAATATCTAAACGGTCCACATGGAGGTGTAATAGGTCCACATATATCTCCTTGAATTCTTTCTAAAAATGAAGGAGCTTCAGGTCCAACTTTATTTGGAGATGGTCTAATAATTAGTTTTCCAAGAGAGCATGCTTCGCATGTCATATCTTTTGATAATAGGATCTTCAGGTCCTTTAGGGATGCCCATTTGCACTTTCAATTATTCTCCTCATCATTATATTTCCTGGATGACCCAATCTGTCATGCCATAATGTAAATAATTTTGGATCAACTAACTTCTGGTTAGTAACGGTTAACTTCGAGTTAGCAACCATATTTGATTCTATTTTACTTATATAAGTACTATATAATCCAGATGACATTGCTTGCATCTTTTCAATTATGATCTTCTGGCCATTCTTAATAGATGTGATATGAAGATACTCGTAATTTTTCTCATTCATAGTTTCAATATGATAACCATTATTTCGAATATCTTTAAAGCTTAGTAGATTTCTTCTGGATCTACTTGAATATAATGCATCATCTATTATTAATTTTGTTCCTTCAGGTAACAAAATACAAGCTCTTCTGGAGCCTTCTATTAAATTACTTGTGCCAGATATAGTGTGAATATTAGTCTCACCAAGATACAATAGTGAAAAGTATTTCTTACTTTTCAATATGGTATTAGTTGTTCCACTGTCTACCATACATGAATCTTCATTACTTATCATTGCGTCAGCCATTTTCCTTTAAAATGCAAAAATAAATTACTTTTATTCATTTTCATAAAAAAAATTAAAAAGTAAACTAAACTTTTATTAAACATAAATATAAATTTTTATACTATATTTTCTCCCTAAGTAATAATATATATTTCTTCATTGACATTATGGAAGAAATCTGATACATCAAGATGTGTATCCACATGGCATTCATTTTGGAGTCATATTCAGTAAAGTTAGTTTCCACATTTTCTCCTTATTTCTTGATTGTGGCTTGATATAGCTCTACAAAATATTTTGGCGTACGACAAGTACGCGACCAATGATTTATCATCCCACATCTGAAACAAACATCTTCAGGACGTTTTTCTTTCTCATTAATATGTATTTACAACATCAGGTTATTACTACCATAACTTCAAGTTATGATAAATGAAAAATGAGATAAATTCAAACTTTGTGAGATTTGTCATATGTACTACAAAATAGATACGCATTAACTTCAGGTTATTAATGCCATAACTTCGGGTTATGAATGCCATAATTTTGAATTATAAATGTCATAACTTCAGGTTATCAATGTCATAACTTCAGGTTATCAATGTCATAACTTCAGGTTATTAATATCATAACTTCATATTATGAAAAGGGAGATAAATAAATATAAATAAAAGAATACGTAAATTGTATGAATAAATAAATAAATTAAATGTATTAATAACTTCAGGTTATAATAAAATATTTTATTTAATAACTTCTAGTTATTAAATTGCTTGGCTGCACAATTGTATAATTTAATTTGAAATAACTTCGGGTTATATTTTCATCTGATGACCTATAATAACTTCTGGTTATTATATTGATTTTATATGAAAATTTCTAATAAAACTTCAGGTTTTAATTGAGAATAACTTCAGGTTATTATTCATCCAGTGGCCTATAATAACTGCTGGTTATTATATTAATTTTATACTAAAATTTATAATAGAACTTCAGGTTGTAAATAATTCTAATAATAACTCCAGGTTATTATTTTATTCAAGTAATACGAACTTCGGGTTCTTGATAAAATTTTAGTTGTGATAATAACTTCAGGTTATTACTCTTATTATTATATTAATGTAATATGAACTTCAGGTTCTTGATAAACATTTAGTTTTGATAATAACTTCAGGTTATTATTTCATCATTCACTTCAAGGAATGATTCTTATAAACTAAAACAAATATAATCAAAAATTTAAATGAAATTTAAATTAATGAAAGATATAATAATTAATCACACAAATTACTTACATGATTACTTTGCAACTTCTTCCGAGCAATTCGTGCTGATAACGTATTGTAAAATTAATATAAAGTTGCAACAAAAGTAAGTAAATAACAAGAGAGATAAAGAGAGCAACAACAAACTTGTATTCTCCACTATTGTATATAATATGTGTGTCCACCATTCTCTATTTACAAAGCCTCTATTTATAGGCTAGAAAGAGATGTTACAATAAAGGAGAAAATAAATGTCCATGGTAGTGGAGATAGTGGAGGTAGTGGATAATTAATATTGGAAGTTATAAAATGAACATCCACATAAATATATTTTATAACAAGATGTGAGTTTTATTTATTTGTTTCATTTTTCATCAGATAATAATGACAAAAAATCTAAAATAAAATAACAATAGAAAAATAAAAACTGCATATGTTCTCACCAATACAATAAAAACACAACTAATAAATATAAAATAAACAATGTCTTACCAATATAATAAAAACATATAATAAAAATATCCATTACATTAAAAAATATAAATTTAACTCCTAGATAAACATTCAATGATTGCAACCTGCAAATTTACAAACAAAAATGATTGTAAATTTATATTGTTTCAATAATTTTTTTTAAGTCGAATTTGGATAAAATAAGCATTGTATTAACCTTGAGTGTTGCATCTTTCCTGTATCTCGGTTGACTTGGTGTTCTCTTCTCCTTCTATTTAGTAAGTCCAACCACATGAAAATTCTCTCAGTTGACTTGGTGTTCTCTTCTCCTTCTATTTAGTAAGTCCAACCACATGAAAATTCTGTTGTGTTGTATCTACCAAAATAACTAGCCTATGTTTTGGAACTAGGACAAGGTCACCATGTTCAAGCCATTCTTACTGATTTTCATACACATGTCATTCATATCTCCATGTGTTGATCAGTGTCTGGATGTGGTAGTAGTAACTTACAAAACTGTCAGGATCGATGCCTCAGAGATGGCACACGGACGGAACATGTGAACACGATAATCTATCTAATTGAGGCTTCTGGTATGTGCATTCCACCGTGTTATCATCATTGATGACGAGAAATTGGCCTTGGTAAACTGGCGAGAGACATCAGGCATGTAAGGGCGAACTTTCTCTTCTGTCATCACTATCAATGCAATGGATCTTCTTCATGTTATCGGTTGCAATGCTTAATCGGTTCGGTTTGGTTCTATTTTTGAAACCAAATTATTACTTTGGTTTGCCTAGTTTGGTTCGGATTCAACCGAACTGAATAGATGAACACCTCTAATAGTACTGTTGTGTATTTTAGGTGTAATTATTTTTGGTCTAATTCGTACACTTTTGCTTTAAATTTATAAACCTAAATATGCAAAGAAGATTGAATTGCAAGCGCACAATATATCTTTGTAGTAAGAAGGTATAGATCCAAAGACTAAGGCAATTGTAATTTCTACTTAAGTTAAATTAAAACTAAATGAATTGCAAGTAAGTAAGGGGGGGGGGGGGAGGGGGTTGTTGCAAGCGCACAATATATCTTTGTAGTAAGAAGGTATAGATCCAAAGACTAAGGCAATTGTAATTTCTACTTAAGTTAAATTAAAACTAAATGAATTGCAAGTAAGTAAGGGGGGGGGGGGGGGGAGGGGGTTGTTGCAAATTAACTAAATTTGGGTTCATTACCCGAAGCAGTTGGTTGTAACAAGAACTAAATTAAATGCAAATTAAAAAGGGTTTTGTGATCAACATAATGAAGTCTAAGGGCTTTTGGTCAACAATCACTTGGTCATTCTATTTGCTTTTGGAGTTCTCTAAATTCATGTTATTGTCTTGATGGAGAATTGATTTATCTACCTCCTAACATAACCTTTCATAATTTCATGTCTTCACATTAATATACCTCCAGCCTAGGTTGTCACTACCTATTTGGGTTCTTTAATTGAAGTCATCTACTATTACTAATTGGTACTGTATTTGGTAAATTCCCGATTAACATATGTAATAACATTTGGTTTCCCAAAGCTTTCCATATCGAACCTTTGGTTCTATGAATTTGGGGTAGACTAGACTGTTTAGGACTAACCAATTATCTCTAAGGTGATTTGTGTACAATGAAAGAGTTTTATCTAATAATCCATAGAGACAAGAGGTACTGTCACTACCTCCGCAAGGGTAAGTTATCAAAAACACAATCATGCATGACTCACAAATATAAAATAGAACCAAACATCAAGCCAAAACAATCACAATAAAAAGAACATCCAAGTAAATAAAGTAACACAAGTTCATGATACAACTTAAGCCCCCAGAGACGAAATTAGCCTCTCATGGGTGCAAAACTAACAACATCCATGATAGAAAACAAGAAATCCTTACAAGTAAAATAAAGTAAATAACAAGAGAAATAGAGTACACCAATTCCCAAGTTACGCCTCAGTTCTTCCTTGCAAGCTTCTCGAGATCTGCCAAGTTCTTCAATCCTTTGCGCCTTTGATTCACTTGAGAGATGAGATGGATGAAGATGGTGATTAGGGTTCCAATGGAGAGAATAGTGGTGTGTAAGATGGCTTCCCCCAAAGGGGAGATGCCCTTTCTCCTGCTGCCTCCCCCTCATTTATAGCTATATTGTGACTTAGGGAAGAAAGAACCAATGATGGAAGGTGAATCAATCCAGATCTCATGAGATATGGCAATAAATATCAGCTGATGGCTCTCTAAAAAGGTTCCTGCGACTTGGAGATTATAAATTCTGATTTATAACCTTCCTATAATTGTAGATATCATTGTCTTTTTTCCAGCAAGCTTTTATTTGCCTAAAACGGAGTTCGTATGACCAAGATATGGCCAAAATACGAAAAGATGTCAAAAGCTGGATTTTTTGCGCTGTGAGCTGCGCGGCCCAGGGAGCCTGCACCTTCACCCGCACGGATCCTCTGACTCGGCTGTGAACCAAACTTCAAATGGGCATAACTCATTATCCGTATCTCCGTTTTTAGTGTTCTACTACTTTTCGGAAAGCTTGCAAGAAATCTATAATTTACTTCATTTCTTGTAATTTAAATAGACTTTGGCAGTAACTTGATTCTTGGTGTATTTCTAAGCTAATTAAACTAAATTAACCTAAATGCATGGAAATTGGTCAAGTTATTGATATAAAATCCTAGGCAAAAGTGTATATATATTTTATGCTCATCAAGTACCTACTAGACTTTATCATTCTAAACTGGAAATAGTTGGAACTAGGTTTGTGCTGAACCATGGAGCATGCTAACCCAGTCCAATAGCAAATTATGACAAATAATAGTTTTCATTCCCAAATAATCAGTACTAAGCATTACCAGGATCACAATAACATGCCCGAGACTATAATAAACCTTATTAGGGCCTTGTAAAAGCTCACCACCACTGTAAATGGATACCATAAGACTTATTTTGAACTAATTACACACAAACATAAAATTATAAATTAACTAAATTATTAACCTACTGAAAATATAAATAAAATAAAATAAAAAAAAATAAAAAAATAAACATATAGATCAAAAGAGAAGAGAAAGCTGTCCGAGAAGAGAGAATGGGTAAATGTGAGAAATGAAATTATGCATCTGGAAACAAATTTATAAAAAAATAGAGGGCCACAACATGAAATGACGGTCCCAAAAATGAAATTGCAACGACAAATGGTGGCCCTAGTTTTAAAGGCCACAATGTGAAATGACGGCCGGATAAATATAAAATTTTGAAAAAGTAGATTTTTTTTAGCCGAGGGTATTAATAAAAATTTCTGGTTACCTTTAGAGGATATGGACTTGATATCATCATGGGTGGGTAGGGTAGGTGCTGAAATTTTTATTAATATCCAAAAAAAATATTAAATTTCAGAAACTATCCATATTTTTACATTTTTTTGAAATCTGATATCTCCATATTTGATCTATTGTTCCGACCAATTCCTGTACCAAAATCTGCATTTTAAACCACCAAATCGTGTATTTTACATTGAATATCCATAGAATGTGGTACTGCAGCAATTTCATTCTTATTTTGCAGAAAACGGGCGAAATCAGGGAAGTTACTGAATTCTGAAACTCTGCATGCGACCCTCATCACATCTGACGCGACCCTCATCAGAGTCGATGGGGGTAGCATCAGAGTCTATGCGGGTAGCATCAGACCTGACGCTGGTCGCATCGCGAACTTCCAGAGCAGACAGCAAAGGCCCAATTAAGGCCCAGAATTGAAGCACTCGTTTTGAAAAGCCTATAAATAGGCCACATCTGTCACCAGAGAGGGAGTTCCGAAATTTGAAGATTCAAAGCCTCAAGAATTGGAGTGTTGATCAAGAAAGAGAGAAAGGAGGGAAGATCCTTGCAAGATTGCTTCAATTGGTTCTATCATGATCCTATCTCTTCTCTCTTCTTTTATGATGTTGTTTGAGTAGATCCTTCTTTGTTTCTAGGGTTGATGTAGTCTAAAGCTTTGATTGTGTGTATTTCACTTGAATTTGAGTTGTTCTTGTGATCAATTGATTGTGTATCTTTCTTTTAAAGCTTGATTGAGATTGTGTGATTGCATTTTGTTGACTATTGTTGAATGAATCTTTCATCTCTTCTAATATCTTGATCTAGATCTTTCTTGCAATTTAATCAAGCACTTGAGGTAGATTAGAAATCTGAAAAGATAGATCAATTGAACCGAAAGGTGAGATTTCCATTTATTGAGAGATAGTGGATACCTTTAGCAAACCGATCAATTGACTTAGATTGAATACAAATAAACGAGAGTTGAAAGTTGTAGATCTAAGAAGGTGAAATTGCAATTCCCTACTAGGTTACTGGTGCTAATAAACGAGAGTTGAGGCTCAGGAATTGTGGGTAGGGTCAGTAGAACCTTGCACAATCGAATAACTCAGAAACAGGTGAAATGCTGCATTCACTCGATGGCCATGCGAGTCGCATGGGAGACCATGCGGGTCGCATCACTAGGGTCGCATCAGAGATGATGCGAGTCGAGTGAAGGTCCAGAGAGGCAAAGCTGAGGATGAAATCTGAAACCCTGGAAACATCCTTTTAAACTTGACTGAAACAAACATTTACTTTCTTTTGCAATCTTTTGTTATTGAATTGAGAAATTGAAACGAATTCAAACCAAACCTTTCACACTTCTAGTACTTAACTCGGATTTGTAGAAATTTAGAATCGAATTAAACCGTCCCTGAGGATCGATACCTTATTATGCTATACGGATAGGGTTGTGCACTTGCAACCTTAGACGAGAGTAGATTCAAGGTTTAAACTGGTACAACTTGTTGTACCTGAGACTTTGTATCATACCTTTGTAAGCGAACAAGTTTTTGGCGCCGTTGCCGGGGACAGCTATCAATTCCTTTCTAAATTTTTGCTTTTCTTAGTTAATCTAGATTTTAATTTGTATCTTTTCTTTTTCTTTACTTCCTTATCACTAAAAACTGGCTTTCATTCCCCCTCCTGCAGGTAAATACAAGCTGACTTACCAACTGAGGAGCAGAGGACCGCTTTTTGACGACACTCCTCCAGACGACACTGTTCCTACTCAGTCATCAGCTGACGCGACCCTCATCACATCTGACGCGACCCTCATCAGAGCTGAAGCGGGTGGCATCAGAGCTGACGCTGGTGGCATCAGAGCTGACGCTGGTAGCATCGCTATTGACGAGACTTGTGTGAAAGAGACAATGTCAGAGCATCCAAGCAGGGAAGATAGGGAAGTAGATGCCAGAGAAAGGGAAGTCCTGACCGACCAATCTGACGATGAAATGGATGTCTTCATGCCAAGGACCTTACGAGAGTTCAATGTACCAAGGGCTGGGGATGTCAGAGGTGCGATCAGACTACCAAGGATACCTGGGCAACAACCGAACTTCAACCCAGGAGTTGTCAACATGGTTCAGCAGAACCTTTTCAATGGCATGGATCACGAGGATCCGCACGCTCACCTCCAAACCTTCCTCGAGTGCATCACAACCATCAAGACCAATGGGGCAACAGCTGATTACACCAAACTTGCTTTATTTCCATTTACTCTTAGGGACAAGGCCAAGAAGTGGTTAGGGTCGTTACCAAGGGATTCCATTACCAATTGGAGGGAGTTGTCTAAGTTGTTTCTCACTAGGTTTTTCCCCCACAAAAGAACTGCCAATGTAAGGAACCAACTGACCAGTTTTAGGCAAAGGTCTGACGAACCCCTAAATGAGGCATGGAAAAGATTTAGGGAATTGCAGTACTCTTGTCCCCACCATGGTATTCCTGATTGGTTGTTGATTCAAACATTCTATGATGGTCTAACTGAGAGCACTCGCACTTCAGTTGATGCAGTTGCAGGTGGAGCGCTGATGTCAAGGGAACCTCTAGAAGCCATGAACTTGATTGACAACATGGCGCAGAACCAACAGTGGTCTGGCCGAGACAACACCCGACCTGGAGGAGGAGGCAAGTACGAAGTTGATCAGATCACGGCTCTAACTGCCAAGTTGGATGCTATGCAAAGGGCAATGGACAAGCTAAGTATGAAAGCATTCGAGCAGCAACCGCAAGCATGTGTCATGTGTGGTGATGAAAGGCACACTTATGAGAAATGTCCAATGGTGCAAGCTGATGAGGAGATCGAGCAAGCCAACTCCCTCAACAATGCTCCCAGACCCCCTTTCAACAACCCCTCTGGCAACAACAACTGGAACAACCATTCTGGAAGCAACATCAATAACAACAGGAACTTCTACCATAATGCTTCATTCCCCAATCAGGATAACCAAGCACCTCAATCCGGTCCCTCCAAACCACATATGGCACCTTATTCGAGTGACTTCATGCATGAGCAGGGAAAAATGAACCAGATCATGTGGGATCAAATGCAATCTATGTCTACTCAACTAGCTGCTCAGAACAAGTTGCTGGAGCAATTGAGTCACATAGTCATCTCAAGCCAACCTCAACCTGGAAAGTTACCTGCTCAACCAGAACCCAACCCCAGAGGAGAGGTCAAATCGATCACACTGCGAAGTGGGACCCAGTATGAAGGACTATCCAACCCAACTGATCAGATTCCATCTGATGCGACCCGCGTACCAGAGAAGGCGACCCGCATCACAGACATGCGACCCGTTTCAGGTGAGTCTGAGAGTCAGAAAAAGAAGGAGACTGAGAAACCACCTCCATACAGACCACATGTACCCTTCCCTCAAAGATTAGCTGAGAGCAAATTGAATACACAATTCGCTAATTTTGTCGAGGTTCTTAAAGGATTGCACATCACGATTCCATTCACCGAGGCTTTGACCCAAATGCCCACCTATGCCAAGTTTCTCAAGGACATCCTTTCCAACAAGCAAAGCCTGGAGGACCACAAAAAGGTGAAACTCACAGAGCAGTGTAGTGCAATCTTTAGTAGCAAGCTGCCGCCCAAACTAGAGGACCCTGGCAAATTCTCAATTCCTTGCAAAATTGGGAAAGCTACCATCAAGCGAGCCCTGTGTAACCTAGGGGCCAGCGTAAGTCTCATGCCACGCACTATATTTGAGCGCATGGGAGTAGGCGAGCTCAGGCCCACGCGCATGACTTTGCAGCTTGCTGATTCTTCTGTCAGGGTACCACTTGGCATAGTGGAGGATGTGCCCGTTCTAGTCGGAAAGTTCTATGTCCCTACTGATTTTGTGGTGATGGAGATGGAGGAGGACAAAGAAATTCCCATCATTCTGGGACGACCATTCTTAAAGACGACTCGAACACTCATTGATGTGGAGAACCGAACTCTGACTTTGCGGATTGGAGATGAGAAAGTGGAGTTTAATCTCAACCGAGCTATGAAGTGCCCCTCCGAAACAGAAACATGCTGCTGGCTTGATGTGGTCGATCAATTGGCCAAAGAACAATCTCGTAGGCAATACAGACCAGATGGATCTGATACGCGAATAATGAGTAATTATTTTGATTATTTGGATAATTTGCAGGAGAAGATGTGTGCAGCAGAAGCAAATTTTGATGATCTGGATGAACTAGGACGCGGGCCGGATGAATCCCACGCGGGTCGCGTGCCACAGTCCGAAGGCCTGGAAAACAGAGAACGAGGATCTGATGAAGCTGACGCGAGGTCTTCACGCGACCCGAGTGAACCTGACGCGGACCGCATCAAGGCCCACACAGAGCCGCCGACTCCTGAGCTCAAACCTCTTCCATCTAACCTCAGGTATGAGTTCCCAGACCCAAATAAATCTTGTCATGTGATTTTAAATACAGGCCTCGACCCAGCTCGCATCTTCAAATTCTTGGAGGATTTGAAAGCTCAGCAAACTGTGATTGAGGACTTGATCGAGAAGGTGATTGGCACTCATCCAGCCACATGCAGGCTCAGGACTTTACCAGCAAGCCAGCACACGGTCCATACACCTCTGAAGTGGGCGCTCCGCCCAGATCCACCCGACCCACCTCTCACCAATCAGTGAGGCGCCCCCGCCTCACCCCCCCACTCCATGTCTGGTTAGTTTCCATATTTTCTTCTATTTACTTTTTCTTGTGTGAATTCAAGCATTGAGGACAATGCTTCATTCAAGCTTGGGGGGGTTAATAGAAGAAAACTGTATCTGCATTTAGGTCATGTTTATTTTTCCAAAATTTGCATTTTTAGGTGATAAATTTGTGTGATTGCTTGGGTTAAGGACTTGTTTGAACAATTTTGGTTGTGATTTTTGGATGAATTTGAAAAATTAGAACTAACCTCATAATTGATCAAAGAACTGATTAGGAAGGGATGTTTTGAGAACTTGAAAGGATGAAAACTTGAATTGTATCGAAAATCAATTTTTGAAACTGAACTGTGCCTTTTAAATAGGGAAATGGGGATTTTAAATAAAGATAGATTTGGATATTCATTGGTATGAATGAATACCAATGGATGTGTGTATTCATGGTATGTGCAAAAGAAAAAGAATAAAAAAATAAAAAGATGGAGAAAATAAGAGTACTGGCAATAAGTCCTATTGGGCGCCTTTGAGCTCGTCTCCCAAATAAAAAATAAAAAATAAAAAAAGAAAGAAAGGATGGAGAAAATAAGAGTACTGGCAATAAGTCCTATTGGGCGCCTTTGAGCTCGTCTCCGAAATTTAGAAAAGAAAAATAACTTTTGCATATATCAACACACGAAGTCCACGACTTGCTAACCTAAGCTTGTTCCAAGCTTGGGGGAGAAAAAAGGAAAATCTCCACAAATGAGAGCTTGATTTTAGTAAAAGAATGATAGATTGATCAATTCGAGTACTCATCTTTGCAAGTATTAAAACATTCTAGAACTTGAAGTTTGATTAGTCAATTTGTGGGGTGAATCAAAATTGATCAAGGAAAGTCCAAATCATGTCATAAAGGTTCTCGAAGCTCTTGATTCAAGCAACTCATGTAAATTTTCACATTTAGGAACTTAACTTGCATTTAGAGTCCAACCCGGTAACAAAGAACATATCTTTGCTTGAGGACAAGCAAGAGTTCAGCTTGGGGGAATTTGATATCTCCATATTTGATCTATTGTTCCGACCAATTCCTGTACCAAAATCTGCATTTTAAACCACCAAATCGTGTATTTTACATTGACTATCCATAGAATGTGGTACTGCAGCAATTTCATTCTTATTTTGCAGAAAACGGGCGAAATCAGGGAAGTTACTGAATTCTGAAACTCTGCATGCGACCCTCATCACATCTGACGCGACCCTCATCAGAGTCGATGGGGGTAGCATCAGAGTCGATGCGGGTAGCATCAGACCTGACGCTGGTCGCATCGCGAACTTCCAGAGCAGACAGCAAAGGCCCAATTAAGGCCCAGAATTGAAGCACTCGTTTTGAAAAGCCTATAAATAGGCCACCTCTGTCACCAGAGAGGGAGTTCCGAAATTTGAAGATTCAAAGCCTCAAGAATTGGAGTGTTGATCAAGAAAGAGAGAAAGGAGGGAAGATCCTTGCAAGATTGCTTCAATTGGTTCTATCATGATCCTATCTCTTCTCTCTTCTTTTATGATGTTGTTTGAGTAGATCCTTCTTTGTTTCTAGGGTTGATGTAGTCTAAAGCTTTGATTGTGTGTATTTCACTTGAATTTGAGTTGTTCTTGTGATCAATTGATTGTGTATCTTTCTTTTAAAGCTTGATTGAGATTGTGTGATTGCATTTTGTTGACTATTGTTGAATGAATCTTTCATCTCTTCTAATATCTTGATCTAGATCTTTCTTGCAATTTAATCAAGCACTTGAGGTAGATTAGAAATCTGAAAAGATAGATCAATTGAACCGAAAGGTGAGATTTCCATTTATTGAGAGATAGTGGATACCTTTAGCAAACCGATCAATTGACTTAGATTGAATACAAATAAACGAGAGTTGAAAGTTGTAGATCTAAGAAGGTGAAATTGCAATTCCCTACTAGGTTACTGGTGCTAATAAACGAGAGTTGAGGCTCAGGAATTGTGGGTAGGGTCAGTAGAACCTTGCACAATTGAATAACTCAGAAACAGGTGAAATGCTGCATTCACTCGATGGCCATGCGAGTCGCATGGGAGACCATGCGGGTCGCATCACTAGGGTCGCATCAGAGATGATGCGAGTCGAGTGAAGGTCCAGAGAGGCAAAGCTGAGGATGAAATCTGAAACCCTGGAAACATCCTTTTAAACTTGACTGAAACAAACATTTACTTTCTTTTGCAATCTTTTGTTATTGAATTGAGAAATTGAAACGAATTCAAACCAAACCTTTCACACTTCTAGTACTTAACTCGGATTTGTAGAAATTTAGAATCGAATTAAACCGTCCCTGAGGATCGATACCTTATTATGCTATACGGATAGGGTTGTGCACTTGCAACCTTAGACGAGAGTAGATTCAAGGTTTAAACTGGTACAACTTGTTGTACCTGAGACTTTGTAGCATACCTTTGTAAGCGAACAAAATCTACCCAAATTCAAAACTGCAAAAAAAAATGCTATAATTTTTACCGGTTTTGCATTTTTCAAATTTTTTTAGTTAAATAGAAATATTTATAATTTATTTATTTATGGAATTGAAATATTATAAATATTTTATAAATTTCTTGGGAAATATATGGAATACTATATAATTTGATTTATTAGAAAGACTGCTACAAATAACTTGGATCAACATTTTTCATGTCGGATTTTTTGCTGCTGTAAGAAAATTAATATATTTCTTTATGAGTTATTGGAAAAAAATAAATATACTTTGAATTTGAGTTATTGATCGCGGTTTAAAAGTCACTTATAGATAAATACATAAAATATTGTGACTCTTCTAGTACATTTAATTTCTAAAAAGTTGTATTTATTTTTGAAAAAAAATTAAGTTATTTTATAATTGTTATTCAAAAAGAATTGTCAAAATAGATATAACTTTTTAGAAATTAAATGTACTAGAAGGATTACAATATTTTATGTATTTACTTAGAAGTGACTTTTGAATATGGATCAATAACTCAAAATCCAAGCCTTTTTATTTTTTTTCCATAAAACATAAAGAAATATATTAATTTTTCTTATAACCGCAAAAAATTCTGAATGAAAAATGTTGATCAGAGTTATTTGTAGCAGTCTTTCTAATAAATCAAATTATATAGTATTCTATCAATTTTCAAAGAAATATATAAAATATTTCTAATATTTTAATACAAAAAATAAATAAATTATAAATATTTTTATTTAACTGAAAAATATGAAAAATGTAAAACCGGTAAAAATTATAGTGGTTTTATTTATTTATTTTTTTTGCAACCGCATTTTTTTGCTTTAAAATTCTAAAATGCAAAAAAAAAAAAAAGAAAGTGGTTTTAGACCGAATTACTGCAACTTTTTTTTTATGATTTGGATAGATTTCGAAAAAATGCAAAAATGTGAATAGTCTATGAAATTTCATATTTTTTATGGTTATTAATAAAAATTTCGGTGGTAGGTGGCTTGCTAATTGCATGTGTAATTGAAGTCGAAAGTATGAATTAGACATTTGAAGCCTGTGAAAGGTCAAATCTTTCACCTAATCTTTAGACTTCCCAACAAAATATTTTTTTTGAAAGAAGACTTCCCTATAAAATATTAGTTGTTTCAGGTCGGCTGAGGCCAGAATAGTATCACCATTTTACCAAATAAAAAGGAGATATAATGCACTTTATCATTTTTTTCCTTCACTGTTTTGTGATCGCCATATGGTTTTATATTGTTACAGGAAAAAGGAAAAAGAAACAAAAGTCTGAAAGGTGAAAGCGCAAAGATAAAATTTTACCTTGATTTGCAAAGTAATTAAGTACATGCAAATATTAAAAAAAAAGTATAAAAGAGGGGAAAACCGCAAATTATTGCAGCTTCAAATTATTTTTGCAAGCAAAATAATCATTGAAGAAATTATTTTTGACCAATTTCTTCAATGTAAATATTTCTGTGGTAATATACATTTCTTACAAATAAATCATAGCTTGTGGAAGTCCTAGTATCCATGAGCAATACAAGCCTCCCAGAATTCCTTTGCATCATCCCTAAGTCTCTGCTGTCTCAATTCCTTGTCGGACGCGTCAACCTCCTTCAAAGAGATCTCATTGTATGCTTCTCCCTTGTTCTTCAATGCCTCTTTTGAGAAAAACCAAACCTCAGCTTTATCATCATCATCATCACTATTGTAATCTCTGTTGCCACTGCCGCAGCAGGACCCGTTATCATTTTCATCGAGCCGGCATGTGTCGTCGGTGTTGTCTTCCTGAATTCTATCTTCAGAGTCTCCACTTTCCTCTTTCAAAGGGAGATCAAGGATCCAGAACACATACCAACTCATATCGGTGGTTAACCAAAAGTTGAGTTGTAGTATTGTGGTATTTTCCTATCATATATCTTATATATAAAGATATTTGGGGCTGATCTTCTGTGGAGAAGAATATATATGAAGGTGAGCATGTGATGTTGAAAGACATTTGGTAGTTGGAACTGCCTGGCGTTTGAATTGACTTGTTGACTTATTCAATTTAATTAAATAAGGTAACTGATACAATAATGTTTAAGGTGCAGAAAGAACAAAGTGATAAGAAAGTAAGTAAGACTATTTAACAAATTTTAAATAACAAGGAGCGACCTAAAAATAAAATTCCATTTTTCTTTTAAAGATTTGCTGGAAATGGTCAACTGACAATTTCACTTTAACAGATATTTATTTAAACAAATAAAGTTCAAATTACAAGAGTTTGTATTTTTGTACAAAGGGAACAAAATGCAAGCAATCTTACTAAAGACTGCACAACCAATCAAAACCAGTGTTGTAAAAACATCCATTTAGGTTGATTAATCGGCCGATTAGTCATGGCAGTGACCAAACTGTCATGAATTTTTCCGACTAATCGAACAATTATTTCTGAATATGGTTGATTATTCTCAATTATTATTGATTAATCGTTTAGCGGTACCTTATTAGTCCAACGACTGCATACTGTTATTTACAACACTAATCAAAACTAAGCCTCAGTTGTGGAGCTCTGTTTCACTCATAAGCCTGCTGGGAAAGTATCCTCTGCGGAGTTTTTCCGTGCGGAGCTGTGCGGCGTTTTTAATCTGGTCCGTTCGTTTCGAATCGGACGGACCAGATCAAATCTTGCCCGAATTTTAAAAAAACTCAAAATTTGGTGAACCCTTAATCCAGTCCGTCCGATCTGAAACGAACGGAGCAGATTAAAAGTACCGCACAGCTCTACACGGAAAAACTCCGCAGATGATAGCGTTTCTAAGCCTGCTGCAGTATTGTACATCTACAAAAAATTCACCTTCCCATTTCCTTTCACAACATCCAACACCTCAATATATGCCTCAAGTGAATCCTCTTTTTATTTAAAAAAAAAATTAAGATCTTACATTAATCCTATTCTAACAGTAGTATATAGATGATATAGTAATTGTGCTTTTAGTAGTATATATCTAAATTTACTAGGATTGTAATTTTGATTGCTTTAAATCGTATTCTGCCAGTAACTGAGGCTTATAAGACAGTAGTTTCATTTACAATTGAACCCTCTATTTCAGATGTGATATAATTTGGAGATGACATTCATTTGGAAAATACACAGATCTTTTTATATTTGGTTAAGAGTATCAGTATGGAAGTATAGTAAATCATGAATTTGGTGTAGTTTGGAAGTCTAAAATTTCTGTGAAAATTAATTTTATTGTACGATTAGTTAGAAGAAAAATAATTTTAATGAAATATCAAGTAATTAAAAGAGAATGGCAAGACACCTAGCTCTTGTGTTTTATGAACAAAGTGAAACAACCGACGATCTCTTCGTTCAATGTACAACAGTCAATGTTATTTGGAGAACTTGATAGTTTCACTTTTGGAGGAACTTGATTAGAATTAAAATTTATGGTAAGTTAGACTATTAACAAATTTCAAATTACAAAAGTTTGTAGTTTAGCAAATTTCTTAATTAAACCTAGAGGTAATGCAACCTTTTCAAATTAACCCTTATCATACCGCAAGATGATTTTCAGATGCAACCATCCAGGAGGAATAGGAGAAAGACATGGAGGTGATAAGTATATATATATACTGATTCATTTTCTCAATTTCCGTTTTCTCTCCAAACTTTTAATAATCGAACTGATCTGGGGTCTTCATTGCTTTCGAATAAAATAACAACAAAATTTCAATTTTAAAGGTGAAAATTCAAAGGGAAGATTACAATCATATATAACATTTTATGACAATCAAATTTACTGCTGTATATATATAGCCTTGTTTGAACAAGCAAGTGTTAATGAAATATATATAAGCCAAATTTTGGTGGTTAACACGAGCTGATTTTGTGGTGATTTACACGAGCAAGATGGAGTCAGATAATACTGCATGAAATAAGAACAGTGCTGTCCTAAATAAAATTCTCCGATCAGGATATCAGATGGGACAAGAGCGACGTCCCTGTACCGTTGTTGTTGTTGTGTGTTCTGTGTGTGAAGGAGAGCGAGAATGGACTTTATTGGGTAGAAGGGAAGAAGCGATGTCCCTGTACCATAGTCTACAGCACTGGGTGAGAAAACGCGTTAAATCCTGACTATTCGTTTTTTCATCCAGCGTAAATTAGTAGTAAAAGCGATTTTTTTTTTTTTTAAATAGAACTGTTTTTAATCTTTTTAACAAAATAAGTATTGTTTAGAGATCGGTGGAGGTAAAAAATTATTTTCATTTTTTTCACCAATCTCTAAAATCGGTGTAGCCATTTTTGAATCACCAATAGTATTGATCTTAGATAAATGTGAAGTTTTTTTGTTCTACCAATTTTAAAAATCCGTAGAGAAAATAATTTTTTGCCTCCATTTTTTAATAGCTTTTTCATACATAATGATTGTTCCGTTAAAAAATTTAAAAACAATTCTATTTTTAAAAAAAATCAGTAAAAGCTGCAGTCATCATTTTCCCAACTACAAGTGTTACCAGATGTGAACTCCTGTCGCGTGTTATTAATTGTTTGACTTGTGTTGTTAAAACGACGTACAAATTTGTTATCGTCTTAAATTATATGGTATTTGGTTAAGGTTTTAGATTAAAGATTAAAGAGTCGGTGTAAGTTACTCATGTTGTTTTGTTTGGATGAAATTTATGATTTCAGGTATGACTTAATTAATTGATTTTTGACTTCTTTGCATATAGTTATAATTAGAAATGAATTTTAAAATATGAGAAAAGGATGGTATTCTAATTAAAAATTTAGAAGTACCTATATATAATTTAAAAATAAATTGACAATCAAGCTGAAATAAATAATAGTAGTAGATTTATTTATTTTCACAAAATCATTGTACATCGACAATCAAATTGTCCATAACCAGTAGGAATATAATGGAAAATAAAATGCTTATACTCATTGCGAAATGCGAATAACAGAATGAAATTAAGAGAATAAAAAAAATTAACCATAACAAAAATAAATAAATTTATATTTCTAAAATTAATTTCTAAAATTCGAAATTAATTTACAAAAATATTATTTGCTTGCTCAAGATATGTCAGTGAAAAAAGAATATTAAATGAAAATCAGAATCACACATTAAATCTGGAGGTGGACTAAACTTACACCACCTCTTTAGTCTACCTATGAATCTAAACCTTATTCTATAGTTTAGAACCAAAACTAAATATTACATTTTTCAAGATTGACTTTGAATTAAGATTTCATGAGTACTTTGGTGACTTTAGATGCCGGGTCAACCGAGCCTGATTACCTCTGCCTTCTAGATGTATCCTACTTTTTTGAACCAGAACATAACGAGAGAACACACTCTAGGGTCGGCATTTGCAATTTAAATCAACCAAATAAATAATACGTAGGCATTGATAGAAAACAAAGAGTTCATATAAGTAAAATCAAGAAAACAACAACAGAAATAGAATACACCAATTTCCAAGTTATGCCTCAGTTCTTCCTTACAAGCTCCTCAAGATCTGCCAAGTTCTTCAATCATTCGCTCTTTGATTCACTTGTGAGATGAGATGGATGGAGAAGGTGGTTTGGGTTTCAATGGAGAGAATTGTAGTATCAAAAAGATGATTCTCCAGATGGCTGCCTGTTACCATTTATAACAAAATTCGTGACTTGTGGAACAATAAGGTGAAATCTGGAAGTGAATCGAGCAAAGATTGCACGAAATATGCACAAAAATCTGCCAAAGATATGGCTGGTGCGGCCCAGAGTGCGGCTTGGGCAGGCCGCACAGCCGGTTACGCTGTGAGGAGAGATGGAGCCCATGCGGGTCAGTGAGGCCACACCTTCACCCGCAAAAGCTCTCTGACTCGATGGGGTGTCTTCTGATGAGGTGTGCGGGTTGGGGTGCGGGTAGGGGTAGCCACATGGCAGGCCGCACCAATGTGCTATGCTTGTCTTCTGGCACTTCTGAGGGGTGTGCGGGTCAGCTAGGCCGCACCTTAGGCCGCACAACCCCTCTGACTTGACTATTTCTGTTATTTTTCAATCGAGGTTTCTTCTAAAGTGGATACAGTCGCACCATGTGCCCCAGAGACCGTTCCAAAGCTTGCAAATGCTCCAAAACTACAAATAAGATGAGCAAACGGCAGTAACTTGGTTCTTGATGTATTTCTAAGCTAAATTATGCTAAATTAACCTAAATAAATGGAAATTAGTCAAGTTATTGATACAAAACCTTAGATAAAAGTATACCTAATTTACACTCATCACACTGCTAGAGTGCTCGAAACACCTTCAATTGGAGTGTAGTATTAGAGTTGTAAATATCCTATTATCTTGCCTTCTAGGGACACTAGTCGATTGCTCCAAGCACTTTCAATTGGAGTGTTGTATCAGGGCTGTAAATGCCCTATTATCTTGCTATCTTGAGACACTACTATAGTGCTAAAAACACCTTCAATTGGAGTATTGTATTAGGGTTGTAAACGCCCTTTAATCATGCAATATAGAGTCACTGCTAGAGTGCTTCAAACACCTTCAATTGGAGTGTTGTATTATGGTTGTAAATGCTATATTATCTTGCCTTCTGGATAGGGATGGCAAAAAAACCTAGTTGGCCCGGAGGCCCGTTAATATCCGCCCGGCTCACCCTTTACCCGGTCGGCCCAGCGCTGTGATGGGCCAGGTTAGGCCGGGCCTAAAGACGGGCCAGGTCATGCCTGGGCTTGAATCAAAGCCCACGGACAGCCCGTTGGGCTTATATGTTAATAGAACAAATTGAATTTAGGGCTTTTACTGTGACTCTGTGAGCAGCTACTGTCCCTCATTCATTCTCTCTCACTCTCGCCTATCACTCCCTCTCCTCTTCGTCTGAGACGACTCCTCTCTCTATCGCTCTCTCTGTCCACTACATCGCCGCCTCTGCCATCAGATCACCACCTCCGCTCTCTCCTTCACTCCATCTCTCTCCTCCACTGCCCACCAAATCTCTCTCTCTCTCTCTTTCACTTCTCCGCCACCAGTCCTCCGCCAGGACCACCTTTCACTTCTCATCTGTCAAAGGTGAAGGTACGATTTTGAATCTGATTATTCTGATATGTAGTTCTTGAGGCTTAGTTACTATTTAGATTTTTTTTTTAATCTGATTATTCTTGAAGGTACGATTTTGAATCTGATTATTCTGATTTTGTAGTTCTTGAGGCTTAGTTACTAGATGATTTGTTTACAATTTAGATTTTTTTTTTGTCTGTGGTACATGTAGAGAGTATGCTTGTAAGATTCAAGGATATGATAAAACTTGATCTTGGTCTGGAGTCAAGTCCTCTACAGATGGGAAAGTGTTGCATTGTAAGTCGCACAAATGATTTTGCTGTTGGTTCGATTTCTGTTCAGTTGTTGTTATTAAATTTAGATTTACTTCATTTCTTCAAAAAAAGGAAGTTAGATTTAGTTTCTGGTCTTGTTGATTTCTGTTCTTTCGGCCTCCATCAAGATATTATATATGAGTATAATTTTGTCCTATATATTAAGATTTTATGCAAAATTTCCATGCCTATAAGAAGAATCTTTTGTCAATTTACTCTATGTAGCCAGTGTACCATGCTTTGCACACAAGGTGTATGTGAAAATACCCGCAATATCAACACTAGGAGTATTGTTTATCTGGACTGCCTCCTATGGCTTCATACAATCACACTCAGCCCTTAGCTTCTGCTTCATGATATTTGATAAATCTCTCTACATTCCAAGTCAGTCGTGATTTTAATTAATTATGTAGATCAGAGCAATAGAAGAAGAGGACGAGTAGTGGATTCAGTACTTTGTTATTACTAATGATGTTAAGGTAATTCTTTTTTTATGAACTACTTAAACTGTAAAACTACACAGTTATGATAATTTGTGATATTGTTATTACTTTCTGTTTGGTCTTGTACCTCAGCCTTGTATATGTTGAATTTTTTTTTTTTTCATATAAGGATTGTTTAAAGTATTATATCATTTTCTTTTTAGACAAATGGATGATTTCACATGAAATGAAATTGATGAATTGGAAGGAGATTTGATGGATGAAGGGCTGTTAATGCTTAAGCTTTTGTGTTAGATGAATTTTGTTGCTGAAGCATTTGTACTCCTTAAGCATGAACTAAGTAGTTTAGATGCATTTTAGGACAATGGGAATATGAGATGTTATTTTGGCTGTTATTGACTTGTTGTTTTTTTTGGACAAATGGATGTTATTTTCTCCTGGAACTGTACTCATGCTATGAAATTTCAACTAATGTGTGTTTAGTTAATATGATATTTGGTTCATTTTAGCCCTATACTATGATATTGTAATGATGCTTCTTATGTACTTGTTGTATTTTCTGATTAGGTTTACTTTGATATCTTTGGCAATTATTTAAACGAAGTTGAGAATTAAATTCTTACATGATTTCTATTTTCTTTAGATTGTTGTTGTAATAGAAATTAAAAAAAATGAGTGGATCCGTGTTATTCGCAAGTGCTGAAGTGCAACATCAATTGAAAATCTGTTGCAGGGTTGGGATTGGGCATGGCCGGGTCGGGCCGGGTAAGCCAGCCCATGGGCACAGGCAGGCCTCGGCCTGGAGGAAAGGCCTATGGGCAGGCCGGGCCTAAATTTTCAAGCTCGTCAGTTTGGGCCAGGCAGGCAGGCCATTGATTTTTAACGGGCAGGCCAGGCCTGGGCTTGCCATCCCTACTTCTGGAGACACTACTAGAGTGCTCCAAACACCTTCAATTGGAATGTTGTATTGGGGTTGTAAATGCCTTACAATCTTGCTATATAGAGCCACTACCAGAGTGCTCCAAACACCTTCAATTGGAGTGTTGTATAAGGGGTGTAAATGTCATATTATCTTGCCATATAAAGACATTACTAGAGTGCTCCCTATTATCTTGCCATCTGAGTACACTACTAGAGTGGTCCAAACACCTTCAATTTGAGTTTTGAATTAGGGTTGCAAACGTCCTTTTATCATGCTATATAAAGTCACTGCAAGAGTGCTCCAAACACCTTCATATGGAGTGTTGCGTTAGGGTTGTAAACGTCATTTTTATCTTGCCATATAGGGACACTACTAGAGTGCTCCAAACACCTTTAATTTGAGTGTTGTATTACGGTTTTAAAGGCCATATTATCTTGCCATATAGAGACAATACTAGAGTGTCCCAAACATCTTCAATTGGAGTTTTGTATTAGGGTTGTAAATGCCCTATTATTTTGCAAACTGAAGACACTACAAGAATGCTCCAAACACCTTCATTTGGAGTGTTGTATTGGGGTTGTAAATGCATTATAATCTTGCTATATAGAGCCCCTACCAGAGTGCTCCAAACACCTTCAATTGAAGTGTTGTGTAAGGGTTGTAAATGCTCTATTATCTTGCCATATGGGGACATTACAAGAGTGCTCCAAACACCTTCAATTGGAGTGTTGTACTACATTTTCAAATACCTTACAATCTTGCTATATAGAGCCAATACTAGAGTGCTCGAAACACCTTCAATTGGAGAGTTGTATTGGGGTTGCAAATACCTTATAATCTTGCCGTATAGAGCCACTACCAGAGTGCTCCAATCACCTTAAATTGGAGTGTTCTATAAGGGTTGTAAATGCCCTATTATCTTACCATATGGATTTACTTCTAGAGTGCTCCAAACACCTTCAATTGGAGTGTTCTATTAATGTTGTAAAGGCATCTTGCCATATAGAGACACTACTAGAGTGCTCCAAACACCTTCAATTGGAGTGTTGTATTAGAGTTGTAAATACCCTATTATCTTGCCAACTGGAGACACTACTAGAGTGCTCCAAACACCTTCAATTGGAGTGTTGTATTGGGGTTGTTAATGCCTTATAATATTTCTTTATAGAGCCGCTACCAGAGTGCTCCAATCACCTTAAATTGGAGTGTAGTATAAGGGTTGTAAATGCCCGATTATCTTGGCATATGGAGACACTACCAGAGTGCTCCAAACACCTTCAATTGGACTGTTCTATTAAGGTTGTAAAGGCCCTATTATCTTGCCATATAGAGACACTACTAGAGTGCTCCAAACACTTTCAATTGAAGTGTTGTATTAGAGTTGTAAATGCCCTATTATATTGCCAACTGGAGACACTACTAGAGTGCTCCAAACAACTTCAATGGGAGTGTTGTATTGGAGTTGTAAAATGCCTTATAATCTTGCCATATAGAGCCACTACCAGAGTGCTCAAATCACCTTCAACTGGTGTGTTGTACAAGGGTTATAAATGCCTTATTATCTTGCCATATGAAAACATTACTAGAGTGCTCCAAATACCTTCCATTGGAGTGTTCTATTAAGGTTGTAAAGACCCTATTATCTTGCCATATAGAGACACTACTAGAGTGTCCCAAACACCTTCAATTGGTGTGTTTTATTAGAGTTGTAAATGCCCGATTATCTTGCCAACTGGAGACACTACTAGAGTGCTCCAAACACCTTCAATTGGAGTGTTGTTGTCATACCCCAAACCAGGAATTCTGGATTAAGGTGTGATCAACCTCGCCTCGTGCTTAATTAATCATTAAGCACGCAAGGCTAATCCTAAATAATAAATCAAACAGCAGCGGAAGCAAAATAATATAAATATCAAGCATAAGTCATATAGCAAATAAATAAACATACACATACATAACATATAATTCGATCCATCTCAGATCCAAATAACACCATCTATAGAAGGGGATACATGATCTATCGAACCCGTATATATAACACAGAAAATACGGGACTCGTAAACCTAATCAAAAGCCTAACCCTAACTAGGTCAAGTGGTGTGGCCCTCGGGGACAGCTCCTGACATCTCCTGCTGCGGACCGCCAGAACCTGTACCTAAAACCCATGAAACAACTTGTGGGTGAGCGACGAATCGCCCAGTATGTGACCCAGAATTATCCCCTCAGGGATCCTCTATGGTCAAATCACTTTTATTTATATAAAATGAATACAGTTAAAAATATGCACATATGTGATCCTATACTAATATCTAATAGAACTTATAATACATTTGAATGATGTCATGATGCGATTATTCTACTATGCCGACATGCGAAATAAACCCAAAATAAAATCAAGGTGTAATATCGGATATAAATCAAATCGGAATCCAGTACTCATTGCACTGTGTGTCCAAATACAATAATAATAATAATAATAATATGGATAAAGTAAATCACCCCATGCCGTGCCAATAGGATTAAAAGAATCGAATAATATAATCCAAGGACTGTGATCAGAGTGCAATGATACACGTTGCCTAGTGACATCGAGCATTGCTCCACAAGAACTGCACACTAGCCGATGGTTATACCTTTACCAAAAATAATCTGAATAATATAATCCAAGGACTGTGATCAGGGAACAATGATACACGTTGCCTAATGACCTCGCGCATTGCCCACAAGAACTGCACACTAGCCGATGGTTATACTTTTACCAAAAAGAATCTGAATAATATAATCCAAGGACTGTGATCAGGGAACAATGATACACGTTGCCTAATGACATCGCGCATTGCCCACAAGAACTGCACACTAGCCGATGGTTATATCAAAATCCGGTGTGTCATCTCGCCTAACGATTCATCACCCAAACATATCCAATAGGAGAAATCATACAATGCAAGTCGTAAAAAGTTAATCTCTTTCCTCATGAGCAGAAGAGAACTATACCGTCCGGCCAGACCAATAGGAACACCACACATGGATTCTACCCAAACCGGTGCTGGAACCCCATACAAGATTCTACCCAAGACTCGCCGATCTTGGAATCCCGCACAAGATTCTACCCAACACTACCTAGCTTGGAATCCTGTTCTAGGCAAAGTAGCTCCTAATGTAGGGAAGGAATAAATCCCGAATCGTTTGTGCCTCAGGGCTCGAGTCCGGCCCGCACGCAATGGTAAAATGAATCGAAAAGAATACATAATCAAGTTCATACATATAATATAAATTCTAAAGCCATCCAAGGATCAAGTGACCCTCAGCTCAGTGGCTGTCGGGCCGTCCCATGCCAAGTGACACCAAGACGGAACGAAGTCACTCGGCTCTGCTCAGCTCTCACCAATGCATGCGTATGCACGTAAAATAATAATAGTCTTCTACGAGAAGAAGGCAGCTAATAACCTAATAATCTAATAATATACTTATAGTATTCTTTAATTACTCTACTCCTAAAATATAGTAAATTCGAATTTTTCAGGGTTTATGCAATTTTACCTATAGTGCAGAAAGGATAAACATGCTCTACAGTTTTAATGCAACTACTTAAAAATAAAGTGCAGATGTCAGGTCAGATGGATCGACTGGTAAGAGTACGCCCACGAAAGAAAATAATCCAGTTATCCCACACCTGAGGGGGCTGGAGTCTCTGTCGCTAAAAATCAGCGTGCTCCGCATATGCTCCGAACTGCAGATCAGTCGGATCGGCCCACGGGTCGGACTCGTACGGAGTTGACTGATCTGTGATCACGTAATTTAAACTAATTAAAATATACGTTAATTTTATTCTAACCCTCGTCCCAGTTAATGTGCAAGTTAAATTCTCGACTATTTTAGTTTTATAAAATTACCGATTCAGTCAGTCTAACTGATCCGGTTAGGCATATATAAATTATTTGCTTCGATTTAAATTATCCAAATTTTAATTCTAAATAATTTATAGTTTTAATAATTTAATTTGAAGATAAATTGCTTATAAAAATTCTAAAGTCAAAATGTTCGCAAAAATTATTATTCGCGAGTTACAGAAATTTTATACATGTTCTTACCTATTTAATATATCCTAATTACTTAGCTATTTTATTTATTCCAACTTAACTATAATTATTCTAGCCGATCGAATTGCAGTTTCGAAAGTTAATTTATTATTAAAAATTCCTAATATTACTATTCTTATAAAATGCATAAATTATGTAATTATTACTAAACTAATAAGTATTATAATATGCTTTTAGTTATATTATAATTTAGATACAAAATTTGATTTATAAAATCTAGAAGAAGATGGTTATCTAATTTACGTGTTTTCTAATTAAATCTACGTCGAGCAATTCGTTATTTTATAGCTAGTCTAATCCTACGCATAATTTGTCGTTTCGAATCCAAGTCAAATAAATATTTTTCGTTGCTAATTAATTATCCTTTATTAATTAGCCATGAGTTTTAATACAAGTTCGAAAATGTTTAAAAGAAATGTTTTAAATTAGAAACTTATTATGAAACTTCGATTTTATTTTAATATGCACATCATGCCGTATTCAATTCAATCTATAGGCCCATTTATACAATTCAACTCAAGGCTTAATTACAACAATTCAATTCAAGGCCATGCTATAACATTTGATTCAAGCCCCATTCAATTTAACAATTTTAAGCATGCATTTATTAATGGCCCCAAGCCCTTAATTCATTTATCTATATTTTTATACATGCCATTTCGGCCCAGCAAGGAAGAGGCCCAAGGTCTAAATTAATACATATCATTTTAAGGCCGAATTTACCACAATTCATATCAGATTTGCATAAAGGCCCCTCCCTTAATTTAATTGCTACAATGGCTGGTTTCTCACACAATCAACCCAAATTTTGCAATAATTGCAACGAGGTCCCTGTCAGGTCAAATACTGGTAAACATGCAAAAAAATCAGTACCATACCATAGTATACTGTGCTGGTACCATTGATACCAGCACTTCGCAATTCACACAACAGCAACACAGCCAAGCACAAGCAAGACCAGCAAAACAGAAAACAAGGCACCGGTCAAGGCAAACAGATCCAGCACAGAGCACACAAGGCACAGCCAAGGCATCAAGTCAGAGACAAACAGAACCAGAACAGGTCCACAAGCAAACCAGTAAAATAGAACAGGCAAGGCCACAAGTCAGAGGGCACGGCAACACGGCCAATGCATCGGCTTGCCGGGAAAATCAACAACCCGAGCAAGCCACCAATTAATTCAATCGCAGCACCATCACAAAAGAAATAAAATGAGGTGCTTACTAACCAGTTTAGAAGGGAAGGACAGAGGCAGAATTTTCAAGAGTCATTCCGAGGTGAAGGCCTCGCGTCTCGACTCAAATCCGACAAGAAATCGACAAGTAAAAATGCCTCCAAGCACCGACAAAGCACCAGAGACAGATTCACAACAACACGAACATCCACAGCACGGCTAGGGTTTTAAAATCACAGCAATCACAAAACCAGAAAAAAAAATGGCGAGAGAGAGAAAGAGAGAGAACAGAGCCTCAACACATGAGAGAAAGGGAGAGCACATCAACCACCACGAGAGAGAGACAAAGGGACTTATACCCAAGCAAAGGCAGCAGTAGAGGGGTACGGCCACGCCCTCTGACAGGTAGTCACGCCAAGGCACGAAAGTCACCAAGAGCAGGTGAACGGAGCGCCGCCCGTACAAGGTCTTTGACAAGCGAAACGACATAGCGACCAACTCAACATAGGCGGGATTTCTCGCCGTTGCCTTCTCCATGAAGGAGAATCAAAGTCATAGGTGGGGTCGGGGGTCAGCGAGAGAAGAGAGGAAGAGAGACGTGTGTGGGCCGCACCAAGCAGAGACAGAAGAGAGAAAAGGGTGAAACCCATCTCTTGCGCGGACAGGAGAGGAAGAAGGAAAATGGGAAGGTTTTGCTGGCGGACCCGAATTCTCCTTTCAATTGGGTTAAGGCCAATTCATCTCCATTTCATAAAAGCATGGCTTTGAGATTTGTGCAAATGTATTTAAACGGTTTGGGATTTTCCCATTAATTGGAAGAATTGAATTGGTTGAAATTGATATCACTTTATTAGACCTATTATTTCGACTTGTTTCCATACAAAAATCTATGTTTTGAACCAACAAATGGTGTCTTTTACATTGAATATCCATAGAATGTGGTACTGCTATGTTTTGGTTCTTACTTTGCAGGAATCAGGCGAAAACGGGCAAACTCAGGGAAGTTACTGAATTCTGAGACATCTGATGCGACCCTCATCACATCTGACGCGACCCTCATCAGAGTCGATGCGACCCTCATCAGAGCCGATGCGACCCTCATCAGAGCCGATGCGACCCTCATCAGAGCCGATGCGACCCTCATCAGAGCTGATGCGACCCTCATCAGACCTGATGCAGGTTGCATCACGAGCTTCCAGAGCAGACAGCAAAGCCCCAAGTCAGATCCGTTGCCTATATAAGCAGGTCCTATGCCAGAATTTCGAGAGCTTTTTCCCCCTCTACATTCCAGAACACAAAAAGAGCGAAGATCAAGAGAGAAGAAGGAGATTGGAGCTTGATTGAAGAAGAAGAGAAGGGAAGATTGCAAGATCCTCTCCAATCCACCTTGGATCTTCGAGCTTCATCATGATTTGCTTATTCTCTCTCTCTTTCATGTTTACTTTTGTTATGCTTGAGTAGATCTCTAGTTCTTAGGGTTAAGATGTAATCTCCAAACCTTTTCTTTGAGTTGAATGATGTTTTGATCTAATGTTGAACTTGTGTGATTGTTGTTTGAGTATTCATCGTTTGCTTGATTGTGATTTCTTGATTGATTCTTGATTGTCTACTGTTAGATGTCTATAGCATCTCTTCTAGTAATTAGGCCTTGATGTATCTTGCAATTGTAATTGAGCACTTGAAGTAGATCTAAGATCAATAGTAACCGAGAGGTGAAATTTCTATTATCAAGAGGTTATAGATACTTCTAGTTAACCAGACAATCAATTTAGGATAGATACCAATAGGCGAGAGCCACAGGTTGAAGCCTCGCACAAGAAATCAACTTAGATACGAACTCGTGTCAGCTCTGCTCGAGGGCCATGCGAGTCGCATCAGAGATGATGCGAGTCGCATCACACAGGTCGCATCAGAGATGATGCGAGTTGTATGATAGGTCCAGAGAAGGAAAAGTTTGAGATGAAGTCTGAAACCCTAAGAACACCTTTTATAATTGATTCAAAACCAAATCTTTTAATCGCTTTCATTTACCTTTAATTGAATTGTCTTTTGAAATTAGGAAACATAAACAAATCAAACCCAATTCTTCAAACTTCTAGTACCTAACTTGGATTTGTGAAAGTCTAGAATTGAGTTTAACCGTCCCTGAGGATCGATACCTTATTTTACTACACGGATAGGATTGTACACTTGCAATCCTAGACGTGAGTGGATTCAAGGTTTAAAACAAGTACAATTAGTTGTATTTGGAACTTTGTAAGCACACTCTGAGAAGCGAACAGAAATCAATCTCCTAATCAATCCGAACTAACAACTTTCGTTTAAAATTCATACAATATTTTATTCTACTATCTAATAGAAATGAATATGTATCTGATTATGAGATTTGTAAAGAGGGGATGGGTGCTTCAAGATTCATTCAAGATTCATTTCGTAAAATTCTACAATTAAATTCGTACGAATAATTAGAATGTTTATATTTCAATTCAAGATCCGAATAATTCGACATCAATTTTATATATAATTATATATATAAATATCTATTTAATTATACTTCTATAATTCATGAATGAATGGGATTATATAATTTTATAATATTATGTGCATGAAAAATTCGTATTTTTATACCTTTAATTAAATCTCAATATTATTTATTTATTTACATGAATCGATTTAATTTGGTTTATTTTCTTTCTTAAGTTTTACGATTGTAACGAATTTTCGATTTACTAGTTTACCGAATAATTATAATTTTCTTTATAGTGTTATATTTTATTTTTAAATCTCTAAATTTTAAAGTACATAATTTCATAATACATTTATAGTTCGAAATTTTAGTTTCGTTTTACATAATCAGATTAATCAGATCGATCATTAATTTAGTTAGCGATTTTTATTTAGTGTAAAGATCAATTTAGCAATTAATCGCTTTTTAAAATTTCGGAATATAACAGTTGTATTGGGTTGTAAATGCCTTATAATATTGCTATATAGAGCCGCTACCAGAGTGCTCCAATCACCTTAAATTGGAGTGTTGTATAAGGGTTGTAAATGCCCTATTGTCTTGCCATATGGAGAGATTACTAGAGTGCTCCAAACACCTTCAATTGGAGTGTTGTACTACAGTTTCAAATACCTTATAATATTTATAAATAGAGCCACTACTATAGTGCTCCAAACACCTTCAATTGGAGTGTTGTATTGGGGTTGTAAATACCTTATAATCGTGCCATATAGAGCCCCTACCAGAGTGCTCCAATCACCTTAAATTGGAGTGTTGTATAAGGGTTGTAAATGTCCGATTATCTTGCCATATGGAGACACTACTAGAGTGCTCCAAACACCTTCAATTGGAGTGTTATATTTTGGTTGAAAAGGCCCTATTATCTTGCCATATGGAGACACTACTAGAGTGCTCCCAACAGCTTCAATTGGAGTGTTGTATTAGAGTTGTAAATGCCCTATTATATTGCCAACTGGAGACACTACAAGAGTGCTCCAAACACCTTCAATTGGAGTGTTGTATTGGGGTTGTTAATGCCTTATAATCTTGTCATATTGAGCCACTACCAGAGTGCTCAAATCACCTTCAATTGGAGTGTTGTATAAGGGTTGTAAATGCCTTATTGTCTTTCCATATGGAGACACTACTAGAGTGCTCCAAACACCTTCAATTGGAGTGTTGTATTAGAGTTGTAAATGCCCTATTATCTTGCCATATAGAGCCCCTGCCAGAGTGCTCCAAACACCTTCAATTGGAGTATTGTATTGGGGTTGTAAATGCCTTATAATCTTGCCATATTGAGCCACTACCAGAGTGCTGAAATCACCTTCAATTGGAGTGTTGTATAAGGGTTGTAAATGCCTTATTGTCTTTCCATATGGAGACATTACTAGAGTGCTCCAAACACCTTCAATTGGAGTGTTGTATTAGAGTTGTAAATACCCTATTATCTTGCCAACTGGAGACACTACTAGAGTGCTCCAAACACCTTCAATTGGAGTGTTGTATTGGGGTTGTTAATGCCTTATAATCTTGACATATTGATTCACTACCAGAGTGCTCAAATCACCTTCAATTGCAGTGTTGTATAAGGGTTGTAAATGTCTTATTGTGTTTCCATATGGAGACATTACTAGAGTGCTCCAAACACCATCAATTGGAGTGTTCTATTAAGGTTGTAAAGGCCCTATTATCTTGCCATATAGAGACACCACTAGAGTGCTCCAAACACCTTCAATTGAAGTGTTGTATTAGAGTTGTAAATGCCCTATTATATTGCCAACTGGAGACACTACTAGAGTGCTCCAAACAACTTCAATTGGAGTGTTGTATTGGAGTTGTAAAATGCCTTATAATCTTACCATATAGAGCCACTACCAGAGTGCTCAAATCACCTTCAATGGGTGTGTTGTATAAGGGTTGTAAATGCCTTATTATCTTGCCATATGAAAACATTACTAGAGTGCTCCAAGTACCTTACATTGGAGTGTTCTATTAAGGTTGTAAAGGCCCTATTATCTTCCCATATAGAGACACTACTAGAGTGTCCCAAACACCTTCAATTGGTGTGTTTTATTAGAGTTGTAAATGCCCGATTATCTTGCCAACTGGAGACACTACTAGAGTGCTCCAAACACCTTCAATTGGAGTGTTGTATTGGGGTTGTAAATGCCTTATAATATTGCTATATAGAGCCGTTACCAGAGTGCCCTAATCACCTTAAATTGGAGTGTTGTATAAGGGTTGTAAATGCCCTATTGTCTTGCCATATGGAGACATTACTAGAGTGCTCCAAACACCTTCAATTGGAGTGTTGTACTACAGTTTCAAATACCTTATAATATTTATATATAGAGCCACTACTATAGTGCTCCAAACACCTTCAATTGGAGTGTTGTATTGGGGTTGTAAATACCTTATAATCTTGCCATATAGAGCCCATACCAGAGTGCTCCAATCACCTTAAATTGGAGTGTTGTATAAGGGTTGTAAATGCCCGATTATCTTGCCATATGGAGACACTACTAACTCCAAACACCTTCAATTGGAGTGTTATATTTTGGTTGAAAAGGCCCT
Source organism: Carex rostrata (assembly GCF_964058835.1). Classification (NCBI taxonomy): domain Eukaryota; kingdom Viridiplantae; phylum Streptophyta; class Magnoliopsida; order Poales; family Cyperaceae; genus Carex; species Carex rostrata. The sequence goes on along the minus strand of NC_135931.1, from coordinate 3,415,306 downwards.
ATTATCTTGCCATATGGAGAGACTACTAGAGTGCTCCCAACAGCTTCAATTGGAGTGTTGTATTAGAGTTGTAAATGCCCTATTATATTGCCAACTGGAGACACTACTAGAGTGCTCCAAACACCTTCAATTGGAGTGTTGTATTGGGGTTGTTAATGCCTTATAATCTTGCCATATTGAGCCACTACCAGAGTGCTCAAATCACCTTCAATTGGAGTGTTGTATAAGGGTTGTAAATGCCTTATTGTCTTTCCATATGGAGACATTACTAGAGTGCTCCAAACACCTTCAATTGGAGTGTTGTACTACAGTTTAAAATACCTTATAATTTTGCTATATAGAGCCACTACTATAGTGCTCCAAACACCTTCAATTGGAGTGTTGTATTGGGGTTGTAAATACCTTATAATCGTGCCATATAGAGCCCCTACCAGAGTGCTCCAATCACCTTAAATTGGAGTGTTGTATAAGGGTTGTAAATGTCCGATTATCTTACCATATGGAGACACTACTAGAGTGCTCCAAACACCTTCAATTGGAGTGTTATATTTTGGTTGAAAAGGCCCTATTATCTTGTCATATGGAGACACTACTAGAGTGCTCCCAACACCATCAATTGGAGTGTTGTATTAGAGTTGTAAATGCCCTATTATATTGCCAACTGGAGACACTACTAGAGTGCTCCAAACACCTTCAATTGGAGTGTTTTATTGGGGTTGTAAATGCCTTATAATCTTCCCATATTGATCCACTACCAGAGTGATCAAATCACCTTCAATTGGAGTGTTGTATAAGGGTTGTAAATGCCTTATTGTCTTGCCATATGGAGACATTACTAGAGTGCTCCAAACACCTTCAATTGGAGTGTTGTATTGGGGTTGTAAATGTTTTATAATATTGCTATATAGAGCCGCTACCAGAGTGCTCCAATCACCTTAAATTGGAGTGTTGTATAAGGGTTGTAAATGCCTGATTATCTTGCCATATGGAGACACTAGTAGAGTGTCCCGAACACCTTCAATTGGAATGTTTTATTAGAGTTGTAAATGCCCTATTATATTGCCAACTGGAGACACTACTAGAGTGCTCCAAACACCTTCAATTGGAGTGTTGTATTGGGGTTGTAAATGCCTTATAATCTTGCCATATTGAGCCACTACCAGAGTGCTTAAATCACCTTCAATTGGAGTGTTGTATAAGGGTTGTAAATGCCTTATTGTCTTTCCATATGGAGACATTACTAGAGTGCTGCAAACACCTTCAATTGGAGTGTTGTACTACAGTTTCAAATACCTTATAATTTTGCTATATAGATCCACTACTATAGTGCTTCAAACGCCTTCAATTGGAGTGTTGTATTGGGGTTGTAAATACCTTATAATCTTGCCATATAGAGCCCCTACCAGAGTGCTCCAATCACCTTAAATTGGAGTGTTGTATAAGGGTTGTAAATGCCCGATTATCTTGCCATATGGAGACACTACTAGAGTGCTCCAAACACCTTCAATTGGAGTGTTATATTTTGGTTGAAAAGGCCCTATTATCTTGCCATATGGAGACACTACTAGAGTGCTCCCAACAGCTTCAATTGGAGTGTTGTATTAGAGTTGTAAAGGCCCTATTATCTTGCCATATAGAGACACTACTAGAGTGTCCCAAACACATTCAATTGGAATGTTTTATTAGAGTTGTAAATGCCCTATTATATTGCCAACTGAAGACACTACTAGAGTGCTCCAAACACCTTCAATTGGAGTGTTGTATTGGGGTTGTAAATGCCTTATAATCTTGCCATATTGAGCCACTACCAGAGTGCTTAAATCACCTTCAATTGGAGTGTTGTATAAGGGTTGTAAATGCCTTATTGTCTTTCCATATGGAGACATTACTAGAATGCTGCAAACACCTTCAATTGGAGTGTTCTATTAAGGTTGTAAAGGCCCAATTATCTTGCCATATAGAGAGTGTCCCAAACACCTTCAATTGGAGTGTTTTATTAGAGTTGTAAATTCCCTATTATCTTGCCAACTGGAGACACTACTAGAGTGCTCCAAACACCTTCAGTTGGAGTATGGTATTGGGGTTATAAATGCCTTATAATCTTGCCATATTGAGCCACTACTAGAGTGCTTAAATCACCTTCAATTGGAGTGTTGTATAAGGGTTGTAAATGCCTTATTGTCTTTCCATATGGAGACATTACTAGAGTGCTGCAAACACCTTCAATTGGAGTGTTCTATTAAGGTTGTAAAGGCCCAATTATCTTGCCATATAGAGAGTGTCCCAAACACCTTCAATTGGAGTGTTTTATTAGAGTTGTAAATTTCCTATTATCTTGCCAACTGGAGACACTACTAGAGTGCTCCAAACACCTTCAGTTGGAGTCTTGTATTGGGGTTGTAAATGCCTTATAATCTTCCCATATTGATCCACTACCAGAGTGATCAAATCACCTTCAATTGGAGTGTTGTATAATGGTTGTAAATGCCTTATTGTCTTGCCATATGGAGACATTACTAGAGTGCTCCAAACACCTTCAGTTGGAGTCTTGTATTGGGGTTGTAAATGCCTTATAATCTTGCCATATTGAGCCACTACCAGAGTGCTCAAATCACCTTCAATTGGAGTGTTCTATTAAGGTTGTAAAGGCCCTATTATCTTGCCATAAAGAGACACTACTAGAGTGTCCCAAACACCTTCAATTGGAGTGTTTTATTAGAGTTGTAAATGCCCTATTATCTTGCCAACTGGAGACACTATTAGAGTGCTCCAAACTCCTTCAATTGGAGTGTTATATTAAGGTTGTAAAGGCCCTATTATCTTGCCATATGGAGACACTACTAGAGTGCTCCCAACACCTTCAATTGGAGTGTTGTATTAGAGTTGTAAATGCCCTATTATCTTGCCATATAGAGCCTACCAGAGTGCTCCAAACACCTTCAATTGAAGTGTTGTGTTGGGGTTGTAAATGCCTTATAATCTTGCCATATTGAGGCACTACAAAAGTGCTCAAATTACCTTCAATTGGAGTGTTGTATAAGGGTTGTAAATGCCTTATTGTCTTGCCATATGGAGACATTACTAGAGTGCTCCAAACACCTTCAATTGGAGTGTTCTATTAAGGTTGTAAAGGCCCTATTATCTTGCCATAAAGAGACACTACTAGAGTGTCCCAAACACCTTCAATTGGAGTGTTTTATTAGAGTTGTAAATGCCATATTATCTTGCCAACTGGAGACACTATTAGAGTGCTCCAAACACCTTCAATTGGAGTGTTATATTAAGGTTGTAAAGGCCCTATTATCTTGCCATATGGAGACACTACTATAGTGCTCCCAACACCTTCAATTGGAGTGTTGTATTAGAGTTGTAAATGCCCTATTATCTTGCCATATAGAGCCCCTACCAGAGTGCTCCAAACACCTTCAATTGAAGTGTTGTGTTGGGGTTGTAAATGCCTTATAATCTTGCCATATTGAGGCACTACAAAAGTGCTCAAATCACCTTCAATTGGAGTGTTGTATAAGGGTTGTAAATGTCTTATTGTCTTGCCATATGGAGACATTACTAGAGTGCTCCAAACACCTTCAATTGGTGTGTTCTATTAAGGTTGTAAAAGCCCTATTATCTTGCCATAAAGAGACACTACTAGAGTGTCCCAAACACCTTCAATTGGAGTGTTTTATTAGAGTTGTAAATGCCCTATTATCTTGCCAACTGGAGACACTATTAGAGTGCTCCAAACACCTTCAATTGGAGTGTTATATTAAGGTTGTAAAGGCCCTATTATCTTGCCATATGGAGACACTACTAGAGTGCTTCAAACGCCTTCAATTGGAGTGTTGTAGTACAGTTGCAAATGCGTTATAATCTTGCTATATACAGCCACAACCAGATTGCTCCAAACACCTTCAATTGGAGTGTTGTATAAGGGTTGTAAATGTCATATTATCTTGCCATCTAGGGACACTACTCGAGTGCTCCAAGCATTTTCAATTGGAGTGTTCTATAAGGGATGTTGTTCGCACAAAAGTGTGCTACAAAGTTTCAGGTACAGCTAGCTGTACCGGTTTAAAACCTTGAATCAACTCTCGTCTAAGACTGCAAGTGCACAATCCTATCCGTATAGTATAATAAGATATCGATCCTCAGGGACGGTATAATTCGACTCTAAATTCCTACTAATCTGAGTTAGGTACTAGAAGTGTAAAAGGTTGGGTTTGGTTTGTTTATATTTCCTAATTTCAAGTGACGATTCAATTAACAGTAAATGAAAGCAATTAAAGGTTTTGGTTTTGAACAATGATAACAGGTGTTCCCAGGGTTTCAAGTTTCATCCCAAACTTTGCTCTCTTTGGACCTGTCATGCGACTCGCATCATCTCTGATGCGACCCGTATGACGCGACTCGCATCATCTCTGATGCGGGGCGCTTGGCCCTCGAGCTGAGCTGACATGTGTTCGTATCTAAGTTGATTTCTTGTGCGAGGCTTCTACCTGTAGCTCTCACCTACTGGTATCTAACCTAAATTGATTGTCTGGTTTGCTAGAGGTATCCACAACCTTTCGATAATGGAAAGTTCACCTCTCGGCTACTATTGATCTTAGATCTACCTCAAATACTCAATCACAATTGCAAGAAACATCAAGGTCAAAGTACTAGAAGAGATGCTATAGACATTTAACAGTAGACAATCAAGAATCAATCAAGCAATCAAAATCAAACAATCAAATGAATACTCAAACAAAGAATCACACAAGTTCAAACTTAGATCAAAACAACATGCAATTCAAAAACAAAGTTTAGAGACTACATCCTAACCGTAGGAACTAAAGATCTACTCAAACATGATAAAAGAAAGCATAAAAGAGGGGAGAAGAGAAGAGATCATGATGAAGCTCGAAGATCCAAGGTGGATTGGAGAGGATCTTGCAATCTTCTCTTCTTCTCCAAGCGATCTCCAATCTCTCTCTTCTTTCTTGATCAACACTCCAATTCTTGAGGTTTTGAATCTTCAAATTCGGAACTCCCTCCCTGGTAGCAGGGGTGGTCTATTTATAGACATTTCAAAATAAGTGCTTCAATTCTGGGCCTTAATTGGGCCTTTGCTATTTGCTCTGGAAGCTCGCGATGCGACCAGCGTCAGGTCTGATGCTACCCGCATCGACTCTGATGAGGGTCGCGTCAGATGTGATGAGGGTCGCGTCAGATGTGATGAGGGTCGCGTCAGATGTGATGAATTCAGTAACTTCCCTGATTTCGCCCGTTTTCTGCAAAATAAGAATGAAATCGCAGCAGTACCACATTCTATGGATATTCAATGTAAAATACGCGATTTGGTGGTTTAAAACGCAGATTTTGGTACAAGAATTGGTCGGAACAATAGATCAAATATGGAGATATCAGATGTAAACACTCTATTCTATAAGGGATGTAAACACCCTATTATCTTGCCATATAGACACTACTAGAGTGCTCCAAACACCTTCAATTGGAGTATTGTATAAGGGTTGTAAATACCCTACTATCTTGCTATATCGAGCCATTACTAGAGTGCTTCAAACGCCTTCAATTGGAGTGTTGTAGTACAGTTGCAAATGCCTTATAATCTTGCTATATACAGCCACAACCATATTGCTCCAAACACCTTCAATTGGAGTGTTTTATTCGAAGTAGAGTAAGGCTACGCTACTTCACGAATTAAACAGGCTGTTTTAATTCGCGCTCATATCTCTAGTTTCGAAGTCCAAATAGCCGATCCAAACCGTTAGATGTTTAATCTATATTAAAATGTGCTTGGAGACCAAATTTTACATTTTTTTATTTTTTTACTATTTATTGAGATGGTTTGAAAATCGCTGTTTTTTAATGGTGCAGAATTTTAATAAAAACAACAATTTTCAAACCATCTTAATAAATAGTAAAAAAATTCCAAAAAATGTAAAATTTGGTCTCCAAGCACATTTTAATATAGATTAAACATCTAACGGTTTGGATCGGCTATTTGGCCTTCAAAACTAGAGATATGAGCGCGAATTAAAATAACACTTTTAATTCGCGAAGTAGCGTAGCATTGCTCTATATATATATATATATATATAAGGAATGCAATAGGAATAAAAAAAAAAACTTTCAAATGGACTTTATTCACCAAGGGAATTGATACATCATACGGCCTTTTAAGGCTTCTTCTATGCTATACTATACCTATTAGTTTGCAGGAATGAGAGGAAAGCACAAAACTTGCTATGAATTGTGAAGGAAAAGGAGAGACAGAGCTCTTTCTATGTATCTATCTATTTTAGTGTATATCTGAATGTTGTTGGCCTTCTTTTGCACTGGCTATGAGTATAGGTTAGGGTTTCCATCAGTTGAGGTGTCTCCATCTCACACCACAACTGTTTGATCATTGACACAGCTTGATTTGATTTGATTTAGCAGCTGACTTGGCAAGGAGGCATCCAATTATATCTTGGCAGGTCACCAATCCTTGGTTGTTTGATTTCTAGCCTTTGGATCATTCACAGGCAACGAAAGGAGCATTATGGCCCTTGATTTACTGGCTTGTAGGAGGAGAAGCTTGATATGCATGCTCCTGACCTCTTGGAGGGAATATTTTATCTTTGTCTTCATGTGTGCAGTGCAGGACACGTATATGGGGGACCAGCTAGCACAGAACAGCATGTGTGTATTGTTAAATATGTGTTCTAAAAGTTATCTTATGTTGATCACTTTTACGTGTTATGTTTATGAATTGGATGCTACATGCATTTTGTTCCATGAAATTTATGTTTATCTATAGAAGTGTTCAAGAAGATGTTCTTGGTCTTGAACCATAGAACTCTATATGATGACAAACATAAATCTCTAAAATGTTCACAAACTTGGTTATTAGCATGGAACACTAATATACCATGATAAGTTTGTCATGTTGATTAAAGTACATTGTAGTTCTATAAATGTTGATAAAGGCTTATCATTTAATAACATGAGTATATGAAAGGTTTCATATATTGAACATACCTAACGAATGAAAATATTATATGGGTTATGTTAGTGTCATTAATATTTTAATTGTGTCTCAGAATTCTAAGATATAAGATGTATTTCTTTTTCACATGAGAAGTATATAATGTAATTAGTATTAAAAGCTACTTATCATAAGTGGTGATAAAAATATTAGTTTCTTGTATATAACTTGTGCGGGAGAAAGTTATATGTCAATAGTAGCATTGCCCCTCATTTATAATGAGTAATGATATTTTATGGGCCCCTTGGTAAAGTAGAATTATAATGCATACAATATAACTGAAGTGCAGTTATATATTTATAATTTACTTAAGAGACCAAGAAACGAATATAATACAAAGATGACACAGTCCGACTTTGTATATTATTTATAATATCATGTGGCAAGGAATGGACAGAAGTAATGTTATTTGTAACGTTACTTTAAAGGATCATGTATTGTAAAAATGATACTTTACATATATATTATTTGGGTAACTATAATGTATAGCTAGAATACCACTTATAGTTTATGGTAATAAAATATTTTATGCCATTGCCAACATAACACAGATCCTCCATATAGGTCACATCAACTGAACAAGAAACAAGAAGGATATTTTATTTATATGATGTATATTGTTTCATATGACATGAAATAATATACATGCCATAAATAAATATTATGACTGCTTAGAACGAAGATAAATTTATGAGAAGTGTGCATGTATATTATTTTGTATAATATTGTGTATATTATATAGTATAATATACATGACACATAAATATAATAATGTGCAAAACATTGTTATAACATAAATTTATTAAAACCCAAAACTAATATGAGTTGAGGCTGGTACTGTAGCAGTTACTGTAGTGTGCACTGTAGCAGCTGCTAGGGTTGGCTCTTTTAATAAGGAGGATTATACTAGGAAGGTTACACAATAGAAACCCTAGTATATTTGTATATAAGGAGAGGTAGAGAATGCATTCAAGGATGTAAGCAAGCAATTTTCTGAAAATTTATTTCTTTCTCTTCCTCTCCTTCCTAGCCGCCACCCCTCTTCCTCTCATATTATTGATTTCTCTAATGAAGAATTAGTAGAAGAACAAGAAGGGTTATTAACTAGGTTCTAACCTTATATTAGATTAAGATCTCTAGCAAGGTCTTTCTAATCCTTGTTTAGTTCAAGGTGAACACTGGGAGGCCGTTTCGACAAACGAAGGTATCCAAAAGATCTAGAAGAGAATTCGACTTCTCTCTATTTACCAAATTGACATTTGGTAGAGGTATATCCAAATCACCTTTAGTAAATAAATTTGTGATGAATGAATGAGTAGATATCTATTTGCATACATTTGAATTGCTTTAATAGAATTAGCATAATAAAGTAGATCCGTAGATGCTTGTAAGAGGGTCAAATTTTTTTAATTTATCACCTTGCCGCATCATGAAATCCTTCAATTGGTATTAGAGATTTGGCTATTTATTATGCTAATTATAACATTTTAATTATGTGATTTAATCCATAAGTGCCTAGTTAATCCATAAGTGTTATTTATTATGCTAATTATAACATCATGAAGTTAGGCTGCGGACCCCGCTTGTCAGTATGTGTAGGGCGCATCACTGTTCTTTTTTTATTTTGATTTGTTTTGATTGCGCTTGGCGCTTAATGAGCCGGGTAATAGACAGAGACATGGCGCATGGTGCTCTAGGTGCATGCGAGCTAAAGGGATAGAGGGCGCTGAGTTTAATATCAACGCTCCTTCAGTCGGGTCTGGGTGGTATGAGCATACAGTACATCGAAACACTGTCAACTCAGTGTACTGAGTTTATTTCTCATGCACTATGTTCATCCATATTCGGACTTTAGCAAAAAAAACTCACTGAGTCACCGACCATGGGGCCCAGGGCTTGGGTTTTAGCTTTGTTATTCCAACATGTACCCAGAGTGACTAGGATTATTGCTATGGGTACACAGGATGATATGGTGCCAATCAGAGGCTGTCATGTCAGCAATTTCTTTGAAAATTCATAACTCTTCAACCGTTTTGAGTCAGAATGTGCAAAATATATCAAAATTCATGGTTTCCACATGTAGAATATTGTCATGGATTCTAACATGCTATTTTTCATTTATCTTAGAGAGCCTTCATGCATATTTGGAATTTTCAAGTGTTTTATGATTGTCAATTTCCATTTATTTGTTTTGGTGACAATTTAGGGTACAACAAAAATGAACTAAAAAGCCTTCAGGAATTGCCATATCCATGCCGTTTAATTTTGCGGCCATATCATTCATCATCATGATATGTTCACGTACACTGCTTGTCCTGTAATATTTGGTGGTGAGCATTTTCATTATGAGAGTACTTGGATTAACCTTAGAAGTACTTTTAATATGTTCTTCAACAGAAGCCAAATACTGTTTAGCAGTGAAGATATTATTTGCATCATCCTTCTCAGGAATACCTCCTCTTATAGCGGTTGTAATAGTACTTTTCATAATCATGAGAGACATGCGGTTTGACCGCTCCCATTTTGCAAAACTATTCTTTTCATCATCAGTACTTGTTGCTATAATAATAGGTTTGTTTATTCGTAATGCCTGGTCAATATCCAGAACACCAAGACAAATTTCAATTTGCTCTTTCCAAGTGGAAAAATTAGTTCCGTTCAATGGTACTATTTCAGAGATTTGAGCATGAACATTATTCAATGCTGCACTAAATTCAGAAAAAAATGAAATGCTTATTATTATCAACTATAAATCCACAAATAACAAAATAACATTAAATCAACTGTATATATAGAGGGACTAACAGTAATTATACTGAAATAAATAATAAAATGCCAAATTATATTTCAGTTCTATCATAATAGTTGTGTATAAAATTCAATTTATATCACTGTTGGGCAGAAACAAATTGAATTGTTAAAATAAAGAAATTAATTTAATAAATCATAATGGCAATTAAAGTTGGTAAAATTAACCTTCATAATTTATTAAATGTAAAAACATAATTTCATAAAAATTAATTTGTATCACCGTTGGACAGAAACAAATTAAAACAAATAAATTCATTTAATAAATCATAATGACAATTAAAGTTTGTAAAATTACCATTCATAATTTATTAAATGTGAAAACATAATTGTGACTTAAATCAAAAAATTATTTTAATAAAGTGGTAGTTACAAGTTAAAGTGGATAAAAATTGATAACAACCAATTATTAAAAAAAATAATAACGTTATATGGTTTAAATTATTTATATAAAAAATATACAATAAACTTCCATTGGGCCGATTATTATATATAAATTCATTATAAAATCATAACAAATTTCAATTCATGGAACATATATACATATTGCCTTTTGTACACATACAATCTCATGTGATCCACATAACATATACCCCTCAAGATCCAATACAATGTTTGTATAGAAGTTATGTCCTTACCACTTAGTAACCATGTGATCAAGCTTTGGCTCAAAATTCGAAAAGTCGGGCTCATGTTACCAAAACGCTTGGTTATGATCTAGTTTTGTCCGAAATTTCATACATGCTTTGTTGTATTAGATCCAACATATAAAAAAAAATGTGCATGTAATCCATGACATGATGTCTCTTGGTTAAGGTCTCTAATAAAATTGCATCTCCAATGAAAAAAAATACAAGGAACAACATATATGTGCATACATACATAATAGAGAATAAAAATTCTCAATTAAAATTTTCGTCCAAAATTATAAGAAAATATTTATACATAAAATTAATTGAATCTGTATAACTTTTATACGAACCACTGGAAATCAATTTCGTATAAAAAAAAAGTTATTGCATCTTATATGAATTTACGATTGCTCTGATATCAAATTATAGACATAATAAAATCATGAAGTGTTTTGCAATTTAAAAAAAAAACACGCAATCCAGAATCTGTAAATCCAAAATAAAATAGCAAAGGAATTTAAATCTTGCAGTTCTAAATTGAAGACATCTTTAAGCGGAAGCGTTAATACTGATCTTCAACGGTTTTCCTCAGATTTAATGATGGAGACCCTTTTGCGTTTTCTTTACTTCTCTTTCAAAATGGATGAAATGTTTTTCAGAATAATATCCCTCAAAACCAGTAGAGAGAGATACGTTTTTCAGAAATTAAAATGGGTAGAATAGAGCCCTATGTTTATATATTTTGATGCAACCTTTGAGACCAGTACATTTATTAATAGTAATTTGAATTTTTCCATCAGAAATTTAGATACCTTTTCGTTAATTTCTTTAAATGAAATTAGTGCACAGTAATAACATAGGCCACATAATAAAATAAAACTAACATTGGGATCAAGACATCTAATATATTTCAAATTCCTTGTATTAATATTCTGTTATTTCTATCCAAATTATTGATCTTCTTTGAGGTTTATATATTTATATACAAAACACTTAATTTATTGTGATTCGCACGTAAAAATTTGAACAGTTGGAATGAAAATAACATAATCGTGTTATTCCCTAGGAATAACAGCAGATTTATTTTCGTATTTTGTTAATTACCTTTAAGTCTTTAGATGCCAGTATGCCACCATAATAGAGATGCGAATGTGCGACTGTGTCAGCTCCACTTTACCAAAGTAGTGTTCGGTTCCTCTCCAAATTGCATAAAATTCTCCATATTGCACAAAAGAGGAGCAAGAATACTGTAACCAAAAATCAAGTGCGATCTGGGTCGTACAAATCTAAAATTGACGGTTTGATTTTCCCGCACCTTCCTGCGAGTTCTGGAGAGGAGCTCAACAAGCACGACACTTCAAATTACACAACTACCCTTGCCAGTCGGGACTTTTTAAGTGGATCAGTGCGTGCATAAGCGGTGAAGCTCAGTTCGGGTGTAGGATCCGGCTGCTCTAAAATACTTGTGCAATTTAGAATTCTTTTTTGAAGTATAAGATTGCTAACTATCCTTTGAGAATATAATCATATATAACTCGTTTGGAATGTTATTACAAAATTTAATAATTCAGTGCATAATTGTGATGTATCGAAAAGAATAAATATTATATAAACTTAAATTCGTATGGGCTTAATTTTTTAGATTGTATTGCTCATTCTTGACACTTTTTATTGATGAAGAAAAATATGAATACTACAAATTTTTAATACGTCAAAAAGGATAAATTATATATGAATTTAAATTTGTACCTGATTTTCTTTTTCCGTATCAAATCTACAGTACACATCATTTTTTTTCGAATGCTTGAATAAGCATTAGAGCTCCTACCTCACAATATTTTTTATTGAGTGATGCTTCTATGGACATAAGGGCCTATTTGTAAAATGAACATATTTTTATTTTCAAAGTTCAAACAGTCGATCCGAACCGTTCATCTTGTTCTCCATATTAATCTGTACTTGGAGACCAAATTTTACATTTTTCTGAATTTTTTTACTATTTATTAAGATGGGTACAAAAAATATCAAATTCAGACCATTCAATTTTGTACCCATCTAATAAATAATAAAAAAATTCAGAAAAATGTAAAATTTGGTCTCCAAGCACATATTAATATGAAGAACAAGATGAACGGTTCGGATCGACTGTTTGAACTTTGAAAATAAAAATATGTTCATTTTACAAATAGGTCCTTATGTCCATAGAAGCCTTTGCCTTTTTTATTTATCTTAAAAATTGTAATTGTGAATTTATATATCTTCATTAGTGTAGAGAGAGGATGAAATTTAGTGGACTGTTTTAAACATATTTAATAGAGACTCAATTGTAACATTCTTTTTATTAATGAATTTATCTACAGGTCTTATTTTTTAAAAGGTAGAAATTTATTAATACCTAATTAGCTAATGAGTTTAAACCGATGTCTATTTCTTATTAACAGAAATTCTGAGTTCACCCTACATAATGCAAGTGATAAATATAAAGTTTCTCCCACAAAAAAAAGGAAGTCCACAAATGTCATTGTACAAGAATTTTAGGCAAAAGATTCCAGAGGGGGTTTCAAATTGGAAAAGCCGAAAAGGCCTTTACACGTTGATTAAAGATTTAAAGTAGAGGACTTAGCCTTTCGCTTCGGGAAACAGCGACTCAACGACTCTGAGTCTCTCTCGCTCGGTCGCGTTCTTTCCCTCTGCAAGTCGTCTGCCTCCATGGATGTAATCTTCATCTTCACTTCCCAAGTAATGTGTTCGAAAATCGTGAAACTAATAACAATGCTTACTTTAAATTCTTCAATCTTTTTTCTCGCTTAATTATACGCGTCACCTTGGCAGGTTTGGGATGGGACGCGGTTTTCGCCTTGGTTCTCTGACCTATATCCTTTTCGGAATAAGTGGATTTATCTCGTTTATTTTGCTTTTGATGGATCATAAAAATTCTCCAATGTAAAACTAGAATAAATTCGTAGGAACAAGAATCGCAGTAGTAGGCATATTTGATAAAAAAAAGTTTGTGGGAACAAGAACCGCAGTAGGTGGTAGCATCTTTTTTTTTTTCTTCTTCTTCTTTTGGTTCTCTTTTTGCACCAGAAAAGTTGCTAATGTTTCTAAAGAACTTGAAGCCTTTTGACATTGCTATCCTTAAACTTATGAAGCACAGTGTTGGGTCTGGGAGCAAATATGATAACGATTGCTGTAATCCTTGTGATTTTCATCACCAAGCATAATTATAGAAGACATCAGGTATTTATTCACTATGTTTAATTCTTGCTTTTGTCTCGGTAGTGTTTAGAAAGATACCCTCTCGTTTTTGTTGTATTTTTAGTGGTCTCCTAGAACGTGCCGAAGGAGCAGGTTGGTCACGTGTTCCTGATGAAAAGTTATTTAGAGAACTATGCAAAAAAAAAAAAAAATACTGCATGTTCTCAGTATTTTCATAAAGGTCCCTTAGCTTAACATTTAGCACCATTTGTATTTCTATATTCCATTTAGTGTTTTGCAAACGGTCTGGTCCGGTCCAAAACCCTCCGGTCCACTGGTCTCTTCGGTCCACAGGCCTCCCCGGTCCACAGGTCTGCACGGTTCGGGTTAGACAGTTCAAATTTGGAGAGGATGATTCAAATTCGTGCTAAGGACCATGGTCCAGACCCACACGGGTTGGTTCGGTTCATGGTTCGGTCTGGTTCGGTCTGGACCACGGGTCTAACCATTTTTTTTTTTACTTTTAAATTTGAATTTATCAATCTCAAAAAAAGACAAGTGTTTTTTACCACGGTCCGGTCCGATTTTGCTCCGATTTAGCACGGTTTTGCACGGGTTAGCACGGTTTTGCATAGTTTAGGCACGGTCTGGTCCGGTCCACGGGTTTAGAACTGCCCGGGTTAGTCCGGATCTAGTAGAAAAAACACACCAAAAACCATACTAAAACCCTCTTTATCCTCGGTCTGGGCCGGTCCGGGTTTTGACCACAATCCAGGTCGGTTCCACAATTGGTCCGGTTCGGTCCTGGACCGGCTGGTTTTTTTCAAAACACTAATTTCATTTACATGATTAGTTATGAATAAATAACATATTAAATTTTATAAAAGACTAATTTTGTTGTATAGAGATTTGTGTGATATTAACGGTAAGTATAGAAAATGGACGTCTAAATCTAGTTTTCAATGAGTTGCTATATTAGTTAAAAAAAAATGACATATTCCTTTAATCATGGTTAGTTATTTCATTGTTCTTAATAATTTTATTCCAATGCTGATGGCTCATGATACAAGCATAATTTAAATTTAAAAAGTTTTTTAAAAAAAAAAAATTACAAATAAGATTTTGCATTTACTGATAATGTAGGGGTATTTCAATAAATTACTCATAAACATCCTGCAGGTTTCCTTCAAATATAGATTTTTTTGTACTAATAAGACAAAACTGAAGTAGTTTTTTAAATAATAAAATCTACTAGGTGCTATAATGGATGGGTCACTCTCGGACGTGACCTGTTTGTGTTTTCATTAAATCTGAATTAAATTAGCATGAAAATATTACATAGTTAACCTTCAAAAAAGAAAATATTACATAGTTTATCCAAGAACTTGTCCAATTGGTATCACTGATCAGAACATATTTAAAAATTTAGGACACAGGTTAAAGTCCTGGTGGACTAAAAGATTGCCTTTTTTTATATATACGTTGGTATTGATTGAACTAGTTCTACAGTGGGTATGAAAATATGTAGTGCGTCGCGGCTTTTTTTAAAAATGAAAGAAAAATCATATTACGCTGTTGATTGGAAGCAACCAAACATATATAGTTACAACTTATGCTGTTCACATATCAACCAACCTCTTGCTAGATATGTTAGAGGGCACCCTTTAGCTTAGCATGTGCCGGCAGCTGTCACCTAGCAAAAGAAGCTGAAACATAAGAGAGAGGTCTTGTCATCTTATACTAAGTTTAGTACAGATTAGGTAGTTACCATGTATGAAAGATTGAATTATAATTAGGGTCCACTGGTGAAGAAAGAATCCCTGGCTGACGTGGTGACACCTCAGACATAGGAAGAGGATCTTCTGGACATCTTTGTGCTTGACATTCTAGGGGCTGATATATCCTCTTTTATTTCATTAATCATGTTCTATGACTCAGTGTAGGTGCTTTGTTGAGGTTTTATTTGTTACAGGGTCATATTGGTTATAGGTTGAACTAGTGGCTAGAGGTGTTCATCGGTTCAGTTCGGTTTCAACCGAACCGAACTAGGCAATCCAAAGTTATAATTTGGTATTAAAAATAGAACCGGACCAATTTAGCATTGCAATACGGAACCGGACCAAAGTTTTATTTCAGTTTGTTCGGTTCAAACCGAAATTTATTAATTTTTTTATTAAAAACAATTGATTTATAATAAACCGAAGTATATTAAGAAATAAACTGGATATTAAGAAATAGAACAATTATATTCCTCCCCCCCATTCCATCCCCCACTCTATCTCTCTCCAAATTAGTTTTATCTCATTTCAATCTCATTCACATTTCTCACGATCTATGAGAAATTTTGCGAATCTAAAACTACAAATGTTTTCTACGTAATTTTCTCTTTCAAATGAGATCCATGATGACATACTTTCGGACAAGTCGTTACAGAAGTATTTATCCCTCATCATGCAAGTATTTATACCTATACAGACATATGAAAGTATTACTATCAATTATTATAAGTATTTATACTGATATATGAAAGTATTAATATCAAGTATTATAAGTATTTATACTGACATATGAAAGTATTAATATCATGTATTATAAGTATTTATACTGACATATGAAAGTATTAATATCAAGTATTATAAGTATTATATGCAAAAAAATATTTTCAAGTATAGATATAAATACTTACACGACGAGGGATAAATACTTCTGTATCGACTTGCTCGAAAGTATGTCATCATGGATCTCATTTGAAAGAGAAAATTACGTAGAAAACGTTCGTGATTTTAGATTCGCAAAATTTCTCATAGATTGTGAGAAATGTGGACGAGATTGAAATGAGATAAAAAAATCCACCTCTAAAAACGTGCATGGTCCCCCCATGTGATTTGAGATTCCCCCCACCCTCCATGAAAAAAACTTGCATGGTCCCCTAAAATACTTTCGTGCTTAGAGATAAATACTTTCGTTCTTAGAGATAAATACTTCTGTACGTAAGTATTAATACCTTATGAAAAAAAAATGACAGCTGGAGTTTTTTGGCATTTTGTGCGGGGTTAATTGCGGGGTGGGAGGTGCGGGGTTAATTATCAGCCTCCTAAGAAATAAACCTGGATATTAAGAAATAAACTGAAGTATTTAAAGTAATTGATTAAGAAATAAACCGGAGTAGTCCGGACCAAATTCATAATATATAAAAGTTCAGTCGGTTCGGTTATTTCGGTTTTGAAAATTTTCAAACCGAACCGAATTTATAATTCGGTTTTAAAAAGCAAACCGAACTAAACCATTAAACCAAAAAAACCAAACCGTTTGATCCAAACTAATTCGGTTCGGTTCAAAACCGACTAAACCGACCCAATAAACACCCCTACTAGTGGCATTTGATTGGTTTGGGTAAAATGGTACCCAAGTGGTACCTTTTTTCTTTTTATGATAGATTTATTTGGTTACTTGGGTAGTTGGAAGTTGGAAGTTGGGAGTTGGGAGTTGGGACTGGTACCACTATGGTGCCAGTGGATAGCTCTTTTCTTTGTATTCTTTTTGTAATTTTGGTTTCTCTTAAAAATTTCACATAGCATGATGTGAACCAGACATTATGTACCATTCAACCTGCATTGGACCTGACTGCATGATACTGCATAGTATCAGCTTCTGTTCACTGTTGGAATGTATTTTCAGGGAAAAAAAAAATAACAGTATAAATGCTTTATACTCAAATTATATATCCAATTATTCTTGGCAGCGTGTGCTCAATTATTGTAATGCTTAATATACTTGTTTTTCTTGTTTGCTTCAAACAAAATTTCCTTTTATCCATTATCAAAATTTCTCTCATAAATTTCTTGTGGTAGTAAATTGGCTTTTCTTTTTTCCTAATTAGTGTCTTTGATTTCCTTTTTTTTCTGTAGGGTGCTCGAAAGGGTCTGGTTGAAGTTGTGTTTTTATACTTATTGCCTGCTTTTGGTGCATGTCTCTCCTTCACTGAGACCATTATGCTTGCTAGGAAGAGAGCAATGGGGCTTATTGTCAGAAATCATGAATTTCTTTTCATGTGCTCACAGCTCTTTGTATGGGTAAGTTTTTCAGGACGAATCCTGTACTTCTTTTGTCAGAGGGAATATTATTACAAAATGAGATATACGCATTAGTACAAACTACCAAGAGGGAATATTATTTGTGCCCCATCCTTCGTAGTTGTCTCAAGTGTAATTGCAATAGAGACTTAGAATTGTGACAACTAGTGTCTTTGGAAGTGTTGAATTAGTTATTTCAGAGTGATAGGCAGTGTTAATTATTTTTGTTCCCATCAAATTCTACAGAAAGAGTTTGTTCTGGAACTATAATTTCCTTTCGCAAAAAGATTGGTACTAGGTACGACTGTAAGAACAATGAAGGCTATATCATTAAATTCTGGAGGTAATATGGAAGATACCGGGTAAAAGGTATCTAGTGGAAGTAAAGAGGATAAATTAAGTTCCACAAGTTTCTTGTAATCTTAGATACCATGCTTCTTGTTAATTTCATAAGATGAACTTACATCTGTAAATTCCTTCTTACAGCTTGTTGCCATGCTTGTCTCATTCCACAAGAGTTGGCTCAACATATTTTCCAATTCCATCTTGAGCTTTTGGTGGATCTTAAAGATTCTGTTGGAGACTCCTCATTTTATGTACAAGTTTTCATCTCTAGAGGTACAATGTTATATTATTTTTATGTTTTTGTTTTCCGTTTCTTTTACTTAATATTAGAAAATCAAAATCAAAATCAAAATTTTTAGTATACTATTTGGTAAATAAAAATATGTGCAAAGACTAATTTGCATTTTTTTGTTAAAGAGAAAGAGGATATTTTCAGTCTTTTGAGGTGGGTGGGGTGGGTGGGAGGAAGACGAGTCCATGTTAATATAATTCTCTATTGAATCAATCATTAGCACAGAGTTTATGTGTCCCAATAAAAATTCTTTACGTCCTAAGAGTTAACACGTCAGATGTGCTTATTATTCATTTCCAGCTATTCAGTTTGAATATTAATCTCTCAACTAATTATTAGTAAGTTTTGGTTTATAACTTTCCTTATGAGCGGATTTGTTAGGACATAGGATTCATCCTGTAAAAAGAGTGCCTTGACATTGCAGGCAGAATTACCCCTACATTTATTATGGAAATGTCTTTATTTATATGAAATGTATGAGAAAGGCAGAGCACGATTCCATAGTCTACCCCGAAATATACATATTAACATAGATGTTTTTGGATAGGTCATGACATGTGCTATGGAGATTTCTTCTCTGACAGCTGGAATAATGTTTGCCTTTTTTATATTTGCTGTCAGGGCAAGGACTAGAATTAATGCCATAAGGTATGCTTCCCCTACTAGATTATCTCTCAGCTGGTTCAGCCACTAGTATGAAAGATTTATCCTTTAAAGTGTCATATTGGCGACAACCGAGACAGTACTATACTTTGAAGAATAGTTTTAGTCCATCCTGGTCAAGAACTTGAAGCTGGTTTAAATTTGGATGGAAACTAAGGAATAACCTGGTCTGTCAACAAATTTTTTCTCTTATATGAGAAGAGTAGATTTTTTATTCAAACTTAACTGCAACAACCAGTGCAATGTTTCAACTGGTTCATGGAAAATTGAACCACTCTGGAAAATTTTGGTAATTTCAGCATACGTAACAACACTTGATTTATTGTACTCTTGAAACTCTTGTCATTCTAGTTCTATTGAAGATCCTCTTATCCAAAGTAACACCGAGAGTACTGATGAGGTATTATCAAAAATCATTTTCCAGGCTTTACATTATTAATTTTGCTGTTTTTGTCATCAAAATCTTATGCTTCTCTATGGTTGAATTTTCTGCAGAGTGTAAATTTCTGGAATGTTTTGAGCCTTCTGACATTCACTTTTGTGAACCCAATAATGAATATTGGGGTGATTAAACAACTTGATTTCCAAAATCTGATTCAATTACCAATTGAGCTCAAGCCCGCATCGTGTTATGATAAACTTGAAAATTATTGGAGAGTTGAATACAATGCTCGGTCCTCTGATTCCTCCTTGTTTCGAGTTATGTATTACTCATTTGGATGGCCTTATTTGCGCCTTGGTCTTTTAAAGGTATCTGTCTCTCTTTTCCTTGCTATGCACTTGGGAAGCTTCATGTAATTTTACCTAGCATAGTATCAATTTTCAACATTTTTCCTTGAATTTCTTTTGTGCCTGTGTGATAATATAACTCTGGTATGCATAGGTGGTGAATGATTCTGTTGGTTTTGTTGGGCCAATGATCTTGAACAAGTTTATTAAATGTCTTCAGCAAGGTAAGTTGATTGCTTGGACACTTTTTGTTAAAATAGTAATTATGAAAAGATCAAAATGCTTTGAAAGATTTTGCTGGATGGAATATTGATTTGCGGGTGTTAGGGTTTTTCATCGTTTTCTTTTTGAAACGATGTATAACTTTGGATGACTTATTTGACTCTTAACGCTTAACTGTCCTTATTTCATTCAATGTTATGCATGTTTGAGAGATTGGTGTATAACTAGAAAAAGGGTAATTATGTTTTTTTAATGAATTAAAGTTCAACTTCACCACAGGTTCTGGTAACGTGGATGGATATGTTCTCGCTATTATGTTGGGTGTTACTTCTGTTTTCAAGTAAATATTATCAGAAATTTGTTTATTGCTTCTAATTTTTCATTGAACGCTTTCTTTCAACAAAGTAGGTAATCTCTTTCTCTGCTTTCTATTAGGTCGTTTCTTGACACTCAGTACTCGTTTAGATTGGCAAAACTAAAGCTGATGCTTAGGGCTAGTGTTATGACAATAGTTTATCGCAAGGTACTGCCTCCTTTTAGTTTTGTTTTCACACATTATTTCCAAGGAACACCCAAATTGCAACTATGGTTTATACCTAAGATATATAATACAGACCATTATTAGTACTTTCTGTGATATAAAGCCCCATGATGATAACACTAGGTATCTAGTGTGCGGTGAATTATCCGTCCATGACTTCATGTAGTTGTCCAACAATAACAATTTCATAATTGAAAAGTGATTTTTTTTTTGGCAAATGTAGTGCCTATCAATCAATTTAGCTGAGCAATCCAAGTTCTCTGAAGGGGAAATTCAAACATTTATGTCTGTTGATGTTGATCGAACTATAAATTTGTGTAACAGCCTCCATGATCTTTGGAGGTATGGGCTTCCTATTAACTTGGATACCATCTTTTTACCTGATGTTTAAGTCCAAGAATTACCTAATCCTTTTGATATATTGCTGTGCTTTTTGTTAGTTTGTCATGGAAAGTCGAGTTCAAGTGATCTAAGTTGTATGATATAATTTAAATTGACAAAATCTACCTCAGAGCTAGCATTTTATTTGTGCCATCTTGGCCTTAGCATGATGTCCATGGGTCATAGTGCCTCAATTTTACTACTCTTTTTCAAAAAGAAATTATGCTTTAATAATTTATGATTAAAATTTATCCAACAGATGAAATCAACAAGGATAAACTAAGATCTGTTCTTGAAAGCATATCTGTTTTAATATTCACATGGTGCCCCATATGCAATTTATTTTTCTATATTGACTTGCAAACTTTACTTTTAGCTTGCCATTGCAGATAGGAGTGGCTCTATATCTCCTCTACACGCAAGTCAGTTACGCATTTGTTTCTGGGATTGCAATAACAATTTTGCTGATACCTGGTTAGGTTAATTACATTTGTTGAATTTTCTTACCGAATTAATTTAAGTTCTATATATTGCAGATTTTCTTTGCGGATATATTTAAGCACTGGATTCTTATCTGCAGTAAATAAATGGATCTCCACACTAATTGCACGTGCCACTGAATGCATGATGAAACAAAAAGATGAGAGGTGAGTTAGAGCTCTCCATTTATCAGATTCAATGCAAATGATTAATTATTGGTTATTGCTGTTTTACTACAAGGCTTATTTCCTTGATGAAGTGCTTTTTCATATCACAGAATCTTCCACCATAATTGCTCATTTTGTAGTTCTTTAACAATATTTTATTTCATATCAAGTCATTTTAATTCTGTTTATACATTATGTTACTATTTTGCTAATTGTAGAATTAGAAGTGCTGGAGAGCTTTTAGCTCACATTAGAACAGTAAAGATGTACAGCTGGGAGGAGCTCTTTACGAAGCGAATAGTTGAGAGGAGAAAAATGGAAGTGAAGCATCTCTCTGTAAGTATGAAAGACGCACCTTCTTCTGTATTTTGTTATTGATCAACTTGAAAATAAAATATTTAACTTTGAACTAACGAAGAATCATTTGTTAATGGACAGACTCGAAAGTACTTGGACGCATGGTGTGTGTACTTCTGGGCCACTACGCCAACACTCTTCTCACTCTTCACCTTTTCTTTGTTTGCAGCAACGGGCCATTTACTGGATGCTGCTACGGTAAAAGCTGGAACTTGAGTTACCATTATTTTTGTATGTTACTGATTCAATAGATTTTCAACCTTGATTTTAATATAGTAGCTTCAAAGTTCAATCATCTAGTTCTGGTACCCAAACAAAATATATGATATAATATCTAGTTGGAGATTTAACTGATGTAGCTTTCTGGTAACTTTTCCAGGTTTTTACTTGCGTTGCACTATTTAATACATTGATATCGCCGCTGAACTCCTTCCCATGGGTGATCAATGGCATGATAGATGTATGATCTTTTGCCTATGTATATACTAGTGTGGTTATCATGACAGAAACCTTGAATGTGCTGTACCAATCTGATGATGGTATCATTTGTTTCAGGCTATCATATCTAGTCGGAGATTGAGCAAATACTTGGCCTGTCCTGAGAATAATGGAGATCTTCATTCAAAAGCTCCACAATCTAACCTTATTGGAACGGAACTTAGTGACACTAACAATAGGACCTCGGATATTAGCCTTTATGATGCATCCTGTACCTGGAGTAGCACCTCAGCATCTAGTCAATGTTTAGTTCTTAATGGTATATCTCTGCGATTTGAGAAGGGCATTTTTGTGGCTGTTATTGGGGAGGTGAATCCTTTTTTGCCTATGTTTACAAGTAATGTAGAAATTGTGAACGGGAATGAATAAGCAAGTTTATTAAAGATAAATTACTTTCTTCTAACATAGAAGTTTGATTTGGTGAATTGTTTTCAGGTCGGTTCTGGTAAATCGTCATTGATAAATTCTATTCTAGGAGAAATGCGGGTTACTCAAGGGAATATAAGTACATGTGGATCAATTTCATATGTGCCTCAGGTTTTTTATTTTTTTATTTGGTTTACAATTATTATTGTTATTATTACTATTTATTTATTTATTTACTTTGTTGTTGTTCTGTTGCATTGTTGCTGTTGTTGGAGTATAATACTGTGATTTGGGCATTATATAGGTCCCTTGGATATTATCTGGTACCTTGCGTGACAATATTTTACTTGGTGAAGCATTTGACGCTGAAAGGTGCACATAATAAATGCCTAGGAATAATCGTGAACATTCTTTCTATCTTTCTTTCTGGATCGATGAAATGATTGTCCTTGTTGCATGGTGTAGGTATAGAGAAGTGTTACAGGCATGTGCACTTGATGTTGACTTGTCAAATATGATTGGAGGTGATTTGTCTCTCATACGAGAAAAAGGAGTTAACCTGTCTGGTGGACAGAAAGCACGGCTTGCACTTGCAAGGTAAAGATGTGAAGTAAGAATTTGAATGCTTGGGCTGAAACAAAAAAATCCTCATTTTTCAGTTTTGGACATATTTCAGCACATGCAGTTTGGTCATATGGATAATAAATGGTCAAAAAAAAAATTGATAATTGACCTTTTCCTTGGTGGGACAATGATATATTTTAATTAGCTAGCTGCCAAAAGTCGGAAGAACATATGGGAAGATTGGTCTTCTTAAACATTTTTGTTTTCAATCATTACATTGATTCGCTATTTGACATATAACAAAATATAATATTGCAGGGCTGTTTATCACAACTCTGATATTTACCTGCTTGATGACATAATAAGTGCTGTGGATTCTCAAGTTGCATTATGGATCCTTAACAACACTCTTTTGGGGTCACTAATGAATCAGAAAACAAGGGTGTTATGTACTCATAATTGTCAGGTATGATTTCAGTATCTTCTTTTTAGTCGAATAGAAATTTAAAGAACATATTGTGTTCAACAAAACAAACAGGCTTTGTTAAGTCCATTTCACTGGTCTCACACAAATTTCTTGCTTCCCCTTTTACGAAGGCTATATCTGCTGCTGATATGATAGTATTAATGGAGAAGGGAACTGTCAAGTGGACTGGAACTTCAACTGATTTTCTGTCTTCTCAACATTCATCAATATGTAAATCAAATGTATCAGACAATTTCTCATCCTATATGGTGGAAAAAGAGAGTGATGAATTAGAATCTTCTAATCTACCAGAGTGTGACTATGGTGGTACTTCTCAAGAATTGCAAGAAAATGTAGAAGAAGAATCGAGGAAAGAGGGCCTGGTGGAGTTTAGTGTTTACAAGTGAGCTTATTTGACCATTCCAATTTATTCAAATTTTGTATCGGTTATAGTACATAACTCTAGGTTATGATAAATTGATAAGGTCAGTTTTCTCCTTATCAGCTGGTATTTTAATTGTTGAGCAGCCGTTCTAACACTTTGAGTCATCGTGGATCCTCCTGAGCAAAAAAGAAGCATATTTTGTTACGAATAAATGAAAAAAAAATTATTGTGGTTCAGATCTAGGTATCATGGATCAACATAGATTTAATTTGTACAGGAGATATGTCTTGTGTAGTTCTGTGGTTTGAAATTATTTTGGTTCAGCCCTTCTCTGGCAGTTCAGTACCTTGGTCAGAGTGCTACCAGTACCTTGCTAGCTAATTCATATTGGTCTCAGACCAAAGTTACTGATATAATCACATCATTCAATTATATTAATCCTTTTCTATAACTTCGACTGGCTTTTTTTATCTAGAATCTACGCATTGGTTGCTGGTTTCCCTATTGTCATTATCATTTGTGTATCTGCTATTCTGATGCAAGCTTCTCGAAATGGAAATGATTTATGGCTATCTTACTGGGTCGACACCACATCAGGGACTGCAAAGACAGGACTTTATTTGGTAATTTTTTTTTCTTATTTCCATTTGATAGAGATTTTAAAAATTACACTGGTGGATGTTGAAGGAAATCTTCTGTTCTTTCATTTTCTTTGAACAAGAAAAAAACCGGCAAATTGGAAATATCATATATGACCTGTTAATGCATCGTTAATCTCATATAATTCTCTGCTCCAGTTTTTTTCAAATTCAAAATTAGTAGGGGGGACTTATTTTGTCAGTTTTAAAGAGGAGTTAGGATATGTAGAGGGTATTTCCCATGTTTTGAGGGCGGTCAGGATATTTTTGTTTTTTTACAAGAAAGATACTACCCTTATTTTTTAGGAAAGATGCATAACTCACTATGACCCCGTGTCCCTAGTATATACTACAAGAACTTTGAATTCATCTTACTTAATCTTTCTGTAGGTTGTCCTTTCCCTATTTGGTCTAGTAAACTCTGTTTTTACCTTGGCGAGGGCCTTTTCCTTTGCTTATGGAGGCCTCCGTGCGGCAATTGAGGTGCATGCTCGTCTTCTTCAGAATCTGATCAATGCACCAGTTTCCTTTTTTGAAAACAATCCCAGTGGTCGTGTGCTTAACAGGTAATTAAACCAACCATTTCAATTTCGGATAGTATGGAGCAGTATGAAAGGTCAACTATACTCCAGACTTGGCAGAAAACCTGCAGTGCAATTGAGCTTTAATCATTTCCCTTAATCCAATTCGGACTGAACTTATGTATGCAATTGAATACCAAGTAAGCAAGTAAAACACGGAATCAAAGAAAATAATTAAATAGATAGGCAAAAAGCGGTCTAATAGCTACAGGACCTCTACGCACCTGTTTCATCCCCAATGAAAACTGGCCAAAAGCTGAATTATATTATATCATTTCATATTACTTTTGCAATTACAGATTATCATCGGATTTATACATGGTTGATGATTCTCTTCCTTTTATTCTCAACATTCTCTTGGCAAACTTCTTTAGCCTAGTTGGCACTGCAGTTGTTCTGTCCTACGCTCAGGTAAACCTAAATTGCATGACTTACTTTCAACATAAGGTGCAATTAAGTTGTCAATTCCAACCCGATTTACTGAACTAATTTGAATGGAAATTCTGCAACTGTACTCCCTCCAGGTTTCTTTCCTCATCGTGTTGATCCCATTTTGGTACATCTGCAACAAGCTCCAGGTACTTGCATTTCCACCTCATCACAGCACTGTTTAAAATTTACAATTCTATCTTGTAATGATGGAACAGTATTATTGCTGCAGTTTTATTATAGATCCACCTCACGTGAATTAAGGAGACTCGACAGTGTTGCTCGTTCGCCTATTTACTCATCTTTCACGGAAGCATTGGATGGTTCGGCCACTATAAGGGCATTTATGAAAGAGGTCATTCTATTTACAACTTCCATTTTTATTTTACTTTCATTTTTATTTTACTTATCTTATAGCAAATTTTACAGGAACTATTTATGAATCGGTTCATAGGGAGTGTTTCATTATACCAACAAACATCATATTCAGAGCAAACAGCGAGTTTGTGGCTTTCTTTACGCCTCCAAGTACAGTCCTGACTTTGATATTATGAGGATCGTATTGTTTATACATTCTTTACTCTAATACAAATATGAGAAACAATTGTTGTAAAAGAAAACACATTTATGTATTTCTTGCCAAATGTAAAATGTCATATATTGAATGAAGGATTTTTTAGCTGTTGGCAGCATTCATTATCTTATTCATCTCCATCATGGCGGTTATTGGCTCCAATGGAAGTCTTCCAATTAGCTTTGGTACACCTGGACTGGTGAGGTTTTTAAAGACCATAGTCTTGTACTTGTACATATCAATATGAGGACCATTTTAAATCGAAGCAAGTGACCCACTGTTTCTAGTGGTAAAGAAATTGACCTCATGATTTCAGCAATATGTGACTTTTGAGTCTTCTCAATATCATCAAAAGAGGAGAAAAGTGGAAAAAAGAAGAAGAGGCAAATAGTATACTGATTTTAGTTCGAAATGTTTTCTACTTATTTTTTTATTTGGTGTTCAAGTGTTATATTAAAAGAATCAGTGTTGCTTACTCAAACTAATAAAAAGTTAGCAGTTTTTTCCTGTTAATAAGCAAACCCTAAATGTACCTGTATTTATAATGAGATAGAAATATAGTCTATTAACTTTTATTATGAATTCTTCTGAGATAGGTTGGCTTGGCGCTGTCTTATGCAGCACCTGTTGTATCATTGTTGAGCAGCTTTCTGACAAGTTTCACTGAAACCGAGAAGGAAATGATTGCTGTGGAAAGAATTGCTGAGGTAAAAGACCTACTTAGTAAAGGAAGCTCATTGTTTCATTTTTTTTCTTTATTTTTTTTACTTACAGACAGACTGTTTTACTGATGCAGTACATGGATATTCCTCGAGAGCGAACCGAAGGAACAGTAACTATACACCCAAGTTGGCCAAAAGAAGGAATTATTGAATTTGAGTGTGTCTCTCTTAGATACAAGCCAACCTTACCGGCAGCTTTGAACGATGTTTCATTCAGAATAATGGGGGGCATGAAGGTACTATTTTTAATGCTTTTCGTATGAATATGAAAATTATTCAGTATGACAAGACTGATTGCTATATGGATAGGAAGTTGTCTTTTGGACTAAATTGCGAAGGATGAATTTTTGGATCCATTAAATTTTGTTGTTTTATAATACTTTCTACAAGACATTGGACAAATCATCGAAGTGATGAAATGCATCTAGGAAGATGCATTCTAAATTATTTGATGTGATCCTAAATATCACTGGGTTGCAACTTCAGGTATAATTAGGCAGTTTTGATCATAAAACAATGGGAAGTTGATTTGCAATTTGCCACTGCCAAGGACACTTTTAGATCACGATCCAACTTAGGAATACTTAATAACTTAGATTCCACCATTCCAATTTGCCAGAAGCAAAGTATACTTTGTAATGATAATCTCTAAAGTAATAATTTATTTCCTTAAAAATAGCCGGAAACAATTATTCTATCCATTTATCAGGTTGGAATTGTGGGGAGAACTGGAGCTGGTAAATCAAGTGTGCTGAATGCACTATTCCGCTTAAGCCCTATTTCAGGTGGACGAATTTTGGTAGATGGACTCAATATTTCTGAAGTTTCTGTGAGGCATCTCCGTAGTTGTTTTGCAGTAGTTCCGCAAAGTCCGTTCTTGTTTGAAGGCTCTTTGAGGTAATTTTCATAACTATTGTTTTGAATAATTTTCAAGGTTTTTAATATTGAGGGCAAGGATTAACATACCAACAATTTTTGGTACTGGCTATAACAGTAAGGATACAAATTATTAAGGTTTGGAGCACTTTTTCCCTCTTCCACAGGTTTCATATTTTTTAGATATAGCAGTATTTATCAAAGTAAACTCTTTTAAAATTCCAAATCTAGGCCTACCTTTTATATTGTCAAGGATTGGTACTGCATGCTTGAGTTTTACAATGACCGATCACTTACTTTTATCCCTTGTGGATATAACAGAGAAAACCTTGATCCTTTCGGTTTGTCAAGTAATACAAAAATATGGGAAGTTCTTGAGAAATGCCACATGAAGTCTGCGGTGGAATCAGCAGGGGGACTTGATATTTATGTGAAAGGAAGTGGCATCACTTTCTCAGTAGGCCAGAGACAACTTCTCTGTCTTGCTCGGGCAATAATAAAAGCTTCTAAGGTTAAAGTTTTTTTATAAATTTTATAATCTGTTAGTTTGAAGTGATTCCTGTTAAATTTAATTGCTAGTCTAAAACAAGTTTAAGTTTAGTATTGATTAAAAAAAAAAGTTATTTACATGGTTACATAATTACAAGGCCCTATTACTCCACTATTTGCTAAACAATGTTTCTAGAAGTGCACAGTACACACTTGCAAATATTATTATTTCAAGAAATAAAAAACACTATTATTTTCTAGAAATAAAAAATGTAATATTATTTTGGTTAGTGTTTATTTTTAAATGGGATACTAGCTTTTTTTTGTTAGATACTTTTGTGTCAATTTTATTATTGGAATGTAGGTTATTTTTCTTAATTATACAGTAGAAATTCACAATGGGTCATGTAATGAATATTAATTACAGATACTATGCCTAGACGAATGCACTGCAAATGTTGATAATCAGACAGCCCTGCTCTTGCAAAACACCATTTCTGAGGAATGCAAGGACCTGACAGTTTTGACAATAGCACACTGTATTTCTACTGTTTTGAATATGGACTGTATTTTGGTGCTTGACCATGGCACACTGGTAAGTATTGCTATCGATTATAACACTAAATAGGCCTTAAATAATTTCATCATATATTTTTTTTTTCCTTTGCTTGTTTTATGTCATAAAAACCTCAGTCTCTGTCCCTAGCTAGAATACCTTTTATTTTTCTCTTGATGAAGGCATTGTTTTGGTAAAAAAAAAAATGTATTTTATCCAACTTAAAAATAATTCCTTTACATGATTGAAATAACTTTTCTGAGGTGATTCTTGTGAGTGCTCATCTGCTGAAATGTACCATGCTATATTATCTATCTGAATAAATTTTCTGCATCTGTATTACTGTATAGGTTGAACAAGGAAATCCATTGACACTTTTAAAAGATGAATCTTCTAGATTTTCGAGTTTTGCGAAGGCTTCAACTATGTGATCTTCAAATGCTAGAGGAGCGCTGTTATTTATTTGTTTCTACAGTGTCCCTGTAGATGGTTTGGCCATTAATCCTTGTTAGAAATAGGTAATCTAATTGACTGTGTAGTTCACTCCGTTGCTTATCAGAGCATTATATTTTAGCTGATAATTAATGTTTCTTGAAAGATCATCTTCTAGCTAGGTTGATTATGTCCGTCAGAGTACATTGCATTTTTCATGGATATGGATGCTTGATTAATTTTAAATGAACCCTACTTTACATGGAAAACATGCATTTAGATTAAATTGTTGTTAGAAACCTTTTTTTTTAGTATTTTTAAGTGTCTGAATACACGAGTTCAGTATGAATGCATCTATTTAGATTGCCGGCATAGTGTCATTCAACTTTTTAAATCAAGGATATTGTTGTCAAGATTTAAAAAAAATGAAGATAGACAAAAGAAATGCATTGGAGGGATAGAACAAATTATAGATGAGCAGCACGCGTCCAAGCGGTGTTGATGGTAGAAAATTAATTTTTGTCAAATATAACATCTATTAAATAAGAAAATTGAATGACATCTCTGATCGTCATATTTATATATATTAATTAATGGTTTTTTTTATTTAAAAGAGAACCATTCAAATGAAAAAAGAACTGAAGGGAAGGTTTTTTGGAAAACCATGGGACGGTGGAAGATGGGAATTCGTGTCCTCTGCATTAACTCAATTCGGTAGCAGATGTGACTGTAGGGGTTGCTTTAAGATTTGTGCCAAGCTAAAAGAACAGTTCTGATTTTCAGCTTGCACCTCAAGTACCTGGGTGATACGGATTCCTCACTGATGCCTTCACCATGGAATTCGTATCCTCTGCATTAACTCAAAAGGGAATCTTTTGAGTTAATGAATATTGACCATCAGATATACTTTAAAATTTGTGCAGACTAAATCCGCACTAATATTAAAGGGCTCCCTATATCATAAATAGGTGCCGGATTAGATCCGTTAAAAATTAGACGGTTGAGATTCATTAACTCAAAAGATTCATTTTTGAGTTAATGCAGAGGATATGCATTCTTCGCGGTGCCAGAATCTTTCCATCTTCTCCACTACAGGGCTTCAATGGAACCCACACGGTTATGCAAGACCAGCCGTTTTCTCCCCTACTCTCTCTCTCTCTTTTTCACGAGTCTCTATTAAGCATAATTTTTGTGGCAGAAAGTGAGCAGTTACTGTTAGTGGTTGGTGGTGGTCTGGTGGAGCCTTTTCACTATTTGAAATTATAGTCCTATTTGATGTATCAATGGTACGGTGGATAGTCGGTGGATAGTCCTATTTGATAGAAATTTAAATTATTGCTTGTCGGACGCCATAAATTATAGTGTCCCACACGGATGTCATAGTTTTAGGCTTTTAGCCTTTTGTTTATGATCTGAGATATTTTAAAAAAAAAAAAAGTGTTTTTTTTATTTTTTATTTGCTATTAATAGAAAATCCGGTTTTATCTTCTCCTCCCCTACTAAACTCTTCCCAATAAAAAAATTAGAAGTCCCTAGTCATTAATTAGCAACTCATCGTTGCTTAACTAGCTCAAAACTGCCCAGAAAACCAATTAATTAGAACATCAATACCAATTTAATTAATGAACTGGATTATATATTTTACATCATTAATACAACTCAATTAGGCAAATGTAAATTAACCTGTTCATCTAAAATTAATTATGAATTTGCGCAGAACTCGTCCGAATTAATTCAATGAACAGAAAGAAAAGAATTGAAAACAAAGAGATCAATATTCTATCAAAAGATAAGCTATATAAAAAAGTCATATTTGGAAGAAAGAAAAAAAATATATATCTCAGATTTTCTTTTTCAAAGGAAATTGAATTACAACCAGCATTTGAAATGCGCACTCTTAATAACCTGAAGCAAGACATGCCTCCCAAAATGCTTTATCCTCTTCTCGCTTTCTAATGCGCTCTGATATTTCATCCTTGACACCATTTTTGTTTTCAGCAGTTTCCTTCTCTTTCTTCTTCACACCTCGATACGTCGCCGTGTCAACCTCGTCTATGTCCTTCATAACTCCACCATCTCTGCCTGTGGTATAACTATAACCTTGTTGCTCGTCTTCTTCCTGATTCAAGGCCTCAATGTTAAAAAAGGAATCTGAATCTGCCATGCTCTCATTGTCATCATCTGAAGAAGATGAAGAGTTGGCATCGGTTTCTGACTCGAACCTGCATTCTTCCTGGTGCTCTTTATCTTGATAAGATGGTATGGAGAAGACTAAATCAGAAGAGATTTCAAGTGATGTGGAAATCGAATCCATGAGGCTCTTTTTTGAGGTTCTGGCTTTGTTGCTTTAAATCTTTATGTATATCTTGATAAGATGTCATTTGACTTGTAAAGTAGTGAGGTCAAAAATGGTCTCTGTTTTGATGCTAATGCTTACCGTCCAAGATATATAGATATCTCTCTTTACTTTTTTAAGCTTTCTGGATGGGTTGATTTGTATATATTACCAACTTTATTTATTCTAGAAACAATAATACAATTTCACTTGAGATATTCTGACATGTCATAAAATTTTCATATATTTTTATTATGTCTTAAATGATATCTGGTGATTAATTAAATTTAGAATTAGAAAATGAAGTGAGTTTTTTTTTTTAGTTTAATTTGTGTCCATACATAAAAAATAGTTTGCACTAAATAAATTAGTTGTGAAGATCAAAGATAGAGATTTAATTTTTTTTTCTATAAAATAATACTCAATTTAAATTATAGTGGAAATAAATGTTCGATTTTTTTAATAATTTATTGACTATTATTCTGGTGTACAGTAAGACGTGATGTACATAAAATTTAGATGCCCTTATACATCATCAACATTAAATTATGCCAAAAATTGTATATACAACATCCGGCTCATTGGAAATTCAAATCATACATCTATTTTTGCAAGAATTTCAAATATATCTGGCCTGCTAAATAGGTAATCTAATTGACTGTGTAGTTTACTCCGTTGCGTAATTATCAGAGCATTATATTTTAGCTGGTAATTAATGTGTCTTGAAGGATCATCTTCAAGCTAGGTTGATTATGTCTGTCAGAGTACATTGCATTTTCATGGATATGGATGCTTGGTTAATTTCTAATGAACCCTACTTTACATGGAAAACATTCAATTTAGCCATCCTAACGCATGCATTTAGATTAAATTGTTGACGTATGCGCTCACAGTTCATTAGGCGTTAGAAACCTTGCGTTTAGTTGTTTGTAATTACAAAAAAAATATAGTATTTTTAAGTGTATGAATACACGAGTTCAGTATGAATGCATCTATTTTATTTAGATTGCCGGCATAGTGGTATTCAACTATTTAAATCAAGGATATTGTTGTCAAGATTTTAAACAAATCAAGATAGACAAAAGAAATGCAATGGAGGGATCGATAGAATAAATTATAGATGATTAGCACGCGTCCAAGCGGTGTTGATGGTAGAAAAATAATTTTTATCAAAGATAACATCTATTAAATAAGAAAATTTACTGACATCTCTGATCATCATATTTATATATATTAATGGATTCTTTATTTTAGAAGAGAACCATTCAAATGAAAAGAGAACTGCAGGGAAGGTTTTTTGGAAAACCATGGTACGGTGGAAGATGGGAATTCGTATCCTCTGCATTAACTCAAAAATGAATCTTTTAAGCTAATGCATCTGGACCATCCGATTCGTTTTAAGACAATATGGTCTCTTAAATTGTAAGTTGTGGACAGATTGACTCTGTTTGAAATCAAACGGTCAAAATATGTTAACTCAAAAGATGCTCTTTTGAGTTAATGCAGACGATGCAGACTCAAAAGATGGAGGGTGTCTTTTCACTATATCAATGGAAAGTAGAGGGTGTCTTTCTTGAGAATAGGACACTCTTCTCCTCTCTATCTCTCTATCTCTCTCCTCCTTTCTCTCTCCTTCTCTCTTCCTCTCTCTAAAAGGAGGGTGCTCCTTTTCCTCTAGAAAAGAATCAGATTCTGGAGATCAAATCATCTGCCCCCAGAGTCACTGTTGGTGGGTCCCCAGTTTAAAAATTAACAGTGTCCGGCCCTCTTTAACAGTGACTGGCCCCAGATTCTGACCCATGAAAAACTAACTTCACCGTACCAATAGTATGGTGGAAGATGTGAGATAATTTATTTGTCCTGTCTCCCGTACCCTGCCCCAAAAAACTCCACTTGAGTTCCCTCGTACCTATAGGACCTAGTGTTGTAAATAATAGCATGCCCTCGTTAAACGGATAGTATATCGTTAAGTGATTAATTGATATGCAACTTACTGATTAAAGTTTTGCTAATAATTTTGCATTTTTATTAAAATTATAAACATATATAGTAAAGCTAGGATGTGATGTGCTCACCAAGAGAGTTTGGTGAGCACAACTTCAAAAGTATATCGGATCAACTTCAAATGTCGAATCTAAACTGTTGAAATCCATGTACTTCATGAGTGATGCATATACATGCAAAATTTTGAAAGTTTCGAGTTTATTTACTACAAGGTCAAGCGGTTAAAGAAATGATAAAAATTGAATATATAAAACAACTTATAAATTAACTTATAAAATGTTCATTCTTTTGACCGCTTGACCTTGTAGCAAATAAACTCGAAACTTTCAAAATTTTGCATGTATATGCATCACTCATGAAGTACATGGATTTCAACGGTTTGAATTCGATATTTGAAATCGATCCGATATACTTTTGGAGTTGTGCTCACTAAACCCTCTTGGTGAACACATCACACCCTAACTTTACTCTACATATATTCATAATTTATTAAAAATAATTAATTTAATAATTAATGAAGTTATATGAAATTATCATTTAAAACAAGATTCAAATAAGACAAAACAAAATATAGTATATATAATGGATAAATGTAAAAAAAAAAAAAACTGACTAATTGATCATATAAACAAAAAACATACAACTAATCGGGTCATTTATACAGAAAACAAATAATTAATCGGACAAATCAGCTGAATAAGTGATTTCATCCGCAAACAACCCTCCGACAGGTCTGCTCATGACTGTTTGATTACTGCCTACGACTAAATGAACGATTAACTCCGATTTTTTTATTTATATCCAAAAAAATATATAAATTTAAAAAACTAACCAAACTGCTTGTTTTTTTCCAAAACTATCCAAACCAGAAAAAAAATTTCCGGTTTCAATACCAATTTCCGGAAAAAAAATTTCCGGAAATTGGATCTAAATCCGGAATAATTTTTTCTGGATTTAGGATTTTTTTTTTTTTTAGGATTTTTTTTTCATTTTTCAGTTTTTATTTATAATTTATTTATTTTTTGTATTGAAGTATTACAAATATTTAATTTTTTTTTTTAAAATAGATGGAATACTATATAATTTGATTTATTCGAAAGACTGCTACAAATAATCCGGATCAACATTTTTCATGCCGGATTTTTTATGACCGTAAGAAAAATTAATATAATATAATATATGTATATGTATATGTATAGGTATATATAATATAATATATGTATATGTATATATAATATAATATATGTATAGGGTCTGTCCAAATTGCTGCTGGCAGCATTTCAGCAGAGGTGCTGCCGGGGCTATATTTAGCCGTGTGATATCCAAACAACAAATCCAAACCATTAGATGTTTAATCTATATTATAATCTACTTGGAGACCAAATTTTACATTTTTTGGAATTTTTTTACTATATATTAAGCTGGTTTGAAAACCGCTGATTTCAGTAAATTTCTGCAGCATTGAAATCAGCGGTTTTCAAACCAGCTTAATATATAGTAAAAAAATTCCAAAAAATGTAAAATTTGGTCTCCAAGTAGATTATAATATAGATTAAATATCTAACGGTTTGGATTTGTTGTTTGGACATCACAAAACAGAAAAATGGGCAGCAGCACCTCCGACAGAAATGCTGCCGGCAGCAAATTAGCCACAACCTATATGTATATATATATATATATAATATAATATATATGTTAAAATGTGCTTGCATATCAAATTTTTTATTATTTTTTATTTTTTTTACTATTTATTAAGTATTTAACAAAATCGCTATATTCATACCATTGAATTTTTGTACCCATCTTAATAAATAGTAAAAAAATTTAGAAAAATGTAAAATTTGATCTGTAAGCACATTTTAAAATATCTATCATGTTGAACGGTTTGGATCGACTGTTTGGACTTTGAAAACTTTGAAAATACCAATCGTTGAATGCTTACCGTTGAACGAAAACTTAAACTGAATTTTTAAGGCACTAAACGAGGGTTCCAATACCTCATATTTTTTATACCTCATCATACCTCATATTTTATATCTTTATTTTCATATATATTATATTATATATACATATACATATACATATACATATACATATATTATATTATATTATTTTTTACGGCCGTAAAAAATCCGGCATGAAAAATGTTGATCCGGATTATTTGTAGCAGTTTTTCGAATAAATCAAATTATATAGTATTTCATCTATTTTTTTAAAAATATATTAAATATTTGTAATACTTCAATACAAAAAATAAATAAATTATAAATAAAAACTGAAAAAAAAAATTCCTAAATCCGGAAAAAATTATTCCGGATTTAGGAAAAAAAAAAAGAAATCCTAAATCCGAAAAAATTTATTCCGGATTTAGGATCCAATTTCCGGAAAAAAAAAATTTTGGAAATTGGTATTGAAACGGAAAAAAAAATTTCCGGTTTGGTTAGTTTTGGAAAAAAACAAGCAGTTTGGTTAGTTTTTTAAATTTATATATTTTTTTGGATATAAATAAAAAAATTGGCGATTAATTGGTTGTTTATACCGTTTTTACAACATTGGGTGGACTATTTATTTCAATTAGTGTAAATGTAGAATATTATTAGTTTAATGAAATTTAGTGATACACAGTGTAATTAACCGTAATTGTAGATCAAAAATTTAGTAAAATATGGTTTAATTTTTAGAGTTTAGTAAAATATGGTATAGTAAATGCAGTATACTTGTAGGATTTAATTTATGATTTACATATAGTTAAATTTTCGTAGAAGGGCAATTAATCATCCGGGGTTGTTGAGATTAGCACCGGAGAACCACAGGGTATGGAGGGTCCGTGATATGGTACATAATTTTGATTAAATTTAGTATATATTTTGGAGTAAAACTAGGGTGTTCTTAAGCTCACCAAGGTGTTTGGTGAGCTTAACTTCAAAATCTATTATGTCGGTTTCAAACGACAAATTTGAACTTTTAAAATTCATCTACTTTGCAAAAGATGAATTTACATGCAAAGATTTTAAGTTTTCGAATTATTTTACTATAAAGTGAAGCGGTCAAAACTAGAAGGTTTATAAATTAATTTTTAGTGCATTAATTGTTTAAACACTTTTTGACCACTTGACTTTATACAAAAATTATTCGAAATTCTAAAAGAACTTTACATGTAAATTCATCACTCATCAAGTAAATCAATTTCAACAGTTTTGATTTATTGTTTGAAACAATATATTTTGGAGTTAAGGCTTAAGAACACCCTTGTTCTACTCTTATGTTTCGAATAAGATGAGAGATCCACTAACAACATTTGTAAGTTATAACATCTTATAATAATTTGGTTTTATAATTTTAAAAGTTCAAACAGTCGATTCAAACCGTTTAATATAATATCTATATTAAAATATAATTGGAGATAAAAAATTTACATTTTTTTTATTTTTTTATTATTTATTAAGTATTTTACTTTTTTTTTACTATTCCTAAATTCGCTAGAAATTTTAACACCGCACCATTGATGCAGTGTGACTTTTGATTGGATTTTGGTGTGGTCAACTGTATTGTAACTATAGTGATAAATGAATTATTCGGGTTCGGTTCGATGAGATCAAAAATTCGTGATTTGAGAATAATTCGGGTACAATTCGAAAATGATACAGAATTATCCGAACCAAAGATCTTAGTCATGCAAGAGAGATAAAAAAATACCAAAAAATATATATATTCTGTGAAAAAAATACATAAAAAGTTTGTAAAATTCGCGAATTATTCAGATTTAATTCGGTCAAAGTTCGATCAATCGAATAATTCGGCGTTCAATTCGACATTATCAAAAAAACGAATTATTAGAATATAATATGCGAATCCTGTGACTATAAATGTAAGAGTAAAGCTAATATACACTTAAGTGTACCGTACTCTTAAGTTTAGGCCGTTCGATTTCTTTAAAAGCCGTGCTATCACGACTTTTAAAAAATCTACACGACTTTTAAAGAAATCGAATGGCCTAAACTTAAGAATACGGTATACTTAAGTGTATATTAGCTTTACTCTGAATGTAACATGTGACTGGATAAGAAAATGTGATCCACCGTACCATTCCAAACAGCCTTCCATCTCCAGTACAGTGGAGTTGGTTTCCTAAAAAACCACTGGAGGCTGTTGTTTTCAGTGGAGTTAGTTTTCCTAAAAAACCACTGGAGGCTGTCGTTTTCATTTGAAACAGTTTGTCTTCCACCATACTAATGGTACGATGGGGTTGGTTTTTCGAAAAAATCCAAACAGCTTAACTATTTTATTTGAATCAAATTTGTTTTTTCAAAATAAAAAAAAATGTATAATGAAAACTATTTTTTCATATACTAATAAAGTTAACTGAGAAATATTTTCTTAATATAAAAAAAAGACTACAACAATTCTCATGTTTAAATCTTAGCTATATGATATATTTTAATTTATGATATATCATGTATAAAAAAATTCGATGCATGCTAGAGTTTTTTCTTTAATTTCATAAATAGCATATTTCAATGTAATAGCGTTTGAGAATTTTTTAGTGTGAGGAAATATTTAATAAAAAAGGAAAATGAATAGGAAAAATGAGGAGGAGCTGATGAAGAAATAATAGAGAAAATCTCTTTAATGTTTTCTCTATTTATCTCCTGAAATAAATTCTGAAGTACAATAAATGTGCATCATGCTCTCTCTTATCTTCAAATTTTTAATTAAAAGGAAACTAAATAATTAAATATTTCAGACAGACATCATAATTTATAACGTCCGACCAGCAACACAAAGTTAAATTAAAAAAAAAAAATTAATATCATAGACTATATATGGAGTGGCCAGACTCCATAAACTGTGGCATCCAAGGTGAACTTCATACACTATATATATATATATGGACTTGGCTACGGTGCTATGGGTAGCTAAGAGGCCTCCCGTGCTACGGCTCAATATTCGACTTTTCAAAATCCTAACGGTCGATCCGAACCATTCATCTTATTCTCCATATTAATATGTGCTTGGAGACCAAATTTTACATTTTTTGGAAATTTTTTACTATTTTTTTAGATTTATTGAAAATTGCTGTTTTTCAGACAAATCTGGACCATAAAAAACAGCGATATTCAATAAATCTAAAAAAATAGTAAAAAATTTCCAAAAAATGTAAAATTTGGTCTCCAAACACATATTAATATGGAGAACAAGATGAACGGTTCGGATCGACCGTTAGGATTTTTAAAAGTCTAATATTGAGCCGTAGCACGGGAGGCCTCTTAGCTACCCATAGCATATTAGCCAAATCCTATATATATATATATATATATATAGCGTCTACATCTTTGCTTCTTTTACTGTTGGTCGGACGTCATAAATTATGAACAAGTATCCTCACCAATATGTATAAAAGATGAGGAGAGTTCAAATGCGCCATTGGTTTTTATAAAAAAAAAAAAGAAATTTCATACCTCTATTTTTAAAAACTTAAATAATTCAAAATTTAAAACTTAAACGTCAAAATAAAATTGTTAGATGTGGTCTATGTTATTTTCTCTATGTGTCCATACAAAATTATCACATTTTGATTTTTCTTTTATGTGAATCAATAAGTTAAAAAATCAACATCTAGAAATTATCCACATTAGTATACATTTTACAAGCTCAAGATGACAACAAAAGTAAAGTTGAAATCCCATAATTTTTTACACGTGCATAGATAAAATGATGTAGTTCATATCCAACGGTTTTATTTTGAATTTTAAGATTTAAATTTTGAGTTATTAAAGTTTTTAAAAATAGAGATATAATGAAAACACAAAAAATGGAGGCATTTGAACCCTCATAAAAGATTCCCTACACTTTACTATTAGAGATTTAATCTCAGCCGCTTTGAGATTTGAACTAGTGCAGGGGCATTATTATATTAGCTTAGAGATTCGTGCAAAATTAAAAGAGTGGTCCGGATCCACAGATTCTAAAATATTCTCTTTTACGGTACCGGAGAGAGGATGTGAATTCATAAATTATAGCGTCCCGCACGAATGCCATAGTTTTAGCCTTTTGTTTATGACTTGAGATATTCAAAAAAAAATATTTTTTATTTGCTATAATAGAAAATCCGGTTTTATCTTCTCCTCCTCTACTAAATTCGTCCCAATAAAAAGGTTAGATGTCCCTAATCATCAATTAGCAACTCATCCTTGCTTAACTAGTTCAAAACTGCCCAGAAAACCAATTAATTAGAACATCAATACCAGTTTAATTAATGAACTGGGTTATATATTTTACATCATTAATACAACTCAATTAGGCAAATGTAAATTAACCTGTTCATCTAAAATTAATTATGAACTCGCGCAGAACTCGTCCAAATTCAATGAACAGAAAGAAAAGAATTGAAAACAAAAAGATCAATATTCTATCAAAAGATAAGCTATATACAAAAGTCACATTTGAAAAAGAAAAAAAAAAAGTATATCTCAAATTTTCTTTTTCAAAGGAAAATTAAAATGCGCGCTCTTAATAACCTGAAGCAAGACATGCCTCCCAAAATGCTTTATCCTCTTCTCGCTTTCTAATGCGCTCTGATATTTCATCCTTGACATCACCATTTTTGTCTTCAGCAGTTTCCTTCTCTTTCGTCTTCGCACCTCGATACGTCGCCGTGTCAACCTCGTCTATGTCCTTCACAACTCCGCCATCTCCTGTGGTATAACTATAACCTTCTTCCTCATCTTCCTCCTGATTCAAGGCCTCGATGTTAAAAAAGGAATCTGAATCTGCCATGCTTTCATTGTCATCATCTGAAGATGATGAAGAGTTGGCATCGATTTCTGATTCAAACCCCCATTCTTCGGCCTGGTGCTCTTTATCTTGATAAGATGGTATGGAGAAGACTAAATCAGAAGAGATTTTAAGTGATATGGAATCCATGAGGCTCTTTTTTTAGGTTCTGGCTTTCTGTGCTTTAAATCTTTATATATATATATATATACACGCATTTGACTTTGTAGAGTAGTGAGGTCAAAAATGGTCTCTTGTTTTGATGGTAATCTTTACCGTCCAAGATATATAGATATCTCTCTTTGCTTTTTTAAGCTTCCTGGATGGGTTGATTTGTTTTACCAACTTCTTTATTCTAGAAACAATACAATTTCACTTGAGATATTCTGAGATGTATTAAAATTTTCATATGAGTAAGGCTTGGGTGCTATGGATAGCATAGGGGGCTACAGTGCTACGATTCAATATTCGAGTTTTTAAAATCCTAATATACGATCCGAACTGTTCATCGTGTTCTTCATATTAATATGTATTTGAAGACCAAATTTTATATTTTTTAGAAATTGTTTACTATTTTTTTAAATAGGTAGAAAATCAAATATCTGAATGGTGCAAAAAAATTTAGATCAAGTGATTTTCTATCTAGCTAAAAAAATAGTAAAAAATTTTCAAAAAATGTAAAATTTGGTCTCCAAACACATATTAATATGAAGAACAAGATGAACGGTTCGGATCGACCATTAGAATTTTAAAAACTCGAATATTAAGCCGTAGCACTGTAGCCCTCTATGCTATCCATAGCACCCAAGCCTTACTCTTTTCATATATAATTATGTCTTAGGACTTAGTTAAGTAGAACTTGGGTGTTCCTAAGTTTACCAAACTCTTTTGTGAACTCAACTCT
Organism: Carex rostrata; assembly: GCF_964058835.1. Lineage (NCBI taxonomy): Eukaryota > Viridiplantae > Streptophyta > Magnoliopsida > Poales > Cyperaceae > Carex > Carex rostrata. Next base: position 3,373,795 of record NC_135931.1, on the reverse strand, counting down.
AAAACCTATCGTATTAGCTTCAAACGACGAATCTAAACCGTTGAAATTATTCTACCTTACGAGTAATGCGTCTACATGTGAAAATTTTAAAATTTAAAATTAATTTTGTATAGAGTCAAGTGGTCAAAAGGTGTTCAACAAATGAATGCATTAAAATTAATTTATAAATCTTCTCATTTTGACAGCTTGACTTCGTACTAAATTAATTGGAAAGTTTAAAATTTTTGCATATACACTCGTAAAATAGAAAGATTTCAATAGTTTGGATTCGTCGTTTGAAGTCAATATGATAGATTTTAGAGTTGAGTTTACAAAAAAGCTTGATAAATTTAGGAACACCCTAGTTCTACTCATGTCTTACATAATATTTGGTGATTAAAATTTAGAATTAGAAAATGAAGTGAGTTTTTGTTTAGTTTAATTTGTGTCCATACATAAAAAAAATAGTTTGCACTTTGCACTAAAAATTTAGCTGTGAAGATCAAAGATAGCGATTTAATTTTTTTTCCTATCAAATGATACTCAATTTAAATTATTATTGGAAATAAATGTTCTATTTTTTTAAATGACTATTATTATGGTGTACACGACATAAAATTTTGATGCCCTTATACATCATCAACAAATTATACCAAAAAATTTAGGGAAAATTGGTTATTTGCCACTCCAAAATCTTAAAATTTGAAAAATATCACTCCGAAATTATAAATTATTCTAATGCCACTCTAAACTTAGTTAATCTTTAATTTTGCCAATCCAAATAATTAATGACTAAAATACCCTCCTCATCTCTTTTCCCTCTATCTTTCTTTGAATTTTGTTTGAAACCCAACATATATAATCCCGTACCTGCATTAATTTTACCAGAAAAGGTTTCACATTTACCAGTATACTGGTAAATGAATAGCTAACCACTGGATCCTTGTAAGGAACTTCCAGCAAGTAGACCTCATAGCCTGATCTCTGTTGACATGCAAAATGAAATTTAAATTACTAAACAAACCCAAACTGTTAACTACCGCAACAAAATTGTTCAAAGAAGTTCACGATATATGAACTGCTATTCTATTACAAAGCTTATAATCATATATGAGAAGCCAAGAGAAACTATCTCAGAAAATCAAAAGCATGAGAAGATGTCAAATTTAGTCCAAGCTGGACTTTTTCCCACAGATTCAAACCCACTGTTTGGTGCGTCAAATGGGAATTAGGATATAAATTGCACTTCTAGGTTGAATATTTTAATTAAGTCTGCCAAGGAGAGGAAGATTATGGTAAGTGGAAAAGGAAACAAAACACATAACGCTACAGTACTAAAATTCAGAGCAACTGGATTAGAACGAAATACAACTTGTGGAAAAATTCTTTGTATATATTTGATAGAACGAAATTCTTTCAATAATTATATACAATAAACCTTTAAAACTAGATAATATCTATAGTTGGATGCTCGAAGAAAATTAAAAATCAGTGTCCCAACGCCACCTGATTGATGCAAATCTGAATCAAATTCTATGAAATCCCCAACTGGCCCAAACTTAATTGGGTTATTAACAGTGACAACCGCGACAAACATGAAACTCACAGACCTCAATTTCTGAACCCACTGGTATGGGATTATGTTGGATTTCAAACAAAATTCAAAGAAAGAGGGAAAAGAGATGAGGATGATATTTTAGTCATTAATTATTTGAAGTGGCAAAATTAAAAATTAACTAAGTTTAGAATAGCATTAGGATGCTTTCTAATTTTGAGATGACATTTTTCAAATTTTAAAGTTTTATAGTGGCAAATAATCAATTTTCTCAAAATTTTATATATAACAACCGGCTTATTGAAAATTCAAATCATACATTTATTTTTGTAAGAATTTCAAATATATATTTGGCCCGCTAAATAATTGAAATTTTTGCAAAAATAGACTTATAATTTGAATTTTCAATTAGCCGGATTTTAAAATTTCGGCAAAACAAGTATTTCTCTGATGGTATATGACTTGAAAAATTGTAAGTACGCGACTCGCGTAAAAGCAAATTAAAATACTTCTAAAATTGCAGAGAGGAAGTAATTTTTACATTATAAATGATTTATACTTAGAATGCGTAAATAAATTATAATTCATATTACCATCCACCTAAAATATTAATTCTTTCAAAAGCCGGCATATGAGTTTCAGAAACAAAGGTTCTCCAACAATGTTTCACTTATAATAATAATAATAATAGAGGAGGGATCTACTTACACCATTTTTTAGTGACACTGGATTATACTTTAAATTTTCAAAGTTCAAACAGTTGATCTAAATTGTTCAACATGATAGATATATTAAAATGTACTTTCAGATCAAATTTTACATTTTTTTTAATATTTATTAAGCTGGGTAAAAAATTCAATAGTCTAAAAACAACAATTTATAAAATATTTAATAAATAGTAAAAAAATTAAAAAAATATAAAATTTGATTTACATGTACATTTTAATATATTCATCATGGTGAACAATCTGACTGTTTAAATTTTGAAAACTTCAAAATATAATAATAATCGAGTGTCACCAAAAAAAGTGTGAGTGGATCCTCCTCCTCATAATAATAATAATAATAATAATAATAATAATAATAATAATAACAATAACATATAGGATGCAAAATTGAGCATGTGGTACTGTAGTTAGTCATTGCGTGTTAGATATGGATGTGGAAAAGCTTGCTAGCTAGTAGGAGAGACGTAATGTAATTAATGTGGAGAATCGTTATCTTGTAGCACTAGGTTTTTGCTTTTGGTGACGTGGCAGCAGTGGTAAACTGGATTACAATAGAAAAAGTATATGATTGTCCCATTATTTTCTCATCCTCAAGTTTTACCAATTTCCCCCTCTAATTATATATATCACCAACGACTGAATTTTGTTTACTATAGTAAATTAATCATGAAAGTCTCGTGTGCGTCTTGGGATGAAGGTAAAATCATATCTGTATATGTTTTAATTTTTTTAATACGGATCGGATAGATTATTTATTAAATATATATAAATATTATTAAAAAGAATACTAAATTAAAGTTCGTAATATCTATTACCTCAAGTTCGAAAATTTATAAGATTATTATGAGAAAATGCAAAATTAACAAAAGAAAAAAAAAACAAATTGGGTAACGTGGCATTAAAGCCACGCGTGAGCCGCTGGTTGACACCCCCATCTGAATTCCTCTTGATTAAATGGTCTTTCTCTCTCTCTCTCTCTCTCTTAAACTAGCTAGCCACTTTCATTGATATTTTTATTTGCTTTTTTCCGTGAGGCAACAGAGAAGAATCTATCCATTTGAACTAGCCACCTGAAAAACTTATAGTAATTGGATTGGTGTTTCAATCTTTGTTCTTCTTGGAAGTTTGGCACTAGGTATTTCTTGGCTTCCACTATATATATTGTTCTTCTTTAATCCGAATTAGGATTTTGATAAAATCTGAAAATCAACATGTAAGCTTCCTAAAGAAATTAAAAGAATCATTGGGTTACTATATAATATATATTTCAAGGAATATTGATTTAACAGAATGAATACTAAATTAAAGTTCGTAATATTATTAAAAATAATACTAAATTAAAGTTCGTAATATAATTTTTTGAATAATATTTTTTTTCATAATAGATATTAAACAAAATGATATATGAATATATATATATAGGACGTGGCTACGGTGCTATGGGTAGCTAAGAGGCCTCCGTGCTACGGCTCGGATTTCGAGTTTTCAAAATTCTAACGGTCGATCCGAACCGTTCATCTTGTTCTCCATATTAATATGTGCTTGGAGACCAAATTTTACATTTTTCTGAATTTTTTTACTATTTATTAAGCCACTTTGAAAACCCCTGATCCAACGGTGGCTTAACCCAACAGTAAAACCAGAAACTACCGTTGGATCAGCGGTTTTCAAAGTGGCTTAATAAATAGTAAAAAAATTCAGAAAAATGTAAAATTTGGTCTCCAAACACATATTAATATGGAGAACAAGATGAACGGTTCGGATCGACCGTTAGGATTTTTAAAACTCGAAATCCGAGCCGTAGCATGGAGGCCTCTTAGCTACCCGTAGCATATTAGCCAAAACCTATATATATACACAGAGAGAGAGAGAGAGATAGGGGTTGGGTAAGATCAAAGTGGTAATTCCTGAGCTTTGGTGCTACTAATTTGTTTTTCAATTTTCAAAGTTCAAAACGTCGATTCGAACCGTTCAAGTTGATCTCTATATTAAAATGTGCTTGGAGACCAAATTTTATATTTTTCTGAATTGTTTTACTATTTATTAAGCCACTTTGAAAATCACTGATCCAACGGTGGCTTAACAAAACAGTAAAATCAGAAGCCACCGTTGGATCAGCGATTTTCAAAGTGGCTTAATAAATAGTAAAAAAATTCAGAAAAATGTAAAATTTGGTCTCCAAGCATATTTTAATATAGAGATCGACTTGAACGGTTCAAATCGACGTTTTGAACTTTGAAAATTGAAAAACAAATTGGTAGCACCAAAGCTCAAGAACTACCACTTTGATCTTAGCCAACCTCTATATATATATATATATATATATATATATATATAAGAACCTGCTACGATGCTACGCATAGCATAGAGGCCCTCCGTGCAACGGCTCAATATTGGACTTTTCAAAATCCTAACGGTCGATCCGAACAGTTAATCTTGTTCTCCATATTAATATGTGTTTGGAGACCAAATTTTATATTTTTTGAAATTTTTTTACTATTTTTTAAGATTTATTGAAAATCGATGTTTTTTTATGGTCTAGATTTGCTGAAAACAACGATTTTCAATAAATCTAAAAAATTAGTAAAAAAATTCCAAAAAATGTAAAATTTGGTCTCCAAACACATATTAATATGGAGAACAAGATAAACGGTTCGGATCGACCGTTAGGATTTTGAAAAGTCGAATATTGAACTGTTGCACGGAGGGCCTCTATGCTACGCGTAGCATGCTAGCATATTCCTATATATATACACACATAATATTCAGATACAGATAATTAAAATTTAAAATCATATTTATATACGTATCTGCACAGATATTCAAATATTTAATATCTATATCTAATTTTGCAAATACATATCGGATATTATCCGCTCCGTTTCACCCTCATGTGTGTCTTATAAATTACTAAACTTTAATTTTAATTCAAATTTTTTTTTCATGATGTGAAGGTAATTAAGTGTAAATGTCTTTGTTTTTCATATTACTTTTTAAATGCTCGACAAAAGAACTAAAACTTAAATTACAATATTTAACCATGTGATGCAATCTAAATCAATTTTCTATATGCATGCGAACTTCTATGACATTTTGAATTTCATTTTGATGAACATTAAGAGATTGAAAGAAACAAAATTAAAAAATCATTGTCATTTGTGGACATGGATACAAAACTCTTGATGACCATAAATGAAAATAAAATAATAAAGAGTGTCTAACAATTTCTTCAACTCTAATTAACATCTCTATTGTTCGCAGATAAAAGAATGGGAAAATATCCGCGAGGTATTTAAATATCTAATTATTAAATATATTTTTTGATAAAAAAAAAGTCATCTACTTATTATTAAATTCGTAGAATTTTGATTATTAAGCATTTGAAAGATAAAAGGAATATAGAGATATTAATTATTAGAGAAAAGAATTCGAACTCTCCGCTTTAATTTGCTGCTTGATTAGTGCGGTGACTTCAATTAGACAATTACTACGTACGTACACGCCGAGAAGTTCTAAAGAACAACATTGGAGCATGAGTGCTGGTTTGGCGGTTGTTTCTAGAAGGCTATGATATAGTGACTTTGTGTTGGTGCTATTCTAATAATTCTATGAGAAATGTCAAAGCATATTGTACGGTTGCGGTAGGAGTTTCAATAATATTCTTTTATTCGTTTATTTGATCTATTGAATCTGAAAATAGGGATAATAATAAAAAATTTCTTTATTAGATTATTAGATACGAATAAGATAACGATTTTTTTCATTATCTTATCCGTTTTGGTATAAAAAAATATATTTTAAAAAATATATATATATAGATATATATTTGTATGAAGATTATAAAGTTTTTTTTCATTATTAGATACAATAAAGTTTTGTATTTTATTAATTTTTTATAGTACAAATTAGTTGTATTCATTATTATTAATTTTTTTTATTTTGAAAAATATTTTATCGAAAGCACAAATCGAAATGTCAATGACACTTTTTTATCTGTTTACCCGATCCATACCGTATTTGAAAAGACGGATAAAAATATTTTTTTTCGTTATCATAACGAGTACGAGTATGAGAATATCTCCACCTGATTCGTATCGTAACTATTGACACCCCTAGGTTTGAGAGCCTTGAGGCCTACAATAAAAGAGTTAGGCTGGGGTGCTATGGATAGCATAGAGGCCTCTATGCTACGGCTCAATATTCGAGTTTTCAAAATCCAAACGGTCGATCCGAACCGTTCATCTTATTCTCCATATTAATATCTGCTTGGAGACCAAATTTTACATTTTTCTGAATTTTTTTACTATTTATTAAGTATTTTACAAAATTGTTCATCCAACGGTGGCTGCACAAAACAGTAAAACCGTTGGATTAGCGATTTTCAAAGTGGCTTAATAAATAGTAAAAAAATTCAGAAAATTATAAAATTTGGTCTCCAAGCAGATATTAATATGGAGAATAAGGTGAACGGTTCGGATCGACCGTTTGGATTTTGAAAACTTGAATATTGAGCCGTAGCACGGGAGACCACTATGCTATCCATAGCACCCCAACCTAACTCTACAATAAAATTACAAATTCAAAGGGAAGTTTAATTATGATACAAAATTCAATTGTCTATTCTGATTTGCTTTGAATAGAGGTGAATAAATTATTCATAATTCATGATTCGCTCATAACTCACTCATTATCAATTCGCTTAAATTCACTCATTTACTTAATGAGCCGAATATGAACTGCTGATGCTTGTTCATTAATCATCTCTAGCTTTGAACCATACAAATGTTCCTAGCTACTGACATAAAAATTAGATGTGTCTGTTGTTTTCGTCAAGTGGATAAGATCCAATATTTTATCAGTTCCATTCGAACCATCTAATAATTAAGGGGGAATTTCACGTATACCCCTCAAAAACTTCAAAGTTACATATTTCCCCCTTTAAAATTACATATTTTCTCCTCTAAATTTCAAATACTCACAAATTTATTAATATTATTGTCTTTTATATTATAACTCATTCTAAATTTATAAAATACCTATTTTACCCTTTATTAAAAGCATATAAAGCCTATCAAACTCAAATTTGAATCTCAGTAATTTTTCTACCGTCCAAACTGCTTTTAAATATGCGTGCACAAGATTAGCATGAATCTTAATTTGAACACGCACATATATTGAAGCAACGTGCACCGATCTTAATGCAATGTGCACGAATCAATATTGCTTTAATATCCGTGCATACTAGATCAGCACAAATATTGAAGCACTATGCACAGATCTTAATGCAATGCGCACAGATCTTAATGCAATGCACACAGATCGAACAGTAGAGGAACCATTTAGATTTAAATTTGAGTTTGATTGGCTTTATATGCTTTTAATAAAGGATAAAATATGTATTTTAAAATTTTAGAATGAGTTTTAATATAAAATACAATAAAATGGGTAAATTTATCAGTTTTTAAAGTTTAGAGAAGAAAATATGTAATTTTAAACTTTAGAGGAGGGAATACGTAATTTTGAAGTTTTTGAGAGGTATACATGAAATTCCCCCAATAATGAATCTTACGGCTGTCATAACATGGCGCTTTCTGTAACCTGAGTGGATAAGAGCTGGTACCAACCAGCCACTGACATGCTTCTGGTAATTGCATTTTCTATTAATGGAAAATTTGATTCTTTGTTGCATACGCGTTCCATCACAGAATTAATATTGCTAGTCACAGCGAATCCGTTATAAAGACAAGATTTACGAATTAAACTCAAATTATATCCGAATAATTTATATTTTTTTGTGATGCCGAACTAAATGCCGAATTATTCAGTTTACTGTACTTTAACTGGATTAAACTATAATAATTTTTTAGTTTTACAAAAAAAATTCAAATTTTACTAATTATTCTTGAGTTTTTTTGAATTTTTTCCATAACATTTTTTTTTTTGGCTCTCTTGCAAGATTAAGATATCTGGTCCGGATAATTCTGAATGATTCCCGAATTATACCCAAACTATTTTCGGATCACGAATTTTTGACCTCACCGAACTGAACCCGAATAATTCATTTGTCACTATGGTTATAAACACAATTTAGGAACTGCATCCTTTTATTTAAATTCAAGTTGTTGTCTTGAACTATACGATTTAAAGTACGTGCATCTTCATTTTGTCGATGTATAATTAGTTATCATGAGAAGAGATTAAAGTATCATTGAGTGACAATTAGAGAAAAATAAAGAGAACAAGTGCGCGTCATTATAAGAATGTCAAAAAGGCCCCATGGGCCTTTTACTTTTTATTTCCTTTCTCTAATTTTTAGGTAAGAGTTCACTTTTAGAATGTTTTCGCACTTTGTTTTTACTTTTTACTATATGCCCATCCCTGTATCCAACAATAGTACTATATCATGTGTACGAATTATATACAAAAATATTTACAGAAGTAAAAAATTCCGTTAAAAAAATTATGCATAATTTACAACATATAACAGAGTCACAGAGCTGTATTGCTACATGAGTACGAACAAAAATTGCTCCAAACGATTAGTTCTTTAAATTTATTCATTTCAATAACACTTACAAAATACTTCCGAATAGGGGTGCACAAAAAATTCGAGATTCGTGATTCGATTCGAGTTCGATTCGAAAAAGTTCGAAAAAAATTCGATTCGAAAAAAATTCGGTTCGAAATTAATTCAAACCAGTTCGATTCGAAATTAATTCAATTTCGAATTCGAACCAGGCCCAATTCGATTCGTATGGTTCGCGAACCAGGCCCAGTTCGAATTGAAATTCGAGATCGACCTTTGCATTACGTGGGAACCACTTGCCAGTGTCTACTTTAATAGAAAGTAATCTCCACTGACACAAGTCCAAATGTTACGATACAGTACTTACGCATGTCAAACCACTGACATTGGGACCCATGGTCTATGGACCTTTATTGCCAGTGTGCACCCGCCACATAATGTACGTGCCAGTATAGGAAGTAGAGAATCCTGCTTCCTGCTTCCTACCTCATTCTCATCCCATCTTCATCATCACATCCCTTAAAACGCCATGCCTAGTGTCGCTGTTAAGCTCTACAGTGTTTTCTTCAAGCTCTTCCTCCGCCGTCGCCTCCAATCACGTCTCAAGTCTCTCCTCCGACCAATCTACAACCACCAGCACCAGCTCCTTTGGCGTTTCCTCTCGCCCCGATAAATCAACTGCGCCAGCTAACCCCTCCTTTGCATCAGACGGCGTTGCAAAATCGGCTAAACCAGTTCGAATTGCTCTCAATTTCGAACTAATTTCGAATCAAATCGAACTAGTTCGAATTATACCGAATCAAATTCGAACTGGGCTTTTAGGTTCGAAATCTATTTCAATTTCGAATTGGAATCGGTTCGAAATAATTTCGAATTCGAATTCGAACTTGACCTAATTCGATTTGGTTCGGTTCGTTTGCAGCCCTACTTCCGAATGACACTTATAAGATAGGGAAATTTTAAATTTATTCATTTTATAGGGATATTAGCTATATTTTAAAAGTTTGTATGAGTACACCGAAAATTTTCCCTATAATTTCGAGTTACTTTGTAAAGATCCATATTTTTTTTTTTTGGCAATAATACCGTAGACAATTTTATTAATTTACAGAGTTATAAACCAGCTGTTACATAAAATTAGACAAAAAAATGTCTTACAAAGCACTCAACTGTAAACAATTATTACACTCAATGCAAACTAATACATATTAACAATTACCCTCACTTTTAAATATATGACAACATCCAATTTTTTTCAATAATACATGACACAACTCTCTTGTGCATTCAATAATATGTTTTGCTTCATTCTAAAAAAAAATCATCATTTTTTCAATTGTTTCAACGCTAGTTCAATATGACTTGTCAAACGTGCTTAAAAAATAAGAATATGTTTGATAAATTTTTAAATAAGAAATATTATTGTTAAAGGTTTAAAATTGCAGGATACAAGGAAAGTTTGAAATATGCTAAAACAAACCGCAACAATCATTTAGTTAGGAACTTCAAAAAGAGCAGTGTAAAAATAATGGCTTTCCAATTAGTTCATGCAAGTTACCAAACTAAAATAATGTTTTGAGACTATTAGATCCATTACCATGATATAAAAATAATATGAGTTTGCTATACTAAAAAAATTAAACAATATAAAGGACAAGTTCTCACATGATTGTTTAATTGTTTTAATTTAAACTGTATTTCACTGCATAATAAGGCACCATTAAAAAAGACCAGCTACCTGCAATCAATAAGCAAATTTCATGAGATTAGAAATAATTAACCCAAGGTGCTCAAAGAAAACACATCACCCAGTAGTTAAAGAATTTGTATCCTCTGCATTAACTCAAAATAGAATCTTTTGAGTTAATGCATCTCGACCATCTGATTTATTTTAAGATTCGTTCAGACTAAAATCCGCACTAATAATAAAGACCTCTATGTTATAGGCAGGAGCCGGATTGGCTCCGTTTAAAATCAGACGGTTGAGATTCATTAACTCTAAAGATTCCCTTTTGAGTTAATGCAGAGGATACGCATTCGTAGTTAAAGACGCCAAGTTACAGCCAAAGATGGACAGTTACTTTTAGAGCCTATTATTACAAATAACAACTCTCTGCTTTCTCCCCATCTCCAACTATCTTAAACAAATGAATTAATTTAAAATGCGAAATGCAGCAAACAAACTCATGTTTTAAGCTTACCACTAACTTCCATAACACCATGCTTCCAACCCATGATTGAAGAGAATGAAATTGTCCAGAAATGAAAATCCCCCAAAAGCACAGCAATTTGTGTGCTTGTTGTTAGATTAAACGACTACAAAATGTTTTTTTTTTTCTTTTAAAAGAAGTGGGCATTCCCACAGATTTTTTTGGCCTACCCCAACTCGATTGGGACTAAAGGCTTGGATGTTGTTGTAAGTGGGGATTCCCACCGATTTTCCATTAAAAGATAACCATTACAATGTCAACTGGTACCACCACTCTGATACCATACAAAAGAATGACTACAAATTGTACAGAATCCTCTCAAATGCATCTTTTTTATGGAAGTACATACATACCTCTGCTACAAAACCTTCAGAAAGGTTAGGTTCATTTCCAGAAGCACCATTTCGTAGCGGCACATTTTGAGTAACTTTCCGTGAAACCTTTAATGGGACTGCTTTGCTGTTACCTTCCTCTCCTTCAGTCTTATGTTTCTGCCACAACATAGATATATGTATTAATGCAAAAGAACTTGAACTATTTTTACACATGTGATCATTTAAATGACACAAATACTGCAATCTTACTTCATTGTGCCAGGAACACTCAAGAATTCATTAACAATTCCAAGGATGAAAAAAAAGATCAATTATCACAATTGCAAGCAAAAGAAGCAAACCTTTGAGACAGTTGAACTCAAGTTCTAAATATTGCCGTTTTTAGCACAAAATATGCTGAATTATCAAAGGAAATCCGTGTTGAAAAAATATGAGAGTGGCCCTAATGTAAACACATTGGCTACTCATACTTTCGAATAACACATCAAGACCACTAGGCATAATGAAATAACTGACCCGGCAAAAGTTAGACGTAACCTGTTTTATTTTCTCACAATTGCTTAAATTGTTAAAGTTGAAAAAACAGCAGGGTGCATAAATTTATTTGAGATAATTCCACCCCAACCACTGAACTTTCAGCTGGTGACAAACAGTGCCCTAAAATTCTGGTTTTGACCAAAATCCCCACAAATTTCAGAAACAGTGTGACAAATCATAAACTATTTGATGGAAACCATTAATTAAGTTTGGACCAAAACCATCAACTATTTCACAAAAAAATGCCTAAAAATACCCCTTAAATCGTCTTAGAATTTTTTTTTTCTCAAATCTGGAGACAGTTAAATAATACTTCACAAACGAACAAAAATTACATCCTTATTTCCTCCATAAAAATATTCCATGTAGTAAATTATCCCTAAACTTCTGAAAAGAAAAAAAAAAGAAAAAAATTATAATTGCAAAAGAGATCCTTTTGATTAAATATTTGTAATTCTTATTTGAAATAAGGCATAAAATAAAGAACATGAGGGTGAAAGCACAACTTTAACAAAAATAACAAAAGTCAGAGGATATTTCAGTCATATTTTAAATTAAATAGTAAACAGTAAAATTTGATAAAGGGCTGACTATCACAAAAGGGGAAGTTCGGGGGTATTTGTCACAAATGAAAAGTTGAGGGAAGTGTGTTTGCATGCCCTCTTTTCAAATTTCACAAACACTAAGACTGGAAGTGCTTCCTGTCATTTATTGGAAAAGAAAAAAAAAAACATTCCGCTAACAAAAACATTAACAGAACCCGTCATACTTATGTGGAAATATTAAGTGTTAAACGTACCTTGAGGTAGCAGGTTCAAATTTGTCAACAAAAAAGTAGGGGATTTTACTTTTACAGATAATCAGGGCTCTGTAGAACTTCTCTAATTAATTTTTGACATTTTCAAAAGAAAATCCCAACACCAGTCGAGAATGATAGCATCATTGAATTTATGTAACAGAAGAATACTAAAAAACTACTGGTTGTTTTGGTGGTTCCCAAGGTTTAAATATCAGACAGAGCTACACAGCAAGTTTAAACATTTTTATAGAGGATACTAGATAGCAGGCTTTCTAGCAGCCCATCTTTGTTTGATAGCTGACATGCTTTTAACCAGTTTTCTACATTACCCAGGTCACTGGCAATCAGACAATGTATCACAAACATAGAATAATTTCACAAACGAGTTCAACAATATACTAAACCAGATTACAAACTACTAAACTAGCATATTGTACAGGGATACACAATATGATGGAAAAAATCCAAATTCAGCGGCCTGCACAAGTCCCAATATAGAATTATAGGTAGACTACGAAAAGCTTAGCGAATTAACATCAATGATGTAATATTTCTGGATTTTATTTTTCTTCCAAAGAAAGAGTAATAAAAAGAAATTGTAGGATACTAACCTTTCTTCGGCGTTCTTGAATATGCTTTTGTGCAAGAGATTGCTCCATTTTTGAAAGGTAGAAATCCCGCTCTCTTTTTGCAGCTGATATCTCCATGTTGAACTTCTGTTGTCTTAGTCTGTTCTTACTGGCTGCATTTCGTAATATACAATTGTATAGACAAAAATAATTTTAGAAATAATCAGCTGAGCAATGAAACAAAGAGTGTACCAAACTGAGAGTATACCAGTCATCCTGGTCCTACAATTGAGCCTATTTTTAATCCTACTAAATCTCAGTTGAGCATCTGAAACTCCCTTACATAATACAAGCGTAAATACAGTCTTGATTGACATTGAGCTTTGATTCGGGAATTTACAGTCTCAAACCAAAATCAGAGTAAAACAAGTATTAACTTTGTTCAAAAAAATTGTAGGCCCAAGTGATATTAATATACAGCAAGTCTACACAGAAGATGGCAAGAGCCAAAACACTGCAACCCCTGATTTAAGGTTACAATTAGGATGGAGGAAGAAATACGTACCAATTTCGCTGACTAAGTCATCCCATTTGAATTTGCTGAGGTACTTTATGTTCCATATGTCATAGTAGAAAGGAGACCTCTTTTTTCCACCTAACAAAGGTTAAAGTAGCATCTGTGTTAGATTATAAGATCAGATCTATTAAATTCAATTAGGTTCACAAGACTAATTATAGTAGCTTTTGTTAAATTTGCCAAGAATTGCAGAAATGCATCCTAGTTTTTCATAGCATGCCGAGCAGAAAAAACTAACATTAATAAAACAAGTACATTTTACACAAACGAATGATATATATTCAAGTCAATACCTATCTGTTCATTGTTGAGCATTTTAGCAACCCTCTTTGCAACACTTCTCTTCGCGAATTCAACCCAGCTACATATAATTACAAAACAAAACAAAACAAAGAACGTCAGAAATTACAGAAGGTATTATAATGTATGCAAAAAGCAATTTGTGCAACAGTTTGAGTTGTTAAAATACCCTTCAGTGAACCGTTTTCCTCGGAAGCCAGTAGCTTGCTTACGATTTGTATCAATCGATTGACCTGTAAAAATAAACCAAAAATGCAATTGAAACAACTTCCCAAATAAAGATTTCAATTGCAAAGCACAGCCCTGTCAATTTTACAATCAAAAACTGAAAAATTAAGTAACATAACTGTGGAAGACCGAATTCTTGAACTTCTCAGACAATTTAACAAAGATGTTTTTCCATGCATTGCACAAAAGTAAAATTCTGAATATGAAACTTGAAGAGTTAAAAAAAATACAGAGAAATGAATCCTCACTGCTAGAACAGCTCAATTGCCACCAGACATTACCACATATACAGCTAACAATACATAACTTTGTCCTTCATTTCCTAGTAATGTGCTCACTTTTCATCTGTATACTCAATTTTATCATTTATTTTTCTCGCAAGTTTCTATTTTTTTAAAACTAATACGAAAATACCAATCACACTAATTTTGATGCATAAGAAAAAATCATATGAAGATCAAATGCAGTAATAGGAACCAATTTATTACCTTCAGGAGCAAGATATAACCTCTGTATCTCTCCAAACGAAGAAAGGAGCTGGCGAATATGAGAGGGATTCATATGGGGTGGAACCCGGCTCAAATAACAGACCCCACGCATGTCAGAATTATCACCTAAATCACTTTGCAACCTCTTCCTCTTGTTTTTTACTTTCTGAACTTGTGTTTCTTCCTTCTTTCCCATGATTTGTTCTTCCAAATGAGAATCATGGGTATCCTGTTCCATTGTTTCCGCTTATGCACCAGAAAAAAAAATGGAATTGAATTTTAGGTCCTCCCCTATCCGATGATTGAGCGATTTTCCAAAACAGACTGGCAGCGGTTTGGGCGGAAGAGCCCTTGAATCGAAAGAGATTCAACGTCCGATTCTTCCTTCGACTTTGTTTGTTCCTTACCGATTCACCGATTCACCGATTCAAAGGAAAAAGAAACGGAGGAAGAAGACGGGTTCAGGGTAGGGTTTAAGGCTGCTCGCTGGCTGGGAAAGGCCCGATGAACAATAAGCCCAAAAACAATCTCGGTCGTATATTCAGAGTCTTCTTATTTTTGGACTTTTGGCGGTTGGAATCCATTTATAAGAAAAAAAAAATTATGTAGAAATTAATAAAAGAGTATATTATGATTATGATTGATAGAAAGATATGTAGGACTTCTATTGATTTTAAAAATTAAAAAGTTTGGAATGATATAAAATTTACCGATTAGGAAGGCAGAAACAAAAAGTTTGGAGTTTAGATCGGTAATTCTCTTACCGATCAAAACTTTGGAGCCATTTTTAATTTGATTGAATGAAACCATGTTTCATATTAATACAGTACATCATTTGATTAAAATATTCATATTGTTTGTATCGGTTTGAATTCAAAAAAAAAAATTATGTGAGCTGAAATCGGTGAATTTCATAATATTCCAATTTTTTATTTTTAAGATCAGTAAAAAAAAAAAAAATTATTTCAATACACGACTTAAATTTTATAATGTTCTATATTTAACGGCTTTTGTTGAAACATCAATAACATTCAAAGTACTTAAAATCTAATACTCAGTATATCACAAGGCCAACAACATGTCTATGAAGCTAGAATTTTTTTTTTAAAAAAAAAAACTAAGCTTTGATTTGAAAAAATATATATTGGCATACCAACCCTTGTCTTTTCTTTCTTTCATTTACTTGGACTATGAATTACATATTAAAAACTCAAACTTGAAACGAAAGGATTAGTCACTAGTCAGGTTAGTTGTACCGAATATACGTCTCTAAAGGAGATAAAAAAAAATGCACTATGATACGTCCTATTCTCCCCGAGATTAGGTCGTAATTGGGGTTTAGCGAGTCCTAAGCGGGAACGCTTTGTCCTCATGTATTAAGCAGGTAGTTACCGCGTGTCTTCCTTGGAACGAATCTGGATTTTGTGGGTACGTTTACTCTATCATTTTCGTACATGTCTCTTCCGTTTTTTCGGTCCCGGATCTCAGAGAGCCTTGGGGGTATTTATAGGACCCTTTGTCGGTTTCCCGGTTTAGGTTCTTATAGTTCAATTATGGGGCCGGGCTTCCTTTTAGTCGGTTCCCGGGTTAGGCTTTTGGTGGATCTGATTTGCGGACTGGGTGCCGGGATTTGATAGAGGCCTTAGCAGGCCTTACTTAAGTGGGCTTTTCAGAAAGGCTTTTATGATGCTTCTATACATGACCTTATCACACTATATATTTTTTTTGTCATTTTATCTACTTTTAATAGATAAAAATATTTTACAGAATTTTGACAAGAAAACTTACATAAACTACCACAAGCCGTGTTTAATATTGCACAAGTAAATTACTTTTATAATGACTATCGAACGTTGAAATTTTATACTTAATCTTATCAGTATTCATATTTTTTTTTCTATTTTTATATGTTTTTTATCCATACTAAAATGACCTAATTAGTATAATGTTATTTCTAGGTTAAAAATATATGGATTATTGGAGCACATTTTTTAATTTGTCGATGGATCTCCAATTCTCCATCCTTTTTTTTATTTTTTATATTTTAGATGGCCCCACCTTGTTTTATTTCCCTGAATATAAAACTAGCAAAAATATTTTTCTTAAGCACGTCCTCAGTACGCATTACTATCACGATGTGCATAGACATTATTACATCATGCTTCACCAATATGATCTCCCAAAGGGACTAAGAGATTCTGGTGTAATACAGCGTTACGTATCAGTCAAAATGTATCACGTGATATTGCTTATTGGTACTGAAAAAGATGAACAATAGAATCGGAGACATAATGAAATGAATAATGAAATGAATTGATGATATCTGAATCCTGTCATTTAACAATACATAAATTACAAATATGCAGCAATTGTACAGAGTAGTGCAACAATGTTGAAAAATTTAATTAAAATAATAAGGAGAAGAAAATAAAACTACCAATTCCCACCCTGAAGAATGATGGGTACAACAAAAGAATTAAACAATGAATTATGTCCCATCCATCTATGACCTCTCTATTTCTGAAAAGAATAGCAATTGAGAATTTCATTTGAAGTATTCCATGGTCAAAAGGATTTGTTCTGCTTGTTTTCTCTTTTAAGCTGTACTTTCAACTTTTTACCGCCTAACTGATAGCCGTTCATCATATTAATTGCAGCCTGCGCAGCTGCTGGTGAGTCATAACTCACAAAACCTGCACAATAGCATTCATCATATTAATAAACAACACATTCGAGCATTGATAAGTGGTTCCCAAAATAGAATTGTCCAAGATTACCAAAATCCCAACCAAAAAAAAGACTTGCTTAGCTTCTATTGTTTACATAAATTAAATAAACAAAGCACTTGACAGTTTATACTGCAGATCAAGGGCGGATCAAAGGCTTAGCCAAGGTTGGCTAAGCCACCCCACCCCTATGATTTTAAAATTTAATTATACGTAGGAATTTAATTGAAATTTTTTTTTTTAACTTTTTATAGAGTCTAGCCATCCTCAATAAATGACATATGTTTAGTTGTAGTCTAGTGGTTAAAGCGCTATTTTATGGTTGAGAGGTCTTGAGTTCAAATCTCACTTACTACAATTGTACATTTCAATTTTCAGTCACCCCTATCAAAATTTTCTAGCTCCGCCCCTGCTGCAGATCTAATTGCATATTTTAAATCAATAAGACATTTTTATCACAAGAATAAATAATATAATGTACATTACACAACACGTTCTATTTGATCTAGAAGGGTATACTGAAAAAAGAAAAGAATATATTGGGACATTTGAAGAAAGCATATGGCTACAAGTGCTGCAAAAAAATCTTTCTATAAGAAATATTTGCTCAGTTGCCATCTCAATTAATTTGCCAAAAGTATTAAGGAGGGTGTTAATACAGCTTCAGGCATGACAAGAGCCAAGAGGGTCTCAATTGTTACCAGTGACTGTCAGATTGTGACATGTAATACCTTTAGGTTAAAAACATTTAAAAAGAAAGATTGGCATAAGAGAAAATTACCAAAGCATTTGCTAACACCAGTAGCCTTGTCTACAAAGACTTTGGCACTTAGAACCCTGCCATAACCTTGGAAAGCAGTGGCCAGTTCTTGATCTCCGTATTCCTGAGGTATGTGATAAATAAAAAGATTGGCACCAGGAGGACCTGTAACATTTTAAAAAGACAGAATCAATTCATCATTCTTTATCTAGTTAGCCGTCATGTCATGGAGATTTACGTATCTGTAATATTATTAAATTGAACTAATGAAAAAATTGAAGGGCCTTCAGCAAACTGAACTTCATGTTTACCACACCGTCCTAGCTTTCTAGTCCTACCATATCTCAAAAATTTAACAGCTAATTCTTCTTAAGATAAAACCTGACCACTAAGATCACAGCAAAACAAACTGTGTCCGTTTTAGGTTACAAAGTTTTTAGTTGCTCAACTGCTCTGGAGCTCATGAGCCTGATATCACTGAAGCCTTCTTTCTTTTAGTTTACTGGTTCTACTTTAATCCCGGTAGAGTGGATGATCTTAACGTGTTCCAAAAGAGAAGGCCTATGATTCAGAAAGGGTAGCATTGGATATGTGGTTTCTGCTTTGGGTGAGAAATTTGGCATGCCAGGATCAGGGTCTGTTTGGGAAGGAGGGTAAAGTTGGTATGAGCTTCAGCTTACTGATTATCTCTGTTAGTACTGAGGCTATAGGAAACAGATCAGAGCACCCTTGAAGAGGTAATGCTGGGCATGATGAAAGACTTCCATGGATCTGTTGTGCCATCAGAAGGTGAAAATACATCCTTTGCTAGGTTTCAAATACAAGCTTCCTCCAATGACAGGTGTTAATTTTGTGCTCATTCTACCATGCGAATTTTGTGAATTTTGGTTACTTGTTGGTTGTAAAAACACCCTTTCTTGGTCAATGGAAAGAGGTAGCAATCTTGTCATCTTTTACCTCTAATTTTGAACTTTTCAAGACAGCACAAGTACATTAAGTCAAGAGAAACTAGGATGCTAGGATTCATTGTTGTATGAACTAGATATGAAGCTAGTTTAGATTAAACAGAAAGAATGTCTGTTTAAAATGAGAAATGCAGAATCTAATTGGAAACAAGGTAAAGCACAAGTTACAATTTTCCAAAAATCCTCCACTGAAAAGGAAATTACACAAGTTTGAGTGACTTACCTTCTATCTGAGTGCCAGAGTTACTCGTCCCAGGCGATGGCATCACAGAATTACTATTCACATTTAAAGGAGAGTTACCACCACTTATTTGCCCATGTGAATTATTCCCTAGAGGCGGCCGGTTATTACTCTGGAAGGACAAGGGATATTGGACTCCACTGACTGGAGAGTACGGCGAACCCAAATACCCTGCTGACTGCATGGCATTAAGGGTTTTGGGGCCAGTTGCCGCAGGGGACGCATCTGGATGGGCCCCACGAAGGGAATTTCCTTGGTTGACAGGAGGGAACATACTGTTGTATGTGGCCTGGTTTTGCACTGGTACTGGGTATTGCATTAGCCCGTAGTTCTGAGCCTGAGAAACAGAAGGAAAAATATAGAACTTTAGGGGGATATTGTTCGAATAATTAGAAGGAATAATGCAGAATAGAATAGATAAACCGCTGTAACACTAAATATGCTGAAAACCTTAATAGGTTAATTTTGGTGCATAAAATTAAATTTATCATTGGATTGTTTTGGACCAACAAAGATAATAACAATTCAGAGCTTAAATACATCCTCTGATTTTTTTTCTTTTTTTTTGTTTTGGTAGGAACTCTTGCACAAGAACTTTATTTGCAGCCATGAACTGAATTTTTGGGATTAAACCCAATTTGAGGGCCTTATACCACAAGCTTTGGGCCTAACATTTCGATTAAATAGAGGTAGGTGCAATAAAAACAAGCTTTCTACTATACTATGATCCACACACAGCCCAATTTCAAATGCAGCTTACAAAAACTGCAAAGTGGAGCCACAAATTAAGCTTTCATAAGCAGTAATGTAATTAAGCACAAAAAAATAAGAATAATGGAAAGAAAAAAGAAAAAAGATAACAAGGTACAAAGCTAGTTTAACCAGCAATAATTAACATTTGGGCTATTTAGGTTTTGTAAAGTACTCATTGGCAGATCCCCTCAGCAGTATAGCAAAAACCTGGTATACTTGATTTTCGAGGTAGCCCTTCCCTCAATAAGAGGATGTTAAAGAGAAAGACTAACCTGATAGCTGTATCCATTATAAGGTGGCATGTATCCAACAGGTACAGCCCCATAGACTGAAGGTTGTTGCATGACATTTCTTCCCATTTTTGAAGCCTGGGACTGGGCTTTCTGGGCCCTCCGTGCTTGTCTTTCCTTTTCTGTGTCGGCCCATTTAACAACCAAAGGCACATTCGAGCCCTACAGTGAGAACATAAATTGAAGGAAAAGATTACATAAAGGGTACTGAAGGATATTAAGAAAAGGCAAGTGTGAAGGTTGGCCAGGCTACAACACAATTGACTTGAACCCTAACACTATCAAGGCAATATTATAGAACCTCATAACAGTACAGGATGTGGAGGTTTGATCCCAATGCTCCAGTGCCATAACAGTTAATAGCAGACAATTTTATTTCAGTCAGCTTCTTCTGTTATCTTGGCTTGCTTTGTGTAGCTTATGGGAATCTAAATGAAAAGGGTTCATACAAGACTCACAAGTCAAAAAAGATGCAAGATTGTACATTTTTTTTAAAAACCTAAATCTGGTATTGCGTAACACTAGCTAACCCAGGTATAGTGTGATCGAGCTTTTGGGTCAGTTTATATATTTCCTGACAGCTAATTATTTATGCAACGACTATGCTATTCTTTAGCAAACCAAATAGAGAAGAACAGAAATGATACTATAGGATTTCACAAGAACTGCAAGGAAACAGACCTCCATCCTGTGTTTCCCATTTAAAGCTTCAAGTGCCGCTAAAGCTTGGTCTTTGGTCTCATATTTTAGAAATGCACAACCTGCTTGGTCATAGACAAAAGTTATATTATAAATCATATAAAAACTTTCAAAAAAAAACATAGGTAATCAATACACGAAATCATATTTGCCCCTTCCATGGCACATGTTGGATACAGATACCATTATCAGGTACATGCAGGCCGTACAAACCAATTTTGCACTGGATCTCATCTCATTTTTTTTTCTCTTTTTTGTTTTGCCACTAAACATAGTTTCCACCAACATATTTGGTACTGTACCAATATAGGGAAGCACACTCAGGGGCAGAACTAGAAAATTTAGGTACAGGGTGACTAGGAAATAACATGCAATAATATATAATGTGGGAGGTGGGATTTGAACCCAAGATCTCCCACAACTCAATGAGCAACTTTAACCACTAGGCTACAAGTAAACATTTGTTATTTTATGAGGGGGGCTAATCTATATAAAAATTTAAGAAAACAGAAAATTAAATTAAATTTTAATATACATAATTAAAAAAAAATAGAATCATGGGGGTGGCTTAGCACACTGTTCTTTCATTCTTCTTCCATATTACAGAAAAGAAGAGAGAACTACAATAAAGACATTGTACCTTTGCTGGTTTGTTGTGAGCCTCTTAGTATTTGTAAATCCTTAATATTACCATACTTCGAGAACAATGCCGAGAGTTCCTCATCTGTTACAGTCTTTGGAAGCATGCCAATGAATAGCTTGTGCTCTACAAGATTCAGCAATAAATTTGAAAGCATGAAAAAAAGATAATAATGCTTCAAGATCTTGAATAGATTTAGCCATATGCTTGGCTTCCAATGCATATAAAAAAAACAAAACCAATATGTACTACTAATAATAAAACACTAATGTCAGGTCTGAAACCTCAACAGGGACACAAGTCAAGCCAAAAAGTACCTAAAGACCAAAACAAATACAAAATATATAAGATTAACTGTTCCTGTAATGGTACGAAGGTATGGAACTAAATTCAATCCGAAGTTATTTTCTTGATTTGAATCATCAAATTTGTCATGCTTTTATGAAGGAGAACAGAAACTTTTAAAAAATAGAAGGACAAACCTAATCTTTCCAGCTCCCCATCGGCATATTTAACTTGTAATGGACTGGAAGCCTACATTAAGCAAAAATAAAACATAAGAAGAAATGATTTTGCAATTATAACATCTAACACCATCAAACAAAGAAGCCAACACACAAGCCTTGTATGATATCTTACTGTGTGGTATCAAATCTATCAGCTACGTTAATATTTCTTTCGGCATGTAGGGACTGCAAGGGGTTAGTGTTGGATTTGACCAACCAAATTTAGTCCAGCACCAAACTTGATCACAATGTCTAAATACCTCCCAGTCACTCCTAATGTTGGTTGCATCTTGTGCACATGTGTGCATAAGAAGTATAGTCACAGTCAATTTTTGCAACATTAAACCTTACCATGTAAATTAAATAGGAGTAAGAGGAATTTGCTATTGCAACTTTCACTTGTTGTTATCAAGTATTAGTCTCTCATTGTTATCAGGTGCTTTGGAGTATACAGGTTTCGGTCAAGGAATCTCACTTTTCAGATATCTGTCAGTTTCTTAGCACTAGAATAGTAAAACAAAGTGCACAGAGCCAAAACCGTTTATCCCATTCATGAAATCAAATTTCCATTAAAATTGGAATTTTACCAACTTTAGTAAAGCTGTTTTACTGGCTTCACAAACAAAAATCACAAATAATCAAAGTTTCCTAATTAATCAGTTAAATTAGCATTTCTATGAAAACAATATTGGACAGAGAATTAATTATGCACATGCGGGTAAACTACTATCCAATAGAAGTAGAAATAACTACATAGAACAGTCCTTGGACTCTTCTAACATTTCGGCTAAGCACCTATACCATTGACTCAACCTAGAATTATGTGTCCTATAAAGCTCTCCCTATCTGATGAGACCTCAGGAACTGTCAAGATAAGTTTACAACTAAAATTACGTAAATCTTCTCAGGAACTTCATATGCATTTAGAAAGACAAAAACCAGAAATCAGATCTAAGAAACAAGTTGATACTATTTCGAGTAAGTTGTTTGTGTTACAGAAGGGAACATAAATCAAAATGTACAAAAAGTGTTCCGGAAAAGAAAATTCCAGAGATGCTTTGTCACCTAAATTTAGTATGATTTTGTTTCAATTCATTCCAATTCACCAATTCTTCCTAGGATTGCCATGAAAAGAAACGAGCGTCAGCCAATTGAAATCAGAAGCTAAGCTAAAGATCCCACCAAGGTACATTCCAAATTAGGAACAAACTCATAATCAAATTTAGTTCAAATTTTAATTTAAGTCAAACAGATCGCTACTCGCATTCAAAAAAAAAACCTCAGATCCAAACAGTAGTCAAACAAGAAGCACTTACCCCAGGTAGAGTACGCTTGTTGTGGTAAGCCACGACCGCCTTGTCAGCCTCCTCTCTGGACGGACAGATCAAGAAGCAGCAACCTAGGACAAACAGAGATCTCCCCACAATTAAATCAAAAGAACAAAGAGAGATCTCTTCAAACCCAACTGAATTGGCTAAGGTGCAAACCTCTAGAGGCCTTAGTTGCCTTGTCACGTATTATGTTGACCTCATCTACAATCGATACCTCCTTGAACAGCGCTATTAGCTGCTCCTCCGTCATGTGCTTCGGCACCTGACCCACGAAGAGTTTAACCGACTCCTCTTCTCTTCCTCCAGTGAGTCTTGTATCTTCTCGCAGATCTCCTCCCCCTTCCGCCATTGTTGTCTCCTCACTCTCCTTCTGCCTCTTTCGTTCTCTCTCCCTGTCTGAGAAGTGGGGTGATGTATGCTCTGGATTTTCAGATTTGTTAGCTTATTTCTTCTTCGATCTGCCTTGGCTTCTCTCTTTTTCCCTCTGTTTCTCTCTCTAAGCTGGTCGTCTCCCTGGTAGTGCTTGGGTTTACTTGATAGATTAATGACGATGCAGCTGCTTCCATTTTTTTCAATTTTATTTTTTCAGCTAGACCCTCCTAAAAAGGAAGTATTTTGTTTCCTTTTATTTACTGTCCCCGCCAGTCCACCCCAGCTCGAGTCCAATTGTCCTGCAGTACCGCACCGTTTGAGTTAATATTTTGATCGTCCGATTGGAATTTAGGTCAATCCAACCGCTCCTGGTAATGCACGGGGATTTATAATATTCGTGCGGATTCAAAATTGGACGGTTCAGATCTAAAGTCAGAATTTGAGTTAACTCAGTGGATGCGAATTCGGGCTCTCTTAAATCTTAATTATCGGCCTCGGACATGCGGGGAATTTGTCAAATTTAACCTCGTACAATGTGTAATTTACTTAAAGAACAATTTACATCTGACAGCTCCTTTTGGACCCTTTATGATGTTCAGGCTGTCGAATTTGTTTTTGTTCATAGTAATGGAGCCCTTTAAATTTGAGAAAATTACCTTTCCTATTGTTCGTTCTTTCGTTGAATTTAGTGAGGGGTTTAAGTCTTCATTTGTAATATGTATTTTTACTAAGGGAAGGACCTGAAAACCTTGTGCCGATGTGAGATACAGTACAATTAAGATTTAAGAGGGGCTGTTGTTGCCTTGTTGGCCGAATAAAAAGGAGAATTGCCCATGTGTACACTTGGCCTACAATAATTCAGAAGAGGTCCAATGCCCATTGGACCTACTTTTGTTCGATTGGTTTAAGCACCGTTCGATCTGCACCAAAAGCGTGCGGTCGGATTAGAAATCGTGCGTGTCTGCTTTATTTTCGGTGAGCGTCAATCTTAGTGATAATCGGACGGTTTTAGATTGGAGCCAAAAATAGGTCCGATACCCACCGGTCTATTCCGATCTCGGTCTACAGAATGAAAAACAAAAGTTGGGGGTAACTCCATTTATTTGACAGCTGTCATGTGCGTGAACTTCTTCTCCGTTTGTTCTTCCACCTGTATATTTTTTGGAAATAAATCTGTTGTTGTTCTTCGTTGAAATTTATGTATGAAAGAAAAAAATCGCCGAGATTCGCGCAAAAAATTAAAATGGTTGGTATCGATATAATTCCAAAGGAATAACTGCTGATTTATTTCCATTTTTTTTTTTGCTTGTTCATTTTTAGTGAAAATATATGTTGTACTAAATGAGATCATTTGTTCCTCTTTTAGAAATTAAATATATATAGGTGAGGTTATGGTATTGTACAATACACAGATCGGTCGTACTATAAATTTATATTTCTATTTTAAATGTTCTAATTATTGATCGGAATTGTTCGGTATGATCTTCGTATAAAAATATACTTACAGACCAAATTATTTTTTTTTCACTTTTTTACTGCTTTTTAGTTAGATAGAAAATATGGTCCAAAAAAATTAGATCAAGTGACTTTCTACTCATAAAATAAATTCTAAACAAAATGAAAATTTGGTCTCTATATACATTTTTTATGAAAATCATGTTAAACGGTTAAGATTGATTGTTTAAATTTTAAAATTAAAAATATAAATCATGGTACGGTCTTCACCTTGGATATAAGTATTTTCACGTTTTATTTTCAAAACAAATAGTTTTTCACGAGAGTCATTCATAAGCTAATATTAATTTTATCAACAAAAATGCAAATTAATATTTTTAAGGGAGTAATTTTCAATGTAGGCCATATGTTTTTGAAATCCGGCCGAATTTTGAAATTTTTAACTTAAACAGAAATATATTATAAGAGAATAAAAAAAAAATCGATCTCTCTCTTCTATTAAACGTGTAGATTTGTATAAATATTTTACTAGTATTATATTATTAAAATTGAAAATCCAATAAACTTAATTTGGTGATTAGTAATTTTAGACGCTACGGATATAAAAAGATAACTTATGAAATTATTATTATAGGTCTATCAAACGTTTAAAAAAAATCTTGTAGACATCATATAAATTTGATATTAAAAAAAATCATGCAGTGTGTAATTTTTTTGTA
The DNA here is from genome assembly GCF_964058835.1 of Carex rostrata. Classification (NCBI taxonomy): domain Eukaryota; kingdom Viridiplantae; phylum Streptophyta; class Magnoliopsida; order Poales; family Cyperaceae; genus Carex; species Carex rostrata. Next base: position 3,347,507 of record NC_135931.1, on the reverse strand, counting down.
GTTTTAAATATGTAAGAATTATGACTTCAGCTTGGGTCCGATGGCCATTGGACTCAAAGTGGTTCCAATGGGTTTGCTCACCATCGGATCTGTTTTAAGATTCATGCGCACGAATTTTAAAGCATACGCAAAAGTGCGGGCGCGAATCCTAAAGCAGGTCCGATGGTGAGCGAACCCATTGGAACCACTTTGGGTCCAATGGCCATCGGATGTTCTCAAGAATTATATGTTTCCAAAGTAAATTCTATATGTACGAAGATACAACAATATTTTTATTTAAATCGATAGTATCCTTTTGTGATTTATAAATGATATATAATAAAATGTGTCTAAAAAGATTTTTTACCGAGCGTCAGATCAAATTGAACGGTTGTTAAAATTCTGCAATTCAAAAATTATTAATCAATTATTACTTTTTTATTGAAAGGTTGTTTAAATTCTGCAATCCAAAAAATGAATGATTGTTTAAAATATTATTTAAGGGTACGTTTGGGTGACACAGGAATAGCACTAACCCAGGAATAGCTGTCATTCCTGACGAGCTATTCTAAATACAACACGTTTGGGTGAAAAAAAATGTTATTCTCAATAAAGGAATAGCTCGGGTTAGCTGCTATTCCACTATTCCTATGAAATGTTGGGTTAGCGGCTCTTCCGAACCCAGAAATAGCTACTATTCCGAGATATTCCTTGATGAACCTACTAAGTTCATTTAGATGATCGGTTAATTATCAATCAATCTAAAAATTTCTTTTATAACATTTAAAATATGAAAAAAAAATCACGACCAATTGATCAATCTAATATTGTTAGTAAATTATGTAGGGTTTTGACTTATGTTTTATCTTGTGTTTTCACTTTTATGTTTAATTATTAATTGAAACATGTTACTATTGCTCAAGTTTGTGTTTTAATGCAGGAATCATGTTTTAAGGTAATTTTACATCATATGGAGCAAAAATCGGATCCATTGGAAAAGCATAGCATGGGTTTTAGAGCTCTGTTACGAGACGTTACCCTATACGGATCAAAGCCCAATACGGGCCAGGAGATAGCCAAATCAAACAGCGACACTCTGTGGGTACGGGTCGTATTTCCCTATACGGTCTGTAACCAAAGCGCCCTTTGGTGAATAACAGTTCCAGCTATATCCAGATCAGATAATTTGGACTTCACTCAGATCTCCAGCCGCCCACTCACTCCTATAAAAGACATCTGGACTGAAGAGAACTCATCTTAGATCATTTTTGTATTATACTAGTTAAGTACCCGTGCATTGCAACGGGGATTCAAATATTATTTTGATCATTTTTTTTAAATATGATTCATTTTTATTTAATTTATTCATTATGTGTTAGTCAATAATAAGAGCAAACGATAATCTTAGCATTTGGTTATATATTATTTGTGAAAATAATTAATTGTAAATACATTAGTCAAATATGTGTCTAATGCTCTCCATGTCAGCCCTGCACATGTAGCATATATTCGTTATGATCCATCCTTTACCTAATAAATTTCATTAATTGATACTTAGAAACTTCAGCCATGCTTTCAGAAAATCAGAATAATTAATTGCATACCCAACTTTATGGTTCCGATCAAAACCTCAAATCCAAACCCCATCACAGAATGTCAGAAATCCCTCAAAATCAATCATCATAATCAAAGCTCATTGATGAAAATGCAAGATTTCAATTTTTCGTTTCCTTAATAGAAAATCAAAGAATTGTCTGAAAATGCAAATAAACCAGATTGAAGTCACATATGGATCCTGCTCGACACATTTCCAAAGTTACTAAAAAACAAAAATTAAGCATTCATTTTGTTTGTATTAAAGGGAAAAAAAGAAGTAGATTTTCTAGAACAAGCAAGCAAGAAGGTGGTGAAGAGGAAGAGAGAGAGCAATACCTGGGGAGTTCAACTCCTCTAATCAACAACAAAAAAGCAAGCGAGAAGGTGGTGAAGATCCAAACCAACTATTGGATTCAGCTCCAATAAAGTAAAGGAAGGACACCATATATGGCGAACACGCACTGCTAGGGTTTAAGCATTGCGAGCTGATAGCGGGCTGAGTGGCGAGAAAGGCTGAGCGACTGGGAATCAGGGGAAGAGCCGCGGTGTCAGAGAGGGGAGAGTTGCGGAGCTGGAAAAACGCGATTTAGGGTTTTTCTTCTTTGAGCGATCGTAGAGAAAGAGAGACTCAAAAGCCATTTTAGAGTGGCAATCTATGCCGGAAGTAGACTATTACTTGCCTTTTCTTCTTCGAGCAAGCCACAGAGAAAGGAGAAGATCGATTTTGAAAACGCGTCATTTGTGTCGGGAGGGAGAAACACCTCGAGAGACGCACATCAGAGAAAACACGTCTTTTGTTTGTTTTAAATGAAGCAATTTCCATGTGTCTCTTTATGTGACGAATATATTTATAACCAAATGTAGACTTCTACACGTTTGATAACATGAAACAGATATATAAAATCGAAATTAGTGATTAATGGCTGAGATTGAAATATACCATTGATAAGCGGCTAAGATCTAATGAATCAACGATTGAGATTTTGTCTGGGTGAATAGATGCTTGGGACCTAAATTTTTTTGCGTGATATTAGTAGTCCTGATATTTGATAGATTAGTAGAGAGGAGCGTGTAGAGACTAAGCAGAAGGGTACTTCGTGTATGGTTGTATCTTTCCTTTTATCTCTTGTAAACATGCTATTCAGCGACTAAGCATAGTTCTTAGGGTTGCGGTAAACCTTGTTACTCACGATACTTTGATATATATTTTATTTGATCATTGTTTAGTCTTTTGTTGTTAGATTGTTTTTGCGCTTTATGTTCGATCTTGCTTGATTTTGTTTATTAGTCTAGACCGCCACTATGATGGCCACACATGGAAGTTAGTCATTATTAGGTTAATTGGATCAGGATAAGAGAGAATAAAAATACTAGATTATTGGTGGAGACCTTAGCCAGAGATACTATTAATTGAATCAACAAGAGTATACATGGGAGTCTCGACATTCGCACATAAATATCGCATTGTCGTGCCTTACCATAGAGACACCCAATATGACCATACAAGGGACCTGATTAAGTGAAGTCTAAGATCTTTGGGCTAGTCACATATCTCCTTACACCACTCAAGACAAGCCTTAGCAGAAAGTCTCGATTGGTAGAGTGACTGCTAAACGAAAGAGGTAGTCACTAATTGGACTAGAAACACTCATACAACAACTGAAAACCAACATCAAATAAAATAAGAATCAAAGCGGATTGAAGTAACAAGGGTGTGTCAAAACCCTAGGAATTTACATCTCCAATTTATCTATTTTATTTACTTTTAATTTTTGCCAAATACAAATTTGATATCTGATCCAACAACAACTCTTTGATTTCAGATTTTGTCTAGCCTTTTGAAGGATTGTGATTAATTGCTCAAGACCTTAAATCTTATTCCCTACAGATCGACACTCGTTTATACTACTCGATAGGATTATGCGCTTGTAATCTGATCAAGTACAATCGGGTTAAAAATTTAAAAGCATAACATGATTTCACACATCACCAATCTAAAAATTAAGTATTGACAATCCAATTAGTCTGGCAAGTATGTGTGTAAATAAATTTAGATTTCTACACATAAAAAACATAAAAAAAGATGCATAAAATCAAAATAAGGCAGACTATTTGATTGGAGGGCTTATATTCAATCTGAAATTTTATCTTTTAATCACAGTCGTTATTGGATCAGGACATCTATGAGCCTAATAAAAGAACTAGTATTCTGCACGTGCTTTACTACGAGTTCAAAATTCAAACAAAAAATACAAAAAAATAGAAGCAAATCAGATCAAACATTTTCATCTTTAACAATATTTTGTCCTTTTTAATTCAATTATAATTTTCCTTTGTTTAATAATAAAATAAACTATTTTGTCTTTACCTCTCCATTAAATAGGAAGGTAATTAATATTTAATGAACAAAAATGTTATTTATTTTCTTATTTTGTTGTAATTAATAACATAAAAAGAGAAAAAGATTTGTTATCAATTAGTTGCTTTTGTGTCAATATTTATATGAAAAAATTGTTAAGGAGAAAATCAGTGTAGCGAGTGTTCAGAAAACTAAATATATATTTTAACACAATAAATATTAATACATTGCCACATAAATTTAAATTTACAATTGTAATTGTTTTTATTTAATCGTTTAAAATTCAGTAAATTAAATCACGGTCATTTGACATATCAGAAGATCTAAATGCTAACATAAAAGGAGAGAGAGATATTATGATTTTTAATATAGCGAGACACTAAACTTTCCAGCCTTCCGCGTGCCACATCAGCTCTCGAAGTTTTCTGAGAAAGTTCCTCAAAATTTTATATTATAATGATCCGCGTTAAATTGTTCGAACTGTAATAACGGGATCACAAAATTTTTATGAGAAGGATCGACATATTTTAAATCATGCGAGTGAGGTTAGCGTTGGCTAATTTCATCAGGAAAGTTTGATAAATTTAACTTTAAAATTTATTTGATTGATATCAAATAATGAATTTAAATCGTTGAACTAATCTAATTCATAAATAATACATGTACATGCATAATTTTATCTATACTCATTTAGTATAAAGTGAAGCACTAAAAAAATTAAAAGTTTACAAGTTATTTTAATGTGTTTATTTTTCATCATTTGGTGTCCGTTTAACTTTGTATTAAATGAATTAAAATTTTTTAAATTTTTGCATGCACATGCATTCGTGAAGCATATTGATTTTAATGATTTGAATTCATCATTTGAAGTCAATTCAATATATTTTGAATTTTTTTAAATCACAATTATTCATAAATTTTTGGACCTAAAAATTGTAAAAAATAGTAAAAAAATATAATAAATATAAAATTTAGTCTCTATGTATTTTTTTAATACAAAATCATGTTAAGCAGTTTAAATCAGCTACTTAAATCATAAAAACAATACATAATAACATAAAACACAAGAAGGCCCATACTTTATAAAGCATCCCATGTCCCCATCCCAAATTCTTCCCAATCAAATTTATGTATGGTGGAATATTTTTTTTTTCTTAACAAAAAATGGCTGAGTTATAAATAACCGCCCTTTTGTAATTCTGTTAACATTAACAAGCATGCAAACAAAGAAATTGAGAAAAGAAAAAAAAATGAAAGAGTAGTTATGTACTCAATACTTATTAATCTCCTGCTCTAAAAATAATTCTCAGGAGCTGTTGCAAGTATGTCTGGGACAAGGGTTTTATTTTCTTACTATGCTAATTTAATGTATTAAATTTTGGAGAAGGAATGACTGAATTAGGATTTAAAATAGTTTGGTTAAATATCATTTTGTAATATTATTTTAATAAAAAAATAAAGTGTAGATAACACACGATAATAATATATATAATACAAAAAATAAAAAAGACAATTCAATGAATTTACATGGAGAATTTTTTTAATTGTCATATTAGATATTATTTAAAAAAAATAAAATAAAAGACATGTGATCAAAATTACTAAATTAGATAGCAAGGTCTTTATAAAAGAAATCTCTTGCTGTGGTGCAGCAAAAAGGAAACCCAACTAATATAACTTTTTCGCTGAAACTCCTCAAAAAGAGGTTAATATCTACCAAAAAAAAAATAGTTAATACAAACCAAAAATGAACAATTAAATTATAAAATCATAAAGGTGCTAGATCCGCCTCTGGTTATTCCTTCCTCATAATAGCTATTAATTTGACCAATAAACTTGTTCCAAACATATTAAACAAAATAATTGAATATGGACTAAATTTTTGTGTTATTGTTGCAACTCTTATCTTACTCGATAGAGCGGATATGGATTAAATTTTTTGTGTGTTAACTTAATGGATATGAATATAGATAATTTACACTTTTAACCGTTTACCCCAATTCTTCTCTTTGCAAATTTATACTTGATTTATCACATATCAAAATCGTTGTTTGTTTTCATTAGAAGTGATCTACTTGGGGGTAGAGTGGAAAAAATGGCACGGCGGAGCCAACTCCGTCATGAAATGGCACGGTTACAGCACGGAACGGTACGGCAAGTGTATCAGTTACGTGCCGTGACCATCTTTAGAAAATTTAGCACGACACGATGCGGTACGCAAAATATTTAGTCGCGACACGACACGTAGTCACACGAGTCACGTGTAATTAGGCCCGTTAGATCTTAATCAAATAATGAATCTTGAATAAACTAATATAAATTATGATTAAATAGCCACGTGAGTCACGTTTAGACACGGCATGACTCACGTGGCATGACCATTCGCATGTCGTGACCACCCCTTGACATTTTAGTCACGACATGACACAATACATGAAAAATTAACTTGGTCGCGACACGACACAGCACGAGACTAAAATCACAGCGTGTTAATCACAGCACGTCACGACACGTTTTTTTCACTCTAACTGAGGTTATTCACATGCTTCTTTTATTATAACACGTTTTTGAACATGCTTAATTTTGCAAATTAATTTTGTTAGTATATCCAAAATGAGGAGGGTTCCAATGCCTTTCATATCTCATCGTACCTCATATTTTATATCTTTGTTTTCAAAGTCCAAATTATCAATCCGAACCGTTCAATATGATATATATACTAAAATATGGTTAGGAATGAAATTTTATAATTTTGGATTTTTTTAAGATGAGTAGAAAATTACTATTTTTTAAACGGATCAAAAACATTGTTTATCTATCTTAAATTAGTAAAAAGATTTCATCTCCATGTATATTTTAATATAAATATTATGTTAAACGGTTCGGATCAACAATTTGAACTTTAAAATCAAAGATATAAAATACGAGATACAATGAGATATGAAAAATATGAGATTTTTAAAGATATAAAATATGAGGCATGATGAAATATGAAAAATATGAGACACTGGGACACTTCTCATCCAAAATTGGGGAACTTAGAAACAATTATTGGTTGTTAATAAAAAAAAAATACTCTGGATAGTTATACCCACTTGCATATATGAATTTGAAGCTATTAATAATTTGGGGGACCGTTGAGCACTGTGCCATCAATGCCAACTCGGATGAGAAATACAAGGTCTTTCTCACACGTACCTAGAGAGAGAAAGAGAATGGAAATGGATGTACAGCAGCTGTATGCTATTGATGCTAGGCTGCTAATTAACTGTTTTGAATTCTCTATTTCAAAAATGTTTTGACTTAATACTCGGAGAATTGAAATGCGTTTTCTTTCATAATGTGCTTCTTCCATGGTTGGTTTTTGTTTGACTTTGTAAACCATCGGATTAATTTTAAATGATAAATTTAAAATATCAATCACAATCAACTTATTAGTTTTAAGTTTTAAATTTTTTAGTTCATCAAATAAATTAAGAGACTGAAAAAAAATTATATGGGTACATAGATAGTCCAAAAACAATACTATAATAATTTAAATTCATTATTTTAAGGTTATAATAATTTAAATTTATAATTTGAAGCTAATTCAACAACTTTTATGTGAAGTTTCATAAACGTTGCTCTCAAATACCATTTTTTTATCATTAAAAAAAAATAAAATACCACAAATTATGATAAAAATTCATTTTTGACAGAGACGTAGTTTGAAATGTGAACATAAATTGTGTCTGCGTATTCAATTTTTTTTTTTTTGGAGATATCAACTTTGATTTTACCAAAATCATGGTTCTTCAAAGTCAAAGTCAGATGAAAATTAGGTTAACCAAAATCAAAGTTAGTGTCCACAATTTGCAACCTTGTGAAAACTTTACTACTGTGGATAACGACAAGAGGTGAATTTGTCTTTACATGTTGTAATTTATTTTTTCTCGAATAAATTTATAGAAAGTATTCGAATTTATTTATTTACAATTTTAGATTTTAGAAGTTTTATTTTATTTTATATTTATTTTGGGACTAAAAATTTGATTGTTGGTTAGAAGCATTTTTTTTAGAGTAATTATTTTACTCATTTTTTCACTATTATTAGAATATTAGTATTTTCATCTATTTCAAAATCATCTTAACGTTACAACTATCATGAATGTTATTACACTAGAAACATAAATGATGTTATTCATCAACGGCAGAATTTTAATTAGAGGTAGGTACAATATATTGATAAGAGTATGTTCGCGTGAAAGCGCAACGCAAGTTTCGGTACGCTTGAGAGCGTACCTTTTAAAACCGCGGTTACACCTTCCGATTAGGGTTACAAGTGCACAACCCTATCGAGGAGTATAATCGGGTATCGATCCACAGGGACGGTTCCTTTATCTAGATATTTACTTATCTCGACTAAAGACTAGAAGTGAGAAAGAAGGAATTTTGGTATTTAATCTTCCTAAAGGATCAATTCAAACAATCAAACAATGCAATAGAATAGTAACTGTGCAAGGAAAAGTATAAACTGTGTTTTGATTTGGGATAAAAGATGTTTCAAGGGTTTCAGACTTCATCTCTGATTTGCCTCTAGTGGTACGGGTCTTACCAAGTTGGTACGGCTAGGCCGCACCAACCTGGTCCGACCAAGCCGAGTGGGGCTTGGTACGGGTAGGCCGCACCACTCTTGTAAGACCCGTACCGATGTACCAGTACAGAGCTTACAAGTTCGAGTTGATGCATTTCTTGCTGGTACCTCGTATTAAACTCTTCAGAAAGATTCAATTGACCATACCTAAGGTTCCTAAACCTCAACTCTCGTTTGTTGGCTCAAGATCTAGGTTTTGGAGTCAATTCTTCACCTTCTAGGGTTTCTAAACCTCAACTCTCGTGTTTTGGTCCAGATCCTCTAGTTGATTGATTGGAGATCTAAGGTATCCTCTAATCTGTCAATTAGAGGAGAATTCAACCTTTCGGCTTCAATTCGAACAAGTCTACCTAAAGGGATTGGTTTGGTTGAGAGAAAGCAATGGTCACATGACCTTGTTAGGGTTGATCTACCACTATAGGCACACCATATGCAATCACAGAAAGACAAATCAATCAAGACAAGCAAATACACAATCAATTCAATCAAAAGAGTTCATACAAGATCCAGATCAAGAAAAGCAACACAAATCAAGAAAATCCATCTACAAACCCTAGAAACAATGATCAACTACTCACAAGTCATAGATCTGTCTAGAAATACAAATAAAGAGATAAAGAGAGGCATGATAGAACTAGATCGAAGATCGGATGTGGAGAAGAGGTTGATCCGTCGATTCTCGCCTCTTCCTCTTCCTTCTTCTTCTCTCCTTGCTCCTTTTCTCTCTTTCTCTCTTTCTCTGAGCTCTCAATCTGGAATGGAAAGGAATCCTCGAAAATGGAGAGATCCCTCGCTTTAAATAGCCTCTGCCAAGATTTGAATTCTGTCAGGCGGCATCTATGTACGGCCCGTACCAAGGTGGTACGGCCAGGCCGTACAAGATGGGAGATGGGCTGAATCGGCTAAGTCTGGTAAGGGCCATACCAAGCCTGGTAAGGGCCGTACCAGAAAGTCCAAAAACACCATTTCTTCGTTTATTTTGCTCCAATCCTGCAGAAAACAAACAAACTCTCAGCAGTACCAAATTCTAAAGATATATCAATGAAATGCACATGATTTTGACAATTTAGAACGTGAATTTGGTACGAAATCAAGTCAAATATAGGCTAAATATGCGAGGTATCAGAGTATAATTTTTTTTTCTCCTGATGAATTGAAACGTATTAGATAGAGATTTAAAAAAGTCACAGTATGACCAGATACCTTATGACACAACACACTTCCGTCACAGCACGTGTGCCGATTACGTGTTATGATGAACGTCATGTATTCACATGACATTGACCATTTTTTGAAAATTGAACACGATAAGACATGTCATGAAAAATATTTGGTCACAGCACGACACATAGTCATGTGTAATTAAGACCATTAGTTCTTTATCAAATGGTGAATCTTAAATAAATTAATCTAAATTATGAAAAAAACAGTTAAACGTGACCAATTACGTTTGGACACGTCACGTGTGGTCACGACGCGATTGATATGTTGTGACTATTCACGTGCCATAACCATCCTTCCAAATTTGATCACGGCACGATAAGACACGTGATCTAAATTACATCATGACTAGTCACGACACGGTACATATTTATATCCTTAGTAGCAGACATTTTTTTCTCCTAACAAATGAACGATTCTTTTAAGTGGAGTAGCGAATTAGACTGCATCTTTTTTTTTTCTTTCTTTCTCTTACGTGAATCAATCTAGATTGACTTTCTTTTCCGTGAAATTTTCTTCTACTGGACTGTGAATTAAATCATGGAATAGTCATTATATCCATCCAGGAGTAGACATAATTATAAAATGAGGAGGGATCGAATAACATCCTTTTTTGGTGACATCGGATAACACTGTGTATTTTCAAAGTCCAAACGGTCGATCCAAACCGTTCAACTTGATAGATATGTTAAAATGTGCTTGCAGATCAAATTTTACATTTTTTTTTATTTTTTTTACTATTTATTAAGATGGGTACAAAAATTCAACGGTCTGAATATAGCGATTTTGTTAAATACTTAATAAATAGTAAAAAAATTCCAAAAAATATAAAATTTGATCTGCAAGCACATTTTAACATATCCATCAAGTTGAACGGTTTGGATCGACCATTTGAACTTTAAAAACTTTGAAAATGCACGATGTTATTCGATGTCACCGAAAAAGAGTGTCATCCGATCCCTCATCTTATAAAATAACACTAGATCTAAAACAAATTCAAATTCAGAGGTAATTAAGTGTCTATTTCTGACTCTTTTTGGGTCCGCCACTGATGTTTTCAATACCCATGCATTATCACATATTTTGTGATTGTGAGTTTAATATATGAATAATCTTTTTATGAATATTAAATAAAATTTAGAATGTTAATTTCTATCTTTCTATCTGGAGAAAAAGAAATCTCCAATATCACATAAATATTAACATTAACATCTGCGTCACTATAATTAGTTAAAACTGAAAAATAATGTTTGATGCCAAGGTAAATTTTCAAGCACTATCAACAATGATAAAAATCGATGAGATCTCAATAGGACCAGTATGAGATTTGAGTAACACTTGGAAGTTTGTACTTTCAACGGTAATCGAATCCATTTTTTTACTATACTTGGGAATTACAAATCACGGGTTACGGAATGGGTTGGGAGGAAAGAAACCGAACAAAACAACCGAGCCCTGCCAGGAAGTCACGTGGGTCCCGCAGGCCGAGGAGTCACCTCGTATCTCTGCAACGTGTCATTTGGCACTCTTGTCATCTTCCGTGATTGTGTTTTGCCAGAACAGAACGGTTCAACAGATAAAGTCGTAGATGCCACACCTCTCCAGTCAAACTAACACTGGAGACGTCCTTTACTTATTTATAGTGCGTGTTCTATATTGAATTATTATTAGAGGAGGGATCGGATGACACCCTTTTTTGGTGACATCGAATAACATCGTGCATTTTCAAAGTTTTCAAAGTCCAAACAGTCGATTCAAACCGTTCAACATAATGGATATGTTAAAATGTGCTTGCAGGTCAAATTTTACATTTTTTGGAATTTTTTTACTATTTATTAAGTATTTAACAAAATTGTTATATTCAGACCGTTGAATTTTTGTATCCATCTTAATAAATAGTAACAAAAATTCAGAAAAATATAAAATTTGATCTGCAAGTACATTTTAACATATCCATCAAGTTCAACGGTTTGGATCGACTTTTTGAACTTTGAAAATACACGGTGTCATCCAATGTCACCAAAAAAAGGGTGTCATCCGGATGACACCCTTTTTTGGTGACATCGAATAACATCGTGCATTTTTAACCAATGAACGAGTTAACGACTTAGAAATTCACTATTTAAACTGTCAAATAAAATATAAAATATAACAAGTAAAATGTAGCAAGCAGCTTAATCAAATATAAGTACATATGAGAACACAAAAATATAAAGTAAATATTATTATTCTCCGATTTATTATTTTTTATAATATTTGCCGCACATGTCTTTCTTTATTTTTTTTTTCTTTCTTCCTTGATTTTTCATTTTGTGTTCTAAACGATAAAAATTAATACGATGATGAATATCTTAATCATTACAATAGATAAATTCATAACAAATAATAATCATAAATTTATATAAATAAACAACAATAAATTAATGATAACAATAATGCTAGTAGGTTGCTGACACCAATAAATATGATAGTCGTCATCATCATCATTGTTGTTGTTGTTGTTCTTTTTTTCTTTTATTATTAAAATTCTAATTCATCTATTTATTATTTATTAAACTACACACATGATACTTTCATATTATATTAAAAGAATTAAGTTACAAGTATGATACTTGTAATATTAAATTCATTAAAAATTATAATAAAATTGTAGCACAACCCAATGTTTTGAGTTTAATAAACATGTGGACCAATTTGCAAAATTGATTTTAATAGTATTTTCATTTGGATACCCAAGAGTTAAAAATTTGGCATGCTGATAGATTTCATGCTGAAGGAAAACCTTTGTTTTTGTAGGCGTTAAAAATTTGGCATGTTGATAGAGTTTTCTTGTCAGTTTTATATCACATAAATCTATAATACAGATAAACTATCTATCATTTTATAATTTTTAATTTAATAATTATTTGATTTCTTAATCAGTATAATTGTTTTTTCAACTAGCTCAAATAACATAATTGGGCTTTCAAAAAGGCCCATGATGGATAGCGTTTCGTGGAGGCCCATTTTACTTGCATATTGAACGAGAACTTGGCAATTCTAAACAAAGTGTGATATAAAAGAAGTATATCATGATCTTCCATTCATGTAAAGAGAGAACAAAATATGATGCAAGCCCACCAAATTACACAAAATCTTCTTCCATTCATATACAACAAAAGTACTATACAATTCTCCTTTCTTGTTTAAAAACATGTCAATAAGGTCTGTTTATCCTATATTGACATGAATTTGCAAATTATAGCTTCGAATTGGCTCCGATTCAGATCGAATCGGCTTGGTTATAAACTCGTCGATCATGTTGCTATATAAGATATCGACTCAATAAGGTCCCCAACAGCTCAAATACATGACGATGCGGAGCGACTCCTCGGATTTCTTCGCCTTCTCATCCGTGTAAACTTTAGAAATCCTTTTCACTTCAGAAAAAATGCCAATTCTGCTCTTGGCATTATTTTTTACGGACCTCAATGCATAATTCCACCGGCAAAGCCCTGCTTGGTCCTTGAGAGCCTCGACTGTACCCAAGCTTGCTGCTATGATCAAAGACGCTGCTGTTGTTTTTGTTGTTATTGGTGCCATCTTTTCTTTACAAGATAGTTAGATTTGGAGTTGTTTGTGTTGATGGCATGCACTGAATGTTTATTTATAGAGAGGGAAAGGGAAAAGGTTTAGAAAGGTTTAGAAAAGACAAAGGAGATGTGGCAGGGAAACAAGGTGCTGCATTTTGAAAATAAGCTCGGTTTTGAGGCATATTAATTAGATATTCATCAGTTCAAGTATATCTAAAAGTAACTGTTTGCCGTAAAATTAATTATTTTCCAGCAAGGCAAATATGAAAATTTGATAATTTATTTTGACATTTAAGTTCTAAATTTTAAGTTATGGTTGTTTTTAGAAATAGAAACATAATAAAGATACATAATGATCGGATCTATTCACAATCGTATTCCGATTAAGATTACATGCTACGCTCTGAGCTCCGATGATACTGCACTCTTAGCTCTAGTCGGCTTCACTCAGCTCCGATCTTCCTCCCTCTCATTCTTCTCTCTACTCCAAGAGATAGTACCAAAAGAGAGGAGATATTGTGTCGAAAATAAGACTTACAAAGAGTGAAAATAACGAAGCTGGGTGGATGAGGATGGAGATTGGAGGGGGATTGGATCGCTGGCGGCTGGCTCTAAGGCTGTGTTCCAGAACAAGAGGGTAAAACTTCATTAATGGAAGGGAAGGGAAAGAAGCAGGGGGTGAAAGAGGCTCTGCATAATGATCGTACACTCCAATTTGAAAGTGAAAGATTTTGTTAAAATTAACACGATTCTCACCTCATTTTCTCTCCGCACAGTAACTGTTTTCCTCCGTTCCCTCTCCGATTCTCCCTTTCTGGAGCATGTTAAGTGGCAACTAACCGAACAGACTGGCGACGTCTCCCCTCCGCATAGTGATTTCTTCTTCCCTTTCTTCCACGTATCCTTTTCTGGAGCTGACCCTAAAGTTCGCTCTTTAGAAAGTTAGGATTCAGTTTATTTTTCAATTTGTAATATGCCTGAGACAAAATTTAAAACTCTTATCTACGAATATACAAAAATTTAACAACTGCAATGATCCGTTTATTTTCTAATTAATTATTTTGTATCAAACAAACTAAAAAGATTGTGAAATTTCACTTAAAACACACCTTCAATTTTAAATCAAAATATTAACGCAAAAAAAAAATATCAACTTGCCACTAAAATATTACGACATAAATCCTTCCTAAAAAAACACTGTATCACTATCACCAAATTCTTCCTGAAAGTTTGATAATTTGAGGTTAAGCCGTGTGAGATTCTCATCACAGGCAGATCTATATGGAAACAAAAATGATAATTAATTAATCTTCATTCATGTTTAAAATTTATATAATTATACATAATTTTAAAGTAAAATACATTTACGATAAAATTGACCCTCATATTTAACTTAAAAAGCCTATATAATTGACCTTCAACGCTGTGTTTAATTCCAATGGCTTGAATCTAAGGTCCGTTTATGAAAGTGAGAATAACATTCTCACTTTCATCCACATGAAACAAATGTCATGGGATATTTTTTTTGTCCCATAGAAAGTAGATCCTAGATAACACAAAACAAAAGCAAACCATAAGCTGGTTTCAGAATTCTGTGTCCAATATACAAGGGACAGTTTTGTTTGCCTCCACAAGTACAGTAACAAGATTCACATATTATATCTAAATAATTTTTTTTTTGTGATGCTGAACCGAACGTCGTATTATTCGGTAGACCGAATTAAACCCGAATAATACACGAATTTTACGAACTTTTTCTGAATTTTATGAATTGTTCACGAAAATTTTCCGAATTTTTCCCAATATATATATATATATATATATATATATTTTTATTGCAGGACTGAGATCTCTGATCCGAATAATTCTGAATCATTTCCAAATCGTGAATTTTTTACCTCACTTTACCGAACCCGAATAATTCATTTGTCACTGTGTCCACAAGTGGGAATGGGGGCGGGGCCGCTACACTGCCTACACATCGGTATAACGGTGCAAGATAACACAGATACAAATACAACCATTGCTAGCTTAGGTCATTTTCATCATACGCAGCGTTGGTGCGGATCAGCAAAAAGATAAGTTCAGCCACGCAATTGCTAGAGGTTTTCATTGTGGTATTCAACCGAATAAAAAAAAGTTTGAATTAAATGGTTTGATTTTATGGTTTAAATTGATAAGTTGAATTTGTAAATTACTTTGTTTTTTTTTTTTACATTTAAGTCGATTTAGATTTTTCAATATAGAAAAATCGAACCGATCAAATTCTGTATATTTCACTTTCTTGAATGAAGAAGTTTTTTGATTTGGATATTTTAAAATATCTAGATATATATTTTGTATGGAAATGAACATATGTAATGTCGATAACTTATATATAATTTATATTTATTTCTATGATTATTAAATATATTTGTGTTTGTATTGAATTTTCATACTTTAAAATTTAATTTCTTTTTTTAATTCAATAAAATAAATCAAAATTTATTTTATTTATTTAGGTTCGGTTGTTATTTTATTGACAAGTTTAAATCAGTTGATTCGGCTATATCTCTGAAAACTGAATAAAATTTTATTTTGACTATTTTAATTATATTATAACAGACAATCCAATAAATTCCCTAACAATTGCTCTACACTTTTTTTGCGCAAAGATCAATAGATATAATTTAATTACTAAAGCAAACAATGTTACAAGTGCACCTTTACAACATCGAGTGTTGTGTTAGATTTTTGTCTAAATATCTATTTTACCATTAAAATCTGACGTAATTAATAGTTAATAAAATATGGATATAAATCATATAACTATGAAGTGTGCAATGAAGATAAAAATAGACTTCAATATGCCGAAATTGTTTCAAATACCATATTTAAAAAAAATAAATCAAAACACTCTCGTTTTGGTAGATTTTGATTTTTATCCAGGCTGCACAGTCAATTTGCGGACTAAAATACTAGAGTCCGCACACCCAGTTAGCGACCCTATTTTTGTTTGGGCCCTGAATTCTCATCCCCCCATTATCCCCCAATTTTATTTGTTCAATCTCGTCCACATTTCTCACGATCTATAAGAAATTTTGCGAATTTAAAACCAAGAACGTCTTCTACGCAATTTTATCTTTCAAATGAGATCTATGATGACATATTTTCAAGCTCGTCGTAACACAAGTATTTATACCTCGTCATTTAAGTATTTATAACTAGTATTTTACACATATGACACTGCTGACATTTAAAAGTATTAATATCAAGTATTACAAGTATTTATACCTATGCACTGAAATATTTATACTTATGTGGTCAACTATTTTTGTTAGAGAAAAGTTGACGCATGGACGATTGGGAAAGGTTGATGCGGAGATGCATGGTCCACAATTGGGGATAAGTACTTACAAGTATAGGTATAAATACTTGCACGATGGGGTATAAATACTTGTGTGACGATGAGCCCGAAAGTATGTAATTATGGATCTCATTTGAAAGAAAAAATTACGTAGAATACGTTCGTTGTTTTAGATTCGCAAAATTCCTCATAGATCGTGAGAAATGTGAACGACATTGAAAAAAAAAATTCACCTCTAAAAACGTGTATGATTCTTCTTACCATGTAGTTTGAGTGGTCCCCCCATATAGTCATATCAAGTTAGACATGCAAGTATTAATATTTTAGTTTGCAAGTATTAATTTATTATCTTCCAAGTATATATACCTATGAATTTAATTAAACTTGGAAGACCACAGTGTTTTGAATAAATTTAATTAAACTAGTTAGTTAAGTTAGTTTATGGAAGTTAAACACGATTGGGGATAAATACTTACAAGTATAGGTATAAATACTTGCACGATAAGGTATAAATAATTGTGTGATGATGAGTCCGAAAGTATGTTATCATGGATCTCATTTAAAAGATAAAATTGCGTAGAATACGTTCGTGGTTTTAAATTCGCAAAATTCCTCATAGATCGTGAAAAATGCTAACAACATTGAAAAAAAAAAAACTCATCTCTAAAAACGTGTATGGGGGGTTTAAGAGATGGGGAATGATGGAAGATGAGAGTGTGGGGATTTATATAATTATCTTTTTGTTTTAAAGAACATTTATTAACTGGAAGAAAAAAAAAATCAAGTGTATCTGCATCTTTGCTACTTGGCTAGGGGTGAAAACGGAGCCAGATTATCCGGCGGATATCCGCTCCGTATCCGCATATAATCTGAATCCGAATTAAACGGATTCAAATAATTCCAGATACGGATTCGGATAATTTTTTAATATCCATTGAAAATCCGGATTCGGATACGAAATCCTAAACGGAGCGGATATCCAAACTATCCGAAACCCAAGACTTAAAAATTATTAAAATTAAAAAATATTTAAAACCCATTACCACAGATCCATTAGCTGGATCCGCAGACCCGATCAAGTTCCAAACCCACTATGCGAGTTCGAATCCGTTCAAGTAAGAAATCTAGAGCCCCAACTTCTTTTATAGCTTCTCTAGCACTTCGAATATTGTGGTTTAAGCTCTAGCGCTTCGAATATTGTGGTTTGAAATTGTGGGATTAATGAAGGAATACAAACCGGAGGCAGCAACCAACACTTCTTGGCGAATATCGCTCCAGCCTCCAGCTGTCCAGCACCTTTCTTTTCTATTTTATATGGGTTACAACTTCTTACTTTTTATTTTATATGGGCTGCATAGCCTGCATGAGAATTTGTTAAGTGGTCTCTCAACAAACCATCAATCAAAATAGAATATTAATATTGTACTGCTCTTAGCAATTTACAGTTTATTTTATATGAGATTTTTTAAATTAATTAAGATGCTGGAAAATTTTAATATTTAATATAAAATGCATAGTTATCATTAATATTTATATTTAATTTTTTAATTAATATTTGTATCTTAGAAGTTCATATATCTTAATTATCCGACCATTATTTGTTTTATATCCGTATTCGAATCCGTATCCGTGGACTACCCGTTCCGTATCCGTATCCGTTTAAGTCGGATTTGGTTTTGAATTTTGATATCCGTTTACTATCCGTATCTGTATTCGTATCCGCTCATTATCCGACGGATGCGGATATGGTATCAGCATTATCCGCTCCGTTTTCACCCCTATACTTGGCTGGTCGTTTTGACTGGTTTGTGTCTTTTCTCCACTTCGATGTTTGTGTTAGTTCACCTGAATGCTTGATTCAGTTCTTTAAAGTTGAGTGTTGAGGAAAATATCAACATTTTAAATTATTGCTATGATAATATTGTTAAATTTTGAGAAAAAAAAAGTACTTATATAGTGCCTATTTATAATGAGTTATAGAATTTAAAGAGCCATTAAAATATTTTCTAGTAACATGATTTGCTATATTATTAATTAATTCCAATTAATATCTAATTAGTTTGTTATCAATAATTAATCTCTAATTTATTCATTACCTTGAACATAGTCTAAATATCTCAGTTTGATTTCTGTCCTTCTCACTTCTATTGTTTCATTCAATAAATTTAGTCGGCTATTGATGCAAAATCGATGGTTTAGACCTGATTTTAAAAATAATTTTGTTTAAAATCCTTAAGATCAAAATCACATCCTTTCGGAGACCACCGCTTTAATTTTGGCAGAAACTATATATCTTTTTTTTGTCTTGTAGTTAATAAATGTTCTTAGGCCGCAGATTAATTTATTCATTACCTTGAACATAGTCTAAATATCTCAGTTTGAATTCTGTCCTTCTCACTTCTATTGTTTCATTCAATAAATTTAGTCGACTATTGATGCAAAACCGATGGTTTAGACTAGGGCTGCTCATAAGTCGAATTGAGTCCGAGTTGAGAACAACTTGGATTCAACTCGCGAACTTATAAGCCGAGTTGAGTCCGAGTCACTAATCTAGTTTTGAGTTAAAAACTATGATTTGGAATCAATTCGCGAGCAGCTCGAGTCGAAGCGAGTCGACTTGTGACTCATAATGTAGTACATAGTGAGACAAACTAATTTAATTCGAACAAAAAAAATAATACATAGTTTACCAAAATAATACACAATTAAAAGCAATACATAATGAGATAATGATCAACACATAATTAAATAGTACATAATATGAAAAGGTGAGGTGGACAGAAAGTGGGGAATGGGGAATTGGGGATTAGGTTTAGTCGCTTCTCTGAATTTTTTTTTTTAAAGTTTTAAGCTGCAATCTGAAAAGAAGGTATAAGGTTTTAGGGGCTCAAAAATTAGAAATATATGAATTAGGGTTTGGTGTGATGAGTCCAACCGAGTTGATTCCGAACCGAGTTGGGGGTAACTTGGAATCGAATCATAAATCAACTGAGTCAGTAAACTTGAGTTATAGTGAGTTGAATCTGAATTGAGTTTTGAATCATGAGCTTTTTGTGCACCCCTAGTTTAGACCCGATTTTAAAAATGATTTTGTTTAAAATCCTTATGACCAAAACCACATCCTTTCGGAGACCACCGCTTTAATTTTGGCACAAATTGGTTTTTTTTTTTTGCCTTGTAGTTAATAGATGTTCTTAAAAAAAAAGTGGGACCACAGATTGAATCTGCGGACTCCGGTCTAAGACCGCAGACTGGTTGTGCGGTTTCCATTAAATGAGGCTGCAGATTGGCTGTGCGGCCTGGTTAAATATAGAATTCCCTCAAAACGGAGGTGTTTTGGTTTTTTTTTAGGGATAATTTCCTGTGTACTCATATGAAACTTTAAAATAGTATTTCGGTTCAATATGTGACAGTAAATTTGTTTAATTTGTGTAAGATTTTGTTTTATGTTTCAATTTTTTTATCAAGATCAATAAAATAATATAATGTATAATTATTTGATACTTATGTATTTCGTGGTTGATACTAGGTATAAAACTGTAAACGAAAATTTTACTAGTTTTAAACCGTTACATGAATACATATTTTGTGGTAATTTTCATAAGCAAATAAGAAAGGCAACACACCAAATTATTTATTTCGGATCTATTCAATAGTTATCTTGCATTAACATAATTAATTTCAAGTCATATATACAGAAATAGATTTGGCATCAAGGGATATTTTCAAGATTTTTTCATCCAAAAAAAAACATTACGCTTCCACCATCTATAGTAACAATATATACGATAAATTCACGAATAATTTACATTTTATTTGTTTTTTTGATGTTTTCAAACCGAACTCCGAATAAAATATAAAAAAAATATATAATACATTTTATTCGTGAATAAAACACAAGTCACGAATTATTTGCAAGAAAAACGTGAAAGAATGCGGATTTTTTTTGCTTCCTTATTGTACCAAATCATTCCTGAATTATACCGAATTACGAATTTTTGACTCTGTCGAATCGAACCCGAACTATTCATTTGTCACTGTGCTTCCACCCTTTGGCTGACTCGCTATGTCGTGGTTATTTCAGCTCTATTTCATAAAATCAGAGGTAGTTTGATGTACATTAGATTGAATTCGGTTTTACATTAAATTTAAACTATCTAATCAACATTAAAATTCACATTGATAACTTCAAGATACATGTGAATCAAGTATACATAAATTTTGATGCGAATTAAACTATCAAACATTGAACCCTCTCCACTCTCCATTTCATTGCCAATATACAAGTTATGTCATTTTCATTAGTAGATCTAAAAACTAGAGTCATATTTGATTGTAGAGTAAACGATAAAGTAAACCTTTTACTTCATTTTAATTGATCTCGTGATTAAAGTAATATCTATTTCACAATTTTCTTTTTCTTCATTAACTCTTTTTTTTTTTGAAAATATTTGCAGAAGCTGCGAAGTCGTGAGGGGAATCAAACTCTCGATCTTTGAGTACAACAATTCTAGGATTTTTTTCTAAGAACCGAATCGTCTACTCCCCTGGGGGCAGGAAATTCCTGCCCCCAGAGTCATTGCAGAGTGGGCCCCCATTTAACCCTAAACCCAAAACCATTTTAACCCCAAACCCTTTAATAGTAACCGGGCCCACCCCGCAGTGACTCTGGGGGCAGGAATTTCCTGCACCTCAGGGGACAGGAGATCTGATTCTTTTTTTCTAACCAATTGTGCTACCTCCCCTTTCTTCATTAACTAAATATAATATCTTTAATTAATTTAATCCAGAGTAATTTTATTTGACAACTAAATATGAAGTACAAGATTTTCTTTTGCAAGGGAGTATTTTTGGACATTTATTATCAATTGTAAAAGCTATTAGTTCTATTAATGGAACATTTTCACTACGAAAATGTAAAACAAAAATAAATAATATCATCCGCTTAATTAGAAACAACGAAATAATGTTGTCATGAATTTTGAAGAAAACAACTCTAAAATCAGCATTATAATTCATAAAGTTTTAAAACGTTAATATTAAAATTAATATTTGTTTACATAATAAATTTTGAGTTTTATAAAATAAATTTCTAACAAAAATATATTTAAGATGTAATATAATTTTTAAAATAATCATTTCTTATTGACTTATTCTACGATTAATCATATTAGGTACTATGAGATATATATTACATTTTAAAAATATTTATTAATGTCTTAATTTTTTTTTAATGCGAAATATTTGTTTTGGAAGCCATAGAAAAATATATCTTCCTTCCGGAACCGAATATCCTGTCCTCGTGTGAACAGAAAATTTACATCTCTAAAATCACTAGCGCATGAGTTTGAAATGAATTTTGAAGCAAAATTATATTTAATATTTAAATGTTGAAATCTATATCAAATCCACGTGTCAGTTACTTTAGAAGTAGAAATTTACTGCTCACATCAGAGCAAATGATCTGGTTCCCTCACTTCCTGTGTTCTCATTTCCCAGTTAGGTAAATTGGGATATATAATTCGATTTTTCTCGAATTAGGAAAATTGGGGTTACTGCCGGATTTAGTTGGATCTCAATATGAATAGAACAGAGACAAAATTGAGATCCGTTAAATGGAACAAAACTTGAGCTTAAATTAATTATTGCTTAATGTACAGTTACAAAATCAATAAAACTATACTGCCATCTCTACTTTCCTACTAATAATCCCAATCAAATAAACTTAATTAGGACCCCAGCAGCTCAAATACATAACCGTCCTTAATGACTCCTCTGATTTCTTCGCCTTCTCTTCCAAACCGACACCTGAAGAAACCTTTCTAACTTGAGACAAGGCTCCCATGTTTTGCTTCACTCTGCTTTGCATAGATCTCAATGCATAGTTCCACCGGCAAAGCCCGGCCTGATCCTTCAGAGCTTCTACTGCACTGACGCTCGCTGCTACAACGAATGAAACTCTCCCTGTAGGTGCCATCTGAATTATCCTGCTACTTTGTCTGATTTTTGACAGCTGATTGATTTTTAATTTCGATCGTAGGTAGGTTTGTGGTTTGTGGTTTGTGGTTTGTGGTTTGTGGTTTGAGCGGAATAAGGATGACTTGTATTTATATAGATTGGAGGTGTTTGTGCTGCACTTCACAATCACTGAGATGAAGTGATGGGAGGAGAAGTAGACGCTGGTATTGAGAATTCCATGTCCTAGAAACTAGGGGCTGTTTTATTTCTTTATTTTCCTACAAAAATGGAGGACCAAGTATCATATCGTCACATGTATGAAATGGCGGTGTGCAATTTTTAATAGTCCTTTCTAACGACGTGTGGATAAGATTATAAGAAGATGATGTAGTGAATAATTTAAGTTTCTGTGGTAGACTGGTAGCGGCGTAGCGCTACTATTACAAGTGTTTTAAAATACAGTTTTGTTCATGCATGCGGAAGGCCACTGCATACCGCATATACGGTATGCGGACGCATATGTGAATTTTCATGCGGATTTATATATCCGGATTTTAAAATAAAAATTCACGCATATATATATATATATATATATATATATATATATATAGAGAGAGAGAGAGAGAGAGAGAGAGAGAGAATGGCTAAGCTCAAATCGTTTGTTCCTGGGCTCAGGAACAAACGACTGGGTTCTCCAATTTTCGAAGTTCAAACGGCCGATCCAAACCGTTAGATGTTTAATCTATATTAAAATGTGCTTGGAGACAAAATTTCATATTTTTTTTGGAATTTTTTTACTATTTATTAAGAGGGTTCGAAAGTCGCTGTTTTTTTATGGTGTAGAATTTTAATAAAAACAACAACTTTCAAACCCTCTTAATAAATAGTAAAAAAATTCCAAAAAATATGAAATTTTGTCTCCAAGCACATTTTAATATAGATTAAACATCTAACGGTTTGGATCGGCCATTTGAACTTCGGAAATCAGATAACTGAATCGTTTGTTCCTGAGCCCAGGAACAAACGATTTGAGCTTAGCCACTCTCTCTCTCTCTCTCTCTATATATATATATATATATATTCATATAGATATACATAACCAACAATAGTTTTTTGACTTTTTTCACATAAATTTTAATTAAAATACAATCAAATTATCAAAACCGCATGCAAGGACTGCATGGCCGCATATTCGGACCGCATGGCCGCATTTTTAATTCGCATATGCACTTTTTTATTCCGCATGACCGCATATTCGGACCGCATATGCGGCCGCATGGTCAAAACCGCATGGAAAAACCGCATGGGTGTTCTGAGCACGGCTGCCTACCGCATACGCATATGCGGCCCATGCGGCCGCATTTTAAAACACTGACTAGTACAAAGTACAAACTCATTTATTTTTGATTTTTTTTATAAATCATAAATAATAAAATTAAATTTAGGGAACCAATATGATTCCTTTTTTTTTTTTGAAAGACCATAAGGATCGAACGGCCCATTCGGTCTTTAAAATTGCTTTTTTCCCAGACTAAATGGGTCATTCAGTCTCACCTTTTTTTTTCAGTTTTTTCAATTTCTCGTGTGGCCGATGGTGTAACTGGGAAAATTATACATTATGCATTTCTCGTGTGGTCGATGTTGTGAGCAATTATTTTCCTTTACTTTTCAGAAATTTTTTTTTTGTACAAATATATTAAATATTTTGTCGGGAGGATAAATTATACATTATGCATTTCTAAAAATAATTATACATTTCCTTTTCTATCTTTCTGATTCCTCACAAAAAGAAATTATACATTTATAAAAATAAAAAATTCTGACTACAGCAACCCACATCAACTTAAAATTTTAAATTAGTTTCCTTTCTTTTTGATAGTATTTCTAATGTATATTTCAAGATTTAAATTACTATAAACCTGTACCACACAAAAGAGAGTATAGAAATTGTAACAGAAGAACTGATAACTGTAAAAAAAAATATGGGAGACCTAACGCGAGAAAAAAATGCCATTGATGGGATTGATAGGATCTTCTGTGGCCGCAGTTGTGAAGCAGTAGAAAGCTGAAAAAAAAGGTGAGACCGAATGGCCCATTCGGTCCGAGAAAAATGCAATTTTAGAGACTGAATGGACCGTTCGGTCCTTATGGTTTTTCAAAAAAAAAAAAATTATATTGATTTCCTAAATTTGACTTAATTATTTAGACTTTATAAATTTTTTTTTTATTTTCTTTTGTTGATTTGTTGGGGCCACCTACTCGGCGTAGCGCTACAAAAGTAACAAAACAAACAGCCCCTAGTGGCCGGTATCAGGGGCACTGAATTTCTAAAACCGGTATCACTGGCAACACCTCAATTCCCAAAACCACTCTCTCACTTTTCCATCGTACTATAGTACAGATAGGAGGGTTCAAGTGCCTTCATTTTTTGTATTTTTATTATGATTTTATTTTTTTTAAATTTTAATAACTCAAAATTTAAAACTTAAATTTTAAAATAAAACTGTTAGATTTGATATATGTTATTTTCTTTATGTTATCATAAAAAATTATCACATTTCAATTTTGTTTTTATGTGAATCAGTAAGTTCAAAAATCAACGTCTAGAAATCATCCAAATTAGTGTATTTTTTATAAGCTCTTGATGACAATCAAAATAAAATTGAAATATCAAAATAAAATTGAAATATCATAATTTTTATAAGCTTTTGAATTATTAAAGTTTTTAAAAATGAAGAAATGGTGGAGGCATAAAAAATGGAGGCATTTGAACCTTCCTCTTGTACAAATTAGGAGTGCAAATGGATCAGATAGTGGTAAAAGTTTTTATTTTGCAGATGCGGATACAGATCAGATAGATATGGATATTCTTAGACGTATACATAAATATTTTAATAATATATATTAAACCATATGGCATATATTTACTATTTGAATACAAATAATTAAAATTGAAAACCACATTCGTATTCATATCTGCGTGGATATTCAGATATCGGATATCCGTATCAAAATTTTGAATACGGATCCGAATACGATTGGCTATTATCTGATATGTTTGCTCCCATAGTACAAATACTTCCAAAAAAAGGTTAACAAATTAAGCACCTTAAATAAATAAAAAAATCATGCTTTCAAAATTTAAGAATAAAAATTATAATTGATTGATACTTAAACATCATGTGTGCAATTTAATCAAAAATAATTTTTAAAAAAGGTTATTTTTGTTTTCTTATTTCTAAATAATAAGTGACACAAAATGTTGTGTAGAACTAGGATGTTCTTAAGATATTAAGTCCTTTGATGAGTTTAACTTCAAACCGCAAAACCAATCTATTTCACGAGTGATACGTTCGCATGTGAAATTTATAAATTTTTGAATTAATTTAATACAAATTGAAGGGTAAAATACTAAAATATAATGAAAAATAGAAGTATTAAAATTAATTTATAAACTTTTTTTTGACCTCTTGATTTCATAATAAATTACATTGAAAATTAATAATTTTGAAATGTAAACAAATGACTCATGAAATAAATCTGTTTTAACAGTTGAATTTGTCATTTGAGATCAGTCCGATATATTTTGAAATTAAATTCACAAAAATGTAGCGAGAACACCCTAATTATGCTCATATATTATGCCTTCTTCGTAAATTTGTTTTGTTTAAGCAATAATACCTTCCTTATTCGCTTGTCAATTTCTTTTTTTTTTTTTAAATATATTTTCCCTATTCACGGTCCATTTTTTCTCACTATTTAATAAAAAAAAAATTGAATCAACTTTGCAATAAACTTGTTGATTGCCGTGACCTCTAGTAACTCTTTCCTTAACACTGTCCAGACCTTAACTTCCGAAACAACAAATCTCATGTCACAAGGTGGACCACTTGCCTGAGAAAATAAAAAAAGATAAAAAGAAAAGAAAGCAAAACAGCCCCTAGTATATGGGATAAGGACATGGAATTTCCAATACCAGTGTCCAGCTTTCTTTTTCAATCCATCCATCCATCCATCCCATCTTTATAAATCCACATCACACTTTCTCTTTCTTCTTCAAACAACTACCAAACCTCAACAAAACTAGAAATCAATTACACGAAAATAAGAAAAAGTAGCAGGATAATTCAGATGGCATCCAAAGGGAGAGTTTCATTCGTTGTAGCAACGAGCATCAGTGCAGTAGAAGCTTTGAAGGATCAGGCCGGGCTTTGCCGGTGGAACTATGCCTTGAGATCTATACAAAGCAGAGTGAAACAAAACATGGGAGCCTTGTCTCAAGTTAGAAAGGTTTCTTCAGGTGTCGGCTTGGAAGAGAAGGCTAAAAAATCAGAGGAGTCATTAAGGACAGTTATGTATTTGAGCTGCTGGGGTCCTAATTAATTCCTAATTGAGTTTATTTGATTAGAATTAGGAAGAAAGTAGAGATGGAACTTGGAAGTATAGTTTCATTAACTTTGTAATTGTACATTTATGCAATAATTATTTAAGCTCAGATTTTGGTTCCATTTTATGGATATCAGTTTTTCTTTTTCTAAATTCCACCTAATGAAAATAACAAGTATCAGCAATGCAAAATACAACAGAACATGTTGCAATGATATCAGTCAATATCAACAAACAAATTTCATAGATGTTTTAATTTAGCAATTAATCAAGTGAAGATATCAGTGAATCTAGTATTGATTTAAATAGCTGGTGATGAATCGTCACATTGGTCAGAGGAAGACCGCAAAGGAACGAATGCTGGAAGCCAAAAAGGTTTAAACTTTAGAGCAATGATTTCATCCTCCGTTCTAGTTCCCTAACAGCCCCTGCTCCTTAAGGCCTTAACTACTTATGGTAACTATCTTTCTATTCTAGTTATTCTTTCTAACTGTTTTGACTCCTCTCTCTTGGTAGCAAAAAACTGAAATTCGTGCTCTTTACGGCCTCCGCCTCTTCACAGCCTTCACAGCCTTCACAGCCTCCGCTTCTTCTCTTTCTCGGCGTGGTGCACCGTCGAGATCCGACAAGGAGAGCGTGGTGCACTGCCGAGATCTAACAGGGAGAGCGTGGTGCACAATCGGAGGGGGTCCATGCTAGTCCAGAGAAGGTTGTCAGAGTGCAACATATGAATACTTCATTAGTTAAATATGAATGATCACTAGTTAGATATGCATTACATTAATTAGTTATAAATACTTCATTAGTTAGATATAAATACTTCATTAGTTAGAAATGAACACAATATACTTACTATAAAAAAAATTACTTTTTAAGTGAATTAAATAGGTATTTTGAAAGATGTGTCTGATTTTGAATTGTATAAATTATTTCGTACATGTATGAATACTTCGTAATCTTTAGTATGAATATTGTTAGTGTCAGGTGTGAATACTTCCTGTAATATTAGGTTGTTGGATATAAATACTTATATATATGAATACTTCATGTTGGCAATAATGAATACTTAATTAGTTAGATATAAATATATAGATTCGCTGTAGTAGTCTCTAATATTGACAAATGTCGCTTTCAGATGGTTGCGATCCCCAATTCAGGTTGTCAGACGTTGTCAGCGGTCCCCTGGCCGTTACTGGTCCCCAATATTAATGGTCTCCTCCAGTTTATGTTTACACATGACAAATATTATAGATAATAAGTATGAATACTTTAAATTCATAGGTATGAATACTATACGTTTTGACGATGAATAAAATCGTGTTAACCCTGCTCATTGGCGGTAGTTACTACGTTCGCGTCAGTTAGTGGTTCCTTGTTGCACTTTTTTTTTGTCTTTTAGCGCGGCGGACAGATAGGAGATTGAATGGGAGTGCTGTTAGTCATTCTCTAAACTTTAAATACCACCATCTCTAGAGAAAAATTAAGAAAAGAAAAAGGAAATACATTTTTAACAAACAATAAATCTCCTTTAATTACATTTTTAAACCATGGTGAATTGATACAATTTATATAATTTACACGCTTTCGAGCTGCTATTATATTTGTAAAGTGGTGTGTGTTTGTGTGTGTATTTATATATTTTTGTTTTACTTCACGTTTATATTTCTATTTTTAAAGTCTAAACAACGAATTCGAACCGCTAAATATGATTCCCATATATAAATGTGTTTAGAGATTAAATTTTATTATTTTTTTAGATGGGTAGAAAATTATTATTTTTGAATGGATTATAGACCATTAAAAACGGTAATTTAAACAAAATTCACAACAAATAGTAATATATTTTCCAAAAATATAAAATTTTATCTCCTAACACATTTCAATATGTAGATCATGTTGAGCGGCTTAGATCAATCTTTTGAATTTTTAAAATGATAGCGAAGTAAAACAAGATTCTTATTTCACAAAACTATATGTATATATTCTCCAGAGGTAAGCATTTAACTGAATTTGATCAAGAATGTTTGAATTAACACAATTAATTATCTAAATCAGAATTGTTAGAGCATATATGTGAGTTTCTGTTAATTTTTTATACTTGTATTGAGACAAATTGATTAGAAGTTCCAATGGGATAAGTAATAAATATTTTACCTCATCTAAATAAATATTTACAATTGAAAATATCCAAGCAGAAAAAAAAATCCGAACACTTTTTTGTGCCTATTTTTTTAGCTAATTCACAAATTTTGGCCAACATTGATTTGATCAAAATTTCCTATTTAGTGAAGAGTTAGGTTAATATGACATTGGTGTTATTTCAAACTAAATAACACCACATTCTAAACCGTTAGATCTGCTTTAATATTCGTACAATCTGCTTTTACTGTTCAAGCACTTTATTTTGTACGAATATTAAAGCAGATCTAACGGTTTATGATGTGGTGTTATTTAGTTTGAAATAACACCAATGTCATATTAGCCTAACTCTTTAGTGAATTATCTATGCACATGTCATATATATATTTTAAAATTATTGTATTTATAGAGATTGTAAGTGTTTGTGCTGCACTTCACAATCACAGTTCACAGAGATGAAGTGATGGGTGGAAAAGTAGACGCTGGTATTGAGAATTCCATGTCCTAGAAACTAGGGGCTGTTTTATTCGTTTATTTTCCAACAAAAATGGAGAGCATCACATGTTTCAAAGCGATTGGTGTGCAATTTTTAATGGTCCTTTCTAATGACGTGTGTATAAGAACAAGATGTGATGAATAGACTGGTAGCGGCGTATAGCTACTATTACAAACTCATTTATTTTCTTTTGTTGATTTGTTGGGGCCACCTACTCGGCGTAGCGCTACAAAACAAACAGCCTCCAGTGGCCAGTGGCCGGTATCAGGGGGCACTGAATTTCTGAAACCGGCACTGGCAGCACCTCAAATTCCCAAAACCAGAGTCTCACTTTCCCATCATGCTACTGTACAAAATTAATGTGGTACAAAACTCATAAATATATTATTTTTTTTATAATATATATTAAACTATATGATATATCTATAATTTAGATACAAATAATTAAAATTCAAAATTACATCCGTATCTGTATCCGCATAGATATTCGGATATCAGATATCCATATTAAATTTTTGAATACGGATCCAAATACAGTCGGATTTTATCCGATTGGTTTGCACCCATAGTACAAATACTTCCAAAAAAAAAATTGAACCAACTTTGCAATAAAATTGTTGATTGCCGTGAACTCTAGTAACTCTTTCCTTAGCACTGTCCAGACTTCAACTTCCGAAACAACAAATCTCATGTCACAAGGCGGCCACTTGCCTGTGAAAATAAAAAAGAAGATAAAAAGAAAAAGAAAAAAGCAAAACAGCCCCTAGTATATGGGATAAGGACATGGAATTTCCAATACCAGTGTCCACTTTTCTTTTTCAATCAATCCATCCATCCATCCCATCTTTATAAATCCACATCACACGTACTCTTTCTTCTTCAAACAACTACCAAACCTCAACAAAACTAGAAATCAATTACACGAAAATAAGAGAAAGTAGCAGGATAATTCAGATGGCATCTAAAGGGAGAGTTTCATTCGTTGTAGCAGCGAGCATCAGTGCAGTAGAAGCTTTGAAGGATCAGGCCGGGCTTTGCCGGTGGAACTATGCGTTGAGATCTATACAAAGCAGAGTGAAGCAAAACATGGGAGCCTTGTCTCAAGTCAGAAAGGTTTCTTCAGAAATCGGTTTGAAAGAGAAGGCGAAGAAATCAGAGGAGTCATTAAGGACAGTTATGTATTTGAGCTCCTGGGGTCCTAATTCCTAATTGAGTTTATTTGATTAGAATTAGGAAGAAAGTAGAGATGGAAGTATAGTTTCATTAACTTTGTACTGTACATTTATGCCATAATTATTTAAGCTCAGATTTTGGTTCCATTTCACCGATATCAATTTTTCTTTTTCTAATCTCCACCTAATGAAAATAATAAGTATCAGCAATGCAAAATACAAAAGAACATGTTGCAGTGATACAAGTAAAATGTGAGTCAAACATTTAAAGTAATCCTTAATAAAAATTGTTTCAAAGTAATTTGCTTGTAACATGCGATGGCTCATGCCTATGCAAGTATAATTAAGAATCAGATGTGATAATTGTTATAATCAATCAAGCAGAATTCTGCTTCCGGATAGATCAGAACAAAATTTATATCATATAGTGCATATAAAACCCAAGTTAAATAGAATAACAAGCATAACAGTCAATATCAACAATTCTGGATCAAGTTTTTTTTTTATATAATTTACATGCTTTCGAGCTGCTATTATATTTGTAAAGTGGTGTGTGTGAATTAACACAATTAATTATGATGTGCATGTAATCAGAATTTAA
Organism: Carex rostrata; assembly: GCF_964058835.1. NCBI lineage: Eukaryota > Viridiplantae > Streptophyta > Magnoliopsida > Poales > Cyperaceae > Carex > Carex rostrata. Next base: position 3,316,049 of record NC_135931.1, on the reverse strand, counting down.
CTGAACTTGATCCAGAATGTTTGAATTAACACAATTAATTATCATGTACATGTAAATCAGAATTGTTAAGAGCATACATGTGATGAGTTTCTGTTAATTTTTTGTATTGAGACAAATTGATTAGAAGTTTCAACTGGGATAAGTAATAATTTTTTTACCTAATCTAAATAAATATTTACAATTGAAAATATCCAAGCAGAAAAAAAAGTCCAAACACTTTTTTGTGCCTAATTTTTAGCTAATTCACAAATTTTGGCCAACATTGATTTGATCAAAATTTCTATATAGTGAAATGCATCTAAATAATATTTGTGCACAAGTCCATATCATTTTTTTGTGTGTAAATTATTGTTAGATCTTCAATTTTAAGTAAAAAAAAAAATGAGAGACATCAAATTGAGCCAAAACTTCAAATTTTGCACAGCACACTGTACACATTCAGAAAAAAAAAAAAAAATACACTGAATCCTAAATCTCAATGAAATGAACTTAATTAGGACCCCAGCAGCTCAAATACATAACCGTTCTGAGCGACTCCTCTGATTTCTTCGCCTTCTCTTCCAAACCGACACCTGAAGAAACCTTTCTAACTTGAGACAAGGCTCCCATGTTTAGATTCATTCTGTTTTGCATAGATCTCAACGCATAGTTCCACCGGCAAAGCCCGGCCTGATCCTTTAGAGCTTCCACTGCACCGACGCTCGCTGCTACAATCAGAGATACTCTCCCTGTAGGTGCCATCTGAATCCTGCTACTTCTTCTGATTTATGCTAATTGATTTCTTTTTTAGTTTTGTTGTGGTTTCGTAGTTTTTGTTGTTGTGGTTTCGTAGTTGTTGGAAGAGGAAAAGGATAGTGTGTATTTATAGATGTAGAAGGGCACCCACCCAACGGAGAAATTGAGGTACTTCACAGAGGAGTTCAGAGATATGAAAAGGAAAACTGGCCAATGGTTTTGAGAATTCCATGTCCTGTATACTAGGGCCTGTTTTGTTTGTTTGTTTTCCGGCCTAAATGGAGGACATAACATCACATCATCAAAGGGATAGCATTATACTGGCGTCTGGCGGTATGCCACTTTCAAAGGAATCCGTATCACCATAGCTACCTGAGGTGCAAGTGAAAGATCTGGACCGTTATTTTAACTTGGCACAAACCTCAAAACAGAACCCCTACAGTTAAAATGGAACCGGATTGAGTTGATATTAGATGAAATTAATCTAGACCGTTCGTTTCTTTAAATTGTACCTCCAGTACTTGGGGTGACACAGACTCCTTTCAAAGGTCCTTAAGTGTAAATTTTGCTGACAGTCATTAAACCGGGTCCTTAATTATGACGTGGGGATAAGAACATGGATGTAATGATTAATGGATAATATAAATTTCCCTTACAATTTTCTTATAAAGTAATTAATAATGAGGCTAGTGGGCCCTGAACTCGTGACAAGTAACAAGAACGCAACAAGTGAGGAATAACTAAAATATTGCTGCCAGCCTAATATAATTAAGTTTGCTGTGGAGAAAATCAATCCTTGTACAACTTAAATATTGCTGGAGGTTTTGGACCGGATCGGGAGATTTTGAACCGGACCGAATCAAACCGTTTGCATAACGCTAGCTCCGTCACTGCCTCCATCCATAGTTCATTACATCTTTTCCTCACATTGTCCAGACTAGGGCTGGCAAAAAAATTCGTAGTTCATGATTCGATTCGGGTTTGATTCGAGTTTAATTCGATTCGAAATGGGTTCGAATTGAAACGAACCAAATCAGGTTTGGTTCGAAATTAATTCAAACCAAACTCAAACCTAGCCTGGTTCGATCGAAATGGGTTCGGTTACTTTTATAGTTCGAATCTCATAATAACATCGGCCGTCCATTTACCTGATGAAATTAAAATTCAAGATAGAGAGTTATAATTTAATTTAGCCGACACTCCCTCACTCTCAAATCTCAATAACCTAGTTCTCTCTCCACCTCTCCCTAACTCACTCTCCCTCTAGCTCTAAAATCTAGCCGATGCTCTCGGCGACTGGCTGTCTCTCCGGCTGTCACTCCTCTCTCCGGCCTAGATGACTGTCTCTCCTCTCTCTTCGGTCGTCTCTCATAGTTCATACCAGGAAAGCCGTCTCTGATGTATTTTTTCATGAACAATTTTTTAATTTAAAAACACTAATTTCACAATTTTTCACCTTAAAAACACTTATTCAAAAAATGTATAGTTCGCAATTACTTCGATTCGAAATGGGTTTGGTTCAAAATAAATCAAACCAGATTCAGTTTGAAATTAATTCAAACCAAACTCAAACCTATGATAAATTCAGTTCGGTTCGATTCGTTGCCACCCCTAGTCCAGACTCCGGATCTCATATCACTTTTGGAAAACGACAAATCTCATGTCACTATTCTTGAACGGTCCGATGTGGTCCACATTGCATTAATTTGCCAGGGAAGATAAAAAAGAAACGAAAAAGAAAAGAAAGCAAAACAGCCCCTAGTATATGGGACATGGACATGGAATTCCCAAAACCAGTGTCCAGTTTCATTCCCCTCCCTTCTCTATAAATGCACATCAGACTTTCTTCTTCAAAAAACAACCAATCCTCAACAAAACTAGAAATCAATTGCACGAAAATCAGAGATAATCGGGACTCAAATGGCATCTAAAGGGAGAGTTTCATTCGTTGTAGCAGCGAGCATCAGTGCAGTAGAAGCTTTGAAGGATCAGGCCGGGCTTTGCCGGTGGAACTATGCGTTGAGATCTATACAAAGCAGAGTGAAGCAAAACATGGGAGCCTTGTCTCAAGTCAGAAAGGTTTCTTCAGAAATCGGTTTGAAAGAGAAGGCGAAGAAATCAGAGGAGTCATTAAGGACAGTTATGTATTTGAGCTGCTGGGGTCCTAATTCCTAATTGAGTTTATTTGATTAGAATTAGGAAGAAAGTAGAGATGGAACTATAGTTTCATTAACTTTGTAATTGTACATTTATGCAATAATTATTTAAGCTCAGATTTTGGTTCCATTTTATGGATATCAGTTTTTCTTTTTCTAAATTCCACCTAATGAAAATAATAAGTATCAGCAATGCAAAATACAACAGAACATGATGTTGCAATGATATGAGTCAATATATATCAACAAACAAATTTAATAGATGTTTTAATTTAGCAATTAATCAAGTGCAGATATCAGCGAATCTAGTATTGATTTAAATAGCTGGTGATGAATCGTCACATCGGTCAGAGGAAGACCGCAAAGGAACGAATGCTGGAAGCCAACAAGGTTTAAACTATAAATATCGGAAATAAATTTCCTGCGATCTGAATTTTGAGAAGTAATTATGAAATTCCTCAAATTCAGGCGTTTAACTTTTTATGTGCATGCATCTCTAAACAACTATTCTGTGTACGCATCTCGACTCGAAATAAATCAACAGTTGGATCTGAAAAAACAATAACTGTTCTGAAAAAACAAGAATTGAAGGTAACTGTTCAAATACATTTTTAACAAACAGTAAATCTCCTTTAATTACATTTTTAAACCATGGTTGATGCAATTTATATAATTTACATCCTTTCGAGCTTCTATTAATTATATTTGTAAAGTGGGGTGTGTGAATTAACACAATTAATTATCATGTGCATGTTAATTAATCAGAATTGTTAGAGCATATATGTGAGTTTATGTTAATTTTTAATACTTGTATTGAGACAAATTGATTAGAAGTTCCAATTGGGATAAGTAATAAATATTGTATCAAATCTAAATAAATATTTACAATTGAAAATATCCAAGCAGAAAAAAAAATCCGACCACTTTTTTGTACTTATTTTTTTGGCTAATTCACAAATTTATGCATACATTGATTTGATCAAAATTTCCTATTTAGTGAAATGCATCTAAATAATATTTGTGCACAAGTCCATGTCTTTTTTTTTTGTGTAATTTATTGTTAGATCATAAATTTTAAGTAAAAAAAAAATGAGAAAGATTAAATTGAGCCAAAACTTCAAAATTTGCACAGCACTGTACACATTCAGAATTTACAAAAAAAAAAAACACACTATATCATCTTCGTAATCCTCTTGAATCCTAAATCTCAATGAATAAACTTAATTAGGACCCCAGCAGCTCAAATACATAACCGTTCTGAGCGACTCCTCTGATCTCTTCGCTTTCTCATTCAAATTGACTCCTGAAGAAACCTTTCTAACTTGAGGCAAGGCTCCCATGTTTTGCTTCATTCTGCTTTGCATAGATCTCAACGCATAGTTCCACCGGCAAAGTCCGGCCTGATCCTTCAGAGCTTCCACTGCACCAACGCTCGCTGCTACAACGAATGAAACTCTCCCTGTAGGTGCCATCTGAATTAATCCTGCTACTTTCTCTGATTTTTGACAGTTGATTGATTGTTAATTTCGATCGGAGGTAGGTTTGTGGTTTGAGCGGAAGAAGGATGACTTGTATTTATAGAGATTGGAGGTGTTTGTGCTGCACTTCACAATCACTGAGATCAAGTGATGGGAAGAGAAGTAGACGCTGGTATTGAGAATTCCATGTCCTTGAAACTAGGGGCTGTTTTATTTGTTTATTTTCCTACAAAAATGGAGGACCGAGCATCATATCATATCGTCACGTATGAAATTCGTATCCTCTGAGATATCTCAAACTTTGCGTGACTTTATGAAAGATCCCAACCGTTTAAATACGCTCTGCACGAATCTCAAAGCACACATAATACTAACCTACATTACCCCGAATAGGCACCGGACACGTCGGTCACGCAATGACGTGTGGATAAGAACAAGATGTAATGAACCCATCACAACTTCTTTAATTAGATATTTATCCATTCAAAATTGAAAATGAGATATTTTCTCATCTAAACATATTTTACTTATTAATATACCCATTTTTCACTTTTTCACTAAAAAATATAAATTAATATTAATAAAATATTTTAGAGACCATTTTACATCTATCATTCCTTTCCTATATTCTTTTCTTTTTTAATTTCCAACGTGACATTTCTTCACCCCACGCCAGCCCTGTCCCCCTATAGCTCCTCACCAAGAACAAGAACTATTTAATTGGTGATGTCCACCAAAATGTTTTGATTTATTATGATCTTGATTTTCAGCATCTGATAATCCATCATCTTCATCAAATATAACCACATAAATACCATATCATGCATCAATTTAACAGCACCCATGTGGTTTCACTTTGACAATAAAAAAGAACAACGTTTTACATCATAACAGGGAAAACAACACCAGAAGTAGATCTGAAAAGAACAATTGAAAATGGTCACGCAAAATCTTGGAGAAGAAGAAAGGTCACGCTCTGCCAGAAGCTTCTTGGATTCGTGCAAAACAGTAGCAGACCTGATGGAGGAAGTGACTTGGCACTGGAAATTTTATGAACAAAAGGTGCGGGGTGCATCGCATGGAGTTGGGACGGATCACCATACAGTTAACAAGATAGTACAAGAGGAAGAAACACATACTGGTACGGTACCTGGTACATTGACCCGGTACCACCCTCCCTGACAGGGTCAACACTAAGGAGAGGCAAGCTACTTTCTAGAAGATCAATACTCTTAACTATAGATTGCTTTGGCAATATTTTCATTTTATTCCTTCTGATAACTTTAGGTTTTCTAGCAATTTAAACTTTTGTTTTCCAGATTTTACGTTTCACTTATTTAACTTTACAAAAAAAACACAGCTCAAATCTTTTGAGCTGGAACGCTTTGTATTTTATTCAGTTACAAGACTTTTGTAACAGGTATCAATGAATACAATAGGGACTTGACCCTTATTTTACTAAAAAAAAAAGAAATTAAGGTCACGCAAAATCAATCACGCAAGAAGTTTAGGAAAGAATCTATTAGGGGTAAAATTGTCTTTAAGTGTTTTATTAATATTTATATATATTTTTTAGTGGAAAAAGTTGAAAATGGGTATATTAATAAATAGGTTATGTTTAGATGGGTAAATATCTAATTTTTAATTTTGGATGGATAAATATCTATTCAAAGAAGTTGTGATGGGTATATATCCAAATTTCTCTTTTAGGGCGTGTTCGGCCGAATCACTGTTTACGTGGGAAAAAAAAATTCAGTTGAATTTTTTTTTTCCCACGGAAACAGTGTTTTTCAGTTCAATTCCCGTGCCCGTGTCCATTCCCATTTGTCGGCCGAACAGGCCCTAAGTTTCTGTGGTAGACTGGTAGCGGAGACGGAGTGGCGCTACTATTACAAACTCATTTATTTTCTTTTGTTGAAGCGCTACAAAACAAACAGCCCCCAGTGGCCGTTATCGGGGGCAATAGCAGCACCTCAATTCCCAAAACCAGACTCTCACTTTCCTGGAAATAAATTTGCTGTGATTCTCAAGAGAATCACAGGACCAAAATCTGTTATTTTATATACACAAATCTCAAAACAAATGAATGGACAGATTTGAAAAAGCAGCTGCTGTGATTCTCAAGAATCACAGCAGATTTGTTTCCCACTTTCCGATCATACTACTGTACAAACTAGGGGTGCAAACGGATCGAACAGTGGTAAAAACTATATCAGTTTTTATTTTTTTAGATACGGATTGAATATTAAATATTTATAGATATATACATAAATATAAATATGTTTATAATATATATTAAATTATATTATATATATTTGCTATTAAGATACATATAATTAAAATTTAAAATCAGATCCGTATCTGTATTTGCATGGATATTCAGATATCAGATATCCGTATCAAAATTTTGAATATGGATCCGAATATAGTCAGATTATCCGATCTGTTTGCACCCATAGTACAAATACTTCCAAAAAGGATCAACAAATTAAGCACCTTAAATTAAAAAAAAATATCACACTTTCAAAATTTAAGAATAAAAATGATAATTGAATGATACTTCAACATCATCTGTGCAATTTAATCAAAAATAATTGTTAAAAAGGGTTGTTTTGTTTTCTTATTTCTAAAACACAAGTGAGACAAAATGTTCAGTAACTATGTTGGTCTTAAACTCATTAAGTTCTTCGATGGGTTTAACTTCAGACAATAAAATCGATCTACTTTACGAGTGATAACTTCAAATGTGAAATTTATAAGTTTTTGAATTAATATAATACAAGTTGAAGGGTAAAATAATAATGAAAAATAAAGGTATTAAAATTAATTTATAAACTTTTTTTTTCACCCCTTGACTTAATATAAGTTACATTGAAAATTGATAATTTTGAAATGTAAACGAATCACTCATGAAATAGATCGGTTTTAACGATTAAATTTATCATGTGAGATCATTCTGATATATTTTGAAATGAAGCTAAAAAAAAAGTAACGAGCTTAAGAACACACTAATTCTACTCATATATTATACCTCGGTATATTTGTTTAAGCAATAATTCGTCACATCGGTCAGAGGAAGACCGCAAAGGAATGAATGTTTGAAGCAAAAGGTTTAAACTTTAAATACCACCATCTCCAGAGAAAAATTAAGAAAAAAAAATTACATTTTTAACGAACAGTAAATATCCTTTAATTACATTTTTAAACCATGTTTGATACAATTTATATAATTTACATGCTTTCGAGCTGCTATTATATTTGTAAAGTGATGTGATGTGATATGTTCTTGTTTTATTTCATGCTTATATTTTCGTTTTCAAAGTCTAAACAACAATTTCAAACCGTTAAATATGATGTTCATTTAGAAATGTGATTAGAGAACAAATTTTACAATTTTTTTAGATTTTTTATTATTTTTTTAGATGGGTTGAAAATTGCTATTTTTGGATGGATCATGGACCATAAAAAAAGTAATTTAAACAAAATTCTAAACAAATAGTAATATATTTTTAAAAAATGTAAAATTTGATCTCCTAACACATTTCAATATGTAGATTATGTTGAGCGGCTCAGATCAATTTTTCAAAATTTTAAAAGTACAAAATATGAGTGTGAAGTAAAATAAGACTTTTACTTCGCAACTCATCATAGCCCAACTATATGTATATATTCTCCAGACGTAAGCATTTAACTGAATTTGATCAATAATGTTTGAATTAACACAATTAATTATCTAAATCAGAATTGTTAGAGCATATGTGTGAGTTTCTGTTAATTTTTTATACTTGTATTGAGACAAATTGATTAGAAGTTTCAATTGGGATAAGTAATAAATATTTTACCACATCTAAATAAATATTTACAATTGAAAATATCCAAGAAGAAAAAAAAATCCGAACACTTTTTTGTGCCTATGTTTTAGCTAATTCACAAATTTTGGCCAACATTGATTTGATCAAAATTTCCTATTTAGTGAAATGCATCCAATAATATCTTCTTCTTTTTTTATAAATTATTGTTAGATCTTCAATTTTAAGTAAAAAAAAATGAGAGAGATCAAATTGAGCCAAAACTTCAAAATTTGCACAGCCCACTGTACACATTCAGAACGAAAAAAAAATACACTAAATCCTAAATCTCAATGAAATAAACTTAATTAGGACCCCAGCAGCTCAAATACATAATCGTTTTGAGCAACTCGTTTGATCTCTTGGCCTTCTCTTCCAATCCGACACCTGAATAAATCTTTCTAACTTGAGACAAGGCTCCCATGTTTTGCTTCATTCCATAGTTCCACTGACAAAGCCTGGCCTGATCCTTCAGAGCTTCCACTGCACCAACGCTCGCTGTTACAATCAGAGATACTCTCCCTGTAGGTGCCATTTGAATCCTGCTACTTCTGATTTATGCTAATTGATTTCTTTTTAATTTTATCTAGTAGTTAGGAATTATTTAAGAATAATATTATAGATCTTAGGTTATAGGAGTAGAAATTTGAAGTCAAGAATGTAAATTTAGAACTTTGATTATTACAATTGATGGTTTAGGTAGAATATAGTTAATATTAGTATTAGTTTTATCACTATCACTATTACTTTCCTTTTCACTTTTATTTTATTATTTTTATTACTACGTCATTACTACTTATCTTTATTTTATGATTGTGATTGGGTTTCATTTTTAGCTTACTCCAACTTATTTGGGACTAAAGGCTTGGTTGTTATTGTTGATTTCTTTTTAATTTTGTTGTTTTTGTTGTTTTTGTTGTTGTGGTTTCGTAGTTTTTATTTTTATTTATTTTTGTTGAAAACCCGTATGCAGTTTCATTGATATAAAGTAGTTGTTACATAGGATTAAACAAGTGTCTATGAAAAATACACAGCTAAACAAAACAAAAAACGCACATGGGTATGTGTAACCTGTGGACACAAATTGATTAGCATTGCTTGATGAGAGTGATAGAAGTCTAGCGATAGTGTCCTCTGTATATATATCACAGCTGAGAAGGCATTGAATTCAAACAAGACCGAAAACTGAATCAACCGGACTAGGAGAATCACCCATCAGCTGAGATAGCACTGAATCAATTCAAACTGGAAACTAAATCAACCAGCCCATGATAATCACATTGAAATAAAAAGAGAAGCAGAAGATGCAAAAAATAGCCAGAACAAACACATACATTATCATCACAAAAACTGAACATTTATTTTCTAACTTAACATTTATTCAAGTATATATAGGTACCACTCGTTCCACCCACTCTTCCATTATCAAAGAGGGGAAGAAGAGCTGCAAGAAAGATAAGAAAAAGCAAACCACTGATACTGAAGAATAAAATCCCCCAAAGAATGATGCGAAGAGCGATGACCAGATCCACGAAGCAGAATCACCAGCAAAGTAGAATCTGTTAAAGGGAAGCACCAGCTCGAACGATAATAGAACAATGAGCAGTGACCAGATCCATTAGACAGAAATACCGAAATCGATAATTCAATTCACCAAACAGAAGCACTAGCTCAAAAGAATAAAAAGACAGTGTATACGGAGAAAGGAGGGTGGATGGGGGCTGGGGGATTGGCGGAGGGTTTCGCCATGGCTTATTGGCCTTTTCCCTCTTAAGGGGCGCCTTTTCCCTCTTAAGCTGTACTGGGATCACCCATTGTTTCGTTGTGGTTTCGTAGTTGTTGGAAGAAGAAAATAATAGCATGTATTTATAGATGTATAGAAGGACACCTACCCAACGGGGAAATTGGGGCACTTCAGATAGAAGTTCAGTGATATGAAAAGGAAAACTGGCCACTGGTTTTGAGAATTCCATGTCCTATATACTAGGGGCTGTTTTGTTTGTTTGTTTTCCGGCCTAAATGGAGGATAGAATATCACAGGGTAAATTTCGCTGGAGGTCACTAAACTTTGTTATTTGTCACGAATTGGTCACTCAATTTTGATTTGTCCCTTTTGAGTCACTCAACTTTGTTATTTGTCCCAATCAAGTCACTCAACGTTTTCCATCCAAATTTTTAACGGAATATTCCTATTCCGTCCAAAAAATTAACGGAATATACCCATTCCTTCCAAAATTTTAACGGAATTAGCATATTTCATCCAAAAAACTAACGGAATTAGCATATTCCGTTAAAAATTTGGATGGAAAATGTTGAGTGACTTGATTGGGACAAATAACAAAGTTGAGTGACTCAAAAAGGACAAATCAAAGTTGAGTGACCAATTCGTGACAAATAACAAAGTTTAGTGACCTCCAGCGAAATTTACCCAATATCACATCATGAAATGCATCATCAGAGGGATATAATTATGGCGTCTGGCGGTGGGCCACTTTCAAATGTCCTTATTGATGACGTGGGGATAAGAACATGGATGTGATGAATAATATAAGTTTCTGTTAGAATGTTTTTAGAAAGTATATATCAAATGTGTTACGTATATATACTCATATATAGGATCCGGCTAATTTGTTGCTAGCAACATTTTAGCTGGAGGTGCTGCCAGATTTTATTTTTTATTTTTTGATGTTCAAACAACAAATTCAAATCGTTAGATATTTAATTTATATTGTAATATACTTGGAAATCAAATTTTATATTTTTTGAAATTTTTTTACTATTTTTTAAGTTGGTTGGAAAACCGCTGATTTCAGTAAATTTCTGCAGCATTGAAATCAGTAGTTTTCAAACCATTTTAAAATATGGTAACAAATTTTCAAAATATGTAAAATTTGGTCTCCAAGCAAATTATAGTATATATTAAAAATCTAACGGTTTGGATTTGTTGTTTGAACATCACAAAATAAAAAAAAGGCCAGCAGCACCGCTGGCAGAAATGCTGCCGGTAGCAAATTAGCCACAACCCTCATATATATATATATATATATAGAGTTAGGCTGGGGTGCTATGGATAGCATAGAGGCCTCTATGCTACGGCTCAATTTTCGAGTTTTCAAAATCCAAACGGTCGATCCGAACCGTTCATCTTATTCTCCATATTAATATATGCTTGGAGACCAAATTTTACATTTTTCTGAATTTTTTTACTATTTATTAAGTATTTTACAAAATTGTTGATCCAACGGTGGCTGCACAAAACAGTAAAACCGTTGGATTAGCGATTTTCAAAGTGGCTTAATAAATAGTAAAAAAATTCAGAAAAATGTAACATTTGGTCTCCAAGCAGATATTAATATGGAGAATAAGATGAACGGTTCGGATCGACCGTTTGGATTTTGAAAACTCAAATATTGAGCCGTAGCATAGAGGCCTCTATGCTATCCATAGCACCCCAGCCTAACTCTATATATATATATATATATATCTTGAATTAATAAAGAGGCTCGTGGGCTCTGAACATGTGTGAAGTGAAAATAACGCAACAAGTGAGGAATAAGTTAAATATTGCTGCAATGTGTTAGATAATGATTCTTTAATCTTTAAACAAACTGTGGCACGCTAAATAAAAACGAAAAATATATGCGCCGACATGGAGCGAAGAAATTTGAAATTTCCGCAAAATGATTAAACCTATCGATATTTAATTGACACGTGATATATTATGCTATATTTAACACTAAACGACTTTACGAAATATCAAATAGATATATATAGAGAGTGAGGGAGAGAGAGTTTTAATTAATAAAAATGAGTGAGTCTATGTTACTATGCATCTTATGATTTGTTATCGTGCTACGGCTTTATATTTGAGTTTTCAAATCCTAACAGTCGATCCGAACCGTTAATCTTGTACTCCATATTAATATGTGTTTGGAGACCAAATTTTACATTTTTTTTAAAAAAATTTTACTATTTTTTTAGATTTATTGAAAATCACTGTTTTGAATGGTCCAGAATTTTCAGATCAAATGATTTTCTAAATATCTAAAAAAATAGTAAATTTTTTTCAAAAAATGTAAAATTTGGTCTCCAAACACATATTAATATGGAGAACAAGATGAACGGTTTGGATCGATCGTTAGAATTTGAAAACTCGAATATAGAACCGTAGCACGGTAACCACCTGTGATATGCATAGTACCATAGACTCACTCAATAAAAATTATACTTGACAACTACTGTTAAGAGTTTTAAAAAAATAAACAGAGGGAGAGAGAGAGTTGGAGCCCCAACTTTTAGAGGTCTTCATCGATTCAGAACAGTAATTCTCCTTTAATTACATTTTTAAACCATGTTTGATACAATTTATTTAATTTACATGCTTTTGAGTTTCTATTATATTTGTAAAGTGGTGTGTGTGAATTAACACAATTAATTATCATGTGCATGTAAATCACAATTTAACTGAACTTGATCCAAAATGTTTGAATTAACACAATTAATTATCATATGCATGTGCATGTAAATCAGAATTGTTAGAGCATATATGTGAGTTTATGTTAATTTTTTAACTTGTATTGAGAAAAATTGATTAGAAGTTTCAATTGGGGCAAGTAATAAATATTTTACCTAATCTAAATAAATATTTACAATTCAAAATATCCAAGCAGAAAAAAAAATCCGAAGACTTTTTTGTGCCTATTTTTTAGCTAATTCACAAATTTTGGCCAACATTGATTTGATCAAAATTTCCTATTTAGTGAAATGCATCTAAATAATATTTGTGCACAAGTCCATATATATATATATATATATATATATATATATATATTTTTTTTTTTTTTTTGTAAATTATTGTTAGATCTTCAATTTTAAGTAAAAAAAATGAGAGAGATCAAATTGAGCCAAAACTTCAAAATTTGCATAGCACACTGTACACATTCAGAATTAAAAAAAAAAAAAATACACTATATCATCATCGTAATCCTCTTGAATCCTAAATCTCAATGAAATTAACTTAATTAGGACTCCAGCAGCTTAAATACATAACCGTCCTTAACGACTCCTCTGATTTCTTCGCCTTCTCTTCCAAACCGACACCTGAAGAAACCTTTCTAACTTGAGACAAGGCTCCCATGTTTTGCTTCATTCTGCTTTGTATAGATCTCAACGCATAGTTCCACCGGCAAAGTCCGGCCTGATCCTTCAGAGCTTCTACTGCACCGACGCTCGCTGCTACAACAAATGAAACTCTCCCTTTAGATGCCATCTGAATTAATCCTGCTGCTACTTCTGATTTATACTAATTGATTTCTTTTTAGTTTTGTAGTTTTTGTTGTTGTGGTTTCGTAGTTATTGAAAGAAGAAAATGGTAGTATGTATTTATAGATGTAGAAGGGCACCCACCCAAGGGGGAAATTGAGGTACTTTACAGAGGAGTCCAGTGATATGGAAAGGAAAGCTGGCCACTGGTTTTGAGAATTCCATGTCCTATAAACTAGGGGCTGTTTTGTTTATTTGTTTTCCGGGGAAAATGGAGGACAGAAGATCACATCATAAATTCAGAATGCATCATTGGAGGGATAGAATTATACTGGCGTCTGGCGGGGGCCACTTTCAAAGGGTCATTATTGATGACGTGGGGATAAGAACATGGATGTAATTAATGAATAATATAAGTTTCCGTTAAAATATTTTTAGAAAGTAATTACCAAATGAGGAGGGATCCGATGACACCGTTCATTTTCAAAGTCTAAACAGTCGATCCAAACCGTTCAACTTGATGAATATGTTAAAATGTGCTTACAGATCAAATTTTACATTTTTCTGAATTTTTTTTGGGTTTATTCAGATGGGTACAAAAATTCAACAGTCCGAAGATAGCGATTTTGTTAAATACTTAATAAACAATAAAAAAATTCAAAAAAAATGTAAAATTTGATTTGCAAGTAGATTTTAATATATTCATCATATTGAATGGTTTGGATCGACTATTTGGACTTTAAAACTTCGAAAATGGACATTGTCATCTGATGTCACCAAAAAACGGTGTCATCCGATCCCTCCTCTTACCAAATAAGTGTTACATATATCTTAAACTAATAAAGAGGCTCGTGGGCTCTGAACCTGTGTCAAGTAAAAAGAACGCAACAAGTGAGGAATAAGTTAAATATTGCTGCAAGCCTATTTTTTTTGAAAACCCGACAGAAGCTATTTCAGGGTATATACATCTGATAATTGGTACCGGTACCATACTAGTCCGTCTTTACCAGTACCTATACAGCATCAAAATTAGAATATTGCTGCAAGCCTAATTAGTAATTAAGTTGACTGTGTTAGATAATAATTCTTTAATCTTTATACGACATGGAGCGAAGAAATTCAAAATTTCTGCAAAATTATTAAACCTATCCATATTAAATAGACACGTGATATATTATACTGACTTTACGAAATATCAAATGGATATATAGAGAGAGAGAGGAAGAGAGTTTTAATTAATGAAAATTATACTTAAGAGTTTCACAAATAAAAGGAGAGGGAGAGAGAGAGTTGGACTATATGGTGCATTGTAATGTATAGTCTCTCTTGTACATTGAATAGTAAATTATTTATTTTAATTTTCAAATAACCGATTCAAACCATTTAATTTAATATCTATATTAAAATATACTTGGAGATTAAATTTTATATTTTTTTTATTTTTAGAATTTTTGAAAATCACTATTTTTTATGGTCCAATTTTTTTTGAAAAACAACGATTTTCAAAAGTTCTAAAAAAATAGTAAAAAAAATAAAATAATTGGACTTGAAAAAGGTAAAATTAATTTATAAATATATGCCCTCATATGCTTATATAAATAAAGTAGTCAACCTCTCTCTCTCTATCTATATATATATAGAGAGAGAGAGAAAGAGAGAGAGATAGAGTTGTGCTACAGTACTTCGCGAAGTAAAACAAGTATATATTACTTTTCAACTACATCTTCAATTTCAAAGTTCAAAATATCGATCCGAATCGTTCAAGTTGATCTCCAAATTAAATTGTGCTTGGAGACCAAATTTGACAATTTTTAGATTTTTTTTACTATTTTTTTTACAATTTGTATGGTTCACGATTTATTGAAACACACTGATTTAAAATTTTATTAAAAATCGATGTTTATTTATGGTCCAGATTTGTCTGAAAAACAATGATTTTCAATAAATCTAAAAGACTAGTTAAAAATTCCAAAAAATGTGCTTGGATGCCAAACGTTTGTTCAAAAGCTTTCAGTCGATCAAAACAGTTCAACATTCAATCTATAATAAAATGTGCTTGGATGTCAAATTCTACATTTTTGAAACTTTTTTACTATTTATTAAGCCAGTTTTAAAATTCTTTTTTTCAATGATCTATAAATTTTTCACTGTTTATTAAAATTAGCGATTTTAAAACTGGCTTAATAAATAGTAAAAAAAATAGTCTTCAAACACTTTTTAATATAGAGATCGCATCTAATGTTTGAATCGACAATTTTTGTGTTAAAAAATCAATTATTTGGTAAAAATAATATATGAAGAGAGAAAGCTTGAGTTATTCCTTTATATATATTTGAAAAGCCAACTATATAGGATTATACGTTTCACATATATTACTGTATCATACAATTATAATTTATTATTTTAAAAATTATAGAATCATAGTTTTCGCATATAAAATAATTTTTTTAAAGTAAAGTTTGGGGTAAATCCACTGGAGATCTTCAATTCTGATTTCAAACATGCGAGATGCGACCACCTTGTAAAACATTTGATAGTACATACGTTAAAAAACTGATTATTTCAAAATTTAAATTAAATGATGATATTTATGACGCGAAATTTGTAATGACCTAATAAAATACAAAAATTTCGAAGTCAAAATTGTAGATTCTGTTGGAACTTTATTGTTACACATAAACAGTTCAATTCAATGTGTCACTATTGATCTACCTATGCCAAAATGACCATCATGCAAAATTCATCAATTCTTAGGGAGCAGACGCAATACCTGACTCCATTAGCGTATTTATGCAAAGCTTCTCTCAAAAGCGGTTGATGAACTTGTAAGACAGCGGCAAGAAAAAATTCGAGCCGATGTAGAGGTTGAAGCGTCGACAGCTTTCTTAGTGGTAGGATAAAGCCTTCCAAAGCTACAAGACTGCCCTTGTGAGATCGTATTCACAATTCCTTAATGATCTCACCTCTCTATTCTTTAATGGGGAGAAGTAGAGAAGGCTACAGAATTGACTAGATGACGGCTAGAAAATTCTGCAACTTTTCGTATATCCTTGTGCTTTGGGAACCAACCTATTTATAGAGATGTAGAGTCGGCATATTGCCAAATCCTAACCCTAACCCAATTTTCTGCCACATGCCAACTTAAAAAATGTGCAACTGCATCAAAATCCGTGCAGCAGCGGAAAATTTGGTTTCCTTAATTGCAAATTTCATAATCAGTCCATTAATAATTTGATTTTTGCCTAAATTGTTCTACACATTTGTGGACCACATCCTAATGAATATATTGATTGTCTATTTCCTTATTTAATCATTTTAATTGACAATCATATATGACAGTAAACAATGCATAATTAGATTACATATATGCTCAATGTTGACATTAAATCCAAAGAAGTTGACAATAAATCCAACAGATTCAACCACAAATTTGAAACATTGTATTAGACATTTGTTTAGAGAGAGAGGATGTCAGAGTAGGTAGGACTCAATGGAGCTGGCAGGTTTAAGAATATTTTTTTCTTCTTTAATTGCCCTGTCCCTAAATTGGATTTTGATTGTTTGATTCAAATTTCATGGTTCAAAACATGCAATGTACAAATAGAAGCAAGAGTACTTATCGATAGCATACTAAGTGCATGAATCCATATCCTCTGAGGTAACATAATATTTCCGTTTGAATCCCAACGGATCAATCAAAATCCGGATCAAATCTGATCTGAGATGGAACGCACGGAGACACTTTAATCGTGTGAATTCAGATTAACGGTGCAGATCCCAAACAGAAATATTCCGTTAGCTTAACTATGCTTTATCGAACAAGAATGTAATAGTCTAATAGAGAAATTGAATAAAGTGGGACCCACTCTACAATTAGTTACAAACTTCATTTATTTGCTTTTGTTAATTTGTTTGGGCCGCCTAGCTACGTTTGCTACCGCTACCAAACAAACAGCCCATGGTTCCTGGCCTCCTGGGGGAGCGTATGCTCTGCGGAGCCAATTCTTACGGAACTGTGTAAAATTTTTAATCTGATCTGTTCATTTCGGATCGAACGGATCAAATCAGATCTTATAAATTTTGAGAATATATTTTTTTTCTTTTTCAATTCAGACAAGATTTAATCAGATCCGTCCGATTCGAAACGAACAAACTAAATTAAAAGCTTAATTAGCTCCGCAGAGGATACGCTTCCGACCTCCTGGGACATCTGAATTTCTAAACCAGCACTGGCAGCACATCTAATCCCAAAACAAAACCAGTGTCTCACGTTCCCATCTATCACCGTACAAATACTTCCAAAAGGGTTACAAATTAAAAAAACTTTAAATAACAAAATCATACTTTCAAAGTTTAAGAATAACATTGATAATGGAATGAAACTTAAAACATAGTTTGTGCAATTACCTCGAAAATAAATTTTCATAAGGATTGTTTTTGTTTTCTTTGTTTTAAAATAGAAATCACACAAAATGCGTACTTAACATAGTTGTTAAAGATGTCTTTTACATTTTTCACGGTAGAACTATATAATGCTAAAACAATATTAAATTTGTGAGTGAGGCTATTTGGTGCTATGCATAGTGTATATTGGTCCGTATTATGAATTAATATTTCTATTTGTTAATTTTTAATTAATATTTAAACGTTTAACATAATTTTTATATAAAACAATATTTTTCTTATTTTTTTTTATTATCTTATGATAGGTAGACAATTAATTGTCTAAAGATTCTAGACTATTTCAGAATATTAATTTTATTTTATATAAAAAAATTAAATAATGAAAATTTAGTCTTTAGGTATATTTTTATATAAAAATTATATTAAATAATTCTGATCAATTATTTAAATTGTGAAAATAAAAATATTAAACTACAATATGAATCAATTTACGCTTTCCATATTAGCAAAACCTCACTCCTAACTTCCTTTTATGCAATAAAATTATTGATTTCCATGACCTCTATCCAGTGGTGTAGTCAGAATTTGAATTAAAGATGGGTAAAAAGTTTCGGACTATTGGATGACTAAATAAGTAGGCAAAATTAACTTATATATTTGAATCATTTTAATCAATCTCATCAAATTCTAAATTAGATTTAAACATAAATCAAGGATAATATTAACACTCAACAATTTTAGTTGATTATCGGTTGCAATTTACAATTAAATTTATTTGATTGGATTGTAATATATTAAATTTTCAAACGATAGAAGTAGACAATTTAATTTCTAAAAATAAATAGACCAACATATTTATACTACTTCATATTCAATTTTAAAATTTTAAAAATAAACAATTGTCTACTCTGTTACTGCCTCTATCCATAGTTCAGTTACTTCAGTACCTCTTCCCTCACACGGTCCAGACTCCGGACCTCATATAACTGTTTGAAAACAACAAATCTCATGTCACTATTATTGAACGCTCCTATATGGTCCACATTGCATTAATTTGCCTGGGAAAATAAAAAAGAAACGATAAAGAAAGAAAGCAAAACAGCCCCTAGTATATGGGACATGGAATTCCCAAAACCAGTATCCAGCTTTCCTCTCCAATCAATCCGTGCCTGAACAGCTTTATAAATGCACATCACACACTTTCTTCTTCAAACAACTACCAAACCTCAAGAACACTAGAAATCAATTACACGAAAATAAGAGAAAATAGCAGGATAATTCAGATGGCATCTAAAGGGAGAGTTTCATTCGTTGTAGCAGCGAGCATCAGTGCAGTAGAAGCTTTGAAGGATCAGGCCGGGCTTTGCCGGTGGAACTATGCCTTGAGATCTATACAAAGCAGAGTGAAACAAAACATGGGAGCCTTGTCTCAAGTTAGAAAGGTTTCTTCAGGAGTTGGTTTGGATGAGAAGGCGAAGAAATCAGAGGAGTCGCTGAGAACGGTGATGTATTTGAGCTGCTGGGGTCCTAATTGAGTTTATTTAATTAGGATAACAAAGAAAGCAGATATGGAAGTATAGTTTCATTAACTTTGTAAATGTACATTTAATTAAGCAAAAATTTAAGCTCAGGTTTTGGTTCCATTTCACGATCTCATTTTTTTTTCCAAAATTCCACCTAATGAGAAAAGTATCAACATTAATGCAAAATACAACAAAAAATGTTGCAATGATACAAGTAAAATGCGAGTCAAACAATTCAAGTCACGGACAGAGCCATGTGTGGTGAATGGATCAATTGAACCTCATTAATTAAAAAAAAAAAAAAAATATATGATTTTTTATATATTTTAGAAGATATTGTAAGATTGATCTTCATTCAGAGTGAAAAAATTTATATGATTAATTCTCAATCTGTATTTTACCCTTATAGTTTAAAAGTCTGGCTCTACCTCTGATTCAAGTAATTCTTAATAAAAATGATTTCAAAGTCATTTGGTTGTAATATGCCATGCGATGCACAAGTAGATAACAAGTAAAAAGGTGTATCAATTTATTTTAAAAACCAATTTAAAATTTTAATTATTCAAGCAAGTAAAATTAAGAATCAGACACAAGTAAAACAGTGATCAATAATATCAACAACAAATTTAATAAATCTTTTAATTTAGTAGTTAACCAAGTGGAATTAGAGCGTGACATGCTCATTAAATTTTTTGATGAGCACAACTTTATAATCTATCGCATTGATTTCAAATGAGTTGAATTAATTTTTTTGAAATTGTTATTAGAGCAATGTAAATCATTATTCTCGTAAATTACTAAATAAAAGATTATATAAAGTATGAGGAGGGTTCAAATGCCTCCATGTTTTTGTGCCTCCATCATGCCTCCATCTCTCTCTATCATTTTCAAAGTTCAAACAGTTGATCCGAACCGCTCAACCTAACCTCCATACTAAAATATGTTTGGAGACCAAATTTTATATTTTTAGGAATTTTTTTACTATTTTTTTAGATAGATACAAAAATACTATTTTTAGATGGTTCAGATTTACTGATTTTGTACCTATCTAAAAAAATAGTAAAAAAATTCCTAAAAATATAAAATTTGATCTCCAAACATATTTTAGTATGGAGGTTAGGTTGAGTGGTTCGGATCGACTGTTTGAACTTTGAAAATGATAGAGAGAGATGGAGGCATGATAGAGACACAAAAACATGGAGACATTTGAACCCTCCTCATAAAGTATTGTATAAATCAAATTCATAATAATGAATAATATATGGCGATCTTTGAGAATAAGGAGGTCCCAATTGAGGTGACGGTACAGTGGATAATACATGAAGCCACTCTTTGGAAAAGAAACTATTAAAGCACACACACAGAGATGAATTAACGGGTCTGAAGCAAAGGAAGGGAGACTCAGGGGAAAAGCTGAGAGAATTGGGAATTTTGGAATGAAAGAGTTGTCAGGATGTAATTTAGAGCTTTGTAAAAACTATGATGTACCCTCTGAGCTTTTAATTTTAATACAACAACTGGCAGTATCTGTCAGTTTATTCAAAAGAAAAAAAAATAGCACACCTCAATTAAATATTTTTGTCGCATGCAGAATCAAAATACTTAATTAGCTGTATTCTTTATCAAGTTTGAGTTTTGAATGGAAAAAATAATGGTATCGTATTAGATTGGAAAGGTAATCTAATAATTTTCAACTTTTTTGGGCTAATTAATGCACTTAATTCATAATTTATTCCTGTTTTCATTTTCTGCACAAGAGGAAAGAGCACCAGGTATGCGTATCCTCTGCATTAACTCAAAAGAAAATCTTTTGAATGAATATCAACGGTCCGATTTTAAACAGAGCCACTTTGATTTCCTCTAATAACGTAGGAGTCTTTTAATATTAGTGTGAATTTAGTCTACACAAATTTTAAAATAAATTGGATGATCAAGAAGCATTAACTCAAAAGAGAATCTTTTGAGTTGATGCAGAGGATACGAATTCGAGCACTAGAGGCCAGAGCAGTAAGTAAAATTAGTATTTGATG
This sequence comes from Carex rostrata, assembly GCF_964058835.1. Lineage (NCBI taxonomy): Eukaryota > Viridiplantae > Streptophyta > Magnoliopsida > Poales > Cyperaceae > Carex > Carex rostrata. Next base: position 3,294,613 of record NC_135931.1, on the reverse strand, counting down.
AAAAAGACCTCTGTGTTGGTGGAATTCACATCCCCTCAGGTTACTTGACTGAGTACAATTAAATCGGACGTTTCAAAATTAGAATTTTTAACTTGGCACGAATCTCAAAGCACAAATAATACTGCCCCTGCGCCATCCGAGTAGGACCGGATGAGATTAAATCTGACCCTTTCGTTTCAATTGTGTTGAGTCAGGGAGGATACGGATCCTGGTGGAGACAGGTGGAGTTGCTAGGCCCCGGTGTCGCCAGAGTTTCTTGTCCTTTTCATTCACTCAGAAAAAATGATGATGTATGCAAGTATAATAGTATATACTGATAGAATAAAAATGGAGGCATCCATTGTTACATTAAATGGACAGCAGCAACATTCCACACAACTGATTATTCAGAGAATATACGCATTGTCTGGACAGCTCATCACATCTAGAATTGACTAGAATTAACAGTATGAGAAAAGTAAAGAGATAAATGTAATTAATGATTACAGTAGAATAGTTTGCTATATAAGCATAGGAATAGCATCTCTGTAAATGCAATTAATCAATGAAAGATTCAAATTAAATCTATTTCTTCTTCCTTTCTATATTCTATAGCTTTCGTTTCAGGTATCAGAGCACCGTGACAGGGCCTGACAATACCGCCTCTCAACCTCCTCTTTCTTCTCCAACCAACCCCTCTCCTCTAATTTTTCTCAATATCCCCATCTCCACTAAGCTCAATCGGCAAAACTTCTTAGCTTGGCAATCTCAAATAGTACCTGTTCTTCATGGCTACGGCTTATACACCTATGTCACCGGCCCCCAACCAGATCACAACCCTCAGCAAGACCAGATTCTACTCGGCTGGTTGCGCTCATCCTTGTCAGAATCTATGCTCGGTCAGACCGTCTCGTGCACCACCTCCTCTGAGCTCTGGGCTAACCTTCACAGCACCTTTTCTGCTACTTTTAGAGCTCGGCAAGCAGAACTTCGCCGGAAATTACTCAATACCACCAAAAAGGGTATGAATTGCACCGACTATCTCATGACCATGCGTTCTATTGCCGATGAACTCGCTTTCATCGGCTCTCCGGTTTCTGATGAGGATCTCGCGATGCACATTCTAGGAGGTCTCGGCCCCGAATTCAACTCCTTTGTTGTTGCCACCACTACATCTTCTCGCAATGACTCACTTTCTCTAGCACAAATCCAAGAACATCTCCTCAGTCATGAAAATCTTCTTCAAACTCAGACCTCCACCACCTCTTCTCTTCCCTTTGCCTCAGATCCGCTTGCTCTCTACACCTCTAACCAAAAACCCAAGAACTACAACCCGAGACCCAATAAGCAACCCTACCCGAACCAATACACCAATAATCAGAGGCCTGCTTATAATCCCAATCCCAAATCCAGAGGCCCACGTCCAACTGGGCCGCGCCCCACTTACCAGCCTCCACTTCTCCCTACTCCACCTGGCCCAATTCACTCCACTACCTCCAATCGAACCCCTACTACTGCTGCTTCTTCTTCTTCTCCTGAGTTATGCCAAATCTGCTTCAAGAAGGGACACACAGCACGAATTTGCTGGTGGCGGTTCGATGATTCTCGAGACTCCAGTTTTCATCCACCTCAAGCTTACATGGCTGAGCCTTTCTCTGCCTCTACCTCTTCTTCCGACTGGATCCTCGATTCTGGAGCTTCTCATCATGTTACAAGTGACCTAAACAACCTCTCCAACTTTGTGCCATATGAAGGTTTCAATCAACTCCATATTGGCAATGGTACTGGTATGACAATTCTTCACACTGGTTCCATCTCTTTTTCAATTGCCAATACCACCATTCTTCTCAAAAATGTCTTACATATGCCATCTTTCACCAAAAACTTACTTAGTCTCTCTCAATTGCTTCTTGATAACTCTGTACTAATTGAATTCTCTTCTCATAATTGTCTTATTAAGGACCGCATCACCTCAACTCCTCTTCTTCAAGCCAAGGTTCTTAATGGTCTCTACTCTTTTTCTCTACCACTCAATCGATCCTCCTCACAACCGCATGCTTTCTATGGTGATACTACTTCAGCTGACTACTGGCACGCTCGCCTTGGTCATCCATCCTCTACCACCACTTTACATGTTTTACAAACTTTTAACTTGCCTTGTTATTCAAATAAATTAAGCATGTGTCATGATTGTGTGGTTGCCAAATGCCATAAATTGCCTTTTAATTCTAGTTCTTCTTGTTCTTCTTCACCTCTTGAACTCATCCATTCGGATGTTTGGGGTCCTTCCCCTTTACTATCTAGCAATGGTTTTAAATATTATGTTATCTTTGTGGATGATTTTACACGATTTTCGTGGGTTTACTTTTTGCATACAAAAGATGAGGTGCCAAAGGTCTTTTCTCTCTTCAAAGACCAAATAGAGAACCTTTTAAATGCTAAAATTAAAATCTTGCGTACTGATGGAGGCACCGAATTCAAACCTATTACCCGCATTTTTCCTCACATTCTTCACCAAACCTCTTGTCCTTACACGCCTCAACAAAATGGAGTCGCAGAACAAAAACATCGTCATATTGTTGAGCTCTCTTTAGCCATTATACACCATGCATCAATACCTCTTCTTTATTGGGATGAAATTTTTGCCAACTCGGTTTATCTTATTAACCAACTACCCTCCTCTACCTCCTCTAATTCACCTTATAAACTTCTTTTCAACCGAGACCCAACCTACACACACCTTCGCATTTTAGGTTGTGCTTGTTTCCCTTTAACTAGACCTTATAATGACCACAAATTGCAAAACCGTTCATTACCTTGTGTCTTTTTGGGTTATGCATTTTCTCAAAAAGGATACAAGTGTTTGCACCTTGCCACCAATAAAATTTATGTCTCCCGCCATGTAATTTTTGATGAGTCAATTTTTCCATTTAAAACACTTCCTACCATTCCATCTGAACCAGCAGCCTCTCATTCTCACCTTGATCCCGCTCTCTGGTTACCAATGTTTCTACCTTCTCCACAGACTACCAACTCCACTCAAGCCCATTTCCCTGAGCCCATTACATCTACTTCTACTTCACAGCCCACAAATCCTTCCCATCATGCCACAACCTCCTCTCTTCCATTACAGGCCGACAACCAGTCCACTGCCTCTTCACCTTCACAGCCCACTACACCTCTTCTAACCCCAGCGCCAGCTGCTCTTCAACCAACAGACCCACCTCAATCCAGCCATCCTATGGTTACTCGAACCAGGGACCAGACCAGGCGCCCAAAATTGTTCCTAGACCATGTTGCCTACATTTCTAACTCTTCTGCCGAAACTGATCCCACCACTTTCAAACAAGCCCAACAATTTCATCACTGGAGAGAAGCCATGGCTCATGAGATCACTGCTTTAGCAAACAATAACACCTGGGTCTTAGTTCCTCCTCCAACCGATCAACACATTGTCGGTTGTAAGTGGGTCTATCGAACCAAGCGTCATGCCAATGGTTCCATTGAAAGGTACAAAGCACGTCTAGTCGCCAAGGGCTACAACCAACAAGAAGGTATTGATTATTTTGATACTTTTAGCCCCGTGGTCCGCCCCACTACTATTAGACTTGTTCTATCTCTAGCATTTACTCGGGGTTGGACCTTGCGTCAACTGGACGTTCAAAATGCTTTCTTGCATGGTGACTTAAATGAAACCGTGTATATGCATCAACCCCTCGGTTTTATTAATCCCACCTATCCAAACCATGTGTGCTTACTCTTAAAATCTCTTTATGGCCTCAAACAATCCCCATGAGCGTGGTTCCAAACACTTAGCTCGGCTTTACTCAAACTTGGTTTCCAACCCTCTCGATATGACCCATCCTTGTTCATATTACACTCTCTTGGCCGAACCATCACTAGTGGAAAAACTGAAATCAAGATCGGCTTATCTGGATCGGCTGTAAGAACCAACCGATACTAATACCTATCAGTATCGGTTCTATCACTAAAACCGATACTAATAACGATTGAAACCACAACACCTGAACTAATTGGATCGGTTCTTAGCTTAGAACCGATCCAATTAGTTCAGGTGCTGTGGTTTCAATCGCTATTAGTATCGGTTTTAGTGATAGAACCGATACTGATAGTGCATATTTAGCTTTTCCCAAAGTCTGATTCTTCACAGAATCAGTTTTCTTTCTTCCTCCGGTTGGTTGGCGCACCAGCTATTTTAGTGGGCATTGATCAGCTATCTCACTCTTCTTTTCTCAGGTTCATTAATTGATTGATCATTTCTTTTCTCAAGTTTGATGTTAGATCTAGCACCATTTAAGCTCTAATTCGGCTCATTTTATAAACTCTAATCTATCTTTTAGGTTTTAATACATTTTTATATTTCAAGCTTTTCTTTATTGTGAAGATGAGGAAATTCATGCTATATATGAACTTTTGATATAACTATATTTGCACATGCATGCTATATATGAGCTTTTGATATATACCCATATATACCCTAGCATGCATCATATATATGTTATATAGGATTTGGCTAATATGCTATGGGTTGCATAGAGGCCTCCCATGCTACTGGCATGGCATGGCATGGCATCTCTACGAAGAGGCGTACGATCATTTTGATGAGATACCACCGTTTTCTACTGGCATGGCATCTCTACCGGGCGTTGAGGATAATGAAACAGGTCACATGCGCATCGATCATGATGAAGGAGAATGAGTTGAAGAAGTTTCCATTGGCAAGTCATAATATTGGTATGTCATACATTTAATATTGGTATGTCAAAAAATATAAAAATGTGAGTTAATAATCTTTAATATTGCTGACAAAAAGGTACGGGTTTTTTTTTTCAGAATGCATTAAAACACCCGACGATGAGAAGCATGCAAGTTATTCTTCAACACTTCTTGTAGCTTATTTTTTTTTCATGTTATATGTAATTTATTAGCTTATTTTTAAATTTTTAATGTTATTATTTTAGTAGCTTATTTTATTTTATTTTATAAGTAATTTTTAAAATAGCTTATGTACTAAAGTAATTTTTAAACTAATAATTATACTAAATAATTTTTCAAAATAATTTTCAAGTTTATTTATAAAATATAAAATAACACATAAACATCCATTTTTTATTTTTTAAAATAACATACACATTAACATTTTTTTTTAAAATACAAAAATATAAAATAACACATAAACATTTTTTTTTATATTTAAAATGACATACACATTCAAAAATATAAAATAACACATAAAAATCCTTTTTTTAAAATTTTAAAATTTTAAAATACAAAAATATAAAATAACACATAAACATCCTTTTTTTTAATATTTTAAAGTAACATACACATTCATAAATAAAAAAGCACAGTTTTAAATAAATAGCACTATCAGCATCGGTTCCTAACTTAAGAACCGATGGTGATAGTAATCCGCATTATTTTAAATATATAGCACTATCAGCATCGGTTCCTAGCTTAAGAACCGATACAGATAACTATCAGCATCGGTTCTTAAGCTAGGAACCGATGCTGATAGGCTTCCCTCTCCAACCGGCGCCTCTATATTCTTTAAAACTTACTAATTTTTCAAAACACCTAAACCCTCATAACCTCAAAACCCTCTCCTCCGCCGTGACCTAGCCCTGATTTGAAACCTCAAAACCCGGTCCTGTGTTCTCTTCTCCGCCGTGACCTAGCCGTGACCTAGCCGTGACCTAGCTGTGCGTTTTGAGTTTCCATTGCTCTTCTCCTCCGCCGCTCCGTTGGCCCGGTCCTGTCTTCTCCTCCGCCGGCTCCATTGCTCGGCCCTCTCCTCTCAGTCCACTCGCCTCTCATTTTAGGTAAGTTTGCTATTTTAGTTTTGCTATTTTAAGTAGTTTCAAATTATCAAATCAAATCAATTCGATTTCAAATCAACCAAACCGAATTTATTAATTGTTTACAATTCGGGTACCAAACCGAATTTAGAAATTGTTTTAGAGATTTGTTAGACATTTGAGAGAAATTTGTTAGAAATAATTTGTTAAATTCGGGTACCAATTATTTTAAGAATATACTTGTTAGAAATTTGTTACAAATTTGATAGATTAGGGTACCAATTTAAGAGGTACCAATTTGAAAAATAATTCGGGTACCAATTGAATTTAGAAAATTCTTGTTGTTGGTACATTAGAATTTCGGTTGTTGTTGGTACCTAGCTTAAGAACCAAAATAAATGTTGTTGGTAGATTAGAATTGTTGGTACATTAGTAAATGTTGGTACATTAAAATAATTGTTGGTACTTAGCTTAAGAACCAAAATAATTGTTAGACATATAAAATACACAATTTAATTGTATATATATGCTCTTCACAAATTCTAAAAATGCAGGATATTCCCGCTAAATATACGGTACAACGCTTTGCCGACTTTCGCCAAATGTGGGCCAAAGTCTTGCTAAAAGAAATTAAGACGAGAGAAAGTTAGGAACATGAATTTTTTGTAATAAGTTAGGATGTGTATGATATATAATTAATTTAGGATGTGTTTTATTGATAATTAATTTAGGATGTGTTTTATTGAAAATTAATTTAGGATGTGTTTTATTGATAATTTAGGATTTGTGATAATTTGAAATTTCGGCCAGCTAAATAAATATGAAAGCTGGCCATTTAATAAAAAATATTTTTTAAAAATTCAATAGAGTATCAGGATCGGTTCTTACGTAAGAACCGATCCTGATAGTGATTTTCTGAATTTAAACACAAATTAGTATCGGTTCTTACGTAAGAACCGATCCTGATAGTTATTTTCTGAATTTAAAAAATCTAATTTGAAATATACATCTGTATCGGTTGTACAGTACAACCGATCCTGATAATTTTTTCCTGAATTTTAAAAAATCTAATTTACAATATAGATCTGTGTCGGTTGTTAATTACAACCGATGCAGATAGTAACTATTAGTATCGGTTGTAACAACCGATACAAATTTGTTTGGTATCTGTGTCACCCTCATCAGGATCGGTTGCGAACCGATACTGATATCTGTATATAACCGATCCTGATTCTATTTTTTCCAATGGTGCATAATTCTCTTGGTTTATGTTGATGACATTGTTGTCACGGGTAGTCATCCCGAATTCATTCAAGAAGTCATCTCCAACTTGCAGCGTCGGTTTGCTCTCAAAGATTTAGGCCCGCTTCATTACTTTCTTGGTATTGAGGTTCACACTTCTCATCTTGGCATTCACCTCTCCCAAAGAAAATACATAACCGATCTCCTAAAGAAAGCCAACATGATCTCTTCCAAGTCCTGTGCCTCACCAATGGTAGCTCAACCACCTCTCTCTAAAACTGAAGGTGATCCAATTGAAGACCCCCACCTCTATCGCACTATTGTGGGAGCACTACAATATGCAACCATAACTAGACCGGATATTGCCTTTGCCGTCAACAAAGTCTCGCAATTTATGCACAATCCAACCACCTCTCATTGGGCAGCCGTAAAGCGTATCTTGCGCTATCTAAACGGCACTTTATCTCATGGCCTTTCATTCAAAACCGACTCTTCCTTGACCTTACATGCATATTCGGATGCCGATTGGGCCGGTTGCCCCGATGACCGTAAGTCCACTTCGGGGTTTTGCATATTTCTTGGCTCCCATTTGATCTCTTGGAGCTCTAAAAAGCAACCAACCATCTCTCGATCAAGCACGGAGGCCGAGTACAAAAGTCTAGCCTTAGCTAGTGCCGAACTATGTTGGATTCAATTTTTGCTTCATGAACTTGGGTGTTACTTCCTCATCTCCTCCAATTCTATGGTGTGACAACATTGGTGCCACCTTCCTCGCCTCCAATCCCATGTTTCACTCTCGTACAAAACATGTGGAAATTGATTATCACTTTGTTCGAGATAGGGTTTCCACTGGCAAACTTCTTGTTCAATACATTTGTACAAAAGATCAACTTGCCGACTCCTTCACAAAGCCTCTGACCACTCCACGATTTCTGTTTCTACGCGACAAGCTGACTGTGACAATGGCACTGTCACCTTGCGGGGGGGCTGATAGAATATAAATGGAGGCATCCATTGTTACATTAAATGGACAGCAGCAACATTCCACACAACTGATTATTCAGAGAATATACGCATTGTCTGGACAGCTCATCACATCTAGAATTGACTAGAATTAACAGTATGAGAAAAGTAAAGAGATAAATGTAATTAGTGATTACAGTAGAATAGTTTGCTATATAAGCATAGGAATAGCATCTCTGTAAATGCAATTAATCAATGAAAGATTCAAATTAAATCTATTTCTTCTTCCTTTCTATATTCTATAGCTTTCGTTTCATATACTTATCATGTTTAATATATATATATTTTTATGATAAGCCCGTAGGTAAAGAGGTCATTTCTCCTCAAAAGTAATGTTGGAAAAATGAATTTTTATATGATTTTAGTTGACAGATATATCATAACAAAATTTATTTTTATTTGTATAACGACCGATATGAAATTATGTCAAACTCCTAAATAGGATTTATAAACGTGTTTTTATCGTTTAAATAAACTATGTATTGATTTTGGTGTAATTAAGCACTAATAAATTCAATCGTTAGTTTAAAATATTCAATAGTTTTGACTTATATGTCTTTAATTACGCGGTCACATCTAACCAATGAAGAATACTGATATATTTAAATTTCGATAATATTTCCGTAAAACATAATTAGAGCATATTCCTCGGTGTACATGGCTACATGCCGACCGTCCATCCAAATACTATGCATTAAGACATTAATTATCATTTACCAGAAACCGCTGCAGCCTGCTGGATTCCCGCCAGCCAAGTTTTCCGTGGTTCTCCCCAAGAAAAAATATGGGAGATGCAATAGAAATTAAATTAACCTTCCTCCTTTGACCGACTTGACTCTTTTCGTCCGTTATATATTAGATCGCCGCTCTTCTCCTTTCCATCCAACACAAGTCCAAAGACCAAACTATTATAAAGATTCCAAGCAATTCCATTAATAAATCATACAAAATTGTTCTCCTCTTCTGACTTCTTTTTTAGTGCTGCTTTCTCCACTCACTCTCCATGGACACTAAGATCAACTCCATCGACTCTTCTACCGAGGCAACAGCCAACGGTGCGGTGGGCTGTCCTCCGGCGACCGCCTGCCACACGATCTCACCCGCCCCACCGACCACCGCATCTGAGGCAACCCTCGGACGCCACCTTGCTCGCCGACTGGTCCAAGTTGGTGTCACCGATGTCTTCTCCGTTCCCGGTGACTTCAACCTAACCTTGCTCGATCACCTCGTTGCCGAGCCCGAGCTTCGCCTGATCGGCTGTTGCAACGAACTGAACGCTGGATATGCCGCTGATGGATACGCGAGGTCTCGCGGTGTTGGCGCCTGTGTGGTCACCTTCACCGTCGGTGGGCTCAGTGTGTTGAATGCCATCGCCGGTGCATACAGTGAGAACCTGCCGTTGATATGCATCGTAGGTGGCCCCAACTCGAACGATTATGGCACGAGCCGGGTTCTGCATCACACTATCGGGTTGCCTGATTTCTCCCAGGAGCTGCGGTGCTTCCAGACCGTCACCTGTTACCAGGTAAATTTAATTAGATAATATAGAGAGGTAAAAAAAAATGCTTGCCTATTCGATGCTTTTCTTTTTTCCTTTTAATGTTTCAAATTGTATCTTGTGTGTTGGTTCTTCAAATTAGGCGGTGGTGAACAACTTGGAAGGTGCACACGAGCAGATCGACACGGCAATTTCAACGGCTCTTAAGGAGAGCAAGCCGGTTTATATTAGCATCAGTTGCAACCTTCCTGCCATCCCTCATCCCACCTTCAGTGGCGAGCCAGTCCCTTTCTTTCTCAACCGCAAGTAATGATTCTGGCCTTTTCTTTCATAATTTTTTTATTGGTACTGTTCCAGTAAAATAAATTGGTGATTGTTAACCACCTGTACTTTGTTTGCATAAATCAGAGTGAGCAACCAGATGGGCCTAGAGGCGGCAGTTGAGGCGACGTTGCAGGTCCTAAATAAGGCTGTTAAACCGGTTATGGTAGGTGGACCTAAGATCCGTGTGGCGAAGGCTGGAGATGCTTTTGTCGAGCTAGCTGATATTTCAGGTTTCCCGGTGGCGGTCATGCCATCAGCAAAGGGTCTTGTTCCAGAGCAGCACCCACACTTTATCGGTACATACTGGGGTGCTGTCAGTACCGCCTTCTGTGCTGAAATTGTGGAATCTGCCGATGCGTACATCTTTGTGGGCCCCATTTTCAATGACTATAGCTCAGTTGGCTACTCTCTCCTTTTGAAGAAAGAGAAGGCAATCATTGTGCAACCTGAGCGAGTGATAGTTGCCAATGGACCAGCCTTTGGTTGCGTCCTCATGAAAGATTTCCTTCATGCTCTTGCAAAGAGGGTTACGAAGAACACAACTGCTTTTGAGAATTACAAGAGGATCTTCGTGCCAGAGGGACAACCACTCAAGTGTATTCCCAAGGAGCCCCTGAGGGTTAATGTCATGTTTAAGCATATACAGCAAATGCTTTCTGGTAATACTGCAGTGATTGCTGAGACTGGTGACTCATGGTTCAATTGCCAGAAACTCAAGCTTCCCGAGGGTTGTGGGTACGATATCCTCTCACCAAACTTTTATTTTGGTAATAGTATAGTTGTTGCAAATTATGTGGATGTTGAACTTTTCATTTTAATTACAGATTGTTATTGACTTTGTAGGTACGAGTTCCAAATGCAGTATGGATCAATCGGCTGGTCTGTGGGGGCAACCCTTGGCTATGCACAAGCAGTTACTGATAAGCGTGTGATTGCTTGCATTGGTGATGGTAGTTTTCAGGTAGACTCTTATTGATCTAATCCTCATTTTTAAATATGTTAGTTGTTCGAGATGTTGAATATATAGCTGATTTTCAAAAATTGTGGAATATCTCAGGTGACAGCCCAGGATGTGTCAACTATGATTCGTTGTGGCCAGAAAACCATTATATTCCTGATAAACAATGGTGGCTACTCAATTGAAGTGGAAATCCATGACGGCCCGTACAATGTGATCAAGAACTGGAATTACACTGGCCTCGTGGATGCCATCCACAATGGCGAGGGCAAATGCTGGACTACTAAGGTTTGTCTTGTTTCATACTAAAATTCTGATGCTCAACAAAAAGAATACATTTAAAATTTTAAAATTTTATACTAAAAAATAATTATTTCTTGGGGGCAACTAACGCAGGTTACATGCGAGGAAGAACTGACTGATGCTATAGAGACAGCTTTGGGACCAAAGCAGGATTGTTTGTGCTTCATAGAGGTGATTGTGCACAAGGATGACACCAGCAAAGAGCTGCTTGAGTGGGGGTCCCGCGTGTCAGCTGCAAATAGCAGGCCCCCAAATCCTCAGTAAACTCTGAGCTGTTAGATCGTTGGGAATAATTTTGCTTTAATCTACTTGAAGTACATATGCTTGTATAGTATGTTCATTGGGAGCTTTGTTGTTTGCCTTTTATTTTGTGAATTATGTTATTGAATCGTTGTGTATAAAGACCACTTTGATATCGTCACTAGTTATTTAATTATTTTCTTTTTTCCTTGTTCATCATATGTTTATCATGAATGCCATCACTTTAATGTTTAATCCAGTCGTTTATTTTCAAATCGGACATTCCAAACCACCCTTACTGTTTTAACTAAAAATTTGAAAAGCTTTCTGGTTGAGAATGATCAGATGTCTGAAGTCTTGACGTTTGGGAACGGCAGCAACTTTTTCAAAAGAACAAGAAAAAACAATTAAGAGGTCACAATCTTCATGTGGTTTTTTCCTAGGAAATGTTTTAATAAGTTAATTTAAGATACAGGTGTAGTTGTGGTTTTGTCTGAGACAAATGTTAATTTATGCAAAATCTAATCACTTCGTAGCTCAAAAGTCAACATATTTAATATTATTTAAACATCAATTATTTGGCCTAGATATTTTTTGTTTTTTACCAGCTGGCGGTTCTAAGGGGATTCAAAGGCATAATACACCAATAATTAAAGTTTCAAAACAGTAACAGGTGGTAGTGAATAAATAAAGCGATGCAAGTGAGAAAATTGACATGGCTATTTCAAATTTTCAATGGCTCTCGAGAAGAGCAAGACGGTGTACATTATCATCAGTTGTAACATGATTTCCTAATATCGGGAAAATTAACAGATAATATTCAATATTTATTGTCTAAATGCTCATAAATTATTTGTGAAAAAATTAAATAGATACATCAAATATGATATCAATTTCTTCTAAAATGTATTTATAGTGTGATGTGTGTTTCTGTTGATGTTTAATTTTAATCAATTTTGACCTCTTATATAATTCTAGAATCATTAAAATTGACAAATAATACCAAATATATGTCTTCTTTTTTTAAATGCTCACAGTGGCTGTCAGACCAAATAAATATGTCATTTATACGATGCTCATAAGTTTTTTTGCAACAATCAACTGATGCATCAAATACTCAAATATGATTAATAAAATTATGTTAAAATGTATCTTACAATGCGTTATGTGTAATTGTTAATGTTTTCAATCAAATTTTGCCAGAGTCTGAAAGCTGCGGCTGATGCACTAAACGAAGGAAAAAGCTGGGTCCCCATTAGAGTGGGAAAAATAGTACGGGGTAGGCGCTCCGTTACGGAATAGCACGGTTACGGTACAAAATAGCACGGCACGTGTATCAATTACGTGTCGTGTTTCACGTGTTCTGTGTGGTGATCATTTTTCGAAATTTGGCACATCACGCAAAATATCTAGGCACAGCATAACACGGTACGTGGTCACGAGAGTCACGTGTAATTAGAACCGTTACATCTTAATCAAATGGTGAATATTGAATAAATTAATCTAAATTATGATCAAACGGTCACTCAAGTCATGTTTGGTCACGGCATTACTCACGTGGTGTGACTATTCGCGTACTGTGATTATCTCTTGACATTTTGATTATGGCACTGCACGTGAAAAATTAACGTAGTGACAGCACGAGACCAAAGTTACGGAATATTAGCCACAACACAGTACGTTTTTTCCACTCTAGTATATGGACATGGAATTCTCAAAACCAGTGTCCAGCTTTCCTCTCCAATCAGTCTGTGCATGAACCTCTAATCGCCCCCATATCCCTCAATTCGTATCCTCTGCATTAACTCAAAAGGGAATCTTTTGAGTTAATGAATTTTGACCATTTGATATATTTTAAGATTCGTGTAGACTAAATCCGAATTAATATTAAAGAACTCTTAGATCATAAGCAGAGATCGGATTGACTCCGTTTAAAATTAGACGGTTGAAATTTATTAACTCAAAAATTCTTTTTTGAGTTAATGCAGAGGATACGCATTCCCCATAGTCCCATTATCTATAAATGCACATCATACCCTTTCTCCTTCAAACAACTACCAAACCTCAACAGAACTAGAAATCAATTACACGAAAATAAGAGAAAGTAGCAGGATTCAGATGGCATCTAAAGGGAGAGTTTCATTCGTTGTAGCAGCGAGCATCAGTGCAGTAGAAGCTTTGAAGGATCAGGCCGGGCTTTGCCGGTGGAACTATGCCTTGAGATCTATACAAAGCAGAGTGAAACAAAACATGGGAGCCTTGTCTCAAGTTAGAAAGGTTTCTTCAGGAGTTGGTTTGGAAGAGAAGGCGAAGAAATCAGAGGAGTCGCTGAGAACGGTGATGTATTTGAGCTGCTGGGGTCCTAATTAAGTTTATTTAATTAGGATTACAAAGAAAGCAGATATGGAAGTATAGTTTCATTAACTTTGTAAATGTACATTTAATTAAGCAAAAATTTAAGCTCAGGTTTTGGTTCCATTTCACGATCTCATTTTTTTTTTTCCAAAATTCCACCTAATGAGAATTATATTCAAGTATCAACATTAATGCAAAATACAACAAAAAATGTTGCAATGATATAAAGTAAAATGCGAGTCAAACAATTCAAGTCACGGGCAGAGCCATGTGTGGTGAATGGATCAATTGAACCTCATTAATTAAAAATAATAATAATATTTTCATATGATTTTTTATATATTTTAGAAGATATTGTAAGATTGATCTTCATTCAGAATGAAAAAATTTATATGATTAATTCTCAATCTGTATTTTACCCTTATAGTTTAAAAGTATGGCTCTACCTCTGATTCAAGTAATTCTTAATAAAAAATGATTTTAAAGTCATTTGGTTGTATATGCCATGCGATGCATAAGTAGATAACGAGTAAAAAGGTGCGGCCATTTTTATTAATAACCCAAAAAAAAAGGTTTTTTACAAAAATAACCTCAAAATCTGAGTTTTTTTTCAAATATAACCAAACCGCCAGGGTTGCTGGCGGTCCACTTCTATAGCGGACCGCCAGGGACACGGGCGGTCCTCTAGGGACCCGACCGCCAGAGTTTTGGGCGGTCCGCTATTTTTTTTTTTAGAGATCTGATTTTTTCTTAATATTTTCATTTGTGAAGTTTTAGTTTTTTTTTTGTTTAGGGTATTTGAAGTATTTGTCAAAAAATTAAGGACTTGGCCTTTATTAAAAAAATTTCAAGTTCTGACAGCTTGTTGGTCTTTTTTTTTTTCGGTTTTTATAATATATGTATAATATATACATATATACATACATACATACATATATACATACATACATATATACATATATACATACATACATATACACATACACATACATATATACATATACAGTTTTTTTATGATGTATTTATTATGATTGCAGTTTTTTTATGATGTATTTTGGACTGTAGCTCTTTATTATGATTGTAGTTTTATTTTATATTTTATATTGGTTTTTATGTTTTTTCTGCTTTACATCGAAACGGTCTTCTGAAATTACAACGTATCTTTCACGACGTCAGAATAATAAGTACACAAATACAATTAAAGTTCAACGATACAACTGAAGTTCACAAATATTCATAACTTAGTTCACCTAAGCAAAATAATAAGTTCATCTTTCACGACGTCGGAATAGACCCAATAGACGAGAAGATTTTCTGGTGCCAGCTGCAGGAGCAGCAGTACTTGTAGACCCTTGGCTACTAGATGATTTTCCGTTTCTGGTGCCAGCTGCAGGAGCTGCAAGAGGTGGTTGTGTTCTACCAGTTGCTTCAGCAACAACTCTCGCATTTTCTCTTTCATTGTGTTCGTTTATGGCATCTGAACATAACAACAGAATTCAGTTATTAATATAATAAAATCATAAATTAATTCCGAAAAATGCTACATACCTGCCCTGCGCCTGTCAGAAACGGAACGGCGAGCCTGATTTCCCGATGGCCTCCTACCACCCATCTCGTCCATGGTCATTATAGCACGTTTGTGTCTCCTCCTCCCCTTATCCATCCTTCTGAAGGGAGTATTCTATCACCGACATACGCAGGTCACTCATGCTGGTTGGGATAAGAATGGAAAGATCCACCCCAAGTAGAAGCAAGGTAATCGGTACGATACATGTCAGCGACATAGTGATCCTCGCAGAAGTTTCTCACTCGGCATACCGCCATCACGTGACTACAAGGTATTTGTGTTAGTTGGGGTCCTTGGCATGTACATGTCACCTCTCTTGCCTCTCGGAATTGCACTACGTACTTGAAAGCCCTCTTCACAAACTCCATAGTGCCATCTGGTCTACGGCTGGAAGGAACGTACTCATTTGGATTGTGCACTTCGAATTCTGTACCATCATTACCCATCGGGATCACGGTCATAGTTGCACCTTTGTTCCTGTGTTTTCTTAGTTTCTCCTCCACCCTTGTTGAAAATGACTGGTTCATCCTTATTAATTCTGCGGCCTTAGCACGCCGTTCCTGAAACCAGGTATTTAACTTGTAGAAAGTGTCTTCTACAACTGCAGCCACAGGCAACGTCCGGCTCTCCTTGAAGACTGCATTCAGCGATTCAGAACCGTTGGTGGTCATAATTCCCCAACGGTAACCTCCATCACGTGCTTGATATATTTTCTCGTATGCTGGTGGCTCTTGGATATCTCTGGGATTATTTTTGCCCACCTTCATTAAGTAGATATTTGCTTTCGGCATATACTACATATAAATAAGGAAATAAAATAATATAAGTAAATAAAATACCTGTAGCAATCGCCTCTAAATCGCCTAAAATCGCTTCAAAATCGCCAAAATCGCTCTCTTTTTCTTCTCTGTGGTTTAACAAATGAGACTGTGTGCTGGAGAGAGAGAGAAAGCGTGCTTATAAGACAGCTAGCAGACCGCCAGGGATACTGGCGGTCTGGTCCCTAGTGGACCGCCCAAGCTGTCAGAACTTGAAATTTTTTTAATAAAGGCCAAGTCCTTAATTTTTTGACAAATACCCCAAATACCCTAAACAAAAAAAAAAACTAAAACTTCACAAATGAAACAAAAAAAAAAAAAAAATAGCGGACCGTCCAGAACTCTGGCGGTCGGGTCCCTAGCGGACCGCCCGTGTCCCTGGCGGTCCGCTATAGAAGTGGACCGCCAGCAACCCTGGCGGTTTGGTTATATTTGAAAAAACTCAGATTTTGAGGTTATTTTTGTAAAAAACTTTTTTTTTGGGTTATTAATAAAAATGGCCGAAAAAGGTGTATCAATTTATTTTAAAAACCAATTTAAAATTTTAATTATTCAAGCAAGTAAAATTAAGAATCAGACACAAGTAAAACAGTGATCAATAATATCAACAACAAATTTAATAAATCTTTAATTTAGTAGTTAACTAAGTGGAACTAGGGCGTGATGTGCTCATTAAATTTTTTGGTGAGCATAACTTCATAATCTATCGCATTGATTTCAAATGAGACGAATTAAATTTTTTGAAATTGTTATTAGAGCAATGTAAATCATTATTCTCGTAAATTACTAAATAAAAGATTATACAAAGTATTATATAAATCAAATTCATAATAATGAATAATATAGTTATACATACCAAAATTATCATATATAATTCAATTTTTGTTAATTATCTTATCGAGTTATTCGCACCCTTATCTTGATTGAATAAGCTAATGAAAATTTCTCCTTGCTCATACCTACACTTTAAATTAACGAAATATTTGCCAAAAAAAAGATAAACTGAATGCTCATAACATTTTCAACTCGATATATAGTCTCAGAAATCATGTACAATTAATAAATAGACAATGAATTAATTACTAATTAATTAGTTTAATTAGGACCCCAACAGCTCAAATACATAACAGTCCTAAGTCCCTCCTCTGATCTCTTTGCCTTCCCTTCCATTTCTTTTCTCCTCTCTACAGCCGAAGATGCCTTTGTAGCTTGAGAGAAGGCACCGAATCGACCCTTCGCCCGTTGTTGGAGTGACCGCAAAGCATAGTTCCAGCGGCAGAGGCCTGCCTGATCTTTCAATGCTTCTACTGCACTGATGCTCGCTGCTACCACCAAAGACACTCTACCTGTAGATGCCATGTTCTCTTTAGTTTTTCTGGTTTTCAGAAATTGAGGGTGTACGGATTCTGGTTGATTTTGCGTTATACTTCTAAGAAGGATTTTGGTTTTGCGTTGGATGGAGAGGAAGGCAGTAGGTGAATGAATTTATAGAGATGTAGCAGTAGTATGTGGAGATAAAGTTAGAAGATAATGGATGGTGACATAAAAAACAAAAAGAAAAAAGAATAAATAAATAAGATGTCGACAACTTGACTATGGGAGTGAGCTGAAGAGACGCTGGTTTGTGGAATTGAGGTGTTAGTTTTGGAAATTCCATGTCCCAATAACCAGGGGCTGATTGTTTAAGCGGCCATCAACTACCAAAGCGAAAGGAGTGGAGTTTAGCATCAAAGTGGGTCCCACCAGGCACCAGAAATATTTCATATATTCTATATTAACAAAAAAAATAAGGCATATATTTCATATATTCTATAAGGACGTGTTCGCTCGCGCTACTGATCGCGTGAAAGAAAAGCAGTTCAAATTTTCATTAATCTTATGCCTACATCCATTCCGATCAGAGCGTGAAAGAAAAGCAGTTCAAATTTTCATTAATCTTATGCCTACATCCATTCCGATCAGTGGAGGAACAGGGCCTAAAAATTTAAACATGCTTTTCGGCTGTGCTTGTACATTTTTGATGTAATATTCAATATCTGCACTTATTATGACGTTATTATTAAGTATATATGCTCTTAAATATACTTATTTCATTCTGTCATTATTGCAAGTATATAAAATACTAACACCAATTGCGTTATTGAAAATATACGAAAAGTAATAACTCACATCAATTGCACGCGTCAATATTGAAAATATACACAGTACTTGTTCCATATTAGCTTAATATTAAATTTTGTTTCAGAAACTTACATTATTCCGTACGTTATGGTCTTACCCATACTTAGAGTGGGCAAAATGATATGGCAGAGCCGGTTTTATTACGGAACAACACGGTTACGACACAATATACGTGTGTCGGATATGTGTCTTGACTCACGTATCTCGAGCTGTAACTATTCGTGTACTGTGATTATCGGACTTTTGAAAATTTGACACGGTACGGCACATCACGCGAAAGATCTAGTCATGATACTTCACGGTACTTGATTACACGAGTCACGCGTAATTAAAACCGTTAGATATTGACTAAATGATGAATCTTAAATAAACTAACATAAATTATGATTAAATTGTCACACAAGTTATATTTGAACATGATACGTTTAAATACGGCGTGACTCATGTAGTATGACTATTTGCATGCCGTGACTATCTCTTGACATTTTAGTCATAATACGTGAAAAATTAACTTAATCCGGCACTACACGTCTTCTCCAATCTACCCATCCCTTGACATTTATGCTATGCATTACCATAACCTCACTCCTAACTTCCTTCTATCCAATAGAATTTTTGATTGCCATGATCTCTATCCAGTGGTGTGGCTAGAATTTGAATTAGAGGTGGGCAAAAAGTTTTGAGTTTTCATGTTAATTAACCTCACCAAATTATAAAATAAATTTAAACATAAATAAAAAAATTAACACTCAATAATTTTAGTCAATTATGAGTTACAATTTACAATTGAATTCATTTGATTGGATTAATTGTAGTAGTATTAAATTATCAAAGAACAGAAACAGACAATTTTGTCACACATGAAATCGGGTATAACAGCCTGTCACGTATATTTATTAAAACATATACGTAAGACAGTGGATCTTTTATATGCATTACCAATAACACCATTACATATTAACCACATTCCAATATTTCTTACAAGATTTATCTGACATAATACGACAAACTATATTTTAGAAATATTTCCCGCATCATGTCAGTTTCTACAACCCAAATCCCCAATTTCATGTGGTTATGCTGTCAGATGCAATCCAAAACCGTCTCTCTGTATCCGTGTAATAAACCTGAAAATAACCCAAAGGGTGGGGGTGAGAAATAATAATAATATTATCTCCTAGTGCTAATTTGCCACAATCAGGCAACTGGACTTGCAACCAATCCATATCCAGAATTAAATCCTCGCAACTTAACATTAACAGGTCAATTTATATATATAAATGAATGCAAATGCTCAATCACAATATTCAATCGAATCTCAACTAATATAATTTCAAATGAAGCTCAACAAATAAATTTGGCTTAAACTCAGATTATCAGATCTGGTAACACAAACAGATGATCCACCAGCTTGTCACACAGGTGGCCACGCTAAACCCACACCTGCCAATACTCAGTACCCTCCACTGACCCTCATCTGATGTGCTTAGGCTTATATCGTTCATTTAAGTCTGGTTCACAGTCAGATAATATTTCGTATGCAATAAACTTAGAATTGGTAATTCTCAACACATTAAACAAACCTGTCATTCCGGTTCCAGACTGGATATGACATCAATCAGACGTCTCTTTATAGTCACCCATAGTCACTGTCACCGTCAGAATAAGAATCAGAATCAGATTCCCCCTCCCAATCAGTACTGGAATTAGCCAGGGCCGTTCACCATATGCGCATAAGGATTCCGTAACCAAAGTCTAGTCATGATCACTTTAGACTTTGTAGAGCTCAACAGATTTCCATGAACATAAACTTGTGGTGGCTCAACCATAATTCATAATAGGAGATTCATACAAACGGTAAACCGTACAAAATGATAGGTCAACAGTATCACAAAATTCAGTTATAATTTGATTGGGCTATGCACATGATTCACACATCTCAAATAATGCAACAATTAATTAATTGTTCAACATGACAAATAAATAATAATTTAATTCTAAAAATGTAATATCAAACAAGTCCAGTAACCCTGCACCTGATAACGTAGGGCACAAGGTGAATCAAAGCCAAGTCACCATTTTGTAAGCGCATCCGACGAGCCAGTTCGATTTGATTTGTCAAATTTGTATCTACGTCTAAAAGAATTTCCGAATCAAAATTGATAACTTAAAATCATCATTCTTTTTATACCAGTAGGTGAGAATATCTTATTGGTATGAACTGGTACAATTTCTAGGGAAAACATAAAGGAGAAATAAAATAAGGCTCATGCCGTATATATATATTGACTATCATAGCACAACAAAGAAGAGACCATTTGTTTATCTAAAATTTGTATTTAAAAACTAGTATACGTACAGTTTTATAGATCATATATAATATCCCTTTTTTTTATTTACACAACTAACATGCATATGTAGAAAGGGTTGGTACTCAACTTGAATATGTAATGCAATATATCTAGTATATGTATACATGTAGATTTAAAATCTGGATGCATTTAGTGTAGTAAATACTACTTAATAAACCAGAGTGCTATTACTCTTCTTTAAAATAATCTCAAGTCACAATAGTCAAGTCATAAATAAATATGAAACCAATTTTCATAGTTAAATAAAGTGACTTATATATAATAAACATGGAATTAGTTTTCATAGTTTAATAAAGTAACTTTTATATAATCGTATACATGTAATATATGTATGTGTCTATCTTCAAAGTAATTTATTTATTATCTCAATTAAGCTTTCTCCTAAAGTTCAGTTTATCAGGGTAACGTTGCAATTAAAATCAGTACAACAAAGCCACTTATATATATATACTTATGCACACATCAAAACTATATTGTTATGGTCAAAGATTTAGTTATCTAATTATATATGCAGAAATTAAGATACTAATATCAGATTACAAAGAAGGAAAAATCATTTGCACTTGTAGACCATAAAGTAGAGTTTGAATGATTCTTACAAAGATATATAGAACTACATCAAAAATATATTGGATCAGGGGCGGATTTACATATAGGTCAGGGGATGCTAAGTCACCTATAATTTTAGAATTCTTAATTATGTATATTAAATTTTAATTAAACTTTTATACAGTCTAACACCCCTCATAAAGTAACAAATGTTTGTTTATGATCTAGTGATTTGAGTTTTAGTTGTTATGTGTAATGAGGTCATGGGTTCAATTCCTACTAACTATATTTTTTTTTTATCTTTTTCACATTTTTATTTATACTACTTCATATCTAATTTTAAAATTTTAAAAATAAACAATTATCCACTCTGTTACATGGTGGCTCCACCACTGCCTCCATCCATAGTTCAGTACATCTTTCCTCACACTGTCCAGACTCCAGACCTCGTATAACTTTTGGAAAACAACAAATCTCATGTCACTATTCTAGGACGTCCCTATGACTCCTATATGGTCCACATTGCACTAATTTTCCTGGGAAAATAAAAAAGAAACGAAAAAGAAAAAGAAAGCAAAACAGCCCCTAGTATATGGGACATGGACATGGAATTCCCAAAACCAGTGTCCAGTTTCATTCCCCTCCCTTCTCTATAAATGCACATCAGACTCTTTCTTCTTCAAAAAACAACCAAACCTCAACAAAAACTTCAAATCAATTGCACGAAAATCAGAGATAGTTGGGACTAAAATGGCATCTAAAGGGAGAGTTTCATTTGTTGTAGCAGCGAGCGTCAGTGCAGTAGAAGCTTTGAAGGATCAGGCCGGGCTTTGCCGATGGAACTATGCCTTGCGATCTATGCAAAACAGAGTGAAGCAAAACTTGGGAGCCTTGTCTCAAGTT
The DNA here is from genome assembly GCF_964058835.1 of Carex rostrata. Classification (NCBI taxonomy): domain Eukaryota; kingdom Viridiplantae; phylum Streptophyta; class Magnoliopsida; order Poales; family Cyperaceae; genus Carex; species Carex rostrata. Next base: position 3,272,482 of record NC_135931.1, on the reverse strand, counting down.
AGAAAGATTTCTTCTGGAGTCGATTTGAATGAGAAGGCCAAGAGATCAGAGGAATCGCTGAGAACAGTGATGTATTTGAGCTGCTGGGGTCCTAATTGAGTTTATTTAATTAGGATTACAAAGAAAGCAGATATGGAAGTATAGTTTCATTAACTTTGTAAATGTACATTTAATTAAGCAAAAATTTAAGCTCAGGTTTTGGTTCCATTTCACGATCTACTATTTTTTCTTCCAAAATTCTACAAAAAAAAAAGAGAAAAAAGTATCAGCAATGCAAAATACAACAAAAAATGTTGCAATGATATTAGTAAAATGGGAGTCAAACAATTCAAGTCACGGGCTGAGCCATGTTTGATGAATGGATGAATTGATCGTCGTTAATTAAAAAAAAAAAGTATTTTTCTATATATTTTAGAAGATATTGTAAGATTGATCTCTATTTAGAATGAAAAAATTTGTATGATTAATTTTCAATCTGTATTTGATCTCCATAGTTTAAAAGTATGACTCTGCCTCTGATTCAAGTAATTAATTCTTAATAAAAATATTTTCAAAGTCATTTGATTGTAATATACGATGTGATGCATAAGCAGATAACGAGTAAAAACTAAAAAGGTGTATCAATTTCTTTTAAAACTAATTTAAAATTTTAATTATTCAAGTAAAATTAAGAATCAGACAAGTAAAACAGTGATCAATAATATCAACAAATAAATCTTTTAATTTAGTAGTTAATCAAATGGAATTAGGACGTGATGTTCTCATTAAATTTTTTTGGTGAGCGTAACTTAATAATCTATCGTATTGATTTCAAATGAGACAAATTAAATTTTTTGAAATCGTTATTAGAGCAATGTAAATCATTATTCTCGTAAATTACTAAATAAAATATTATATAAAGTATTGTATAAATCAAATTCATAATAATAAATAATATAGTTATACATAAAAAATTATCATATATACTTTAATATTTATTAATTATCTTATCGAGTAATTCGTACCCTTATCTTGATCGAATAAGCTAATGAAAATTTCTCCTTGCTCATACCTACACTTTAAATTAACGAAATATTTGCCAAAAAAAAAAAAACTGAATGCTCATAACATTTTCAACTCAATATATAGTCTCAGAAATCATGTACAATTAATAAACAGGCAATTAATTAGTTTAATTAGGACCCCAACAGCTCAAATACATAACAGTCCTAAGTCCCTCCTCTGATCTCTTGGCCTTCCCTTCCATTTCTTTTCTCCTCTCTACAACCGAAGATGCCTTTGTAGCTTGAGAGAAGGCACCGAATCGACCCTTGGCCCGTTGTTGGAGTGACCGCAAAGCATTGTTCCAGCGGCAGAGGCCTGCCTGATCTTTCAATGCCTCTACTGCACTGATGCTCGCTGCTACTACCAAAGACACTCTACCTATAGATGCCATGTTCTCTTTAGTTTTTCTGGTTTCCAGAAATTGGGGGTGTACGGATTCTGGTTAATTTTGCTTTATACTTCTAATAAGGATTTTGGTTTTGCGTTGGATGGAGAGGAAGGCAGTAGGTGAATGAATTTATAGAGATGTAGCAGTAGTATGTGGAGATAAAGTTAGAAGATAATGGCGACATAAAAAACAAAAAAAATAAATAAATCAGATGTCGACAACTCAAGTATGGTAGTGAGGGGAATAGACGGTGGTTTGTGGAATTGAGGTGCTGGTTTTGGAAATTCCATGTCCCAATAACCAGGGGCAGATTGTTTAAGCAGCTATCAACCACCAAAGCGAAAGGAGTGGAGTTTAGGAATTCGTATCCTCTGCATTATCTCAAAAAGGAATCTTTTGAGTTTGATATATCTAGACTGTCCGATGAGCTTTAAGATTCGTGTGAATTAAATTCAGACTAATATTGAAGACCCCTATATTTTAGGTGGGAGGCGGATAGACTCTATTTAAAATCAGACAACCGATATCTATTAGCTCAAAAGATGCTCTTTTGAGTTAATGCAGACGATGCAGACTTGGAGTTTAGCATCAAAGTGGGTCCCACCAGGCATTAGATGGGAAATTTTTTATCTATATATTTTATTAAATTCAGTAATATGAAAATAGAAAGAGTATCTCATTTTTAATAAATATAAAAAAAATAATGATTTATTAAGTCTGATTCAAAATATATGAATCTGATTCAATGTTTCATATTCAAATATTATGTGTTTTTCTGAAATCATATGTGAACTAGAGCTTGGTTCTTCTCTAATCGCACGGTCTGAATTCAAACTAGAAAAAAAGAAAGAAAAAAACATAAATCTGAATCATTGAGTTCGATCTATAATATTTTAATAAAAAACGAGATACTCTTTTTATTTCTTATTTCCGTATGTTTAATTTTAATAATTTCTAGGGATAAAAATATTCCCACCGGATGCCTGAATTCCTGAGGCCGAATATTGCCAATGTTTATAATCATAAGACACTATTGGTTTCAACATTTTATTACTTACTTTAATATGATTTTTTTTTTAAACAAAATTCTCCCCCTATTCCGTTATTATAAAAAATAAAATTTCATATATTCTATAAAATTTAATCATGCCTTTCGGCTGTACTAAGTGTACAATTTTCCTTTAATATTCAATATCTGCACTTATATTAAGTTACTAGTATTATATCCGTGCGTTGCAACGGGACATACTATAAAAGAAAAAAAATTATGAAAAAAAACATTCAATAAAATTAATAATTATTCAAAAATTGAGGGACATGATCTTTGAATAGAATTATATGATTTTGTATTTTTAATTATTTTGAATCATTTTCTCTTATAACAATTTGATGATGTGATGATCCTATATTTTAAGTACCAATGATTTGAAATAATAACTTTCTAATTTTAAATTAATTTATACAAAATAGAATATATGATACAGCTGATTAGATATAATACCCATGTCGTAAGCAAACTGAATGAATAAATCTGAAATTACAAATACAGATTTTAAGTACCAATGATTTCATATTTTTGATGACCTTTCCAATTTTGTTTTTTTTTCCCTTCTTCCTGTCTCACTGATTTGTGCTTCTAAGATTTTTAATTGATTTTTATTGTGATATGTATAGACCTATAGAGAAACAAAATTGATAATATTTCTAGAATTCTTACAACATATAGAAACATAGAAAAAAAATAAGGAATGAAATAAGGAATGAAAGAAATAAGGAAACATAATTATATCGCTAAATTGAAAAGAGAGAAATAAGGAATGAATGAAATAAGGAAACATATTATATCGCTCAATTTCAGAATTTATTTAATTTTAATTATAATGCATCGTGTGACAGTACATGTGGCGAGTATGTTTTTAATTTAATTTAGACTTCTACACATTATTTAGATGCATTTAATCAAAAGAAGACATATTATGTAATTGGAGGGCTAGGATTAAATCTGAAATTTCATCTTTCAATCGTAGCCGTCAGCAGATCGGACACCCTACGTACTTAATAGTGGAATGGAGATTATTAAGTATATAAACTCATTTTATTATAGAATTGAATATATTTACTTCATTTTGTCATTATTGCAAATATATAAAATACTAACACCAATTGCGTCATTATTGAAAATATACAAAAAATAATAACTCACATTAATTGCGTCGATATTGAAAATATACAGTACTTGTTCAATTTTAGCTTAATATTAAATGTTGTTTCATAAACTTACATTATTCCGTACGTTATGGTCTTACCCAAGGTTCTAAATAGTGATTATAGCGGTATAGCGGGGAGACCAAAAAAAAAAGCTATTGCGAATAGCGTAGCTATAGCGGAAGCTATCACACATAGCGATTTTCCCTTTTCAAACTTTATATTCTATATTTCTACTAATTATCAACATAATCAATATTAGAGAATTGATGTAACAACTAAATGACAACTAATCTAAGTCTATACTTTTTATCTATTACACAAATAAGAAGGGAAAAAAAATCTAAAAAATAACATTATTTAATAGTTTATACTTCATGATATTACATATTATAATAGAGAAAGAGCAATTAATTTTATAAGGTAAATGAAGTCAATATACATATTTAAACATTTTATAATTATAATAATAATCAAAATCAGTTTTAAATTGAAACGAACGATAATAATTTTACAAATGAATACTATAAAAAGAGTAATCAAAATGAATAATTAGTATTTAAATATTTCTCGATATAGAATGATAGAATAAATCACAAATAAAGATAGAAGCATATAGTTTGATTTAGTATACTTATCGTAGAAGACCATGTAGCATTAGAAATAAGAATAGAAGTACAGAAGTCCATATAAATTGCAAAAAAAAAACCATGTAGCATAGCGGTAGCTATAGCGGGTCTCATATAGCGGTAATAGCGGTCAGCTATTATAGCTATAGCGGTCGTAGCTGAGTTAGCGCAATTTTATCTCATAACTTAGCGTTTATGGTCCGGAAAAGCTATAGCTAGCTATTTAGAACCCTGGTCTTACCCATACTGTGGGAAAAATGGCAACCGGTTTCGTTACGGAACGGCACGGTTACGACAATATGCGTCTCGGTTACGTGTCTTGACTCGTGTATTTTGTACCGTGATTATTCGTGTGCTGTGATCATCGATTTTTTGAAATTTTGACACGGCACATCATGCAAAAGATCTAGTCACAACACGTCACGGTACTTGGTCATGCGAATCACGTGTAATTAGAACCGTTAAATCTTGACTAAATGATAAATCTTAAATAAAGTAACAAAAATTATGATCACGTGAGTCACACAATACTTGTCACGCGAGTCTCATTTGGTCACGACACGTTTAGACACGGCGTAACTCACGTAGCATGACTATTTGCATGCTGTGACGATTCATTGACATTTTAGTCACAATATGTAAAAAATTAACTTAATCATGAGACGGCACATGAAAAAATAACTTAATCACAACAATGCACGACACGTCCTCTCCATTCAGGGGCGGACGCAGAATTTCTGCTAAAGAGAGACAAGAATCATATTCAAATAGCTTATAGGGTTTGAATCCATTAACTAATCGGATACTAGATAAAAAACAATCAACATAATAAAAAATAATAAAAATAATAAAAATAACAAAATAATATCATTTTACATATTAAAAAACAAAAAGTTGATCCGAATTCATAAATTTCTATAAAATTTATATTAAAAAACATAATTTTTTATTAACAATAATTTTAAACTGATCTGACGAGATTTTTAGTTCAAAAAAAAATACAAAATAGTACTGAATCCGTATTTTTTTTTACTGAATTTCAAAATCACATGGAGACAGTTGCCCCCTCTGACTCAAGATGAATCCGCCCCCGTCTCCACTCTAGTCATACAAAGGAACTTTTAAAATAGCACACGTCTTCTTAACGCTTATCCGTGTGCAAGTTCGGACACACGTGTCCAGCCGTCTTGTAAAGAAAATAAACAAACAAAAACAGTCCCTGGTATCTTGGACATGGAATTGAAAAACCCAGCGTCTACTTTCTTCTCGCATCAGGCCATTGCTTTATGTAAAGCACATTAATTTCCACATACCACTTCAATCTCAATAAATACACACCACAGTTATAATTTTTTTTTTTTGGAAATTTAAGAAAAAATTATCGATAGCAGGAAAGAGTGCCTTTTGTTTTTCTACTTCACATAATCTATGCAGGAGTAAATCTTGACAATAGAATATCCAACATAATTAATCAAAGAAATCAAATTAATGTTTTAAACTCTTAATACTTTAAAAAAATTAAAAATTAAAATTGGATATCTACTCTTTCTTATTTGAAAGATCACGTGATCAGAAACTCAAAAATGAATTTTTTTTTATGAATATTATATAATTTAATAACTTGATCTTTAATTTTGATTAAAAAAAAAAACAAAAACGGAGATCAAAATTAAGCACTAATTTAACAAATATCAGAGAAGGCAAGATTCATATGGCACCTACAGCCTACGGCCATGTTGGTTGTGGAGTAAGAGGTGAACTAATTCGGAGTAAGTTACTCCACCTGTGAGGTCCACTGTCATAGACTTGGATTAATTTCTCAATATCTTAGTCCTTCATGTGAATTAATTTAATTTATGATATAAACTATTAAACAAGATGTAAAATATGAGGAGTAAGATAGAGTAAACAATTTAATTCTCATTAACTTTACTCCACAACCAAACATGACCTACAGGAAGTGTAACTTTGCTTGCAGCACCGAAAATGTAAAAAAAAAATTATCAACATACTCTAGAATTAAACTAAACATTTTATTTCAGAAAATAAACATTTTTCGTTGTCGATTAGAAGTTCCAGATCAAAACTTAAAGGATACTTAATTGGCAAAAAAATTATCGATTATAATTTTGAAATTTTGAGTGGCAAGATTAGGTCTACTAATACCACAGATTCATTTATTACGAGAACTAGAATAACAGAAGGATTTTAGAATTCTAATTGTGTTTTCTTCAAAAATAATTCTAACTGCGTATGTGGTAAATATTTTTTGGAAATATACAAACTAGTATAGTTATGCAATTGTTTTTTGTTTCTATCATATTCACACAAAAAAAACAAAACATTCTAATTTGATGAAAAATTCGAAATTCACCACCACCAATTCATTTAACGACTTCAAAAACAGGAGGTCGTCAATTAGTCATTCGGCCCAATTTTTTTTTTACAGACGAATCCCAATTGGTTCTGTGAGACATGCACTAAAAACAATTGGCGATTCCCTTTTCATCCTCCAAATTTCATAACAATCCTGTGCCAAATATATATATATATATATATATATATATATATATATGAGCCGTCAATTTATTTGGAGGTCTTTAGATTGGAGACGCAGAGTTAACTGACAATCTGAGTGAATTTCGAATTCTCAACTAAACAAGTGTTTTGAATTTTTTTTATTATTGTATAAACAAAAATTTCGGGTTATGCAATTGGTTACTTTATTGGAGATGTTGATTTATCATTGAATCTAATGTTAATAGAAATTATTGATTTGTTGGAATAATAGAAGGATTTTGAGAAATAAAACCAATATTGAGCAAGCTGATATCACTACGGAAATGGGATTTTGTTTTAGGAAGCAGCTAACAGCCCTAAAAAATTCCCGGAGATTTTCAACTAATTCTGTAAAAATCAATACTAAATCCTGTAAACTAATTCAACAAATTCTGTAAACATAAAAATGCGTGAAAGCTATTAAAAACGCGTGAAAGCGGTTAAAAACGCGTGACAGCTGTCGAAAACGCGTGACAGCTGTTGAAAACGCGTGACAGCTGTTGGGGACCACCTTCTGTGAACATACACATAATATCCTGTAAACATACACATATTATCCTGTAAACATACACATATTATCCTATAAATATACACATATAATTCTGTAAACATACATAGTGTACTTAAAATTATAGCAGTTGAAATATTCTGTAAACATACACATATTATCCTGTAGACATACACATATTATCCTATAAACATACACATATAATTTTGTAAACATACATAGTGTACTTAAAATTATAGTAGTTGAAATTATGGCAGTTGTGACAGTTAAAAACGCGTCAGAACTAAGCTAAAAAGGAAAAATTTTTATACACGGGAATTTTTGGGGGACTATAGCCCGGGGGACATTACCTTTTCTCTTTGTTTTATTAATGTTGCTTTGGGTATAAAGATCAGTTACAAAGTTAATGAAATGAAACCAAAATCTGAGCTTAAATAATTATTGCATAAATGTACAATTACAAATTAAGTTTATAAAACTATACTTCCATCTCTATTTTCTTCCTAATCCTAATCAAAGAAACTCAATTAGGACCCCAGCAGCTCAAATACATAACTGTCCTTAATGATTCCTCTGATTTCTTCGCCTTCTCATTCAAATCAACTCCTGAAGAAACCTTTCTAACTTGAGACAAGGCTCCCATGTTTTGCTTCACTCTGCTTTGCATAGATCTCAAGGTATAGTTCCACCGGCAAAGCCCGGCCTGATCCTTCAAAGCTTCTACTGCACTGATGCTCGCTGCTACAACGAATGAAACTCTCCCTTTAGATGCCATCTGAATCGTGCTACTTTCTCTTATTTTCGTGTAATTGATTTCTAGTTTTGTGGAGGTTTGGTAGTTGTTTGAAGGAGAAGGGTGTGATGTGCATTTATAGAGATGGGACTATGGGGAATGCGTATCCTCTGCATTAACTCAAAAAGTAATATTTTGAGTTAATAAATTTTAACCGTCTGATTTTAAACGGAGTCAATCCGATCTCTCCTTATGATATAGAGTTCTATAATATTAGTGCGGATTTAATCTGCAAGAATCTTTAAACAGATTTAATGGTCAAGATTTATTAACTCAAAAGATTCTCTTTTGAGTTAATGCAGAGGATACGAATTCAAGGGTATGGAGGCGATTAGAGGTTCATGCACAGACTGATTGGCCGAAATTTTTATTAATAGGAAATATATTAAATAAATATCGAGATTAGATAACGCTTTTGCGTTTTATTCAGATATAGGAAAAACCGTTATGGTTTATCACGGCCTCTGGCCGTTATGGCTTATCACGGTCAGAGTTAGCACCTAATTAACAAGCTTAACCATTCTAATTGAACCATAAAAAAAATGGAAAAAAAAACCTTGTCCGTGATAGATTAGAACGGCCAGAGAAAAAAAAAAAAAAAAAAAATCTCTATCCGTGATGAACAGTAACGGCTAGGTACGAAAAAAAAAAAAAATTGTTTAACCTATGGCCGTGATGGGTTATCACGGCCAGCCCTTTTTCTTTTTCTTTTTTTTTTCTTTCTTTCTGCCTCTGGCCGTGATAGATAGTAACGGCCATGGTTTTTTTTCCGGTTTTTTTCTTGCGCGGTTCAGTTAGAATGGGTAATTAATTAAGTGTTAATGCTAGCCGTGATAAGTCATAACGGCCAGAGGCCGTAATAAACCATAACGATTTCCCTATATTTCGATAAAACGCAAAAGCGTTCTCTAATCTCGATACTTATTTAATATATTTCCTATTAATAAAAATTTCGGGACTGATTGGAGAGGAAAGCTGGACACTGGTTTTGAGAATTCCATGTCCATATACTAGGGGCTGTTTTGCTTTCTTCTTTATTTTTATTTTTTTTCGTTTCACTTTCTTTGGCAAACTTATGTAATAGAGACTAGAGTGGAAAAAAAATGTACTGTGTTGTCACTAATATATCGTAACTTTAGTCTCGTGCCGTCACTATGTTAATTTTTCACGTGCCGTGCCGTGACTAAAATGTCAAGAGGTGATCATAGCACGCGAATAGTCACGCCACGTGAGTAATGCCGTGTCTAAACGTGTCGTGACCAAACGTGACTTGCGTGACCATTTGATCGTAATTTAGATTAATTTATTTAATATTCACCATTTGATCAAGATATAACGGTTCTAATTACACGTGACTCTCATGACCACGTACCGTGTCATGTTGTGACTAGATATTTCGAATAACGTGCCAAATTTTCGAAAAATGATCACAACACGGAACACGTGAAACACGACACGTAATCGACACACGTGCCGTGTTATTATGTACCGTAACCGTGCCGTTTCGTAACAGAGCCGGCTACCCCGTGCTAGGGGTGTTCATCGGTTCGGTTTGGTTGAAACCGAACCGAACTAGGCAAACTGAAGTTATAATTCAGTTTCAAAAATAGAACCGAACCGATTTAACATTGCAACCGAACCGAACCAAAGTTTTATTTCAGTTTATTCGGTTCAAACCGAAATATATTAATTTTTTTATTTAAAGCAATTGATTTATAAAAAACCGAAGTATATTAAGAGATAAACCGGGGTATTAATAAATAAATTGAGATTATAAGAAATAAATCAAAGTATTTAAAGCTATGTTACCCCGATACTCCTATATGGGCTTCGTATCCGTATCGGACACGTATCGGATACCGATACGCGTCCGATACGGCCACGATACGTATCGGATACGCCAACTGGCGTATCAGCAGTCTCCGATACGTGCTCAAACTGTAGGATACGGCAGGATACGTGAGTTTTGCTCCTATCTGACATGCATGTTTTAATTAAATAAGGGGCGCGGCCCATTCCCTTCTATTTAGGCCCAGAAATTTTATGTATATGCTTCAATTATCTTCGGCTCAAAGATTTTCTTATTAAATTTGCTTCAGCGTGATTCGATCTCCCGTTACTTTGTTGAATGCCAAAAGGTTTTGCCACTGAACTACATGAATTTTTGTGATAAATGTTAGTATCTATCATATATAATATATACTTGAGGTTAATCCTTAGTTTTTATTGTACAAATATGTTCAAGTTATGATTATTATTAATCTAAATATAATAATTAAATAATAAAAATAATATATATAATAGACGTATCGTATCCTAGATTTTTCAAAATTGCCGTATCGCCGTATCCGTATCGTATCCGATACGATACCCGTATCCATATTCATGCAACATAGATTTAAAGCAATTAATTAAGAAATAAATCGGAGTATTAAGAAATAAACAAGGACGGTCCGGACGAAACTCATAATATATAAAAGTTCGGTCGGTTTGGTTATTTCGGTTTTAAAAATTTTCAAACCAAATCGAACTGAAGTTATAATTCTGTTTTAAAAATCAAACCGAACCAAACCATTTAGTCCAAACTAATTCGGTTCAGTTCAAAACTGAATAAACCAGACCAAATGAACATCCCTACCCCGTGCTATTTTTCGCACTCTAATGGGGACCCAGCTTTTTCCTTTGTTTAGTGCATCAGCCGCAGCTTTCAGACTCTGTGGCAAAATTTGATTGAAAACATTAACCACCACACATAACGCATTGTAAGATACATTTTAACATAATTTTATGCATCATATTTGAGTATTTGATGCATCAGTTGATTGTTGCAAAAAAACTTATGAGCATCGTATAAATGACATATTTATTTGGTCTGACAGCCACTGTCAGCATTTAAAAAAAGAAGACGACATATATATATTTGGTATTATTTGTCAATTTTAATGATTTTAGAATTATATATGCGGTCAAAATTGATTAAAATTAAACATCAACAGAAACACACATCACACTATAAATACATTTTAGAAGAAATTGATATCATATTTGATGTATCTATTTAATTTTTTCACAAATGATTTATGAGCATTTAGATAATAAATATTGAATATTATCTGTTAATTTTCCCGATCTTAGGAAATCATGTTACAACTGATCATGATAATGTACACCGTCTTGCTCTTCTCGAGAGCCATTGAAAATTTGAAATAGCCATGTCAATTTTCTCACTTGCATCGTTTTATTTATTCACTACCACCTGTTACTGTTTTGAAACTTTAATTATTGGTGTATTATGCCGTTCCCAAACGTCAAGACTTCAGACATCTGATCATTCTCAACCAGAAAGCTTTTCAAATTTTTAGTTAAAACAGTAAGGGTGGTTTGGAATGTCCGATTTGAAAATAAACGACTGGATTAAACATTAAAGTGATTACATCCATGATAAACATATGATGAACAAGGAAAAAAGAAAATAATTAAATAACTAGTGACGATATCAAAGTGGTCTTTATACACAACGGTTCAATAACATAATTCACAAAATAAAAGGCAAACAACAAAGCTCCCAATGAACATACTATACAAGCAAAATTATTCCCAACGATCTAACAGCTGAGAGTTTACTGAGGATTTGGGGGCCTGCTATTTGCAGCTGACACGCGGGACCCCCACTCAAGCAGCTCTTTGCTGGTGTCATCCTTGTGCACAATCACCTCTATGAAGCACAAACAATCCTGCTTTGGTCCCAAAGCTGTCTCTATAGCATCAGTCAGTTCTTCCTCGCATGTAACCTGTGTTAGTTGCCCCCAAGAAATAATAATTTTTTAGTATAAAATTTTAAAATTTTAAATGTATTCTCTTTGTTGAGCATCGGAATTTTAGTATGAAACAAGACAAACCTTAGTAGTCCAGCATTTGCCCTCGCCATTGTGGATGGCATCCACGAGGCCGGTGTAATTCCAGTTCTTGATGACATTGTACGGGCCGTCATGGATTTCCACTTCAATTGAGTAGCCACCATTGTTTATCAGGAATATAATGGTTTTCTGGCCACAACGAATCATAGTTGACACATCCTGAGCTGTCACCTGAGATATTCCACAATTTTTGAAAATCAGCTATATATTCAACATCTCGAACAACTAACATATTTAAAAATGAGGATTAGATCAATAAGATAGTCTACCTGAAAACTACCATCACCAATGCAAGCAATCACACGCTTATCAGTAACTGCTTGTGCATAGCCAAGGGTTGCCCCCACAGACCAGCCGATTGATCCATACTGCATTTGGAACTCGTACCTACAAAGTCAATAACAATCTGTAATTAAAATGAAAAGTTCAACATCCACATAATTTGTAACAACTATACTATTACCAAAATAAAAGTTTGGTGAGAGGATATAGTACCCACAACCCTCCGGAAGCTTGAGTTTCTGGCAATTGAACCATGAGTCACCAGTCTCAGCAATCACTGCAGTATTACCAGAAAGCATTTGCTGTATATGCTTAAACATGACATTAACCCTCAGGGGCTCCTTGGGAATACACTTGAGCAGTTGTCCCTCTGGCACGAAGATCCTCTTGTAATTCTCAAAAGCAGTTGTGTTCTTCGTAACCCTCTTTGCAAGAGCATGAAGGAAATCTTTCATGAGGACGCAACCAAAGGCTGGTCCATTGGCAACTATTACTCGCTCAGGTTGCACAATGATTGCCTTCTCTTTCTTCAAAAGGAGAGAGTAGCCAACTGAGCTATAGTCATTGAAAATGGGGCCCACAAAGATGTACGCATCGGCAGATTCCACAATTTCTGCACAGAAGGCGGTACTGACAGCACCCCAGTATGTACCGATAAAGTGTGGGTGCTGCTCTGGAACAAGACCCTTTGCTGATGGCATGACAGCCACCGGGAAACCCGAAATATCAGCTAGCTCGACAAAAGCATCTCCAGCCTTCGCCACACGGATCTTAGGTCCACCTACCATAACTGGTTTAACAGCCTTATTTAGGACCTGCAAGGTCGCCTCAACTGCCGCCTCTAGGCCCATCTGGTTGCTCGCTCTGATTTATGCAAAAAAAGTACAGGTGGTTAACAATCACCAATTTATTTTACTGGAACAGTACCAATAAAAAAATTATGAAAGAAAAGGCCAGAATCATTACTTGCGGTTGAGAAAGAAAGGGACTGGCTCGCCACTGAAGGTGGGATGAGGGATGGCAGGAAGGTTGCAACTGATGCTAATATAAACCGGCTTGCTCTCCTTAAGAGCCGTTGAAATTGCCGTGTCGATCTGCTCGTGTGCATCTTCCAAGTTGTTCACCACCGCCTAATTTGAAGAACCAACACACAAGATACAAATTGAAACATTAAAAGAAAAAAAAAAGCATCGAATAGGCAAGCATTTTTTTTACCTCTCTATATTATCTAATTAAATTTACCTGGTAACAGGTGACGGTCTGGAAGCACCGCAGCTCCTGGGAGAAATCAGGCAACGCGATAGTGTGATGCAGAACCCGGTTTGTGCCATAATCGTTCGAGTTGGGGCCACCTACGATGCAAATCAACGGCAGGTTCTCACTGTACGCACCGGCAATGGCATTCAACACACTGAGCCCACCGACGGTGAAGGTGACCACACAGGCGCCAACACCACGAGACCTCGCATATCCATCAGCGGCATATCCAGCGTTCAGTTCATTGCAACAGCCGATCAGGCGAAGCTCGGGCTCGGCAACGAGGTGATCGAGCAAGGTTAGGTTGAAGTCACCGGGAACAGAGAAGACATCGGTGACACCAACTTGGACCAGTCGGCGAGCAAGGTGGCGTCCAAGGGTTGCCTCAGATGCAGTGGTCGGTGGGGCGGGTGAGATCGTGTGGCAGGCGGTCGCCGGAGGACAGCCCACCGCACCGTTGGCTGTTGCCTTGGAAGAAGAGTCGATGGAGTTGATCTCAATGCCCATGGAGAGTGAGTGGAGAAAGCAGCACTAAAAAAGAAGTCAGAAGAGGAGAGCAATTCTGTAAAACGTTTTGGTTTATTAATGGAATTGCTTGGAATCTTTGTAATATCTTTGTAATAGCTTTGGACTTGCGTTGGATGGAAAGGAGCAGAGCGGCGAGCCAATATATAACGGACGAAAAGAGTGAAGAGGAAGAAGGTTAATTTAATTCGTATTGCATCTCCCACGGAAAACTTGGCTGGCGGGAGCCAGCAGAGAATTCATGTCTTAACTAGGTGCGTTGTTGTTGCGGCTCCGTACATATTGGTGTACTTATGTTATTTTATTTACGTAGATATTTTTATCGAAATCTAGATATTATTTTAGGGATCGACTAACAGTTTTCTTATTTCAGTCCTCTAAATGTTCCTCTAACTAACTAATGTATAAGTACAATAGAAATCACTAACTACATAGATGACTACTAACTATTTAATTTGAGGATCACTTATATTTGAAAAAATTAACAACTGAGGTGCACATGTATGGATACTTATACGCGCAAGTATTACCATATGATATATTAAGTATTCATACCTAAGATATTAAGAATTAAAAATAAAACTGGATATCAACTTTATTTTACACACTCATCTTTTACACGTTTTAGAATTGAATTTTTTTTTGTCTATTTAATCTCGTCAATATTTCTAACAATATGTGAGAAATTTTACGAATCTTAAACCACGAATATCTTCTACATAATTCTCTCTTTCAAATGAGATCCATGATGAAGTACTTTCAGGTCCTTCGTCGTTCAAGTATTCATAACTCGGTGTGCAAGTATTCATACATTGTCAAGTATTATTCTCTAAAATGTTGAGTATTCATACTTATTCAGTAAAGTGTGAATATTTATATTATAAATTATTTATAAGAAACACACAGACGTGTCTTTGACATTAACTACATGGGGAATCACTACCGACTTTGGGGGGGGGGGGGGGGGGGGGTAAGCGTCCCTTGAAAGCGACTACGATAGGGACCACAAACAGAAAACCAAGAAGCGGATATATAATGACCATCTCAAGTGTCTGCGTTGTAATTGTTGTAAATGTTTATTTTTAAAATATGAAGTATTCATACTTACAAATTAACGTGTGAATTTTTATGTTGTAAAATATTTATGAAAAATTCCTAAATGTGCTTCGTGAATTAACTACCTGGGAGGACTACCACCGCACAATCACCAACACGATAGTTTTTGTAAAAATAATAATTTCTAAAATTTCAAGTATTCACACTTACGCATTTAAGTATGAACTGCTATGGTGTAAAGTAACTTAAATCAGTTAATCTATTTGGTGCTTGAATATATTGATAGGTACTGAATAAAGTATTCATACTTATAAGTGAAGTATGAATTTTTTACATATGACATTTATATTTCTAAAAAAATATATATAACATATTAAGTATTCATACTTACACATTGAAGTGTGAATAATAATATTGTAAAGTAACTTAAATCAATTAATTTGTTTGGTGCTTGAACATATTGATAGGTACCGAGAAAAGTATTCATACTAATAACTAAAGTATGAATTATTACGGAGTATGGCTAATATAACATCAGTGTCATTTCAGTCTATATAACACTAACTCCAAAACCTATCAAATCGAGTTCAAATGGTGAATCCAAACCGTTCAAACCGATATACTTCATTAGTTGTGCGTTTACATGTAAAATTTATAAGTTTTTGAGTTTATTTGGTATCAAGTCAAGCGGTCAAAAGTGTGAGTTTTTAAGTTAATTTTAATACATTCATTTTAAAATATTTTTACAGCTTGATTTGATATTAAAATAACTCGAAAATATATAAAAAAAAATATATGTAAACGCATCACTCGTAATGTAAATCGGTTTGGATTAGTCATTCGAAGTCGATTTGATAAGTTTTAGAGTTAGTGTTATATAGGTTAAAATGACACTGATGTTATATTAGCCAAACTCATTATTACGTTGTAAAGTATCTTAATTTAACATTTTTTTTAAATTGACAATATTCAAACAATTAATATATAAAACAGTAAGTAATAATAGTTAAGACAGCAAGTATTTATATCTACTTGGTCAAATTTTGTTGTTACTGTAATGCATATGTTTTTATCAATTTTTAAGACAATAAGTATTCATATCTACTCATTTGTGTCATTATTCTTTTCATACACACTTTATTTAATTTATTGATATCTAAAACACTTAGTATTCATACTTAAGCGTGAAAGTGTGTATTGTTATGAAATAATATTTGATTTTAATTATTTTGATATTTATAAATAATAGTAACTATATTAACATTTGTATTCATACTTATGAATTTATGTACGAATATTAATGTTAAAAAGAAATTTTAATAAACTTCAACCATCTCCAATATTTATCAACAAATTTGTATATGCTGGTAATAAGCACTTGGACGCTCCCAATACTTTTTTTTTAATGGAAACACATACAAGAATAATGCATGCAATGCAATAACCAAAGTAAAATGCATAAAGTACATAGAAAATTTAGAACAATTTCAAATGCTAAAACTAAAATCTATAACACTTGAAATATTAAGCAACCTAAGAATAAAAGCAAGCATGACATTTAAAAAAATGTAGCTTTGCTGAAAATCTCTTTCTTTATGTACCAGTATCAGTTCTTCCGTATTGTACCGGAGCACCTTTAATTGAACAAAGAAAAATTATAACAGTAAAACAACGAAATCTAAGCATGGGCTTTCGTCAGTAAAACATTCATGCCAGTGACTTATTTTTCTTCTGCATCACCTCTTACACCAGCTTTAACCTGGTTTAATCACCCCTTACACAAGTGATTTGAAGATTTGTTTTGAGTTTGTTATTCTGATCCACGTGCTTTAAATTAACTATTTTGTAAATGACAAAGGTCTATAGACACCTCAAAATAATGATTAATTCAATCCATTCTTCGATTAAATTTTTTAACAAAGAAAAACAAAACTTCACTTTTTGCCAAAAAAGATCTAAACAAACACCTCGTGGCTCAGAACAGATCACCACAGTAAGATGTCAAATCCACGGAGGAGGCATATTTAGATTGAAAGACAATATCTTGAACCTTGTGGATCAGAACAAAACCTAGAAACTGAATGGAGGAGCAAGAAGATCACCTTGGTTTGAATCTGACCAAGAGAAGGCCAATCCGAGGCGGGGCAGACTACATGGACTACAAGATGCGGTGGCGCACCTCCTCTAAAGCCAGTCTGAGAAATGACACAACGCATACATTTGAGTTATGCAGTAGTCAGCAAGATGCAGTACGCAAGTCCATTAACTGACGCCCAGTAACATGCTCCTCCGAAAGCAGCTCTGTGGATAACGACAGAAGGTAACTGCAGAAGATATTTGAGAGAAATTATTCAATATTGGGACTCTAAATGGAAGTTATTATATTGTGGAAGTAGTTATATTCTGTAAAGCTGGTAGCAATTAGTGACCTATGTAAAAATTGAGGGATGCTTCCAAGTAAATTCGAGAGGTACGAATCCTATTTGATGGAGTTGACATCTTAGAGGGGGGGGGGGGGGTAAAATTTGGACATGAAGTAACTTTAAAGAAGTACTGCTCTACAACAGGTCAGTCACTATTGTCAGTAAGGAAAAGCCTGGCTGAAATAGGTGATCATTTGCCTTACCAGTAAATTTATTTGTAGGCAATGTGCCTTTTTGTCCGCTGCAACATAGTTTCTGATGGTTGAAATCCTCAATTTTGCGTTCTTTTTTATTGAGGCCTAAGTTATGTGTAAAGTTGCTAAAGAAACTTCAGAAAGAACCAGGAGCCAAATGGAGGAAGACCATAAATAACAACTGTGGTGCCAGAAACTTCACAAAAAGCGCAAAGCTTGTTAAACACTACCCATCGAATACTTGGGTTAACTACCCAAAGAAGTCCAAAAAGGAAAGGATTAAAAAATATCAAGTTAACCTACTCAAATTGAAATTGCATAGCAACTTAGCAGGAGAATGCATTCACAAACCAGCACTATTTTTTATTTCTATGTGATAGTTTAATCATGCGTAATATATAAATTACTTATACATTAATTTAATGTTTTTAATTTAATTTTTATTTCTCTGTGATAGTTCAACAGACAAGCCAGTGCCAGTGCCTCACTGGGCTAGTACCACTGGTACCAACATCACACAAAGAAAAATCAGGCACCTCCTCAAATCGTGCACGTAGAACATATATTTGGAAGAACAGTACCTACGGTTGGCGTGTCATCGCTTGGAAACCGACGGAGGGAGGATATTATTGTCGCACGAAGAGGAGAGTGCGGAAAGCTGAGCACCCAGATGGAGAATTGATTTGGGCCCGCTGTTGGCGGTGGAGCGGTGAAGTAGGGATTGACAGTGAGGTCGGGAAGCAGACGGTGAGGGCGATGGAGGAAATTGGACGGATGGATGGACTTTGAGATACGGTGGGCAGAGAAATATGGTGGTGATTACGTGATATTACATCATTTACATTGAGGAATGAGGATCATATCATAGGAAACGCTATCCTCTGCGGATAGGGGTGTCAATGGTACCTTTTTAGCCGTTTACCCTACCCGTATCGTACTCGATAAGGCGGATATGGCTAAGATTTTTTTTTTTCGTTAGTTTATTGGGTATGGTTATGGGTAAGAATTTTTTTCGTTAAATAAATAGGTAAGGGTATGGGTAATGACTATTTCGTACCCGTTACCCTATAGGGTAATTATAAAATTCAAATATATATTCAATTCAATTTTCAACTCACTTAAATGTATATTTAATTTAATTTCTAATCCACTTAAATGTATATTTGTGTTTTTAAATTTTTATTCTTTATAAAAAATAATTTAGTTGAAATTAATTGCACATTTTTTTATTTTTTTTATTAAAAATGCAATTATATATGTGTTAAAATGAATGAGTTTTTGATGTTTAATTTGCAAAATATAATAAAACTAATTATTATACTAGTATTATTCGTTATTCACCCGCTACCGTTTCGTTACCCGATAATATTAACGGGTAAGAGTAGGGTAGGGTAAGATCAATTTTTAATGGGTATGGGTAGGGTATGGGTAAGGTCAATTTTAATGGGTATGGGTATGAAAATATCTCCACCCGACCCGTGCCGTACCCATTGACACCCCTATCTGCGGAGATTTTACCTGCGGTGCTGTGTGGTGGTTTTGATCTGGTCCGTTCGTTTTGGATCGGACAGACTGAATTAAGGGTTCACCAAATTTTGAGTTTTTTTAAAATTCGGATAAAATCTGATCTGGTCCGTCCGATTCGAAACGAACGGACCACATCAAAACCACCGCAGGTAAAACCTCCGCAGAGGATACGCTTCCCATATCATAGGGCAGGGAAGGGGGTCACTATGTCGGAAATTTTTCATAGGCAGAAGAAAATAGAAAATAAGAGAGAGAAAATACAATTGTATTTTTATTGATAGTAAGTGTACCGATTTTAAAAATTTCAAACTTTGAAACGGTACAGTCGATCCTACCTTGATATTTTCTTAGGAATCCCTGATTCTCTCTACTCTTCTTAGAATATTAATTAAATATTAATGTAGACTACGGACTACCTACTTGAGTCAAAAGAACATGTTGAATAGTCACGTCTTCAGAAATTGAATATTGGCTTGTTGAAGTTAGAATGCCGACCAAATCAATCTTAAAGTCAAAGATATAATCGGGAAGACCTCTTGATTTGGCGCTGGACGGGTAGTGCTCACTACTCGGCATCCTCTATGTATAATTTGATTATCTCTGCTGGCAAGATTCGACGGAAGTGCATGGAACTGTGGTCTCACATGCACCTTCAACAGTCAAAATTTTCATTTATTTGGTTCTTCAAGATAGGGTACTGACTCATCATGAAGTGTTGCAAAGGAGAGGCATGATTTGTGGATGAAGTGTGTCATGTGTGATACGTGTCCTATTGAAACTGCTCAACATCTGTTTTTTGAATGCCCTAATGCTATCGAGGTTTGGGGAAGGTTTCAACATCTCTTCCAACATGCTGACATGGTGGAGGAGACATGGAACGCATCTTTGCAATGACATTGTCAGACATCGGGCAAAAAGAAATGCGAATGGGCAACTGCATTCATGACAATCCTATGGTCATTATGGAAGCAAAGGAATAAGATAATTTTTCGAGGTTCTAAATTGCCAACATGGATAGTAGCAAATTGGGCAAGAAAAGATGCGATGTTGTGGATCCCGTATTGTGGTAACTCCAATGTAAACAGATAAATTCTAAAACTTCATTTAGTACAAAATTAATGAAAAATAAATTCTAAAACTTCATTCTTACATATTTTCTAATTTCTACTCTTACCGGTTAATAATAGATAACATAAATTCATTTCACATATTTTAGCAAAATTAGAGTGCGATGTGCTCATCAACTTCTCAAGCTAGGATGTGATATGCTCAGTTGTTTTATGTATTGATTTTTCATTATGTTTTTACCGGTTGCTCTTGTACTAAACAAATTCAAACTTTCAAAATTTTGCATCTACATGCATTACTAATGAAGTAGATGGATTTCAACAGTTTAGATTTGTCGTGTGAAGATAACCTGATAGACTTTTTCAGTTATGCTCACCAACTTTTTCTCGATGAGCACACTACACTCTAACTTTGCTCATGAATAATTATTGAATAAATCAATAATTTATATAATTTACTCTAAAATATAACATATAAATAAATATATTACAAACATGTAATATCATAAAATATAAAAATTATAATTTGTATTATATTATTTTTTAAATTATTAATTATTAATCGATTAGAGAAATGTAAATCAATATTCTCGTAAATTACTAAATAAAAGATTATATAAATTATTTTATAAATTAATTTCATAATAATGAATAATAGAGTTATACATACAAAAAATTATCATATATAACTTAATATTTATTAATAACCTTATCTAGTAATTCATATATACCCTATAAGCTAATGGAAATTTCTCCTTGCTCATACTTACACTTTAAATTAACGAAAAATGTAACATACAAGAATAAACAGAATGCTCTTAACATTTTCAACTCAATAGTCTCAGAAATCATGTACAATTAATTAATTACTAATTAATTAGTTTAATTAGGACCCCAACAGCTCAAATACATAACAGTCCTAAGTCCCTCCTCTGATCTCTTGGCCTTCCCTTCCATTTCTTTTCTCCTCTCTACAACCGAAGATGCCTTTGTAGCTTGAGAGAAGGCACCGAATTGACCCTTCGCCTGTTGTTGGAGTGACCGCAAAGCATAGTTCCAGCGGCAGAGGCCTGCCTGATCTTTCAATGCCTCTACTGCACTGATGATCGCTGCTACCACCAAAGACACTCTACCTGTAGATGCCATGTTCTCTTTAGTTTTTCTGTTTTCAGATATTGGGGGTTATAGTTCTAAGAAGGATTTTGATTTTTGCATTGGATGAAGACGAAGGCAGTAGGTGAATGAATTTATAGAGATGCAGTAGTATGTGGAGATAAAGTTACATGATAATGGCGACATAAAAAACAAAAAAAATGAATAAATAAATCAGATGTGGACAACTTAAGTATGGTAGTGAGCTGAAGAGACGCTGGTTTGTGGAATTGAGGAGCTGGTTTTGGAAATTCCATGTCCCAATAACCAGGGTAGATGGATATGAATCTGCTGCTATTTTTAGAAGAATAGCAGCTTGCTACTCTTCGTTTATGTGCTTATCTCTCTCTTTAAAAGAGGAAGAGAGAGGGGAAAGAAAAAAAAAAGTAGAGAGAATAGCACGAAGAGCACCAAATTTGAATAACAGCAGATTTCGTTCCAGGAGTAGATTGTTTAAGCGGCCACCAACTACCAAAGCGAAAGGAGTTGACTGTTGAGTATCAAAGTGGGTCCCACAAGGCACCAGATGCCTCAATATCGAATTTTTTTTATAAACCATAATTAATTAAATCAGATTTAGCAAACTAGCATGATTATTATTTTTTTCAAAAACCACACAAAGACCGAAATGATCATTCGGTCTCCATATTTGTTTTTTCCCCTAACTGAATTGCCAATTCGATCTCCATATTTTTTTCACTTTTTCACAGACGTTGCCACAAAAGATCCGAATAATCCCTTTTTATGTATATATAATATGTGTATAATATATGTATATCAAATTTGACTTCTGCTAGTAAATCAGCAAGTTTGGACTGATACAGGGACCAAACTTGCAAAAGTGATTACACCAGCATGTAGAGCATTCAAAAATATACAGAATTAACACAAATTTAAATTTATTTGGATTTTTCTACATTTAGTTATGAATTTTCAAAGTTCACTTTTCAAAAAAAAATTTAAACAACCATAACTTTGGCTAGAAAAGTCAGATTTGCGCGTATGACCACTTTTCGGAAAGGGGGGACGAGACAGATCCGAATATCACCTCGGGGATCATCTCCAGGAATTCGAAACATCAAAATTTCAAAAAAAAAAACGTCATTTAGTGTCTCAAAAATTCAGTTTAAGTTTTCATTCAACGGTAGACGTACAACGATCGGTATTTTGTTTATAAACGTCGTTTGGATTTTTTTTTTATAAACTCATTTTTATAATATATGTATAATATATGTATATATAATATAATACATGTATATAGGACTTGGCTACGATGCTATGGGTAGCTAAGAGGCCTCCCGTGCTACGGCTCAATATTCGATTTTTCAAAATTCTAACGGTCGATCCGAACCGTTCATCTTGTTCTCCATATTAATATGTGCTTGGAGACCAAATTTTACATTTTTTGGAAATTTTTTACTATTTTTTTAGATTTATTGAAAATCGCTGTTTTTCAGATAAATCTGGACCATAAAAAACAGTGATATTCAATAAATCTAAAAAAATAGTAAAAAATTTCCAAAAAATGTAAAATTTGGTCTCCAAACACATATTAATATGGAGAACAAGATGAATGGTTCGGATCGACCGTTAGGATTTTGAAAAGTCGAATATTGAGCCGTAGCACATGAGGCATCTTAGCTACCCATAGCATATTAGCCAAATCCCATGTATATATATGTATATATAATATATGTATATGTATATGTATATATTTATATATATATATTATAAAAAAATGAGTTTATAAAAAAAATAAAAATTGGAGACCGAATCCCCAATTCGGTCTCAAGAAAAATAGCTTTTCATATAGTTGGCGGCACGAAAATTGAAAAAAAACATGGAGACCGAATTGGCAATTCGGTCTGGGGAAAAAGCAAATGTGGAGACCGAATGGTCATTTCGGTCTTTGTGGTTTTTGAATAAAAAAAAACTAATCATGCTGCTTTTGCTAAATTTCATTTAATTAATTATGGTTTATATGAAAAATTCCTCAATATCTGCACTTATTACGTTATTATTAAGTATATAAGCTCACTTTATTATAAAATTGAATATACTTATTTCATTTTGTCATTATTGCAAGTATATAAAATACTAACACCAATTGCGTCATTATTGAAAATATACAAAAATAATAACTCACTTCAATCGCGTCAATATTGAAAATATACACGGTACTTATTCCATGTTAGCTAATTAATATTAAAATTTTGTTTTAGAAGCTTACACTATTCCGTAAGTTATGGTCTTAACCATACTAGAGCGGGAAAAATGGTACGGTGGAGCCAGTTTCGTTACGGAACAGTACGGTTACAACATAATACGCGTGTTGATTATGTGTCTTGACTCGCGTATCCCGTACAACGATTATTTGCATGCTATGATCATCAATCTTTTGAAAAATCTAGTCATGACACGTCACGGTACTTGATCACACGAATCATGTGTAATTAGAACCGTTAGATTTGACTATATAGTGAATCTTAAATAAACTAACATAAATTATGATCAAATGATCACGTGAGTCACATTTGATCACAGTATAACTCACATAACATGATTATTTGCATGTCATGACCATTCCTTAACAAATGACATTTTAGTCATAGTATATGAAAAATTAATCTAATCACAGTATAACACATAACAAATTAACTTAATCACAATCCGTCTTCTCAACTCTACCCATACCGCTGTAAGTCATATAAATAACCTTTTGGAAATAGCACACGTCTTCTTAATGCTATCCGCGTGCAAGTTCGGACACACGTGTCCAGCCGTCTTGTAAAGAAAATAAACAAAGAAACCAGTCCCTGGTATCTGGGACATGGAATTCAAAAACCCAGCGTCTACTTTCTTCTCACATCACTACATCAGGCCATCGCTTTCCACGTACCACTTCAATGTCAATAAATACACACCACAGTCATAATTTTTTTTGTTTTAGAAATTTAAGAAAAAAATTATCGATATCAGGAAAGAGTGCTCTGTTTTTCGACTCCACGTAATCTATGCAGGAGTAAATCTTGACCATAGAAAATCCAAATTAAATAATTAATCAAAGAAATCAAATTAATGTTTTAATTCCTTAAAAAATTAAAATTGGAGAACTAATCTTTCTCATATGAAAGATCACGTGTTCAAAAACTAAAAAAATGAATGATCTTTTTATGAATATTAAATAATTTAGTGAGTTGATCTTTAATTTTGATTAAAAAAATCAAAAACTGTGATCAAAATTAAGAATTAATTTGACAAATATTAAAGAAGGCAAGAATCATATGGCACCTACGGCCTACAGGAAGTGTGGCTTTTTTTTTTTTTTTTTGGCTTCTTACACGAAACCTTAGGTCTGAACTGTAGCTTTGCTTATAGCACCGAGAATGTAAAAAGAAAAAATTATCAACATACGCTAGAATTAATCTAAACATTTTCTTTTAGAAAATAAACATTTTTCGTTGTCGATTAGAAGTTTCAGATCAAAACTTAAGAAGGATAATTGGTAAAAAAAAATAATCGATTATAATTTTAAAAACTTGAGTGGCAAGATTGGGTCTAGTAATACAACAGATTCATTTATGACGAGAATTAGAATAATAGAAGGATTTTAGAATTCTTACTGTGGTTTCCTCAAAAATAATTCTAACTACGTATATATATATATATAGGGCTGGCAACGAACCAAACCAAACCAAACCTAACCCAGGTTCGGGTTCGGATTCGAAATAATTTCGAACCAAACTGATTCGAAATTGAATCTGATTTCAAACCTCATAGACCAGTTCGGGTTTGATTCGGTACATATTCGAACTGATTCGGTTTGGTTCGAAATAGGTTCGAAACAGTGAAACGGACCGGGTATCAGTAATAACAGAAACCCAGTTCTACTCATCCGAAATCCAGTTGAGTAATTTACCATGGTATCTGACTGCTGCCTGCTTTTATAGGCTGTGGAGCGCTTCATTTATTTTGTTTAAACGAAGTGGGACAAAAGAAGTTAGATTATACCGGATGAGTTGTCTCTAGTGGTTGGATAATACCCTTAACGGGTATACCCGCCCATACCCGCCCGTACCCGCCGCCTAGGGTACCCGTGCCCGAGCCCGGGTATGGGTCGGGTACTCGGGTACGCGGGTACAGGCAAAAACCGGACCGGACCCGTTATTTTAGACCAATACCCGAGTTTACCCTACCCGAGTTAACCCGTACCCGACTAAACCCGTACCCGACTACCCGAGTACCCATACCCGTATACCCGAGTACTGTTCACCACAGTTCAAAATTCAAAAAATTTGATTTTTCCCCCCCAAACCGGTGCCATCCCATCCGGACCCAACCGGCCGGACCCACCCGGACCGGACCGGACCGACCGGATGGGACGGTTTATTTTTTTTTATTTTTTTTTTTTTTTGCTGTTTCTGTTTCTGTTTCTGTTTCTGTTTTCTGTTTACTGTTACTGTTATTCTTTAAAAATTAAAAATTTAAATTTTATCCCTCCAACCAAAATTTCTTTAAATACCCCTCTTCCTCCCTTCATTTTTACATCTCCATCTCAATTCTCATTCTCTCATTCTCTTATTCTCTTAATCTAAATTTCTATAATTCTCAAATTTTAAATTTATTGTTAAAAAAATATATAGTTGTTCATTTAATTCCTTCTACAAATAAGCAAACGGAATTACGAAGGTATCGGAATTACGAAGTTCGGGAGCTTCCGCAAGATTTTTCCGCGAGATTTAAAGGTTATATTTATTTCATGTTAGATTAATTTATTTTTGTAGAGTAAATTTAGTTTATGTAGATTTATTGGATGTTAAGTAATTAGATATTTAGATTTGTTAGATTTATTTTATGTTAGATTTGTTAAGTAATTAGATTTATTAGATTTATTGAATATGTTAGATTTATTTAGTTTATGTTAGATTTGTTAGATGTAAAGTAATTAAATTTGTTTCTGTTTTTTAATTTCTGTTTTTTTGTTTCTGTTTTTTAATTTCTGTTTTTTAGATTTATTTCTCTAAATGTTAGATTTATTTTTGAAAATGTTAGATTTATTTTGAATAGGATAGATTTATTTTCTGTGTTTTTAATTTCTGTTTTTTTGTTTCTGTTTTTTAATTTCTGTTTTTTTGTTTCTGTTTTTTAATTTTTGTTTTTTTCGTTCTGTTTTTTAGATTTATTTTGAATAGGTTAGATTTATTTTTGAAAATGTTACATTTATTTTGAATAGGTTAGATTTAATTTCTGTTTTTCAATTTCTGTTTTTTTGTTTCTGTTTTTTTTATTTCTGTTTTTTTTATTTCTGTTTTTTTATTTGTGTTTTTCATTTTTGTTTTTTAATTTCTGTTTTTTAGATTTATTCTTGTAAATGTTAGATTTATTTTTGAAAATGTTAGATTTATTTTGAATAGGTTAGATTTATTTTTGTAAATGTTAGATTTATTTTGAATAGGTTAGATTTATTTTTGTAAATGTTAGATTTATTTTTGAAAATGTTAGATTTATTTTGAATAGGTTAGATTTATTTTCTGTTTTTTAATTTCTGTTTTTTAATTTCTGTTTTTTTGTTTCTGTTTTTTAATTTCTGTTTTTTTGTTTCTGTTTTTTAATTTCTGTTTTTTTAGTTCTGTTTTTTAATTTCTGTTTTTTAATTTCTGTTTTGTAGATTTATTTTTGTAAATGTTAGATTTATTTTGAATATGTTAGATTTATTCTTGTAAATGTTAGATTTATTTTGAATAGGTTAGATTTATTCTTGTAAATGTTAGATTTATTTTGAATAGGTTAGATTTATTTTTGTAAATGTTAGATTTATTTTGAATAGGTTAGATTTATTTTTGAAAATGTTAGATTTATTTTGAATAGGTTAGATTTATTTTTGTAAATGTTAGATTTATTTTTGAAAATGTTAGATTTATTTTGAATAAGTTAGATTTATTTTCTGTTTTTTAATTTCGGTTTTTTATTTCTGTTTTTTAGATTTCTGTTTTTTAGATTTCTGTTTTTTAATTTCTGTTTTTTTAGTTCTGTTTTTTTATGTCTGTTTTTTAATTTCTGTTTTTTAATTTCTGTTTTTTTAGTTCTGTTTTTTTATTTCTGTTTTTTAATTTCTGTTTTTTAATTTCTGTTTTTTTAGTTCTGTTCTTTATTTCTGTTTTCTAGATTTCTGTTTTTTAATTTCTGTTTTTTTAGTTCTGTTTTTTTATTTCTGTTTTTTTAGTTCTGTTTTTTTAGTTCTGTTTTTTTAGTTCTGTTTTTTTAGTTCTGTTTTTTTATTTCTGTTTTTTTAGTTCTGTTTTTTTATTTCTGTTTTTTTAGTTCTGTTTTTTAATTTCGGTTTTTAATTTCTGTTTTTTAGATTTCTGTTTTTTAGATTTCTGTTTTTTAATTTCTGTTTTTTTAGTTCTGTTTTTTTATTTCTGTTTTTTTTATTTCTGTTTTTTTATTTCTGTTTTTTAATTTCTGTTTTTTTAGTTCTGTTTTTTTATTTCTGTTTTTTAATTTCTGTTTTTTAATTTCTGTTTTTTTGTTTCTATTTTTTGAATAGGTTTAAAATATGACAACTCCTCCTCGGGACGGGGAAGAAGATTTTGCCTCGAGATTGTCGGCCTCATTTTTTGGCCCCGATATGCCACAATCTCATTATCCACAAAATTATCCACCTAATTATCTTGATAGTTCTTCCTCCCAAATGCCACCACCTAATTATCCACAAAATTATCCACACAATTATCCACAAAATTATCAAAGAAGGGACCAAATGCTAGATTTAAATTATCAACAACCCCCACAAATGAGTACACCGCCACCGTATTATACTTCAAATGATCCAAACGTATTCATTCCACAAGAATCACTTCAACCGACACCATCGTATACATATGGAGGCATGGGCTCTTCTGTAGCATCGAGTCAATTCACTGACACTGCCCCTTCGACAGCTGAACCTGAAATTCAAGAAGAAGTTGTCGCTCCTTCGACAAGTAGACCCCCAGAAGTACCAACAGAAAAGAAGACTAAAAGAGAAAGAGCTCCTCTCGAATACAATCAACCGTGGGCGAGATTTTATGAGATTACCAAAGATGAAAGAGGTATTATGAAATATCTAGATTGTCTGGTAAAAAATTGCAATAGACATTTTGAGTATAAAGGAGGTAGTGGTATGAGCAGTTTTAAAAGACATTCCGAAATGCATGAAAAAAAGCATGAGGAACCAAGTGCAGATGCTCAACCGAAAATAATCCAAACCCTTATTAACGCGGATGGTACCAGAACCAACCCAAAATTCGATGAATCAAAAATGCTTAGTGAATTGGCTTGGTACATTACCCACAAAGAACAACCAATAAGTATGGGTAGTTGCATGAGTTTTTCCCGGTTATGCATTCGGGGGTTAGGCCAACCAATGTACAAGAGGATGCATCATAAAAAGATGGTTGGTGAAATAAAAAAACAGTTTCTCTCTAAGAAAGATGACCTCAAAGCTCTATTTGCATACCAAAATAATAAGGTCTCGATTACATCCGATATATGGACTGCCGGTAAACATGGACTTGGGTACTCTTGTGTTACCGGGCATTGGATCGATGATCATTGGTTATTACAAAAAAGGATATTAAGTTTTGGAGTGCTAGATTCCCCGCACACTGCAAATATAATTTTCAAATACATTATTTCCGTTTTAGAAGAATATAACCTTAAGAGGGATATGACTAACAAGGTTTTTTCTATCTCATTCGATAATGCGAGCAACAACATAGCTTCCATTGAGATTTTTAAACGGTCACTAAACCCGATCATGAATGGTGAAATGTTTCACCAAAAGTGTGCGTGCCACATACTTAACCTCGTCGTGAAGGCGGGTCTTAAAACAGAAGCCGTAAAACTATTGATAATTAAATTTAAAAATGCTCTCAACCACATTGTTTCGAGCCAAGAAAGAAAACAAACGTTTGGGGCTCTGTGTGCCAAATATAGATTGGATAAGTTGAAAGTACCTTGGGATATAGATACCCGTTGGAACTCTACCTATAGGTTGTTGAACCGATGCATTCCTTACAAAGCTGTCATAGGGGAGTTTTTGAGAAGCTCCACCCCCGAGGCACTACAATTGGAACTCACCGATGGAGAATGGGAGCAACTACAAAGGCTATGCAATTTCCTTCAAACCTTTTTTACAGCAACCGTACAACTATCCTGCTCATACTCACCGACGTCATTTCAGTTGCTCAGACATCTCTATGACATCTCCAAGGTGTATTGTCATTTGGAACAAGCTGAAATCCACGATAAATCTCTCACACCAATCGTAGATGCCATGAAACAAAAGTTTCTCAAATATTTGGAAGATGTACCGCTTGTCGCGATTATCGCGAACTGCCTCAACCCGGCATACAAGAAGTTTTACACGATCAAAGTAGTTCAAAGATACAAAGATAATCTACGTTTAGACAATACCAGGGTGGAGGCATACGTGGATTCGAAATTCGAAGAGATGTTTAACATATACAACTCAAGAATGAGTGCCAACCAAAATCCGTCTTCGTCCCGTGCCACCCCTAGGTATGAATATAAATATACATGTATTTTTTAATCTTTATTATTTATAATATATACATTATTTGTCCACTAACTTTTTTAAATTTTTTAATAGTTTCACTTCCAGGAGCACTAGCAGTGGTGGTTTGTTAGCAGATTTTCAGTCGGAGATCGAACCACAAACAACAAGCGAGCTAGTGACCTATGTATCGATGATGAACGAAAGTGAACATGGACTTGACGTCATGGCATGGTGGAGGAGGCATCAAAGGGCCTTTCCAACACTGGCGATGATGGCCCGCGATGTATTTGCCGTGCCTGTGTCAACTGTCCCTTCCGAAAGTTGTTTCAGTTCGGCGAACAGGATCCTCTCCGATAAACGTAGTAAGTTGGGTCCACATGTCTTTGAAAGACTTGTGTGCTTGAAAAATTGGATTCAAGCTGAAGAGCGCAGGCAACATGTGCCTGAAGCATCATCATCCGAAGTTGACACTGAAGAAAGCGGTACCGAGGCGCAGCACCAGGCTAATTCGGATTCAGACGGTGCGGAAGAGAGCGAAGAATGGTATAGGAATGAGAACTTCTAGATAGGTAGTGTCGGTATAAATTTCTAACCTCTTTTAGTCTTTATTGTTATTTTTTTAATTATAAATTTCTAAATATTTCAATTAGTTTTTAAATTATTCATTTTAAAGAAGAATTACTAACAAAAAAAAAGTTAGAACTCCGCCTATGTTTTTTTACATAGCCGGTCCCAAGCCCGGAATAAAGGAGGAGGGTAACTTCTATTGTTTTAAAAATTTCGAGATATAAATAAATTATGAAACTATATAATTAGAACGAGAATTTAAAAATAAAATAAAATGACTCGTGTAAAGAAATAAATAAATACATTTGTACTTAGGCGACTAAACAAACAAATTTTGGCAAGAATAATTTATATATATAAGTTACAAATTTTAATTATTTAGGAATTATAAAGATGTGACTTGATAATTTTATGTATATATACACACACTATTTGATATTGAATTATTCATATTTTAAAAGCCGAATTATAAACACGTAATAACATTTAAACGACATTGTTAAAAAAAAAAAAAGCAAAAAATAAAAAAAAACAGAAAAAAAAACAGCAAAAAACAAAAAAAAAACCAACAAAAAAACCGGCAAAAAAAAAAACAGCAAAAAAACAAAAAAAAACATCAACAA
Organism: Carex rostrata; assembly: GCF_964058835.1. NCBI lineage: Eukaryota > Viridiplantae > Streptophyta > Magnoliopsida > Poales > Cyperaceae > Carex > Carex rostrata. Next base: position 3,241,203 of record NC_135931.1, on the reverse strand, counting down.
AAAACCAACAAAAAAACCCAAAAAAAACAGCAAAAAAAAACAAAAAAAAACCATCAGAAAAACAGGCAAAAAAAAAGAAAAAGAAAAAAAAAAGCACAAAAAAAAACAACAAAAAAACCAAAAAAAAATAAAATAAATAAATAATACCCGTACCCGTACCCGCCTTACCCGTCAAGGGTACACGGGTAAGGGTATAGGGCGGGTAGGATATGATTTTTGAAAACTATACCCGCCATACCCGTACCCGAATATCCTTATACCCGAGTATACCCGTACCCGAGTCGTACCCGTACCCGAGTCGGGTATACCCGGGGTACCCGTACCCGCCCGAGTATCCAACCACTAGTTGTCTCCAGCTGTCATCTTCGCATTGCTTTTGGGCCGAGCAGAAAGATGTGAATTGAATGATTAGCTTTTGGGCCGAATATTGCATACAGAATCTGTATTACAGATGAATTCGTGGACCCAGCCATTCTAGAGGGATAAGCTTTTGGATCTTTAATATATTTGTATTTACATAATCGGTAACTGGTACCATATAAACTATAAATATGGTCTATTTTATGAGTTTTAAAAGTTCGATTTATCTTTTCGATTTTATGAGATTCGAATCAAAAAAAAATCACGAACCTATTTCGATCGAACCAAGCTAGGTTTGAGTTTGGTTTGAATTAATTCCGAACCGAATCTGATTTGATTCGTTTCAATTCGAACCCATTTCGAATCTAATTAAACTCGAATCAAACCCGAATCGAATTACGAACCTCGAATTTTTTTGCCAGCCCTATATATATATATAGTAAATATTTTCCATAAATATACAAATTAACTAGTATAGTTATGCAATTGCTTTTTTTTATTGGAGATGTTGATTTATCATTGAATCTAATGTTAATAGAAATTATTGATTTGTTGGAGTAACAGAAGGATTTTGAGAAATAAAACCAATAATGAGATCCGTGAAATGGAACCAACATCTGAGCTTAAATAATTATTATTGCTTAAATGTTCAGTTACAAAGTTAATAAAACAATATTTCCATCTCTACTAACTTTCTTCCTAATCCTAATCAAATAAAGTGAATTAGGAATTAGGACCCCAGCAGCTCAAATACATAACCGTTCTTAATGACTCCTCTGATTTCTTCGCCTTCTCTTCCAAAACGGATCGTGAAGAAACCTTTCTAACTTGAGACAAGGTTCCCATGTTTTGCTTCACTCTGCTTTGCATAGATCTCAAGGCATAGTTCCACCGGCAAAGCCCGGCCTGATCCTTCAAAGCTTCTACTGCACTGATGCTCGCTGCTACAACGAATGAAACTCTCCCTTTAGATGCCATCTGAATTATCCTGCTACTTTCTCTTACTTTCTCTTACTTTCGTGCAATTGATTTCTAGTGTTCTTGAGGTTTGGTAGTTGTTTGAAGGAGAAAAGAGTGTGATGTGCATTTATAAAGATAAAGATGTTCATCCACAGACTGATTGGAGAGGAAAGCTGGACACTGGTTTTGGGAATTCCATGTCCCATTTACTAGGGGCTGTTTTGCTTTCTTCTTTATTTTCTTTGTTTTTTTTTCCCCTTTTTTTTGCCAGGCAAAATTATGTAATGGGGACCACATAGAAGCGTCCAAGAATAGTGATATGAGATTTGTTGTTTTCGAAGTTATGAGGTCTGTTCATCTGGGGAAGCGTCTAATTGTTCACAGCCTTTTGTTCACCATTTGTTCACAGTTCTGACTTGCGCGAATACTATAAAATTACTTCTATATGCTGTATAATTATACAATATATCACATAAAATATATTTGTTAATCACAAAACATCCAGTAACTATTTGAAGTGGTCCTATGATAGTTAGAAAAATATTACAACTTGCACAACATGACAAAATAAATGTACTTTCAAACTGTATTTTCGGAAATGACAGTTATAGGAAGTTATTGGCAGTTAGAGCTAGTTATTAGCTGTTATTAGCGGTTATTGGCAGTTAGAGTTAATTATTAGCGTCCGCACTGGGTTGAATCTTGTATACTGTAAAATTGAATTTTGTATACAGTAAAATTTTCAATTGAATCTTGTATAGTGTAAACAATAAAATTTACAATTGAATCTTGTATACTGTAAAATTGAATCAGCAGAACTGTAAAATTGAATCTTGTATACAGTATAATTTTCAATTGAATCTTGTATATTGTAAAAATTAAATCTTGTATACAGTAGAATTTTCAATTGAATCTTGCATACTGTAAAATATATACTGTAAAATTGAATCTTGTATACTGTAAAATTTTCAAATAATACTATAAATTTTCAATTGAATCTTGTATACTGTAAAATTTTCACATAATACTGTAAATTTTCAATTAAATCTTGTATACTGTAAAATTTCTAAAACTAAACCATAAAATAATACTGTAAAATTTCTAAAACTAAACCATATTGCCTTTCTATTATCTCTTTTCTCCAGATTTTCACAAGATGAATATTGTAAAATGACAAGATGAATACTGTAAAATTAACGGGACAATACTATAAAATTAACAGATCAATACTCCATATCGCCTCTCTATCATCTCTTTCTTCCAGATTTTCACAAGATGAATACTGTAAAATGACAAGATGAATATTGTAAAATTAACAAGACAATACTGTAAAATTAACAGATTAATACTTCATATCGCCTCTCTATCATCTCTTTCCTCCAGATTTCATTTGAAATGCTAGATCTATTACTGCATACAACGAAAATAACAAATTCAACATAATTAACTTACTAGATTTGAATTTTGCCGTGCTCTTCAACAAAAACAACTTCTATTCGATCACGCTCCACGATTGAAGGTTCCATTGCGATCATGTATAAAAAACGAGGAAAACACAAAAACTTATTTTGACAATCAAGATTTTAGAATGAATTAAAAAAAAGGTATAATTAGAACATGCTTATTCCATGACCAAAATTATTATTTCCTACGTACATCTGATACTTTGGAAATTAGAAACTAAAATCTTGATTGTCAAAATAATAATTGTAAGCTGTTTACACTAGTAAAATTTACCTTTGGGCTGTCTTGTCACGGGTTAGAAAAGATACTCAAATAAGTTTGAGAAGTACAACAAATAAACGCACGCGTTTCGAAAAAGAGGTATCATGAGAGGGGAGAAGGGAAAGGGACGAAATCTTTTCAGGAGATCGATAAAAATATTAGCAGTTCGGATTGAAACCTTTTTTTAATTAGAAGTTCGGACTGAATTTATTTGTGTGCTCCTCTTTGAGAGAAAGGGAAAGGGACGAAACAACAATTAATATTGAGTGGAATAGAGACGAAGAATGAAAAATACAAAGATCGGAGGAATCTCCATTAGAGATCGTTAAAAGAGATATGAAAATTGATTGGGAGAAGTGATATGAAATTGAATTCAAAAAACAGAAGGAATGAGCGAAGAGATCTAAGACAATATCGGAGTGGGGACCGTGAACGGTTAAAAAACAGTTAGACGGAAGTGGATAAGGTTGTGGACAAATGGTGGACAAAACCCAGTGGACAGAAACCTTTTCTCTTTTATTAAATAGCGAGGAAAACAAAAATGGGCCGTGCATGGGGCAAAATAAAAGAATAATGCGACAAGAGAGCAAGGGAGCCAATTTTTTTAAAAATACCCAAAAAAAATAATTATTTTATTAAAAATAATCAGGTTTTGGAT